>NC_080681.1:44846568-46096568 GCF_030445035.2 Dasypus novemcinctus | reverse complement strand
TAATGAATTCAGCAA
This sequence comes from Dasypus novemcinctus, assembly GCF_030445035.2. NCBI lineage: Eukaryota > Metazoa > Chordata > Mammalia > Cingulata > Dasypodidae > Dasypus > Dasypus novemcinctus. The sequence continues at coordinate 46,096,553 of NC_080681.1, read as the reverse complement.
AGGTGCAGGTTACAAGATTAACATTCAAAAATCAGTTGTGTTTCTATACACAACCAAATACTATTCTGAAATGGAAATTGAAAAATAACATTGCCATTTACAAAGATTCAAAAAAGGAATAAAATATCTAGAAATAAATTTAAATAAGTGAAGAACTTGTACACTGAAAACTACGAAACATTGCTGAAAGAAATAAAAGACCTAAATAAATGGCAAGAAATCCTGTGTTCATGGATAGGAGTATGTAACATAATTATGATGTCAATATTACCCAAAGCTATCTACAAATTCAATACAATATCCATCAAAATTCCAATAGCCTTTTTTTTTATTTGCAGAAATAGAAAGGCCAATCATCCAATTTCTATGGAATTACAAGGGTCCCCAAATAACAGAATCAACATTGCAAAGGAAGAACAAAGTTGGAGGCCTCACACTTGCTGATTTCAAAACTTACTAGAAAGTTACAGTACTCAAAACATTTTGATACTTGCGAAAAGATAGGCACATAGAACAATGGAATAGAACAGAAAGTTCAGAAATAAACCCACACATCTGCAGTCAATCAATTTTTGAAAAGGGTGTCAAGTACTTTAATTGGGGAAAAAACAGTCCCTTTGACAAATAGCATTGGCACAACTGGGTATTCATTTGCAAAAGAATGAGTTTAGGCCTGTACCTCTCACCAAATACAACAACTAACACTAAATGGATTGTGAAGTATGTGTGGCTCAAGCAATTGGACTCCTGTCTACCATATAGGAGGTCCAGGGTTTGATGCCCAGGGCCTCCTGGTGAAAGCAAGCTGGCCCAAGTGGTGAGCTGGCCCACACAGAGTTCTGGCCTGCATGGAGTGCTGACCTGCGCAGAGTACTGCCCCAAGCTGCCCCCATGCAGGAGTGCTGGCCCACACAGAGAGCTGGCATAGCAAGATGATGCCACAAAAAAAGAGACACAGAAAAGAGATAATAAGAGACACAGCAGATCGGGGAGCTGAGGAGGCTCAAGAGAATGATTGCCTCTCTCCCATTCCGGAAGGTCCCAGGATTGGTTCCTGGAGCTGCCTGATGTCTGCTGATACAAGCAGACACAGAAGAACACACAGCAAATGGACATTGACAGCTGACAACGTGGGGGGTGGGGGAGAGGAATAAATAAATAAATCTTTAAAAAAAAAACAAACAACAATAACAAAAAAACACTAAATAGATCAAAGTCCTAAACATAAGAACTAAAACCACAAAACTCCTAGAAGAAAACATAGGGGAGGAACATTCATAAGCTTGCATTTGGTAGTGGATTCTTAGATATGACACCACAAGCATGAGCAACAAAAGAAGAAATAGATAAAATGGATTTCGTCAACATTATGAACTTTTTTATGTCAAAGGACACTATCAAGAAAGTGAAAAGACAGCCTAAAGAATTGGAGAAAATAATTGTGAACCATATATCAGATAGGGGTTTTATATCCAGAATATATAAAGAACTGCTATAATTCACCAATAGACCAATAAACTAATTTAAAAGTGGGCAAAAGAATTGAATAGATATTTCTCTAAAAAGGATATACAAATGGCCAATATGCACATGAAAAGATGCTCAACATCATTGGTCATTAGGGAAATGCAAATCAAAACCACAATGAGATACCACATCACACCCATTAGGATGGCTATGATTTTTTAAAACTGATAAGTGTTGGTGAGGATATGAAGAAATAGGAACATTTATACATTGTTGGAAGTATTGTAGAATGTATAGCCACTGTGGAAATCAGCTGGCTGTTCCTCAGAAAATTGAAAATAGAATTACCTTATAACCTGGCAATCCTTCTTCTTGATATTCCAAAAGAATTGAAAACAGGGACTTGAACAGATATTTACACACCAATATTTATAGCAGCACTATTTACAATAGCTAAAAAGGTAGAAGCAAACAGGTGTTGATCAATGGATGGAATTAAGAGTTCAGAAACACAAAATGTTGTATATACATACAATGGTGTATTCTCCAGCCATAAAAAGGAATGAAGTTCTGATGCATGCTGCAACATGGATGAACCTCGGAAGACATCACATTGACTGAAATAAGCCAGACACAAAAAAGACAAATATTGCATGATCTCTCGTGTATGAAATATCTAGAAGAAGCAAACTTCACAGAGATAGATAGTGATTTATAGGTAATTAGGGACAAGTAGGGGACAGGAAAAGAAGAAGAAATTATAAGTGAATAATTTCTATTTGATGTGATGAAAAAGTAGGGGAAATGGATATCTGCAATGGCAGCACAATATTGTGAATATTATTAATACCACTGAATTGTACACTTGAATGTGATTAAAATGGGAAATTCTGTGCTCTATAATCTGTTACTAAATAAAAAGTTAAAACAAATAACCCTAAATTCTCATATAATCTAGTGCTCACTATTAAAGAGCATGATGGTAATTACCATGGAGCCAAACAACATCAGTTCCTATCCCACTCTATTCTTTACTAGTTATATGGCCTTGAATAAGTTAACCTAAGTTTTGTGCCTCAATTTCCTTATCTGTAAAATGGGTATAATATTAGTATCTACCCTCATAAGGTCACTCTGAGGAGGAAAAAAATGAACTATCACATGGGACTGTTTACAACTGTACTTCATAAATAGTACATAATCAGTAAATGTTAGCTTTATTATTGTTGGTGTCACATTCTGATCACTAACTTATCTACTGTTATAAATAAATGTAACTCTTCCAGTTCATACTTACTTTGTGTTATAGGTTCTAATTCCTCTTAGTCCTGTACTTCAGAATGTTAGAAAATAAAATTAGGTTAATCTGAACTCAAGCAAAATTCCAAATCTTCCTAGGCCCCAAGAAAAACTGCAAAGAACTATATTCTATAGGCTCTTCTGTAGACACAGAGTTAGAAGGTTACATATGCATCTAAACAAAAACCACCAAAAAATCAAATATTTCTCTATCCACAATCCAATATGAGATAATTATTCTTTGGTAACAAAACCTAAAAAGCTTCTAATTTTGGGTAAGGTAAAACTGTGCTCTAATTTTGTGACCATTGTTAGCAGGGCTAAACATAAACCAGAACTTTCAGAGAGTTTGAAAATAGATACATTTACATACTTCCACACATAGGTGTATAACTAGGTGTACAGAAGCACGTAAAGAATATGATTCACTGTGTATTTATGTATGATACTTCAGGATATTACAAGTTTCCAATTTTTAGTTTTGTAAATATACTTTGAAATCCTAATAATGCTCACAGTACATGCTTTGGACATTGGACTCTCATGAAATCTATCTGATCCCCATGGTCCCTATGGCACTTCTCTTTCTCTTCATCTTTATGAATCACTCAGTAAACAAGGAAATAGGAACCATGCAACCAGGGAGATTTGGAGTCAAGATTACAATTATGTGATGAGCAAAACATCTGGAAAGGGATCATGGCCTCATTATCTTTCAAAAATAGTTAATGAAACTCTTCTTTTAGTTCACTGAAGAATTGTAAGTAGAAATGCTTCATCAAACATTAACTAAGAAAATGTATGCCAGTGCTTTGGAGAAGTCAAGTTGTCATTCTGCTCCATAAATATTTATTCTGCAGATGGTTTTTAAACCTACCAGTTTCCTTTTCATAAGGAAAAGTTAAGTTGGTATATTTATTTTAGATTATATTACAGAACTTTTCAACAGTTGGGATTTTCTTTATTCAATTCCTTTTCATATGTAAAATCAGTGGCTTGAATTGAGCATATCATGAAATAGTAGGAATTTTCATATTTATCAGGAGAATGATTGGTCTTAAATATTGCTTCTTTCATAGCAATGTGAAAATCAGTTTTAAAAAATTAGAAATCTTTTGACTCCAACTTTGCAAAAGGAAATATTTAAAATCAATAAGCCATTGGAGGGAAGCAGATGTGACTCAAGCAATTGGGCTCTTGTCTACCATATGGGAGGTCCATGATTCGATTCCCAGGGCCTCCTGGTGAAGGCAAGCTGGCCTGTGCAGCAAGCTGACCTCAGCAGAGTGCTGGTGCAGCAAGATGACTCAACAAAAAGAGACACAGAAGAGATACAGTAAGAGATGCAGCAGACCCGGGAGCTGAGGAGGTACAAGAGATTGAGCACCTCTCTTCCACTCTGGAAGGTTCCAGGATTGGTTCGCAGTGCCTCCTAAACAGAAGACAAGCAGACAGAGAAGAATGTACAGCAAATGGACACAGAGAGCAGACAACTGGGATGGGGGTGGGGAATAAATAAATAAATCTTTAAAAAAAAAAAAGCCTTTGGACAACAGCCTTGCAAGATAAACTGGAGACCTAAATTATTTTCAACCAGTGTAGTTCTGCCTTTGTGGCTTAAAACTTCAATCTCTCATAAGGATTTAAGTATAATATAATAAGTTAGGACTGGTATGATGTGTACCAGCAAACACATTAAATATAAACACGGGGCATTGCTTCTATTTGATTCAATCACTAAGCACTTACTGAACACTATCTAAATGGCAGAGACTGTGACAGAGGCTAAGAATACAAAAGTTAAATGGTGCTTACTGCCCTCAGGGAACTGATAGTCTAATAGAGACCAGAGGCTTTAGTTCTGCAACTATCCATAACACAGTATGACAAGTGCCATACTAGCAGCATCAGCTAAGTATTATAAGAACAGGGGAAAAAATCCTTGCTGCCCAAATGCAGTCTAAAATTGAGAAATGCAGTCCTTTTTAAGGGGTAAAGGTCACAAAGGGACTCAGTAAATATATGAATGAAGATCAGAAAAAGTCTTTACGGGAATGAATCTATAAGAAATTTCTTAACTCTTACCTTCCAGTAAAAATGACAGTAAGAACATTTAGAGTCACAAGACTGTGAAAAATACACATATTTTAAATCTCAAATATATTTTCATGACAGAGTTAGTCATTTTTAATTTCCCTACTCATGATTCTTCTACCCCTTTTATTTGAACCTATAATTAGCACTATGCCCATTAAATATATGTCCCAGAGTCTTATGTCTTCAGTCTGTTCTTATGCCAGTTGAGCACTGAATCTCAGCATGGTTGTAGCCAGCACCTACTCTCCGGTTCATTGGGCTTGTCCAGAACAACTAACAAAATGATGATGATGGACAACCCCATGCAAAAAAATACAAAAACAAAGACTATCTATAACTGCAAGCAAAACAGTTCCTTCCCTCTGCCCTATAAGATCTAAGCCTGCTCCAATCTGAAGCAGAATGGGTAATATCATCCCCAAAGCTCAAAACTGAAGAATGGACAAACATAAGGGGGAATTGCAACCATGGGCCAAAGTAGACTTATTATTACCGTAGTAAGAGAAGAATTTGCAACATTGATATAAAGGTATGGTTACCAAAGGTTCTGAGGGGAAGGGGAGGAGAGAATAGGTGGAACACAGGGCATTTGTAGGGCATTGGAATTGTTCTACATGATACTGCAATGGCAGATACAGGCCATTATACATTTTGTCAAAACCTATAAAACTGTACACTGAAAAGTATAAACTGTAATGTAAACTAAGACCTTGACTAGTAGCAATACTTCAATATTGGTTCATCAGTTGCAATAAATGTACCACACAAATATAAGATGTTATTAATAGGGGAAAATGTGAAGGGAAGGGGATGGGAATCCTCTATACTTTTGATGTAACTTTTCTAAAACATCTCTAAAAATTAAGTTTATAAAAAAATATTTTTATGGGACCTAAATTGTGATTGTAATAATATTAATAGATCTCATTCCAGGCAAGAGTATCCCTGTAAACTGCTAAGAGTGTGCTAAATTTAGTTAAAATCATTAACAATTACTAAAGACCATTATTTCAATGTAGCAGCCACCTATACATTAAAACTGAATTTGCACTGTTGGTATGTTCAGTACCAGAGTAAATGTGGTCACAATTGATTAACATCCAAGAAAATTATGGCATGACAGAAACTGAAGCAAAGTGCTCAGCTCTTCATTCAGTTAATAAAACTCATTTTGTCAGCAAGATATAATTATGTGAACCTACAATATGAATGCATTGCTTTGGCATTTGCTTTCACATCTCTTTAGGCTAAATACATTACCAAGAACAGTTCCTTAACAGTTTTATCTACTCCCCCATTTTCCCTTCCAGAATTCATAGATTTTATTTTACTTTCTAAATAGGATTTCAAACAAGGTGGTTAAAGTATATCAAGCAACAAAAATGTCCGGCGTGACAGATTTTTTTTTCCCTAAAACAATTCCCATATATTTGCTTTTATTGAGGAGGTAACACACAGGGCTAAATAATTTTCAGTTCTTTGCCTCACCATTCAACTTGATTTTTGGGTGATGACCAGATTCTGCTGGCACAATTGCTACTTCTTAACCTCTTCCCCCTGTCTTTCCCTCATCTGTCTGTCTTTGCTCAGTGAGAAGTTTGCCTTATCGTTCTGAATATTTAAATTACCTGATTAACTTTTTTCTTCCCCTTCTCCTCCCCCACCCTGCTGTTTTTGTCGTGTCCATGCATGACATGTGTGATCTTCTGTATCTATTTCTCTTTTTGTCTTCTCATCTTTCTCCTCTAGGATTCACTGAGATTCAATCCTGGGGACCTCTGATGTGGAGAGAGGCTCCCTGTCAATTGCACCACCTCAGTACCTGGTCTCTGCTGAGCTTCACCTTGTCTCTCTCCTTCATCTCTCTTTTGTTGCATCATCACCTTGCTGCGTGACTCACTTGCGCAGGCACTGACTCGCCACATAGGGACTCACACGGGCACTCGGCTCACCATGCAGGCACTCACATGGGCAGTCGGCTCGCCACCCAGGCCCTCCATGCGGGCAGTCAGCTCACTATGTGGTCACTCTGCTCACCACACAGGCACTTGGCTCACTACACAGGCACTGGCTCACCTCACAGGCACACTTTTTCTTCTTCTTTTTCACCAGGAGGCCCCAGGAATGGAACCCAGGTCCATCAACTTGAGCCATATCACTTGGCCTTATCACTTGAGCCACATCCACTTCCCCTGATTAACTTTTAAAGGCAGGAACATTTAAACACGGTCCCTGCCCTGTGAATTTATAACATGACAAAAGGCACCTTACAAACAAAGAAAAGATATTCTTCCTAAGAAAAGCACATGACAATAGGAAAAAAAGCCAATTGCCTCTTTTCTAATCCTCTTTGACATCTGTCATTTTGGGGAGAGGTTATGTGGGTGTTGGGTGGTATTACAGGAGCAGTTGAAAAGTTCTCTTCATCCTTTGGTGCCAATTCTCTCCCCCTTGTCAATGACTTCCTAACTTAACATTACTACTTTCAGATATTTTCCTCTTGAGCTCGCAGTTTAAAAAAAAAGCATTGTATTTGCAAATATTTTATGTCTGAACTAAAGTTTGAAAAGCAAAATAGCAGCAATCATAATGGTTAAAATATGTGACTAGATCTAATGTTTAACGATTTTCAAAGCACTTTTACATATATTATGGCATTTGATCCTCACAGCAACCATGAGTATACCTAGGGAATTTCACAGATGAGGAAACCAAATGCTTGATGCGGCTCCCCCAGAAGGCTATTCTAATACAAGGATTCAAGCACAAGTCATTTATTTGGAAGCTGATCCCAGAAAAAGTGAGCCAGCCAATAAAGGTACATTTTCAAGGTAGTTTGCATTTTGGCAACTGATGCTCAGTCCTGCTGGGCCACTCTGAAAGATAGCATAGAATACAGCTTTGTGTTAGTTCAATCAAGGGCCAAGGAACCTTGGGTATTAACCTACCATCTTTGGTGGAAATCTATTTCCAGAAATAAGCCTCTGGAACTTCTGGCTTGCTTTATGTGTAAACTGAGCATATTCCCAGAATCAGAAAAAAAGTTGTCAGGCAGAGAGTCACAAGTTCACAGTAAGCAGTCCTTGGGGTGCAGAGGTAAATGCTGAGGGAACATGGGTAGTGCAGGAGAGGGTCTGCTAACCAAACTTCAGCACGGTTAAGTGATGAATCCATCCAACATTGCACAGTTGGTATAGGCAAGGCCAGGAAAGGACTTAGGTCTTGGACTGTTCAGGCAGATCTCCAGATATAGTAAAATAGAGTATTCCTACTGTTCCAAGTGTAGGTAAAAGAGGGAGTAGAGAAGACAGAATATACTAAAATGAAAAAAAAAAAAATTCTTTGAAAACCTCTTAGAGTAATTGAAGAGTAATTCACCTTGTGCATATAATAAAGATTATTCAAATCCTACAGCTTTTATGGAATGCAAAGTAATATCAATATATGGTCCTCAAAACAACAAACATACTTTACCCTGCCAAAATACATTGCCAAGGTTTTCAGTCAGATTGAAGGCATTTTGCCAGGAATACCAGAACAAATTCTAGTATTTACAAATGCCATAATACATTTATAGGGCATGTATATTGCAGAAAATTATGACACACAAGTAGATAAGGTAAATACTATGAGGGAAAGTCACAGCCATCATGTATGTGTCACCACTTGACAAATTCTTGACACTTATTCATTGGTAGTAGTGGGTTTTCACAGGTGTGAAATATCTGCATACATATGTGAAGGTATTCTTGTGCTTACTCAATTAACCAGACTGGGGCTTTATGCACCCCTGAGTTTTCAATTAATGTTGTTGACAGAATGAATGGCTATTTATGCCAACTAGCCTTTCATGTTCATTCATGGTGCAAAAAACCTAAGTCTTAAAGATCCCATCTAAGTGCCTATCCCCTTAGGAGGGTGCTTATGATTCCATTGTATATTACATAGAGGGTAGCATAAGGTTCAATGATTCTATCTAATCAGCAGAGTGGACTTTACATTCCAGCAAACTCTGCTGAAGCCTTTGTTCTGCCATGGGGTATTATCCTACAACTTGTACAACAAATCAAATGTCTGATTATACAATGATCTTAGGAAACGAATGCCTAAAATTAACTTAGCCAAGTAAGCCTCACCCTCCGCACACCCCAACACTCATATATTTGGGAAGAGGATGCCTAGAAAGGAAAATCATTTTCTTATGTGTAACAAATCCATCATCTGACTGTGTAAACAAGGGCCTAGCGTATAGTCGGGGCACAATAAATGATGGCTGAATTTAATCCAACAAGAAAATAGCAAAACTATCTGCTCTGGCCTCTGTGTGTTCTAAGGTTTCCATAACATGATATAGTTCCTGGGAGGTGGAAGATATCCCAGTAAAACTGAGTAACCCCCTTCATCCCACCCATTCCACACTCTCATCCAGCAGGGAAAAGAATTTGTAAATTTTATCTCAAAAACTTTTTCCTGGTAGGTGGAAATTTATTTGGATTAGAAATGGAGAATTACATTGAGGTTAGTCATTATTCACATTAATTAAGGTCAGAACAATAATTTACCTTTCTATATGATTTACCACTTTAAAAAAGAGCTTTCAAAAGTACTTGGGGGCGGCAGACTTGACCCAGTGGTTAGGTCGTCTGTCTACCACATGGGAGGTCTGCAGTTCAAACCCCGGGCCTCCTTGACCCGTGTGGAGCTGGCCCATGCAGTGGTGGTGTGCGCAAGGAGTGCCCTGCCACTCAGGGGTATCCCCCCGTAGGGGAGTCCCACGCACAAGGAGTGTGGCCCATAAGGAGAGCCACCCAGCGCCGAAAGAAAGTGCAGCCTGCCCAGGAATGGTGCCGCATACATGGAGAGCTGACACAACAAGATGACACAGCAAAAAGAAACACAGATTCCCATGCCGCTGACAACAACAGAAGCGGACAAAGAAGACGCAGCAAATAGACACAGAGAACAGACAACTAGGGTGGGGTGGGGGGGAAGGGGAGAGAAATAAAAAAAAAAGTCCTTGGGGAGTGGATGTGTCTCAGGCAGTTGGGCACCTGCCTCCCATATGGGAGGTCCTGGGTTTGGTTCCCAGTACCTCCTAAAAAAGACTAACAAGCAATGAGCAGATGAGAAAAAATAACAAGCAATGAACAAGACAATGAGCAAACAATGAACACACAGTGAACAAAAACAAGAAGCAGGGAACAGATGTGGTGCAAGCAGTTGAGCACCCACCTGCCACATGGGATGTCCCAGGTTCAGTTCCTAGTGCCTCCTAAAGAAGAAATGAGCAGAAAACAATGTCCCAGGTTCAGTTCCCAGTGCCTCCTAAGAAAGAAATGAGCAGACAACAAGCAAAAATAATAAGCAAACAGACAAAGGAGCTGTCTCAGGGGGTAGGGAAAGAGTGCCTTATCTCTTTTTAGCCACATATTGGCCTTATAAAATGGTTAGGGATTACTGTCCCCATTTATCAAACAAGAAAACTGAGGCTTCTTAAGCTTAAGGGATGGCACCAAAATTGTATAGAAGCAAAAGAAAAGCCAGAATTCCATTCAGGCGACATGGGAGACTGAGATACTGATGCAAGTTTATAAAATGTAATTTAAAATAACATTTTAAAAGTTCAAACTATGTTTCCTAACTTTCGAGGCTTCAAATAAAAAGTGCAGACACATTTGTTTACTTCTGCAAAGCAAATTAAATATGTAGTCCATGTATTATTGATGTATATTATTTTAATCCTTAAGAAGTATGTGTATCAAATTACATTTACAAAAGAAACTATATTACAACAACTTGCATTTGCATGTCTTTTAGTTTGCACTTGACTATTTTACTGCTTAGGACAGTTATATGGTGTGACACTATTTAAAAATCAGACAAGCTAATAACTGTTGCAGTGCACAGATCAGTCTTTGGATACCAGGGAACTCCAGTCTAGAATGGGAATGCTCTGAGAGTAAAGGCTCTTCATGAGCAGGTGTACACGCAAAGCAGCAAAGGCCACCAGACCAAGGGTCAGGACAGGCCATGAATTGTAAACTAACTCTTGAAGGTCTTCTTAGAGCTTCTACAACATTTGCCCATAGATTCTAGAAGAATTTCAGTGGTTCTACCCTATCTCTAACTTCTGATTTTTCCCAAATATGGCTAATTTCTCCCTGAAATCTTTCTCCTGCTCCATGGTCAGTGCAGACAAGAAGCCAGCAGACAGGGCCAGAGTAGACCTACTCTGTGCAAAGACAGAGAGACATTCTGGGCAAATTTTCACAGGACATCCTGGAAGCTCTAAGACCCCATCAGCAAGGGATATTGCTGAACCCACTTAGCAGATATGCACTATGACTAGCAGAATTTTAGGACTGGAAGATAATTAATAGAATATTTAATATAACAAACCCTTTGGCTAGATTATGAAACAATTCTCCAAATGGTTGTCTTGCCCAAGTCAATGGGAGAGCTGGAGGTAACACATGTCACTCAGAGTGAAGTACAACATATCTGTTTGTTTAAGAACATGTAATGTAATCAAGATAGAGTAGTGGTGAGGCTGGTGGACCAGATATAAAAGCACAATCTTGATTTACTTAGAAGGCTTGAGACAGAATACTACAAGTCAAACTCTGGCCTCCCTGCCTAAATAATACGTTAAAAGGTATTTCTAAAAAGGCTTAGATCTTTCCTTTAAATTCCTAAATCATGTTCATTCAATGCCATGCTTAAGTATTCTAATAATGAAAAGGAGCAGCCAGTCTGAAACAGAAAAGCTGCTGATAGATGCTAAAATAATGAGTATGCTTCCATCCCATGCATAGGTGATCATTGGCGAGAGGAGGGCATGCCCAGCAACTGCTTTTTTCTTGAAGTAGTGCAGGTTAAGAAGGATGATTTATAAACCTCAACACATCGAAGACCAAAAAAATAAATCATTAAGTAGCATGGCTCATGATTCAAGTTGCTTTTTTCCCTTTTAACATGAGTAATAAATTGTGTGGGCTTTAATAATTTATAGGAGATGTTGTTATAATGTGAGAATATTAACTTCGGTGAGTCTTTTAATTTGCTTGCGATGTCAATAGTGTACTGAAGTGTTTCTTCTACAGGAAAGCAATACCACTTTCCTGCACAATTGTATTTTGACACTTCAGTCAGAGGCTGCTGGGGACTGGATGAGACAGTTCACTTTAGCACTGAGCTTATCAATTTGGTGCATGTCCCTCAGGAATCACATGCCACGAAGAGAATTAAACAGAAGGGTTTGAAACCACTTAGAAGAATCATATTAGCACATTCACATACAACCCTCTTCTCCCATGTCCTTGTGGGAGGATAAACTGACTAAGGCCATTTTATTTCTGCCTGGGATGACTACAGGATTGCTACACACACAAAAAAAATAAAAACAGATGAAAGAGGAGGTTAAAAAACTGAAGGATGATGCTAGACGCACAGCTTTGTGAACACCACTGAAGGATGCATTTTTAAATTGTTAGGGAAATTTGTTATGTGTTTTTACTACAATTGAAAAAAAAACACAAGAGGAATGCAACAATAAGAAAGCTGTCAAGTTTTTCTAGCTTCATCTTGGAATGCTGCCAATGTCTTTCCAGTTAATAATGTCCTTCCCAGATTTCCTCAGATGTTTTCTCATCATTCCACAAATTATACTGTGACAATAGTGACCCTCTCATATTTCAGAAATAACTCCTCATCCTCCTGCCTGCATTTTCACTCAGGAAGGAAAGTGCCATCTAACAGTTTAGTTCATATCAGAGCCAGAAAAACAGATACTATGGAGCAGAAAGAGAGGAATGAAAGAAAAGGGAAGGAGCAGCTGTTCAAGAGATGATGCTGTGGGAAAAGAGGTTGCCTGGGTGACAGGGCAGAGCAATATCAGGATTAAGAGCATCAGCCCTTTGTGAAGCGGATGTGGCTCAAGTGGTAGGGCTTCCACCTACCATATGGGAGGACCCAGGTTCGATCCCTGGGGCCTCCTGGTGAAAAAGAAGAGGAAGTGTGCCTGCATGGTTAGCCAGTGCCCACGCAAGTACCCATGTGGTGAGCCAGTGCCTGCACAAGTGAGTCACACAGCAAGATGATGACGCATCAAAAAGAGAGATGAAGGGGGGAGTCAAGGTGAAGCAAGCAGAGACCAGGACCGGAGGTGGTGCAACTGACAGGGAAACTCTCTCTACATCAGTGGTCCCCAGGATCGAATCCTGGTGGATCCTAGAAGAGAAAAAAATGAGAAGACAAAAACAGAAATAGGTACAGAAGATCACACAGTGAATGGACACAGCAAAAACAGCAGGGTGGGAGGAGGGGAAGGCAGAAAATGAATAAATAAATAAATAAAAGCAAACAAACAAATAAAAGAGCATCAGCCCAGCACCACCCCAGCTTTCAATGCTAATTCTGAAACCACACCCATAACTGTAGACATAACTCTTGTTGCATTTCAAACCAGCACCACTCAGTATATAGTTTTGTTCATTTTTTTACTTAAAAATTTAGCAGTAAATTTGAGGAATTAAAATGAAGTGACATCAAAGTATTCCAAAATAAAAAAGTTTTTAAAAATGAAATGACAAAGACAGGCAGGCACATGCAGAATTAGAGAAGTGTTGAAGTTGGAATACAATGCTAATACATTGACCCCTTATAGTAGTAGGTCAGTGAATACTTATTGAGCTTGTGGACAATTGGACAGAATCAACAACATAAAGCTAGATTCCTCTATCTCTCTTTTATGTTAACAGCACTCCTGCAGTTTTGAATTTTTGTTAAAACATTTTCCCTATGGCCCAAAATAATTAGTTCCTTTCTCCAAATCCAGTCTAAATTTGGGCCTTTCTTTTATATCCCAAACCCAAGAAATTATCACCAGTCCCATTTGGCCATTTATTCTTCTGCCTCAGTACTTTATCCTGTTTCCCTCTGATTATAGTTCTAAGTCTGATTCTTTCCAAACTTGATGTATTTGTGTGTGTGTGCATGCACAAATCAACACATGTGCAAGTAACATAGAATTACTTTTGCCAGAAAATATAAGTGCAAGCCTGTGCATTAAATGCCTCCATAATTAAAGAACCAATAAAACACCAAGTCCATTTGCCAATTTACAGATTGACCCGCGTGATACGGTAAAATTTTGACATACTTAGAAAGTTTTTGAAACTGCAAACTTTTAAAAAAGTTTTCTTGTACTTCATAGTGCTATCCATTAATCAATTGTTAACTCTGACTAACGCTTACATGTGTTATGTTACAAGGTGTATAATTTTTCCAAAGGGGTGCCAATGCAAAGTACCAGAAATTTGTTAATTTTTATGAATGGTATTTATTGGGGTAAAAGTTTATAGTGCCAAGGCCATGGAAAGTCCAACTCAAGGTACCATAAGAGGTACTTTGTCACCAAAGTCAGCTGCCATGTTTTGAAGCAAGATGGCGGGCGATCTCTACTGGGTTTCAACTTTCCTCTCCAGGCTTCCTCTTCGTCTGAGGCTTTGTGGGCCCAGTTTCTTCCCAATCTTAGCTGTAGGCTGGCATAGGGCTTGTCTCTCAGGGCTTTCTCTCTTTCCTGGCATAGGACTCATTTCTTTCCAGGCCTTCTACATCAGTCTCAGCTGTTCTGTTCTCTTCCTAAGGTCAGCTGCAAACTATCAGTCAAATGATCCACCTCTCCCTGAAGCCCCAAGATCAAAACTGACAGAGCTCTCTCTTCCCATGTGTCTTCTTCTATCTATCTGTCCATGAGTGTCCATTTATATTAGACCCTTACTGACCATGGTAAAATCAAGAAAGCCCTCAAAGCAATCGTAACAGATAATCTAATCAAAGGCCCCTCAACTGACTTTAATATAATCAAAGAGTATCACACCCAGAGGAAAGATTTGTTTACAAACATAATCTTTTTCTTTTTGGGATTCATAAATAATCTCAAACTGTCACACAGGGTAACTTTTGCTATCAGAGAGGCTGAGAAGGGAGCAGCCCAGGAAAAAAGGCAGCGGGGAAAGTATTTCACAATTAATGAACATTTAACTGCAGGAATGCCATTTTTCATCCCTAACAAAAGAAGAAAATAACAAACAAAGGCTAGTTCTACTCCTCCCCTTTCCCTAAATTCAGCCAGGCTTGTTTATTAATGTCTAAATGTAGTTACTACTTCATTAGAAATACCATTCTTGAAATTTGTTTAGCAAAGGAGCAGCTTTCCTCTGTTCAAATCTTACTTAGAACCCACTATCTCAAACATAATACAAATGAGATTCTTTGGTTAAAATGGTGAGAGGAGGTCTAAAGCTCCATGCCCTTAGCCACTCATCTCAGTCGCTCTGTAGAATACTGGAGTTCAGTGAGATACAGGTTGAAAACCCTTGAGTCAGACCTTGCACTAAGATAATGGAGAAAGCTGCATTCAAACAGAATAAAATAAACAGTTAGGTTAATGGAAAATTTCAGAGAAATGAAAACACAGCCAACTACGTGCAACCATCTCACAATGTTGAGTTTTCATAATGAAGTACTGAGAACTGAGAAGCTGTCAAGTCTAAGACTAAGAGATTTCCCAGGATGGTAAGGTTTTCAGTGCTAAAATTAAGACAGTCCTGGGCAAATCAGGACAATAGGTCACACTCTTTTTGAGAGTCCAGGTGATAAGTCAAATCATTCCTTTCAATATTGAGAGAGTACCAGCAACAACATCTTCATATAGAACTGAGAAATTTAGGATTTAGCTGAGCCTTATGTGGCTGATATTGGAGAACTCTAGGTTCTTTGATAGGGGTAAGGAGAGAGGAAACAATGTAAAATTACCCGTTATAAGCCACAACACAGAGAGCAGATATCCACATGCACACACATACACATACTTTTAGAATGACTTAGGGAGTTTATTTGTATTTATCACCAGTCAGTTCTTAGAATAGTTATAAAGCACTTGCAGACAATCTCATTTTGACCTCAAAAGAGCTGTGCAAAATAGGGAATTTTACAAATGATGAAGCTGAGGCTCAGATCTTTTCACTTCAGATTTAGTGTCCACTAATGACATAATCTGAGGATAAGATTTAGGGTCACAGATGAAGACAGGCATAGGAGAGGCAATTCCCTCAAATGCTAAAATGCTTGCCATCCAAGGGCAACACAACAAGCCCATCCTCCAGGCTGCAAATCCTTCTATACCAGTCCTGCTTGTGGAGATTGGGCCCTACTTCATTACAAGGCTGAATTCAAAATGTGCTTGGTATTTGTCAAGTTAGGAAGAAAGAAAACTGTCCCACCTGCGATTTATAAATGTCCAATGACAAACTGTATATTCAAGTGAGAAGAGCAGCAGATGTCTCCAAAGCAAGACCAATATGACCAACAATTCTAATACTTATAGTACCCAGTGGATCTCCAGGATACCAAGAGAGCAAGGAATCTAATAGCCACCCGAATGATATCTAAATGAAAAGTAGTTGAAACTAAGCCCCCAAGCTAAAAAAGAAAAAGGAAAAATCAAATTGAAACTCTTGTTCATCAAGAGGCAAAGGTTTATCTCCTCCCGTTAGAAGAGAATGTGACAGGCTGGCCAAGGGAGTAGGCCATGGCCCCAGGTAGAACTTGCATTTTCTCTGGGAATGCCATCAGTTACTTCAGTAAGCATCGTTTTGTAAAGACATTGCTCTATTTGAGTTATCTTGGGAGAAACCTCACTTCTCACAGGCTGATTTACATCAGTCATTTTTGCTCCTTATTTCCATCACCAACAGTCTGGTTCTATTGTCTGTGACGATTAGATTTTGCAGTCTTGAAAATAGCCATGCAAATTACCAAAATGTTTTTCATTTGAGACCTTATACATATTTGAATAAAATCAACTCTAAGCTGTTAAATGGAATTAAATGAAACAGGCTAAATCTGATGACTGAAATTTTAAAACTACTGCAAGAGGTTCCCCCTATCCCAACCCCTTTATTAATGGCCAATTGCAAATGACTTTCACAAATGGAAACACCATTTGTCATTTTTTTAACAAGTACTGCACTGTGCTGTCTCAACTCCCCCCACTCAATTTAAGCACCAAGATTTATAGCTTGTCGTGAGCTCCTCTATCTTTCTGTTCCTTCTTTGTACCTCTCCAAATGCTCAAGCAGCTTTTTATAGAATAAAGTGAAGATAGTTTGTACTGAACTCAAACTGCACATTCTGAGACTTGACTTTCAAAAATTTGTAATCTCCCCTATTCCCTTGATTCTAGTCTTTCCCATAATATAACTTTGAGCTCCAGTATCTACCGTATTCTGTAAGAGTCTACTCTTTCTTTCAAAATCCCACCCTGTGTTTTATATATATAAAATGAAACCATATAATCTTGATTGGCCAGTAAAGATTTATTTGCCACATAGCAATCAATTACACTAAAAATGCCAAACTCTTTCATTTCACTTGATCTTTCTGTAATGTGCAACCAAATTTTGGTCATCAGCAAATTCTTTTAGTATGTGCTTTATTTGTATAGAAGAAAATTTGATAAAAAATTACAGGCACATGATACAATTTACATATAGAACATTTGATACAGCAGACCACCAAGAAATGATCCATACTCCATATTCTCTCTCTCACACATGCACATTCTCTCTTTCTCTCTCTCTCATACACACACACACACACACACACAGCCTTCAGTAAAGCAATATTTGGCATGCAAATAAATGTCTCAGGAAAAGCAATCTTCAAATATACATAGCTATCAATCTATCTATCATCTATCTATCTATCTATCTGTCTATCTATCTATCTACTTACCTATCTATCTGTATATCCTAAGACTTTCATTTGCTGGCTTATTCATCTTTGACTTTCACATATGTACCTGACCTCTACAATCATATTTTGTGTGAACATGTTTTATATGACTAGAAAACAATAAAGCAATCTCTTGTACATTTCTCTAAGTCAAGTTTCTTAAACAATGAAATGCCTCTTGATCATCTAACTGACTTTTTAACCAAAAGCAATACTTTCATGAAGTGCATTATTTCCATGAACTTGCAAAACTCAAGATTATTTTATAAAGTTTACCTCTTAACTCTTTATCTTCAAAACGTTTTAAATTAAGCTTTTCTTTAGAATTCGGATTAAGTTACCTTAAAACTCCTCTCAGGAATGTCCTTCTCTAGGTGACTAGCACTATTAGTATATGTAAGAACATGGAATTAATAATTATGCTGATGCTGTAAGAAGAAGTAAGTGTGGGATGCCTATGACAGCATGGATGAACCTTGAGGATATTAAATTGAGTGAAATAAGCCAGACAAAAAGGGACAAATACTGTGTGGTCTCATTAATGTGAACTAAATATGATGAGTAAACTCACGGAGGTTAACTCTAGTGTATAGGTTTCTAGGAAATAGAACGTGGGTTGAGAATGGGAGCTGACACTCAATTCGTGTACAACTTTTAATAAAGTTTATTGTAAAACTGTGGAAATGAATAGAGTTGATGGTAAATTATAGTAAATATAACTAACACTGTTGATTTATAAATGAGATTGTGACTGAAAGCAGTAGTCTTTGGATGTAAATGTCAATTTAAAGGAAACTAGAGAATAATCTAGGATGTGTATAACAGTGGTTTTGGTGGTGGAGGAAGATTGTGTTTAAGTATAAATATAAGAATGTTCTGCTTTCACAAAGTGTTGAGAATATGGTGATACACAGGAAAATTACAACTAATTTAATTTATAGATGATGGTTAACGGTAATACTATATTTTTTCAACAATGGCAAAGAAGTTACTATATTACTTCAAAAGGACAACTAAGAGGGGTATAAGGGGGGTTGGAACTATTCCTATTGGAGTAATGAAAACATCCTAAAATTAATGGAGATGATGACAGCACAACTCTGTGACGAAAATGAGAGCCACTGAGTCTATGTTTTGAATGGATTGTACAAAACATGGGGCTGCTTAGCCCAGGGAACCCAGTGGTGGAAGATGGACTGTGGTTAAGAGGACAAATAAGAGAATATTCTCTCATGAACAAATGTATTATAGTAATGCAAGGTGTTAATAATTGGGGGTTTGGGGGAAAACATCAAATGTAAGACATGGGCTATAGTTAGTAGCAATATTTTGACAATGCCTTTTTATACTTTGTAACAAGTGTTTCACAACAATGCAAGGTTTTGGTGGTGGGTGGTGTATGGTTGCCTTGTATGATGATATGCAGATTTGTTTTGTAAGTTTACAACTTTTACTATATACTTATTGTTTACATATGTTCATGTATTTCATGTAATTCAATAAAAATTTATATAAAAAAAAGAATGACAAGGCAGAGATTAGACAGATTTTCATAATAAAATCTTTGTATTAAGAAATAATAATTATGCTGATGTAAGTGTCCCCTAATGTACATTTGCATATCAAAATGTAGGTTATGCTCTAAGTTAAAACGAAATGATATTTACCAATGAACATTTATTAAGCCTCTTACCTACCAGACAGTTCATTAGGTACTGGGGACTCACCAGTGAATTTGATACATATACTTCTTGCCCTCATGTAGCTTACAATCTAGTAGCAACCAAACACTCTCAGTTGACAACGTACAATGCCTTTTATGAACAAGTGTTCTGTAACTGCTACTATGTCTATGTTTTTAAATAAAGATAACACTGTCTTTGAAAAATAAAATAAAATAAAAGATGTATATATTTTTAAAAAGCAACCAAGTATGATAAGGGAAGTTACTTCAGAGCAACTGACCAGGTTTCTCTAACCTGGACTAGGCCAGTGGTTCAGGAAAGGCTTGCCAAAGTTAATATCACTTAAACTGAGCAATGACAGATGAATGACCCTAACTGAGGCTAAGATAGGACCAAAGTGTACCAAGTAAAAATGGCAGCACATATGAAGTTCAGGGAGTGAGAAAGAACACATTCACTTTGTTATATTTTTGACCATTGCCTATATTAATAAGGCCCCTTTTTTTTTTTTAAGATTTATTTATTTATTTCTCTCCCCTTCTTCCCATCCCGGTTGTCTGTTCTGTGTCGATTTGCTGTGTCTTCTTTGTCCACCTCTGTTGTTGTCAGTGGCATGGGAATCTGTGTTTCTTTTGGTTGTGTCATCTTGTGTCAGCTCTCCATGTGTGCAGCACTATTCTTGGGCAGGCTGCACTTTTCTTTCGCACTGGACGGCTCTCCTTACGGGGTGCACTCCTTCCGCATGGGGCTCCCCTATGCAGAGGACACCCCTGCGTGGCAGGACACTCCTTGCGCGCATCAGCACTACACATGGGCCAGCTCCACGCGGGTCAAGGAGGCTGGGGTTTGAACCGCGGACCTCCCATGTGGTAGATGGACACCCTAACCACTGGGCCAAGTCTGCCACCCCAATAAGGCCCTTTTGTTTTTCAAACATTTAACAATGTAATTGTATGCATTTGACATGTTTATATTTTTGGAATCTCTCCCAAAATGTATTTGCCTAGTTTTCTGACACGATTTCAATTTTTAGTGAACTAAGGACAATAAGAGAAGGAAAATAATCATGTCCCTTTGGCACTTACTGAGTTTAGAAAGGAGAAATAGACAAAATCTATAATAGTAGCTTCTCTTTTCCTCCCTCTAACAGAATCCCTAGAGTTTATTCTCAAGGGCATTCTCAAGGCCATAAACTCATGAACCTTACTAAAGTGAAACACCTTTATAATATTTCTCCAAGGGCCATGGAAAGGAAGTGTAGTGCATGTGTGAGTGTAAGGCTGGTCTTTAAAAGGACGTAGTAAGTGGGTTTCACTGCACTGGGAACTCTCATGGGCTCATTTTCTTCTGCTTCACTGGACAGCACGTTCATATCCAATTTTTAGTGCATGATTGTTCCTAGTTATCTCTCAGAATTCCCGCTTCCAAGGTTCTGCCATTCCATCCATCTTCTTTTCACTGGGTGAGGAGTGTGTCAGAAGGTAGAAGCCGACCAGCTTATCCCTTATCTGCTTCAGAGCCCTTTTGCAAAGCCCTTCATGCAGGAGGTCCATGGGTAGGGAAGGCAGCTCTTTGTCCAGAGCTAACTTCATGAAATAATGAAAGCACAGGTATTTTTCTTCACTGGTTTCCTATCCACATCCTTGATGTCCTTCTAAATCCTTTTTCAGATTTTGTTAATAAATGTTACAGGGAAAGGTTGTGTAATACTGGGTAAAACAAAATTAAACAGGCTTTGTTTGTTTTGATTTTTGTTTTGTTTTGTTTTTTCCTTCCCAAAATGTCTCTAAAATATTTTAGTATGTGCTTGTAAATTGTGTATATTTAAGATAGAGTTATATACATCCATCACCAATTTTATTTAACTACTAAATATATTTTTTCCTCACATCATTTCACAGGGCCAGTGTTTCAAAAACCAGACTTAGGAAGAGACAACTTCACCATTTTCCTCAGCTGCCTGTTTAAAACTAAAAATTCTTTGGTTTGCTGACTTCCTCTCCATTCACCTGTCCCTCACTCTTCACCAAAATGTCCTTTTTTTAAAAAACAGATTTATTTTTTATTTATTTCTCTCCCCTTCTCTGCACCCCACCCCCTCACCCCCCACCCCCAGTTGTCTGTTCTCTATGTCTATCCACTGTGTGTTCTTCTGTGACCACTTCCATCCTTATCAGTGGCACCGGGTATCTATGTTGCGTCATCTTGTTGTGTCAGCTCTCTGTGTGTGTGTCACCATTCCTGGGCAGGCTGCACTTTCTTTCGCGCTGGGCAGCTCTCCTTAGGGGCACATTCCTTGCACATGGGGCTCCCCTACACAGGGGACACCCCTGCATGGCACGGCCCTCCTTGCATGCCTCAGCACTGCGCATTGGCCAGCTCCACATGGGTCAAGGAGGCCCGGGGTTTGAACTGTGGACCTCCCATGTGGTAGGTGGATGCCCTATCCATTGGGCCAAGTCTACTTCCCACCATAATATCCTTAACCCCTGTTTCTCTGTTCTATTCTTCTCTTTACCTTTCTTACTTCCCCTCTCCTTTATTCTCTTTTCAGAATTTAAAATGGCTAGCGAGTGCCTCTGACGTGCCAGTCTCTGTTCAAGGGTCTGGGACTGTAGCTATGAAGAGATCACCTAAGATGCCCACTCTAGAAAGGTTTTCATGGGGAAAGTAACAAGTAAACAAGTAAATGAATAAATGTACCTCTAAATTTTATCTACTAAATGTAAGCCAATTTGATACACACAACTCGTGGTTTCTTGTTGGTAGATAATGGTAGCCATCAAAGGTTTGAGAGATATTCAATAAGAGCAAGCTACAACCCCGACAAACTTGCTGTTAGGTTATAATGAAAACATATCACAATGAAATCTGCCCACACATCCAGATTTTTATTAAACAAAATTTATGATCAAGTAAGCACAAGACAGTTAATACAATTTGTTCTGTGGCTTGATGGAGTGCCACCTCTCTGTCCTTTTATGTTTTCTCACAACCATTTCACATGAAAGGTTCATTAGAGACCTGTGTGACAATACTCCAGAGGCAGGATTCTGCTAACCTCACAGTCTGCATCAGGCAACAAAAAGGCTTCTAAACCAATTGCTGGGACAGGAGAGATTTAGGGGTCAAGTTTGGTGTTCCGATTCAAAGAATAAAGGGTTTACTAGTTTGCTCTACCTTGTTCAAACCACTGTGGGATTATGACCAAAATATTTTTGACACATATCCACCTCTAATTTTACCAATGCGAGACCATTTCTAGCATTCATCATGCTAATTAACAAGGTGCTAATTTCCCCAATAAAAATCCACTCTGACATTCACTATGCTAATTAGCAAAATACCTTTATGAGAGATCAAGATAGCTGAAGTGCTTGTAGTAGCCTCCTCTGGAGTCTGGCCTTTCTGGTGCAGTGTTAACTAATAGACTCCCATCCTTCTCTGGAGGAGTGAACTCCTGATTAGAATGCTGGCTACACCTGGGTTATAACTTCAGCTAGCAAGGCTGTAGAGCACAAGGTCTATTCTGATATATTTTATGTAAATTAGAGTGTGGACCAAGAAAGAGTCTAAGAGCATAAAGCAAATAAACAAGTTAGTGACTTGAAGTTTATATGAGAAGGTCTCTAAGGTCTCTAAGAGGAGGAATGGCAACATCTAAAGATATTCAAACTAAGACCCAAATGAAGTGAGCAGCCAGCCTAAGAAATGCCTAAGAACTTCTTGGGGAAGAGCCTTCCAGGCTGTGGGAAAAAGAAGTGCAAAGGTCCAGATACAAAAGTAGGCTTGGTCTGTTCAAGGAACCACACAAATCCCACGTGACTAGTGCCCTGACTCGTCATCAGAATGAGAGGAAAGGAAGTCAGAAGGGTGACCAGGACCATCGGGAAGGGTTATGATAAGGGGGCCACATGAAATGGGAATGCATTGTAGAGTTTGACGTGGGGGTGGTGGTGGCAGATTTACATTCTGCTGAGTGAAGAGAATGGATTGCAGAGGGACAAGACAGGAATCTGTGAGATCACTTAGGAAGCTACTGCAGTTCATAGAAGAGACTATGGTGGCTAAATTTAAGGTGATAATCGGAAAGTTGAAGAAAGAAAGATAGAAAGAAATGGAAAACTTGGTGATAAAGTCAGAGATAGAATCAATAGGACTTAGTAATTAGGAGCCACAGTCAGTGTAAAAGGAACCAAAAACTTAGTTTTGGGTTTATGCAACTAGGTCGATTGTGGTGCCATTTACTAAAATGGGGAGGATTGAGGGAAAACAGACCATTTTGGGTGTAGGCATGGGGAAAGATGAAATATAAATATCATACAATGAGATTTTCAACATTCAGATCAGGATCTACCTATAAGACCAAAATCTCTTAATTCGTAGATCTCAAGCCTGGCAATTTTTTTTTCAAGGTTTGTGAAAGTTGCTAGAAGCATAATATAACTTTCGGCAGCATTATGCTATCCATTCCTTTCAGAGGTTTTGTAATTTTAAAAATCCTATCCTTAGCTTGAGAATCTAAAAGCCTTGTGAAAATGAAATGCAATTCTTCATATAAGGTCCTACTGTAATGGTCATAGGCTATAAGGCACGTGGTGGCTTAGACCTATGCACCCCAAAAAAATGTCCTTAAACTTAATCCATTTCTGTGGGTGTAAGCCCTTGTAAATAGGACCTTTTGATGAGGTTACTTCAGTAAAGGGGCAGCCCAACTGAATCAGGATGGGTCTTAATCCTATTACTGAATGCCTTATAGGAAAGGCCACAGAGAAAGAGAAAGCTTCAGGGGGCAGTCAGAGGCTGGAAGTCAATGGAAACAAGAACCCAGGAGAGGCCACTGCATGCACTTCCATGCGACTGAAAAGCCAAGGACAAAGATCACTAGCAGCCAGCCTCAGAACACCACAGTCTTCTGGGAGAAAGCATCGCCTTGATGACACCTTGATTTGGGGCTTCTTCTAGACTCAAATCCATGAACCAATAAATTCTCAATGTTTAAATCAACCCATTGCATGGTATTTGCCTTAGCAGCTTGGAAACTATATCAAGGCAATTTTTGAGAAATGGAAGACATCACAGCCTTTAGATTATGAAGATACAGGATCAAATTCTGGCTCTGCTCCTGATTAGCATTATGACTTCGGACAAGTCTGGAAACTTCAGTTATCTCATTTATAAAAGGAAAACAATGATACTTATGGAGTAAGCATTAAACGAAATAATGTATGTGAAAAGTTTTTAAACTTAGTAAAAGTCCTCTATAATGTTAGGTATTAATATTATTACTATAAAAAACAATTTCTAATAATATAGGCCTCATTTGTGAATGTAATAAATATGAAACTCATTTATTGAGATGACTACATGTGAGACCCTCATTTAACAGGACTTTAATATATGTAAATTACCAATTTTAACAAAAACATATTCTCCTGGGCCTTTGAGAAGCAAGCCTGGATAATAAACTATATTATCTCTTAGTTAAAAATCATTTAGTTTGGTGCTATGCAAAAAAATTCACTACTGCAAAAACACTTGGGAAACTTTTGGAAAATTTTGTCTTTGTCCTGGGAATGAGACTCTCTGGGAATGGAGACCAGGAATCATTTCTTTTCAAATACTCCCCTTGTGATGACGATGGATCTGGACATTCCACACCTGGGTCACCAGGTTGTAAGTGAGACAGTAGAGGTGCAGAGAAGTAAAATGACTGGCCCAGTAGCCCTACTGGATACAGAGCCTTGCTTTCGAATCTACACCAAAATGCCTTTATATCCCATGGGCACCAACCAATGCCTTTTTATTAAAAAACAAACAAATAAAAATTTTTGATAGAGAACAGCAATAAAAACTAAGCCTTCCTCGTTGGTGCCAGCACATGGACCTCAATGTTCAATTTATTCACAAAAATAGCAAGTACCCACGGGACTAAAGCATAAAAATGGGCTCAAGTGAAGCAGATCAACAGGCTTAACAAAAATTTAACAGAGAACCTACATTTATGCATCTATTAAGTCTTTCCCATCTCTCCCATAACTTTAAGTTGATGCTCTTTGGCAATTGTTTGTGGTGGACTCAGGGATATTTTATGCCTCTTTTCCATTACATGAGGATGCAAAACAGTGCATGAAAAGGAGTAAGGGCTTTGGATGCAAATTTGTATGATCTTGAAATTGTTACTTAGCCTCAGGTTCTCCGGGATAAAATAAAGATGATTTACCTACTTTCCAATTTTTTGGTGAACAATACATACAAAAATATATGTGAAGTGCCTAGCACATAATTAGCATTCATTACATATGAATTATCCTTATTATTATTATTATTATTAAGTTGCATGTGCCTTGAAAGGTATTGTAGATGCTCAATGGTCATTATACATTCCCTATCTTCAAGAACCTTACAAAACTTCAGGTGAAGAGGGAAACAAATTATTATAAGGAGGCAGATAGGGAAGCAAATTGTTATAAGAGTATCATATTTAAAATCTTGGACTTTGTTAGCAATTTGAATCCCAGCTCTGCCACTTACCACCTCTGCCATCTTGGGGAAGTTACTTAACCTACCACAGAATTATCTTATCTATAGAACTATGACTATTATAGTCATCTCCTAAGGTTATGTGAAGATTACAAAGATAATACATGAGAAATACACAGCACAGAGTCTGGAACATAATTAAGTGCTCAATAAATACAGCCATTGCCAATGGAAATTTGTTATATCAGATGTGGGAAGCGTGTGTAATAGAAGGCACTAAACCAACCTGAAAGGTGAAAATTGTTTCTGAGCATAAAAGCTTCCTGGAGGAGGCAAAGCCAGAACTGAATCCTGAAGGTCATATAAAGATAACCCAGGAAAGAGAAAAGAAAGGGTTTTAGGCAGGTGGTACAGTTAACAATAAGGTGAAATGTAATTAGGGAGCTACAAATAATTTGGCATGGACATAATGAGTTGTGCAGAGTAGGGAGACCTGTGAATGAGGTTGGGAAGATGCTAAAAATAGTGAGGAAGGGCATTATAAGGGGCTAAAGAGCTTGGATTCAATCCTATGGGAAATGCAGAATCTTCCAGACTTTAAGCCACCGATGAATGACATGATCAGAATTTTTTTTATTAAAAGATGGGGATAAACAGTGTGATCCAATAGAATAAAAATAGCTAGGGGTGGGGAGGGGTTAGCACTTATGCATGTGAGCAATGTCTATGAACATTTTCTAGGCTAAATGACTTTTAAAACAATTTCCATTGCTGATTTAAGACACTTTGCACAGATGTGAGAGCACATTTTTTTTTTCTGACGGAATCTCATTTCTGTTCTAAATTCTTTATATCCTTTTGTTTGCCCTCATTTCTGTTTACACCACCTGTCAATTTAGTATAATCTGTGATTTTAATGTACTTTCCCCCCTTTTCCAGATCATTATTAAATGCGCTAAATAAAACCAGACCGATCACGCCTCTGGCACTTCCCTCCCTAAACACTTCCACCTCGTTCAATATGCTGATTGTTATTGACGTCATATTTCTAAACTCCTTGAAACATCCTTCGTACGCTCTAGTCCATTTCCGTGAACAAGCAATATAGACAACAAAATGTTTTCTCTATAATGAGGCAAGACCAGTAGCCCCTAGCTTGGTCCTATGTATCTTGCCCGTTTTAATTTAACCCCGCACAAGTACACACACATGGAGTCCAAAAAGATTTTACTTGATGAAGCGAGTATAAAAGGATGGGTTCTTGCTTGTGGTTCTTGCTCAAGGCGCTCTTCAGTGCAGATGTCTTAATGGATAGACTTAATCAAGCTCTTCGTTCTGTGGTATAGTAATTGGTGGGTGTGTGCTTTGAGGGGTGTGGGAACTTCTGAAGCCAGTCTGCATGGAATCAAATCATTTTTTCTTTACTGTGGAAAAGCCCATCTTTCCCTGGTGTTCCAAAGATTCTTGAAATGCCTTAATTATTCAGTCATCTTAAACCTTCTAGTCACCCCTGCCTCTTCTCTCCACCTCCTCTTTTTATACCTAGATCTCAGGCTTACTGGGCATACTGGAATGACATGTGTAAGGAAAGGGGAGAGACTGTCACCACTGTGACACTCTAAAAACAGTTAGCAGTAAACCAAGAAGCAGTGGACACAAACACAAAATCGTTGCGGATAGACCATTCTTATCTTTATTCTTAGATTTTGTCTTTCCATTGACTCCTCCACAAACTTTTTTTGAGGTCCCCTCTAAGTGTTAGGCACTGCTCCAGGAACCACAAAAATATGATAATAATAATGAAGAACACTTGGTGTCTATCAACAGGACTCTAGTTGGGTGTGATGGTTAGGGAGAAGTAACCCAAGACTTATGTTGTCTTGCACTTTCCATTTTCTTCCATATCCAAAATGGCGTCTCAGAGAACAGTTCTGTTAAAGGCCTTTCACTTCATTACACTGGGAGTTTCAAAGCAGTGACAGATTTGAATGGCATATCCCAGGCATTCCATCATACTCATGCCTTATCCCACCACAAAACTATACCTCACCCTCTTCCACTTGTAACCAATATCAAGGCGTGAAACAGAGTCGGCCTTATTCATTGGCCCCAGAGTCACTGTCCAAGTTTGCCTGAGTTGCTATCATAAATGCCATACAATGGATGGCAGATGAAGAGCGTGTCTAAATTGGGGCACATAATTCAATCTACCAAAGTGTCTGGTGCTTGGGCAACTCAACTAGTGCAGAACCTGCCTCACGTCATCCAATGTAAAGGTCTTTAAAACCTTAAAAGGTGAATTTTAATAGTGCTCAGAAAAGAGAAACAAGGTACAAAGTTTATCCCTTTCCCTTCCACCAGGCATCAAGCACAGGGCCCAGGGTGAATGCTCTGGTTGCCCTAAACAAGAGACAGGCCTAATCATCTGAATCCTTCTACTGTATTTGGAACTTTACAAAATCTGGTTATTTCTTACCACTGCCCATTCGGGCCCATTTTTTCCATTTCAGATCTTATCCCTTTCAACTCAATTCTTTGAGGGTAGAAGGGTTGTCAGAAAAATTTTACCCTACTAGTTGTACATTCCTTGAAGCCAATTTGTCTCCATGCTCTATTTTACAAAGCTATTAATTTTAAGTCTTCAGCACTGTGAGAGCTTTTACTTTGTATCTGAGGTTGCCTGTAGAGCCGGGATCTAAATATAAATTCTAGTTTTCAAAGAGGTTAGGCACTGACTTCCTCGCATGAATGAACCTTGAAGACATTATGTTAAGTGAAAAGCCAACAAAAGGGACAAATATTGTATGATCTCACTTATATGAAGTAACTAGGATACGCAAATCCATAAAGTCAGGAAGTAGATGACCATTTACCAGGGACGGGATAGGGTGAGGAATGGAGTGTTAGTGCTTAATAGGGGTAGAGTTTCTATTTGGTGTGATAGATAAGTTTTGGTAATAAATAGTGGTGATGGTAAGACATCATGAATATGGTTAATACCATTGAATTGTATATTAGCAGTGGATAAAATGGGAAATTTTATTGTATATGTTACCACGATAAAAAAATTTTTTTAAGTTTCTTGGCTATATCAGGACAGAAGGCAACAGAGCGCTGGTGCTATATCAATGTTTCTTTGAATGGCATTTTTCCATTGCAAGAAACTTCCTGTAGCATAATCTAAAATATTCCCCCTGGAGTTACTTCCACAAACACACTTCAGTAAGTAGCCCTTCGCCAGGGTCACTGGAACCAAAATGAACAATGAAAAAACTTCCATTCACTCTTATTTTTGACGGTGACCTAATGCTACCCTTGAAATGTGGAAGGACCAACCTTGATCAGTTATGGGCCTTCCCCTTGATTATAGTTTCTTTTATTTTTGATCGCTGAATTTTTGCAACTATATAACAAAAAGCTTCATTGTTCAAGATTATGTTGCCTTTTTCCCCTTTCCAATTATAGGGAGTATATCTTTGTCTTTGCAGTGTAAAGAAGGCAGGGAAGAAGAGTTAAAAGAGTCATGAAAGAAATAAACTAAGTGTTTTATCTTTATCGTAGGTAGTTTGTATTATGGCACTTGGACATCAACATTTGACTATTTCAAAGCACGAGGACACAAAGTTTAAATAGTAATAATTTTAGCAGGAAAAATCAGTTCTGAGTTATCATGTAATAGTTTTGTGGATTTGTTGCCGCTGAATCCCTTGCCATCATTCATAATACACTCTTCCCAGTTCACTCAGAGAGTACTGTCTAAACAAGATTGACTATTAGAGGGGGGAAGAACAGAAAGTTCCCATGTAATGTTGCCAGTTTTTTTTACATTCTGAGAATCCCTCCCCAGGCACCAGCACAGTTTTAAAGGCAGAAAGGTGACCATATTTTTATGACAGTTTTTTTTTTTCCCCTTGGTCTGAGGTTGGAGCACAAGAACAAAATAGCTCTTTTTGTTCATTGTACCAAGAAATTCCCTCCTGGATCTATCAAGTGTGACTGTTCACCTAGCAAATAGCTTGGACACATCCAGACATAAACACCATATGAATAAAACATGTTGCAATTGTTGGATATAGTTATGTTTTTAGAAAGACAAGGTGTTCTGCTCTACACTATCTGCAGAAGTTCATGATAATCATTCTCAACTGTGACACTTTAGCTTATTAGCTGAATAAAAGTACTTTTAATTATCTCAGTTAACTCTGTTTATTGTGACAGGATATGCATCATTAATTTGAAGGTTTTTTTAAAACTGTTACTGTAACATAATAGAATATCTAGGTTGAGTTATGAATCGGTTTTAGAAAAGGGTTTCACATTTCAAGTCAGACATTTATTTATCTATTTTCTTTTACTATTACCTTTAAATGAATTCCTTTAAAATGGAGACTATTTGGGAGTCAGGGACATTAATTAATCATATCTTGCTGTTTTATTGATAATCAAAAATTCCGCAAAATAAGCAGTTTTATGTAATCTCAAGTACTGTGCCATGTCTAAAGAGCATCTAATCCCTAAAATCAAATTAATCTAGAATACACAGACTGAGATCAGCAACTTGGTTTGAACTCTGAGGCTGAAGAAGCCTGAACACATCATAGATTATGGGTAGAACACTGGCAGGAGAACTGTTGCGGATGTTTTATTCTTTTGCTTTTTAAGGTGCCTGTCTTCAAACCACCTGCCGTGCTTTCAGTACCTCATTGCCCTGGGCATTGACCCAGTGGAGATTTCCCTATTCAACAACAACCTGTAACAATTTGCACTTATTGACACCATAGCAACTAATTGGTTTTCAACCTGCAAACTTTCAGGAAGAGCAATTTAAGTCAATTTTATTGTGTCAGGGATCACTGTAAAATTCCTCAAAACTGATACACTGTCATCTCTCTAACCCCACTGGAAAGTTTCTGAAGTTTTCTTAGTTTCCTCAATAAGAAGGCATCAGACTTACCCAGGCTGAGGTTAAAGAATTGATATAGCAATATTTTGTGATCCTTAAGAAAGAATGAAACGAAATATCCCAATATATATCCTGGAAACATAATTAAATTGTACTGAATTCTTTCTATAAATCAGGCCAGGTGCTAGGGTTGTACCATATTTTATTTTGCTTTAAACCTCATAACACTGGGTTAAACGAGGACAGCAGTATATACAGCAGGCAATGGTACAGCCCCCAAATCCAGACTGCCTGGGTACAAATCTTTGACACTTGCTTATTAGGTGTGACCTTGAGCAAGTTACCTAAATTCTCTGTCTCTTAGTTTCCTTAGGTGAAAAAAAAAAGTGGGGGGAGGAGGGAAATGGTCACATAGGATTGTTTTGAAGATTTAGTAAATGAGTATTAATACATACAAAGAACTGGAACTTCACCTGGCATACAGTTCTTAATAATAAACATTAGTTATTAGTATTATTACCCTTATCCTATAGTTTAGAACTCAGCAGGCCAAGATCTGAAAGAGATAATGCCAGATTCTGAGACTAGAAATGTCTTGTGCTATGCAAGTAGTTTCCAAAAAGTTGCATGAGTGTTATTGGTAGTACAGGAAATAATTGTAGGTAGTATATGGACAGTATTTTATATGTTTATATACTATATATTTATGGGAAATAAATATTTTTATGTGAAATTGAAAAATCTAAATTGTATAAATAACACATGAAGTACATGGTTTCATGGATACTACAATTCAGGTTGAGGCCAAGTAAAAGAGTCAATTTAAAGAAAAATATGATGTAAATGATAGTCCAAGACACAGCACAGAAACTGCAAAATAATGTAGTTTGAACATGAATATCTAATGTTTGGGAACACTCCACTATACCATATTACCTCTGGAAAATATGCTCATCTGAAGTGATGGTTTTCTGTATCTAACTTAATAACACATGAAAACGAAGTGCCTGTGCTCTGTTTCTATTTTCTCAGTTTCACAATTAATGAAGTTAAATTATATACCTGTGATAAGCTCAGCAATCTGCTTAATGTTAATATGAGATAAGAACTCTACCCTGGAAGAAGGAACAATTTAGTTGAGGGGATGAATCCAAAAGATATGAAAGAGAACTCAAAAACTCACTAATCTGTGTGGAGGCATTTGTAAGTAGATATTCAAATATGTTCAGGCTAGGGAGAGATTAGTCTGCACTGGAATAATTAGGAAAGGCTTCATGTGAAGATGGAAGTGAGCAGGACTTGTGCAGGGTTTACATAAGTGAATGGAAAAGGAAAGATTTTCCGAGTTTTGGAACATGGGGCTGAGATCAACAGAATGCACTACAGAACTTTGAAAAAAAAAGGAATGCCAGAAGCAGACTTGGCCCAGTGGTTAGGGTGTCCATCTACCACATAGGAGGTCTGCAGTTCAAACCCCGGGCCTCTTTGACCCGTGTGGAGCTGGCCTACGTGCAGTGCTGATGCGCGCAAGGAGTGCCGTGCCATGCAGGGGTGCCCCCGCGTAGGGGAGCCCATGCACAAGGAGTGCAGCCCACAAGGAGAGCCACCCCGTGTGAAAGAAAGTGTAGCCTGCCCAGGAATGGCACCGCACACACGGAGAGCTGACAGAACAAGATGACACAACAAAAGAAACACAGATTCCCGTGCCGCTGACAACAACAGAAGCGGACAAAGAAGAACACACAGCAAATAGACACAGAGAACAGACAACTGGGTAGGGAGGGGAGAGAAATAAATAAAAGTAAATCTTAAAAAAAAAAAAAAGATTGCCTTCGCTGTAGTCCGTAAGTTTAAAAAAAAAAAAAAAAAAAAAGGAATGCCAAGATTGTATCCAGACTTTTAAACCAAAGTCTCCAAAGGAGTTGGGCAGGAGCATTGTGTGCCTTTTGTCTCTATACCATAACAATTACATTGTACAGGTGACTATATCCTCTTGTAGGTGTTCCTGTTTTCTTGACGCTGAGGAGCTTTCCTCTCTTGGCCATGAAAGAAAGAAGCCTTCACTAGAAGGAAGGGACTGGACTTTGAGATGAAGTCCACCTTTCCTGCTCTTTCCTTGGTTGTTGGCTGGTGATCGGTCAGTGAGCTTTAGCTCTTGGCTTGTGTGGTAGGCAGGATGCTGAGATGGCCCCCATGATCTCTATGCCTCAGTGTCATGATCTGCCCCTGTCCATGAGTGTGAGTGGGGCTTGGACTTGCTTCTAGTCACTAGAATATGCTAAAGTATGGAATGTCTCTCCCTTGATTAGATTATGCTATATAAGACTGTCTTAGCAAACTAGAAAAAGAAATTCTCCCTCTGGTGTGGAAGGAGTAAACAGCCATGTTGTGAACTGCTTATGGAGGGAGCCATATGACAGGGAACGGCCTGGCCTCCAAGGCCTGATGGGAACCTCTAGCTGACAGCTAATAGGGAGTCTGGGCATCCAGTATTAGCGCAGTCAGCAATGAATCCTTTGAACAAGCTAAATGAGCTTGGAAGCAGATTCTTCTCCAATCAAGCCTCCAGATGAGAATACAGCATAGCCAGCACCCAAATCCAGCTTTGTGGGATTGAGCAGAGCACCCACCTGTGCCATGCTTGGACTCCTGACCTGCAGATACTGAGCAAGCAAATGTGTGTGTTGCTTTAAGCTGTTAAATGTATTGTGATTTTTTTAATGCGGCAATAGGAAAGTAATTGTCTCATTTCAGCCTACACAAATGGTGGGGCAAAATCACCTTGGGATGTAGACCAAAGACGCAGATTGAGTCCCCTACTTCCTGCTCTTCTCTAGTTATAATTTATCAAGCATTTACATATTTCCCTTGGTGACTTGAAAGAATGAGTGGTTTTTGACTATAGGTCAAAAGCATCTACCTCTTCAAGTAGCATTTAAATTCCATCCCATTTCCAATACAGTGGATGAATCTTAAAAAGCAGAGGACCTAAATTTGCATACATAGGATAGAAGCCAGAATATTTGCAGTAACATTTTTTCTCCTTATTACAAAATGTAGTGTACTACAGAATGTAGTGTATATCTTCGTTGTAGGAAGTAAGTTATAAAAAGAAGGGAGTCATCCAAAACAACAAAACCAGAGATGTCCAATATTAGTATCATCCAGTATTCCATCTGTCTTTTCATATACATAAATTAAAATTTTTTTGCCATGTGTCCTTCAAGAATTTCATCTTGAATTAACATATTTTGAAAGTTAATCCAAGTTATTTAGTGATCTTTGACATCATTGTTGGTCATATAATGTTCAGACATAATATCCTATTTTACAGATATGTTTTAGTTAATTTAATCAACATGAGTAAGGCCAAAATTTGAAGGGATTTTAAAAATTGCAGACAATTTGGGAAATATTAAACTGACATCGACTGTGCTTCGGGCCACATAATAAGAAGCTCACATAGTATTACCTGAGGATCTTGTTAAAATGCGGAGTCTGTTTCCAAATCAGGTCTGGAGTAGAGTCAAGATTCTTTATTTTTTGCAGCTGATACTAACGTTCCCCGCCCTTGGACTACACTTTGAGTAACAAGGAACTACGTATTAGAAAGACTAGAATCAACATGACTAAGTTGGTAATGAAGGTCTGACCAAAGGCAGATGTTTTGGCAATGGGCAGTGAAAGAAGTTGATAGACATTTCAAAAAAAGAAACAATAGAGCTTGGTGAA
This sequence comes from Dasypus novemcinctus, assembly GCF_030445035.2. NCBI lineage: Eukaryota > Metazoa > Chordata > Mammalia > Cingulata > Dasypodidae > Dasypus > Dasypus novemcinctus. The sequence goes on along the minus strand of NC_080681.1, from coordinate 46,062,089 downwards.
AAGTGAACCTAGAGCAGAAGTGGGGTGGGCGAATACAAAAACCGTCCTTGTTTCCTATCCTGGAAAACACTAAGATTAGTGATATTGTTGACAGAAATGGAAACGAATAGTTAAATACAAAAAAAAAGTAATGCGGTTGCAACTTCAGTCGTGTTGTGTTTGATATGAATGGGTTATCTTACTGTTAAAGTTGTGGAAACAGATGGAAACACACACATCAGGGATAGAGGTGCTGATTGTCAAATCTTTAAAATACAGATTATAGTTCAAGTTTAAATTGTTCAAGCCACTAAGAAAATAAGCAGAGAAACAGTAGAACTGAAGAACTGACAGCATAGCCTTGAAGTCATTCAGACTTGAGGAAACTGAGCAAAAGAGTATGGCAACCCCCAAAAGTCATTTAATGTTTCTAAGGTGCATTATCCAATTCTGCATAAAAGAAAACGCTAAGTTCTTCGCAGCTCTATTATTTTACATCCATCATTAAGCTCCTACTTTGGCTAGACACTGGGAGGCGAAGAAGCAATAACAGGAAAGTACAGAGCATCTTTGGCGATAATGACGACAATAGGAATACTTTGTATTGTGTCTTTCTGGGGAGTTCTAAACATTTTTATCTACAACATATTATTAATTCTAACACCTTCACCATGAAACAGAACAAGCATTATCATCATTTAAAGGATAAAGAAACCAAGACACCAGAGAGTTAAATGAAAAAGATTCTTCAGTGTAGTATATTGCCTGAATGAGACAGAATGCTTATCAGGAGAAAAACTAATGGCCATTTAAAGAGCACAGGCACACTGGTGGGAAACAGCAATTCTCTCACTTGTTCCCTCCTTTTCTCGCCCCCTTTCTCCTGCTCTCCCTCCTCCATCTCTCCTTTCCTCCCTCTCTCACCTCTAAATTTCTTTGCCTTTATTTATAAAAATAGATTTCAGTTACAGACTATTTGACATTCTACTAGAGGAAATTAATTGACATGGGTGATCAGGAAAATAGGTATTTTTCTTCCTGGTTATTTCCTGTATTTTCCTCCTTGGTATTAATGAATAAAGAATAGTTATGTTAGATACTCTATCATTTCTGTAAAGCTGTCAGTTTTCTTCAGTCTTTAAGGACTAGAGCCGTTATCAATGGAATTTTACTTATGGAAAGAACCTGCAGAGCTGCCAAATCTGTGTCGTGAAAGTTGAGCCTCATTTTATTCTTTAGAAAAAGCCAATTCTTTAGCTGTCTTACCTCTTCAAAAGAGACATTCCCAATGTGCTTCAACAAAGTATTAAAATTTTACCCTTTCTTTACATTAGGGTTTACATTCTTTCAGGTGTTGTTACCTGGAAAGTTGGAAAACAACAACAATCAACATCAAATAGTCTGCATTAAAACAGACACACCACCAACAACGAAAGCTTCCTATTGGCAGTTACCATCTTAAGAGCAAGTCATACTTAAAAATAACAGCATTTTGTATGACTTGCTTGTGGACTATATATAGTTAAAAGTTCTTAGTTTTAAAAAGCTGTCAGGGAGGAATTTTCATTCTTTCATTTGACTTTGAAGAGTGACTTGCCTGCAGCAGTCTCAGCTATATTTTTTCCACTGTGACACAACATTCCCAAGTGACACACCCCCAGAATGATTAGAAGTATGTTTGGCTGCAGGAACCTGGGACCCAAAATACAGTGGCTTAAACACACTAGTGTGCTTTTCTAGTGGTACTTGCCTAGAAGCACTCCACCCTTTTCCACCCTTTACTGGTAAACACCAAATATCAACAAGCAATAGCAAAGACCAGATAGTTATGTTGTTACCAGACAATGAACTATTGCTTTAATGAACTGCTACATGTTCATGTAAGCTACAAAATAGTACAAATGTTGTCATCATTTAAAACGTTAGAAACTGCCACATGGAAATTGTAGTAGAAAAAATTATTTGCTCTAACATAGTGAACCCGCCAGGAGTGTGGACTTTTGAGATGCTCAGAGGCTGCTGGACTAGATGGACCGTGAAGGGAAGTCACACTTCCATCCTTTGGCTAGGGCTAGCCCAAAGAGGTCACTTAATAACAAGCTGCTGACAAATAAATGAAATCATTTGTATATAAACTTTACCAGAAAGAAGAGAAAATCGGCAGGGTCATATATACAGTTCAGTGATGGCTTAGCTACTCCTGATTACCAGGATGGTAAAGGGCATAGAGGGAAGGGGGAGAGTTGAGTTAAAAATAGGTGGAGAGCATTGTTCTGCTCTTTTTGCTTCAACACTTTATTTATTATAGTGATGGCACCCAAATATGCACCCTACTTCGGGGGTTTTTGTTAACACCCTTAGTAATTTTCAGTAAATATTCACTGTTATTATTACAGAAATGAATAATGGTTTCAGAAGTTATGAAAACTGAATCCATATTTCCATAGAACATGTGACTATAGAGGCACATGACTTTATTTTATAAATTTTTAAAAAAGATATTACAATGTATAAATCCATTTTATCCAACAACCTTGGTGCCCTTAATGGCATTCTCTTTTCTTATAATCTCAGCTGCAAACACTGTATGAAAGGCTCCTAGCCTAGGTAGGAATGGTTGTCTGGCATCAACCCCTGGATGAACTCAAGAGGGAAAATGTCTCTAATTCTTAGGTTTTGGGCTGTGCACAGAGATAGGTGCAGCTGGTCTTCAGCTATTAAGACTAATAGTAATAATAGCTATCATTTATTGAGAGTTTTCGATGTGCCAGGTGCCCTACTAAGCACTTTATTTTCATTATCTTATTTAATCTCACAACAACTCTACTGACATGTACTATTAATACCTCTAGTTACCTTCTGAGGAATTTCAGGTTCAGAGAGGTTGAATAGCTTTTCCTGCAATCATCATGAAACTATCTCATTCTGAGTAAAACCAGACCCTGTGTAGGAAGGGAAATTTAAAACAGTAAAACAGAGGGCTTAAACTGGATCAGAACTATAATCCCAGCCATATTTTAACTAAAACACATTCTGAGCATGGAGCCTTAAAAATCCCTTGAAGCTCTGGATTTTTACAAGCTCCCAAGCCAATATCTTTGTGCTCCAGCTCACTACAAGTTGGAATTACTATCCCATTTTACAGACAAGGAACCTGGGATTATAAGCAAGCTCTATGCCACCTGAAGTCCTTCACACAATTAGTGTTTAAACACAGGTCATGTCAAGGAGAGTGCTTTATCTCCACCATCCATAACTGCTTTGGCTCTGGTTTTTCTAAGCACTCTCCACGCAGAATATTTGGGAAAAACACAGTACTTTCTTGCTTCTAAATCAATCAAATCACACACATTTGTCATAGTCTCTTCTCAAAGAAGAGAATGAATTTCTTCTAGACTCAAAAAACTAAAAGTTGTTTTATTTCCCAAATATGGATGAACTATATTATATTTATGTCTCTAAGAAATAATGTGATTTATTTTAGATGAAGTTTTAAGATTGCTTAAAAGCCTCCATACATTTATAGGATGGTACCTAAATCACAGATTGTATATTATTCCCAAGTCTCATTAGAGTTTTCAAGGAGAAAGTCATCCTTATATCTACTACCTAGTAGAGTATCTGCCAATAGAATTTATAGTGCAAGAGTGACCATTAACTCCTACTTCTTTAAAGCACATTTTCTCTTAAAGACCTTGACAGTTTAGACATAGGGCACAAGTTTCCTTTATTGACTTCTAGTTAAAGAACCTGAAAGGGTATTTTCAAAAGAAATAGTAGTGAAAATAATGTTTGAATCATATAAGCATTATAGGAGGAAGATAATAATACTATGCATATGCCAGTCATATATTTTCCTTGACATTAAATATTATATCTTACTGAAAGCTTGAAGATATTAACAAAAATATCCTTACACCTTATAAAATCAGAACTGATACCAAGATAGTGTTTTCAAATTGATGCCTATAACCCTCAAGTGCATTATTAGATTAACTTAGTGAGTAATGAGCAGTATTTTTTAAATGCAATAGAAGAGATTACAAAAAGAAAAGAATAGAAAATAAAACATTAGAATAGAATTGAATGTATAAGCTTGTATAACATATGGTAAGGTTAAGCATTGTAATATGAATGTTAACTCCATATTCACTGATGTGATAGAATAGATAGAACAGAGAACAATGCCTGGCAAATAATAGGTAGTAAATAAGTATTTGTTGGGAAGTCGTTGTGGCTCAATTCATAGAGTATCTGCCTACCATATGGGGGGTCCAGGAATTGATACCAAGGACTTCCTGACCTGTGCGGTAAGCTCGCCCAAGCTCAGTGCTGCCTATGCACAAGGAGTACCGTGCCATGCAGGGGTGTCCCCCACGTAGGGGTGCCCCACGTGCTAGGAGGGCTCCCCGCAGGGAGAGCCACCTTGCAGGAAAAAAGCGCAGCCCACCCAGGAGTGGGTGCTGCACACACGGAGAGCTGACGCAGCAAGACGATGCAGAAAAAAAAAAGCAACACAGGTTCCCAATGCCGCATGACAAGGATGCAAGTGGACACAGAAGAACACACAGCGAATGGACATAGAGAGCAGACACCAGGGAGAAGGGGAGAGAAATAAATAAGAAATAAATCTTTTAAAAATATATATTTGTTGTTAAGTAAATGAATGACTATATATATAAACTTTTATTAATATTTTATAGTGGATCATAATATTAAATGTACATGTTGTAGGACAGAATAAAAATTTAGAAAACTCAGCATATGTGCACTGGGTGTTTATTATGTATGATATATTTACACACATATATACACAACATACACATATACAAACATATATAATAGATGTATACTACATATACAATATTTTTCATACATTCATATAAATGTCTTAGTTAAGATTTCCTAAAAGCAGAGTCTAAGGCAGGGATTCTAGTGTAAGTGATATATTGATTACCCATAAAGGAGGTAGATGAGCAGGAAAAGGGAGTGGTGAGAAAGCAAAGCAAAGCTGTACTTTCCAGACTAAGTCTAACCTCCAGACTTCTCCAAAAAAAGGCAACTCCCAACAGCCAAGGGCGGTCCCCTTCCAGGAAAGGGAACAACCATGAGCCAGACTCCTCCCAGACTAAAAGCTGGGAAATGTTCATTAACTTATACAAGAGATAGTTACTGAGAACTATCTCTATGCCAAGAGCTGTGTCAGATTCTGCCTACCTGATAGACATTATAGTTTGCTAGGTCAAAGCCCAAATGGAATAACAATATATAGAATACATATGTTACAAGACTTTTGTAATAGAAAAAGGGATCATTTCTATCACTATCAGACCCTAAAGTTTCTTTTGCTTCCCAGTTAGCCTATATTTCTTGACAACAGCAATCAAACCAGCACAAGTTTAGACCACGATGAGATGACTGCGACGATATGTATTAGGTTTCATTAGCAGCCTAAAGGAATTTTTTAATATACCAATTGTTGCAACCCAGCTCCTGAAGGGCATGGGTCAGGGCGGTGGCACTCAGCAAGGTGTCAGATGTGAGCTTTATTTATTGAGACTTATGAACAAGAGAGGGTCTTGGGCAGTGGCAGGCCAAAGAATGCGAGCAGTGCTTCGCAAAGAGGCAGGAAAATGAGGGGCACTATACAGGGTCTCAGAACAAAGACATTTCATAACAGTGTTTCTGCTAGGGTCACATGAAGTACATAAATGGGGTCTGATGACGTTACTGTAAGAAGGAATTGTACAGCCTAGAGAAAATAAACATCTATGATACCATCTGTACATTTTTCTCCAGTGAGGAGGTTTGTTACATTTTAACTTGTGTTCTGGGGCATGCAGGTGGCCTACTGCAAACTGAGTTTCCCTTAGGGAGGGGGAGCCAGGGCTGGGGGCTCACTGGACTGCCACACAATACATTTTTTATGAGGTACCCAGGGATTAAACCTGGGACCTTGTACATGCAAACAGGTGCTCAACCCTTGAGCTACACCTGCTCCTCCCAATACATTTTTAATTATGTAAAATGTGTTATAATTTTAAAGGTTTGCAGTTGTAAGAATAATTATATGCTATTGACACAGAAATAAAACATTATTTTTCTAAAAGACAGAATTTAACAGAATCTTAACAAAGTTAACCACGCAAAACAATTTCTAATCTATGGTTGGCTTATACATATTCTCCTAATTTTAGATGATGTTAATATTTGTATGATTAAAATAATGTTATGTAACCTAACCTTCTAAGGATTGTGGCATACATTAATAGTGAAGGCAGTGAAAGGATATTCCCCCTTGTTCTTGCTCCTGTGCCATCTCCACCTCATTATTGTTTTTTCAGGAGTGCGTTGAGTATTTCTACCTTGTCAATTTGAACCCAAAATACAGATTTAGGCAGCGGACTTGGCCCAGTGGTTTGGGCGTCCGTCTACCACATGGGAGGTCCATGGTTCAAACCCCGGGCCTCCTTGACCCTCGTGCAGCTGGCCCACACGCAGTGCTGATGCGCGCAGGGAGTGCTGTGCCACGCAGGGGTGTCCACCGTGTAGGGGAGCCCCACACGCAAGGAGTGCGCCCTGTAAGGAGAGCCACCCAGCACAAAAGAAAGTGCAGCCTGCCCAGGAATGGTGCCGCACACATGGAGAGCTGACACAACAAGATGACGCAACCCAAAGAAACACAGATTCCCATGCCGATGACAACAACAGAAGCGGACAAAGAAGATGCAGCAAATAGACACAGACAACTGGGGTGGGGGGAGGGAGGGGAGAGAAATAAATAAATAAATAAATCTTTTTAAAAAATACAGATTTAATCATGTCACTCATCTGCTCTAACACCATCCCTATCTGTGGGTCATTTGAAGTCTGGAAGTGCCACAGTGGGTGGAGCTCAGCAGTTGAATACCTGCTTTGCCTGTGCAAGGTCCTGGGTTCATCAGGTACCTCCTTAAAAAAAAAGTCTGGAAAGCCCACCTCCCCAATCTTATCTCTGGCCATGGTAGGACCTGGTGTTCTCCATTTCCAACCTGTTTCCAGATAAAGCCAGAGATGCCAATTTGGGGACCACACTTGGAACTGCAAAAGCCTAGTCCACTGTGTCTCGAACTTGACTGCATATTGGAACCACCCATTGATGGTAGGATCCTATCCCCATATAGTATGACTTTATTGATATGAGGTGCAACCCAAGCGTAGTTTTAAAAGCTCTGCAGTTGAATCTAATGCACAATAAAGTTGGGGAAACACTGGTCTTTTTTATATACCTGACATCAAATCTGAGAATGTACCCCATTCTGAGAATTAGGTCCTAAATAGTATTACATTGCCTGAGCTCTAGTCTCCATAGACTAAACACCATGATTTTTTTGCTATTCTAGCTTCCTCCCAGCTCCACCTCTATCGCTCAGTCAGACACTAAAGCTCTTAGCCTGACTCATTGCTGGGGCCCTGATAAATTTTGATGGATTCCCTTGATGCTGATTACAGGGTCTGACTACATGGATCCTTGAAATTGGTCCTTAGACTACTGGCTCTGAAATTTCCGTTCATGGCATGTTTCTCCTGGCCATCAAATATTTACCGTGTGGTATTCTATAGCCACATAATAAATATTTGCTGACATAAATTCAAAAGGAACCACTCATTTAGTCAACAAATTCTTACTAAACACCTTTACATGTCCAACAATTTTTTAGGATCTGGGGATACAGGAGTAAATGAAAGAGACCAAGTAAAGCCCCTGGTATAATGAAACTTACATGCTAATAACAGGGATATAATGAGAAAATAAAAACAAATACAGAAACTAATCTCAAGTAATAATAAAAGTTGTGAAGAAAAATAAGCAGAGTAAAGAGAAAAATAACAACAGTCTGCTATTTCACATTGGATGGTTAAGAAGGGTCTTCCAGCCCATGGTATCTAAGCCCCTTCTCAATCAGAAGCAGAGTGGGCATCACCTTCCCAAAAGCCTCAAGACTGAGGAATGAACAAACATAAGGGGCCAATGTAGCCATGGACCAAAGTAGACTTATTATTCTAGCAATGGAAGAACTTTTATCATTGATGTGGAGGCAGTGGCCACTAGAGGTTCTGAGGGGACAGAGAGGGAAGAATAGGTGAAACATGGGGCATTTTGGGCATATTGGAATTGTCCTGCTTGACATTGCAATGATAGATACACACCATTATACATTCTGTCAAAACCTATAAAACTGTGTGATGTGAAGTGTAAACAAAAATGTAAACTATAGACCATGTTTAGTAGCAATACTTCAGTATGTTTTCATCAATTGTAACAAGTATACCACACTAATGAAAGATGGGGAAAAGTGTGGCAGGGGGAGAGGTGGGCTATATGGGCATTACCCTATAGTTTCTATGTAACATTTATATAATCTAAAGCTTCTTTCAAAATAAGATTTTAGGAGTCATTTGTAAATATAGGTAGAGTAAAATTAAAAAAAAAAAAAAAAAAGAAGGGACTTCCTGTCTTCCTGTGCAGGCAAATTTTGAGCAAAGGCCAGAGGGAGGCTGAGAAACAAGCCACACACATATCTGGGAGGAATAAGGGTCCAGGCAGAATGAAGATGCAGCAAGGACAAAGACTCTGAGTGCGCAGTTTAGAGGGTTTGAGGTAAAGAGGACATTATGAATGGAGTTGGGTGAGCAAGGGGAATCATTTAGGAGAGGAGGTGGAGAGATGGGCATAGATTAGGCATAACCTGGGAGAACATATTGTAATATGTTTGCTTATTTCTTTCAGTTATTGACCTGCCTGTAACTCTTTTAGCATATACTGCACAGGTGTGTTTATTAGCCCACATCATCCTGTGCTTTCCCAAATTTTTAATAGTTAGACAGCTCTCTGGTTCAAATGTTCTTCTACTCTCTAGTCCCAATAACCAGAGAGAAACTGAGAGCTTTTATGTGTTGCAACTTTAGTAAAATCTTTGTTTCCCTTTTAAATGTGGGTGTAAACTAGGTAATTGCACTTTTAAAAGGAGCATTCAAATATATCAAACAATCTATTTGGATGCCCAACAGGCATCTCATCTTAATACAGCAAAACAGAACCATTGATAGTTTCTGCCTAATCCACTCCTCCTCATTTCAATAAATAGCACCACCATCAACCAGTTGTCCAGGTCAAACAGAATTGCCATCATAGATTCCTCTCTTGTCCCCACATCTAATCTATCATTAAGTCCCGTCGTAATACATCCAAAATGTTTTAAGAGTCTACCACTTTTCACCATCTCCACTGCTATAACCCTAAATCAACCCACAGCTATTTGCAAGAGTGAGGGGAATCAGGAGTTCAGTTATTGACATGTTAGGTGAAAGAGGTCAATCTGACACCCAAATTGAGATGAATTTGGTAGATACATAAATCACTCTGGAATTCAAGAGAAAGTTCTGAGTTAGAGATATACATTTTAAAACCCTAAGACTACATGAGATCCCTTAGCAGGCATCTAAAGAGAGAGAAAATGTCCAAGGAATGAGCTGTAGAAGAGAGCGAGAAGGAGAGAGAGACAGACAGACTGGGTAAGAATTCCAGAGAGATAACAGGAGAATCAAGAGGTAAAAGTGTTTGAAGAAGGAAGAAGTGATCAAAGGGGTCAAATTGTGCACATAGATGAAGATGATATGAAAGCCTGAAAGTAGGTAGACCCCAGAAGATCTTGTCCTTATAGCTAATACTTTCCCGTGCATGAAAACCTATTTTAGGTGTGAACTCTTGATTAAAAATTACCTCAGTTAAGGGTCTTTGATTAGATTTCATGACATAGGGTGGGTCTTAATCCTCTTACTGGTGTCCTTTATAAAATGGAGAAATAAAAAGCCAGACATAGAAAAAAAAGCTGCAGAGACAGAGAAGCCACCAGAAGCTGAAGGAACTTGGAAAAGAGAAAAGCCACAGATGGAGCAGCCGGAAGCTGACAGCAAGCAATCAGAGGAGATGGGGGAGTGGACCCTGCCATGTGCCTGGTTGCCCACAGCTGCAACTCTGTGAGACAGCCTCTCTGATGGTGCCTTAATTTGGACACTTTCATAGCCTCAGCACCATAAGCTCATAAGTCAAGAAATCCCATCGTAGACGCCAGCTCATTTCTGGTATATTGCTTTAGTAGCATTTAGGAAACTAAAGCACATGAGGACTAGTAATTGACCACTGAATCCATTCACAGCTCTGATCTCTTGCCTGGACTACTGCAATCGCCTCCTAATCCATCTTTCGATCTCTGTTATTGCCTTCTTACAGGCCATTTCCTCATACATACACACAAAAAAACAGTGATCTTTCTAAATCTTAATCATATTAGATTATTTCCCACTTGAAACCTCCCAGTGGCTACTTATTGCAAAGAGATCACTTAGAGCCTTAAAACAGACAACTTTGAATTCATGTTCCCCTACTATGCTCCTATCAGCTTTGACTGTCCTCATATATTCTGTGAAAGATATTGCTGATGCCCTGCCTTTATCCTCCCACATGCAGCTACAGGTGAAGTGTTTTCAGCATACTGATGGCTTACTATTGTGAGCACCTGTGTTTCCCTTTTTATTTGCCTGCAGGCTTGCTTTCAATTTTTCAGGAATTTGTTTGACGTCCACAGGCATAATACTGAAGTGCAGGGTAGTTAACACCTGAGGTTACTAGTCAACCAGTAGGAAATGGGGGCTATCGACACATGGCCCAGCCTCCCTGGCCTCTGGTGGGATGACGCTGAGGTATGTTCCAAATGGTTTCTCAGGGGATCCCCACCCCCACCGAAATGAGGTCCCATTGCCCATAGCAGTGACCCACTCATAACATATTCTTTCCAGGCTTTTCTCCTGCCTTGTCCCACTTTCTCCTGTGCTTTCTGGGTGAACTCCCTGTACCCAAGTCCTTATCCCAGAGTCTGTTTTTGGAAGAAACCCAAACTGAAGCACATGCCAAGGCAGTTTCCATCCTTGGGCTTTTGCAGGTGCTCTGCCTTCAAATTGGAAAGCTTTTCTCTCAAATCTTTGCATAGTGGCCTTGTTATTGGGCTTCAAACGATCATATCCTCAGATACGCTTCCTGGTTCAAGTAGCCCTCACCAGTCACTCTATCCCTGTTTTATCTCCTTCAGAGTATCTTAGTGCTAAAAGTTACCTTATTTATTTACGGCTTCACGAGTACCTTGGCTGTCTCACCTTTCCCCTCCTCACACTCAGTCCTTACCTCTCTCCCCATACATGTATTCATGGAACACAAGATTGAAGAAACTCCCTAAAGACACAAACTCTCTCTGCCTTCTTGCTTAACCCCTAAAATAGTACCCAGGTTAGAAGAAGCTGTCCATATTTGTAGACTGACTGACATAAGGCTTTGCTTCTAACCCTGGCTACATGAACTCCCAAGGGTACTCATTTTATGATAGGGAATTGCTATTTATATACTCAATAAACAGGAAATACAGCATGTCTTTCAGGAACATAAATTTAATTGGGAAAAAATGTGTGTGTGTAGGAAAGTACTAAATCAATTACTTTTCAATAATTAAAATTTTTATTTTTATATTTAAACAAACAGATATCTTATGGAGTAATGTTGGAGATTCTCATGGGCTTTCATGATAAAATAAGTTTTCATTGTCCCTTGCTTTAGGGGTACTTTGATGGGAAAGTCTGAAAAGTCTTCCTCTAAGGGACCTGTACTCTAATTGGAAAAAGAGAAGAAACTCTGATGGGAATGGACAGCTACACAAGCTGTCCCTAATTTTTTTTTTTAAGTTTTCTCCCTCCTCTCAGGAGCCTTAAAGCCATTACCCAGACTTCCCCATTTCCTGGCCCAGTTTTGCCCAAACTGAGTACCTCAGAACCATTAATTTATCTCTCTAGAGACTTTTAAAAAATTCTGTGCTCAAATAAAATTGGAAAACATCATATTAAACCTCATTAGAAACTTTAATATGCTAATGCACATTTTTCCTATAACAAAGAGAGGGTCAGCAGAGGGTCCCTCAAATTTATTTGAGGGAAATCCTTTATAGGATGTTTTGAAACAGGTAGGGAAATACTACTATGACCCAAGAAAAAGATGATGTCATTCCAAATGCTGATACCATATTCCAGGTCAGGAACTATGCTAACTGTTTTGCATATCTACGAAATAAAAGAGTGATTAGTTCACGTAATCCATTAAAAAAAGGAAATCTTCAAGGCAGTGAGGCAGGTTAGTAGAGGGAAAGAGGGAAGACTGAGTCACAGATGGGACCAGGCAGAGAACATGACCATGAGACTCCCCCACCCCCGAAACCCTCAGACAGAAGGCCACTCAGAAGGACAAAGCTGTAAAGAGAGACCCCTCTGAGACCCTGGGCTCAAGAGGAAGCCCCAGATAACTCCAAGCAAAAGGCCTCCCCACTGGTCCCCTGAGAGCTAACAGGAGAGGCTCATAAGGCAACCAATCAGAACAGCTAACAGCTGGGCCCCTCTCCCCAACATTAGGAAAGGGAAGGAGGAAAGGTCTTAAAAAGGCCTAAACCTGGGACCCCACACATGCTTCTCACCCTGTAGTACACCTGCACCCATGTTTGAGGTTGTGTACTATCTCTTGTTTCTTCATAAACTCTCTACTCCCATGCCTACCTATGGCACTTCCTTAAAGTCCTTTATGTGACATAGCCAAAAACCTAGAACCTAGAAACCCAGAATGTCCCATTCACAGAAGTAAGGATCATTTTCAACTTCTGAAGAGAAAATTGAGAGGTAAAATAATTTGATGTAGGTTCCACAGCTGGTACAGTAGTAAAGAATTTGAAATCATGTTGGTCTGGTTCCAAAAGTCCTTTCATATATTTTGCATAGCTTTTTTTTTTTTAAGCTGAAGTATTCAGAAGGAACTTGTGCTAAAAGCTAAAGAATAGGATTTCCATGTGTCTTCCTCAAATAGAGAACATGGCAAGGGGAATGGTGGATAAGGATTTAATTTTTTATAAGAATTGCTCATTTCAGCTCATATTTTGTACTTGGTAAATTTTTCACTTATTTTGTATTCTTAGAAATAATTATTTTTAAACAGTTACCTGGATTTTGGAAGAAACACGAAACTTCAGTTTAAATGCATTCTATATAATCTGTCCACACATTGAAAATTGTTTCTGTTAGCTTTTAAGAAAGGAATCCATGCACAATTATGAAATAAGTATGAAAATATTAAATTAAAATTCAACATAGAAAAGACCAAGTGGATGTAGTTTGCCTGCAGAAGCATATATTATGAAGGCATCACATTAGTCTAATAGCAATGTTAACACATAAATACATATTATTTAATTCCAATTTCTAAAAAGTTTACATAATTTTTTTAAGCTGTCAATGCTTCCCCCTTTGCCACCTATTGTTTTCATTTTACCAGACAGCTAAAATATAGGACTGTATAATGCCAGTACTGGACATCTGGCAAGCCTGTTGAGAAAAATTAAATAAGAAATATATTTCTAAATATATATATGTACAATCATATAGAGAGTTTTCTGATGCTAGAATAAGCTGAGAAATGTCTCTGATCCTGACCAAGCTTCCGTTTCCAAGTATTTGACCTTTTGTCTTCCCCTCATATTTGTCTTCTACTCCATCCCCAAGAGAACTTAATCCTCCCCTTGCTCCTCACCCCCATTTGCAGTAAACAATCAGCAGTAGGTCCATTTGATGACATAATAAATGGTTGAGGAGTGATAGCACATTTTGGAGTAAACAATTCAAGCCCCTCACTCACAGAGCGAGTATTATACAGTATTATACCGTTGATACTTTTCTGACAATCTTAAGGAAAGCAGGTAGAACGTTCTCATTCTTACTTTCAAAAGAAACCATCAATGCGTTTATTTGTAAATCACCCAAGTGGAAGTTTTCTCCTACTTAGTGACTTTTTGCAAGTCATTTAACCTCTCAGGCTCTCAATTCCCTTATCAGTAAAATGAGGCAGTTGTAACCACTGGTAATGTATGAAAACTACCACAAACTCCAAAATTCTATGATTCCTTATCAGTTCTCCAAAGCATGCTACACCTCCTTTGTTATGCCCTCTTTGTCTCATCTTGCTCTTCATTTTTATTTTGCAAAAGTTCTGAAATAAGAGTATTGAAAAATAGTAAAATAGAGTCCAATTCAACAAAGAATGTATTGTACACTTGTCAAAAAGGTAGGCATTGTCAACCATTTTAGAATATTTATTTTTACCAAGAACCTGGAGACTAAGGTACCACTCTTCCCATATCATATTCAGAATTTTCATCCAACTGTAATGTGCAAGCTGGGCACATATCTACAAGCCATCCTCCTCTGCCTTTCTCTCCCATACTTCTCAATAGTGACTACTCTAGATGCAAATTTTAAAAGAATGATTAAAAACAGACTCTTCTAACTGGTCCCAAGGAAAGGTATAAACTAGATAAGCTCAGTGTTTTGTATTTGAAGTCACAAACCTTTCCCAAAAGTGGCCCCTACCCTAACCGCTTATCCCACATGCATAATGACACCAAATATATGCATAGCAAGTAACTTTAACAAGATATGCTGGCATCCTGAGAGTGAGTCTAAAATTGTGCAAGGGGGCAGTACAGCTGATGAGATCAAGGATGGCATTCCATCTGAAGCACTAATAGGCAATGTGATCTTGAGCAAATTCTTGCTTAAAAAGGAAGGGGTGGATAGTACTTAAAACTTTTTGCACTTTTTTCAACTCTCGCTTTCAATGATTCAATTTTGATTTCAGAATATCTGTCCATTAGAACTTAATATGTGTACAGTGGATTTCCTCTCTTTCTAAATACATGGGTACATTCCAATAAAAATTCCCAACATTACAGTTCTGTAATCTCCCTTAACTCTGCCCCCAATCCCAGACCTAGGGGCTATCACTATTATCCATTTTGAGTGAGACTTCCAGAATTTTTCCATGCATTTATATACATATATGAACACAATAAATATACAATAAGGTTAAAAGGAGAGAGGTGTCATTTTTTTCCACTTCCCAACATATGTTAGGTATTTTTCCATGTCAGTAAATATTGATTGTCCTCATTCTCCACAATTGCTATCTAGTGTGTCATGATATAAAAGTACTCTGTCCCATTAAATCATTCTTCCTTTGCTAGAAATGTAGGCTATTTTTTTTTCTGTCTTTTTCCTGCTACTGGGTATCCTAGCATGTGTCTCTTTGATCATATGCATGCTGTTTCTCTACGTTAAATTTTGAGATAAAATTTAATTTTATTATACTACCCACTCATCCTCTAAAATAAATGTATCAGTTCATTCTTCCTACCAATGGAGTATGAGAGAACTCCATGCATTAGTCAGTACTTGATATTATCAAACATATTAAAACAATCTAAGGGATGAAAACGTTATCTCATCCTTGTTTTCATGTGTTTCCTTATGCACTTCTCATTTCTGGTCTCCATCTCTCACCAACACTCCAAAAGATATGATGACCTTTGTGGGTTTGTTTGTTTGTTGCAGTGTCCCTGTCTCCAGCTAGATATTTTCTCCAAAAGATCTAGTATCATTTGCTTTCATACAAATTTGTCAATTAGCTACTATTCTTATGGATATTTGCATTTCAAGCCTTATCTCTAATTGCAGAATAAAAGACTAGCTAAAGTTAAAGAATCTTAAAAGAGGAGAGTTATTTCGGTGGTCCATGGAAAGAATTCAGGGGGTTCATGAGCTTGAATTAAAAATTCTAAAAATACTATTCTTTTGGGAACATGTTGGTGTAGGCGTGATATATTTATTAAATAATACACAGTATAGCATGGACTTAGTAAGAAGTCCCTGGTTTTCACCTGACTGGCAAAGGGGTCCAGGGGAAAAAAAGGTTAAGAACCCCTGGACTAAGGGCTTCCTCAGCTCCAGAAAGCACACCATATATGGAAGGTCTGGTCCTGATCCACTAAGGATTACTTATCGATGCATGGAAAATCACAGTGTTCTAGTTAGAAAGCACTTGTTTATGCTGATAGCTGTTCAAATCATTTTAATATCAGGATTCTTCAAGTAGCAAATGCACTAAACTCTGCTATCAAAGGCAAAGTGAAATGGCTGGTGAGGAAAGATTAAATACTAGACAGAATTCTGCAACATTTATTTATATTAACAAGAACATGTATGCTTATATCTTTACTCATCAGAAACGTCTTCCTCCAAGCTTATGGGAGGAGTCAGACATATTGGTCATCCAACAGGTCCACTCTTGTATTGATAGAGCTCTATCTTATTTGTTAGCAAATACCCTGCCTCTGAGGAAGGACTTTGAACCTCGGATTCTGGCTGAAGAAATGTCTGACATATGCCATGTCACTCAACTTCTCAGAGCTCACTTTACTTATCTGTTAAATGAAGATGTAATGCCTAACCAGCCTCACAGGTTGGGTGGGATTAAAATGCTCTATGAAAGTATTTTTATCAACTCTCAAAAGGGGGCTGTAATTATTGTTGAGTCGACAAACTAATAAAACAATACTTTTGAAACCTATGTACCTCGTAAGTTTATACTCCCATGTATTTGGCTAGATAATTATTGCTCCCAAAAGTAAGTGGAACCTCAGAGAAATTGAGCCTGATGCTGAACGTCACACAGCTTAGTCAGCACCAGCAACAAAATTCACACAAAATCTTGTTGAGTCTAAAATCCAGAATCTCTCCAGCATATAATCTGCTTTTGTCATTTTATAGTATACTACACATAGTAGGTAAATAATAGCTGTATTTCAAGTAAATGCAAAAATGCATGTTTTCATTATATTTGAAAGCAGAACTCTGAATTTCCTTTCATTTAAATATTCGAAGGTCTAAGCCATAATAATTATCATCAGTCATAATGCTTAACAGTCCAAAGTTCTGCTAGCTCCCCACCAGACAACATCTCTCAGTGGGTCACGTACAAGAATTTGGACTCACAAAATGGATGGTAGGACTGACTTAGCAACGAGGAAGTTGCTATTACATGCAATTTCCCCAGGCTGGTGCCAGTACACATTCTGGGGAGATGCGATAACAGCACATTTTACATCTTCATGTGTTAAGACCAATAAATCTTAGTCCCTCCAGAAGCACAGTCCTGCTTTGAGGTAAAATTGCGGCCATTGATCTATAGTTCAGCCTGGACTTAACTTTCTGCTTTTTCTCTTTACATGCAACCTTTACCTATTTAGATGTGGGTTACTGGGTGGCAAAACGCAAAACAAACCAAATGTGGAGGATGATGGGAACAATCCATAAACAAGTGTTTAGGGATTTCTGCTTCTAAATAAAGGGTAAAGAAAGAGTCTTCATAGGAAATGCTTG
This sequence comes from Dasypus novemcinctus, assembly GCF_030445035.2. Classification (NCBI taxonomy): domain Eukaryota; kingdom Metazoa; phylum Chordata; class Mammalia; order Cingulata; family Dasypodidae; genus Dasypus; species Dasypus novemcinctus. The sequence goes on along the minus strand of NC_080681.1, from coordinate 46,044,773 downwards.
TTATATCCTAGAGCCAGCAGTGAGATCAAACCGAGGGGCTGTGGCTGCTAATTTAGAGTGAACGAAAAAGGGCCTTTTTATCAGGAGTGACTGGATCACGTCAACTCAGAGGATTAGAAGCACAGACCAGTGCCTATGACACCTTTGTGTCATAGATCAGGAAACTGAAGTCCAGACAAGGGACACAGCTAGGATTCAAACTCAGAAATCCAGGCTCAGTTCAGGGATCTCTGCTCCAGGGTGCTGCCTTTTGCCACCCACCTCCCTCTCAGCCACAGGTCCTCCTCACTGAGTGCATCAACTCGTTGGACTCATTTATATTTACTGTGGTAAAACAAAGGAAAGACACATATCCTTCTCTCAGAACATTGGGCACAGGATCATACCCAGATGCCACGGTCGATTGTGGTTAAAATGCAATGCAATGCTGACAAATTGCTTAAGATGGGGATTGGGGTTTAAGAGTTAATGGGCTCCGAATTTCTGATCCTGCTTGAAAGGAAGGGTTGGCATGAGGGCCATGCACAGCTTTTAGGAACATGTTCCCTAGTGACATTAGTATAAGCCTGAGGTTTCATTCTAACTAACTCTCTTTGAGTAATAGTGGGGTTGAGATATTTCTGGGCTTTCTAGCTTGAAACGTTTCAGAAAAACCATATAAAGATTGAACTTAAATAGGAATGCAAGCAGATTTCAGGGAGAAAACAAATTCTGCACTCCTAGGGACGTTGACTCATCCTACTAGACCAAACAAGTGTTCACCTGCACAAACCCTTGGACACTGGGATCATCGAGTTCTGTGCTGTATTGCAGGATTTACCTTGTATTCCCGGGTCAAGCTTCAGCACCATGGCAGCAGTGCCAAATGCAATCCAGGAGATGATTTTTATTGATACCGAGTAGTTAGCAGTCCCAAACAAAATTGCAAATCAAAGAATTTATTTTGCAGCTCTCCCACATTTTCCAGGATCTTCTTCCCTCTTTTAGAATTGCCCGCTTCTTCTCATCCGAGCAGCTAGGGTTCTCAGGCCTCCACAACCAAGATCCGTCAGTCTCTCACCTAATTTTACCTCTTCCAGACCTACCCTATCCAAAGTGCAGCAAAATTCCCTTTCTGCTTCTTTCTGTTGGTGCTGGAGATCTCCAGTAGGATTTTATTTGACTAAAAAAATTTACAACAGGGTGAGTCACTGAGAAATGCTTTCACCTTGCTCTTTCTTCCCCCTAAGGATTTTCATTTTAAAAGGTCTGTTGACTTATTCCAAAGGAATCTCTTACACTATGTAGAGATGATCAGCAAGCTGAAGCCCCAAACTTCCTGGAGACTTCTCCGTACTCCCAGTCCTAGTCCTGACCCATAAGGTGTACTAATGGTTGATTTCCATTTCTATTCTCCCAGAATATCTTTTTTCTTTTACTCCACCCCTAAGTTTTCAAGAATTCTATAAGGAAGCTAACAAGTTCATACTACTTAACTCTTTCTAAATCAGGACTTTGTGCTCAGCACAAAACATGTGTTACTTATTTTTCTCCACAGCCCTATGAGGGAGGATCTATCATGATCTCCACTTTAGAGAAGAGTAAACAAGTTTAGAAGGATTAAGTAACTTCCCCAAGATCACAGTAAGTAACAGGACTCCAAGTGAAACTCTTCGGATTCCAGAGCCCTCATTCTTAGCCATTTCACACCCATAGGTAAAGCACCTATTCTGTCAGAAAGCCCAAGTTTGAGTCATAGCTCTCTGCCACTAATCAGTGATTATTATCATTTTTCTCTTTTCTCATCTGTGAAATAGGGAGATAAATAATACCTATCATGTCATGCCAAAGTGAGAATTAAATATAAGTGATTTTTAAAGTGATACCAAATCTATATGGGTATTTCTCATTGATATCAATATGGTTCCTATTCTGTATGTTTGTTTTTAAATCACTTTGCGCCAAGAAAATTTTATTTCTTTAAATATATGTATTCTACAAAAGGTGGACTTAAATGATTTTTTGCTTGGAAAATAAAAGAGGTGCAAGGCAGATAAAGGAAGAAATTTGTTAATTCAGAAATTGTCATTAGTATAAAGAAACACTACTGATTTTTACAGATGGTGATCCAAGCCTAAGCAGTTACATAGTAATAAAGTGTATTCTGTCATAATATTAAAATGAATGAAATTTTGTGTTAGTTTTTAACAAATCAACAGGGTTATTTAAGGTTTTACTCGTAGCCCTATTTTGACCTGTGTTTAGAACCATTTAGGCTTGCTAAAGCTACTTTAATCCTACTTGAACTTTTGTACCCCATTTCCCAGCGATTTGCAAGTCTTAAAAAACTGGCCTGTGGAGAGTGTGTTTGTTTAGTCCAGTTCCTTTCCCCACCCCCACTTCATTTTCTATTTTCAGCTTTCACCCTCCCATCTTGTACCTGGCATGTTTCCCAAGAAGTGCTTCAGTTGCAAAGAAGGAAAATACTGACAGTGCATAATTTAAATGAGAGAGATGTGCCATGCCACATTTTCATTAAAATTACAGAAAAATCCAAGCTGTGTGGAGTTTAAGGGAGATCAGAATAGAGTCCAAAGTGCTATCATTACATTTTGTAGTGTTTTTTTAGCTCAATAAAGCAGCTGTCCTATATTTGCAAAATAGCTTGGAAATTGTTGGTCGTGAAAAAGGAAAGATGCACACTGGGTTTTTTCTTTCTTAATTTCAGTTTAGAGTTCTCTACTAGTTATAGGAATTAGAAAAAATAAAAAAGTGCACAATTCTTATCTCTATTAACATCTAAATCTGAAACGAAGAATATGTTGAATAGAGCTTCTAAAAATGCATTGGGACAGAGCCTTGCTACCAGATTAACAAATTCAGACCCACGGATCAAATACTCCACAGGCTGATAAACTTAATAAAAACAACGGCACTTGTTCATAATGGTGTCCCAGTAAGCAAAACAATTTCTGCCAACATAAGCAAAGCAACCAAATAAAGATGTCATTCTGGAAAAAGAAAGAAAAGAAAAAAAAGGATATGAATTAAATATGGAAAATAAGGAATACCTAAACAACGCTAGTTTTTGAAGTAATTATAGCGCTCCATTATTCTTGAGCTCAATCATCTTTCAGAACTGGCGGTTCATTATATATTTTGGCATCAGTTGGAATAATGGAACACTCCTGTGATTAATCAGGAGATTTTCATCTCAGGACTTAATAACTTTCACGTGCAAAGCTAACACCCATTTTGTCTTAGAATCATTATTGTCTTAGAATCTAGACTCAAGAGTTTGAGATACCGATTAAGGAAAATAATCTTTCTGCTTGGGAGTTCACAAGGAAATAGGCAAGAAAGTAAAAAAAAATCTCAGAAAACAAACCAAAAAGATAACACTGATATTTCCACTCTTTCTACAAATAAACCACACTTCTATGTCTTCCTAACTGAAAATACATAATTCTGTATCTCTGATTACTATGTCCTTTCAATTGTAAGTCCATCTTCAGTTTTACTAATAAGTGGGATTTTCACTTTAACATATACCTAGAGGGGAGCCAGTATGGCTCAGTGGTTGAGTGCCTGCCTTGCATGCACAGGGTCCTGGGTTCAATTACCGGTGCCAAGAAACAAAAACCAAAAAAACACAAGAGGCTTAGAACTTCCTTTCCACCAAACTGCTCTTTACATATACTACGTTCCAATTTTCTCTTTTTGATGTCATATTTAATTACACAAATAGTGCATGAACACATTACTGTAAAAAGAGTAAACAGTACAGAATACTGAATAAAATTTAGAGCCCATTTGTGTCTCCTTTTACACATATAACCAAAGTCAACAATCAGTTGCTGCTTCTAGACTTTTTATTTTTTAGACATTATATTATATATCAGATTATATACACACAAACATCAATTATGAACCATATAATTTTATACTAGCAACCATCTTTTCTTTTTTTCTTTTTTTCTTTTTTTAAAGATTTATTTATTTATTTATTTCTCTCCCCTTCTCCCCTACCCCGGTTGTCTGTTCTCTGCGTCTATTTGCTGTGTCTTGTTTCTTTGTCCGCTTCTGTTGTTGTCAGCGGCACGGGAATCTGTGTTTCTTTTTGTTGCGTCATTTTGCTGTGTCAGTTCTCCGTGTATGCAGTACCATTCCTGGGCAGGCTGCACTTTCTTTTGCACTGGGTGGCTCTCCTTATGGGGTGCACTCCTTGCGCATGGGGCTCCCCTACACAGAGGACACCCCTGCATGACACAGCACTCTTTGTGCGCATCAGCACTGCGCATGGGCCAGCTCCACACAGGTCAAGTAGGCCCGGGGTTTGAACCGCGGACCTCCCATGTGGTAGACGGACGACCTAACCACTGGGCCAAGTCTGCCGCCTCTTTTTTTTTTTAATTTCAACTTTTTATTGATGATGTAATATAAATCCAGAAAACTATATGACACAAATAAGCAATTTATTGAATTTTGAGATGTTATCCCTTTAAGCCACCAGCCAACTACAAGTGCTCTAGATGCCTTCTCTCAATCACAACCCTTTTCCTCTCACCAGAAACAGGGATGATCGAGCTATTGCTCAAGTAGACATCCACAAATATTCTAGGTTAGTTTTGCCAGTTTTGAATTTTTTGAAGTTTCTTTAAGTCAAAATTCCTCTTCCATCTCTCCCTCTTTCTCTCTCCCATGAATTATTGCAGTTTGTTGAATAAACTGGGTCATTTGATCATTTGTTCTGTACAGAGCCCCACAGTCTGAGTTTTGTTTATTGCATTCCCTTGGTGTTATCCAGCATATACCTCTGCCCTCTGTAATTTCTATTCATTGGTAGTTAATCTAGAGGCTTATTCAGATCAAGAGTGTGTGTGTTTCAGAATACTTCCTAGGTAGTTGGGTGTTCATCAAGACATTGTCTCTCTTGCAATGTATGTTTTGACATTACAATATATCTTGGAGCTTCTCCCCTTGATTCATTATTACAAAGATAGATGTACTGTCTCCTCCTGATGGACCTCTAGGTTATTTTCACCTTTATTGACAATGCTACATAGAACATCCTTGTAGTTAGACCTCTGCACATACAAGAAAGAGTTTTGTAGGATAATGATGTTTTTAGTTCTTTTTTTCCTGTGTATACTGTCAAGGGACCCTGAAAAGAAGAGAATTTCAATCACAAAAGAAGCTTAGAAGGTCATTTTGTTCAGGGCATTGTATTTAGGCTCTTTTCCAGCACTGGAATATCAGTGGTCTCCAAAAGAGGGTAACATGCCATGCAGTGAGTACTCAAAAACTTCCATTGGGGGAAAATTCTCAAATTCCTATTTCTCTTTGATATTTTCTACATGTATTTTTATAATGCGAAGGAGAACGTGCAAATGATTTGTAAGTAAATCAGCATATAATAAGGGTACGTGCTCAAAGGTTTTCATTGATAAGGGTGTTCAGAGAAAAAAGATTGGAGATGGCAGCTGAGCATTTGTTATATGAATCTGAGTTCATACAAAGCTGACTGCCTACTGAGTTTCTCCATCTAAATGACTTGTCATCACCTCAGATTTTACCTATGAAATAAGATAATCATCATATTTTCTCTCAAGGTCCAGCTTCTCCCCTGATTTTTGTGTTTCTATGAATGGCCTCAGCAGCTTTCTGCCAGCCACCCAGCCTCGAAACCTTGAGTCATCTTCTGTTTGTTATACCTTCCCTGTCAGTCTCTGCCTGTCTTTTACATCTCTGTTTCCCTCCCTTTCTGTCTTCACTGCCACCACCCTTTTGGGGGCCCATTTAATGAGATTATAATAAATTTCTCATTGAGAGCCTTAGTTCTTTGTCTTCAAACTTTTGCTCTCCCCCATCTTCATCCTCCTCCTCCTCCTCTGCCATGCTAATAGTTATTCAATTGAGTCCTTACTCCGCATCTGGCACTGGGCCAGGCATATTACAGGTGTTATCTCGTCTAATCCTATGAGGAAGAAGGCTGGCCTTGGTAGGAATGAAGAGGGCTCTGGAACCAGAATGTCTGGATTCCCATCCCTGTTGTATCAACTGGCAATAAGGGACTTGTTGGACAAGCTTTTTCACATCTCCTTTCCTCAGTCTCCTCATCTGCAAAATCGTGGAATGACTGTGCCCACCTCACGGGGTTGTTGTGAAGAGTAAATGCATTAAAAATACCTTTAACATGCTTAGAACAATTCCTGGTACAGAATCGATAAGGGCTCCATAAAAGTTACTATGTAAGTCCTCATTTTTATTCTTACTATTAATAAGTCCCATTTTCCAGAAGAGAAAACTGAGGTTTTAGATGTGAAGTCTGTCACTCCCATTTATACAACTAGTGAGTGTCAGAATAGGAACTCAGCCCCATATCTGGACTCCAAAGCCCGCATCCATCCTTAACCTAGGGCTTGGCTGTCTCCAGTTCCTCGACCCAGATGCTTTTACTTCCTGCCTAAGTGCAATCAAAATTCCAGGTAAGTCAGGACCCGTGCATTTCTCCAGGCTGCTTCATAATTTTTATTTTTATTTCTTTTTTTCTCTTTTGCCTTTCCTCCTGACGTGTTTCTGCTTAAAATGCTTTCCATTCCTTTCCTTCCTCCTCAGTTGTAGTCTCAGCTTCTTGAAATCCCCTTCCATTGAAACAAGCAACTGCGATTTCTCGCCTATCTAAAGGGATTAATATTTTATGGTTCTTTTCTTGGTTCTGTCTTTTATTGCAGGTATTTGTGTACCTAGCGTAGATGCCAGGGCATTGTGCTCCTAAACTCCCTGAAGACCATCTCGCTGGATGTTTGTTTCCAGAGATGCCCAAGGTTCAATGAAGGCTTTCAGGACTCCTGGAGGTGCTGAGAAAGGCCCTGCAGGTAGCCCTCCTTACACACCCACACCCCTTCCAACAAAGTATCTCCTTTTTATCTGTTTCACAGATTGGGTAAATGTCTACACCCATTCCCATATAAGTTGTCTTCTCTCCCACTAGGCCTCCAACATTTTGTGGGAGGAGAGTGTCCTCTGGATAATAGTAACGCACTCAGGACCCCGACTGAGGAGCTGCTTATCCGGGCAGCTCCACAGTGGGAAGAAAGCCCCTCCACTGCATCCCTCCCTGTGCTCAGTCTTTTAACACACCCTGTCCCAAAGATTTAACCTTTCAACAACCCTGTGAGATAGATAGAATCTCCACTTTAAATTTCCAAAAGTAGAGTCCTACCTCATCAGTTCATCAATATGTCTTAGGTAGCAAGGAACAGAAGCATCATTCAAAGTTAAAGCTAACTCATAGTTTGAAATTTGAGGGACCAAGTTTCAAATCCCTATCTACCTATAACTATTTCTGTGATCTTGACAAGTTACTTAAGCTTGAATCTCATCTTTATAATGGGTATAGCCATATCTCTAGACACTATTTTTAGGATTAGATACTACACTCCAGGTATCTGGCAGTCAACAAAAGTTGTCTAATGTTATTTTCACTCCACTATCCTTTTTGGCAAAAGGTATGAAAGAGCAGCATTCTGAGACATTTTGCCTTGTACCCTATGTGGTTTTTCCTTTTAAAATATTTATTTTTATTTATTCCCCTCACTCCCCCACCCCCAAAGGCTCCCTTGTATGCTTGTCTTCTTTTAGGAGGCGCCAGGAACTGAACCCTGGCCCTCCCATGTGGGGGGTGGGTGCCCAATCGCTTGAGCCACATCGGCTTCCCCCTACATGGTTTTAAAGTGCTTAGACACCCATGCATTTTCTGTCAGAGAGGAATCACAATCCAGGGCTCCAATACGAACCTGTGATAGAGCAAGCTCTGCTTTTTAGCACAGTATTTAATAATGAGGTTTGCTGAATCTGTTGTGCTAAGGAAACTCCATCATGGTTAAAATAACCTAAAAGAAGTAGCGTGTCTGTCCCCTTCCCACTGAGCTCCCAGGCACAGCACCCAACTCTCACTCCTTCTACCAGGAAGAGCAGCAGCACTGGAAAAACTGTGTGCGTGTTTGAGTGCTTGTGTGAGCATGCATAAGTGTGCCTGTGTAGGGGTGTGTGCTAATGTGCAAGCTATGTGTGTGTGTATGCATGTGTGTGTGGCTTTTTGAAAATATTCTCTATGGAAAACATCCCTTTTATATTCTGTATGCATTCTTAAGAAACCCAAACGTAATTTTTTTATTTCTGTTCCTTTCTTGGGTTAGTGGGCAAAGCTATTTGAGAAAATCCAGAAACTGCAGGCTATCTCAAAAAACAATATAAAACTATTCTAAAATTGTTAATAAAAATATTAATTATATCCTATTATAACAATTGCATATTTCTAATTTTATTACCACATATTATTCTTAACCATGGAACTTCAATATATATTTGTTCTGATTTTACTGTTATTTGGAAAACTAAGTTGCTTGTAAAGCTTAAAAATAGAAAGAATGGTAAGTTGTAAATGCTTATTAGCATCTGAAGGAACCCTCTTGATAGTCACACAGTGTCATTTAATTATGCCATTGTGTACTATGCAGTAAATTCATTGATGATTAATCATGTCTTATTATTACTTTGTATACATAAACACTATCTGTTTTAAAATGCTTGCTTCTGATATGCAATTTGCTTTACAGAATGCTCTAGTTACATTTTTGAGAAAGCAGTGATGGATATGTTATACCTGCCCCAAAAATGAGCATATTAATATGAACCAAAGAAGTAAATCTTGGACCCAGAAGGGGACCATTCTGTGAGAGTTTTGTATAAAATTTCTTTCTTGTCTGTATCTTCCCCTTCTAAGATCTGGATTCTGTTCTTATATGAGAACTCAGTTAAAATAAGTATGATTTTGTAATTATTTATGATTTGTAGATGACTGTTCACATGTCTCCATGACCTTCCTCATCACATTTTCTTTTAGTGCATTCCACTGGTTTTACCACATTCTAATCAGATGCCCCATAACTGACTTTAACATAATGGAATGTATTAAAAATATTTTGAAATGACTTTCTTTTTCTGGTATTAACTTATGAAGTGGCCATGAATCAATGTTTATTGGAAAAACAAAAAGCTTCACATACAATAAGTGCTGTTTGTGTGTGGGAAAGCACTTTTTCCCAAAGAAATCCATTATTCAATATGCACATATTTTCTGGACCTATCAGCCAGTATATGTGATCACTAACCAGCGATTTTCAGATTAGTTTTTGCCTTACTGTCAACCTTTTACTAATACGACAGGGGCCTTATTTTCTTCCTCCTGAGCAGAGGTTTCAGTAATGAATTGGGTGCACTCTAAGAATTTGGATTTAGTGTCTTCTCTTAGACATGCCTATTTCAGAGCTGTGGAAAATAGACTCAAAGTTCTAAGAAGACAGATGAAAAAAGTATGCTTCTTAGGTTTATGTTTATTTAGTGGCTTCCATTTGTTTTAGCACTCTGAAAAGTAATAATGTGCTGTCTTTTGTATATTAGATCTACCATCAGGAGCTTGTTTTCCAAACTGCTAATAGGTTGCATCGAGTATTGCACTCTCTTTGTGACCCAGGACAACTCACTGAGGTTGGAGGTACAATCTGTTACTCTGGGGCAGTTTTTCTCTTTGTAAAGCTAATAAAACCTCCAGCCTTACCCTTATTAGTGCTGTCCTCTCACCAATCGAACTAACACCTCCACAAGTAAATAGAAGATTTGCACAGAGCCACATCCACATTTAATTTTCAAACCTGTTCTTCCTGTGTTGTAGTGGAAAGGCATCCTGTGGTGAAAATTTATAGGACTTTTAGTAGTTTGTTTAAGCTTCCTTCTTCAGGTTTTTGTGAAAAAGGGCCTTTAAAACAGGTAAAACAAATTTCAAAGAAAATAGATCCTGACAAAGACCAAATAGAGCACGATTCTTAACAAGGGGTCCATGAGCTTGAATTGAAGTTCAAAAAAGCATTATTCTAGAGGGGACATGTTGGTGCGGGTGTGATATATTTATTAAATAATACACAGTACAGTGTGCACTTAGTAAGGTGTCCGTGGTTTTCACCTGACTGGCAAAGGAGTCCATGGAACAAAAAAGGTTAAGAACCCCTGAAAGAGGGTGTTAATACTCAAATAGAGATGTCTTATTCTGTTTCTCTAGGTTCATCATCAACATAACATTAAGTTAATCTGGTCAAAATATTTATTGAGTATCTACTTTGCATCAAACACTGTGTAATTTAATGATAGTAAAATATAATTGGTTTTTGTAAGGCTTACAGTCTAGTGGACACAGATTAAAAAAAGGAATAGCAATTTAGAGTTATAGGGTAGTTCAGGGTAAAGTCAGGGCTTTGGGGAAGAGTTTCTGAAAGTGTTAGCATATCATCAAAGGCTGAAAGTTTTTCAGTCAGAGAGAACAATTTTCCTTCCGATCTCTGTGCACCGTTTTCACCATCATGTTTAATTCTATGCTTTTAAGATTCTTACTCCCTCTTTTACCTTGCTTATTGCTACAAAAGTTTAGAAAATTCTTAAATGTAAACGTCTTATGTGTTTAAAGAATTTCTATAAGTAGTCTTTTATTTATCCTTATGCTATCCCTAGGTAGTTAACAGTGATACTATCACTTTGTACCAATGAAAAAATTAAGTCTCAGTGAAGATAGGTAGCATTACACCCCGAACAATATTCTAGTTCCTCGATTTCCAGTATAATTGTTTCTCCATTAGGTTACAACCCATATTCTGGTCAAAACAACAGGATTGTGATCTCCCTTAAAATAGCCCTGCTTCGGATCTTCTCATAGTCAATATATAATTTTGAATACCAATAGGAGGTAAGTAAAATTTAATTGTGATAGAATATAGGAGAATAAAGTACCCAAGAACACAGTCTGCCTAAATGCTCTTGAAGTATCAGTGGCAAAATCACTTCCATGTCATTGGTCTAATTCTTTTTAACCAATCACTGCAATTTGGTCATTTTGCTAAGTTAGGTCTGATTGATTGCAGGAGGGCATGAGCAGGTGGAGAGCACTGTGGCCATTTGGTCCTGCTGTTTAAATACTCCATTTGTAGGATCCAGGCATTTGCTGGTCATACTAATTGCTAACGCCAAGTATACAAGTGTGGTGATGGAAAGTATTATGCTCTTTAACAACTGCCTCCTTATTCTCATTTTCAGTATTTCAAATATGTGATTGGTAGGATTTTTTCAAGTATAGTAAGTAAATATGACAACCATAAAGCTTTTAGTATGGTTTTGATTTTTGAGAAGGGGCGGATTTCCATTTTTATTTTAGGTTATCACGTGTTCACAGAACTAGAAAGTTCATTGTTAAATTATACATACAACTGCCCTGAAGCATAACTTATAAGAAAATATCTCAAGGATCAAAAGAAAATACAATGTATTCAGGGCCTTTTTTTAAGAGGTACCGAAGATTGAACGCAGGACCTTGTACATGGGAAGCAGGTGCTCAACCACTGAGCTACATCTGCTCCCCAGTGAGAGTTGGTTTTGGTTTGCTTGTTTTGTTTTTAGGAGGTGCAGGGGATCAAACCTGTGACCTCGTACATAGGAAGCCGGCACTCAACCATTTGAGCTACATCATCTCCCCTTTAGGGTCTCTTGTTTCTTTTTACAAATCATTTTTCCCTTCATTTATATCTCCAAATTTTCCATGTCTGGAAAAGCTTTGCATTTTCCTCACTGCCTAACACAATGCCTTATAACTAATTCTCAAATATTTATCACATTAACAAAGAAAATGACTATTCATTATATCTTAACATGTATCTTAGATTTTTAAAACTTCATGATACTGTAAAGTAAACCTCCCCAGATTTATAATAAGAATGTTTTTTTATCTTGTTCTAGTACTTTGATGATGTAAGACCTCCATTTATATGTGCAAATCTCTTTAAAAAGCAATTTTAAAAAAGTCCAAGAAAAGCAACCCATAATCTTACGCTACTGACACTATAATAGTGTTGATGTGTTTCTTTCTGGAATAATCAGTGGTATTTTTTTAAAAACATGCAGTGATTAGAATACACATTCTGTGAATGGTACTAAACCTTTTTGTGAATCAAATTCTTCCTTTTCTTAAGAGTTTCCCTAACCAGGCAGAGATTCAAGAAATTTCTCAGTGGTGATTGCCTTGCTTACCAAGAATGACTGCTGGGAAAAAATTTAAAAACTTATACTACGTCTCCAAAATCTGTAAAGCTGTGTGAGGGCACAAATAATTGAGACAACTTAAAAAACTACTTTTATTTTAGACTATGGATGATAATAGTTGCATTATTTCTTCCTCCTTTTGGTCCCTCTCTAGTCCTAGCATATCAATATTATGTTTTTGTTTAACTTAATCTAATTTGTTGAGTATATTTATATAGGCAGAACAGTAGACTGAAACTGAGTCAATATGTGTGGTGTTTAGGGCACATTCACTTTTAAGATATATGCTTACTGAGTCACCATGATGTATCACACACTGAACTTGATGCTGTGAATACAATAAAAAAAATGAATCTGCATTGTCCCTCCCCACAAGATCTCATAGTCAAAGAAGGGAGGGACGTCAAGAAATAATTAAAATAAATACTGTGTGAGCCAGACAGTAGGAAACTACTGAAATAGTGGTGGCACAGAGGAGAAAGTGATTCATGATGAACTTGTTTTGGGATTGTCAAAAAGTCTTCAAAGATAGATACATAAACTGAATTTTTAAAAATTGGTAGAATTTGCCAAGTAAACATAGTTTGCAAAACAATTCCAGGTAAAGAACATGCGAAGGCACAATATATGAAGAGCATAAGTTCCTAGAACCACAGAGGAAATGCCCAAATATGAGTAGTATCTTTCCTTAAAAATTGATATCTTATATGGTTTCTACATATATGATAAAACATTTGACCCTTTCTGGTCATTCTTTAAAGTGAGATACAGTGCATTTCTCATTCAACAATGTAGGCAATAAATTCTCACAACGGTGTTACTGATCCCAAATTCCAATTTAAAATGTCATTTATTCCAGACTTCTATGTTTGTAACTAGAACCAGTAGCCAGAGTTGACTTTGGGTCTCCCACCTCCCTGACTCTCACTATAGGAAACAGAGGTTGATATTCCTGTTGAGATGTATGTTAGGAACGTGTCATATTGTGTCTGTATAAAGAATCCTTATTTATCACAAGCCATAAATTTCTGAAAGAGAATCTATTCTGGAAACCCCAATATTAATGACAATGCAGGTAGTCCTCTATACAGAGATGGTCAAGTATCTTCCTTTTCTAGGATACTGTGACTAATTCCCTTTTGAATCTGCAGAAAACCTAGTTTACATCAGGAACCCCCAGGATACCTTGCAATATCTGGGTGGTTTGGCGTAACCTGCATTATGACACATAATAACAATGTCAGCAAAACTGAAAGAAGAGAGTTCCCATGAATGATCTCACTTGTTAACACTCATGTGTTTCTTTCCAGTCAGTCAGAAAATAAGTTTCCTCCCTAAAGCTGAATGGCTGGACTAAGTAAGGCAAGGCTGTGGAAAACACTTACTAAATAAATAAATAAATAAACAAGCAAGCAAGCAAGCACAACCTACTAAAGCTCCTGCCCCTGCCAAAATGTAAGGTGTCCTTTTAAATCAATTTTGAAATTCGACTCTCAAGGAAAGAAACTACAGCTGCATGTCACAGCATCTGCTAAAGTGTATTTATTTCCAGCAGAAACAATAGGGCAACTCCATGTGGCATTTAGATTACTGTAAGAGATCAAATTGCTAAAAAGATGCAATACCATAATCAGACATTTGTAAAGGTTTGTCAACTCCAATGAAGTGGTTTCTGTGGACTCAGCACTTTTCCATGTTCCTCTGTATTTCCTCACTCCCTAAAAAATAAAAACGAAGGGATGATGCTGGCTAAAATGATGAAACCTTAATAAAACCTTTTCAGCAAGAGATAAAAACATATTGATTGGTGACAGCTGAAGGACATCATTAAACTCTGTGTTTGATTTCATTTTTCTCCTATTTTATTTATTAAATTTTATTTATTATTTGGTTGCCCACAGGCATCTCTGTACTGACTGACCCTGCTAGTTTAACTATTAAAGAATTTCTCTCTCAAAGGAGGCCTGATGTAAACATGTTAATCTGTTTGGCAGATCCTATGATGGCCCATGAATAAAACATATGACAACTCAGTTGGACTTGAAGCAGTTTCTCTGTTACCAAAGAGAATGTTTGGAAGCTCCTGGAAAGCTTCACCATGGTTAATCCCAGAGGCCTGGAATTTTATTCTTGGCTCCAACTAACCCCAAGGACTGTGGCTTACCATTGACCTTATGGTCAACAATCTTATAATAGGTTGTTAAACAGGACATAAAGCTAGGGCTTGGCTTTGAATGCTTCTCTAATTGTGACAAAAAGCAAATGTGTGCAGCCATATCTATCATGTTTAATGGTTCACACACTGATATCAAAGTGCAAAATTAACTACTTGGTTCTTCACAATATTACAAAGAAGTGACTGGATATTTTTGCCTTTGATTACCTGTTGAGACCAAGATAAGTTTATAACTATAACAAAAGAAAGAGCTGTGCTATAACCACTGTACTGGCAAATCCGAGAGGCAAAACCTGTCCCCGGTTGGGTGGATATTGTTGGGTGGATAAAATCAGAGAGGAATTATTTAATTGACCTTTCCCACACAACAAGAGAACAATTGTTGTTATAATTCAGGTTTGTTATTAAAGCATAGTCATTAAAAAACTGCTTATAACACATTTTTTTTTCCTGGAAATCTCTCCCTTTGTGTATTGGCTTTGGCCATTAATCCTCTAATTATGTTCCTGCATATATTTAATTTTTGATCTCCTGAACAAGGCACCATAAAATGAACATTTTATATAAAGACAGTTTTATATTGCTTTGTAACAGCTGCTATTGACTAAACAACTTTCTTGGGACTGTCTTTTGTCTGTCAACAAGTCCCCCTTATCACCTTTGACATGCTTTGTACTTTTTTCCCGGTTGTCATTATTTTTTCTTTCAGTGAAAAACCTAAATGCAATTCTGGATACTACGAACATTTGAAATTTTGAAATCTATTTTTGCATTCCTAATATTTCTTAGAATAAGCATGATTTTGGAGTATATGTAAGTATGTGTGTTTTTTTTAAATTCAGCATTCTATAAAGAACATTGTCAAAATGCAGATGCATAATTAATGTGAAATTATAAGATAATGTCCAAGATTCATCTACTTTTAAAATATTATAAATAACATTTGCATCTACTGCATATTCATAAGATCTACATTATTATGCATCTGTTGTAAGATTTAGGTTGCTTGATTTAAAGATACTGTCTAACTCAGTAAATCATTATTGAAAAATGCTTAAACCTTTTGAAGTCATAATTAAGTCTCTTTTTCCAACAATTACCTAAAAAATTAACATCTAAATAATTCTGATAATTTTCAGTGAGAAAACTGCAGTAGCACTTAATTTATTAGCTTAACTTTGTAATTAGGTGTTCCACATAAACAAGTTTTCCTGACAGCTATAACTTGTCCTTCCTGTGTGTTATGTAAATCAAATGAGATAAAGTTTAGAAAACTATATAATATTCAAAACACCTTCTATTGGACACTGTTATTATCATTATGCTGAAATCTCCGTTTTCAGTAGTTTATTTCTAAAAATTTTCCAAAATATATTACTTAATTGCCTTCTTAAGCAGCATATATTTAAATAAATTTTTACCTGTACTTTTTTAACTGAGATTTATAATTATCAGCATTAACTGAGGTTTAGCTGAAGTACCCTGATAATGGTTCCTTATTGTCATGCTCTTTTAATTCTTTTATCTGTGGTGTTTTGTCTTCTCTCTCTGTGAAACTGTCAGTCAAATCAGACTTTTTTTCATCCTTTCTTTATTCTCCTCTCTGCCTTCTGTTTCTAGTTTACAATACATGTCCATTGTGGTTTGGGAAAATAAATAAACAAATCCACTTGAATTGTGTCTAAAGAGCAAAGAGATCTGGCAGAGGATCCAGTAAGTTCCTGTAAGTCTAACTGGATGAGCCCTCTTAGACAACATCAGGCCACTAAACGTTCATTTATCCACAAGTATTTTTGGGGTGTCTACTATAATCCAGGCACAGAAGTAGACATATATGGCTTTTACTCTCATGAAGCTTATAATCTACCTGGAGAGAGAAACAGAAAATGCATGATGACCCAAATACTTAATTAGTTTGGATAGGTGCTATGAAGGAGAAATATTGGATGCTATAAGAATATTTAACAGAGGACACATAAACTAGATTAAGAAGCTTGCCATTTAAACTAAGACCTGGAAGAGGGATAGAATTAAGTGGGTCAGATAAAGAAAACAGCATTTAAGGAAGGTGTGTGGTGATCAGAGGCTCCTTGTTTTCAGAATCTTCTAGGTAGGTGAGACGGCAGATTTAAAAGAGCCCTTAAAATTCCTTTGATCATTGATTGTAGTGTTCAATCTATTTTCATCTGCTTCTCCATCCAGAACTTGGGGGAACTCTAATTTCTTAGTGCATTTGCTATTTAATTTTACATTGTGACTCTTCTCTCTTGTAGTGAGGCCACTTGTGCTGGCTTACCTTGAGGACAGATTTCCAGGTCTAGACAGTATTCTGCTCTCAATCTGATTGTAGAACTCCCAGTGATGGCAGTCGGAGCTGTGCTTGTATATCTAGGAAAGTACGCTGCCCTCTGTGTCACTGTCAGACTCCTCTGGCACTGAGCCTGGAAGCCTGAGTATAGATATGAATCTCTAAGGAAATGGAGCTCTCTACTGAGGCACACCAGCATGATGTGCATAGGGGCAGGGAAAACAGATGAAAAGGAAGGACATGGCATCTGCTGAGCACCCTTTATACTGCCAACCACGGGCAGGTGAAGGAGAGGTGAAAGGAATTACAAGCTTTTTTCCCCCAAGACTAGGCTCTCCATTACATAAAATCATCAACTTTGTAGCTTTGCAACCACAGATTGATTTTTAATAATAACCATACCCCTAAGATATTATGCAAGGCAAGAGTAAAATGGGAGCCCAGTCTGCACCTGGATTTACCTTATGTCCCACCTCTGCTCCCTCCCATAGAGCAAGGGCCTCTCAGGCATGTGTCTAACCTCCATCTCTCCCCTGCTCTTTGCCTCACATGGCTACATCCTCCTGAGGACTGATCCTGGGAAGTGGCCAAAACTGGCCTTGAATGCATGGGGTTTAAAGATGAGACAATTATGCATCCTTTTAAACTTGATTTTAAATGAGTGCTTCTCAAACGTAATGTGCACAAGAGTCATCTGAGATCTTGTCAAATGCAGATTCTGTGTCAATAGGTTTGGGGTGAAGCTCAGGATTCTGAGTTTTTAAGAAGCTCTTTGATTAGCAAGGTCTTTGTGAATATTCTGGTTTCAGTTGTGTTTAGGAGCATCTGTGTGCACACATGCTCTTACTTTGGGACGGTAACTTTTAAGAGTTGTGTGTAAAAAAAAATCACACAGCAGGGTAAGTTAAAAAGACACAGCTTTTAGATTTATCATTACTTAAGATTCTTGTCTCAGATGATGTCCCAGACAATGGCCTTTCATTCTTATTCCTCCATATTAATCCATTATCAGTGATGTCTCTGTGTCTTATCTTTGAATTGGACTCTCAAGGGTTGCTTTAGAAGCCTTCTGAACTCTGTAGATTCTGAGATACATATTAGAGCCCATGGAAGACTAAATGTCTCCTGGTGTAGAAAAGAGTTTTTTATTACATTTAAACAGCTGTCATCTCTGAAATGTCCCTCTCTAAATCATTTTCTGCTTTCAACAAGCTCTTATACGTTGCTTTCTTGGATGGATGCTACTACTGGTGCCCTTTTAACTACTCACGTTAACTGCATCCTGTGGTATGGAACTGATACATATTTAACACATCTTCACTAGCTAAAAAAGCACTCGGCTTGGAGAAATTTGACTCTGATATCTTTACTGCCATAATAACTATTTTTCCTTGTATTGAGCAATATTCAACTACATGAAGAAGGACAATGATGCTGCAGGTTGCACTGCTAAAAGCAGCTTTGAAAGCTGCCATAAAATCCATCACTTTTCATTTGACCTACATGAAATGCAAACTAAAGTATATGTGTTTTCAAAAGCAACTTAATTTCAGTTACTGAGGTCTCTGGATTTGTGGGAAATGGCAATTAAAAAAGCTTGCCATTGAACCAAGATTACCTTATGGAAAATTGACTACTTTAATGGTTTAAGAGTAAATGTATTTCTAGATTGTTATTCTACATTTTAAAAATAAAATGTGAAATATTCTCCTGGGTATTGGACTAAACCTCCCCCTGAGAATTTATAGATTATTAACCGAAATGGCAGTTTTCTTGTTAGTCATGATCAAAGTGAATTGAGAATGTCTAAAACCATGTGAAAGTTGATTACACATTTTATTGCTGGCACCACAGTGACCGGCCACCCATATGATGGAGCAATTGTGACTGCAGACTAGTTCCAGCTAGCCTCAGGGAAAGACTACACTGGGTTGAGACCTTTAGAAAGCATTTGCTTGCCTCATTTAATCAAATGACTTTCATAATTTTGCAGCGTTTAGCCTTATTTATTGCACAAAATAAAAAAGAGAAATATCTTATTTCTGACATTTTAAAAAAGAATATCTACCACTATAAAAATTTCATCTCAATCCACAAATACCTACATTTTTAAGGGGATAGTTCACATATAAATGTATCTGTTTTATTTTTCAGTGAGACAAAAGGCATACTTAAAAAAGGGTAATTATAATGGATCTTAAAGTAGCCAATATTTGTCTTCAGATCTTCCTACCTCCCAAAATCCTATCCATTTTTCAAGCTCCAGTAAAACCCCTTCTCTTCCAGGAAGCCTGTATTTTTTTTTACATCAGAATTACTCTCTCACTCCTCCATACTCTGACAATGGAACTTATGCACATATAATAAAATGTCTTGTATATAATCTTTGTGGAGTAGTACGTGAGCTTCTAGGGAAGAGAAATCAAGTTTGTTTGCTTTTTCATATTTATTTTCCCAAAATAAGCCTAACCCAGTGCTTTCTAATAATAGAGGTATAGTTTTTAAAATATTTGAATTGAATCTTTATAATGTCATTGACTATGGATGAATGAATTTTGGGATGATCCTCTTTATTTATTAAGATCACCAACAAACTAAAAGACATAATTTTTTAAAATGACCAACAGGTCATCATATTGACCTTTTAAGAGATGACCTATGTAAAAATTTTTTATAAATTATTAAAAACCTGGCCACATTTCTAAATTTAACACATGAATACAGTACGGATAAAATAAAATCACAGTTAAAAATGTTTTATGTCTCATGAATCTCTCTTTAAAACATAAAATTTTAAGTTTTAATGGTTATTTTATTATATGTAAAATTTTACATAGTATTTACTTTTCCTACAGAAACATTAACAAAATTATATACTCAATATTCGTGCACAGGATTTGTATTCCTAGTATGTCAAGATACCTTCCTTTGCATTCAAAACACTAGTTACATTTTGCAAAATTGTGTATTAGCCAACTTAACACATAAAAAAAAAAAACCCACCTAAACATTAGCTCCATAGTCTGATTACTATTATTGGAAACTAAATATGACAGGCTAGTGGAGGATAAGAGCCAACATTAAGAAATGCCTTTGTCCCAACTTTAGTTTTAATTTTTAATTTTTTTGCAATAAAAAATATATGTATGTGCTTATATATTTTCTTTGCTGCCTTGCTTTTTTATTTTAATGGGTGACCTTGGTAACTTTTCCCTTTTCCCTATTTTTAGACAATTGTTAACAAGTCCACAGGCAGCAGAGGAAATACACTCTCTGGAGTAGTAGAATTCAAGAAATGAAATAATGATAATCTATCCTCTCCAATCCAGGGAACTGTTTTACAGTGGCACTAAAGAACTTTCAGATGAGAAAATATAAATTAGTCTTTTAGACTCAGGTACTGAAGCCAGAAAAACATGGGTAAAAGAACTAGTTCCATCACTTAGTGTTTGAAGGATCTAGAGAAAGACACTATAATTTACACTCAATTCTCTAATCTGAAACAATGGAAATAATAATGTGACCACCTCACAGAGTTGATTTGAGGACCCTAATGCCTGTAAACAACCTACCACTGTGCCTGGCATAGAGTCCGGAATTTGAGATTGCACCATGTGATAGACAGGTCTTGTTCCTGAGAGCCAAACACTGCCGTCCATCAGCTAGTCAGCCTTCACCAGTTGTTTCTGTTTGTGTTTACTCCCCGGCAAAGGGGAACACCAGACTGTAGTAATTAGGAGAGCAGGTGAGAACCCTCAACGTCAGAGAAAGAAAATGAGAACTAAAACTTACTAACTCTTCTAGAAGATAGAAGGAGGAAGAGGAGCTAAAAAGCTTGATGGAATCAGTTCTGAATGTAGTATCCTAAAAGGAATTTTTAAGGTAAGGGACAATGGAAAGATACCAAGTTACAATAGAAACCCAAGGGCAGGCCTCATGGAAATCAAAGAAACTGGCACTACAGGCACATTGTAGAATAAGGGAATGTTTGAAAGGAGAGGGCTATGTATTTACCATTTTGCTTGATCTACATATCAAAAGGATCCTCCACAGTATATAGAAGATCCTTGCTGGAAAACGTTCTGTATGAAAAATTTTAAAAAGAAACGAAAAGAAAGAAAGAAGAAAGAGCTGGAGGCCATGTCATTTTTTTAAATCCTGTTTTCTTTCACAGATTTCAGGCCAGGTGTGAGTAGCTCATGCAAAGGAATGCCTTCCCAATTCACTACAGAGGCAAATGAAGATACTGGGGAAAACAGCATCCATCCCACTGAAATGAAATGACCTGAGATGTAGGGATAATCACAGAAAATTAAAGTGGCCTCAGTGTGAAAAAGTGCTCTTTTTCCTCTATCTAATAATCTGTTATGTAATAAAAGGAAACAAAAAATTAAAAATGTAAATAAGTAAATAAATAAATAAATGGAACTCTTGCCCGGCTAACTTCAGAAATATTTTTATTTGAAAATATACTGCCCTAAGTACTTGAATCAGTAATAATGAAAAATTCGAAGTCAAGTATCCAATGAGGTGAAATCCAAGTGGTTAGCTAATTTAAAACCTTTATTATTTTACCCATGGATTAGGCCTCATTTCTAGCAGACCCTTTCATGGCAAAGATTTTTCCTTGGCAAAGAGATGTCAATCTTTTTTATGCCAAATCAGTTAACAAATTAAGCTATTTTGGGTTTTGTTTGTTTTTTACAGCAAAGAGATTTGTCCAGGCATTTAACCAGAACTACTGATAAACAACTTAAGGAAAAAAAAAAAAAGATTAAAATCAAAATGAAAGTTTTAAATTTGTTATAGAATTTCTTAATCTAATTTATGATTTGCTTTGATTCAAAAACCCATGTCAGGGCTCATTCATGCTTTCTTTTTTTAAAAAGATTTATTTATTAATTTATTTCTCCCTCCTCCCCCCCCGTCCCCGCCCCCGAGTTGTCTGTTCTCTGTGTCTATTTGCTGTGTGTTCTTCTTTGTCCGCTTCTGTTGTTGTCAGCGGCACGGGAATCTGTGTTCCTTTTTGTTGCGTCATCTTGCTGTGTCAGCTCTCCGTGTGTGCGGTGTCATTCCTGGGCAGGCAGCACTTTCTTTTGCACTGGGTGGCTCTCCTTACAGGGCACACACCTTGCGTGTGGGGCTCCCCTACGTGGGGGACAGCCCTGCGTGGCAGGGCACTGCTTGCGCTCATCAGCACTGCGTGTGGGCCAGCTCACCACACAGGTCAAGGAGACCCGGGATGTGAACCACGGACCTCCCATGTGGTAGACGGACACCCTAACCACTGGGCCAAGTCCGCTTCCCCATTCATGCTTTCTAAAGACTGAATTTGTGGAGAACACATTGGATTTTTAAATGAAAATACAGGGTCAAATCCTGCTTCCATTGTATTCTAGTGGGGAAACTTAGCAACTATTTTCACCTTTCTGAATTTCATATAAAGTGGGGGTTTAAGTCACATCATCATTCAATGATTTGACTAAATTAACCTAAGGAAATAGCACAGTTCCTGAAATATTTGGGGTGCAAAAAAAGTTAGTACCATCTCCCCTAAGAACACCACCTTATAGATCATTGTTGGAGTTGACCTCCCTCTCACACATGCCCTATTAGTTATAGAGTTCTGTCATTCCTACCTCCTAAATCCCTCTCAACTATGTCTTTTTTTCATCTTCCCTGGCACTGCCTGTAAGGCCCTTAGGACCTCAGACCTTGACTAAAAATAATGGCCTTGTAATTCACCCTTACCTGTAGACTCAACCACTGCCAACCCATTCTTTAAGCTAAATTCTCTTTCTAAAGAGTAAATATAAACATATTATCTTTCTGCTTAAAACTTTTAATGGATTCCTGATGCCAAGACAAAACAAAACAAAACACCACACCAGACTGTAATCTCCTGAGAGTGATACAAAGGCCTTCATCATTAGGTAGTTTTACGTCTTCTACGATTTCTCATCACATCCCCTTTACCACAGACACACTATCCTATCCATCTCTGAAGGTCTCTTGTGCTGTTGCCTTTGCCTCTGATGTAGTCCCACCCTCTGACAGTGAACAACTATTCATCTTGAAGACACAGCTAAATGTCACCTCCCATATGCTGTCGTCTCCAAGCACGTAGGAAGAATTTATCACTCCTGTAAGACTTATAGCTATTTCCATTATACCACATCATATTTCTTTAATTACTTGTGTACATATCTGTCTCTCAACTGAACTGTGAGCTCCAGTGTATACCATAGAGCCAAGCATGTGATAGTGTCTGATAAATATTTACTGAATTAATGATTAAGAACAACATAAATGATAATGTTACAATGGATCTGCTTGTGAGTTAAGATGTCCCAAATTTGCAAGTGGCCTTTTATTTTTTCAGTAGATTTGTAGGCTCTGTTTACACAGGAGAGCTAAAGAAATTGAACTGAGACAATTATATAGGGAAATCCACAAATAAATAAATAAATAAACACCGACACCAACAACCCTTTTGAATGTATTATGTGGATATTTCAAGTAAATGATTCTTTGTCCTAAATTGTTTACAGGTTAATAGACACAGCATGAACCTAGAAGTATTTTAGTTATCCCTACAAGCTGTAAATTTTAGATGATCCACTCTTTCCTTTACATACCAGCAGAATGTAAAACCAGGGATCTGTGCAATGGCACATGGACTTTTGTACATGGCTTCATAACTAACTCTCCAAGAGATCTCATTCAATACACTCTGTATCTTGGTTCCCCCCTCTAAAAACGGTGCTGGCCTCACTCTGTAGGATGCTGTTAATTTAATGAGAAGAATAAGTAGCAGTATCTTTTTTGGGGGTCACAAATATAAAGGAGAAAAAAAGAAAATATCTTGTTGTGCAAAGGTAGGAACCAGACTTCACTAATGAACTTCATTTAGTGCCTAGCATGGTGCTGACAGTGAATAAATGTGCCTTGCTGGTGATGAAATACTAAATATAAGGACCTGTGTTTCTGGTTCTGTGCAGTCATAAAGCTGCTATTATTCAGCATTTATTAGGTCTCCACAGAGTATAAGGCATAAACATGACAAGTAGAAAACACACAGTTCCTACCCTCTGAACTACAAAAGACAGATGCACAGGAAAATAGGAGGACCTCAAAATTGTTTCCAAATGGCTGAACATAGGAGGACTTAGAAAGTAGGAAAACCTAATGGGGGAAGTGGAGGGTGGACAGGATGGAGAGTAAGGAAATGAGAGGTGTAAGAGGAGTTAGTGTTTTCATAAAAGGAATAGGGTAGAAGTTCAGGTCAATTTCCAGAAGCCTTACAGATAACATGAGAGATCTACCAGTGATAATGAAGACCCCAAGGGATGAAAAAGAGTGTTTTTCTATAGTCTCTCTAAGTCTTCTTTGTTAATGGGGGCACTTCTTCCAGAGTCCCTGGAAGGGAGTCAGAGAAAATAATGATTCTTTTAAAAAAAGATACTCCCACACTAAACGCTAGTACTGGCATTTGCCAGCTAGATCACTCTGGGTAAGTCACTTGCTCTGTTTTAGCCTCAGTTTCCTCATATATAAAGTGGGACAATAATGCCTTAAATAGATACCCTGAGAATTAAATGAGATGACGCATGTAAATGGTCCACTCCAGTGCCTTGCACATGGTGTAGGAAGCAAAGTCAGAGGCCCTGGAATTTTAATCTAGCATTCCAATCTGTGATGTTCCAGGTTTCTTTATTTTTCTTGCTGTTTCCTTCTGTCTGGCAGGAGTAAGATAGTTTTTAGAAAGAGAGGGTTGAGTTTAAACAAGCAGTATTTATTAGCAAATATGTAGACAGGATTTATATTCCTGCTAAGGCTCTTTCCAACTGAATTTGGGGCCCATGACATTTTAACCTACTTAGAATTTTTTTAGCAGTCATTAGATAAGAGATGGAAAAATATCACAGCAGGAGTCTAGTAAAATGGTTCTTGGGACCCTCCAGTGCATTTCTCTCAGTCTTTTCATCAACGGAGCTGGTCTATATCATAAGTCTTATTTATAAGGAGAGGCTTTCAGGCAATTTCACAGTGCTTTTCTCTGATGCAACCCCCCAAAAAACATGTAAACCCAAGGGATTAGTAGCTACTTAAAGGGAAAGTAGTGTAAAGTTACACTACGAATGGAAGCAGTGCACCTGCTCTGATGCACTGTTCCCTTGGGCTCCTACAGTGAATGAAACTTATCTAAGCGGCCCAGTCCACTCCCACACCGCCAGATCTGCAGCCCTTTGTTAGAGTGTGCGCAGGAGAATTGCTCAATCTCAGGGGGCAGTGGCGTCTGTAATGACCTGCATTGTAGAAACACAGAGGAGTTCACTATCTAGGAACGAAAACCTAAATCTCCTTTTATATTTCTTTGCTGACAGTTGCAGGCCATGCTGTGTAGTAAATAAAATGTTTATTCTAGCAATGTTGCCTTCATAGGCGGTTCAGATACAGTTATTGAATAGTGCAGTAGCCTGAAATGGAAATAAAATGGGAGTATCATCCCAGGGCTATGTAGAAGTCTTTAAAAAAAAGAAGAAAAAGACTGAATATTCCCCAAATGCAACCATCCTGAGGCTGGCATACTTACATTGATGATCTCATCAGACCAATAATTAATAAGTGTGCATTAGGCTAATGAAATCAGATAGGATAATGAATGGCTGCATCCTACTTGTTAGCATTTTTATTTTCTCTCTAATTTAATCTCTAAGAGAAACTGAATTTACTGCTCAAGATCTAATTGTGCCTATTTGACTTCTAAACAATGTTTTTAAATGTACCAGAGAACCTTTAAGAAGGTGTAATTGTTAAAATATTAAGCATCTGCACAATGACACAAGCACATTGAGAACATAGACCAAATAGGAACAACTGCAGGCATTTCCTACTTCTCAGATAAGAGTAAAGAAATCACAAGTTAAGAAATGAAGAAGAGCAATCTTTACAAGGCTGAGATATTTCAAAGGCATCCCCAAATAGCAGCTTCTCAGAATTTGTGACACACATAGTTCAGTAAATAATTAAGCAAATGCATCCTTCCTCCGAGGAAAAGCCCTGTTGCATGAGCTGGAAAAGTAATGAGGGTTCAATTATGAGCCCTTTGGCCTACGTAATGGATTTGTAAAGATTTGACCTGGAAATGGAAGGAGGGAAATCCCCTTTTTCTGGTGAGAGAATTCATGAGCTGTCATTGTATCTTAAATCTGAATGAAAAAGGAAGATGTTAATTTGATGTGATTTGGTTTCAAATTGAAGTTTCTTTAAAAAGGAAGCTGGAGAATCCACAACAGGGAGCAGGGCAAAAGAAAGTGCTTCCCGTTCTTCTTTCCAAATAATATGGATAAGAGAGCCCCATGTGAACTGGTACTCGTTGGGACCCAGTCCAGTAACTTCACGTGTTCCCACCTCTTCTGTTTGAAAGCCAAGACCCAAAAAAAGAGATAGGAAACTTGCATTTGTAAATAAAGGGTTAAACCCAGTAGGACATGTGGGGAAATTACAGTATATTTCCTACTTGATAATATTAGGTCTATTTTGAGATTACTTATCAGTTGGTTATTGTGCTAATAATTGCCATTAAAATTAATATTACATTTTGGGAATTAGGCAAAGAGCTAACAAGTTTGCTTTTACACAGAGCTTTCCAAAAGCAATCTGGGTAACTTGTTTCTGGAATGCAGCTGTGTAAGTTTCATTAACATCTTGCAGGTGGAGCCTAATTTTAGTTCAGCCTTGAGAAGGGGGAATTGTTTTCCTCAAGATATGCAGAGCACCAGGACAGCAGCAAGGCAGGTGGGGCTCTGCCAAGCACTTGTTTACTTTCCTGTTTTTTAAAAAACAGATGATTCATGTCATTAATCATGCAGTTTCCATTTGATTTTACCATGTCTTTAACAGAATAGTCTGGAGTACATTTGACCTACAGTTACTCAAATGTAAAACAAAAGCAATGAAATGGAAAATGATAAGAAAATGAGCAATGAATCCTAAATATAGTGGAGGAGAAGCTAGTGAATGAAGTGAAGTAAAATTTAGAAATACATCTGGCTACAAAAGCTTTTTAAAAAGCAACCTTCCAGATTCTAGTCTGGCAATTTGAAGCTGGCTCAGTTAAAAAGTTCCTTTTTAACCCCTGCTATTGCAAGACGGAAACTATTAGGGGAAGAAACTGTTGCTGGGAAGCGGGGAGATGAAGGGTCAAAAAGGACAACTGAGATACAGATTGTTTTCTCTTGCAAGTTTTTCCCTGGCCTTTGAATCTCAGTAAATGGCTGGTAATCAGCTTAAATTTTAGGTCTGAGGAAAAACATTTAAAAGAATCAGAGTGATTAATGATGGTAATTTCTCTTTTAATTTGTTTAGGAAATATCTTAAAATCTACCTTAAATTTCGAAGCCACATAACCCATACCTTCGCTGTGTTTACTGTGTTTCACCACAGTGAACCTACTATGTGTGTGTTGCTTTGGATGCGAGAACAGTGTGGTGTCTCCATAATAATGCAGCAGGTCAGCTGGCTTAATTTCCTCTGAGTTCTTATACCTTGTGGAGTATGCATGAAAATTCCATTATCTCCACAGAGAGGGGGCAGCTCCACGTACATATTTGTTTCTTTCAATTCGGCCTCTTGGAATGGATGGAATTTGTGATTATGCTGCATAAAGGTCTATTGTTGTGAACCTTAAAATAAACCTTTTCTTGAAAGCCCTCTTCTGGACCTTGAAGGTCACCATTCAAGGACTTTGCCTCTATGAAATTTCTTAACCAGGGACGCAGGTTTGCTCATGAATGTGCTTCAGGGTGTTCATGAACAAAATTTTTCTTGGACTCAATGAGAAGAATGTGCATTTTTTTTCTTAAGAGAGAGTTCATAGCTTTCCTGCAATTCCCAAAAGAGTCTGTAATGCCACAAATGTTAAGAACTATTGCTTTACAGAGAATGTTTTCAAGTACTACCTTTAATGTAAGTAATAGGCAGTAGGTTACTTTGGTTAACAATTTTAACTAAAATACAGTATTTGTCAGCCTTCCTCATACAGTGAGTGATTGGTCTTAGTCTGATTTAGGAAGATTCACAATTTAAGTCTGCCCAGTTACTTTTCCTAGGATATCATAATTATTTCCCTCTCTCTAGCCAGTATTGTTGCTAAATGAGCATCTAAGAGAACACGAAATTTTCTAAAAGTTTGTTTCTGTATTCAACATAGATTTATTCAGCACTCATTATAAATTCCCCTACTTCTGGATTTCAGAAATATGTGATAGAGTCTCTCTTTTTCACAGAAGTTCTCAGACTTGTGGCAAAGATAGTCAGTCAGGGAAAGAAGCTCAGACCAATGAGTTTTTCTATCAAGAGGGAAGATGCCGTGTGAAGTTTCAAAACATTTTGCAGATCTGCATTTTGAGTTGTAAATACAAAGGATGAAAATGAATGACTGGGACTCTTTGACAACATAAGAACCATACCACAGACAAACCTGTTTGTTCTCCATCCCATTCCACCCACTTGGTGATCTGGTTGTATAGAGGGCTGTGTGGGTAACAGGATGGAGCGATGGAACTTTAGAAGAGCCTCCCATGAGTATAATGGGGGAAAAGGTCATCAAAGGACAGGAACAAACCAGTTTGTTTGAGACTTAGGCTAAATATTTTTGACTGATTTGATCTTACAGACTCCTGAAAGCTTTACCAGACTGTGGTTTTGCAACTTTCTTGAAGATAATACCACAGGGGATTTCACAATGTAATGAATAGCCTTTACGTTTCCTGATAAGACCCAATCTTTGGATGACATCTCTCTTGTAGATACCTGAATTGCAGATGGTTCTATTTCTTCAGGTCCCCATCATCTGAGATGCTTCTTACCCTGTCCAAATTTTTCTTTGACACCAACTGATTCATAGGGAGTAGAAAGATCAAGAGAAAGGGAAATAGGTTGATGCAGGGGAGAAATGGAGTTCCTCCCATTTTCTCCCACTGCGACCCCCACTTTCAATAGCAGATGCCATCCATTTGTTCTTCCTGGTTTTCAGTTTGCTTGTAGCCTCATTCAAATGTAAAATTAGTATCCAACATTTACACATCACGAAATTCAGGGGAGCATGAAGTTGTGTTGCAGAATTTATGAGAGTCTTTGGCTATCTAAACAGGGGGCTCAGTTTTTTAATATTCCTAGTTAAAAATCACAGAATTGGCAATCTGCCTTTCTCTTTCCTAGGTTTTTCTTTTCGTTGCAACTTTTTCCTATTCTCCTCTCTAGGCAAACCTACATTTTTCCTGCTAAGATTCCTTAAGTTACCTATCAGAAACAAGTGATTCATTTCACTCATGCTGGCAGGTACATTCAGAATTCTACCTCAAGAAGTTTATTTCCCATTTTTAATCTAAACCTTATGGAGCTGCCTGCAGTGGACACCTCAACCGCCGCTACTGAAACCGTCTTTAGAGAAACATTTAAAGAAGACATGGTTGTTCTGGTGCTGCTGCTGAAGAGATTTCTGAAGAGATTCTTAAGAGATTTTTGGTTTTGTAAGAGTGCACATGCTAGAGAAAATCTTAATACATTTCACAAAACTTGTATAGTCCTGTTAACCAACACAAGCATATATGCAGAAAACTCGAGGTTGCTATTTGGAGGTATCACGCTAAAATTATCTCAGACAAATGAGATAAATCCTGTTTAAATGCTGAAAAGAAAGAAGGAGGTTCTGTATCTCCAATGAGGGAGCTGTGCCAATATCTAATTGTTATTTTTAGTATGAGACTCCATCTTTAGTATTCACTGGTAACAGCTCTGCTTATTTTTTTTAGCCTGCAAAGTGGGTAAGGATAAACAAAACTTTGGCTAAAAACTCTAAATACTTGAGAATCTCTACTTTGTACAAAATAAGTGACAACTGAAAAATAAAGAGTATTTTGATAGCTCATACCAATATGCTTGGGTAATGTCTATCATTAGTTTTCTTTTTAAGACTTTTGATTATAAAGAGCTATGTGTAGGCTGAGGCAAAATTCTTCATACATATATACATACATATATATCAATATATTATCAACTTAGATAAGGTATTTTAAAAGTGTTTACACCCATCTACTGCCAAGAGAAGATTCGATTACTCAAGTGGATAGAATTATTATGGATCACACAGATGCCAACAAATCTTCGCCCAGCAGTGCTGGACCAATTCCTCTGATGTTAGGCCATCGTACATCATGCTCTTTTTTGACCCTAGATTATTGTTAGGCAAAAATAAAGGCCAGGGAAAAATAAACAAGACTCAAATAGGCTTGTTGGAAAAATGAGATCTGGTGACATTAATAATAATGTAAATGATATATAAAGTGCTATAACACATTGTAATTTTCTGAGTGTTTACCTACAACATGATTTGATCTTTCTAATAATTTTTGAGGTAGTGAGAACAAGTATTATCACCCTATTTTAGAGAACAGAAAGTTAAAGCAGGGGTTGTAGAGTGGCAGCAGGCAGTTTTTGCCTGCATAATAGTAAATAAAACATTAAATTTGTTACTAATACTTAATAAATTAGAGATTTTGCATAAAAATCTGGCTATATGATTTCTCTAGGAAAGTTGATAGCTCTGATACCACTGGCCAACAATGGACCTGTATGCCCCATAGCAACAGTGCAGCATCACCACTTCTTATGCCTTGTATCCAGTCTCCTCACTCATTTATTTTTACTTGCCTGGCCTTTTCCAGCATTTCAGTTTTGAACCCTTGGTGCGAAAGGATTTTTCTAAGGCCCTGAAGTCATGGCAGAGCTAGGCCTAAAGCACAGGTCTACTGACTGCTTTCTTTTATCTTAAAATGTTCACACGGGCCTACTGTGTGGTAGTAACTCCATCATCCCTCTCCTTTAAGATCCCTCTGCTACACTGATCTTCTCACAGTTGCCCAAGAGGTCATGTGCCCCCAAAACCCTGTAAGGCTGGCACTGCTCCTCATGCTTTTCATAATGCCTGCATGCCATTCTCCCCTCCCCTGACTAAACCTTACTACCAGTGCCCAGCTCAAAGGTCTTTTGCTCTGTACAGCCGGCTCAGAGCGCACCAGGAGCTTCCCACCTCTCCTCCATGTCGTCATTTATTCAATCACAAATTCACTTAGTAAATGTCAGCAGAGTGAATGAAGAAAGAACAACTAGTATTAAGCTAACGAATTTGTCTGCACTTGAACTACTCTGCCCCCCAATTCCATGTTAGGGGTTATTATATTAATTCCTTCTCTGTTTAAATTTGGGGTCGGATTACTTAGTAATAAAAACTGATGGGGGTTGGGTGGGAGAATGGCATTGAGCCACATCTATCTCAGGCAATGTGATCATACTTTGGGCAACTTTTCTTTGAGACATTCCAACATAGACCTTGTCGATTCAGCATTTTAAACTCATTTATTTAGCAAAATGTTCCCTGCTTGAGCAGAGAAGCTCATGTTTCTTTATGGCTTTTTTGTTTTGTTTTTTTCCCCCACTTCAGTTGGGTAAACAGGGAAAACATTAATTCAAATTCTAGAGAAGGCAATACTCTGCTTTTCCCCAGCAGGAGATAAATTGGTGCCTGGCAGGGAAAATTATATGTCATGAAATGATGTAGAAAAGATCAAGACTAGCCCCAGTTATTGATTCGTGCCACCAATGTTCTTTAACACCTACTATGTTCCAGACACCGAGCTGGGCCCTAGGGATAAGGAACTATGTAGATAAATAGGTGCAATGAATATTACAGGTGTTACAATGGGCATCTATACAGGGTATGGGGCATACAAAGGAGATGGTGGTCAGTCCTGCTCAATGGAATCAGCCAAAGTTCTCTACAGAAGGTGACACTTGAGCTAAGTTGTAATGGGTACAGACATGTTCTGCACTCAATTTGGATAGGGAATTAAAGACTGCTGAGCACCACAAAATAAGTTTTAAAAATGGAATCTGTCTTTCCTGAGTGCAAAGATAATATCAAAAAGACTTAAGAACATAGTAGGTGCATAAAGAAAGCACCCAGTTAGATGCAACATAACTGAATAGAGATTGCAGTTTTGAGATTCTACCTGAGTTTCAATCCTGGCCCAAATTATTTGCTAGTTTGACCTTGGTGGAGTTGATTAACCTCTCTTTGCTAGTTTCTTCCTCTGGAAAAAAGAGATAATAATATTACCTACCTCATAGAGTTTTGTTTTTTTCCCAAAGATTTATTTATTTATTTCTCTCCCCTCCCCCCCCACCCCAGATGTCTGTTCTCTGTGTCTGTTTGCTGCATCTTCTTTGTCTTCTCTGTGTCTATTTGCTGCGTCTTCTTTGTCCACTTCTGTTGTCGTCAGAGGCACGGGAATCTGTGTTTCTTTTCATTGCGTCATCTTGTGTCAGCTCTCTGTCTGTGAGGTGCCATTCCTGGCAGGCTGCACTTTCTTTTGTGCTGGGCGGCTCTCCTTACGGGGTTCACTCCTTGCGCGTGGGGCTCCCCTATGCGGGGACACCCCTGCATGGCAGGGCACTCCTTGCGTGCATCAGCACTGAACATGGGCCAGCTCCACACAGGTCAAGGAGGTCCAGGGTTTGAACCGCAGACCTCCCATGTGGTAGACGAATGCCCTAACCACTGGCCCAAGTCTGCCGCCAATCTCATAGAGTTTGGATTGTGAGATAATGTGTGTAAAATGCTTAGCATAATAGCTGGCACATAGTTATAAAGAAGTTAACTATTAGCATTATTACAATACACCGTAGTATAAGCCATTTAATATTTTTTCTTTGAAATAACCAATATAAGAAAAGAATTATTTAATTCAAAGCACTTATTAATGAAACAGATAACTAAAACAAACAAACAAAAAAGAAATCTGAAACCTAACATGTCTTTCATCATTTATGTTTCAGTTTTGCATTTTATTCTCACTTATCTTAGGTAGTGAAACCAGACCAGGTCCCATAATTGTCATTCTGTAACTAACTATTCAGTATTTGAGTTTGTTCAGTTTCTTGAATTTTTCAGTGAGGTTCATCTTCCAGTCATAATGCATTAGCTTAATTCTACGTACTAAAGCTTCCAAAGAGAAACACTTTCAGAAAACAAAATTTTCTTTCAAGCATTGATTAAAATTGTGAATCTTAAATATTGTCACATAAAAATATGTACATGTCTTTAAAAATAATATGATATATAGATTATTCTATACTCTCCATCACAATGGATTATTTTTATTGATAAACATGTTTTTTTAGGTATATTTTAGGAATACTGAAAATAATATCAATGTTTATGTATACACACTCATACACATACCCATATCATATTCTTCTGGAAAAGTTACTTCAAAAAGCCTTTACTTCCTACTAATCATTTGATTATTCCTATGATATTAGTATGAACCTGATAGCTTTAATCATTTATAGATAGTATAAAGTTAAATTTTAAAAATCTTTCATATTTTGTGGCCTCTAAAGTCTCTGATAACATACTATCCTTTCATTTTATGCTTACCTTCCAAAATAATCTTGAGCCTTTGTTTGTAATAAAAAGAGGTACTAGTCTATAAAAGAATTAATAAGTTCATAACAGTACATGTATAATAAACAATTGTGTTAACAATGTATAATGAAAGTACTATTACTGAAAAGTCATATCTATAGAATATTAAAAGAAAATAATGGTTTTATTATTTTCTAATACCCACTAAAACTGGACTGATAAATGATGCCAAATAGAAGTTGTTTCTTCTTCTAAAGATATTTATCATTTTACAAAATTGTGGCCACTCATTTTATTTCATCTCAAAGGAGAGGACCTTTTCTTATACATTGTTTCCATGTCACCACTTGGGCTAGATAGCGCTGAGGCAGCGATGTGTTGAGATTTGAGTGTGAGCGCCTAGAGCATTTCTCTCTGGCAGTAGTCCTCTGTTGTGTTCTGGGCTTTCTGCCATATACCTGGGCAACAACTCACAACATTGTCCTTTTCACATCTCCTCCCTTCTTCCCATTTCCAGTTCTCCTCTCCCAAACTGACGAATTATTCATGATTTATTATAGAGAAGTTTAGTCCTCTCTTTACCCAGTACTTCCTATCAGGCTATGCCTACAGGGGCCTTGACTTTCTCAACTTGAGTCTCCCATACGGATTTATTCAGTTGTTCCCCTCAATAAAAGAACTACTCATGTGTGATATGTCTTGCTCCTCCCTAGAATATAAAAATAGCTTCTTTTTTTACAAAACAACATTGTGGTTTTTTTCCCCCTCTCTCGTATTATTTCTTTCAGCAAATAGTTTTGGAGTGACTTGTACATGTAAGAGTTTGTGCTGAAAAATTTGCTTTACTTCCAATGACTCCCACTATAGATTATGAATCTCAGAATGTGAAACAGATAGCTACATATATAATTTCTAGTGCCTTCCCAACAGAAACAACTTCTTATGCCTTTTCGGAAACTCCGTCAATTATTTTTGAGGGACCATGGGGAATGGGACAGAAGCAAGAAGACAGGAGATAAGGCAGTGCTGACCTAATGTTATTAGGAACCAAAGAAAATGTCTGAGAAGTACAAACCAATGAGTTTGATATCAGGCCTCAGCAAATTAAGACAGAATTATTAAAGTAAAAGTGAGCATTTTGAGATGACAGTAATCATCAAGAATCAATATGGGGGAAATGGATGTGGCTCAAGCAGGGAAACGGATGTGGCTCAAGCAGTTGGGCTCCCATCTACCATATGGGAGGTCCAGGATTCAATACCCAGGGCCTCCTGGTGAAGGCATGCTGGCCCACGCAGTGTGCTGGCCCACACGAGAGTGCCGTCCCATGCAGGAATGCCGCACTGCACAGGAGTGCTGGCTGGCGCAGAGAGCTAGCACAGCAAGATGACACAACAAAAAGAGACACAGAGAGACAATAAGAAATGTAGCAGGACAGGGAGCTGAGGTGGTGCACAAGAATGATCACCTCTCTCCCACTCTGGAAGTTCCCAGGATCAGTTCCTGGAGCTGCCTAATAAGAATACAAGCAGGGAAGTGGATTTGGCTCAACTGAAAGAGCATTTGCCTACCATGTAGGAGGTCCAGGGTTCAAATCCAGGGTCTCCTGGCCCATGTGGTGAGCTGGCCCACACGCAGTGCTGGTGTGTTCAAGGAGTGCCGTGCCACACAGGGTTGTCCCCCGTGTAGGGGAGCCCCACACTCAAGGAGTGTGCCCCGCAAGGGGAGCCACCCCATGCAAAAAAGTGCAGCCTGCCAAGGAATGGTGCTGCACACGGAGAGATGATGCAGCAAGATGATGCAACAAAAAGAGACACAGATGCCCAATGCTGCTGACAAGAATGCAAGCAGACACAGAAGAACACACAGTGAATGGGCACAGAGAGCAGACAACAGGGGGGAAAGGAGAGAGAAATAAATAAAAAAATAAATCTTTTTTAAAAAAAATACAAGCAGACACTGAAGGGCACACAGCATATGACACAGAGAGCAGACAATGGAGGGGGGCTGGAATAAATAAATGAAAAAAAAAAAGAATCAGTATGGGTTCAAAAAGAACAGAACAGGCCCAACTAAATTAAAATAAAGTGAACTCATTTATTTTTTATCTTCAAAAGAGAGTATAACTAGATTTTGACAAGTCTTTCAATCAAAATACTTGTGTGTTCCTAGAAGATAAGATAGAGGTAGATTATAGAAGAGTGAAGAAGTTACCAAAATGGCAGAAGTACCTCCTTAAGTGTGGTTGAGAATAGGTTTTGGGGTCAGAGAACCTTGGAGATTCTAACTGAAGCTTAGTAACCTTACCACTTAAGTAAATTTGAGCAAGTTGCATAAGATCCTGAATCTTAATTCCTCAACTGTAACGAGGGATGAAAACTATGTGATAAGAATGCTCTGTTTCTTAAATGGCACAATGTACATAAAATACTTTTTACCAATCATTTAACAAGTGCTCGATGAAAATGATACGTGTTATGTTTTACATTACCCAAGACTGATTGATTTTTCTCAATCTGGGGAGAAATCTCTAAAATGTACACTAGTACTTTTTTTTGCCAGTGACTTCAAAGAAAACATGGAGGGCATAATAATCATATTGGCAGGCTCCTTGCCGTGCTGTGAGCTCTTTGAGAAAAGGGGTTGTATCTTTTTTATCTTGTTATCACAAATGACATTGTGTCCGACCTAGAGTAGCCTGTCAGATATCTCTTTAAAAATGACCCAAGAGTAAATATGACAACCAATAGCAAAACTAGGATTCAGAAATACCACAAATAATTAGAACAATGGGCCAGTAAAAGTTCACTATTTTCATTTAGAACATCAACTGAGACAAGAACAAATTGTAAGAGATTTAATTAAGGAGTATTTGGTGTGAAAGAAGGCTTCAATAGTTGTTTTAGTTTGGTAAAAGTTTAAGAACTAAGATAATGATGCACCCTTCTTCAGAGTACATTTCCTGCCTCCATAAAATTCTAAAGTATTAAGAAATAGAGGCAGCGGACTTGGCCCAGTGGTTAGGGCGTCCGTCTACCACATGGGAGGTCCACAGTTCAAACCCCGGGCCTCCTTGACCCGTGTGGAGCTGGCCCATGGGCAGTGCTGATGCGCACAAGGAGTGCCCTGCCACGCAGGGGTGTCCCCCGCATAAGGGAGCCCCACGCGCAGGGAGTGCGCCCCGTAAGGAGAGCTGCCCTTGCAGCCTGCCCAGGAATGGTGCTGCACATACGGAGAGCTGACACAGCAAGATGACACAACAAAAAAGAAACACAGATTCCCGTGCCACTAACAACAACAGAAGCGGACAAAGAAGGCACAGCAAATAGACACAGAGAACAGAGAACTGGGGTGGTGGAGGGAAGGGGAGAAAAATAAATAAATCTTTAAAAAAATAAATAAATAAAGGCCAGACAAGGATGCATCAGTGCTTTTGTCCTTTGCATAGTTAGACTGCGTCTCAAAAATACACTCCATTTTGAATGCCACATTTAGGACAAGTATGAATAAACTGGAATCTATCCAACATGGTGATAGGCCTTAGAACTATATTTTATTAGAATGATTAAAGGAATGTGCAGTCTGAAAAAAGAGTAGAGTTGGGTAGATGATATCCATTTTTCAAATAGTTGAATAACTTTCATGTGAAATAAGGATTAAATTCATACTCAGAAACTTCAGAAAGAATTCATACCAAAGAATAAACAATTTGGAAAGATTTGGTAAAAAAATAAATAAATAAATAAGGAAGATCTCAATTTAAAATGAGAATGAGTTGTCTTAGAGGTTGTAATTTTACTTCATTTTAATATATGTAGCAAATGGTTATAGTGTGCATTTATGTGCTTACCATGTATAAACCCTATATAGGAAGGAGGTCTTCAAGAGTTTTTTGGTCAGTTTATTTATATTATTTACAATTTCCACATATGTGGTTATAAAGGTACTGCTGAACATTTACTTAACAAATATTTATTGAACATCGTTGTCTTGTCAGTTTTTTTGTGAAATGGTGGACAAGTTGAAGCAAAGGCAGTGTTACATAGGAAATTCCTGCTTTAAGTGGATTATTGGACCACACTTAGATATCTGAGTTTAAATCAATCCAAAAAACACAATTTGCTGGATATAAATGTCACAAAGGAATCAAGAGGTCTGAGAAAATTAATATCCCACCCTTAAAGAATAGTGACTATACACAAAATAGGTTTAATTGTAAATCAAGACAAGCCCATATTTTCTAGACTTTGTTCTGATCATATTTGCAATGACTAATAATACACATAATTTTGGCATATTTCTACAATCATGTCTTGCCTCTTCATTACCCCAATTCCACTCTCATGTGTGAATAAATAATAATATAGCGAACCACTTGTAACACTATCAACAATAAAAAGCATTTAATAAGTCCCAACTTTTTAAGACTTTGTGGGTAAAAAAAGATTCCCTTTCCATAAGAAGTTTATAGATATTCTTTTCTTTTAAGAAAAATGAAAGACTCATAAGTAACAGATGTATATGATTTGCTAACAGAAAATTTAAGGGCAAAATGTAAAACATACACAGTGATGTTCATTTTCATTGTTTGGGGAATTCCGAGTTTCTTTTCTTTGTTTTATTTTTGCTTTGCAAACATTTAGTTTTAAAAAGGCTAAAATATAACAATTCCTTACTTTAACAAAAAACAACTCTTTGTTTTTAAGGAAGTAACCTCAAGAAGAATTTATTTTGTTAAATGGATAATTAAAAGAGAATGGTTTTTCAAAAGGAAACAAACAGAAAGCAGTAGAACTGCCTGGTCCTGCTCAGTGCAGCCCACTCCTGATTCAGCAAATAGGTATTTGCCAGTAGCAGTGAGCATTGTATAGTACAATGACGGTGCTGCTTAACTCGATACTGTTCCCACACCTCAGTTCGCTGGGCCCAGTGCGTGGGTATCTTATGAAGTCACTGGATACCTGAGTGAAATATTGAAAGCAATGGAGGTTATGAGAGTTTAGAGACAGGTGGAACTGGCTACATGATCACAGCCACGCCCTTCTCTTAAAATGTATTTGGCAACGATATTCATCCTACTATGACACCTGTCTGCGTAGGAAACTCACGACAAGACAGAAGGGCAGACAGTGTTCTGACTGTGCAGTCCCTCGGAGCCTCTCCCGGCAAAGCTCAATACTCTTTTTTTTTCTCTTGTGTGCCCGTTGGACTTCGAAGGGAGCTCAAGAATTGATGTCCTATGTGGACCCAGAATTACTACATTTAAGGTAAGGGCAGTTCTATCTCTTGATATGATAATTAGAGACAGGTTAGAAAGGAATTTTCTATTGATTTTCCCTTTTAAATGTAGATTACTAGGGCAATTTTCTTGGCAGTGAATAGTGGCTTGCAGGATCTTGAACTTGAAGGACAGAACTTTTTGGTGCCTGTTCTAAAAAGAGACATCTAGCCCCTGAAATGGCTGTCTGTTGAGTTTCTGGCTAATAGAATGCAGAGAAATGAAGATGGGGAGCTGTGGTTGAGTGGTGAGGAGGGAATTCAGAGGCACATATGGAAGCAGCTCATCTCTTGAGGCACTACATGATAATGTTTTAGTAGTCACCTATATCCAGAGACTTAAATATATGAAACAAGGACTGTAATGATATCTTAGTTGCTCTGAGGATGTCTTTTCAAAGGAACTGTCACAGAAACAGTTCTTTCAGAGGAACAGAGAAACCAAAGGAGGTGACTTTATTGAGGAAGAGCTGAGGAAGGCCTACTGCCCGAAGTTAGCATTTATGGACCTTTCTGGCAAATGGTAATCTCCCTTTCTGTTCTGTTTGGTAAGGATTCAAAAAGTCTTAATCAAGTCTAGCTGTCTTCCCTGCTTCTTTCTCCCCTAATCTCCCTGATCTTGAATTATGAGATTCTTATGTCTTAAAACAAAACACCATTTGTAAAAGCCTTTTCAAAATTAAGACTGAAACCATCAGAACTAATTGTTTGTTAGCACCAAACAAACACTTTTTTTTTTAAAGTTGATAAATTGCTTGTAAGTGCTAATCAAGGGGGTGGAGTCATAAAAGAGAGGAGGGAACCCACTGAAACAATATATGTAATTTGTTTGCATTCTTATTTGAGATAATTACAAAGCAGACATTGGAAAGCTGTTTTTTATCTTTATACCAGTAAAGGGGGGGGGGGGGGATAAAGAGGAGAGGAAAAGCACAAGAACATCCAGCCATTGACAGCTACTCTCTAAAATATTGCCAGGTTCACACTTGTCAAACATTACCATTAAGAAGAATGCCAGGGACAGAAGTGTCACATTGGATATAGAGTGATGACTTCATAGGAAGGCAAAGCTGAGGATCTGACCAGTTTGCAGTCACAGAGAAATCAGTTTTAATTAATTTGAGTGCCAGCTCTGTGTATAATTACACAGCATGAGAGTTTGCATGCAAATGCGGAAATGCTGATTGTTCAAATACTCTGCACTTGCTCATTAATACATTGGGAATAAGCAGGGCTGGCAAGCAGACAGGGTACAGCATGCACGGTGCCTGCAGGCTAATTTGTATTATACTGTAGTTAGCAAACAGATTTCAGATGTTTCTCCTTTCTTTAAATAATAAGCACAGAAATATGTGTGTCATTTTCATCTGTGACATACCTTATTTTCTTCTTGATTAAAATAAAATGGTTGGGGTTTTAAAAAAAAACTGTTGTGGGTACAATAAACATTGCTGTAGCACTGATGTATAACTATTTGATGTCAGTAACATTTACACCAGTTCTAGGATATTTCTATTTGACATTTCGTGTAATTACCAGAATGGTCATTTTTCACAATTGGTGGAACTATTTTCAAACTTGGTAAAATTATGATTAAATCTGAGGAGGCACAAAGTGGTGGCCACAGTTGAATATCCTACTTGTCTGTCATATCTAGAATCTTGTTCCCAACATCCGCAAGGGCCAGGAGCTTCAGAAGAAGGATTAAACTACATTGATATCTTTGTGAAATACCTAATCCTAAAATGTACTAAGGAGTGGTTTTTCATTCTGACCTCTGGATCTCTTAGCAGAGAGCAGCTTCAACCAAATCTCCAACTTCCCTGACTATGTTCCAGGGAAGAATCTTCCAAAGTCACAACCCCAGAAATACCAGGCACTTCTTTCAGAAAATATGGTATTTGCCCAAGTCTCAAAGATTTGGTGCTACTACCAATGCTGTCTATTTTATTTCCAATATTTCAGTACATTTCAATTCTACAAATATTTACAGAGCACCTATTTTTGTCTGGCATTGCAAAGTAGAAGATATACAAAAAAAGAAGCAAGATAGTAGATAAGGTCCATGCATTTGTCATCAATCACTCCTTTCAGTAATTTGTCTTAAGAAGGGACCTAATTCATTCCTTTGGAAGTACATGCTATTAACAGTTATTACCTTGGGGAAAGTCCACGTTTTAAAAACATACATCTATGACCTTGTGTAAACAGAGTCCTCACAGCCCTCTGGGAGATTAACTGCTCTCTGACAATTCCTTAACCCCATTCTTATGTAAGATAACGAGAACTGCCTGTACCCCTAGGGTGGAATGGAAACTGTAGAGGATATGTGAAACAGGATATCGGGCAACTCCCGAAGTGTTATAAGAATAGTTTGGAGAGGAAGGTTGTCAAATCCCTTTCTGAAAGCCAGTAACCATAAGAACAGTCATTTCACAAGAAAAAAAGGTGGCCACATCACCTATATAGATATAGAACCTCAAACTGTTTGGTCCATCCAAAGTTAGGCAATCATCTACTAAAATGTTCTCAATCAGGTGAGGTGAGTATATGACATGCTGAGGAGGACATCATGTTCAACTAGAAAGCATGGTCTTCCCTTGTAAAATGTCTGTTCAATTGTTCCACTTCTAAGGACTTCCTGTAGATGGGGTCTGCCTATGTACAAAGAGAAAATGGCAGTAAAAACAGTCAGATAACACTGCCTGGGCACCCACTTTACTTTGAGAGTGGTTATAACTCTCTCACCCTACATAACAAAAATGTGCAAGCAGGAAGGAGAAAAGTCAGAATAATGAAAGAACTTAAGGGTATCTCCATGATGTACAAAACAGTAATTTGGAAACAGTGGTTTTCAGGAGCTAACTGAATTTCACTACCCTGATCTCAAACATCTTTTCCTTATAATCTTAAAATCAGAGACCCATGTTCACAAAACAAAAACAAAAAGCCACAAAAATTTCCAAAATATATATGACTTAAGAAAATTTCATCTGACTGGGACAGAAATATTAAAAAATATTTGGTATGTAGTTTGGTATCATTACCGAGGAAAGCAAAAAGATCTTACAGGATTTTGCCCTCAGGAGTGATTTCTAGTGCAAGGTTGTAGTGACGTATGAAAGGACCTACATTCATGGATAATGCAAGAAATTTCATGAAGCAATTGAGTGATACAAAAGAAAGAGAAAAAAACATGTAGAGACAAGGAGAATTTACTATGGAGACAGAAAGTGTTTAGGAAGCCTGAGGACGCTCTAGCCAAAGAGATGAAGAAAGCTGGAAAC
The DNA here is from genome assembly GCF_030445035.2 of Dasypus novemcinctus. Classification (NCBI taxonomy): domain Eukaryota; kingdom Metazoa; phylum Chordata; class Mammalia; order Cingulata; family Dasypodidae; genus Dasypus; species Dasypus novemcinctus. The sequence goes on along the minus strand of NC_080681.1, from coordinate 46,003,110 downwards.
CCAGTGTGGAAGCACAATACACCAGGGGTTCAGGATGGTGAACTATTATTCTGTCACAGAATCAGAACCATAGAAGGGCTGAAAAGCAGCTAATCATTCAGCAATGATTAGGCCAACAAGAGATAGTTTTAAAGATTCATGGATGTGGAGTACATAATTAAGGGAATGAGAAAAAGAAAGTGAGAAAAATTAGAGAGAACAAATTTGTGGAAACTCAGAGAGAGATCTGAGAGAAAAGAGCCAGGGGGACACGAGCGATGCTATACCAGGGGAATTGTGAACATTATTGGAGCAGGAATGGGGTAAAATCCAGGCAGCTAAGCCAGCACTAGAGTTTTGTTTGTTTGTTTGTTTGCTTTTTAAGTATCTTATTCCAAGAGAAAAGTAGAGAAAAATGGGATGGTGTCAGAAAGTCTGAGGTGGAGTTGAGGAAAGTTGTGAGTGTATGTGCCGGATGACTTTGATCTTTGTGAAGACATAGGTGAGATCATCTTCTGAGAGGGAAGAGGAAAAAGCAAATATGACATGGAGGTGAAAATGACTATGTTGTTCCTGGAAAAGAGAGAGCAAAATATTTCATCATGGAATTAAGTGAAGAAAGGAGGGAGAATTAAGAAATGTACATTGTGCATTGTAAGAGCTTCACTCAGACGTTAATTTGTGTAAAGATGAAATGAGTTATGAGACTGTACTTGTAATTAGCTAGCAATCGATAAATTTACATTCTCCAATAGCAGCACACATAAAGTCATTTTTCCTAGCTTAGCACTCTTGTATCCTACACTGAGGAGAGAAATTTGGGGTAGGCATCGACACATGAGATAAAGGAGACAAGTGATGAACAGAAGAGCTTAGTCTTGGGAAATCCTACCATCTTCCAGGCTACCCCTTCTCCCTGCCCAACCATGGCCTTGCTGGTGACAGTAAATGTATTTATTCAAAAACAGAACAACCTGTTTGGGACTGCCAAGTTTTCCTTTTATCATAGAACTTCTCCCCTTTACTCAGTCCCAGGTTCCTGTTGGCTCCTACTCCCTGGGTTAGATACCGAAAGCAGGGCACCATCTCTTGAAAGTCACTGTTAATTCCAATACCTATCCTATTACTTGGGAGAGAAGGCTCCAGAGTTCTAACTACCCATTCAATATGTCTGGATTACTATTAGATCTTTAGGACAGGTTTATTCTTAGGCTTAGCTGACTATACTTGGTTTTTCTGCCAGAAGACAGGAAAAGAGTGGCGGCTAATGGGCAATAGACCTAGGTGTGAGGTATAACAGGGTTGCTGGGCATTATGAGATTCTGGGAGAGATTGGTGGTTGTGGAATGGAGATGCCTGGATGCCCAAGAACTACAGTGCACTCAATAGGCAAAGGGACAAGCCTAAGATTTTTGCAGAATGCTTCATGTCACTTGCCACTTCTTTCAGTTTCTTTTTTTTTTTTTAAGATTATTTATTTATTTATTTATTTATTTATTTCTCTCCCCTCCCCCCATTGTCTGTTCTCTGTGTCCATTCGTTGTGTGTTCTTCTGCATCTGCTTGCATTATTCAGCGGCACCGAGAAACTGTCCCTCTTTTTTGTTGCATCATCTTGCTGTGTTAGCTCTCTGTGTGTGCAGCATCACTCCTGGGCAGGCTGTTCTTTTTTTCACATGGGGCAGCTATCCTTGAGGGGCACACTCCTTGCACAGTGTGGCATGGCACTCCTTGTGCGCAGCAGCACTATGTGTGGGCCAGCTTACCACACGGGTCAGGAGGCCCTAGGGATGGACCCTCCATATGGTAGAAAGACGCTCTATCAGTTAAGTCGTGTCCACTTCTCCAGTTTCCTTTTTCTCTGGCCCTCTTTCTTTGCTTGCTGATGTTCTCTTCCTGACCTTTCCTATTTCCCAATTCTAAGGATTTTGTTGGCCAGGTAAAAGAGTTTGGAGTATATAGCAAATAGGGAATGTCAAAGTATCTTTTTTTTAAAGGAGTATTTAACCTAACCGCAAATAAAAAATCTCCTAAGGATCTACTTTATGTCAGGCACTGCAGCATCTATTGTGAGACTTGAGAATAATTATATTAGACCCTTCACTGATGATGGAGCTCACCATTTACTGGGAAGATAAAACTGTTAGATTTGAATACTTGATGATATGGAGGCTCCAAAGAGAGGGAGATTTCTTCTGTAAGAATAGAAAATCTTGGCAATACAAATAAAGAGAATGCACATAAACATGAGCAAAACTTTTTTTGGAGGTTTTTCTGGCAGTAATATAAAAAGTGGTTCAGATGCAGAAGAGCCTATTTGTGCATTTAGAGGGCTATCAGGATAGTCTATTAAATAGAGGGGATGGAGAAGAAGATATAAGTGACAGATAAACAAGAGGAAGAATTGGTAGGGTTTTGCAGATATTGCAAGAAGGGACAGGAATGATGCCATACTTGACTGAGGTTTCAAATCCTGGTGATGACATTTAAAAAAAATAAGAAACATAGGAGGAGATGAAATGTGAGAGGGAAGATAGTTATTCAGTTTGGACATACTAAGAGTTTTGAGATTCCAGTAGCTTATCTCTGTAGAGAAAAGCAGTGTACATGTGGAAATGTGGATCTGGCACTTTTGAGGAGACAACATGGCCAAGACAACATGGAGGAGGGTCTTCTGCAGATAAGCCCAAAGAGTAGAGGGCACTGTCAAGGAAGAGAGAGAACAAGGGGAGAAGAGGGCTGAGGAACAAACTTTAAGATCACTTATATGAAGAGTGTGAAGAGGAAGAGAGAAATTGCAGTCACCCAATAAAAAAGAAAATGGGGAATGTCCATAGAAAGGATGGGTGGAGAGTTTCTGGAAGGAGAGCTTCCTCAGGAGACAAAGAGGAGACCAACAAGGAGAATGAAAAATGAGAACATTGGATGTCACAATTAATTAGTCATTGATAACCTGCAGGAGAGATGTTTCATTCAAATGATGGTAAGAGAAGCCATATTGCTGGATGATAAAGAATTACCGAGTATCTACAGAACATTTATATATTGAAACACATTAAGCTTTCTAGGAGTTTGCCCTTAAATTAAAGGAAGAGAAGATAAGAAATAGGGACTAACTCAAAGGATGATTCAAGTAGCACCAGTTCAACTTGGTCTGCTGTACCCAACCAGAGGTTTTTTTTGTAATTCTGGTTTCTCCAAACTCTTCCTGTTGTCTAGTGAAGGTGGGTGGGGATTAAGGTTAACAGGGAAGAGAGGGTGATGCTCAAAGGTGACTAAGGCTGTAAACGACAATCAGGCTCTTCCTACAATTTGTGCTTAGGAATAAAAAGAATTCCTCCCTAAGAAAGTCATCTCTACCCCACCCATTGCTCCTGGCCTACTTTTTCTTTCTGAGCACATGAACATATAGTTTAACCTTACAGGTGTGTGAACAAACTTTTTATGTGGAAAGCCAATCTGAAAAGCCCTTGATGATGTCCCTTTCAAGGTGTGTTCCTCAGCTACTGATGACTTTTTTTTCTTTGGAAGTACTGGGGATTGCACCCACGGTCTTGTGTGTGCTCAAACCACTGAGCTACACTCACTCCCCAACTGACGACTTTTAAATGCTACAGAATTCTCAGAATAGCTTTGTTATTCATGTGGTAAATTCAGGGAAGCCAGCCTCCCTACTTTATGCTTAATTTAAGAAGCAGGCTAATCTAGAAAATCCTAAGTGAATGTCTTCCCTTGGTTACTGCATTGATGTGTTCACATATTTGTAGCACTTAGTGCTCACACCTACCCAAATCAATCTGATTAAAAATAGTGCCATATTATCTATGAGTAGTACTTATTTTTTGGCTTATTCAAACACTTTTTTTGCCACTCACAAATCACCTCCAACTATATAGATGCCTGTCTAACTATACAGGCATTTATATCAGCCAATGTTTGGTATCTAGATTGTTTGGAGGAGAATATAATTATGTGTTTACCTAATAGGTAACCCAGTGTTATCAGAGTAATGTATTGGGAATATGAATTGTCTGTGTGACATACTAATATAGCATTCAATTTAACAACATAGCCCATAGTTTGTGTTCTTTTAAAAATAAAACTAGCTTTCTGGTATTCCTAGGATTTTTCCCTATTTTTTTTTTTATTTGTAAGAATATCTGTGCCACTTATATAATTCTGCAGGATTTTTTGTATGTTTGTATGTATATGTATGTGTGTATATGTGTGTATGTACACAAATTCAAGCACTCAGGAAGGCACCTTCATAAACTTACCCTGAATGGTTGTTGCTAATCTGTCAAAGAAATTCATTACCAAGAGAACGTCTTGCTTTATATGCTTACTAAATTTTAAAAAAATGTTTTTCATTATATTTATGCAAACGTAACTTGGCTAGCTCATAATTTACCAAATGTGAGCATTTGTCAGGGTTATTTCCGATCACTCAGAAAAACATGCCTTTGTGTATTTTGATTATTTAAAGCAATTTTGTTTCCATTATGCATATGCACAGCCAGAACAGCATGACTGTCTTGACTGAGGAAGTGGGAATGCTCTTAATTTTCATACATGCATCTGCAGAAGTACTTTTGATTGTTTAACCAATGTACAGATAATGACGTGGGTAGACATGTTTTTTGCACACGTTAATTTTCCTTGGAGTTTCAAAAGAGGGTTAATGCAAAGGAAAAGTGCACATTCTGTAGTTTGCATTAAAAATATATATATACTCAATTATATGCTGAGGAAATGTTTGATATTTGAAGTGTAGACCTTAGGATGCACTCTTGTGGTGGATTGAATTGTGTACTTCAGGTTGGACACGTTCTAGGTCTTCATCCAAATTCTGGTGGATATGGACCATTATAGAAAGGATCTCTTGAAGATGCCAGTATGGTTAAGGTTTAGCCCAACTGAATCATGTTGGGCTTTAATATGTATTATTGGAGTCCTTTATAAACAGCATGAAATTCAGACACAGAGAGAGCAGCCATAGGGAGAAACCAGAAACTAGAAGTCAACAGAACCCGGAAGAGAAAGAAGATGTTTCCATATGCATTGCTAAGTGATGGAAAAGCCCAGGGAACCTGAAAGATTGTCAGCCAGCCCGAAAATACCAAGCCTCAGAACAAGCAAGACTTCTAGCCTCTGGAAACATGAGCCAATAAATTCCCACTGTTAAGTTAACTCATTGAACGGTGTTTGTTTTAGCAGCTAGGAAACTAAGACAGCACCCTATATAGAAATCTCTCATGAGACTACATTTTATTTATACACTTCAACTAAACATATTTCTACCCCTCCAGGCTTTTATAAGTTTTATACCAGACTCAAGAGTTCTCAGGGATCAAATAGTGTCTTTAAAACTTAGGTATCTTTCCTTGAACAAATCAGCTTATTTGCTTTTTAGATGGGTACATTATTTTCCCAAGAACCAAGATAAGGAACTAGAGAGAGAACACTCTCCTGAATTAGTATCCCCATAGAACCATAAAATATATTTCCATCTGTGGAGGGGGACTACTATAATTCATTGACTCTATGATGCTCTCAATAGTAAGATGGACACTTATTTTATATTTTACAAAGAAAATTTTAAGCTCTGTGAATAAACTGTATGTCATTGAGCAACATACCCCAATTTCGAAGATGGTTAAATGGGAGAAAAGAGGCACTTTTCAATGTATAAAACTGATATATAGAAGAATGATAGGGAGTTTTAGCTCTTGCATATAGTTTGCTTCTGTAGGGACAAAAGAATATACTGTCTGTTTCAAAAAGTTGCTCCTTATTCCCATTCATTGAGTTGTCACAAAGATATCCTCTTCCTTTAGGAGAGTTAACTTTGGTTTGAACAGAGCAGAACAGTAACACAAAAACAAATAATCATAGGACAGAGAATTTTAAAAAAGTTTTGGCTTGAATCTTGTTTCTGTGAGACTTTCGGTTATGGGATAATCCAGCTGAGACTGTTTCCACAATCTCTCCTTAGTTCCCTATTTTTCTGCCCATCAGTCTTCCCCTCCATACCCCTTTGGGACAAACAGGCATGCAACACTTTATTACAGGAACCTGGAACAGACATGGGTACTAACAATTCTTTAAAAAGCAATTATAAAATGAAGTAAAAAATGGTTAACCAATTTGCAAAAATCTTCCTCTTCCAGACAAATTGCTGTAAATATATAAACTGATAATTAAATAAGAAAATTAAATTATTTGGCTGTTAGAGAATTGGCTTTATGAGAAATAGCCTGTTTCCCTAGTTCAGTGTCTGGCATGTAGTGGTATTCTCCCAGTGATATTTTTTGAGGGATTCAATTAATTGTAGCCAAACATTTCCTTATCTCAATTTCAGAGATAGGATTATATGGCAAGAAATAATTCTAGGGGAAAAAATTAAACTGCATTTTAATTTATTCATTAATTATTGCATATCAAGATATTTTCTATCATAGTTTCAGATTCTTCTGGCATTATGCACAATGATCAGTTACTCATCAGCCACCCATCTATTAAATAAACATGCATGAAGTACATAGTAACTGGCACTCTAGATAGAGAGGTGACTAATACTGCTTAATACACCGTAGTTCTTAAACTTTTTGGTCTCAGGGCCCTTTTCCACTCTTAAAATTATTGAGGATTCCTGAAAACTTTTGTCTTTGTGAGTTATATCTCTCACTAGAAATTAAAACTGAGTATTTTTAAAATATTCATTTATTAATTCAAACAATAAACCCAATATATAGCATAAATAAATTTTTATGAAAAATAACTTTTCAAAAAACAATAAATTAGTCTGAAAAGTGGCATTGTTTATACTTTTTTGCAAACATCTTTAATGTCTGGGTTAAAAGAGCAGCTGAATTCTTATATCTACTTCTGTATTAATCTGTGACAATACATTGTTTTGAATGAAGTATATGAAAAAGTCAGTCTTGCATAGATAAATTGTTGGAAAAAGGAACAATATTTTAATAGCCTTTTTAGGTAAATGTGCTATACTTCTTTGATACTCAACCAGTCTTTGACAAATAGTAGTTTATTAATGATTAGCTGTAAGGTAGAGTCTGAAATCATATCAATGAACTTTTAAAAATCTGTTCCATTAAAATACATTGGTTTGTCTTACATTTTGAATGTTCTTTTACCCACATGTTACATGCATGGCTTTGTAACAAGCATTGATCATTTGGAAAATATTATTTCACTGAGTCATGCAGATTTTCCAAATGTTGACAAATTTCATAAAATGATTTAAAAAAATCACCATGGTTACTATCAAAAAAAGACTTTAAGTATTGAGAAGCTGTTAAGTTCAGGATTGCACACACAAATTGTTCTTTAGATTATAATTTTCACTTTAAAGTTTGAATTTTATCATTCACAATAAATTCTGTTGGTTGTTTTCCTTGAAGTGACTAGCTGCCCTTCCTTCAATTTTTTGGTAAATATCTGCAAAATATCCAAGTCTGAATAACAAACACTTGTCTGCTAATTGCTTTTTTAAGTAAAAATGATGTTCCATGAAAAGAGCAGCTATTTCAGCTTGCAACTCAAACATTTATCTCACAAGTGCTTTTCCTTGAGACAAATATCATATATACTTTGGTTTATAGAAGAAGTGCTTTTTTAATATATCCCACAATGCCACACAGAATATTAAAGATGTGTATTTAGAGAGATAGAGTTTATAAAATCAACAATAATTTTTAAGGTTTTTAATGGACATTCTTAATTGAAATTGGTGTATTTTTTGTCAGTCCTCAGTTTTTTGTTACTTTTGTTTTGGTTTCTGTTTTTATTACAACTGTGAGATGCTATCCTGGTTTGTCTTTTACAGACCCTGAAAATTTTGTTCTTAAGCTAAACCACTCCTGTGACTGTAATTGCACTGTAAATGGGGCCTTTTGATTAGATTCACTTAAGGGACCTTGCTTAGATCACTTGATTAGATCACTTTCGATTGGACTACATCAGTGAGGCATGTCATAGGTTGGGTCCCTGCCCTCTTGTTGGGTGTTACATAAACTGGACACAGAGAGAGAAAGACATACAGAAAAGGGAAGCCACCATTTGACCCTGCCATGTAAGAGAGAACTCAAGGATCACTAGCAGCTACAACCCCCAAGAGAATAAGCCCACAGAGCAGCTCAAGACTGAAGAGAAGTGTGGGGAGCCACCCGCTGTGAGGTCTGTTTACAGCCTCCTACAGCATGGTGAATCTCATTTTTATTACAGCCCTGCCCCGCCACTTCCTTCTTCTTCTTCCTTGTTTCTTTGTTCTCCCCTTCCCGCCACAACTCTAGTGACCTCAGCAAGCACGCAAGCGCAAGACATGAAACTCTGCAGACCCGGCACGAACTTTCAGCCAATCCCCTCCTTGGACGTCTGCCACCCGCGAAACCAGCCTACCACCTATGGACATGCTTCCTTCCCTTAGTATAAATTCCCATGTTCTACCCCCAATAAACGAGGCTTCATCAGAATCCTGTCTTGCCTCCATTCTTCTCGTACCCCTGCCCTCACTTCTTCCCACAGGTCTCTTGAATCCACCCCCGCCGGCTCGGGCAGAGAAGAGCCATATGGTTCGTCACCCACAGCTGAGCTCCTAGAAACAGTGAGCCTTGAGGGAAAGCAGAAACCTGGCAGAGATCAGTTGCCACCATGCCTTACCATGTGTAGGACACCATGATCAGCAGTAGTTGACTTTAGTGAGAAGGCATCTTTGATGATGCCTTGATTTGGACATTTTTACAATCTCAGAAGTGTAAACTTTTACCCTAATAAATTTCCCATTTAAAAGTCAACACATTCCTGGTACTTTGCATTGGCAGCTCTGTGGCATACTAAGACAAATGGTTAAAAATATAATTACCAGCCTTGCAAAAAAAAAAAATATATATATATATAATTACCACAATACAGTTTGCTCCCACTGCCTTAATTATTTGTTCCAAGTTGTTAGCAGTTTTATCCAATAATGCTTTTCCATCATCAGTGCAAATGTCAACACAGTGAAAAAGACAAATAATGTCTTAGAATTGTTTTAAAAAGTTTTGACTTTGCAACTTAAAGAGTCTCAGGAAACCCCAAGGGTCTGCTGACTTTACTTTGACAACTGTTACTCTAGAGAGTCAAAGGTTAAGGGAAGAGATAGCTAAAAAAGAATTTTCTGAGGTTTGTAATAAATTCAGCAATAGAGGAAAGCACAAGTTCTTTTAGGAGCACTTCCTGAAAGAAGATATACCTGAGATGGTTCCTGAAAGACACCAAGTGTCAGCCAAGTGAAGAAGGAAGTCTTTGGCTGATTGAATACTGTGCCTGTGAATATTAGTTCTGTCTTCTCTACTCTTTCCAAAGTCTAAAGAGATCTCAACCATATGGTTCTTATATGTTAATTGAATTCCAAAAACATTTATGCCCAGTCAAGTAAGGTTATTAGTAAGCTATTACCACTCAAGTTTGAGTTGCTATGGGAATTTGGAAGAGGGAACCTGGATAGTTACATGAGATTCCATGTAGTATTACACAGACATTTTTATGTGGTGAGCCATATGTCATCTATTTTATATGCTTCTGAGCTCAGGGTCCCAAAAGGAATAAATTCAAACCAGTCATCATCAATGTGACCTAGCTAGATATCATTAACCATTTTAACTAACACTGTAAGAAGGTAAAAAGGACTGGCATGTATTCTATACCTAATATGTGACTTAGAGACCTTATGGAGATGATCGCATTTAATTATCAGAACAATTTAATAGGTATGGATAAAATCCCCATTTTTAAGGCCATGAGACTGAGGTTCAGATGTATTAGGTAGTATCTCCAAGGTCACAAAGTGCATAAGGTGCTGAACTGGGGTATTTGCTCTTTCTTGTTCAGATAAGGCAGAAGTATGTCATAGAGTTAAATACAACCCAGAGCATACATTGTGCATCCCACTGGAGCACCAATTTATCTTGGTGGTTGTGGTCACTCAGAGCAATGTACCCCAGAAAAACAAGTTCTTAAACTTAATCCATTCCTGTGGGTGTGAAACTTGATAAAAGGACCTTTTGATAAGGTTACTTCAATTAAGGTGTGATCCACTTGAATTCTGAGCAGCCAATCTACAGAAGGCCTTATAGGGAAGGTCAGCCAAGGGAAAGCCAGAGGGTTCAGCCAAAAGCAGGAAGTCAACAGGACTGACAAGCCAGGAAAGGCCACCGTGTGCACTGTTATGGGACAGAAAAGCCAAAGACCAAGGATTGCTGGCAATTAGCCTCAGAATGCTATTTTTTTCTGGGAGAAAGTATTGCCTTGATGACGCCTTGATTTTGGACTTCTCCTAGCCTCAAAATCATGAGCCAATAAATCTCCACTGTTTAAAACAACCCACTGCACAGTATTTGCTTTAGTAGTAATTGTTTTTTAAGTCTATGACTTGTGCGGACTAGGTCTGGTCTTCTTGGTTGATGGTTTCTGATGATTCAGTCTTCTAGTTTGCCTGAGCCATTGCGTTCTATTTCTTTGCAAGTTTTGTATTCTTTTGTTGAAACCTGGACATTTTGATATTTTAATGTATTATTGCTGAAATTTAGACTCTGCAGTTCTATTCCTTAACATTGTATCCAACTAGTTTTATGAATGAATTTTCCTTGAATGCCAGAAACTGTCAAAACAAAACAAAAAACAAACAACAACAACAAAAAGAAAAGAAAAGAAAAGAAAAGAAAGCACCTTTCCCAGTCTTTGCAGATTTACCTCTGCAAAGCTTATCCATATAACTGGTTGCATATGAATAGCTCCAGGCCAAAGTGTAGGGACCTCTCTGATCCTTCCTGCACGAGTCTTGTTTGGGGTAAGCAGATGTGAACTGAGGAATTCCCCTGTTTATAGCAACACAAATGCCCTCTTTTCCTGGGAAACGGTATTCTCATGGTGCCAGGGACTGCACTATATCTCCTCTCACCAGCAATCACTTGCCACAAGCAGCATGATTTGACACTCTCCTACAGTATTCTGTGGGCGAGCTTTCTGAACTGCTTTCTACAAGTCCTGGGACAGTGAGTCCCTCCCATCACCACCAGACAGATTGGGAAGGACATACATTCTCCCAGCATATGCAGAAGAGCTCTTTTGTTCCCTCCGGGGAGCAGCACTAGGAGTGCTGACTGGCTCTGTGCTGGGCTGGTGAGGGCTGGGTAGGAGCCAGCCACGGGCCAGGCCATCCTTTCACTTCTAAGAAGCATTTTTCTTGATTTGGCACTTGTGCTCCTTTAACTGTTTTCTGGAGCCCTGAGAGAGATGTTTCTGCCAGTTCTTGCTGGTTGTTCAAAGTTTCTATGGGAGGACTGGCCGTGAAGTATCTCTCTCCACTAACTTGACTGGGGATAGGTCCTTCACTGGAGGTGGTAAATTTGAAGGAAAACCCACAGGGGTCTCTCCTGGGTTCTTGCCCAGAGCAGATGAATTGGCGTCCACACTGGATGTTCAGGACAAAAAACAGGTTTATTAATGCCAGCTGAAGGACAGGAGAGGGCAGTGTCTCAAATCTGCCTTCCCGGAACCAGGGCAGCAGCAGTTTTTATGGATTCAAACAGGAGAGGATAGAGTGGTTACCGTCACAATGGCAAGTATACCCAAGGGTAAGCCTTGAAATAAACATCAACAAAAGTAAGGTCAGTTTAGTAATTCCAGGTTTTAACTTTTGGCTATTAACATACTAGAATAGTAGGAAAAGGCATTTATATAGTGTTTCAGCAATCAATTATTTGTCTGTTTTAAACTCTCGGTTACAGTTTCAGGTTTCATTTTTGCTTCAAATCAAACTGGGCACTTTTATCTATCAACTGAGCAACTAAAACTATTTTAACGTTTTGGTTATTGGAGGACCGGACTGCCCTAATCACTACCCTGGTGTTCGCACAAACCAAGGTGGGCTGCATTTAAATTATAGTGGTTCAGATTCTTAAAACATTTTTAAAATTCAAAACAAATGCAGGTATATAATGGAGTAGAATGGAAAACATTTGAATTGAATTTTTAAGAGAAAGCTGGGACTTGAAAGAAATTCCCTCTTAAGAGGAGAGGATCTGGGAACTGCCGGAATTGTCCAAGATTCTGTGTACATACGCTTTGGCCTTGAGGGGTACTGTGGGAATACGTTATTGAGAATTCAATTCTTTTTAAAAATATATACCCAGTATTTATCAGAGTTACAAATGTGAACAGTAAAGTGCACCCATTTATAGATGTGATGTGATTGGAAACCCATCAGTGAGAGAATTGTGGCAAACGGAATGCACAATTTTATGAGAAACCCATATGCTGAAGTTTGTCATTGCTTCTCCATTTTAGGGTGATGGGAATTGGTTGAGTGGATCTTATTAGTTTATCTCCTCCTGCCTGATTGAGACATTCATTCTTTTTTTTCCCTTTTTTAAAAATTCTGATTGTGTCATCATCCTTTCGGTACATCGCTTTGCTATGCGGGAGCCTGGGTCTCTCCGCACCTGCCGGGGTCTGTACCTCTCCTCTCCACACCAGGAAGGTCTGGGATGCCTTTTTGCTTTTTTTTCCAGGAGGTCCCAGGGATCGAACTGGGTCCTCCATATGGTAAATGGAAGTGCAATTGCTTGAGCCACAGCCGCATTCCTGAGACATCCATTCTTATACCAAACGAACCAACATGTTTTGCCCCATATATAGAACAACTGTTGTCCAGTTAGTGCTCAGATCTGTCTAAAAGTACTAATAAAGGGCTCCTAATCCCTGATTTTTATGGAAGCAAGACAAATTTCTTAGCATCTTCCACAGATACGTTAGCAAATACCGGAAGAGAAAAGGTTAGAATGGAGAAGCAGTTAAGGGAAGCAGACTTGGCCCAATGGATAGGGCGTCTGCCTACCACATGGGAGGTCTGCGGTTCAAACCCCGGGCCTCCTCGACCCAGCTTAGTCGCAGAAGAACACACAGCAAATGGACACAGAGAGCAGATAACGGAGGGGGTGTGGGTGGGGAATAAAAAAATAAAAAAATAAATCTTTAAAAAAAAAAGAGAAGCAGTTAACCTTAATATTTACAAACAACCACTGATGGCTGATGATAATAATGAGGATGATGGTAAGAATGACTATGACAAAAGCTACATTTTTGTAAGCTCTACTATGTGCTAAGCACTAGTAATGAATTCATCAGTCCAAGTAAACAGTAAAACCATCTTATAAGGTGATCATATTATCCCCATTTGTGTATGTATCCAGACATAATCCTTGTGCTTTCATGTTATCCCAACAAGTCTATGAGCTATTATTATCCATATGCTGCTGATGACAAAATTGCTCTCAGAGTAGAAAAGTAATTGCCCAAGTTTACATCATAAGTAAATGGTAGAAATATGCACAGACCCTGGTGAGCTTGTCTCAGAAGCATGAGATCTTCCCATGCTGCCTTGATAAAAGGTAGATCTAACTACATAATTTGTTGTTTAAATTTAGGTATTTTGAAAGTATGCTATTAGTAATTGTGCCAGAGCAAGAGAAATGAGTTGGGATTGCCCCAGACAAACTGGGATAAAAGTTACCTTAATTTTAGACGAAGATAATGGCTCTGTGGTATCAAATCTCTTAAAAATAAATGTACTTAGATATTTCTGTGTTTTAAAATGTTGGCTAAACATTTCAATTTAAATATGTTTTTATAATTTAAGGGGGAAGCCTTTTTGAATATTTTTAATACCCAAGAAAAAATTTTACTTAGTAATTTTTTAAATGACTGCAGAGTAAAAATTATGCATCATTTTTTATACATTTTTATGCTTAATAAAACAGAAGTCAGACCCCAAATTGTAAAGGAGATAAAGAAGATTTAGAAAATTCTAATTCAGTATTCGAAGTTAATGAGTGTGGCACTTGCTGTGTTCTGAAATGTTATAACTTACTGATTGAGGGGAGAAAAGTCCGAGAATTAGTTGCATACTTGAGTATTTTCCTATTTCAAGAAATAATCCTGTAACAATAACTTGAGACAGTTTTATATCACTGCAGCAAGTAGCTACTCCACCTTGATCCAAGTGCAGGTTCAGGCATGTTTTTTTTCTTTTATAGTTGCTTCTATTCCTGTGTATCATATGTGTAAGTCTTAATTTCTTTCCAGTAAAAGAATAGCTTATAATTTCTTTTGCTCCTTTTTCTTTGATGCAAGAGTTCTTTCCTCCCCATTTTTAAACTGCTTTGTTCAGTTCTTTTTTTCTTTCTTTTTTCCCCTTCTTTTTTTCTTTGTTGGTAGATTTACATAAATCTTAAGTCACTTAAGCTGTTTGTGAAATTATTTTTGGATTTTACTGTTTCTTGCTTTGGCTGCTCTTGATCATATCCAGATTTATTTTCTAGAGGAAGCTAATTTAGTAATATCTCTTTTTTTGTAAAATAAGTACTGTAAACTCCAACCAAACAGGCCACTCAAAAGTACAGGGGAAAAAAAACAAAACAAAAAGCATTACATTTGTTCACAAACAGATGGGTTTTCTTTTTTCTTTCTTTCTTTTTTTTTATTCTAAGGAGGCATACATATAATTTTGAATGATACAATATGTACTGGCTTTGAACAAACATTTTATCTAGGTATTAGGTCTAAACAAGAGAAAGAGCAACAACTCAAAACAATATTTTATTAAAAAGAGATTTTTCTCTGTGTGTTGTGTGTGTGCCTCTTGTAAATTTTTGTGCTTAGAATCACCTTTCAACCTTTTAACATCATCCTTACGAATCTTTTCAGTTAGCTGGACATAAGAAAATAAAATTTTTCTTTTGACTGAATATGAGAGTTATTATGTTCAGCATTGAGTAAGAGCTTGGTGAGCACTTAATGTGACATGACACGCATGGAGCTCCCCACAAGCTTACCTTCAAAAGGAGGAGACACAGACAAATACAGATCTGCATGCATGTCAAACTGCCAAATGTTGGGGGTCGGGGAGGTATCCCCCCCTGCTTTTTCATTCATTGTTTCTTCATGCAACCAAGGAAATAAGACATAATAAAGAACATAAGTCAAAGGAAGCCAAGTTCTCAGATCCAGTATAGGCATTACAGAACCTGGTATTACAATTAATAGCTTATTAAGCAGATTAAGGAAGATCCTGTTCTCACAGGTACCTTTAAACTTGGCAGTACTAAAGTTACAGACGTTTTATCTCTTCTCTTCATTTATGGCACCACCACCAGGATATTCAAAGCCACACAGCATCGTAATTGCTCACACACTGACGTATATACTATCATTTCATATGAAAATGAGACTGTGCAGAGAGAAGAAAGATATGATAAAAAGGGAAGCAAGAGAGGCATTTACGCTACTGTATCTTATACTAATGCCCTTCACTCTTCACCTCTGACATAGTCCATAAGATCTTTTTTTTTTTCCTAAAGATTTTTTTTTAAATTTCTCACCCTTTTTCCCCCACCCCGCCCCAGTTGTCTGTTCTCTGTGTCCATTCGCTGTGTGTTCTTCCGTGTCCACTTCTATTGTTGTATTGTCAGCAACACCAGGAATCTGTGTCTATTCTTGTTGCATCATCTTGCTGCGTCAGCTCTCCATGTGTGCGACTGCCACTCCTGGGCAGACTGAACTTTCTTTCGTGCTGGGTGGCTTTCCTTATGGGGCGCACTCCTTGCATGTGGGACTCCCCCATGTGGGGGACATGCCGCACGGTACTCCTTGCGCATATCAGCACTGCGCATGGGCCAGCTCCACACAGGTCAGGAAGGCCCGGGGTTTGAACCGTGGACCTCCCATGTGGGAGGCGGACGCCCTATCCGTTGGACCAAGTCCGTGTCCCAGTCCATAAGATCTTAAAAGTTTATTTCAAGCCTTAAAGAAGGTAGCTTGGAATAGTTCATATTCCTGGATATAGCAGGCAGTGTGGTAAGGTGAAGAGCAAGGTCCCTGGAGGCAGAAACACCCCTGTTTGAGCAGAGATACTTTACACTTTGCATGACCTTAAGCAAGTTCCTTAGATTATTTAGGCTTTTATTTCTTTATCTGTAATACTTAGTCCAAAGGGTTGTAACACTTAGTCCAAAAGATTATAATACTTAATCCAAAGGGTTGTCATGAATGAGTGCTGAGTGAGATTTATACCCATAGTATCTAGCACAGGGCCTGATACGTGTCTGTGCTCATGCTCATTCATTGGCTATTGTTATTGTCATTAAAATATTAGTTATATTCCCAGAAACTACATTTCGTTACTGTCAAAAATCATATAGAGTAACAAGAGGGTTGGGAATCTCTATCTTCTCTTTCCCTGTGTGGTCAGCACTTGCAAAGAAAAATCTCTTAGAGGAAAATTAAAGTAGTATAAACTGTGATTTGGTCAGGGTTGTACAAAGAAACTGCATGGTACCATCAACAAGGAAATCAGAATTTAAAAACCAGATGAAAGCAGGTTAAAAACCACCAAAGGCAGCATAAAAGGAGAAATGAAGTCACAGAAATCAATATATAATCTGTAAATGTTTACATACTGTAATGTATGTATAGCAGGTAAAGTACATGATTTTTTAAAAAATGGTAGTGATGGGGCAGATCAAAGGGAAAGGTGGTATTTAAAGTGGTTAAGAACACTGGACATGGATTCAAATCTAACTCCACCAGATAGCATTTACTCTCGAGAAACCCTGGGTACTAAAATTTTCTGACCTTGAGTCTTCTCATCTGTAAAATGGGAACAATAATAAAACCTACTACATAGTATTGTTGTAAGGCTTATACTAGATATTGTATAAAAAGCCAACAATAAAAGCCTGAGCTAGCACTCGTATTATTATCATTATACCTTAGCTGGCGACCTCTAGCATCGGTTGATGACATTGTCTCCATTTTCTCTTCTGGCTATTTCTCCAATTCATCTGGATTTCCCAAAGCAAAAGCCTGGAGTGAGACTGCTTCTATAACCCTTGAGTGCATTTGAGAGCTCCATGAGAGTGATGCATTCTAGAATGTAAAAGTCATGAGCTAGTCATGTGTGACTCTCTGCATAGTTCCACAGGAGCCCTGGGCTGTGGGACTTCATTTTTTTGGAGAAAGACAACACATAGTTCCCAAAAGGCCAAGCACAAGCCAAAGGTCATGCATCATGTTTTGACATTTCACCATCAGAATTCATCTATCAGTGAGACACAGTTTGTATGACTAATCTTGTTTGATTTGGCAATGAGGTGAAATGTCAATAGCTTTCCTATTTTGACTGGAATTATTAAATATACCAAAGGGAATATTACATGTGTGTTAGTCATCCCAGAATAAAGATGAGCATATTTCCTTGAGAAGTTCAGCTATACTAATAGAATAATGGCTCGCCAGATTACTTTATATGCGAAATGCATTCTTTTTTCACATTCTTGCTTCGCTTGGAGAATTGTGTCACTGTTGCCAAAATCTTGGGTTTCCTTTACCCCATGCCTGGATTCTCAATTGACACTAATGGAAATTTCACTTTCAGGCACTAGATAGTATATGAAGCTAAAAATGACAATAGCAGAAGGGAAAAAATACATTTTATATATTGTGCTGCAGAATATTTTACTTGAATGCTTCTGCTATAGTCATCTATTGCTAAGAAAGATCCATTTGGAAACCAAAAACATGTTGTCCCTGGGGGGCTAGTCTTTTGAAAACATACTTTTACCCATTCATGTCATCACAAATTATGTAAAAGAATAATTATAGATAAATCTACATAATTTTAATTTTGTGGTTAGGTAACTACAAAAGCATATCCCTCTGGCACTGCCATTAGTCTATAAGGTACGTGTACTTCTTTTTTCAATCTGAAGGAGTGGCATTTTAGAGAAAAGATTGTCTATATTTTCTTAAGGAATCATAATGGAAAATTTGCCACATACTGAATGTTAAATTATGATGAATTCTTTGTATTTAATGCACACACATTTGCAATTACCTGTGGAGCTATGAGCTGTTAGGATGTAGTATTAAAAAAAGAAAACCTATGTAAAAGAAGAAATATAAAGTCCATTTATTCGAGTGACCGAATGTCAAAAATGTATTAAAACAGTTTAGGGGACTATCCTGTTCATTATTTTGCTGACTTAGAAACCTTGAAGTGTTTTGTATCCATTTCATTTTCTGCAAAAGTATGAACTGTAATGGAATTTACATAAAAATCCTGCTAGAGAGTGGGGACTTTACTGCACAGTCAGCTTGGCCTCCTAATTCAATCTTCCCCAATGCAGTTGGTATGGCAGTTCCCAAACTCAAACAGCGGGAACTCTTTTGTAAAGAAAAGTATGAATTTGAGCTGTAAAATGAGCAAAAATATTTTTCTATTACTCGGATGTTTCCTCTTGCTGAGTTTACATGAGAAGTCTAGCAGGAGGTGTTATTAAATAGCGCCAGAATTAGCCCCAAAACAATTATCTTGGTTTAGCTATGGAACAAGACACGAAAGGTTTAATGAAAAGAGCAATTGAATTTTCATGATTGAATATATGTTGGACACCTCTATAGTTATTAACCCTTGTGAGCAGGATTTCAATTTTTAAAAATTATTTTTAATTGAATTGTTTTTGGAAAACTGCAGTTTAAAAACAGCTTTCTTCCCTATAACAGTGAGAGATCCCAGGGCAAACTGTGTAATAATGGGTTGTTTAAAAGTTTGGTTTAAACCTTGCTGCATGGCAATATAAATTTGGCTTTTTACATTATAATAGATTTACAGAAATACTAAGTAGGAAAGAATATCACAGTCGTATAGTCCACCACCCATTCTTTCCAATCCTTTTTGTCCAACCCTTCCTGGCTTTGTTTGCTTTTCATCTTAGATTTGCCATTAATATGGGAATTCTATTTTATCCATGGTCTTTCTATAAACCTACAACTTCTCTAATTAAAAAAGAAATCCACTGTGGGAGAATTTTTTGCCATGAGTTAAAACTTTTTTTTCGGTTTTTCACTTTTCCCAAACATAGCAATAATGCTGGCTTTCTCAGTTTTGCTTCTTTTGTTGTGGTCTTCCACCATTCCAAATAATTCCCCTCCTTCTATAGTATTCACTATTTTAAAATATTCTTGGCTTTTATCATGTCAATTCTTAGATGTCACTTAGACAGTTTCTTTAATCTTCAATCTCAGGCCCCTTCCCAACCTCATCTCCCCAGTCACTTCATTATTTCTTTTTAAAAATATTCCTCTTAACTCTCTCCAATCTTCCACATATTTCTGGAACTGAGTTTATCCAAACTGAATGTACTTTTCCAGGTGCATCATATATCATTCCTTAAGTCTGGGATGTGATGGTTCTTTGTATACAGCCCAAATGCTATGGAGTTTATCTTTTTTTCCTGATCATTGTCAGCAGGTTGACTCAGAGTATTTTTTTAACATCCCCCACTGATTCCTGAGGGAGCCTTTCTGCAAATGGACTATCTTCTACACATCTAGTTTAAGGAATGTGATATGAAAGAAAACATGATTTTGTGAACTGTGTGAGAAAACACATCCAGTTACCCCACCACACCTTCTGCTGTTTTTAGAAATAAATCTATTCTCTTGGTATTTTCTTTTTTGCTAATTATATTGTATTATGCAAATAGAATTGAAATATATATAATCAAATTGCTACTAAAGCTATCAGAGTGAAAGTGGAGAACTCAATACAACTCAATTTAGAGCCAAATTATTTTCCTATCTGTATTAGAGAAATTTTTTTAAAAAGTTGAAAAGACCTGAACAGACATTAAAGATTACTTAAAGTTAATAAACTGAACCTTTTCATTTTCTTTCACCTATTCATTCCAATTCTTTTAAAACTACTTTTTTGGAAATCAAAGCAGTTCATAGGAGGGACAAAACTGGTAGTGAGAAACAAGAGAAAAGAAACAAAATTAAATAAGACAGTACAGCAAACATTTTAATAATGTTTAATTATACAAATTTCTTTTTATATCATCATAGGAAGTACTATTTAATATTAGGATTACAAAACGAGTATTTATACAGATATTAGATGAAAGTAGGCTACAGCAAATTCAACCATAACCATTTTATTTTATTTTATTTTTCAAGATTTATTTATTTATTTATTTATTTATTTCTCTCCCCTTTCCCCCACACCCTGGTTGTCTGTTCTCTGTGTCTATTTGCTGCATCGTCTTTGTCTGCTTCTGTTGTTGTCAGCGGCACGGGAATCTGTGTTTCATTTTGTTGCATCATCTTGTGTTAGCTCTATCCTTTTTAAACCATATAAGAAAATATTACACAATACCAATACATGAGTAAAATAAACATGGAGCATGTATAAGTCCCATGAATGAAAAAAAACTTTACTGTCCTCCTGAGTTTTATATATTAATGCAAATATATATCATATTCATGGATTCTTAGCAGCTACCATTTATAAGATTATCTTCCACTGATTTCTTAATAGCTTTTCAGAAAAGAAACTACATTGAATATAAAAATGAAATTTCTTTTTGCTAAATTACAATAGCATACATTTATCTATAAAGTTACATATCACTCTCATCTTAAATCACAAAGTTTGATTCAAAAATTTTTTTCTATCCTTGGAACTCTTTTGACCCTTTATGGTGACATTAGCATACTGCATTTCAGTTCATTTTCCCTCAATTATATAACTCAGCTAATATTCTTTCAGTCGCAAATCTAAACAACTGAACAGACCCAAATTATCTTGAGCAAAAGATGTTATTGGCTTTTGTAACTTAAAAATTTGTCAGATACTGTTGGCTCACAGACTCAAAAACATCACCATGACCTGATTTCTCTCAGTATGTAGGTGCTTTCTCTTCTATGCAGTCACCAGTCTCAGCAGGGCAGCCCTTTGTGGAAAAAGTGGTAACTCCAGATCTCATATCCTCTCACTTATTCCAAAATGGTTATAAGAACTTCTCTTCCTCAGCCCTTACAAAGGTCCCGGGCCTGGCACTCACTAATCTGAAATTGGGTCACGTGCTCTCTCCTGGACTCATCACTGCGGCCAGTCACACAGGATTCACTGAGCGGCCAAAACCTCACAGCACTGTCCAAGGAAACTTTCTGTAATGATGGAATTGTTCTAAAATCTGCATTGTCTAATAAGGTAGCCACTAGTCATATATGGCTACTGATCACTTGCATATGCCTAGTGCAACCAAGGACCGAATTTTAAATTTTGTTTTATTTTAGGTAATTTAAATTTAAATTAAATAGCCATATATGGCTAGTAGCTGCTGTATTGAATAGCACATGTCTGCACCTTCGTGTATGG
Organism: Dasypus novemcinctus; assembly: GCF_030445035.2. Lineage (NCBI taxonomy): Eukaryota > Metazoa > Chordata > Mammalia > Cingulata > Dasypodidae > Dasypus > Dasypus novemcinctus. The sequence goes on along the minus strand of NC_080681.1, from coordinate 45,981,849 downwards.
GTCAAACCTATTTAGAGTACATGGGCTGAAAAGCGGTTCCCTGAAGGGAATTTTTGGAGGCAGCAGGTCCTATTTTATGAGAAGTGGGAATATGATATGAAGGGGTAAAAACAACAGATGTTTACTACACTGTGCTCCAAAACTTGACCATTTTCTTGACACTTTTTGGACTGATTGTTAAATTTCACATTATATGGCTCACATCTGCAGGTTTTCTGTTTTCTTTTGCTTTGTTCATTTGTTAGGTTTTCCTTAATTAAAATGCATTTAGTAGGAACGCAGACCTAAGTGCGAATCCATCTTGATCTTTTGTTAAGGATCCACTGGCTCTAATTGAATTCTTTTATGTACACTGTGCTGCTTCATTTCCTAAACTTTTCGGAAGACATTTTAAACAACAAAGATGGATCCAAATTTAAGTAAAAATTCATATGGAATTCTCAATACAAATAAGTCAACTGAAGTGACAAAAGTATTAATCAAGGTGTAGGCATTATTATGTCACACACACACAGTGACAATCACATTTCAACATACTTCTGTGCCTTAAGAATGGATATTTTTTTTATAATGACTTTTTCCCTGATTCAAATAAGTTCTCAAGGCATGCAAGTTTCCTGCCCTCATTGAGCTTATGTTCTCTATTTTAAATATATGAAAATGCAAAACACCAAAAATCTTAGACTTGAGGCAAAAGGCACCAAGTTAATACAAGCTTAACTGCAGACAATTTAGAAATATGGAGTTGAAATAAGAGAAAAATAAAAATTAGCTATAATCCCACAACACAGAGACAACTACTTTAAACATTTTAATACATATTTACTCCAGTTAAAATATATACATATGCACAAATATGCATTTTTCATAAGGATGAGAACCTCCTGGGGTTACTCCTTTACAACCTATTGTTTTAACCTAACAATATATTCCTTTAAAAAAAAAAATCTCTACTTCTAGCCACATAACTTCCTCGCAAAATTAATACTGCACAATATTTATCTTCTAAGCACAAGGTTGGTTCTATTAGGATTTAATGTTACAAAATAAAGAGGAAGAACCTGTCAAACAATATATTCTTAAGCAACACCATGTTTAATGGCTACATAATATTTCATTATGTGAATATAATAAACATAAATCTAAAAAGTGCAATTCAGGTTAAAATGATATACACTTTTAAACATTTTGAAAAATACAAGGTCCACGTGGGCAGAGATTTTTATCTGTTTTTTTTTTTTTCACTGATGAATTTCAGTGCCTAGAATGATGTGAATGAATATTGGTATATTTCCCATTATAATTCAAATTGCCTATTTTCATAAACCATCAACTCCAGGATTTTTTTTTAAGTTTTGTAGACAGAAGATGGTAACTCATTATAGTTTTTATTCTAAACGTTTACTTCTACTGTAGTACAAATTGTGTCAAATCATGCTTACTTAGGCAAAAACAAATTCTATAAAGCAAGAATCTTGTAGCCTAATTTTGGCTGTCTCAAAATCTTCAAATTTTTCGGGACATCAGACTGTTTTATTTCAGCCTTCAAACAACTTCTGATGCCAAACCGTACAAGTAATAGGAGGCAGAAAAAGCATTAACAGCAATAAAGAAAATCATTTTTGTAAAAAATGCTTCACATTTCATTGCAGTGCTTCGGCAGCATTGGCAATGGTTTCTGTTAATTGTTTCTAACTGTGGTCTAAACTAACACCCTGATCTTAGCATAAAGTACAGCCACATTTTCTGTCTGAGATTTTATACTCTGACTACTCTGCCTGGTTGACTTTTGTAAACCTGATCTTAAACTGTTAGCTAGCAGGTTCACAACAGAAACTAGAAACAGAGAGTGCCAGAAAAGTAAACAAACTCCCAAAGTTTCCAGTAACGCATCAGGAAATCGCTGCTGGTTGAGTCCTTCCCTTTACCAGCTTACAAAAGATGTTTTTATTTTTATTTTTCAGCAAACCCAATATTCAGAAGCTTCCAAGTCAGTCCTTCCCCCTGCTTTTTTTGGGTAAATGTTTCATAAAAAACATGAAATCAAGTTTTTACTTAACTAAAAAAAACAACACTGACTATTTTTAATACTACAAATATATATGTTTTTATTTGTCTTTTAAACAGACATTTAATAACTATACTTCAAAACACTGGGCTTAGCCCGCCCAGCCCTCCAGCTTTCAGGCTGGCACAGACACATTAAGGCACAGGTTCTCAGAGAGGCTTGTCCTCCCCGTGGGCTGGGCACTGAAGGGCCTCTTCCTCGTGCTCATCGAATCATCCCGCATCCCAAAGTAGACTCTTTGGGCCATATTGATGAACAGGCCTGTGTCCACCATGCCTGGGATCATTTTGAAAGCTGTGTTCACTTTACTCCTTTTGTGCACCTGGTCGAACTTCCAATCCAGTATAAAATTCCCATTATCTGTCACCGAGGCACTTGCCTTGTTGAGTGCCATTCACAGTCCAACCACACCCCCAGTTTCTGGGTCACAGCCCGGCTCACTGGGACACAGGCCATTGGAATGACCTCAGTGAGGATCCCTTTCTACCACTGATCCCCGAAGTACTTTAAATCCTTCCCGAAATCGGTGATCAAGATGAAGCCACGGGCATAGCCAGACACAATCTTCTGGGTCAGGCGGCCTCAGCCACCCTTGATGAGACTGAGGTTAGCACCCACTTCATCAGCACCATGGATGGCGACGTCAAGCACTGGGTGTCAGTCCTGGTCACTGAGGGTTAAGCCATGTTGCAGGATAAGCTGACAGGCATGAAGGAAGTGGGAAAAGAGGCGAGGTTCAGATTTTCTTGTTTGACTCTTAACAACCATTTGTTGCACAGCATGGACAACTGTAGAACCACTTCCAATTCCCAGCACTTGGTTATTTCCCATATGGTCTTCCATGCCCTGTGGCCCACTAACCTCTTGCCTCCTTGCCTTGGGCTTCATGGAGAGGGCTGAGCAGATGCCATCGCCACCCCATGCCCAACCCCTTAGCCCACACTCCACAAAATCTTCAAGTTTTGACAAAGCAAAGTCTAGTGGGAGCATTGCATGTTTAGAATCTACTAATCTACTAATCTACTAAATTCTAATCTACTAAGAAATGATATGACTAAGAAGAAAGCACTAAGCATACTTCCCTTCATTGTTATGGTAACATATAAAGATTCTATAAATGCAGGTATTGTGTTTTAATAAGCTATTAATAGAGAAAGCTTAAAAAAGAGAATGTAGTGCCTTGCTCTACTTCTGCAAGACCTAATGCTTTCCTCTGTACCCTAAATTTAAATCATAGCCAAATACTTAAAAATGACAGAAATTTATTAATAAAACTATAGGAAAAACTCAAACCAAGGTTGGGAACTCCAAGCAAACCATATATGGAACCAAAAAAAGGATGTATAGAGCAAAAACATTTCATGGGGCTGCCTCTCATTAAGCATCTTGCTCTTGACTCTGATCAATCTCTGTCTGTGTCTCTTTTGTCTTTTCCTCCCTCTCAAGTGTCTTTCTCTGATTCTGCACATGCAGGAGTTCAAACATGGCACTGCCCAGGTCTACAATCCTTTCCTATTTGAGCACTTAATTAACTGTGTTTCCTACCCAAATTCTCTAGAAAGAGAATCAGACCCGCTCAACTTTGGATAGATACGTTTCTTCCCTCTGTCGCCATCCATTCAGCTGTGCCATGTGGATAGTATCACCTAGTTCAAATATGAGATCAAGTACCCACTGTAGATTCTAGACCAGTCTTCAAGAAGAGGGGTCAGGACTGGTAAACATGCCCAAAGACTTACGACTCAGTGTGCCTGCACTTGTTAGATGCAGGGATACAAATGTAGTAGAAAGTGACCACTGTTCCGTAGAAACTAACAAATCTAAGAAGGGTTAACAATTTTTAAAAAAATCTTCTCACCCATCAATATTTAAAAATCATTTATGGTATTCAGATGTTTTTCAAAAATCTGGTTTTATTTCAGTTGCTAAAATTCTCTATGTGAAGTTTTCAACTTATACGTTTTGCCATTTACCGTATCAGAGCTTTCATTCCACAGCAACAAATTTTTTTAAGTTTATTTTTCATTCTACCAAAGTATATGTTCCTTTTTTGTAGTTATTTTTAACTGGACTGCTGTTTCTAGCAATTTTAGTACTTTCTTGCCATACTGTTTTCTTTAAAATTTTCTTACGTTGCAAAAATTAAATAAACGAACACAACTACCTCTTACAATGCCACATTTCAAGCATTTTTGGAGATAATCCATTATTAACTGTGCTCTCTGTACTAAGCAAAATGATTCATCTGCATTTGCAATTTGATGATGTGTGTATATATTCCATCTTTTGTTTTTCTTTGCATTTAACAATTTTTATTTTTCCCCCTTTAATTCTGTGGTAATTTACCTCTAGTATAGCATAAGCTAAATCATTTTCTCTAATTTCTGAGAGTTAAGCTTCCTAATTCTATCTTGAGTTAGTTTGAGGAAAAAGAAAATAAATTACATTGTAGTTACACCTATGAATGATAAACTATTTATATCAAGCTATTTCCATTATTAATACCCATCACCCTGACCACATACCATAGGTCTTGCAATATGATAAATAGCTAAATTTACAGGATTGACCATGTGGTAGTTTCATTGCTTCCACTGTTCAGAGATTTCCTCAAATTGAGGCAACATGCATGCCATGACAGTCTTCCTTCATGACTGATGGGGGTTGTCTCATCATGGTTTTGGCCGCACTGATGAGCATCAATCACAATGACAGTCAAAGATGTCAAATTTGCTGAGATGCTCTTTAATCCTGTGATCCTAGGAAGTCGCGACTGTCAACACAGATCCAAGCAATTGTCTAGATCGGTGGTCCCTAAACTTTTCCAGTTAGAAAAACCATATCAGCTCAGAAAACATTGTTGAAGAATTCTTTTTGTTTTGCTCGAAAAAGCATATATTGACAAAAAAGACAAAAAGAACAAAAAAAAAAAAGCACACTGTAACATCTTTTGAGCTGCTTGCTCTGCCTAAACCAACCCCTCTTCTCTGAAAACTGCCCCCATATCTAAAGAAATGGCACTCTAGGCTATGTTTGAGGTTAGAAATATTTGTAAATGAATTTTTAATTGGCTAACTATAAAAACACCTACACTTATTCAAAGAAATAAGTGTGAAACCTGCTAATTATTCAGTCACAGTGCTTAATACTTTGAACAAGGTAAGAACCACGGCTCTATGGAATATACTTTATATAAAACCTCTTACATTGTAGATTCAGATAACTGAGGGAAAGGTTTTGTTTTGTTTTTTTCCTTACGTAACATTATTGATCAACTCAATTCTCTACTTCACCTTACAAATACAGACAAAGCCTATAATTTTATAGAAAACCATGCCTAAGTTATCACATTACCCTCCCAAGATCTGGGTAGGGTAAAATTATGAGTGTATTTCCCTGAGGTACAGTAAAATAGTTTATTTATTGCTACTTCCTCAACATCTTACTCACAGGTGGTTAGATTTTGAAAGATTATTAACTAGACTTGTGTAGGCAAGTACAATAATTTGACGTCAGGAAGCCATTATCTGAGCCAGCCTCCTTCTTGCTAGGGCCTAAGGATATTATTTACAGAAATGAACCAGTATATTATGTTTAATACATTCTTAGAACATTTGTACATATACATATTAGGTTTTCCTGTTTAAATGTTTCTATGTTACATGAGTTTATTAACAATTTTTTCTCATATAATTTTTTCCCTTTATACCATTAGGCTCTTCAGATTCCTAGTGTTCCTTAACAATCAAATCTGTACCTCTCTGTACCTAACGAGCGCTCTTACCTCCTCCAAAATCTGGTTCAAAACTTAATTCTTCCAAGAAATCTGATTTTTCACCTCCTCTAAATACTTCTTTAATGTGACTTCAAATGTTCCTTTATATCATAATTTTTTTTGGTACAGAATATATACCATGCTTATATAATCAGTTTAAACTCTGCTCTGTGCTTGGTGATTTTTTTTTTTTGTAATTGCAGTTATTTTCTTATTTCACAGATGTGTTTATGTGCTTACTTCTCTCTCTGCATCTTGATAATTCTTTGCTTGAGCCTGAGGCAACATGGCCTATGTTTTTTGTTTTGTTTTTCACCAGACATTGTTCAGTACTATTTGTCATTGTTGAATAAGTAGCTAATTTTTTTGCAGTGAAGAGTGGTGAGACATTTGTTGTTTGTTTACTAATTTATCCATTAAAAATTATTCTTTTTATCATCTTCTAGGTACCTGGCAGATTGCTGAGCATTAGTGATATAGCACTAAATGAGATAGACCCAGACCCTGTAGAGCTTATAGTCTACATTACAGCCATCTGCTCAAGGCATTTGAACCACAAAGCTATCCAGTTTTTTCTAATACTCACATGTTTACTGTACAGACTAGAGTATCACTAGTCTCCTTCTAGGTAACCTACTTAGTGCTGTTTACACAGACAACAAATAGTATGAGAAATCCATATATTTTCAAAGGGTAGTGAAGAGTGGATCACATATTCATTTTCTTGACCTTGTAGTAGGTCAGAGAGACACAGGAAAGGAATGTTACCTGCTACCAATAATTGTTAAGAGAGTACAATGTAAGATCCAACCCTAGAGCACTAGTTGATGTATTGCCCTAAATCTCTAGGTATGCCAGCTGTAAGAAATACATCAGATGGGTATCTTAACAACAAATATATTTAAAATTATACTTGTTAGAGAAAAGCTTGGGAGAATATATGTTTCCTCAATTCTATTGTACTTGCTTTATGACAGATTTTGCCAATATCATTAATAATATTTACTCTTAATTGCTTATATATACTATTTGAATGCCAGAATAGTCTTACAGATGTGCTCTTTTTAATGACAAATATAACAATAACTGTAATGGTGATTAAAAGTACACTATAAGCTTAGTACTTTCATAAAAATCCCAGAGCTCTTTACAAAAGCAATAAAACAATGAATTGAAAAAACAGCTGTGCTAATCATAAGCTAGTTTAAAAAGATAACACTTAGGAGTTTAGGGGTTTTTTAAGTCCATCAATCAAAAGATGCAGTGTTTCAGGCTAATGAAGTCTAACTTTTAGAATTTGCAAATGGAGAATGCTTGACTAGAGGACTCAACATACAAGTGAAAATGGCTCTGAAGTTGAAATGGGTGAAATACCAAATATATGCCATAGGACTTTTATTTTCGTAACCAAAATTGTCAACTAATCAGATTTTTTAAAAAAACACGTAACTTGAAAAAAGGAAAAGTATATCATAAGAGAACAAACTGATAATAGCAATTTTTATTTTCAATAAACCTTTAATACCTTTTCATCTAAATCCTCAATATCCTCTATATTTCACAATAATTGTAAGTAATATTCACTGATGGTTTAAGATACCATAGAATTCCAGTTATCATGCTTCTTGAATATATACACTGTATTTCACTTCAGCAGGGAAATTAAACAAAAATTCAGTAAGATAATACTGCCTGTTGCATTAATTAGTATATGAACAGGAGATAACATGAGCTCCCTTAATACTGTAAGACTGCTGCAAGCAAGGGGTCAATTACCACATAGCATGGACTCAAATTCAGTGCTCACATTGCTGTCCAGAGAATCCTAAAGAAACTAAAGAAGCTAGGCCAGTCATTAATTATATGTGTTGTAGTGAATTGAATAGTGCCTCCCCAAAAGACAGCCCACCTGCAACCTTAGAATATGACCTTATTTTGAATATGGGTTTTTGCATTTGTAATGAAGGTAAGAATCTGGAGATGATCATCCTGGATTAGGGTGGTCTTTCAATCCAATGATGGGTGCCCTTACAAGAAAGAAAAAAGGGGAAGACACAGAGACACTGAGAGGAAGATGATGTGAAGTTGGAGGCAGAGACTGGAGTATGCATCAAGAATCAAGGAATACCAAGCATGGCCGGCAGCTACTAGAAACTGGGAGACAGACAAGGAGTGGGTTCTTCCTCAGAGCCTCCAGAAGGAACCAACCGTGCTGACATCTTGATTTCAGACTTCTCACCTACAGAACTATGAGAGAGTATATTTCTGTTGTAAATCACTCATTTTGTGGTCATTTGCTATGGCAGTCCCAAGAAACTAATACCTATGTCTATGATCTCAAACCAGGGTCAAAACATAAGCAGCTAATAAAGTAATTAAATAACTAATTAAATAGATAAATGTACAATTTCAAAAAGGTCATTTTTATTTTTAAAAATCCATTCTGTGTGGTTTTCAAGATGAAACAAATCACCAAAAAATGTTACCAGGAGATATATCTTTCATAAATCAAAAAAATAGTGTTTAGTGATCGATACATTTTCTCATGAAATGATAAACAACATCCAATGACTGAGATAATAAACACAGTTACCATGTTCTGATGATTTCCATGTGCCAGGCACCATCCTAGCTATATATTATTCTTTTAATCCTTATTCAACCATGTGAGATAGGTACCATTATATCCATTTTAAAATAAGGAAATTAAGACAAAGAGATATAAGGAAATTGCCCCAGGATACAAAGAGAGTAAATGACAAAGCCAAAATTCAAAACTAACAGTTTGACTCCATGTTGTGGTCATTCTATTACGTTTCACAGAATTGGGAGATAAGAGAATCTTGGGAGTATAATGAATTAAAGATATTGTTCTTGAAGGACTCAGTTTGGTGAACTTAAAGAGTGACATATGGGGGCAGTTACAGAAAAGAGCAAAAGGCAAATAGAAGAATTATCTCTACTCAATATTATAGGACATACCCTGTCCCAGCATCACCCCAATGCTAAGAAAAGAATGACCTCTTACTTCTCTCCTAAACTTCCTTTATATTCCTATATCTATTAGGGTTCCAATGATTTATTTCTTCCCTCAAATATCTGCTGAACCCATTTTCTTTCTTTCTTTCTTTTTGGCTTTTACAATGGAAATTTATTAGGTTAAAAGCCTATAGTTTTGAGGTGATGAAAGTGTCCAAATCAAGGCATAATCAGAGATGCTGTCGCTGCAAAGGTCAGAGCTGGCGATCCTGGACTCCTTCCACATGTCAAGCCACATGGAGACATTTGCTTGTTTGGGTCTCTGCCTTCTTCTCCAGCCTTACTTTCTTTGGGAGCAATAACTTTTTTTTTTTTGAGGTATCAGCGCCGGGGATTGAACCGGGGACCTCGTATGTGGGAAGTCAGTGCACTCAAACCATTTAAATTGGTTTTTTCTTTTGTTTGTTGTTTTGTTTTTAGGAGGTACCAGGAACTGAACCCAGGACCTTTCATGTGCAAGCAGGCACTCAACCACTTGAGCCACATCTGCTCGCCTGCTGAATCCATTTTCACCTGCATTTCTTTTTTTTTTTTAAAGATTTATTTATTTTTATTTATTTAATTCCCCTCCCCTCCCCCAGTTGTCTGTTTTCTGTGTCTTTTTGCTGCATCTTGTTTCTTTGTCCGCTTCTGTTGTAGTCAGCGGCACGGAAGTGTGGGTGGCGCCATTCCTCGGCAGGCTGCTCCCTCCTTTGCGCTGGGCGGCTCTCCTTATGGGTGCACTCCTTGCACGTGGGGCTCCCCTACGCGGGGGACACCCCTGTGTAGCACGGCACTCCTTGCACGCATCAGCACTGCGCTTGGGCCAGCTCCACACGGGTCAAGGAGGCCCGGGACTTGAACCGCGGACCTCCCATATGGTAGACGGACGCCCTAACCACTGGGCCAAAGTCCGTTTCCCTTCACCTGCATTTCAGTGTTGCAGACAATGTTCTAAGAAGTCATATTCAGTTTGCTTTTCTCTTAGATTCAGATCTCAGTGCCTGTAATTCTGTCCCAGTAACCTAAATCTGATTCCAGTTGGCTTCTTTACTGTTCTTTACAGTGAACAGAGACTAAGTTGTCAGTGAGGATGAGTAGATCAGGAATAAGGATATCTTTGGCATCTGGAGATTGAGCTGGGCACTCTTACACCATCCATTTAATAGGTTTTGTGCTTCTCCTCTTGTAGCACTAGAAAGACTCCTTCAATTTCAATACCTCATCAGGATTCCAACTAGTAACTTTTCCGTTTGAAAGGAGCTCAGTCTTCCAAACTTGTAAGTCTGAACCTTGTAAGAGAGAATATTTCAGTCTGTTTTCATATAGTTGCTTATTTTCATGTTCAGGGAATATACTTATTTTTCATGTCTCCAAAAGCCTACAATACTACCAGCATGATCTGAGTTCACAAAGAGTAGCTATCTAAATAACCAGTATAGCGCTTCCAGGATCATCCTGGCAAGTAGAACCTTCAGGTCTGATCTTTAAAGTGGAAACAATGAATATCTATTTTCATTCATAGCTACAAAAACTAGGTGTTCAAATTCCATAAGGTAATTAAAAATATATTTACCTCATGAAATATTTTTGCCAAAATTATCAAACTACTCTTTGATACGCTGAATTTAACTGAAGACTTGAAAACTCAGGTGAGAATTCAGAATATGAAAGAGTCTGGTAAGACAGACCACACCAACCTCAACACTAAATTTAAATAAATAACAATTACATAAAATAAACAAACTCTGAGTGTCCTGCAATGCAGCAAATGTACCAGCACTGCCTAATTATGTCTTTATGGTGCCACACAATTTGGCAGGATCTGGATTTAGGTTAAGGTTGAATTCTGAGCAGATAAGTTACATGCCAACTAATAGCTCCCTTACCTGGGTGACCTAACTCTCATGACTGGAAGAATGGCAGATTCTCTGAGTTACCGCTTATCATTTTCCAGTAATTTCTAGTATAACTTCCTGCAACTATTAAAGAAGATCTCCAGTCTCATTCTAGTTCTCCATTCATAGGGCCAGCTTAGCACAGAGGAAGGTCAATGAAACAACAGAGTGGAAAATGAAACCTTTCCACATATTTCTAGAGTAGCCCCACCAATTTAGGAACCGAAAGCAGAAACTGAGAGATTATATTCATGGTTTTCACTGTCAAGATCTTTCAGAGAAAGTATTCAGTCTGGGCACAGAGAGTTAGCTTGGTAGTCATGGTAAGCTGCAATAGAGATCTCACCAAATGAAGTGGGGTATTCTCTCTGTTGTTCATCTGACAGTTTGGCCTTTCCCCATTCTACATAGTGAGACTTAACTGCTATGCAACTTTTCTATCCTTTTTTTCCTGATGCAGCCCGGCATTCTGACGAACACCTGTGTTTCTGACCTCATTTTTCTTACTGCTGTCTTGGCCTCACCTTAAGCCCTGATGCTCTTTACCTGGGAACCTTGGCCTAGTGACCAAGTGATCATTTATCTGGATTCTATCTTTACAACAATTAATCAGGTTATAGGGCAATAGCTGGCAGGATTTGGGCTACTTCTATTGACACTTAATCCATTGGGTGTTTCTCTGTGTCTGCTGCCCCAGGGACCAGTGGCCTCATGTCCTCCTGATAATTCTGGTGCTTTTGCCTTTGAATAACTAGGCCAAGAGAAAGAGCTTTACAAAAAGAGCTTTTGTGCTGGCAACTGTAGACAAGGCAATCTATTCAGCATGAACCAACCCATAGAGGCCCGCCTGGCAGACAAATAAAAAAACACACACACACACAACTACCTCACACAACAACAGTTGAATTAATTAAAGCATTTATTCTAGGGCAAACTTGGTTTTTAGAGTGTAGTCTCTGGAGTCAATTTTCAGGGTTCCAACTTTGGCTTTACCACTTGCTACACGACCTTAGACAAATTATCTAACTCAGGGCTTCAGTTTCCTCATCTATGAAGAGTATATATTTAATGGGAGGATAAAAATGAAATCATACACGCAAGCAGGTAGAACAGCACTGGTACTGAATAAGTGCTCAATAAATTACTAATGATTTAACATAATCTAGCAACCCATTTCCTCCCCTTTAACAAGAAAACATCAACTCACACAAGAAAATGCCCTGGCTTGAAGCAGAGAAGGAATAGGTCTTATTAACTGTTTATATTAGGACTTACATGGACTACTCTCTTTTCCACCCCAGCCATACCCTGAAAAAAAAGTATTGAGCCTAACCTGTTAACAGTGCTTGGTAAACATTAATTGATTTTTAAAAAAGCAGGAAAATGGAGCAATAGAGACTCACCTCATCAAAGGTCATGCAAATATCAAGGTTAGACTCAATCTACCCAGCATGCCAAGCAAATCTTCAAAATGCTACGATATTTCTCAACAGGGGAACTCTTGGCTTTGTTGATGAGACAATCTTTTATTGATCAGGACTGTCCTGGGCATGATGGGTCCTGTAGCATACCTGATTCCATTCCACTGAAGTCCTGTAACATTCCCCAGTCTTTTTGACAATGCCAGATATTCTCCACAACAACAGCGTGCATGTGTGCATGCTTCTGAAAGCCCTTGGGGATGATAGCATCCCAGATTGAGAACCACTCTGGCTATCCAATCACATGGAACTTTCAGGACACAGGCCTGGTGGAAGAAAACCTGTACTGTGATGCTGAAGGGAATATTAGCATTAGCTGAATTCAGATGTTAGTCCATATCTAGGAAAGTAATATCTACTCTTATAGGTCATTAATATTAAGGCAAAACCATTTTAAAGAACAGAGTCTAGGGAAGCGGACTTGTCCCAATGGATAGGGTGTCCACCTACCACATGAGGGGTCCGCGGTTCAAACCCCAGGCCTCCTTGACCCGTGTGGAGCTGGCCCACACGCAGTGTTGATGTGCGCAAGGAGTGCCGTGCCACACAGAGGTGCCCCATATGTAGGGGAGCCCCACGCGCAAGGAGTCGCCCCATAAGGAGAGCCGCCCAGCAGGAAAGAAAGTTCAGCCTGCCTAAGAATGGCACCGCACACACGGAGAGCATGTGTGATGATGCAACTAAAAGAAACACAAACTCCTGTGCCGCTGACAACAACAGAAGTGGACAAAGAAGAATACGCAGCAAATGGACACAGAGAACAGACAACTGGGGCAGGGGGTAAGGGGAGAGAAATAGAAAAAAAAAGAACAGAGTCTGAGTTAATGTGGTTTTCTTTCAAAGAAATCTTTGACAAAATATTGACTGTTCTGTATTCCCATTCATTAAAAAAGGTTTATTAAATGCCTACAGGGTGCATAGCACTACTAGATGCACTTCCTTTAACCCTCTGTTCTTTAAACTTTAAAGGTTTTATTTGAGCCAGCACAAAGCACAATGAGTAACTGGTTCCTTCGGTCTAATTTCTAGTCTGAAAGTGGCAACTTATTTGGGGGTTCCAAGTAGTGGCCATAAACACAATATAGTTTAAAAACAGTTATGTTGCTGTTGTTACTTTTGTGAGGCTAAGCCGATCCCTTTTGCTTGGCAATATTTCTGATAGAGCCTCAATGCCTATTGTCCCAAATGACTGCAACAAAGTTGAGACAAGCATGCAGGGGTGTCCCCTGTATAGGGGAGCCCCACGCTCAAGGAGTGTGCCTCGTAAGGAGACCACCCTGTGTGAAAAAAGTGCAGCCTGCCTGGGAGTGGCACAGCACACACAGAGAGCTGACACAGCAAGATGACGCAACAGAAAGAGACATGGATTCCAGGTGCCACTGACAAGAATACAGGCGGACATAGAAGAACCCACAGTGAATGGACACAGAGAGCAGACAACTCGGTGGGGGGGAGGCATTGGAGAAGGGGAGAGAAAAAAAAAAACATTAAAAAATTTAAGCATGTATGTGAGTTTTACACAAACTCATCCACTTTTTCTCTGAGAACACAGTAATAGCCTCTGACTGAATTTCCTTTGGAAGCTATATTTTTCTTAGTAAGGGAGATCAACTGAGCACAACTTCTAAATATTTCCAACTCAGAGGAATGCAGTATTCAATCAAGTTAATGTTATCAGGAGGTGATTATTTGAATATCTTTGATGGCAGTCATGCCTCAAAACCACTTGACTTTGAAACTCAAGTATACATACTTTTTCCTACTGTAATATGAAATATATACTAAAATTTTATCAAAAAATTCTAACACACAAAAGTAAAAGTGCAAACTTTGCCAAGGATTTGATAAAAATATAATTTGTTTTCAAATATTATCTATAAAATATAGTAAGCATAAGTTAACCATGAATGTAGGATATATTTTACCATTTATGTGACAAAAGACTGAAGATTTGCTGCTGTGAGTTTACATTAGCATGTGCATTTTTAAAAGGCAACTGCTTGTATTATAATGGGGGAAAAATTGGACCCGGATTTGGAAAATGTATGTCTTAGCCCCAGTTCTGTCCTTATCTACAAGCTGTGCAACTTGCCTAAAATTTTTTTCTCTTTAAACTAGGAATAATGTTAGCTACCTAGTTTGCTGGACATAAAACAATTGTTTTAAACTAAATCTTTAAAAATACATGAAATAGGGAAGCAACTGTGGCTCAACTGATTGGGCTGCCGTCTACCATACAGGAGGCCCTGGGTTTGCTTCCCAGGGTCTCTTCGTGAAGGCAAGCTGGCCCGTGCCCACAGACAGCTGACGGCCCATGCCTGCAGAGAACTTGCGCAGCAAGATGATGCAAAAAAGGGAGTCAAGCAGACACGGAAAAATTCGCAGCGAATGGACACAGATCATTTACTTTAAATGTAATTCCCTTAAGAGTCATAAGCAACTTCACCCATTTTGTGGCTATCTCTCTTTTTATTCTCCACCTCTAATGCCCACCCCCTTCAATTTCTTCTGCCAAACTGTTGAACTCTTCTTCTTCTACTAGGAAACAGGATAAGGAAAAGAGAGAGAAAACTGTTCACTCTTCAAATCTATTATGCTTTTAAACTACCACAGTTGAAGATTTTTAGAGAGATGACATTGAGTACAGTATTTAAAAACAGGGGAGGGGAAGCAGATGTGGTTCAAGCGATTGGGCTCCCATCATCCATATGGGAGGTCCAGGGCTCAATTCCCGGGGCTTCCTGGTAAAGGCAAGCTGGCCCATATGGTGGGCTGGCCCAAGCAGAGTGCTGGCCTGCACAGGAGTGCTTGCCCATGCGGAGTGCTGACCCACACAGCAAACTGGCCCAGCAAGATGACACAACAAAAAGAGACACCAAGAAGAGATGATAAGAAATGCAGCAGACCAGGGATCTGAGTTGGCACAAAAGATTAAACACTTCTGTCCCACTGTGGAAGGTCTGAGGATTGATCCCCACTGCCGCCTAAAGAGAAGACAGGCAGACACAGAAGAAGGCACAGTGAATGGACACAGAGAGCAGACAACAGGGGTGGCAAGGAATAAATAAATAAATCTTTAAAAAACTAACAAACCAACCAACCAACAAACAGGGAAGCAGATGTGGCTCAGTGGTTGAGTGCTTGCTTACCAAGCACCAGGTCTTGAGATCAATCTCTGGTACCTTCTAAAAAAAAATTTTTTTTAAACATTTAAAATGAACTGTTTGATGTCATAATTTATTTTTTACCCTTTGACTTCGAGTAGCATCATGTGAAGAATTAAGAATGGGATGAATTAAGAATGGAAACAAGAACTAGTAACAAATAATAATTTATTCCATAAATGAACTCACCTGAAAAGGAGGCATTTTACTGGATTGTTACTAATATGCAAATTCCTGGCATAGTGAGGGATCAGGAATGTTTATGGTATCAATGAATGAATAAATGAATAAATATCTCTATTTTTGCAAGAATAAAATTATTTCTATTCTTCTTATACCTGATTGTAATAGAGTCACTCTTACCACAAATTTTTCTCTGATTCTGATTTTTTGTCTCTTTCCTCAGGATTTCTGAATTGTGATTTGTTGCCATTTTATCAAATATAGAACATACAGTCATCCATTAAATTGTTTGGCAAGTTCAATAGTAACCCTTTTTTCTTTCAATTAATCTAGAGGTGAGATTCCCAGAGGTATCATAAGGACAAGAGGGACAGAACTTAGTGACTTTAAAAAAAAAAAGCACTGTCCTTGCAAGAGAGTGATATAAGAGGTAAGGAAGTTAAGAGACAAAACTGAACAAATGAGTTTGGGAGAAAAGCTAGCCTTTCACGGAGTAAAAGGAAACAGAAAGGTTGAAGTAGTTTTGGCCAGTCTAATGAAGGGTTTTCAAATTGAGGGTCCTTAGAGGAAACCTGGAATTAGAATAAGTTAAAGAAGTAAAGAATGTAGGGAATGAATGAAGAAGGCTTGCTTGTCTAGACTTGGTGCCTTAATAGAAAAAAGTCAGATCAGCAGTAATGGCTGCAGCTGATAAATTGGCATGCATAAGAATAGGGGAAGGAAGGCACAGTGCTAATGACAGTTAGACTTTTTTTTTAAAGGAGCACATGAACTATTCCAAAGGAGTTACTTAAAATTACAGTTTCCTTTTTTTTCTTCTCTCTTTTCTCCAGAATTGTTTAAAGAAAAGGAGAGGGAAAGGAAAGGAGTAATTTATGGGATGTACCTTAGGAACTATTATTGGAAGAATAAAAAAGAGAACTACTGGCAAATCTAAGTGCATTAGAAATGCAGTAATTAAAAGGTTCTATATAAGAAAAGGAACAAATCAGAGCCAACAGTTTTCTATTAACCTCCTGTGACTTACAACTCACATTTCACTTTCTTCTCTTAGCACAAAGTTCCCTTTATACCCATGGATGTCCACATGTAATTTTTTGTCATTGTTATCCCATATTTGTAGCAGTGAGTGGGTTTTTTAGGGGGGGAAGTACTGGGGATTGAACCCAGGACCTTGTATGTAGGAAGCAGGTACTCAACCACTGAGCTACATCCATTCCCTAGTGAGTGGATTTAATTTGTTTTTGTATCTGCTTCTAGTTCACAGGTTTTAATTTTAGGGCAGAATCCTTTTTGTATTGAAAATTGAACAAGATAGTTACTATGTGTTAACATTTGATGTCTATTTTGGTAATTTGGAAGTTATTGATAAGAGAAAAGGAGAAACAATGAAATGAATAACAACACTGAAGGAATGGAAAGGGCACATGTGTATGTAACTGGTAATGAAATGCTTTTATTCCGAGAAAACTGATACAGGATATAAATGATGTTAAGTGGCAATTTGAAGTTATATCTAGGAACTAAAGTACAAATAAATCGTAAGGAATGTGACGAATCTGTTCTTAAAGAAATTCTTTTAAATTAACCTAAATGCCCGATAGATGTTTAAACATTTTATGAACACCTGTAAGTGTTTCTATGTGTTAAACTAAGATGCTCACAATTTTATGAGAAATCAATTATCCACTAAAATATTGAGTATGTTTGGCAATGTTCTAAATACTACATATATTATCCACTTAACATACCCCAAACTATGTGAAGTAGTAATTCCCATTTTACAAATGAAAAACTGACGAATAGAGATGTGAAGCAACTTGCCCAGAATCACAGAGGTAATTAAGTGGCAATCTGTTTGCTGTCTGCTTGCAAACCTAAGTTATTTGACTTCTTTTTTGTTTTTTATTACCACCCCACCCCCCGTGGCTTTTTGTGTGCCATTTGCTGTGAGTTCTTCTGTGTCTGTGTTTATTTTATTTCCCCTCCCCCCATGCAGCTTGCTTGCTATCTGCTCTCTGTGTCCATTTGCTGCACGCTCTTCTGTGTTTTTGCTTGTCTCCCTTTTTTGTTGCAGTCACCTTGCTGAGTCAGCTCTCTGCAGCAGTTGGGAGCTGGGCGGCTCTCCAGGGCATCTGCGGGCTGGGTGGCGCTCCACAGTGTGGGGGTAAGCCTGTCTTCACAAGGAGACCCTGGGATGCAAACCCAGAGCCTCCCGTATGGTAGACAGAAGCCCAACTGATTGAGCCACAGCTGCTTCCCTATTTGACTTCTTGAGCCAAACACTGGTAGGGTAGCCTCTTCACCCTTGATGCCCAGGAGAATCACCAAAAGAAAATGTTACTGTTGTAGTTGAAATTATTATTTTAAATAATCCAGCAACATTGTTTAAGTACTTCTCTGAAAAGGCAGGACATGCTGGGGATCTAAGAAAGTACTTAGTGTTTGTTCTTCACTCCAGAGTTGAAGATTATCCCTCTTGTTCCAAATGCAATGCACCAAATGCTGCTCAGAGTTAATGTGCCTCAAAGTGCCTAACTTATTACCAGGGAGTGACTGAGACACTGATGAAAATAGAGCAGAAGAGCGAAATAGAATAACCAGATGTCCCTGTTTAAGTCCCTCTTTCTCCTGCTGTATATATTTTCCAAAATGTCTCTGGTTCCAGCTCAAATAAAACCATATCAAATTATGTTTGAAAATGCCTATCTTACTCACAAGACAATAATATTTCATGAATTTTAAATGTTATCTCCAATACCCCTGGAACCTCATTTGTACCAAGGACATTACAGAAAATAATTTGGGACCAAAGCAGAGTACTCTAGGAACTTTGTATTTAGGATTGAATTGGCAACAGAAAAAGCCAGGGGTGGGTGATTGTGAGTCACCCTGTCATTTCAGAGGAGACTCATCTCAGAAGATTATAAATTAGAGTCTTCTGTCACACTAGAGTCCTCATTTGCTTGTAATCAGTGGTTATTGGGGAATGAAAGACCCAAAAGGTGGCAAGGGAGAAAAGACTTCATGAATGGTAACAACAAAAACAGTTTAATTTTTATAGTATTATGGAATTTACAAAGTGCATCTGCAGATACCATATCTCTTGATCTGTCTTGCTGAGAAATGTCTCTCTAAGGCTACTGTGAAGTCATCTATTCTTTTTTGAGCCTCAGTATCCTCAATTGTAAGATGGGAAATCAATGTTTTTCCTTAGACAAGTTGCTTAACCTCTCTGTTCCTCGGTTTCTTCATTTATAAGACAGATGGAATAATTGTATTAATTGTATTATTGTATTATGTTGAAATACAAGTTTGCCAACAGTTGTTTTTTAACTTTGAAATGACAATTTCACTTGGTTCAATCAATCTCCTACCTACCTTAAAGAGCCACGGCAAGGATTAAATAGATTAATACTTGTAAAGTATTTGGGACAGAACCTCACTCTTGGTATATACTCAGTAGGTGTCATAAAATATGATCTCATTTCATCCTAAGATAACCCTGTGATGTTTAATAGGGTTCTACCTTTAAATATAAATTTATGTGAGCAAATGTAAATAGCATTTATTGATTTATAAGGGAGAATAAATGTAACTTTATAACAAATAGCTGTATAGCTCAGTGATTCTAAGTTGCTTGGTGATTGTACATTGAGTCTGCTTGCTTGTAAGGTCTTTGCGCTGTTTTTCCTCCCAGTCCAATTTTTTCCCCTGCATTATCAATAATCACTTTATTTATAATTTTTTAAATATAAATTTTTTATTTTTTTAAAAGATATTTAGTGTAGCTGTTTGATATTATAGATGAATTCTAAAAAGAAATATTGGGTTATGTTTATAAACTGGTCTTTTCCTCTGGACATATGAGATTATATTGGATTCAGTAGGATTATGTTGTGTCAGTAGGGCATTGAGTACCCGTCCCTTGGTGGGTGGGGACTCGCAGATAAAAGGCATGGCAAAGGACAAAGTTGGGGGCTTTTAATGTTGGAGTTTTGATATTGGAATTTGATGCTAAAGCTGGAGTCCCAAGGAGAAAGACAGAGCCATTTGTCTGATAGTCTACAGATGACCTTGTGGAGAGAGGCAAAGCCTAGAGACCCTCATAGTCTGCAGCTGACCTTGTGGAGAAAACAAAGGAGCTGAGCCCTGAGTAACCCAGGAAGCCTGAATCTTGCTCCAACACACGAAAATAGACTTTGGTGAGGGAAATAACTTACGCTTTATGGCATAAGTCTGCAGCCATCTTGCTCCAACACATGAAAATAGACTTTGGTGAGGGAAATAACTTATGCTTTATGGCCTGTTATCTGTAAGCTCCTACCTCAAACAAATACCCTTTATAAAAACCAACCAATTTCTGGTATTTTGTATCAGCACCCCTTTGGCTGACTAATACATTTAGATTACGTCGCATAAAAAATAAAGGGGATTTCCAAATGCCCCACTCCCTACACCTCCCATATTTACCCACATTAACAACATCCTTCATTAGTGTGGTACATTCATTACAATTGGTGAACACATTTTGGAGCAATGCCACTAAGCATGGATTAGTTATGGCAAGATATATAATGGCCTATATCTGTCATTGCAATGTCATTCGGGACAATTCCTAAGTCCTAAAAATGTCTCTTATTATACTTGTTTTTTCCCTTTCCTTGCCCTCAGAACCTCCAGTGGCCATTGCCTCTACACCAATGATATAAGTTTTTGCATTGCTAGAATCACAATAAGTTTATAGAAGAATACCAGTAAGTCTATTTCGGTCCATAGTTCATTCCCCAATCCTGAGGACTCTGGGATGGTGATGCCCACTCACCTCTAATTGAGATGGGGCTTTGATCCCATAGGGCAGATGAATGGGACTCTCTTGCTTGCCACTGTAAACTATCTCAGTTCCTTGGGGTGGTCATGGTCCATCATTTCTCCTTGTTAGTTGTCCTGGGTGAGTCCAATGAACTGGAGGGTAGGTGTTGCAACTCTGTTGAAAGAGATTCAGGGCTTGGCTGGTACATGGACAGCCCAAAGATTTAAGTCTCTTGGACATATACCTATCAATGCTGGTACTAATCATGGGTTCAAATCTCAGGGTCAGAAGAGACATGTGTAGGAAAACCACAACTGAGTCCAACTCTGTCACACTGGGGAGCATAAATTCCAAAGTAGGGCCCACTGGCAAGGCACCAAACTCCTGAGCTCTCTGCCCTGACTATAGAGTCTGGATGTCTCCAGAGACCTCAGGAGACCTGCTATTTCTGGTAGTATTTATTTGGCAGTCAGTGAGATCCTGCTGAGACATGCATAAGTGTAATCTCTGGAATGACCTCCCAATTCACTTTGAAGTCTCTTAGCCATATATACTCATCTGTCTTTAACTTTTCCCCCTTTTGGTCAAGGTCACTCTCCAGTTGCATTGCTTGTTGATGCTTGGTAATCCCTCAGTGCCAGGGAGGCTCATCCTTGGGAGTCATATCCTATACTAGGGGGAAGGTAACGCATTTTTATGCTGAGTTTGGCAACAAGGAGGCTCTCAGGAGGTAACTCTTAGGCATCCTGTAATACTAGACTAAGTTCCAATTTCACAAGTAAAGATTCATAAGCACAGTCATCAATATCAAGGGCCCATCAGTGACCCATCCTCCTTCACTTTGCCCCTGTACTGGGGGATTCATTGTCCCTGTACTGGGAGATTCTTGCTATTCCATTAAAGAATGTGTCAGAGCTCCCCAGGATGGGAATTTGATATTCTTTTGGTTATTGAATAAATCTCCACCCACCATAACAATACCTCATGAACATGTGAACACATTTTTATGCCTTATACCATTCTAAATATTCTACCCATGTTATGGTTGGCTAATTTTGTAGTAGAGGTCTCATAAATTCTCATGACTTTCTTTACCTTATAAATGGCTTGAGTAATCCTAGGCTTTTCAATTCAGAGAAGGGTTTAAAAATATGTCAATATATCACAGGAAATTTTTTTATTGGCTTCAGGTACTGTTTAGTTAAAAAGAATGTAAAGTTTAACATTAAATTATGTTATTTTTCATAGGGATTAGTATGATGAAAGTTCAGTTACTTGTTTGCATGTTCTGATTATTGCGAAGCAAATTTTCATTTTGATTTTTATTTCTAAAATAACATTTATAAATTTCTTGACACTATGCCTTTGCAAATATGTCTGTATACTGTGTATGATTAAACTGGTGTATATGTAAGGAATGATTTATTAAAATTGATGCTAAATTTTATGGAGAAATATGAGTAAAAGAAATATTTTAAGAACAATTTAGCTTTTTCTTTTAAAAACACTTTTGAGAATGAACTAGAAAAATGAAATGCAAAGTGTGTGTTTTCCCTTGTGAATATAAATGTGTTATTGAAAAAAATCACAGTATTATTGCAATTAATTAAATTTAATATTGAGTTTTTCCCAATAATTTGAACAGTATAATAGAGAATTATTTTGGCTACTTTTCTCTCCAATGAGTATATTAATTCAAAGCTGTATTTTAAAAATTATTTATTTGAGCAATAATAAGATAGACTCAATTTTTTCATAAAAATGATATTTTGAATATATGCAAAATCTAAATTATTAAGATGTAATCACCTTTGTGGACAACTAAGAAATAAAAATTAGGAGAGAAATATATTGTAGCTACTCCTCCCACCTTTTTTCTTAAGTCTAATCATTTTAGAGAATTACTGTAATTTTTGAAAAGGTTGAAAAGAACGTATGAGTAATCCTAGTAAAAGGAATTTAAATAATTGAGTATCCAACAAATTCTCTTACTTGACTGAAAAAAATATTCTCTCTTAAAACTATGTGTGTGTGTGAGTGACAGAGACAGCGAGAGAGAGAGAAATTATGTGTATTTGCAGATACCAAGAGACTGATAGGTATTTTTAAAATTTCTTGTATTTTTGTTTGTTTGTTTTAAATTAAAATGGTTTCTAAATCTGACTTTAGACCAAGGTTAACACTATACTCATTTTATCAAAGAGAAAATTGGGTCTGAGATAGTAGGAGTTACATAATGGGAACAAAGAAGAGTTCAAGCCAGCTCTCAAAATTCCTTTCCAATGCTCTTTCTTTCACATATGAAGGCTACTGGCTTCTATTTAACCCTATCCTAAAATTTAACAACATTCAGACTCTACCTTTTTCCCCCTTCAACTGATATCAATTATTTAAATATTTAATGGCATCATTGGAGGAGACAGGTACCTTTTGAACTAAGGACTAAAATACCCAAGTATTACTTGACAATAATAGAAGACTCTTAAGCCATATGCACAATTTAAATTATTAAAATAGAAAGTTGGTGAAACATATTCTCTGGAAAGTGGATAATAAACAATAGACAGACTTATAGATTTTATCTCAATCACTTCATTTTCCATATATTTTTGTTTAAGTTCATCTGAGTACAATCAACATACTTTTTGGAATGGAATTCAGTTACAATGAATTTATCTTTTTCAAATACAAATAGCTTTTAAAAATTATGAAGGTACTGTAACTCACTGAGAAAAGCCAAGTAATATAATATATAAAAGGTGTTTTTTTTCCATTTGAATGCACTCAAACTGCTTCCCCATTCAACCACTATTTCCCTTCCATTTCTCCAATTTACCATCTTGATTAATATCATCCTAGTCTGTAAAAGATTATTTAGATGTCATTAGGAGTTCGCTATAAATTTGTCCCAAATAAAATAAATAAAAAATAACAAATGAAAGGATAATATATCTTTCATATTCAGAAAAAGAATTTCACTGAAAAATGACAAACTGATGACAAGAAAAAACTACTAAACTAACTACATATATAAGTTAGTTCACTACCATCACCACCACTCATTCACACTTTCTCAGCTTTCTTTATTTTCTTTTTAACACTTAAAATAACCGGGAATACCACAGATTGCCTATTTATTGTCTTTTGATGCATCACTAGATGATAAGCTCCATCAGAACACGAACATTGTTTGGTAGATTCTTATTTTTATGAACAGTGCCTGGCACATATAGGTGTTTTATAAATATTTGTTGAATGAATAGATAATCTAGAAAATGCATGTTTATGATATATAATTTTAGGTTAATTAAGTAAAACTACATTTGTTGAAAAGACTTCTAAATTGTCTCTAGTAAGTATGGAAATGATTTGATCATGGTTGAGTTTCATATTCTTTTTTGCATTTATAATTGTAAATATAATTTACCATTATATAGTATAACTTATAAGTCATTGTAATATAATTTACCATTGCATGGTATAACTTATAAGTCATAGTTATACTTACAAGTCATTATATAATATATTCTATAACATAGGTTATAGAGTATAACTTAGAAGTTAAATCCATGCCTGGCCCTGTTTTGAATAAATCTTCAACTAAATGTGATCTTCTATAATAGGTCAATTTCCCTGGAAAACAAGTGAGTAAAATATAAATACTAATTGAGAACTGCAGGTAAGTGGGTTTTTACCAAAATTTATTGGGCTAGCACAGAGTAGGACCTCAGTAAATATTTACTGAATGAGTAAAATCTAGGTGGTTAAAGAAGAGTTATTATTTTGTTTTTACTTTCTCAAATAAAAATGGATAAACAAAATGTGATATATACATACAATGGAATATTATTCAACCATAAAAAGGAATGAAGTACTGATACATACAAGAACATGAATAAAACTTGAAGATATCATGTTGATTGAAATAAATCAGACATAAAAGGACAAATATTATATGATCTCATTGATTTGAAATAATGAGAATAAGGAAACTCATAGAATCAGAATCTACAATTCAAGTTACCAAGAGGAAGGGGGGGGGACGGTTAGGGAATGGGATGATAAGGCTTCAAATATACAGGGTTCCTATTTTGAATGATGGAAATGTTTTGGTAATTGATGTTGCTGCCAGTAGCACAACATTGTGAACATAATTAATAGCATTGAAAAATATATATCTGAATGTGATTAAAAGGGGAAATGTTAGATTATACACATGGTAAAAGAATAAACAATTTTTTTAAATCCATGGAACTACACTAAACAATGAACACTAAGTTAAACCATGGACTATAGTTAATAGTACAATTATAAAAATGTGCTATCATCAGTTGTAACAAATGTTCCATTAACAGTGCACGTTGTTAACAATAGGCTGGTATATGAGAATCTTGTATTTTATGCATGATTGTTCTGTAAACCTACAACTTCTCTAATAAAGAAAAAAATGATATTCAATAAATGTGACATACAAAAACAATGGAGTCCATGCAACAGATATGCAATTATTTTAAAAATATTCCAAGTTCTTGTCATTGCCTTCTTTTTTTTTTCAATTTCCTTTTCCTTACCCTCCCTTTCTTAAACAATTCTGTCCAAAACTCATTGGATGGGACCAGCAGGTAGGGATGCATATGGGAGTAAGTGGGTTGGGGGAATGGCTCAGTAGCCTAAAGTAGAGTGTTGGACCTCAAGTAGTGTGAGGAAAGTATCTGTGTAGGATGGAGAGTTGGGGAGGATGTAAAACAATAGGATATTGGTTACACAAATAAGTAAACATATTAAGGATAATGGGAACTAGGTTTTTCATTGTTGGAGAAAATATGACAAGGAGAAACTATACTGAATCCTGTGGTTTGGGTTTGTAATTAGAGGCAGCAGTGTGAACTATTGGTTTTTAATATAAATAGATAAAGGAAAGATGGAAAGATAGATAGATAGGTAGACAGATAGATAGATATTCATCTATGTGTGTATATGTAATATATATATATGTATATCTGTGTGTTGGTGGATAAATAGTCATAGACAGGTAGGCAGAATGAGATGATAGCTACGTAGATAGGAGGATAGATTTGCATACATATATTCCACTGGCTTTGGATCCTGGGAACAATGACACCCCAAACAAATGGACACATCTAGTTCCCAGATCTTGGTTTCTAGATATCATTCTCGACTCAAAAAACCAGGACTCCTGGGAAGCAGATGAGGCTCAACTGATAGAGCATCCGCCTACTATATAGGAGGTCCAGGGTTCGATACCCAGGGCCTCCTGGCCCATGGGCAGTGTTGCCACACACAAGGAGAGCCATATCATGCAGGGATGCCTCGAGTAGGGGTGCCCCATGTGCAAGGAGTGTGCCCCGCAAGGAGAGGCGCACTGTGCAAGAAAAGCACAGCCCACCCAGGAGTGGTACCACATACACGAAGAGCTGATGCAGCAAGATGACACAGCAAAAAGAGACACAGATTCCTGGTGCTGCCTGACAAGAATGCAAGTGAACACAGAAGAACACACAGCAAATGGACTGAGAGATCAGATGGGGGGGAGGGCAGGGAAGGGGAGAGAAATAAATACAAAAAAAATCCTTAAAAAATAACGAAACAGGATTCCTTAAGTGATATAGCTGATTCCAGGGCTGGGGCATGAAAAATACAAAAATGAGCCTGGAATAGCTTGTTGTGCCAAAAGTAAGGAAATAATCAAGCAATGCTTGTGATATGTGAAAAGAAAGACATAGATGGTTGCTCTGGCCATGTGTGAGAACAATTTGAAAATTAAGTGAGAAGTAATAATAACAGATTATAATTCATTGGATACAATAAAAACCCATGAGTTCATACTGATATAAGTAAATGCATAAATAAATAAAAAGCAATTTAATCGTTTTCGTGAAATGCAATGTTTACATAATCTCAAAATACCCACAATATACTTGTTATAAAGGGAAAAAGAGCAATTTTGCAGTGATCAACTTAATCATAAGATCAATATTATCATCACAATCAATGTGCTACCTGATGGAATGCAATAAGATGAACACAGCATACTTTTTGTGACTTTCCTTCCAAAGACATTTAATCTGAAATCTAATCAGGAGGAAGCCAGCAGACAAACCCCAATCGAGGGACATTCTATAAAATAACTAGCTAGTAATCTTGCAAAGTGTCAAGCTCTTGAAAGTCTTGGAAAACCTGAAGAAATCCTACAGATTGAAAGTTACTGAAGAGGCATGATAACTAAATGCAAATGCTTGATCTACACTGCATCCTTTTGCTGTAAAGGTAATTATTATGACAAATGGGTAAACTTAAATGGGTTTGCAGATTAGGTGGTAGTGATGTATCAGTGTTAATATTCTGATATTTGTGGTTGTATTTCAGCTATAAAGGAGAATGTATTTTTTGGTAGGAATATATGTTAAAGTTCAGGAATAATGGGACATTGTGTTGGCAAATTAGTCTCAAATATTACAGAAAATATATTGCACTGCAGTTGCAACCTGTGATTTCAGATTGTTTCAAAATTAAGAAAAATTTAAAAAAACATTTCAAATTCAATATCTTCCATGAAATTTGATCATAATACTGAAATAGTTTTTAGGTTGGCTTACAGAAAAGTCTTTTTTGTTTCACAAATTTTTATAATGCAGTCTGAGTTATCAGGCAGAGCTTCCACCCCACCCTTTAAAATTTAAGTGGATTCAAGGAAAGCTCTTTCTTAACCGAATCTAGGCACAACATTAAGGAACAGATGCCTCAGAGTCTAAATTTCAGTGCTAACACATTAAATATAAAAATGTCCAGGTTTCAACGAAAGATTATAAAACATGCAAGAAATAAGAAATGATGGCCCAGGAAAAAGAAAAGAATAAATAATTAGAAACCATCAATGAGGAAAACCAGACCTGGGACATACCAGGCAAAGACTTTTGTAAAATGGCCCTAAGTATGCTGAAAGAACTAAAGGAAAACATGGACAAAGAACTGAACAATTCAGGAAAACAATATATGCATACAAAGAGATTATCAATAAAGAGATGGAAATTATGAAAAGGAACAAAATGGAATTGAAGACCATGGTAACAGAAATTTAAAATTCCCTAACAGTAGATTGAAGCAGGCAGGAGAAAGAATGAGTGAACGTAAAGATAAGGATATTGAAATCATCCTGCATGAGGAGCAAAAAGAAGAAAAAAATGAAGTGAACTGAGCCTGA
The DNA here is from genome assembly GCF_030445035.2 of Dasypus novemcinctus. Lineage (NCBI taxonomy): Eukaryota > Metazoa > Chordata > Mammalia > Cingulata > Dasypodidae > Dasypus > Dasypus novemcinctus. The sequence goes on along the minus strand of NC_080681.1, from coordinate 45,954,227 downwards.
GGAACCTGTGGGATGCCATCGAGCATACCAAGATATGCATTGTGGGAATTCCAGAAGAAAGAGAAAAAGGAGCAGAGAATGTTAAAAGAAAAAATGACTGAAATGTTTGCCAATTTAATGAAAAATATGAATATTCACATCCAAGGTGTTCAATGAACTCCACACAGAATAAACCCAAATAAATCCACACCAAGCTATGTTATATCTTTTGAAAAACTGTCAAATGGCAAAGATAAAGAGAAAATTCTGAAAGCCGCAAGAGAGAAACAACACATCACATACAAGGAGCTTTTAATCAGATTAGGTGCTGATTTTTCATTTGAAACCACAAAGGCAAGAAGGGAGTAGAAAATCATATTTAAAGTTCTCAAAGCAAAAAATTGCCAACAAAGAATTCCAAATTCTTTTTTTTTCATACTTTTTTCCTTTTTATTGACAAGTAATAGCCCATTGTATGGATATAACTTTTGTTTATCCATTCATCAGTTGATGGACATTTGGGTCACTTTCACTCTTTTCTTTTTTCCTAAATCAGAAGCATCTTTTCAATACAAAAAATTTTAGAACAATTTCATTACTCCAAAAAGAAAAACTCCAAAACACTTAGCAGTCACCTCTCAATCCCTCCATTCTTCCCAAGCCCTACTTAACCCAGAATCTAATTCCATCTTTCTACACTAATTTATTTTGACATTTTGTATAAATGGAATCATTCAATATGTAGTACTTTGTGTTTGATTTCTTTCACTTAGCATAATGGTTTTGTTTTGTTTTTGCTTGATATTAATGTCTTGTAACATTGACATACATTTGTTGTTTCAAAAAAAGTAATATATGCAATATTATCCATATTCATATTTTGCATGAAGTTTTACTGAGCTATACAGTTCCATATTTCATTTTTAGCTTTCCTTTTACATGACCTTAGTCTTTCCCTTTCATCCACTGTCATATCCATATGATAGCATTGCCCATTACAAATATTATGTTGTGCTTTTACCTTTTCTATTCATTTCCAAAAATTAGCCCACAACCTTTATACTAGTTCTTCACAAGTTAACCCTCAGCTTTACATTCTCTAGCCTCATTCTATTTTCTGGTGACCTGTATTCTAGTTTTCAACTCCATGAGTTTACACAATGTACTTAGTTCATAACAGTGCAATCACAGTATTTTGTCCTTTTGTGTCTGGCTTTCTTTAACCCATGTAACGTCCACCAGGTTCGTCCACATTGTCATATGCTTTATGACTTCATTTCTTCCTACAGCTGCATAATATACTATCACGTGTATACACCAGTTTGTTTATCCATTAGTCAGTTGACGGTTTGTTTTTATTTTTTGGCAATCATGAGTAACACCACTATGAACAATGGTGTGCAGATGTCTGTGTTATTGCTTTCAGTTCTTCTGAGAATATACCCAGTAATGGTATTGCCAGTCATATGGCAAATCTATATTCAACTTCTTTAGGAACTACCAAACAGTTCTCCACAGTGGCTGTACCATTCTACATTCCCACTAACAATGAATAAGTGTTCCTATCTCTCCACATCCTCCCCAACACTTGTAGTTTTCTGTTATTTTAATAGTGGCCATTCTAATGGGTGTGAAATGATATCACATTGTAGTTTTGATTTGCATTTCCCTAATCACTAGTGATGTTGAACATTTTTTCATATATTTTTTCACCATTTGCATTTCTTCTTTGGAAAAATGTCTATTCAAGTCCTTTGCCCATTTTTAAAATTGGGTCATTTTTCTTTTTATTGTTGAGTTGTAGTATCTCCTTATATATCATGGATATTAACCTCTTATCAGATACGTGACTTCCAAATATTTTCTCCCATTGAGTTGGCTGCCTTTTCATCTTTTTGACAAAGTTATTTGAGTTGCAAAAGTATTTAATTTTGAGGAGGTCCCATTTATCTGTTTTTTCTTCTGTTGATCATGCTTTGGGTGTAAGGTCCAAGAAACCACCACTGTACACAAGATGTTTAAGATGTTTCCCTACATTTTCCTCTAGTAGTTTCAGGGTCCTTTTATACCTGGGTCTTTGATCCATTTTGAGTTGATTCTTGTATACGGAGTGAGAGAGTGGTCCTTTTCCATTCTTTTGAATCACCCAACACCATTTGCTGAAGAAACTGTTTTGTCCTTTTAACATGGACTTGGTAGGTTTGTCAAAAATCAGTGGTACTTAGGGGTGAGGGTTTATTTCTGTACTCTCAATTCTAGTCCACTGATTGATATATCTATCTTTATGCCAGTACCATGCTGTTTTGACCACTGTAGCTTTGTAATATGTTTCAATGACAGGCAGTGAAAGTCTTCCCACATCACTCTTCTTTTTTAGAATGCTTTTGACTATTTGGGTACACTTTCCCTTCCAAACAAATTTAATAATTGCCTTTTCTATTTCTGTGAAGTAAGTTGTTGGAATTTTGATTGGTATTGCATTGAATCTATAAATCAGTTTGGGTAGGATTGCCATCTTCATGATATTTAGTCTTCTAATCCATGATCATGGAATGTCTTTTCATTTGTTTAGATCATTTTTTATTTCAGAGCATTATTTTGTAGTTTTCTGAATATAGGTCCTGTACTTTGGTTAAATTGATTCCTAGGAATTTGAGTCTTTTTGTTGCTATTGCTGATTTTTTTGCTGATTCCCTCCTCATATTGTTTAGTACTAGTGTACAGAAACATTATTGAATTTTGTGTGTTGATCTTATATCCTGTCACTTAGTTGAACTCGTTTATTAGCTCAAGTCACTTTGTTGTAGACAATTCAGAATTTTCTAAATGTAAGATCATGTCATCCATGAATAGTGACAGTTTTACTTTCTCTTTTCCTATTTGGATGCCTTTTTCTTTGTCTAATTGTTCTAGGTAGAACTTCTAGGACAATACTGAATAACAGTGGTGACAGTGGGCATCTTTGTTTAGTACCTGATCTCAAGAGGGAGAGGTTTCAACCTCACCCCATTGAGTACAATGTTGGCTGTGGGATTTTCATATATGCCATTTATCATATTGAGGAATTTTCCTTCTATTCCTATCTTTCAAACTGTTCTTTATCAAGAAAGGATGCTGAATTTTGTCAAATGCCTTTTCTGCATCAATTGAGATGATCAGGTGGATATTTTCCTTTAATTTGTTAATGTGGTATGTTAAGTGATTTTATTATGTTGAAGCAACTTGCATACCAGGAATAAATCCCACTTCGTTATGGTGTATAATTCTTTGAATATGTTGTTGGATTCTATTTGCAGGTATTTTATTGAGAATTTTTGTATCTATGTTCATTAGAAAGATTGGTCTGTAATTTTCTTTTCTTGTATTTTTATTGGGCTTTGTTGTTAGGGTGATACTGTCTTCATAAAATGTGTTGGGTAATTTTCCTTCCTTTTCAACTTTTTGGAAGAGTTTAAACAGGAGTGGTGTTAGTTCTTCTTGAAATGCTTGTATAATTCACCTGTAAAGCCATTTGGTCCTGGACATTTCTTGGCTGCGAGATTTTTGATGAGTGATTCAGTGTCTTTAAATGTGATTGGTTTGTTAAGTTCTTGTATTTCTTGTAGTGTCAATGTTGATTGTATGTGTGTTTCTAGGAATTTATCCATTTCATCTAGGTTGTCTAATTTGTTGATATACAGTTTCTCAAAATATCCTATTATGATTCATTTTATTTTTGGGGGGGTCAGTCATAAGTTCCACCGTTTCATTTCTGACTGTATTTATTTGCATCTTCTTTCTCTTTTTTTGTTAGTCTAGCTCAGGGTTTGCCAATTTTATTGATCTTTAAAAAAACAGTTTTTGGTTTTGTTGCTTTTCTTTATTTTGTTTTGTTCTCAATTGCATTTATATCTAATCTAACGTTCATTATTTGTTTCTGCTTGCTTTGGGAATGCTTTTCTATTTTCTCCAGTTTTTCATTAGATCTTTGCTTTTAGCACTCTCTTCTTTTTTAATATAGGAGTTTAGGGATATAAATTTCCCTCCCAGTACTGCCTTGGCTGTATCCCGTAAGTTTTGAACAGCTGTTCTTGTTTTCATTCTTCTCCATATATTTACTAATTTCACTTGCAATTTCTTCTTTGACCCACTGTTTAGGATTATGTTGTTTAGCCTCCACTCTTTTCCAAATTCCCCTCCTTCTTGTCTATTATTATTATTTGAGGTACCAGGGCTGGGGATTGAACCCAGGACCTCATATGTGGGAAGAGGATACTCAACCACTGAGCTACATCAGCTTCCCTGAATTGTTTTTTTCATTTGTTTGCTTGTTTGTTTTTAGGAGGTACTTGGAATCGTTTAACTCTTGAACTGTTATTGTAGAGATGTCTATTTCTCCCTTCAGTTTTGCCAGGGTTTGCCTAACATTTTGGGGCACCTTGGTTAGGTGCATAGACATTTATGACTATTTTCTTGGTGGATTGTCCTTTTTATTAATATATAATGACCTTCTGTATCTGTTAAATTTTTTTTTTTTGCATTTAAAGTCTGTTTTGTCCCATATTAGTTCAGCTACCACTGCTCTTTTTTGGTTAATGATTGTGCAGAGTATCATTTTTCCAACCTTTCACCTTCAACCAGTCTGTATCCCTGGGTCTAAGATGAGTCTCGTAAGCAGCATATGGATGGTTCATGCTTTTAACATTTTTTAGGAGGTACTGGGGATTGAATTGGGACCTCGTATATGGGAAGGAGGTGCTCAATCACTGAACTATCCCCACTCCCTGTCTCATGTTTTCTAATCCATTCTGTCAGCCTATATCTTTCTTTGATTTTCATATGTCTTTCTTATTTTTGTCTGTCTTTTTCTTCTTTTAGTTATCCTTTCTGCTATTCTTGCCTTCCACACTCTCCTCCAAGCCTCTCTCTCCTGTCTTTTTCTTTTGGATTGTAAGGCTCTCTTTAATACTTTCTACCTAGGAAGATTCTTTTCAATGAACTCTCTTAGTTTCTGTATATTTGTGAAAATGTTAAACTCACCTTTATCTGTGAAGGACAATTTTGCTGGATAAAGAATTCTTGACTGGCAAGTTTCTCTTTCAATATGCTAATTGTATCATACCAATGTCCTCTTGTGGCCATGGTTTCTGATGAGAAATATGCACTCATTCTTACTAAAGGTGTCACTTGTATGTGATGGTTTGCTTCTCTTTTGCTGCTCTCTCAATTTTCCCTTTATCTTTGATATTTGGCATCCTGAGTAATATGTGTTTTTTATCTCAGCTATTGTGTCTTTCATTCCCATGAGCTCTGTTAATTTTCTATTCAAGTTTTCAAATTCTGCTTTATGCTCACTCAGTATCTTCTTGATGTCCTTTATCTCTTTAATACATTGTCTTTCAACTCATTAATTTGATTTTGGAAATTTGTATGAACCTCATTGATTAGTTGTCTCAAATCCTGTGTCTCATCTGGGGCTTTGATATATTCTTTGCTTGGGCCATTTCTTCCATTTCCTTTTCATTTTTTTATTTTTAAAAAATACTTAGATTATATAAATGTTGCAGGGAATATATAGGGAATTCCCATATGCTCTGCTCCCCACACCTCCCACATTTTCCCACTTCAGTGCATGCTCATTTATATCAGCACAACAAGGGGTCAGGGACCTAACCTGAGTTACACGCAGTTTTGGTTCCCAGTGACTCCTAAAGATGAGCAAGACAGTGAGTTGACATGACAGGCTGGCATGGTGAGCTGACACAACAAAGAGACACAGTGAGGAAACACAATAAGGGGGAGCAGAGGTAGTTCAAGCAGTTGGCCACCTCCCTCCCACATGGGAGGCCCAAGGTTCAATTCCTAGTGCCTTCTAAAAAAGAAGATGAGCAGACACAGAGCAGAAAATGAGTATAAAAGAATGGGGGTGGGGGTAAATAAATAAAATAAATCTTTGAAAAAAAAAGAGTGAGTGCTTATAACTGCCCCAATGCTAAAGGGAGTTTTGCAAATTGATAGGAAAAGACACATGAGACAATTGACTGAAGCCACATGAAGAAAAAATGATATCTGATAAAGGTAATGATATGGGTAAATATAAATACCAGTACTATTGTATTTTTTATTTGTAACTCCACTTTTATTTCCTACAATATTCAAAGGGCAAATGCATAAAATGTAATAATAAACCAGTGGTATTGAATGCATAATGTATAAATATGTAACATGTAACAAGAATTACATAAACTGGGAGGGGAAGAATAGTATAGGGATGTAGCTTATATTTGTATACTTCAACTTTCTGAAGTTAAGTTGGTATCAAAACAAACAAGATTGTTATGTATTTAGGATGTTAAATGTAAACCCCATGGTAACCACAAAGAAAAAATCAGAGAATATGAAAACAGAGAGTAGAGTACAGATACCAGGGATGGGGGCAGGGGCAAATGTGAGTTAAAGCAAAATGAGCATAAGGTTTCCATTTGGCATGAAGGGAAATTGCAGAAATGGATGATGGTGAGGGTACTGAAACATTGTGAATGTGATTAATCTCAGTGAACTATAGGGTTGAAAGGGGTTAGGATGGGATGATTTATGTTGTATATAGGTTTCCACAAGTAAATAAAAAAAAGAAAGAGAAATTAAAGAGAAAATGAAAATGAAATGCAGTGCATGATAGTGGATGGATTTTAAGAATGGAGAAAATTCTCAAAAGGACTTTATTGGGACATATGAAAAAAATTGAATACAGAACATAAGCTAATATCAATGTGAAATTTCTTGAAATTTGATAACTGCACTTAAGGTGATTACATAGGTGAATATCATCTTTGAAGGAAATGTACATGTTAAGTATTATATGTTCAAGGAGTATTTGGGCAAACTCCTTGTTTTAGTTTCCTTGGTTGCTCAAGCAAAAACCATGACATGGGGTCAGGTTAGACAATAGGAATTTATTAGCTTACAGTTTTGAAGCTAAAAAGAAAGTCCATATCAAAGTGTCATCAAGGCAATGCTTTCTATCCAAAGACTGGTATTCTGGGGCAGTCTGCCATAGATCCTTGGTCCTTGGCTCCTTTGTCACTTGGCAGTGCACATGGTGGCCTCTTCTGGCCTCCTTACTCTTCTGGGTTTTGTTGAATATCAGCTTTTTGCTTTCCATGGCTTTCTCTCTCTCTGTCTGAATTTCATTTCACTAATAAAGGACTCCAGTAATAGGATTAAGACCCATCCTGATTGGGCTACACCTTACCTGAAGTAACCTCATCAAAGGTCTTAATTTACAATGGGTTAACACCCACAGTAATGGATTAGATTTAAGAAATTTTTTCTGGGTGTACATACAGCTTCAAACCAACACACTGCTCTCAAATGTTGGAAGGGAAGAAGGAAGGAAGAAAGGGAGGGAGGGAAGGAGGGAGAGAGGGAGGGAGTGAGGGAAAGAAGGATGGAAGGGAGAAGGGGCAAGAGGAAGGAGGAAGGGAGGGGAGGGAGAGAGATATGGCAAGGTAGCAAGATGCTAAAATTGGTAGATCTCAGTATCTAGGGGGGTGAGGGTATGTTGGAATTGTTTGTACAGAGTCTGTATTCTCTTTGCAACTGTCTTAGAGATAGTTGCAAAGAGACAGTTTGCAAGTGTAAGTTTGAAATTATTTTGAAATTATTTCAAAATAAAAAGTTTACTTAAAGTTGATTAATAATTTAAAAGGGTAGTTACACTTAGTGGGGTTCCAGTGAAAATTATCATTGGTACTGATCGCTGTTATGATGGTTTTCTGTTCTCTTTTGCTTTTATTAAAGACCTTTTCTTATACTTTGTTAGGAAGAAGGAGTCAAATATGTACAATTGGTATTAAAATAACAACTAATTTATTCATCCAAACAGAAAATTATACTTCCCTGGGTCAGAAATCTTAGTAGAAATATGTGGCAGGTAACCGGGTTATATTTATTTACATTGCTATAATACAACTATTTTCAAATAGAATGGTAAATAATATATTATCTTTTCCCCTGGCTGCCTAAACTTGAAGTGAATTCTAACAAGAAAAAGTCATGCAGACTGAGAAGAATCTAGGATGGCACTGCAGATATCAATGAATCTATTCACAGATTCTGATGTCTAAGTGTGCAACACATATAACCAAATTAGAGCAGCAAGTAAGCTTATGAAATGAAGGCTGAATATTCTATCCAGGATTGATTAGTTAAAAAACATATTGGTGAGGAATGGATGTAGCTCAAGTGGTTAAGCAACCTGCTTCCCATATATGAGGTCCCAAGTTCAATCTCTGGTACTGCCTAAAACAAACAAACAAACAAACAAACAAAAACCAACTTTCATTGGGGAGTGGATGTAGCTCAGTGGTTTAATTCCTCCTTCCCATGTACCAGGTCCTGGGTTCAATCCTTAGTATCTCCTAAAAATAAATAAATTTTAAAAAGTATATTGGTATATTTGGGAACATTGGATGATAATTTTTAAACCAAAATATTAATGTGCATAATTGTGAAATTATGACATTGTAATATCACATTTGTCAGTTTGGTATTTAAATATTTAAAAACTTAGACTAGAATGTTAAACTCTAGTAGAATAAGCTGAAATACACATTCTACTTGTCTTTGGTAGCTTTTTATTATGGTGATGTGCTGATAGAAATAAAGAAATCATGAGAAGTTTTCTTGGACTTCATGGACTCTTAATTTTTGTGGCAAAGTAAACTTAAAAGGAAATTTATGTTGTGTGTTTAAGAAAGCACTCAAAATTCTATGTTACTAAAGTAAAGTTAGACTAAGGTCATTAACACAGCTTAATGTGTTCAAAATCCAGCTCTGCTATCTCTTTTTGCTTCATTTTCCACATATAAAAGTAGAGGTATTAATAACACTGAGCTCGTAGGGTCATTATGAGCATTTGTCCTAGTTTCCCAAAACTGCTATGATAAATATTACACAATGGGTTGGTTTTTTTTTTTTTTTTTTTTTTTTTTAGGGGTAAAATTTATTAGGGGTAAAACCTTGTCCAAATCAAGGTATCATCAGAGATGCTTTTTCACCAATGGTCAGCTGCTATCAGGTCCGAGTCCTGCCACATGGTGAGGCAAGATGGCAGATCTGCTGGTCTCTACTTTCTCCTGAGCTCAGCTGTAGGTGATGAGGCATCTGTCCCTAGGCCTCGACTCATTGAACTTCTTGGTGATTCTCTGTCTTTCTACAGCTGTAGGCAACTCTGGAGTCCTCTCTCTCACATAGTCAGCTCTAAAGGGCCGAGTTCTCTTTTCTGTGTCTCTTCTGTGTGCTCTCACGTTATATAAGACACAAGAGGTTGGAGAGCCACTGACATAGTCCAAGCAAAAGTGATCTGATCAAGTGATCTAATCAAGGTAATGGGTTGGTTTTTAAAATGGGACTTTATTTCCTCACATTTCCAGAGGGTAGAAGGCTTGCTTCTTCCCAAGGTCGATAGTGTGCTGGTCGTCTGTAATCCTTGTGTTCCTTGACTTTTCCATCACATCTCTTTTTTCTTCAGGGTTCCATTGACTTTTGTCTCCTGGCTCTTCCCGGGGACTTCATCTTCTTTCTCTTTAGGGTCAGCTGACTTCAGGTTTCCTGCTCTTCCCTGTGGCTTTTTTTTTTTTTTCTTTTCCTCTTTGTGTGTATTTCTCCTGCTTATAAGGGACTACAGTAATCGGTATTAAGTTCAATCTCATTCAGTTGGGTCTCACCTTAGTTAAGATAACATATTCAAGAGATCCTATTTACAATGGGCCCACTCGTATCAGAATGTGGACCAAGAACATGTCCAAACTGAGGTAAACAATTCAATTCACGCTAGCATTAAATTATACAACACAAGTAACTTGCTAATTAATAGAGTATTTCCTGAGACATGGGAAACACTCATTATTGGAACTAAAGAACAAAGATGAAGATACCATGCAAATATAGAAGCTACACTAAGAAATCAGTGATTTCAAAGAAAACATTTTGAGCACTTGAATAAATTTACCTGTATGTAACATAAGCAATAGTGGGGCACACAAGGACACTTTTTTTTTTTTTCATCTCTAAAATGGGTGTGGGGAAGGGGACTGGGCCCAGTGGTTAGGGCCTCCGTCTACCACATGGGAGGTCCGTGGTTCAAACCCCGAGCCTCCTTGACCCGTGTGGAGCTGGCCCATGTGCAGTGCTAATGCGCTCAGGGAGTGCAGTGTCACGCAGGGGTGTCCCCTGCATAGGGGAGCCCCAAGCACAAGGAGTGCGCCCCATAGGGAGAGCCACCCAGCACAAAGGAAAGTGCAGCCTGCTTAAGAATGGCGCCGCCCACACAGAGAGGTGACACAAAAATATGACCCAACAAAAAAAAGAAACACAGATTCTCGTGCCGCTGACAACAACAGAAGTAGACAAAAGACGACGACACAGCAAATAGACACAGAGAACAGACAACTGGGGTGGCGGGGGGAAGGGGAGATAAATAAATAAATAAATAAATCTTACAACATCCTCACAGCGATATTATGAGGATTTAATTTAAAAATATTTTACTTCTGTGTCTGTCAGTAGTAAGCACTTAAAAAACACTAGTTGTACTACTATTGCTAATTATAACTATTATTTTCATTATGATAAGAAGTTAAGAGTTTATGACAGTACTTGTGATGACATAATAAAAATTTTATGGTATGATAAGAACAGGAGAACATGTCAAGTTTTTCAAAGAATGAATCCAGTTTTTCCAAATGGAGAGAAAAGGAAAGACATTGATGGCTTCCCCATGTGTTTCACCTAAACTTGACTTGTTTTCAAAAAGTCACTAAACCCACAATTATTCCTCTGAGAATCTACTTCTGAATTGACCATGTCCACACAAACTAATCAATCAACAGGTGGTTGAGCACCAAATTGGTGAAATATGCAAATAAAGTATGAGAGTCTCCCAGCTGGTTTTCTTATATACACATTCTTCCTTAGCACATTCTACATGTGCTTGATATACTGCTCTCCCTAAAATACAGTTTCATCAAGCCATAACTGTTGGAGAAGAGAGTGGTTTTCAAGTGTCTGTTGTATCAAGCCAAAACAACTCTATTAAGCTTTTGAGATCTTCGATAGTCTTGCAATCTGGAGTGTGGTCCATGGACCAACGTCACTTGGGAATTTGTTAGGAATTTGTTAGAATTGTGTAATCTTTTGCCTCAATCCAGACCTACTAAATTAGCCTATATTTTAATAAGATCCTGCAGCATGCAAATTAAAGTTTGAGAAACTGCTCTAAAATATCCATTAATCTAAACCAAGCAAAAATCACTAATCTGTAACACAACTTCTGTACTGATCAAGAGGTATTAAATCTTTTCTCTAATATCTCTGCATCTCCAGCAATCCCTTTAATGTGGTCTTAACTCCACTGGAAAGACTCCATTTCCTTCCTACTTACTATTTAAATCCCATCCATTCTTGAACACCCATTAAAAAGGCCCATATCTTCCACAAAATTAAGACCTTTACAAACCACAAGCTAACATTGCTGACCATTTCTTGCATTTAAGGGACCGCCATTTCATTCTTCTTTCTTATTCACTTATTATTCATCAATTAACTATTTCCTGAATGCTTATTATTGATTACAAGGGACAGTGGCATTGGCTGGATTGCAAACAAGAATGCAGGCTTTCCCTGTCCTCAGTAAGCTCTCAATAAGAACAATAACGGTTCCCATAGCGTATTGATTTTATGGGCCAACAATATGTCTTTCTTTAATCTTTCTTTATTCATTTGACAACTACCAGATTTTTAAATAGCTCCTTTTCTAACTTCTTAAGTTTTAGACATGGTAGGAACTAAATAAATAATTGTTGCTTGAAGACAATCTTTGATCTCAGCTTGGGGACTAAGTTTACACATATGGAACAACCGTTGTGCAAAGCAGCTCTTTCCTCCTACTGCTAATCATGACACAAGGAAATGTTCATGAATTTGTAACGACATTTTGGTTTACTAGTAGTGTGTTTTGGATCAAAAAGTTTCTCCAGGGTGCCATGGAAGTTTGTTTCTCTGTAGCTAATGTTTGTGCTCACCAGAGAATGTGTTGGAGAACAGTTAACCAAATAGAATTGGCTAGTAAAAACTTTGTAGGTGAAGATTTTGGAAACAAATTTCAAGACCATTTGCTAGCAAAACCTCAGCAGGTAGAATTTTAAGCAACATAATATTGTAAAAATTTGATTTGAAGACATATAAAGGAGTGGCAGAGATAAAATGATTATGTAATATCCCATATTCTTTGATAGAGAAAATAAAAGCAAACTCTTCCTGTTGCAAAACCATTCATCAGCAATTTATGTAGAAACAAATGTTTTTGGTAGACAGTAATTCTTAAAAACATCTCAAATTCCAAGCAACAGCTCTGAGAATAGTAAAATGAGATATTATGCAAGATTATTTAGGAGCTCCTTTGTTCCTTCACTGTGATTTGAAAGCAGGTCATAGACAGGAAACTTCAAAACCAAACTAAGTAAATACACTATTGCCAAAAAAACATAAACTAGAAATTTACATAAGATCTTATGTTACAGAAAAGTGCACACTGGGAAGTGGACTTGGCCCAATGGATAGGGCATCCACCTACCATATGGGAGGTCAGCAGTTCAAATCTCGGGCCTCCTTGACCCGTGTGGAGCTGGCCCATGTGCAGTGCTGATAGCGCAAGGAATGCCATGCCACGCAGGGGTGTCCCCTGTGTAGGGGAGCCCCACGCACAAGGAGTGCGCCCCGTAAGGAGAGCCGCCCAGCGCAAAAGAAAGTGCAGTCTGCCCAGGAATGACACCGCACACACAGAGAGCTGACACAACAAGATGACGCAACAAAAAGAAACACAGATTCCCGGTACTGTTGATAAGGATGGACGCAGCGGTCACAGAAGAACACACAGTGAATGGACACAGAGAGCAGACAACTGGGGGGAAGGGGAGAGAAATAAATAAATAAAAATCTTTAAAAAAAAGAAAAGTGCACATTGACTCAAGAATTAGCAGTGTCCTAATATTTATAATCTTCAAATTGGTTACAACTTTTTCTTATCTTATTCAGCAATCTTGCTGAAGATGAGCATTCCCAAATGATGTGCAATTTTTCCAACTTTTAATTTCTCTGTGTACAGAAGAAAAGCTCTGGACTCTTAATTGAGCAATTATTATTTCTTAAGTAAATATAATTTGAAGATAATGCCAACATTTTCCTTTTATCCAAAGAATAAGTCTAACATAGGCAGCAATGTAATCATTGCCTGGTAAAATCCCAGCTCTAGGTAGAAGAGCCAGTCAAGACTGAAAAGGGAACTCATTCTTCAACTCTAGTCAGTCCCTTGGCATCTACTGAGGTTCTTGAGTGAGTGCCAACTAGGACGGATTTACATGTCTCCTCTGAGGTCTTAGATAACTCTTCACTAAGAACTATTTGTTTTTCTCATTTAGACTGTTTCTCCAGAGTAGGCTTTGCGAACTTGCTGCTTAATATGATGTTTGCAGCGCATTACTACAGTCCCATACCAACATAAAGCACGGGTATTTGAAAAATTCATTAAGAAGTGACTCATCTTAACTCGCAGATTTAAATTTGTGGAGTGCTTCTACCACATTTTCTACAACATTGTCCCAGAATTCAAGTAACAAAAAGAGTTCATATAATTAGTCCACGAATAGCACATGGAATATGCCTAGACAAGGAACTTGTTATGTAGCTTGTTCCATTGTTTAAACAATTCTTTTTTTCCCCAGTTTTTCCTTTTATAGAACCAGAATTCACTTGCCTGAAATTCCTACCATTTGTCTTAGTTTTGAAGATACCCACTGTCTCTTTAATCTAAGCCCTTCAAATATTTGAAAATGGGTTCATGCTTTCTCTCTCTTTCTCTAGACTTCTTTTAAACTTTTCCTGTTCCTTCAGCTACTCCTTAGGCTATATGTCTTCCATACTTCATCTTTAATACTGATGTGGAGAGGGTGGCCACGGTGGCTGCTGACGGTAGGGAGACGGAAGAAGAGATATGGTGTGGGGGCATTTTCAGGATTTGGAGTTGTCCTGGGTGGTGCTGCAGGGACAGATGCTGGACGTTGTGTGTCCTGCCGTGGCCCACTGGGTGCACTGGGGGAGAGTGTGGACTACAGTGTGGACCACTGTCCATATGGTGCAGCATTGCTCCAGAACGTATTCTCCAAGTGTAGTGCAGTAGATATGCCGCAATGATGGAAGAGGTTGTTGATGTGGGAGGGGTGGGGTGGGTGGGATGGGGGGTATATGAGGACCTCATATTTTTTGAATGTGACATTTGCAAGAAAATAAAGAAGAAAAAAAAATAAAAAATAAAAAAATAAATGAAAGTAAAAAACCTCTCACCAAAAAACACAAAAATCAAATAACAAAGGAAGAGCGACCGCTCTTTAAAAATGTAGAAAAATGTAGGATAACTACTGAAGTAGACGTGGCATAATCAAAACTCTCTCTCTCTCACACACACACAGAAGTTATCTTTTTAATAACCACATTTTGAACATAGTCTATTACTCAGTTAAATTAAAGTAAAAAAAAACACTGTATTTTCAATAATCTTTGTTAAGTTTGGTTAAGTTTTAACTGAAGGCCATATGTAGCTTCAGTAATATATAAGATACAATCTAGAAATTGCTATTTAAATTTTGGCCTAGGAGACCCCAGCTATAGAAATAATCTGTTTAGTTGCCTCCATTAATGAAAATATTACTAGACACTACTAAGTGGTGATTTTTTAAAAAAACATGCTGAAATATTATCAGCTACTGTTGTAAAACTTCTCACCAGAGAACTATTACAACTTCAGGATAAAATGTGTTATTTAAAAACAAATTTTAGCAGCCACTAAAATTGTTAGCAAGATCTTAGATCACTTGGCTTTTTAATGACAGCTTTTAAAAATGAGATACCTTTATTACACATTATCAAATTAAATTAGGTCACTATTTGCAAATTTTCAAACATTTATGAAAATATAATTAGCTACCACTTTAAATCAGATTTGGAGGCAGTTTGAATATTCTTTATATGCCCAAAAAAGTTTCTCTACCCTTTAACAAAATGCTCCAGTGATGATGTGTCCAACAATGTAGGAAGTTAATATTCATCCAAATGACATCAACAATTTAAGGCACAATGCTTTTAGGTCTCATTAAAATATCGATATTACTGAAGCTTGACCAAATTTCCTTCATTTATTTTAAGTAGGATATTCCACAGTTTTCCTCCCATAGATGGATTTTTTTCTTTATCTTAACTATTTTCCTTTCTTCTCTTACCTGTATTCAAGAACTAGAAAAAGGCTATTTGATGTGCCAATCTAAAGTATGTTCAGATAAAGGGTAAATAATTCAATAGGCTTGTTGAGGAGGGGTTGACATTTGGAGGTTGTTTCCTTTATCATGGGCTCTCCTAATGAGGTCATGTGACCCATGGTAGTGACTTGCTGGAGTAAGTTTTGAATTTGTGAAAACATCTAAAGGAAGAATAGTGGCAGAAAGAGAAAAAAAATCAATGAAGTAAGAAAGTCTAAATGCATATTCTTATCAAGTCTTACACTTGTACAATAGTTACCAGCCTCTCTGAAAATATTTATATATGTGGGTGGAGGCAACTTGCCCATTAAATTGTAAGAGGCGTTATCAGATTCATCAGGACTTGGTTGTAAATTTCACTACACAGTTTTGGCTTAAAGAGAAACGAGAAAGAAATATCTGATTAAAGTGTGCATTGCTGCTGAGGCAACTGAATTGTTGCCATAGCAATTGAGATGAAATGTGCAAGAAGTGAGATAATTAAATCTAACCCCTTTAGTAGTTTTGACAGTCAATGCACTGCCAATAGAAAAAGTTATCTAGAGTATTAAGATAAAACACATTCCACATGGAATGTCTCCTTACTAGTATTTTGTTGTTCCCTTTCTAAATACATTGCTTTAAGTGTCTAATTTGAATGTTCTCTTTTAGTAATCAAATACAGTTTTGACCTTGGTCTGCAGCTGCCTAGAATTTCTGCTGGTTTATTGTATCATGTGAGCAGACTTCTATAAAAAATATCCAATTTTTTTCTACTTCTTAAAAAAAAGGATACTAAAGCCAAAGCTGTCATATTTGAGCTTAGAATTCAATAATATCTAGAACGTGCTGCCCTCTTCAGGAGCTGATGCTTAAAAATACTTTGATTTCTTTTTAGCATTTCAGAAACTGTAAGTATGAGTTGTGATATCAATAGTTATGATAATATTTTTATGAAAAAGCCATTACATAAAGTATTTCTAAGTTAAAAATTTTCCCATTAAATATGAAATTTTGAAATAAATTATTAATATTTATGAGTAAATATAAAATAATAGTTTTTAAAAAATAAGCTATTTTCAAAGGAAGAATTCTTGAATCATCAAGAATTTTAGACTTCATATTTGCTATCCATTCAAATGCTTCTTTAAGAATAATGGTTCTAAAAAATAAAATATTTTCTATGTGAAAATCTAAGACCTTTGAAATCCTAACTTTATTCTCCAGCAAAGAATCTCTGTAAATTTTGTGAAGATCACTGTTTGTAGTTTGAAATTTTCACTAGTTTTCATTTATAGAAACACTATATACCTTGAGAATGATTTCAAATACATAAACATAGTATAATTTTTATTCAACATTACTTAACTCAAAAAATAGCAATGGGTCTAAAATACCATTTCCAGAAAATTTAAGCATCTCTTTTCTATGTATGTTAGCAATTAAAATTCCTGTAGCCATGTTCTGATTTTGACAGAGTAACATGAAATTAGTGTGTTTTCCTTCTCAAAATTAGTTTTATGATACTTAAAAAAATAAAGGAACAGAAAATGACCAATATCTAACAATATTAATTATAAGGGCGTGAGAAAAGCATATTTTCCTACATCTAAACATATTCCCTTATATTAGAACTATTGATGGTAAGATAAATTATTCTGTATTAATTACTAAAAATCAAAATATATATTATTAAAAATTTAAAGTACACAACAAATTCAAGAATAAATACCTTTTCAAAATATAGTTTTATCATGTGATATAATTATAACCTTGTTTTTAATAACAGAAGACAAGATAATACATACTTCTTTTTTATTTATTTACTTTGGAAAAGTAGGAAATTGAACTCTTGATTTTGTTTCTTAGCACCTACATCTGACTTTCAGTTCAAGATTCTAAACAGGAAATTTATTACCTTTAAATGGATGTAATGGTCATTAATGTTGACTTCAGGAGAGTAGAATTCACCCTAATTATCCCTTAAAGAATTTTATGTACAGTTGCTCCATCTATATGAAGGAAAGTACAGATGAGCTGAAGGGATGTGAGAGAGAGAGAAAGGGAGAAAACTACTGACAATCTTCTCTTAATTCTATTTTATTTGTTTTGTGGGGGAAAAAAGTTTTATTCCTGAATTTGAAAGTTCTTATTGCAACAACTGCTTAGTCAAACTCTAACTCTGTCCAAAGACATGTAATATATGTTGAAGAATCTTTTAGAACACTGGTTTGTGTTTTCTACACTAGATTTACTTCATTTTTGTTTTGCTGCTGATGTATTATGTTTGGCATTTAGGTTCCCTGAAGATGGAGGTATAATAAATAATAATATTTTCTTTGATTTCCAGGGTATTTATGGCACAAAGATAAATTTCATCTTTCCCAGAATGGTGTAAGTAAAGAACCCTTTCTATATTTGATGGTACTGAACACAAACAAGATAAAGTGAATTTTTATAATAAAACTAATACAATTTCATTTACTAAATGTATTGAATGAGGTGATAATTATAAGGTAGCTTATGCCCTTACAATAAATGGCTGCTGCATTCAAATTCTATAAATATTCCAAAATTTACACCAATATGCTGCAGGCTCTTCAGAGGGAATATACAATTTTGCTTTCTCTATTGGATTACACTTAAAAGCAGTATATTCAACATTTTGTTTCTAGAGTAATTTATGTAAAAATATACACAGATAAAGAAATAAATTCAGTTTACATTTCATGAGTAGAAGGAGAAAGCATATCTGTGATACATATTGAGAGGGGGTGAGTGTCCTCTGGAATTTTTACTGTTACATAAAAATTGATTGTAATTTATGTTTGATCAGGGCTTTGCAGCATCTCTGAATTTTAAAATGTTTATTTTCTAAGAGCATATATCATAACTTCTCCTAAGCAAGCTAGCTACTATTTTATTTAAATATAGCATTTTGGTTGTCTTTATATTTTTATGACTTAAAAAGGCAGTATTTAGTTTTAATCTCGGTCATAACCTCTTTACAATCCAAATAAAAATGAAATTTAATTTTATTGAATGGGGAAGGTCAGTGTAAAATGATATTTCTCAGCAACTTATTACTGTGTCTTTCCAAGTTATATGTATTTTTGGTGGTAATTGGGAATTCCCTATATAAGAAGGAATTTCTCAGTGTAGAAATAACTTTGAAATAAACCAATCATCAGAAAGTGCTGTGATACAACAATAAGGAAAAAAACAGGCACGAAACTATATACAGTATATGGTATGTGCATGCATGCTTGTTTGTAGATGTCAGATGGAATTTGAATCATTTTGAGGGTATAGTAAAAAGACTCACAAAAGTTACACAAAATAGTGGGAGCATGGTGGCTTGAATAATTTTAATTCATCATTTTCTGAATCTCCTATAATAAATATGTGTTTTTCTTGCCATTGGAACAAAAGCATTATTTGACTAATAAGATATTCAAATTAGCATATTTATTACAAGGGAAATATGTGTTTATAAAATTGAGGAAATATGTTTGTGCCAACTGCACAACTAACATGATCTTACACAATAAAAAAATATCTTTCAACTAATCCCCAGAAGGAACTAAAAATATAAAATGAAGATTAATTATAAATGTAATGGGTAAAAGAAAAAACGAAGCAATGGATGATTTAAAGTGAGTGTAGGGAAGTGGATCTGGCTGGCTCAACTGATAGAGTATCTGCCTACCACATGGAAGGTCAGGGTTCAAACCCAGGGCCTCCTGAGCTGTCCCATGTGCAGTACTGATGAGTGCAAGCAGTGCCATGCCACGCAGGAGTGTTCCCCGTGTAGGGGAGTCCCACACGCAAGGAGTGTGCCCTGTAAGGAGAGCCGCCCTCCGTGAAAAAAGTGCAGCCTGCCTAGGAGTGGTGCTGCACACACGGAGAGCTCATGCAGCAAGATGATGCAACTAAAAGAAACACAGAATCCCAGTGCTGCTGACGAGAATACAAGTGGACACAGAAGAACACACAGCGAATGGACACAGAGAGCAGACACCTGGGCAGGGGGCAGTGAGGGAGGAAAGGGAAATAAATAAATAAAAATAAAATGAGGGTAAGGTTATTACTTTTATTAACATTACTCTGATACAAAAGTACTCCTAGAATTCACGCATGCATATGAAAAAAATAAATATTTTAAAACTAAAATTAATCTGCAATTTCACATTTTCTTTTAGTATATAAAATTTAGTATTTTATGATTTATTTCACAAAAAGAAAAGGCTAAAGCATGTAGGTGAAATTTTAAAAATAAACCCACACTTTAAGAGTAGATTAAATTACTCAATAATAACAAAACTTCTATCTAAAATGTATTGTGTAACTTGCCATCTATAATTGTCATCTTCAAAATTTAATGTCAAAAATTATTTTAAGGTCTAGGATTAAAAGCAAATAAAGTAGAATAGATTAGGCAAGTATAAAGAAATGTCAGCCCAAGAATTACTTTTAATCCTTAATAGTTTTGTCATTTATTAATTGTAATGCTAATAAATAGTCCAACTACTAAAATATTTTTGAGGTTAAAGAATTCTGTACAAAAATAACTTATTAGAGGGTGAAAACGTTCCATAAAAATATAAATTATAGTTAGACCTCACATACCAGTAACTTTAACTATCTGGTACTAAGATAATAATTTTAAAAGAAAGAAAAAAATAAAGGGGGAAGCTTTAGCATGTGTTTAGTATGGTTCACATTAATTCTTCCCAGATCCTTGTGTCCATCCTACTTGCTCTCAGTTTACATAAAATTATAGCAGAACTGGTTCTATGATTATACAGTACACAAACTAGAAGAGATACTATAAAAGACGAGAGGGTTAAAAGAAGAGTGCATTGCAAGGGTAGAGGCTGTTTGCAGCTATTCACAGCAGCAAAAACTGAGAGACCAAATCTAGCTATATGATTTTGAATAAGCTACATCATATTCTTAGGTTTAAAATTCCTGATCTGTTAAGTCCGGTATTTATACTGGCAGATCTTTGATAAAACCAAAATCCTTTCTTGCCTTAGAACTTTACAATATAACGATGACTTCTTTAACTTACTATACAAAGCATAAGATAATATTGAAAGATTTAAGGTCTTTAGAATGAAAAAAAGCATTAATGGTTGACAAGGTAAATTTCACTCATTTGCAAAATTCACTCATTTTGAATTTTTGTCTCATCCGAATTATATTGTGTAAATGAGGGATCTTGTATTACGCATTTTTGTAATATTCATTTTATATTACTATCTTAAAAATGTATCTGAAGATTTAACATGATTTTCCTTTTTGCTCTGATTGAGATAAAATTATAAATGGAGTGCCCGAGAAAAGTGAGCATAAGCATTTCCTAAAGAATAGGGAGTCAAACTCCATCTCTGTTTGTATATTGAAATGTACCTTTCGAATAGGTTTGTGTTATCAAGCTGCTAATCTGATATATTATGGAACCAAATACCTTAATTCATAATTTCTATTTCTTCATCTACTCTATAAAATCTTTAACACAACCAAAAAAAAAAAAACAAACAAAATTAATCTGTCTATAACCAAGGTGAGGTTCAATATAACAATTAAATTATTGGATTAATAAAGCACCTCTTTATTCAAAATATTACTTTCCGATTTATAGGATTGCAAATTTGAGCAAGCAGAGTTCTGAGCTACCCTGGTGACCTGAATTAAAATGTAAATGTATATTTTGTTGACATGTATCTATTAAAACTGAACTTTCAAATAGAATAGACCTGCAACATTGCCAGTCATTTTTAACAGATAAGTGTAAATGGTAATTAAATAAAATAATTCTATAATAATCTGTACATCAACAAAATAGGCCTTACTTTTCATTCCCAAGTCTAGCTGGACTTGGTAAAAGATTGAATGCACATTTCCGTGAATATTTATAGCATCAGCCTTCAATCAACAACTTAATTTTCTGTGAATGCTAATAAAAATGTGTTGCTTTATTTCCTTATGGCAAAAATTCCATACTGGAGTTGAGTATGGCCAATAGCCATTTTGTCACTTAACTTAAAAAATTCCCCAACTGTTTTCAATCTATCAAATGTCCAATTTTAAGTCAGGTAATGATATTACAAAAGAATTGTTAATTAGCCAACAGGTTGATTACCTTTAAGATTTTGAAAAAAGCAAAGCTAAAAACAGACCTCTCCTTTTCCTTCAATTAAAATTGCATGCAATTATTCCTGTAGATTATAGATCTCTTTTGGGATTTCCGGTTTCATACAACTTTTTGGTTCATTTCACAGGAATAATATTCATCTTAATTAGCAAAAAAACAATTGATGGGCTTTTTACAAGAGGGAGTTAACTTGGTGCACTGATTACTGCCACTAGATTATCCTGTTAAAATAAAAAGGCCCTGCTTTTTTAAAAGCAGATAGTTGAGTATGTTATCTGATAGTAGCCATTGCCTTTGAAGACAGGATATCTCTCTTGCAGGGGTGACTGACCCATTTTTTTTTTTAAGATTTATTTTATGTATTTCTTTCCACCCTTCTTGTTGTTTGAACTCACTGTCTGCTCTCTGTGTCCGTTTGTTGTGTACTCGTCAGGCACTGGAAACTGGGACCTTGCATGTGGGAGGGAGTAGCCCAATCACTTGAGCCACCTCCACTCCCTGCTTGTTTCATCTCTCATTGCATTTTCTCATTGTGCCTCTTCGTTGCGTCATCTTGTTGTGTCAGCTCACCATGCCAGCCCATTGCATCAGCTCAGTGTCTTGTTTGTCTTCTTTAAGAGGCACCAGGAACCAAACCTGGGACCTCCCATGTGGTAGGCAGGTGCCCAATTGTTTGTACCACATCCACTTCCCGCATTTTTAAAAAAGATTTTATTTTACCTTCTCCCCTCCCATTGTTTGCACTTGCTATCTACTCTCTGCTCATTGTGTGCTCTCTGTGTCTGCTCATCTCCTTTTTTTTTTTTAGGAGGCACTGGAACAGAACCCAGGATTTCCCATGTGGGAAGGAGGCGCCCAATTGCTTGAGCCACCTCCATTCCCTCACATTTTGTTTTAACCTCCAAACTTCCCTAAGCAAGATGCTAAATTTGCTTCTGAAATAATTTTACACAATGTTACATCAGTTCAAATATATAAATCACAATTACTAAATAAATAAAAGATATTTCTGGCCTGTCAGTGAATTGTATTGTGCAGTTCATAAGGTTGATATAATTTCTTCCCTTTAAAAATGCTTTATAATATTGAGTAGATAAAAAATGAAAGTTATAAGGTATATAAAAGAATCATGAATATTTGTGTATCCACTAGCCAGTTAAAGAAAAAGAATATTATAATGACCTTTCAAGTCCTCTGCATACCCTTCCATTAAAAAAATCACATAACAGAGGTAAACTTATTTTAAATTTTCTTTATTCAGGGCTATATGTATATATAACTTATTTTTTAATTAATTTCTTTCACCTTCCCTGCCCTGCGCCCCACAGTTGTCTGCTGTCTGTGTCCATTCACTGTGTGTTCTTCTGTGTCCACTTGTATTCTTGACAGTGGCACCAGGAATCTGTGTCTCTTTTTGTTGCATCATCCTGTTGCCTCAGCTCTCTGTGTGCGCAGCCCCGCTCCTGGGCAGGCTGCACTTCTTTTTGCGCTGGGTGGCTCTCCTTATGGGGAGCACTTATTGCGCATGGGGCTCCCCTATGCAGGGGACACCTCTGCATGGCATGGCACCTTGCGTGCATCAGCACTGCGTGTAGGCCAGCTCATCATACAGTTCAGGAGGCCCTGGGTTTGAACCCTGGACCTGGACCTCCCACGTGGTAGGCAAGCATTCTATTTGTTGAGCCAAATCTGCTTCCCTGTATATATAATTTTACCTCATATTAGATAGGGGCATCTTTAAACATATTCTTGTTTTGTTTACATTTTTGTGAACAATATATATTAATAAGTAGAAACACATTGTGACTTTTTCTTTTATCATTAAGTTTCTCATATTCAACCATGGTGTAACACATAGCAGTATTTCATTAGTTTCCACTGTTTAATGCTAGATAATATTCCATTGTGTGTATATACCACATTTTAAAATCCATTCATTGGTTGATGGACACCTAAGTTGCTTCCATCTTTTGGCTATTGTAACACTGCTATGAATGTAGATGTGCTAATATCTGTTCAAGTCCATGTTTTCAGTATTTTGGGAATATACCTAGTAGTGGGATTGCCAGGTTGTATGGTAAATCTATACTTAGCTTCCTGAGGAGCTGCCAAACTGTCTTTCTCAGTGGCTGCACCATTTTACATTCCTACCAGCAATGAATGAATGCTCCCATTTATCCACATCCTCTACAACCCTTGTAATTTCCTGATTTTTAATCGTGGACATTTTAGTGGGTGTGAAACGCTATTTCATTGTGGTTTTGACTTGCATTTGCCTAATAGCTGATGATGTTGAGCATCTTTTCATGTGTTGTTTAGCCATTTGTATATCCTCTTTGGAGGAATGTCTATTCAAGTCTTTTGCCCATTTTTAAATTAGGTTGTTTATTTTATATTTTTGAGTTATAGGATTTCTTTATATATTATGGGTAGTAAACCCTTAATGGGAAAAAATATTTGGCAACCACATATCCAATAAGTAGGCTGTCTTTCCACTTTTGAGACAAAGACTTTTGATGTACCAAAGTTTTAATTTTAAGGAAGTCCCATTTGTCTATTTTATCTTTAGTTGCTTGTGCTCTGGGTATAAAAATCTAAGAAACCATTGCCTAATAAAAGATTCTGAAGATGTTTCCCTATGTTTTCTTCTAAGAATTTTACAATCCTTGTTCTTATATTTAAGTCTTTGATCCATTTTGAGTTAATTTTTGTATATGGTGTGAGATAGGGTTCCTCTTTTATTCTTTTGCGTATGGATATCCAATTCACCCAGTACCATTTGTTGAAGAAAGTACTTTCCCAAATGAGTGGACTTGGCAGCCTTGTCAAAAATTAACTGGCCGTGATGCAACAAAATGATACAACAACAACAATAAAAAGAGACACAGAGGAAGGAAAATGAGGGACACAACAAACCAGGGAGCTGAGGTGGCTCAAGTGATTGAGTGCCTCTCTCCCATGTCAGAAGGTCCTGGGATTGGTTCCCAGTGCATCTTAAAGAGAAGTGAGAAGAGAAGACAAACAGACACAGAACACACAGCAAATGGACACAGAGAGCAGACAGAGCAACTAGCAAGGTGGAGGGGGGCAGGGGGATAAATAAATAAAATAAATCTGAAAAAAAATCAATTGGCCATTGATGTTAGGATTTATCTGAAATTTCATTTCAATTCCCTTGGTCAATATATCTATCCTTGTGTTAATACTGAGCTGTTTTGATCACTGTAACTTTGCAATATGCTTTGAAGAATGGAAATGTGAGTCCTCCAAATTTGTTCTTTTTCAAGATGTTCTTTGGCTATTCAGAGCCCCTTCCAAATAAGTTTGATAATCGACTTTTCCATTTCTGCAAAGTAGGCTGTTGGAATTTTAACTGGGATTGCATTGAATCTGTAAATCATTTGGGAAGTAATTAAAATCTTAATGATATTTAGTCTTCTAATCCATGAACATGGAATGTCTTTCCATTTATTTAGGTCTCCTTTGATTTCTTTTAGCAATGTTTTGTAGATTTCTGCATGCAAGTCCTTTATATCCTTGGTTAAATTTATTCCTAGATGTTTTTTAGTTGCTATTGTAAAGGTAATTTTTCTTGATTTCCTCCTCAGATTCTCATTAGTAGTGTATAGTAACACTCTTGATCCTTGAATGTTAATTTTGTATGCTGCTATTTTGCTGAATTCATTTATTAGCTCTATAACTATGTTGTAAATTTTTCAGGATTTTATGTATATTGGATCATGTCATTTTCAAAAAGCGAGGGTTTTACTTCTTTCCAGTTTGGATAGTTTTGCTTTCTTTTTCTTGCCTAATTGCTCTGGCTAGAGTTTCCACTACAATGCTGAATAACAGGAGTGACAGTGGGCATTCTAATCTTGTTCCAGATCTTAAAGGGAAAGCTTTCAGCCTTTCATCATAGAGTATGAAGTTAGCTGAAGGTTTTTCATATATGCCCTTCATTGATTTGAGAAATTTTCTTTCTATTCCTATTTTTCTAAGTGTTTTTATGAAGAAATGATACTGGATTTTGTCAAATGCCTTTTCTGCATCAATGGAGATTATCACATTTTTCCCCCTTTGTTTTGTTAATGTGGTGTATTACATTACTTGCTTCTCTTAGGTTGAACAACCCTTGCATATCTGGGATAAAACTCACTTACTTGACCATGGTATATAATTTGTTTATTGTATTATTGGATTCGATTTCCAAGTAGTTATGGAGAGGATTTTTGCATCTATATGTATGAAAGAAATTATTCTGGAAATTTTCTTGTAATATTTTTATCTGGTTTTGGTATTAGAGTGATGGCATCATAGAATAAGTTAGGTTGTGTTCACTCATCCATTTATTAGAAGAATTTGAGCAAGATTGGTATCAGTCTTCTTGGAATAAAGAATTCACCTATGATGCCATCCAGTCCTGGGCTTTTCTTTGTTAGGAAGTTTTGGGTTTTTTCTAAAGATTTATTTTTATTTCTCTCCCCTCCCACCCTCCCACGGTTGTCTGCTCTCTGTGTCCATTTGCTGTGTGTTCTTCTGTGTCTGCTTGCATTCTTGTCAGTGGTACTGGGAATCTGTCTCTTTTTGTTGCATCATCTTGCTGCATCAGCTCTCCATGTGTGTGGTGCCGCTCCTGGGCAGGCTGCACTTTCTTCACGTGGGGCGGTTCTCCTTATGGGAAGCATTCCTTGCATGTGGGGCTCCTCTATGTGGGGGACACCCCTGTGTGGCATGGCACTCCTTGCGTGCCTCAGCACTGCATATGCGCCAGCTCACCCATGGGTCAGGGGCCCTGGGTTTGAACCCTGGACCTTCCACGTGATAGGCAGATGCTCTAACAGTTGAGCCAAATCTGCTTCCCTGTTGGGAAAGTTTTTGATGACTGATTCAATCTCTTTTTGTAATTGGTCTATTGAGGTCTTCTATTTCTTTTACAACCAGTGTACATAGTTCATGTTTTTCTAGGAATTGTCCTTTTCATCTAATTTTCTAATTTGCTCATAATATCGTCTTTTGATCCTTTCTGTTTCCATGGGATCTGTAGTGATGTCTCCCTTTCATTTCTGATTTTATTTGGGTCTTCATTCTTTTTTTCTTGGTCAGTCTAACTAATCATTTGTCAAATTTATTGATCTCAAAGAACCAACTTTTGGTTTTGTTAATTCTCTATTTCTTTTTTCATTCTGAATTTCATTAATTTGTGCTCTAATTTTTGTTATTACTTTCCTTCTGATTGCTTTGGGTTTAGTTTGTTGTTCTTTTTCTAGTACCTCCAAGAGTAATTTTAGGTCTTTGATGTTACCTGTCTCTTCTTTTTTTTTTTTTTTTTTTAAACATATGTGCTCTAGGGCTATAAGTTTCTCTCTCAGCTCTACTGTCACTGCAACCTATAAGTTTTGATAAGTTGTACTATCATTTTCACCTTGAGATATTTACTGATTTCCCTTGCAATTTCTTCTTTAACCCACTAATTGTTTAAGAGTGTGTTAACTTTCATGTATTTGTGGATTTTCCAGGTCTCTCCCTGGTATTGATATCCAGCTTCATTCCATTATGGTCAGAGAAGATGCTTTGTATAATTTCAATCTTATTACATTTATTAAGACTTGTTTTGTGATCTAACACATTGTCTGTCGTAGAGAATGATCCAGGTACACTTCAGAAGAATGTAGATCTCTGTAGGGCATGTCTTTTGTTGACAAACTGTCTTGGTTTTTGTTTGTCTATGACTATTTTAAACTCTTCCACATTTTTGAAGGAACGTTTTGCCAGATAAAGAATTTTTGGCTGGCAGTTTTCCTCTGTCCATACCTTAAATATATCCCATGACCACTTTCTCACCTCCATGGTTTCTGATGAGAGATCAGCACTTAGTCTTATTAAGGATCCCTTGTATGTGAGAAATCACTTTTCTTTCGCTGCTTTTAGAATTCTTTATATTTGGCACTTGACTTTGTTATTAATATGTGTCTCGGAGTATGTCTATTAGGATTTATTCTGTTTGGGGTTCATTGTGCTTCCTGGACAAGTATGTCTTTCATAAGAGTTGGGAAATTTTGGACAATTATTTCCTAATATATTTTTTTCTGTCTCTTTTCCCTTCTCCTCTTTATCTGGGATGCCCATTATACATGTTTGCGTATTTCATCCTGTCACTCAAATCGTTGAGACACTACTCTATTTTTCCCTATTCTTTTTATCAGTTCTTCTGACTATTATTTCAATTTTCCTGTCTTCTAGTTCACTGATTCTTTCTTCTGCCTGCTTAAATCTGCTGTTTTATGTCTCTAGTGTATTTTAATCTCTACATTGTACCTTTCATCCTATAATTTGTTAGATTTCTTTTTATACTTTTAAATTATTCTTCATGTTCACACATTTTCTTAATTTCCTTTATCTCTCTCTTTTTTTAAAAGATTTTATTCCCCCTCCCCATTGTTGTTTGTGCTTGCTGTCTGCTCACTGTGTCTGTTCATTGTGTGCTCATTTGCTTTTTAGGGGGCATTGGGAACTGAACCTGGGACCTCCCATGTGGGAAGGAGGTGCCCACTGGCTTGAGCCACCTGCACTTCCTGCTTGATGTGTCTTTCATTATGTTTCCTCATTGTGTGTGTCTCTTTGTTGTGTCACCTTGTTGTGCCAGCTTACCATACCAGCCCTTTGCATGCTGTCTTGCTTATCTTCTTTAGGAGGCACTGGGAACCAAACCTGGGACCTCCCATGTAGTAGGCAGTTACCCAACTGCTGAGCCACATCCACTTCCCCCTTTATCTCTTTATGCATATTTTCCTTCACCTCTTTGCATTTATTTAGAAGATTTGTTTGAACTTCTTTGATTAGTTGTTCCAAATTTTGTTTCCTCTGGTTTTATTTTTTTCCTTTTACTGAGCCATATTTTCCTGTTTCTTGCAATTTTTTGATGATGCTTATGCATCTGATTATCTTGATGAGTTAAGTCTGAGGGCAATTTCTCCCTCTTGTATAGGGTTTTATTTATTTTTTACTTTTTATTTTTTAAAGATTTATTTTTATTAATTTCTCTCCCCTTCCCTCCCTGCCCCAGTTGTCTATTCTCTGTGTCCATTTGCTGTGTGTTCTTCTTTTTGTCCGCTTCTGTTGTTGTCAGCGGCATGGGAATCTGTGTCTCTTTTTGTTGCATCAGCTTGTTGTGTCAGCTCTCCGTGTGCACGGCACCATTCCTGGGCAGACTGCACTTTCTTTCGCACTGGGCGGCTCTCCTTACAGGGTTCCCCTATGTGGGGGGCACCCGTGTGGCACGGCACTCCTTGCACGCATCACTGCGCATGGGCCAGCTCCACACGGGTCAAGGAGGTCCGGGGTTTGAACTGCAAACCTCCCATGTGGTAGATGGATGCCCTATCCACTGGGCCAAGTCCGTGTCCCTCTTGTATAGGGTTTTAAGGTTCATTGGCTTTGTGTTAGGGTTCTTTTTTGATGCTTCATCCAACTTTTTCTAGAACTTTAGAATAGCCTGTGTTTAATCAGATTTTTCTCAGCTCTTCCTCATTTTATTCTTCCCCTGGATATGTGGTATAATTTTTAAGACTGCACTTTTTGCATACTTGTTTCACCTCCAGGAGAGTTTCCTTTCCTCTGTTGCTTTTCTAGAAATCTTGGTACACTCTCTTTGTTTTTGTGCAGAATTTTCTCCCCAGTTTCTATGATTTCTTTCAATTCTCTCCCTTACTTAGGGTCCCATTTTCCTCACACTTTTCAGTTCTGAGACCATCCAGCCTTTCAGTAGTTCAGCTTAAACCACCACCACTCCAAACCCTCCTTGTTTTTTTCTGAGTCTTTTCTGCCTTTGGCTTCTTCCACCCTCATGAATGAGAGGAGGTCAGTCCAGATTGGTGGATCACTCCAAAAAGTCTACTTTGTATTTAGATGGTCCATCCAAGAGAAATTGTATTTCATGAGTGCAGTTTCCAGGTGCAGTTTTACCATGCACATGCTCTCTCTCTTTTTATTTTTCTCCTGGTGGCCTTCTTCTTTGCAGCACTTCTCCACAGCTTGCATTCTGTCCTAGTTCTCTGTGGATTTGAGTCCCTGTGTCTAACACGCTGCTGTGAGGAATCTAGTCTGTATCCTCAGTGGGAAGTGGGAGGTGTCCAGCCCACTGCCTCTGAGCAACTCCTGAACTGTGAAGGATTGAGTGAGGGGGAAGGGAATCGAACTGTTGGGTCCAAGGACTGAAGTTTCTTACCTGATATTTTTCTTTTTCTTTGATTCAGTGTTTGTGGAGTCCCTTCTCCAGTCTCTACTGTCCTCCAGAGTTCTAAGGAAACAGGATTTGTCCTTTTATTCACTGACTCTCTGGAGTTGTTTTTCAGGGGATATTCTACAATGTCATGCTGATTTATCATCTACTTACTCTTTTTAACTGAATTTCTAAAATTGAATTGCCTTTTACTAATTTATTTGTAGGAAATAACTATACTAATCTACTGTTCCTTATTTGTATGGCAAATGTCTTTTCCTAGTTAGTGGACTCTCTTTTCACTTCTGTTAGGTGCTCTTCTATGAAGAAGCTCTTAATCTTAATGTAGTTAAGTTTAGCAAATTTCTTTTTATGTTGAAATTTACATTTCCTACTTAGGAAAAGTTTCATTTTATTTTCTAAATGTTTTATCATTTTATCTTTAATATTTAAGTATTCAATAGATTTGAAAAAGATTTTTGGTATGGTATGAGGATAAAATAAATTAAAGAAATAGAAAACCACATAAAATACCATGACTTTAAAATGCTGTTTGACCTAAAGTAAGGGGGAAATGGAAAGGAGAAATGAGTTTATATGGCTACGAGTTTCTAAAAAAGAGTCTGGAGGCTGGCAGAAGGTTTGCCCTCATGCACAACTGAGCAGAGTCAGAGAGACAGATAAAGCAGATACAACCCCCAGATATTGGTTCCTTTGAGGGCTAAAGAGACCCATGGGAGTTATGGTCATGGCCGATGGGGTTAACTACCAGGGCAGATGGCCCCTCTTTGGAAATGGTGTTTATGTGTGATGAATCTGGACTCAGATGGGATCTCCCTTCATAAGACTTTCATGCTAATGCGCTGGAGGTGCAGTTAATGTTGGGGTTTAAGATATATTTAGGGGATTTGAATCTCTGGACTGACAATGTGATAGCCAGATCCTGAGCCTCAACAGACTCCAGCACCTACAATCTGATTTATTGGACTTACCACACTCAGCTAAGATGGAGGTGAAGAAGGACAACCACCACACCATGGAGCCTAGAGTGATTACAACTGAAAATGGGAGGATTGCATCCAGCATCCAGGTGGAATCTGAGCCTCCTCTTGACATAAAGGTGCAATGGACACAACCAATCCAGTGTCCACATAGAAGAGGTGGCATTGGATTGGGAAAAGTGGACATAATGGACAAAGGGTATGGGGAAAGGCAGGAAGAGATGAGAGGTGGAGGCGTCTTCGGGACATGGAGCTGCCCTGGATGGTGCTTCAGAGGTAATCACCGGACATTGTAAATCCTCACAGGGCCTACATGATGGAATAGAGGAGAGTATGGGCCATGATGTGAACCAATGTATATGAGGTGCAGAGGTGCCCAAAGATGTACTTACCAAATCCAATGGATGTGTCATGATGATGGGAACGAGTGTTGTTGGGGGGGGGGGAGAGGGGGGGTGGGGGGGGTGGGGTTGAATGGGACCTCACATATATATTTTTAATGTAATATTATTACAAAGTCAATAAAAAATAAAAAAACTAAAAAAATAAAAAATAAATAAAAAGTAAAAAAAAAAAAAAAAAAAAAAAAAGAAATAGAAAACCATAGTCTTAACACCATTTATTGAAAAGTTCATTCTTTCCTCACTGATCTTGAAAGCTAGGCTTTTTGCTAATCAAGAATCCATATATTTAGGATCTATTTTTTGGTTCCCTAGTTTATCCTATTGTTCCTTATGCCTATTCCTTCATTAATGCCACACTGCCTAAATTATTGTAATTTTATAATGACTTTAAATATCAGTTAAGTTCCTCTATCTTGTTCTTTTTTGGGAATATCTTAGCTAATATAGTCCTTTACTCTGCTATGTAAATCTTGGAAGAAGGTTGTTATTGCCTCACTCCAAAACTTGATTGAAATATTTTTAAATTTACATATTAATCTAAGAACACTGATATCTTTATTATGACTTTCAGTTTTCTGATAAACAAGCTTAACTTTTCAATATATTTAGATTTTCTATAATAGTTTCAAAGAGTTTTATTTCCTTCATAAATTTTAGACTTATCCTAAAATACTTAAAAAACTATTTTAAAATTATATCATTTTAATAATACCTTTTTTAAAATGGTAGTTTCAAATGTTTATTTCTGGTACACAAATGCAATTAATGTTGTACTTCATTTCTATCCATCATACTTTCTACACTATCTTATTAATTCAAGTAATTTATCTGTTTATTATCTTGGACTTCCTATATAAAAAAATTATATCTTCTGTGAGTAATGTTTTATTTTTTCATTTCCTATTCTTATACTTTCATTTTTTCTTTCTGTACTCCCTCTATTGTATAGAAATGGTGATAGTATGCAACTTTGTCTTCTCCTGCTCTTGAAAAGGAAATGTTTTCAACATTTCACCTTATGCTGTAGGTTTCTACAGATACTCTTTATCAAATTAAGGAATTTTCCTTTTTAAGGAAAATTAAGATTAAAAATCTTAATTTGTTTTGGATTTCTACGTTTAATGGATGTTGGATTTTATCAAGCATTTTTCTACATTGTTTTAGAAAATAATGTGATTTTTCTCACAAAGGATCAGCTGAGCATTGAAGTATCTTTCATCTTAAGGGCATTTACTAAGTGAGGTGAGCATGAACTTCAGTTTTGACGGCCTGGCTGGGCAAAGTGGAAAAGTGATGATGAAGCCTAGGACTTAGTGATTGGATCCAAAATGGATATACTCTTATCATTAAAGCAATCTAGAAATAAACCCATCCCATAGAGAACTGCAAGGAAAATTGCAGGTCTTACATATATGACCGAAGAGGGAAAAAAATTCTCCCTTGAAAATTCATAATTATAAACCAACATCATGGTGTTTCCAACAAGAATTTACACTATTTCAACAGTTTAAATAGCTCCAAGATAATAATTTTATTTAAACTGGTCCCTAATTGTACCTTTTGTGTCCAGTAGATTGAAAAGAAAATCCTCTCTGGAGAGCCCAACTTTATTCCATCCCTCCAAGAACTCTCAGATGAAATTTCATGAGCATAACTCCACAGTCAAATATCAGAAACACACTAGGAAAGAAAAAATATCTAAGCAAGAATTAGCTGAAAAAAATAAAAAGCAGAATCAGACTCCCAAAGACTTCAAATATTGGGAAGTCATTTCAATTTTCACTCATTATTTTTCATTCGCACTATTTTTTTTCATTCCTTATTGCACTTAAAACTATACTCAAAAATACTTTATCTTTTGGCATTGAATTTCATTTTAAAAAATGCATAAACCCTTTCATTTCTATGAAGTTAAGAAATCAGTAATACAGTTAAACTTTAATTTGTAAGCTAAACATGATTACACTGATATGGAATCTGAGGATGATGTTGATATACCAGGCTGTAAGAATTTCAGTGTACAAAGAAGAGTAAAAATATGAATGGGTACTTTTTTGTTGACCTTAAATAAACAAGGAATTTTGTAAAATTTAAAATACCAAACCATATATTGAAAACTATTGTTTTAAGTTGCCAAAGGGCTTCTGAGACAAAATACTAAAAATGGGTTGGCTTTTTAAAGTGGATTTATTTGCGGTGAAAGCTTATAGTTCCAAGGCTATGAAAAGTCTAAATTGAGGCACCATAAGAGGTGCTTTCTCACCAAATTCAGCTACTGTTGATCCTGTTGTCTGGGTACATGGCAGAGCAAGATGGCCACTGGTCTCTCAGAGCCCAGCTTCCAGAATTCAGCAGCAACCAGGCATAGAGCTTGTCTCTTTCTGAGCTTCCTCTATCAGTCTTGGCTGTGCCACTTTATTCTCTTGTTCAGCTATAAGCTATCAGGCATATAGCAGGGCTGGTCTCCTCTTGAGCAGCATTGCAGGCCCAGCCTCTTGAAGACCTCATTCTTAAGCAATCATCTAGTCCTCTCTCACAAGGCAGAATCCAAAATGGTGGCTTTCTTTTCTTTCTTTTCCTGTGTCTATCTCTCTCTGTGTTTCATTTGTATTAGACCAGCAAGAGGGCAGAGAACAAGCTGGCTCATGCTTCACTGACAAAGTCCAATCAAAAGCCCTAAACAGATCCTACCAAGTAATCTAATCAAAAGACCCTCAACCAAATTTAATGCAATCAAAGGGTATCTCAGCCACAGGAACTGATTAGTTTAAAAACATAATCTTTCTCTTTTGGGGATTTGTAAAGTAATTTCAAACTGCCACAACTATTATGTGAGTAATTTTTCAAACTTTAATATTTTTGTAGACAGAGACAGTTTAACTAAATGCTCTTGATGATAAGTAATATAAATTATAGAATCTGCTCTATTTGTGTAGGGTGATATTTTCAACCCAGTCTCAAGAGCTTTCAAATGTATTAAAAAGATCTTTACATTTGTTTTTTGAAATTTTTAAGAAAGTTGCTGTATTGATCCTGTATTGAAAGTTCTTACTTGATCCTGAACCACAGAACACTGGTCATGTAATAGTCACTTGGTCAAAGTTGAGCTAACCATAGTCTGCCACTGGAATTAATAAATAAAGAGGGGTAAGATTTAAGGAATAGACTCCTGGCAAAGGAAGAATTTATTGGTTGATGAATCCTAAAGAAGGCTGATTTTGAGCCTTAATTCCAGTTATTAAACTTCCTAGAGATCTATGAACCAGTAAATTGCCTTTGCTGAAGCATATTTGAGTTTCTGTAATTTGCAACCAAAATGGTCCTGACAACTACACTTATATATAAAGAAATTGAATTCTGAGAGGGTTTCCCTGCATTCTGATAGTCATAGAAGGCAATGCATGAATACTCTCTTTTCTAATATGATGTGTGGAACTGGGAAGAGTTGCACAGTATGAGTCTTTTGGAATTCCTGTCTTGATCTGAATGAATCCCTTCCCACTGATTTATTCCAGAGGCAGGCCAAAGTCAGGATTGTCCAAGATTATTCCTTATGACAATGTTTTGGACCATTAGTATATTGATAATTAAACTTCTGGAATCTAGAGGAATTCCATCAAGAAATCTTTCCTAGATGTGATTTTATTTTCCAGTTACTTTTTACTTGAGTTTTCATATGGTCTGAATGGAAGAGAAGAGGTCTGAAGTTTAGGGCAAGATCTAACAATTAATAAGCATTTTACCTATATCAAGGAACAAGCTGTTTAATTTGAATTTATTTTCTGGTTAGGTTATATATAGTCTCCTCACTATCAAGTACTTGAATATCAAGGTCTGCCAAATCTACCCATAAAATAGTTTTCAAATGTCTGCCCCTTTTCTGTTCCCATTATTACTACCTTAGTCTAAGGCTTTATTTTTCTTATTGAAATATTCCAAAGATTTTCAGCTTCTCCTAACTCTAAATTCAGCATTCATACTCATGCTAGCAAACCCACTAGATTCTGAGGTGGTGTTAGTGCTGGGGTGCTCTCCGCTAATCTTCTTATTCATAATATGTAGTTCATGGTTGCCAAAAGTGACTAAGCATCAGAATCTTGGAGGGGGGGGGATTTAAAATAAAAGATTTTCAGTTTCCAGACCTTATTTATTGAATCAGAATCTCCATGCATGTGTTTTATAAATTGGTATTTTAAATATGTTTTCAAGTTCATCCTATGAATAAAGGAAATCTGTTCCTTTTGTTTGCCTGTCTTTTCTTTTTAATATATATTTTAGGCAATTTGTAGATTTACAGAAAAATCATGCAAAAAAACCAGAGTTCTCATATACCTCCCCCCATTATTAGCACTTTGCATTAGTGTGGTACCTTTGTTAGAACTGATGAAAGAAATTATAATTGCACTATTAATTATAGTCAGTAGCTTACATTAGGGCATATTTTCCCCATATATCATCCTGTTATTATTATTTTTTAAAAGATTTTAAAAATTAATTAATTAATTTATTTCTCTCCCCTCCCCTCTCCCCCCTCCCCCCACCCCGGTTGTCTGTTCTTGGTGTCTATTTGCTGCGTCTTCGTCCCCTTCTGTTGTTGTCAGCGGCATGGGAATCTGTGTTTCTTTTTTGCTGCATCATCTTGTTGTGTCAGCTCTCCGTGTTGGTGGCGCCATTCTTAGGCAGGCTGCACTTTCTTTCTCACTGGACGGCTCTCCTTACGGGGTGCACTCCTTGCGCGTGGGGCTCCCCTACACGGGGACGCCCTTGGTGGCACAGCACTCCTTGCATGCATCAGCATTGCGCATGGGCCAGCTCCAGACGGGTCAAGGAGGCCTGGGGTTTGAACTGCGGACCTCCCATGTGGTAGACAGACGCCCTAACCACTGGGCCAAGCCCGCTTCCCTATCATCCTATTATTATTAACACCTTCCATTAGTGTGGTGCATTTGCTATAATTCATGAAAGAACATTTTTATAATTGTACTGTTAACTATTGTCCATTGTTTATAACAGGTTTCACTGTGCTGTACAGTCCTGTTTTTTATTTGATTCTAGTAGAATATGTGTGATCTAAAATGTCCCCCCTTTATCCACATTCACATATATAATTCAGTGCTGTTAATTACATTCACATTGTTCTGCTACCATCACCACCACTCATTTCCAAACCTTTACAATCAACCCAAATAGAATTTCTGTAAAACTTAAGCATTAACTTTCCTTTCCCTACCCCCAACCTAGTCCCTGGTATCCTATGTTCTATATTGTAACTATGAGTTTGATTATTCTAATTATTTCATATCAATAAGATCATACAATATTTTTCCTTTTATTTCTTGCTTATTTGACTCAACATGAGGTCTTCAAAGTTTATACATGTTGTTGCATGAATCAGAATTTCATTCATTTAGAATGCTGAATAATATTCCATTGTATGTATATACCATATTTTGTTTATACATTGACACTTGGTTGATCTGACACTTGGATGCTTCCATCTTTTGGCAATTGTGAATAATGCTGCTATGAACATAGGTGTGCAAATATCTGTTTGAGTCCCTTCTTTCAATTCTTTTGGGTATATACCTAGTAGTGGGATTGCTGGGTCATATGGTTATTCTGTACTTAGCTTTCCAAGGGACTGCACCATTTTACATTCTCACCAGCAATGAATGAGTGTTGCTATTTGTCCACATCCTCTACGACACTTGTAATTTTCTGTTTTTTAAGCAGTAGCCATTCTAGTGGGTGTGAAATGGTATCTCACTGTGGTTTTGAGTTGCATTTTCTTAATAGTTAATGATGTTGAGCATCTTTTCATGTGTTTTTTAGCCATTTGTATATCCTCTTTGAAGAAAGGTCTATTCAAGTCATTTGTCCATTTTTAAATTGTGTTCTTTTTATTGTTGAGTTGTAAGATTTCTTCACATAGTGTGGATACTAAACCCTTGTCAGATAGGTGGTTTCCAAATATTTTTTCCCATTAAGTAGGCTGTCTTTTCTCTTGCATGATAAAGTTGATTGTTTTCCTGTCTTTTTATTAATGTTGTGTAGAAACTACCCCAAGTTTCTTACCTTAGTCTTTTGTTCTATATTTCTCACTGTGCCTTCCATTATCACAATATTTGTTCAATAATAAACCTTATTATACTTTTTAAAGTAAAATAGTAGGAAGCAGATGTGGCTCAAGCAATTGAGTGTCTGCCTACTACATGGGCGGCCCAGGGTTTGGTTCCCAGTGCCTTCTAAAAAGAAGATGAGATACAGAGAGCATACAATGAAAAGACACAGAGAGCAGACAGTGGGCTCAAACAATGGGAGGGGGGGGGGTAGCAGGGAGGGGAAAGGCAGAAATAAATACATCCTAAAAATTTTTTTTCTCATGGAAGTTCTGTATCTATTGTAGTCCCTCTCCTGAGAAACCACAAAAACGTCATGAGGAAACTTTAAGATATATAACAGTAAAAATAAATGAAGCCTTTCCAGTTTGCTCACTGTAAAACTGATATGTATCTTTTAGTACTAGGATGTTCTCTTTACTACAGCCTCCAGTCATGTGAATGAAATTTGGAAAGAGCTGGCAGAAACATTTACTTCTCTTATAGTTGTTTTGTGATCAGGCCCTATTCATATTGATACAATTTGTGTGGTAGGACATGTGATCATACATGTAGAGTTCACCTTGGAAAACCAGGAGGTTATATCTCAAGTTCTATCTGGTTCCTACATTATAAACTCAATTTATGCACTTATCACTTGACAAAAGTTGACAATTTTACACCCTGAAAAGAAAAATCATAATGCTTTTGTTATTCTGAATAAAAATAGCTCCAGTGCCGAAGCATTGGATAGGAAAATGTGAATCTAGGAAAGGATAACAAATAAAAGATAAACTTGTAGTCTGTACTCAAAATCAAGGCTGTCTTTCTGGCCACACATAGACAACAGAAGAAAAATTTCCTGACTGTATCTGTCAAACTGACTAATTAAATCATATTTGTTGTGTGTTTATTATATCAAGCAGTACACAGTCTGGGAAGATCAAAACAGACAGGGTTCCTGCTTTCCTGGAGCTTTCAGTTTAGTTAAGTAGGAGTCCTGGTTAAAAAAAGAAAAAAAGCGATGCTTACAGGGAAGGAATGGGGGCAGGGAGGTTGATTGTATGAGAGGAGGTCATACCCAAATGACACTTCCTGGAGGGACCACTTATTCTCTGCTCAGATGTCAACAGCCAGGAGCACCCTGGGACTAGTGTAAACAAATGAGCATGAACTCCTCTAGTCTAGTCTTTGCTGCCTGTGAATATTTTGTAAAAAGTCTGTATAGGAACTAATATTATCCATGTGCTATTTTCCTTGTTCTAAATGTAACCATTCATTCCACAAATACTTTACTAAAAGTACTTACAAGACTCCTTAAACAGACTGAAAGATCAGAGTAGAAAGTGAGTTAAAAAACAACTACCTAGTGCTTGGATTAATTTTTCCTGACTCATATCTCTAATATTCTGGTCCTTGAAATTATAATCTTGACCACAGGGAATGATAAACTTTTAATGGTTCCAGACTAAAGTTAGCATCTGCAGGAACAGCAAATACACTATTTTTTCTATGAAGTTATTGCCTCTTTAGAAATTTCTGATTATAAATGGTTCTGTTTTTAAATATGTCTCATTATACCTTGCAACATCTTAATTCAGCCTCTTTGGGCCATTCAGAAAAAAGGTAATCTTTTTCTATATAAGAAGTTGATTTTTTTATTTAAAAAGTGTAGGTGGGATTTTCATGTAATTAGGAAAGACTTAGTAAGAAGATTTGGAAAATTAAATGAAGTCGATAAAAGAAGAAAACAGTTCTATTCCCCTTATCCAAGCAGAGCCACCCTATATTTTGATATATCTATTTCCAGCTGTTTACTGTACAGTTTTGATTTTCTGTCATTTTATATAATCTTATCATCAAATATGTAAACATAGATGTACATAAACATACATGCATACATATTTGCATAATACGTACATAGTATCCACACACCAAATATAATTTAGTTTCCTTATTACTATCTTTTATAGGGGATAAGTGAGCAGGCACTGGAGAACACAGACTTGGGTGCAAATTCAAGCATTATCACCAGCTAGCTCTGATAGCTCTGGGGACATTATTTAATCATTCTCAGCTACAATTTCCTAATCTGTAAAATGAGGATAAGAGAATAATCTATAACCCACATTTTGAGATTGTTGTAAGCATTAACTAATTAATATAAAATAGCGTCTAGCAAACAGTAAATGATGAATATTTAAATTATTATTATTATGTTTATACTATTCTGATAGCTATCAAATATAACAACTGTTAGGGTAAATTCTTAAATTCTTTCAACTCTTTCTCATATGGAATGATTTAAAGTTCCCTTACCTTACAGGATGTTGATTACTGAAAGTTTTGTAATCTGTCTATCTACATCTTTCTCAAAATGTTCCTCACCAAACCAAGCATAGTAATCTGTGAACAATTCAAAATGTTATGTCCTCCATTACTTTATGTGGATCCTAAATTTTTTAATGCAGCCTAAACCATTTTTTTTGATACCCATATTTTACCACTGATTCATTGCCAAGTAAATCCTTCCCTCCCCCCACCCCAAGGGGACTATAGCTAAATAACATATGTGTTAACACAAATTAGGCAGTTGGTATTTTTTTGTCCCAAACAGGACCTCACAATTCTTCCAAACAATTGCATATTGTTATTTTCTACTTTTAAGTTGTTAAAACTTTTAGATTCTGATCTTGTAATCAAATATATTTATTCACCTTCTCTATCTCATGTAATCCATATTCTTGATAGACATATCTTCTCATAGTTTTATTCTAGTCATTGATAAATATGTTACATCAGATAAGAGCAAGGACAAAGGCCTGTTGTGTATCACCTGTAAAACCTTAGTCAGGCTGACACATTTTCATTAAAACTGCCATTGGTTGCAATCATTTATACAGTTATGAAAACACCAGCACTATCCCTAAATCCATACATGTATTTCTCCATCTAGTCCACAAGAAAATAAGGAAAGAACTTATTAAATGCCTTGCTAGAATCTAGATACCTATTTCTTTTGTCCCAGTATACTGGTTTATTAATACTCACAGAAAAGAATATATAAGGTTGGGGTGACCAGCTTACTCTTGTTGAATTTATAGTTTCTCCTAGAAAACACTTTTAAAAATTTCCACAAAGTAGCCTTTTAATAATATAATCTAGATTATAATATAATCTATTTCCACCAATCAACATCAGTTTCATGGATCCGAAGTTTGCAGGCTCTGCCATCTTTTGAACAGAAGGCATTCCTCTCTTATCCCTTCCTTCCCTCTTGATTCTCAAAGATAATCAGCTAAATACTCAATAGTCTTATTTAGAAAGTCTCTGGTAATAGTTCATAAAGGTCAAGAGACATGTTGGCAGGCAGACCAGTTAGGTTCTCTTTCCTGAAGGGCTCTGACCCTGGACCTAATTAAATTGGCTCAAATCCTACCTCTGTACTTCCCTAGTTGTATGATCTTGGGCAATAGTTATAATAACGCCTATTTTATAGGTTGTTGTGATGATTAAATTAATCAATGCCTATAAATATTTAGTTTATGACATCTTCTAGATCATCAATAAATTTTACCCATGTTTTAATCGCTTCATCTATAGATTTTAGGATTTATTCTGACTTTTTTGGTACAGAGATTTTGACTTTCATTCATTCAACAAGAATTTATTGAGTAATACCTGATATATTGTAGTGAACCCTATTGAACCAATCATGGAGCTTATATTCCAAAGAAGGAGAAAGAAAATACTTAAATATGTAAAATAATGGCAGTTACTAGAAGAACGAAAGTGTTAGAGAATGTCAGAAATAACCATTTTAAAAAGGGTGGTCTAAGTCTTCTCTGAAGAAGTGAATATGTGAGCAGAGAAAGAATGAAGGGATGGGGAAGAAATATAAAATAATAAAGAACCTTTTTCTTTTTCATGAATGAATTTTATGTCCTCAACTTCAAAGAGTGGGCCTATTCCTTTATTGAGCTTCCTCCTTATTTCATGTTAAGGAAAAGCATTTTTGGTTCTTTACAGCATCTTTCACAAGCCCCAGCTCATTTCGTGCTGATGTTATTTTAATAGGTCTATGCTACCTTCATATGCTTATGCTTGATTATGTGTCTCCTTTTACCATCTTTTTCACATACTGTTTTAAATTCAGAGCCTGACAGTAGGTCCCTGTACAGCACACTGACTGGTTTCTTTAGTTTCCTCCCCATTTTCTTGCTCATTAGAATCATTTATGTTTGCATAGGCAGAACACTGCTTAAATCAAACTCTGAGATCGCATGGTTGCTTTTCCCCAAGGTTCCAATCATTTCCATTTTACCTACTGGTTTCTGTCAGAATGGGGTCCAGAGCAGGAGTTCGCCTTACTGCGTACTCTGCCTTCTGGGAAATGAAATTATCAGCAAGGCTGGTCAAGAACTTGTCAGTGTTTTGTTATCTGAGGGAAAAAAGTTGCAGATATTTAGAGATGAAAATCCCTCATACTATGATATGTTGCTGCTCTGCCAGTTCTGTTGTCTGTACTAGAAGAGTATCTTTCAATATCTCCCTCTGGGCAGAAAGTCTGTCGTGCAGTCACATAATGCTATCACTTCTCTTCGTCCTTTATTTAAAATTCATCCAGATTTTTCTCCAGTGTGTCTTTACCCACAGGTTCTTGAATTTACATGTTGGTTCTAGCTTCTCACCATTAAGGAATATTCACCTCCCTTCCAATCAGCGTGGTCTAATTATAACTAAAATACATTGGATTAAAAATCTGATTGTTCACATAACCAAAAGGTATGCCAGGAAACCCAAATAATAAGCAGATCTCCTATTCTTAATGTTAGCAAGCAGCATGAAATATAAGAAAGCTTTGGAATAAAAGGTAGTTTATTTACCTGACCAAGAGACTAGTTGGGTGACTATCAGCAAGTTGGATATTCATTGAATATCACAAGTGAAGGGCCCTTCAATCTAATACTTGCAATATTATAATACTTTAAAGGCCATTTGCTCCTTCCCCGAGACTGGAATCTCCCACTGTTTATGAGAGCTCAATTTGAGAGATCTCCATTGGTCTCTGTAGAGCCCCACTGAAATGTTTTGTGTGTATAGCAGAAAAGAAACTCTAAAAGTATATTTTAAAGCAGTTACCTCTGAGGAATAGAATTATTGGTGATTTTTTTTCTCTCAACTTTATAAATTTAATATTTGATTTTTTTTTTTACCATAGTATGTCACTTATATAATAAGGTATGTGTGGGGGGAGGACTACTTCACTTTGAAAAAATAAAATAAATGCCTATGTGTTTCCTGAATGGACACTCACCAAATACACTTTAAAGAAAAGAAGTAGTAAAGGGCCCTTAGGGGTGAAAAATCTGTACCCTATACTTCTGTTGATGAGTGAGTTGAGTCCTAAAAAGGTTAGCTGACTTGCCCAAAGTCTCATGGCTAGTTAAAGATAGTGTCAAGCCTGCAAGACAGGTTCCCACTCCTCTCCCCACTTAGGCC
Source organism: Dasypus novemcinctus (assembly GCF_030445035.2). Classification (NCBI taxonomy): domain Eukaryota; kingdom Metazoa; phylum Chordata; class Mammalia; order Cingulata; family Dasypodidae; genus Dasypus; species Dasypus novemcinctus. The sequence goes on along the minus strand of NC_080681.1, from coordinate 45,911,539 downwards.
ACTAAATTTCACCCCTACAGTATACCTTTAATTAATATCTCAGAGATTTACTTCCACTTCTATGAAAGGAAAGTAATATTATCTGCTCTACTGACCTCACCAGTTTGTTATGAGAAAAGGAGATAATAAGTGTGTAATAATAGTGGTTGTGTAAGGTGGTATTAATATGATGATCATTTTAATAATTTAATCTGTAGGTTTCTGTAGACTTTTTCCCTTCCAAGTGATTTGCATTTTAAATTTAAATCTGAGTTTAAGTGTGCTTACTTTATTGTAGATTTACAATTTGCAGGCTGCTTCCCACAGAAGAGCCTGCTCTTTGGAGTCCAGGAGACCAGGATGGTAATCTCTATTCTGTCAATCATGAGATGCATGACACTACAACCTCTTAAACTCTGATGGGAAGTTTTCTCTTCTGCTACAAACTATTCCTATCTCTTATGGTTGTTGTGAAAATTGATATTGAAAAGGCTCAAAATCAGTGGTTGTTTTATTTATGTATATGTGTTTTACTCCTTCCTCAGATTATCAGCTCCTTTAGGGCAGACTCTATCTTTGTATTCCTAGTGTCTGATGCAATAACTACACAGTATGTTTGTGGAATAAATTATTTAGCAAAGTGAATAACAAGGGATGGTTCTGAGTATGGCAGCATTTTATAGGTTAGTGTTCTTCCAACTCTGCTCTTAAGAGAACAACACTGAATTTTGTGGAGGTGATTCAGGAGCAGCCAACAGTAGTGGTTAAGGGTGTAGCTGAGTGTGAACACTTGGCTCCCTATCTTGCTGTAATCAGGGCAGACCAAGTTGTTTCTCATTAATATATTGGGCTGTCTTGTAAGACTTTTTTGAGAAGGTTTTTCAGCTAAAAGAAAGTTGAAGCAATGTATGTAGCTGGGCAGAATGTGGGCTTTTGCGTCTCAAAGACACAGCTGATACTTATTTTACCAGCAGACATCTCAGGCAAGCAAACATTTCCATGCCACATTTCCTCATTTGTTGCAGGGTTTATGGCATTTCAGGTTGGTCAGAGATGGGAAGGAAGAGACCACTTGCACACCTGCCATTTCCCAATACAGTTAGTCAAGGATACAGAACTTACATGGATGGAAGTGGCCCTTTGTATCAGAAGCAGGTGCATGCAGGCACAACCTTCCTCCACTTTGCTCTCCTCTTCCTTTGGTTCCCTACAGGCCACATACCTGCCAGGGACACTACTGCCATGGTAGAAAAACAGTGTTTTAAACTCGAAGTTGCCTCTCTAGGAGAATTTATACTCATGGCACAGGGAATGTTTACAAACATTTTGCTCTCCAGTTCTAGAACCAAACTAGCCCAAGTGAGAAAACTTCCTCTAGGAAGAGCGGGGGAGGAGCAGGCAATGTCAGAATCAGAGGTCTCTGAATAGTTTCTTTGCCTCCAACTCCCAGTGCTCCTGTGTCCCTGGAGGTTTTTTTTGAGGACTGTAAAAAGCAGAGGTGACATTAAAATATTTAATAATGTATAAATGGTTGGTTTGGGCACCAATAGATCAGAACAGATGCTGGTCATAAACAACAAGAAAGTCATGTCAGAGCATTCCAGCTGAATGCCAGTCCTGAAATAAAGTACCATTAAAATGTCCTCATTATCTGACACATAGATTGTGCTTGATTAATGTCCATCTTTCCACCTGCATCCTCCTTCCTCTTTGTAGCAGTTTGGCATTATTTATGAATTCTGAAAATAGATATTGGAATATGTTTGTGAACTGGTCTTTTCCTCTGGGTCTATTAGATTATATTGGATTAAGAGGTTTCACTTTTACTTGATTGAATAATGATTAAGGCTTTGATTGGACCATGTCAGTAGGATGTTGAGTCCCTACTCCCTTGATGGGCAGGAACTCGTGGAGAAAATGAAAAGGCACAGGAGTTAGTTGGAGTTTTGATCCTGGAACCTGGGAAGTAAACACATAGAGAAGCAGATACATGAGGAAAGAGAGAAGGCTCAATTGGACACAGGCAAGAGGACCCGAGAAGAGAAATGAGCTATTTGCCTAATAGTCTACAATTGGCCTTGTGGAGGTGAGCAGAGGACCTGAGGCGGAAGAGAAACCAGCCCTGGGGAAGAGAGGAACTCAGGAAGCCTGAACCCTTGCAGATGTCAGCAATCATCTTGCTCCAACATGTGGCAACAGACTTTGGTGAGGGAAGTAACTGATGCTTGATGGTCTGGTAACTGTAAGCTTCTACCTCAAACATACTTTGTAAAAGCCAACAGATTTCTGGTATTTTGTATCAACACCCCTTTGGCTGACTAATAGACTTTCAAATAAAATCCAGTTAAAAACAAACAAACAAAAAGGTAAATCCAAGAAGATAAATCTTTCCTAAATAACCCAAGAAGTCAAGTTTATTGTTTTATTAGTATAATATATTAATGAAGGGAAATTTTCTAACACCAAAATTCTTTCTGTGGTCTACAGTAAAATGGATCAAATTAAAATAAAATTAATCGTAAACTATTCCTTGAATTAGAATCCAGTTGTTAGCCAGAAGTGTATCTTAATTATGCTCAGTGGGCCCACTGTCTTGCCTTACCAAGTTTTTAATTTTCAACATCAAGAAGGGTTAATAAATTAGTTAGATTCTATCAGTTGCTTTAACACAATGTTTCCTAGTGGTTGGCAATGGAAATTGGGAACACTTCAACACAACCACCAGTCCTTCTCTACAATTGCTCAAGTTCTTCTGGAGATTTTGATGTTCTCCCTCTTATTAAAGAATCCTTTTCATCCTTTTCCAGAGTGAGATGTGTGTAGGATTCTTTAGGTGAGTTAGCTTAGAAAAAAGTTGAATTGCCTTTTGGGATGTTTTATTGGGAGCAATAACAGAGAAAAGAAGGCAGAGGTAAAACTGGATCATAGCTACTAAAGTAGTGGAGAACACAGGATAGAGGGAGGGGCCAGGCAAGTTATTGACCACATTTACCATTTAGTTAGAGTTCTCACTGGTCTCATCATAAAGCAATGCTTTTGCTGTGCTTTGGGGATCTTGTAACAGTATTGGTCTTTGCTTAGTTCTTAGAAAGCTTGGAGGCATATTTAGAGCTTACAGGCAAATTTATAGCATACATAGCAGCATTCATTGCTAGAGTTATCTTTTCCCGTTACTTATTTTGCTTTTCTATCTTTATTTCTCTTTGCCTCATTATTCATACATCCTCTTACTTTTATTTCTGTTTGTTTGTAAATCTCCCTATATCCTTTTTGGAAAATGAAGTGCTATAAAAATAAATAAATAAAAATTAGGATTCATGGTAGATAACTGTCTTCAATTGTGTTTACCTCTTTCAGAGTATAATCAGTTTAACCAGATTTTTTCTACTGTCCCTTCAAGATCTGGGAGTCATGGATTTAAGGAAAAATTAAGCAGTTTTGATTAAAAAAGAATATAAATCATAAACTGTGAATTAAACTAAGAGTGCGCACACCCCTCAAAATGCTAACTTGAAATAAAGCAAAAAAAAAGCACCATCAACAACACTGGCATACAAGAGATGATGGAATTTTTTATGTACCCACTATAAAGCTAAACTTTTCAAAATATGCTTCTAAAGTTCTTTGCTATAATACAACCCAATAGGTAAGATAGAATGTTCAAACTTGTTCCATTACTAGCTAGCACATTTTAAAGTATTTATGTGGCAGGACTTTGAAAAATTGTTAACTGTTTTGTACTGCTAATAGTACCAAAATAATATAGCAAATGCTTGAGGACTTATGTGCCAAGTATATATGAGAGCTTTTACAGATCTTTTTCTAACAGATTTTTTTTTCAAGTTAAGGAAGAAGAAAAGGTTAACCTTCAATATGGTTTTCATTTTTAAAAAGTAATGTCTGTGGCTTCTTTGAAAGACGCATTTGAGCACTTCAGTGGTGATGTTTCAAAATCTTTTTCACAGCAAAGTGATTTCAAATGGTATTTACCAAATTCTAGACTGCAGCAAATTGCAGAATTTTGAGTAAGAAGTGAATATAAATGGTTTCAGCTAGGTATACTCTCATGCGATGCTTATTAAGTATCCAGAAAATAAATTCCAATTCTCACTGTATGTGATCTAAGAATAAAAAGCAATAGTAAAAACATTTCATACTTTTTAGTGTGGATACAGACTAAATTAACTAGCCAAATTAATTATCCAATTTAATGAATTGAATATATACATATATATACACCCTCCTTATACATATAATATTTGTTATCTTTCAATTTGGCAGGAAAAAAGGGAAAGATGACAAAATTTTAAAAAAATTATATATTTTATTTGTTTTTATCAATGTTACAAATTACTCAGCTAACACAAGATAATAACTACAATAACAATAAATTTGCTTTGATTTGTGGTTACATTCCTCCCTTATTTTTGTCCATCCCTCAGTCTGGAGGAATTTGGGATGATGTTCCCTCTGCTTCAGCTGAGAGGGGCCTTAGGTATTATGGGGAAGAAGAGAGGAATTGTTTTGTTTGTTGTTGAAAATAAATAAATCTTTAAAAAAAAAGATATCTTAATTATTTAACTAAGTCCTTTAAATTATCTGTATTTATCCATAAAAGGATGCTGGCTTCTGTTTATTTGTTTGGTTGAAAAAGACAAATTTCTTTCATTTTTTCCTCCTTTGGTGACCTATAGAATGGGGATATTAGGTAATACAAAAATGATCAAAATTATTATTTGCTTCTACAGAGGTAACTTTCTATGCAGGGGAACTGAACATGTCACAGAAAGAAAAGAAACCACAAGAGCTTGTATCAGTGGAAGAATGGTGGGAACTGGTAGCAAGCAGAGAGAGAGAAAAAAAAAATCTTGCAAATGTGAATAAAAGTAGTGCAGATTAAGCCAATTAGTAAGCAATACGGAGGCAATATAACTCCAATATTGAGCTATGTTTTCAGTAAACATATGATATTGTATATATGCAAATCCTTTAAACACAGTAAAACACTTATTATTATTCAATACATTTCTTCACATCTTAGTATATATTGACAGCATAATTCAAACATTTATTCAAAATATAAATTATTAATCATCAAGGCTCAAGAAATAAAATGCTTACTGGGATCAGGAAGAAACATTTATTGAGCGAAGGGCAGTCATGTGAAACATCAAGTCCTCTTAATCTATTTTTCCATTTCCCACTTTTGATAGAGATATAGTAAAGATACATTTCACTTTTCTTTAATACTAGAACACAAGATATAATCACAATTTGGATGATTCATGACACAAGACACTTGCCTTGTTTTTAAGGGAGCAGTGGAGAATGCCGAGAGTCAGAGAGTCCATGTTTTGTCTAAAAGGGAAAACCGTTCCTGCTGAAAGTTGCCATGAGGTAATACCAAATGTTCTCAGATTTTTTCCATTTTCTTTTCAGAAGGTGAAAATACATATTTTAATTTAAACCTCCTGATTTTAAAAAGATGACAAATAAAGAGATTAAAAACAACAACAATAACACTGTGTGACCGAACATCTAACAGGCAAACAAACCACATTTGTTGGCTACATTTATATGCAAACCCACAGTTTGAGACCTCTGTTGCATGCTGTGCTAGGAGCTGAGCATATAAAACTCAGTGGAAGTTTAAGGAGCTTACAGTCTGGTTGGAGCAAGACAGGTAAATGAATTAATACAGTGACCTGTTATATGTGCTATGATGGGGAATCTATGTTCATAGATCCCTCAGCACTGAAAAATTCTGTTTTCAAGGACAGATGAAAAGATAAATGATATTTGTATGCTTTTCTTAGATAGCAAAGTAGTATACTAATATATTTGTATAAATCAAGAATGTAAACAAAAAGTAACACCATTTAAAGTGTCAGCAGGAACCCCCTTCCTTAGTAATATTGTTTCATTAATTTACTCTTACAGATATTATTAATAAAATTTGCTGGTGATTTGGCAGAAAAAAATACTGGTTTAAAAACGGTTTTTGGCACTTGGATGTAGGGTTCCAGGTTTTGACTGGGTTAGTGGATCATAAATAAGTAGGGGAATTTTTACTACAATATATAATTCTTCAAAGATACTTTCCTTTGAATAAAGCTGAAATGCTAAGGTGCAAAAACATACCCTTGAAAGCCACATGTTAAGTCTTGCTGATTCTAATTTATGAGTTTCCTGGATACATCTTAATCTTATGTAGGCTGTTAGGACAGGAAGGGTAGAAGGGAGAAAGGCTGTCCTAGGTAAAATGGGATGCATGGCCAAGTTTTGAACTTTTCTGAATTCACAAATGGCGTTTTTCTTTTGCTTTCCATGAGCTATTTCCCACCTCCCCAACGTGCATGCACACACACACACACACAAAGATCAATTAATAGTATTCAGAAATTTCTTGAACTATTTGTCTACATTTGTGTTTTTTCTACTTAAAAGCATACATACTTACATTGTTATTACTTTTTTTGGAAACCACTCAGATTTTTATTGCAATCACTAATTTGTTTTATTACAATATTTACATATGGCCTACTAAAGTTTTTAAAGATAAATTGACTAAATCTCTTCCTAAGTACATCTATGTGCATATTTTAATATATATATATTTGTGATAAGTATTTTTGTTGGATTATTAGTTTGAGTTGTTCTAGTCATATCAGCAAAGCAGTACTAAAATGCTATATTGCTTTGGACAATACAACAAGTAGCCTTATTATTGAATTAAATTTTGTAATGGGATTCATGATAACGAATTTGAACTCATTTGTTCAACAAATATTTATTACCATCCTACTCAAAAAGCTCAGGCTTTTTGGCCAGACACTGAAGAGAACATTGTTCTTCAAAAGGTTTCTGAAAGTAAGTGAATGTTTAAAAAATTACTGCAATTTGGTTTATGTTTGCATTCTGAACAGTATGATATGACTTGCTGTGTCATAATAGTGTTGGAGGTATCTTAGGAGCCATTTTCATTTCAGGATGAAAGAATTTGGGCAGAGAGAAGTGCTTCCAGGTAGAAACTTCTAGAAAGTTGTTTGAGGCATCCAAAACTTCTTCAAGACTATTGAATCCTCAAAAGGTCATGAGCTCACTTTGATGTATTAAGAACTTTTAAAAGTTGTATTGCTGAGGATTTTTCATACCAACTTACTAATGTTTGAGAGTACAGTGGGTAATAAGTATAAAATGGTTGTGCTATAGCTGTGTTTATGGATGGTTGGGTAAGTGGGAGAAGAGATAGAGAAGATAGAAGCTCCAAAATTTACTAAATGCCACAAACACAGATTGAGATTTTCTATGTGTAAAATTAGGACTTCTCTGGTAAATTAAGCTGAAAGGAACTTGTCACAGTTATGGGACACAAAAATTGAAGTAAAACTAGAATTAGTCCACCTAAACCTAATATAATTAGAAGGGGAATAGTATCATGAAAGAAAACTGAATGGAATTTCCGAAGAAAGAAGACTAGAAAGTAGAAATGACAGATGTATTATCTGGCTGTTAAGTTTTGCAGAGTGTACCAGAAATTGAGATATTTAAATGAAAAATGTTTTATTTTCCTGCATGTTTAAAAACAAAATAGTTGAGAACCTGCCCTAGATTTATTCTATAACCTCACAAAAGTTGGGGGAAAATGCATCTTCAGGGGGTAAAAAAAATTAAGACGTATTTGAAAGAAAAATTTGGAAGTAATAGTCTGTGAGAAATAGTATACGGTTAAAATTCCTGAATGGTATGCATATTAAACATATTATAGAAATCTTTATATTCTAATTAGTTTTATGTATTTTATATATTTTTATGTATATTCCTATTTATTTTCCACATGTATTTACCCCATGTTTCCACAGATGATTTATTTCTCTGGGGAGAGAGTATGTTTACCACTTTCTAGTAGCACCCAGAGCACTGAATTGAGACAAGGCGATTTTCTATGAGTGTTGAATAATTGCCTTTATTATCCCTACATTTTGAAAAATGTCAACCCACAATTTCAGTAAAAAAAACAGAATTAAAAATGAATATAAAAAATATTGTGCAAGCCTCTCTGACATTAAATCACCCTGTTGTGCTAAATGTACTACAAAAGGTCTTCTAACATGGGCCCAAAGCAAACAGTGGGTGATCAAAGAACACATCAGCAGTGACACCGAGTCACACTGTGGTGTCAAGGACAATATATGCTGAAATCTCTTTTATATTTCTTCTGTGATATTATGCCAGAATACAAATATATGGACACAGATATATACATATACATGTGCCTATATATTTTTTACAGAATTTAAATAATTTATTCAAGTAAATTATTTAAAAGATTAAAAAATTCCTTTGTCAAACAGATTAATGGAACCTTGTTATTCAAAAGATAAATCATTTTATATGAGGTGGCAAAGACTTCAAGGGCTAATAAAGGTTTTATGAGAGATCAACTTTTAATGAATTAATACTTTTACATGCACTTATTTTATATAAATATATAAATATGCACACATACTTACAATGATATTATATCAACATTTTCTGGCAGATTTTTAAGGAAACAGTATTCACAGTATTTAAAATAAAGTATTTTCATAAATTTAATTTTTAGGAGCTGATGCATGTAATTCACCAAGGAAAATAGAGGAAGATTTAAATAATAGTACACTAAATGTTACTATTTGTGTAATGAGATAAAATAGATTAATTACATTTTTTTTCTATTTTTATTTTATATTAATCCAGTAACCATTAGTCCTGAACAATTTTATACATGTAGTTTTGTAAGGTTTGAAATATATTCAGCACTCAACTCTTTTCGTTGTATAGTTTTTAATCAGAAAGAAGTTTTGCTGTATAAAATTATGGTGAACAGGTATTTGTATAACAAGACCTCAAGACTCTGGGAAAAATTTTAAGGATTTTTATGAAGCTCTGTATACATTCTTCTGCTAAATTCTGGCATAGTTTCAATTTGAGACTCCAGTGAAATTCAATTGGTTTATTTTATAATTAAAAACAAGGAAATCAAAGTAACAAAAATATATAATGTATAGCACTCATGTTTATAATAGAAACATCCATAAAGAAAGAAACATGTTCTAACTTTTCTCATTACCCCAAAGGGAATTGCATCTTTAATCACACAAAGCACAACTGCTTTCTAATTTTGTTTAAAGTGTTTCAGTACTTACAAAAACCAGATCAGGTTATTGTAAATCTAGAGCAAATTAGAATCATTGGCCTCTGCTCAGCTGTATGTATGGGTTCTATGTAAATCATAAATTTAATGGCACACTAAGACACACATCTGTTTCAGTTTTGCAGAAGTTAATAATCTCACTACAGAGTATTTAAACACTTCTTTCATTAACTGGAAAATCGAGGCAAAGATAGACTTCCCTCAGTCATAAGGTACTGTGATATTTTACCTCCATATTTTGATAAGCTATAAATTTATATAAGTAGCTATGCATAGGTTTCTCAATATTCTGTCTAGTATCTATTTTTGATGTTACACAATTTTCTCTTGTATTGGAATATTCAGTATAAACAAATCATATCAAATCTACACCTGCATAAAATAGCTTGGTTTATACATATGTATAAAATCATTTTGCAATAGGGCATTGGAGAGAAGGTAAATATTAAGTAATTATATGAAATGTCAGAATTTATTCTTTTAAATATTTTTCAGATTCCTTATTTGATTACCCATACATTAGATTTTAAATGATAAATGATAGTCTTCCTGGGATCCGCGTTATTTAAAATATTTCATGTTCTTGGGTTTCCCAAACACATATATTTTATAGCAAACATTCTTACACAAATTTTCCTTAATTTTATTTTGACAAGCCATAATAATTTTTAATGTTTTATCTATGACCTCTTTTCTTTGAAACATATAGAAGTATCTTCAATATTATAAGGCATTATTGTGTTTCAATTATCATTAGATAATAACAGGAAATTAGTTTTTCCTGCAGTGTATCATACGTTGTCTGAACAATTAAAAATATGTGGTTTGAATTTGGGCCATTAATTCAGGTAGTAAGGACACAGTACTAATTAAGCTGGTGTCATAAATTATATCTCCATAATGAAGGGAAGAACTCTTCTAAGGCACTAATAATTCTCTTTAGTTATTTTATAAATACGTGATTTTGGTAACCAGGGCAGATGGATAAGAATATGGATGGTTCAATTCAACACACCTTCATTACCAAAACAAAACAGTTTAAGGAGTATAACACCAAGTAATGCTTCGGCATTATCTTTTTAATGTAGAATAGATGTAGAGGTATTTTATTTATTTTTATTTTTAACCTAAATCAGAAAATTATTTCTTATGATTTTTTTCATTGAATATTTGCTCAACAAAACCTTATGATTATCAAATCATTTCTGTACCTTCTTTGAGAAATAAATGACATTTTAATATGATTCTAAATTTGTATGCTAATTTTAAAGAAAACTATGATTCTTTCCTAATGTATTTTTACTGATCACAAAAACATATGCCTATTACATCATTGTTTGGTCTAGGACCTAAGTGATTGATTTCATAGTGACCTTTATAAGGATTTAAATTTTTCTTGAAAATAGAGATGAAAACATTCTGTTATCTTATGAAGAACTGTATGATGAGAGCTAGGTTTAGAAGACGGTGTTTCACTTTGCAAATTGCCTTTCTAGTTTCCACGTGCTCAAATTTATTTTCACTAAAATATGCACAACAAATGAAAACTTTTTTTTTATAAGGCAGCAGAGAAGTGGAACAAAGAAAGGCAGTCCAATTAGAGATTAAAACAAGGAAAAATGTCAGTAATGACTTGTAAAATCAGAAGGATTAATAAAAGGGTCAAACATTTTACACACTATTTTAAAGTATTAAGTATTTTTAGAAAGGAAAAGTTTTGCATAAAAAAAATACTAACAGGGAAGCGGATATGGCTCAAGTTATTGAGCTCCCACCTAGTACATGGGAGGTACTGGGTTTGATTCCTGGTGCCTCCTAAAGAAGATGAGCAAGACAGTGAACTGACACAATGGGCTGGCACAGCGAGCTGATGAAACAAGATGATGCAGCAAGAGATACAAGGAGGAAAACATAATGAGAGGCACAACAAAGCAGGGAGTTCAGGTGGCTCAAGCAATTAGGTGCCTCCCTCCCATATGGGATGGCCCAGGTTTCATTCCTGGTGTCTCCTAAAAGGAAGATGAGCACACAACAAACAGACACAGCAAATACAAACAACGAAGGAGTGGGGAGAAATAAAGAAAATAAATCCTTAAAAAAAAAATTCACTTAAAAAATATTAACACATGTATTTCAAGTATTATTTTATAGTATACAATTAAGAAAACTTTAATGTATTCTAAAGTGAAAAATTTTAGTTACATCATTATATCTTTGACCCAACTTATAAAATGCAAAGAGAGCATTTGTGAATTTGTTTCTTGCCTTTTAAAAGACTTTTGCAAGTTTTTCCATACTACAATGAGTAATCCAAGTCATATACCCAGGGTCACTAAAAATTCACTTTGGACTATTCTGTGACATTGTTATTTGGATACCTATAAGAGTTAAGATCTGATGAGTGGGGAGCTGCCTCTACCATTACCCATTGCTTTGCTCTTGTTCACACCCAAACAATACATGATGATGCTTTACCAAGAACTGTCCATTCAAATGTTTTATATTAAAAACTAAGGATTATAAATTTAGGTTACTCTTAGTGTATCTTCATCTATTTTAAATAAATTTTAAAGAAATTTCATCTTCATTGATGACAGAAGTGGACATTTGCATATATTTAAAGTAGATGGAAGGCCTATTTTTAAGCCACATACTTTAAAAAGAAAACATTTAGTAATGAGTATTCATGATAAGCAAAATAATTATCACAAGAACTTAAAGAGAGCTTTGTATAAAATGACTATTCTTAGTTACACTATGAGGTTTGGCAGAAAGAATGATAAAATAAGATCTATAAGACCCAATTATAGAAAATCCTCAAGGTGCAGGGCTTAATGAAAGTAATGGGAACAATCTATGGGAAAGACTAACTTTGAGTTGTGTAAGACCCAGTGCAACAACTATTATGAGAGATATCTTTTTAAAATTTGCTTACCTTTGAGTATCATAATGGTAATGGTATGACAATTACATAATCCTTTATATACACCTAAAGATATATAAACACTCAATACACAGCAACAGTCATGGATATTTTTTCAAGTACTAATTACAAAATGATAGGTAGTTCATAACATATGTAATTATATACCACAAAATAATAGCATTAAGCACATCATAATCATATTTATACTATGCTTTAAACTGTCATTACTTTTGGAGACTGCATCCCTACATTTTGGATGGGGTTTGCCAGCTTGGACAAGATTTATTCAGCCTAGAGACAGCCGAGAGAATAGTTAAAAACTTATTGGCTCTGCCGAATGCTTTCATATGTTTTTGCTCTCATGGAAAATGAGTTTTGATTTCTTTTTCGCCCACATGCATGGCAAAGCTAAAATGAGAAACAAAACTAGCAACTTTCAACCAGTTCTCGTTAGGTTTGGTATTCACATATTGCTTTTATCTGCTCTAGAGCTTTAAAACAGTTTGTTTTCTAGAAGAGGGAAAACTAGTTTCAGCACCAAGCATCATCAAACAGTAATGATGAAGAAAACGGAAATGATTAGGTTTAGGATGTAATATAGTTAATTTTATTTTTATGTCTGCATTTTGTTTCACTTTATAACTCAAAGAGCTATGGTCAGAGGCGAGGCGAAAATACACTCCCCATCAGGGATATAACCCCTTATGGCTGTGTGTCTCAAGGACCAAGGCAATTTTCTGCCTGCTGTCAAGTCCTGGCATCTACTCCCCATCATAGCCCGTTTTATTATTGGCTTAGCTTTAGAATTGTTTTTGCCCATGTGGGACAATGAAGAAGCTTTTACTATGTTTTACTGGCTTTCAGGATCACAGTATTTTGTAACCATATCTGTTTTCATATTTCTTCATATTCTTTATTTCCTAAACTATTGCTATGCATATGTGTATTTTGAGATGTACCCCATCCCTCCCTCTAAACAAAGATGCTTGGATAGTAAATAGCTTTAAAAGTTAGTTTAATTTCTGTATCAGGAATACGTGAACCCATTAAAAAAATAATGTTTGGTTTCTTAAAGTTGCTTAAATTAAAAACATGAGTTTCTACAGTTGGAAAAAACATGCATGGCTAAAAATGTTTGAAGCCCATCAATCTCTCTAACCACATAAGCTAATGAGTTCCTTCTGTTTTCTTTGAATGAAATCACCATGAGTGGTTAGATGCTGATTTAACATAAAACAAATGAAAATGGGTGTTTCCTTAGCCCTTTGTAGAATTTATTTTAAAAAACAATTAGCAAGTATTATGAATAAGTCAATGATTTTGCCATCACTTAAATAATAATATAGATTGAGTAGTTAAATTGATTGGGTTGTAAGGAATGCATAACACACTCTAACTCCCCTTAACTTGTTAACATCTGCAAACATTATTAAGCTTCTCGTTTTATTTTTTTCTCCCACAACACCTGTATAGTTATAAATTATGTTTAGAATTGTCATGAAATGTCAAGCAAATTATGTTTTCTGGATGTGGATATACTCTGTAGTATGTGTCATTTTTAAGTGTTCCTTTGTAATGGCAGGTTTGTGACTAACAGCTTAATCCTGAATATATCAATGCAATTGAAAACCCAGCTTCTATTCTTTGTGTATATGTACTGTTAGGTCTAAAGTGTGAGGAAGGATTTTAAAATTCTTCAGTACTTAAAACATTATCAAAGAGGAGCAATAGTTTTAGCTATAATTTTTAGTACATATTATGCTTCTGATGTTCTTACATGAAAGTGCTGAACCCTTTGAACACTATCAAATACACATCCTATTGAATTAAGATTAAAATTTACACGAGAGTTTTTTTACTCCCTATAGTTTTTAACTCTCATCTGACAACTCCTTCCCCTTCCCAGGCATCTTCCTCATTTGTAGTATAGTCAAGACTGGAGAATGACTCACTGTGTCCTGAATAGCAAAGGATATCAGCCCTATGAAAGTTAGACAGTAGGTGATTCCAAAGAGTATTTCTGTGAGAGTTAAATAAATAAATAAATGAGCCAACATATGGCTACCCTAATTCAGGCAAAAGTTTCTATTGATTACTTACTAATCTCATTAAATAAAAACTTCAGCCCAATTTCTGCCTCCCAAGAAAAAATAGGATTAGACTGATCTGTGCATTCATTGGGACATCTTGTGAATTATGCCCAGGTGGTTGAAAATCCTTCAAAGATGAACAAAAGAAAGGGTTAACATTTTTGGTAAAGGCAAATTATTATCAGTTTCAGATATTAATTTTGATTTACATTCCCAAATAAAATGATTTTAAATTCCAAAGAATACCATGATATAAATGACTTCTGAGGTCTGAGAATTCTGTTTCTGCCTTTTCCCCAACTACTTTGAGTAGCCTGATTTAATTTGCTAGGTAGATCTATTGTATGTATATGTTTTGACAGACATAAAACCTTAGGTACATTATAAGGCTTCACACCAGCTCTGAATAAGTGTGCTTTTTCTAGACTAAACTATATGCTGCATTTGCATTATATGCTCTAAGAAATTTCAAACAAAAGTGTGTATGTGTTTTAAAGCCTAAATGCTCTTAAGTTGCTCCTTTTATCTTCTGTAATGATGAGAACATAAAAACATCAATACATCAAGTAGAAAGACATTTTATAATCAGATTGTTTTAAGTTGTGAATTATAACGGATCGACCCCAAAAAACATGTTTCACCTATTTACATTTATGTACATCTAATTTAGGATTTTTACAAGATGAGCAACAAACTTAATAGTTGAATCGCTACAATATCTGGCTTTGTGCCAAAATACTAATATGTATTTAGAGTCCTCATGTTTTTTGAACAATCTGCTGTTGACATTTTACTAACACTATTGTTTGAAATTTCTGAAGTATGATGACTGCAATACACCCGCAGCTACGAAAAGTACATATTTCTGAAAGCCAAGAAGCTCAAGTTTCATCCTATCATCTAGAGGTTTCAAATACTGGTGTATCAGTTTTTCGTGAAAACCAGTGCAAACATGCTTCTTTAAATGATGGCTGCATTCATTAGTAAAATCAATGAGTTAGGAATATATCTGAAAACTTCGTCATTTTCAGGTCAGAAATTTTGTAATTAAGAAATAATACAGGTTTGATTTTCCTCGTACGCACGAGGACACGTACTGGCTCTTCAATGCTTTTCAAGCCTGACTGCCCTGCCGTGGTCTGTCCTCTTAAGTCTGGCTGTCTGCTGACAGGGCCGACAGAGAGGGGCAAGGAAGTGTGTTCAGAGGACAAGAGCAAAAGTAGTTTCAATGTAAGGAAATGAGGGAAACAGACCGAGCAGCACGATGAGTGCACTTGCGAGTGAAAAACCCTGTAGTCGCCTTTCCTTCCTTTGCTTATCCTGGTGGGTTTAATCAAAAACAAACAAAACAATCTTGTGAAAAATAGTCAAAGCCAAAGTTTAGCTAGCTCTACGTAACTGCAAAGAAAAAGTCATCGCATAAAAGAAAAATGTAACTTTCATTAACGTGCGCGCCGGAAATCTCAGGTATCAAAGACGCATTAACCCTGGAGCGTCCCCCCAGTGCGCCGCAGCCGGACGGAGGCGACCGCGGCTAACAGACGTTCTTTCTCCTCCGAGCACTTACACAAAAGGAGGGCTGCGGAAACTAAAAGTTTCGGGGCCTCCGGCTCGGTGCGTGGAAAAGAGAGAAAACCTGGAGACCGGGTGGGTTAAGGACGCATCTTTAGGCGTCTCTTCGAAGTCCAGGCAAGGAGAAAGCTCCTTGGCCCGGAAGGGGCTGAGGGGGGACCTCGAGCCTTTCGCCAGCCCTTTGCGACTCGCCTCGGAGTCCGGAGCGCTGCGCTTCACCGCCATCTCCCAAATACCCTTCACCCCATTCCAGAAATAAAATAAATATTTTTTAAAGTGCGTGTGTGTGGACAGGATGGAGAGCGGGCGCCAGTGGAGCGCGCCGAGACGAAGGGCGCAGTAAGTGGAGTTTGGGGGGTGGAGGCTGGATGGCTGTGTCGATGGGGGTGGGGAAGGAAGGCTGGCTGCCGACTCCCCGGGCCAGGTGGTGGGGAGGTCGCGAGCCGCCGGGGAGGGGAGGGGAGGGGAGGGGAGGGAGGGGGCGCGGGCCGGCGCAGGCCGCCTCTCGGGCGCGTTCCGCCGCCGTGCGCGCGCGCCCCTCTCCGCCGCCGCCGCCACCCGGACAGCCCTGCGGCCGCCTCGCCGGCGGACCCGGGCCGGAGCCAGGGCCGGCCTGCTCTTGGGTGGCTGCGCGGCCACCTCCGCCGGCGCTCGGACGCCCTGAGCCTGTAAGTGTCCCTTTTCGCTACCCCTCCCCCAGTTCGGGCGCACCGGCGCCGCAGCTGCTCAAATGGAGTGGAAAATGGCCATTGGGCGGCAATGAGTTATAGATTATCTGCTCCACGTTTTGTACTTAGCTGCCTGTAATCTTCTTTTGAGTTTGTCTGAGCCCCTTGCTGGAAAAATCAGGAGGGAAAGATTTGTCCTTTGCCTCTGTACACGTTAATATGTTTATATGATTAGCCAACTCCGAGGGCGCGCGCGGGGGTGGGGGTGGGGGTGGGGGTAGGTGAGGATTTGAGGAGGAGGAGGCTGGAGGTGACTCCAGTTCAGACCTCGCCGAGAGTCTGTGTCAGGACTTCGTACTCCCCCGTCTCTCTCCCTCTCTCCCTCGCACTCGGGCTCTCTCTCGCTCTCACTCTCTCTCTGCTCACACACGCACGCTGAGGTGCCGGAGCGAAATCGGGAGCTTACCGGAGAATTCCTTGGGATTGTTGGGGGGCCTCTCCCCTCTGCTGCTGTGCGTGGTGCGGCTCGTCCCTTCTCTGTTCTGCCTACCTGAGCCCGAGTCCTCGCCTTCAGCCTTGCGTGGGGCAGCGGCCACCTCTCAGCGTCGCCCAGAGATCCGAAATGTGAGGAGGGGCCGCCGCTGTCTCGCCCCAGGCCGCAGTGTCGGCTCGAGGGATGGTCGGCGCGGACCGCGGGCGGAGGGGCTTCGCCTGACAAACTGAGTTGGCCTCGCGCCCCGGCGTCTGGTCGTCTACCCCCGCCCCTCCGCCGCCGCCGCTCCGAGGGGACTCCCAAGTCTGCGCACCTCTGCCGGGCTTCTTTCCTCCAACACCCCTTTGGCTCTGATTTTTGCAAAACGAAAAAAAAATTTAAGGGAGCGTGTGGTCTGGGGGTGTGTGCGTGTTTGTGAAAGACCCCTCTCGTGGAGCGGCGTGTGGGAAACTGCGGGAAAATGTTGACTTAACCCCAGGAGCCGCCCGGCGCTGGCTGCTTGGCTGGAGGAGGCGGCGGCGGCGGCCAAGCAAGAGGACGCGCCGAGCAGCGGCGCCGTGTCCGGCCGGCGAGCCGCGGCGCTGCCTCCCGCGCGGACTCGGCGGCCGGCGCCCGGGACGGGCTCCGCTCGTGGCGGCCGGCTCCGGGCCGGCCTCGGCCCTCGCCGGCCGGGGTTGTCGCTGCCCTCTGCGCCTCTCCCCGCGCCGCCCCCGAGCCAGACGGCCCTCTCCCGGGGCGCGCTCGCAGACCGAGGTAAGCGCCGCGGGAGCGAACAATGTGCCTCTGTGCGGGGTTTCGGAGACCTGTTTGCTTTGCGCCTCCGGCCCGGGGGTGGATGCTGGAGGTGGAGAGCCGCGGGGTTGTTGAAGCTCGACTATTTGTTTATGTTCGTGCGGGCCAAGGGGGAGACCCCAAGCTCGCCAGCTCGGGCTGCTCGCCCCCTCCCTCTTCTCCTCCCACCTCCTCTTAGAAATCGATACGAAGAACTCTCAGACCGGTCCAGCCTGCATCTTCTTTTAACACTCAAGGCATCAGTCTATGTACTGGGGACGGCGGCTGGGAGTGTGCGTGTGTGTGTGTGTGTGTGTGTGTGTGTGCGTGCGCGCGCGGGTGGGGGGGGGGCGGGGCGCGTAACAATCGGTTGGGCTGAAAAAAAATTTAAAAAATGTCCTAAATGCTTGGGGTCCGTAGGTGCTGCTGGCCCTTTCACAGCCGGGCTGGGAGTGCGAGGCGCTTTCTCGGCGGGGTTGCTCGGGGGCTCCCGCCGGAGGCCGGGCAGGAGCGCGCCCCTGCTGCCCGCACCCCCTGCGGGTGGGCCAGTCCCGGCCAGTAAGTGCAGCGGGGAGACCGAGCGCTGCAAGCGAGTTGAGGGGACGTGGACGGTGGGGGAGGGCTCGCATGAGTTGTTGGGTGTTGTTGGCTTTTTCTCTTTGGTGTCTAGGTGGTGTGGCGAGGCGAGGATGACAGGAAAGCGCAGCCAGATGTGGCCGGCGGGTCCTGAGACAGGCAGTCATTAGGGGCGGCGGGCTGCCATTGCCCTGGCGGCCGCCCGGGGCGGGAGGGTGGCGGGGCCAGGAACCCGGCGGACAGCTAGGAGGGCAGAGAGCGTCCCCGACCCGCAGTGAGAGGGCAGCAGCGGGCCGCGTTGGGCCTGCGGGAGAAGTTACGGATGTGGGCGCCTGGGTTGGCTGTGGGACTGGGAGCACTGCGGGACACGGGCTTGTAGGACAGGGTGGCAGCGTGGGGAGGGGCGCGAGGACGGGGGAGACCTCTGGGCTAACGGAGCGTGGTCCCCTTTATTGGCTGGGGCGACCCTCTGGCGGAGGGGTGAGGGTGAGCAAAACGACTAAAGCGTCCTGCAGTGTGGAGAGAGCAATGCTTGCAGGACTCTCGCTTGGGACCAGTAAAGTTTGTTGCTTTCGCGGAACTCTATGCGATTTGGGTTAGGGAAGTCGCTGGCTTTACTTGATACCAGAGTGTCTCTGAGCGGAGACTAACGTGCCTGTCTTTCTTTTTAAAAATCTTCTGTTCACCATGTCCTCTAAAAAGCATGGTTGGAGGGATAAATCCCGCGGTGTCTCTTCTCCCTTCCTGACGTTCTAGGGACTCCTCCTCTTCTTTCTTTACCCCTTTTCTCCCCCCCCCCCCCCCCCGCCCCAATACTGTTCTTCTTGATAGAAACTGTTGTCTCAGATTCAGACTGAGAAAATGTTTTCCTCCTGTTTCTTGAAAGGTGTCAGGCTGCTTAGCAGCTTCTCCAAGCTGCCTGGGAGCGTCTGAGCCGCAGCCACCAACCATATGGTTCCCGTTACAAAGACCAGGTTCTAAGGCACTCTCCTCCCCACCGCGCCGCCAATTCTTAGATTTTCTTCTGCAGTTTTGCCGTGTGTATACTTCTCTCTTCTCTTTCCAGAGACGTAGATTTAGCGATGGAGTTAGTTCATTTATTTCCCTGTGCTTATTTGTGGAAAGGGCCCCACCGAGTTTGCTCTTTGCTCAACTCGCATTGCACAATGAAGAAAGTCACTTCCATTTGGCAAATAATTACCTGTTGGGGTATCTCTTACTAACTCTGTTTTGATCCAGAGTAAATCTTAGAAGATAGGAACTAATGAGATAGTACAGACCCATAGCAGAAAAATGGAATAGTTTTTGCGGTGTCTTTGGCAGGCTACATTTCAAGTTGTGATGGGACCTTTTTGACCTAGGAAAAGGTAACTTTAAACTTAGGATCCTTATAATACTAGAAACCCTTGATAAGAAGGTCTCCTTCTGTTCAGGTGTGATAAGGGACTTTTCGGCCATCCCAACAACCTCCATCCTCCAATAAATTTATACGTGATAGAAAAGAGTACTGCAGAACAAATGCTGTGTTGTTTAATTTCATCAGACATTCCGATTCTCTCCTTTTGTTGCTTGCCTCCAAAAGAGGTGCCATTTCACATCATTCTGCACAAATTGTTTGAATTAATGCAAGTGTGAATTCTTACCGTTTGAAGGGGACTATTAGCATATCAAAGGTTTCTTAGCTTCAGCGCAATTGAGAAAACTTCAGCCTGTCTTCCATTTGCTTCCAAGCAGAGGCCCAAAGGGCAATGAGAATTGTAAAGGGTAAAAATGGGGAGGTGGATTCAGACTGTGTTTCTGAACTTTTACTGTTTTGTAATTATGTGAGTGAAAAACATTGTCTATCGCTGTGGAGCCCTTGCAAACGGCAGGACAATTATTTTCTATTGATAAATGGTTTGTTCCTAGAAAAAGGGTGACCTTTTTATGATAGTCACTGTTGCCTGTCTTTTGGGGTTCCTTCAGTGGAAGTGTTAGAAAGTCCTTCTAACGTCATAGTTTTGTAGGGCCTACACTTTGTTAAACTAGTAAAATGATTTAATTAACCCATAAAACAATTTATTTCTTGTGAGGACACTCATTTCTATACCTAGGAAACTTTACTGTTAATACAAAGCTAACAGAATAGGAAAAAAGTCAATGGAAGATTGTGGACATTAAAAACTCTGAAGATCAACTTTAACACAACTTTTATTGCAAATGTAAATTGGAAAAAAAGATTTCTAAGTGATAATCACCCTAATTTTTTATGAATATTAAGTAGAGGTAATTCTGTTTAAATATCGATTGTCTTACCTAAAAATTTTTGTGTTTTCAGCAAACAGAGTAAGCTCTAGTATTCAGTTTAAAGTTGGTTCACTTTTTTATTTACAGCTTGTTTCCTTTTTCTTTTTTACATTTGCAGAGAGATGTTTCTTTGCATTTCTTTTAACAACTCTTGTCCATGAATGACGAAACCAGTAAGAAGAACATGTACTTGGGTCATTTTATAGAGAGCATTATGGGTCAAGGGAGCAGAACTTTTATCTTAACTTTTGGGAAAGAATTGGTTTTGTTTAATTTAAGATTTTATAATGCCTAGTTTTAAGATGAAAATTAATTTCAAGGAATGTTTTGGAGATTTTAGGCCCTTATTTTTTAGAGTTTTGCCTCCAGTGGTTGGTTACTTTGGAACAAAGTACGTCCTTCATTCGTGGAGGTATTTTTTAACTAATGTTTAAAAGAACTCCTTGTTTTTATTTTAATAGTGAAAATGACGTCTGTAGTATATAACAATTATGGAGGAAAAAACATTAATTGCCTGACATTTTTAGTTTTTTGTTAATAGGGTGATCATTTCTTTTTCAGATTGAGATGTGATTTTTTAGTGCCATTCAAATTGGATATCATTACCCCCAATCATTTTATGATGTTTATTTATCTGATCTCTTCAGCTGTCTAAGTACTTAGTGGTAAAAAAGCCCACATTAATGTAATTACTATTATTGCACTTAGGTTGTTGTTAACTAGTCTGCTTTGAATGCAGAGTTTTGTAAAGAAAATACATTATCCATTGAGCTATTAGTGATAATCTAAAAATTGTCTAGAAGCATTGCTCTTCGTTTTACATGGTGGTGATCTTGAATTCAGCAAATCACCAAAGGTGTAATATGCAGTGAAAAGATTTTTCAAGTTTTAGATGCCAAAATTGGACTAGAAAAAAATTAATGTGTTGTGGAAGCACACTTCAGCTGCCATTTTCAATCACTGTGGGTTATATGTGTTGGCTACAGAAAATGAATTTAGAAATTCAGGTAGCTTTGGGAGCAGGTAGTTGGGGAAATCAGAATATTGAATCATAAGGGGTAGAACAAACCAATTACCTCAGGTTTTGACTTGAGAGTTTCCAATAAATATAATTTTCCAGACATTTTACTCTGCTCTATTAATGGACTAACATCAAAGGAAACAAAACTTCCAAATGTTATAAAAACTAATATAAATATACGAATTCCACATGCAGTACTACAAGTCTTAAATTAAGACAGGTAGTTGGAGTTTTTATTGCTGCAGTTTTCACAACCAACAGAAATGTTAACACCAGGCATTTGGGGGTTTCCTTTTTTAAAATGAGCGAGAGGAGACTTTTAAAACCAAAGTTTACTTAGGGTTAGATCTTTGTTCATTATGGAAGCATTGTGTTTTATTTAAAATTTAAAATATTATTAATGACTTAAGTAATACAGAGCTATGTGATTTAGTCTTGTCGGGAAGGTCAAGAGGTAAATAAAATCTGCAAACCATAGTAATAAAATATTATTACTCTTTTTTCTGTCAAAATGTTTGTATGACCAACGTTTGGAATAAATATTCAAATAATGCTTAGCTTCTTGATAGGTGTAATGTGGAAGGAAGAGAGCTTATAGTTTGTTTCAAATAAGCTTGTTTTTTTATTACAACACCTTTGTGTTATAGCTAAGAGAAATCTCTGTTTTCATTTTAGCACTATCTGTATCACTTCCCCAATTACTGATACAGAACTATACCCATTAAGTGTACTTAGATCAGGAATGTTTTGGAAACAGATTTATATAAGGTTGCTGTTTATAATAAAAAAAAGTTTCATCAGAGACTAGCACTTTTGCCTATTGATGTTTCATTGTATCTGATTTTGAGTCTTGAAGGAGTACAACATTTGACATCTGTATTTTTTTTCAGGAAAAGTGCTTGTAAAACTAAAGTGGAATTAATTTCAAGTTAATAAATTTTAGAAATAAAATACGTAATTATTTTTAAAAGTTCATTAAATTATTTGCAAAAATGTATAGCTAAGAACTTTGCAGATTAATGAGTTCGATGCAGTGTTAAAAATGAGAAGATTACCTAATTAGATAACTGTTTTGTCCCTATTTTCTAGAATGGTTTCCCCATATTAAAAGACATAGGTTAACTAACATCTCTTATCTAATACTATTTTATAGCCCCACCCAAATATTCATCTCTTCAAACTATTAAGATTGGAGCTTGAAAGGTTGAAAAGTGTTTAATTATCTAGATTACTGTAATTATACTTGATGTTATCACAAAAATAAATTAAGACTGTTCTCAAATATTTTTTTGCCACTCAGGATGCTCTGAAAAATCGATCAAGTAGTAATTATTATTATTTTTAATACTTTAAGAAAAAGCTTAAGAAAGTGTTTTAACAGAGATGAATAGTTAATTATTAGACGTAGGGAATTAGAATACCTAAGTGATAATTTCTATGTTCATTCCTAAATTTTATTTAAATTTTATTTGGTATTTCAATATGGTATTTTGAATTTAGTATATATTTGAAGTTTAAGTTTTAAACTTTGAAAACCCGTTAATACTCTTGCGGTAAGTAGATACATTTTAGGTGAGTCATTGTGTCTTAAGAAAAGGTCTTAATTAACCTAAAATAGTTAAAAATCTTTATATAGGTCATTTACCTGGTAGACTTAAAAGTAGGCAATAATTTGCAAGTTATTTCTAATGTATTCTTATTCAACAATTTTTTAAAATTCCCATATTTGGCAAAAAAATTTGAAAAAATCCTGAATGCAGGAACCAAGCATTGAACACCTGCAGGTGAAGTACAGCTTACAGCAATATACTATTGATTGCTTCCGAAGCTCAGAGCAAGTGTAAATACATTTTGTTTAATTACAATAAAAATGCAGTTTTATGAAGTAATATAGTTTGTCTTTGTAGAGGATTTTATGCATTGTGTGATGGTAAGTAAAATCCCATCACAGTGGTATAAATTTGTTCAATTACCAGAATGGCTAAAAGAAAAAAATCAATTTACATGGAAAAGCAACAGAAATTAGATTACCTTGCTTAGTAGAAACTTGCCAACAGTGTCTAAACTGCTTATCAAAAATTACCATCTTTCAACAGTGTAAGAATATTGGCATTTGTTTTAATATTGCATGCATCTTTTTTAGTGACTTGTGTGAACAATTTTTTCTTTTCCATTTTTTAAAAGGAAGCTATTGCATGTGAGTTAGACATACAAGAAATTATTTTCGCTTACATATTCTTGTAATCTTTAGAGGTTTAAGTAGTTGCTTTTCTACTTTTCTAGAATTTGTAATTAGTTTGTATTTCAGGTCAGTGCAGTGAAATATCAGATGTAATATTATGAATCAAAAGAATTCCATCTACCAGGAGGGATAACAAGGCTATTATCAGGAACAGAAATGCATTTTACTAATTTTATTACTAATTCTAGTGTTATACCAAATTTGAAATCTTAAATTCTTATAGCAGTAAAGTGGCATGGGATCCATCATAGCAGATAGATAGGCACCTGTTTTATTACCACCTTGATTCGTTCTGGCACCCAGATTTACCAAAGTGCAAGAATAGGCACAACTGCTTAAAGCTACCCAGCTGTTTTTAGGTCATGAAGTCAACTTCCTGGAATTTTTGGGGAAACCAGTTGAAAAGGGAGGACAAATGTCACTTTAAATAGAGATGTTTAAATCACATTTCTGCCTGAGGGTAAAATTTCAGTCTGTTTTAGCCCGGATGTAGTGTCTCCCTCTACAGAGCACCGCATTAATCACTACCTGACAAGAAAACGTATGCTGAGCAAAAAGAGCCCTGTTGGTCTTGTCATTGATTTCTCCAGTCGGTGAGGAGTATATTTTAAACCTTAAAATTCACACACAATCTCTGAATTTCACTGTCTAAATTAGGTGTCCAAAAATAATCCTATTTAAAACAAAAATATTTGCAGGACATTTTTTAGGATAGATCCAATGTTTTAATAAAAATAGAAATAAAAGGTTACAAAGCAAGTAGGTTAAGCAAAAGTTAACTTTCTGAAATATATAACAAAGTCTTAATTCCATTTTAAAATGTACTGTCACTTTGAAAAGATTTTTTTGATGCGGTAGTAGAAAAAGAAACATAAAAATGAGCTCCTGGTTCTTGGACAGGAGACATGGTAGAAGGTGAAAAGGTTAGATTTAGAATTTGCATAAATTCAAACACTTACTGTTTTGTTAAAACAAAATGTGATACCACCCTGTATCTTTGTCTGGATGAATACCAATTTTTAGCCTTTGTAGTAGTGAATAAGAATGCACCATGAAATAAAATAATAAAAGAAGAAAAATAGAGCTTAGCTTTGTTCTTTCAGTTATTAGATAGTACTCAACATCTTTCTTGATCAAACATATACACGTATTTATATGCACACAATTTGTATTCTGTTAGTTTGTATATTATTTGTTGATAGTTATTGGCTAAAAAAATCATATAAAATATGTACGATTAAGGTATCTTTTAACCTGATTTTTAAAATGGTGTGACTTATTTGGTCTTTATTTTGTTCCCAACGGTATTCCTGTCGGGAATTTCATTGTACTGTCCACACTTTGCATCCTTTATGTAGGTATTTTTGCATCAGTCCACAGCTCAAACTGATCATTGCTCTGGGTTTACATGACAGAATAATCTAACCCTAATTACAGTCAAAAGTAGATCTTGGTTTCCTGGGTTGACTTGGTGACCTTGCTTTTCACTAATGCTTTTTCTTGGAGAGGATAGTAAATAGTGTCTGTCTACAGATGGGTCAAAAAAGGATTTTCTATTTTGTTCATAAAGTGAGGTCTAATTTTAATCATATATTTTTAACATTATGAGTACTATGAGAGCAGTTCTCCATATAACTGTTGAATCATTTCAAGATCATAGATAAGGTCTTTAGTTGATGTAATATTTGTTTTATGTAGATTACTTTTAATCAATTTTCAACTACAATTTTTATGAGAATGAGTCATGTTGAAAAGTATTTCCCTGTGTTTTAACTTCCAAGCAAAATATTTCTATCTGGAATTATTATTTCTTTTATACCCTGAGAAGTTTCATTGGTACCTTCCATGCAGAAATTTCTTTTTTTTGCCTTAAAAGCCTACCCTTTTTCAGTGTTTGCTCCTGTGGTTATTGATTAGAAATTACAGAAGGCGTTACTTAACAGCATTCTCGTCACTCTCTGTGTGTTCTTAATCTCAGGATGCCTGTGGTGTATTTTAATTCTTAAAATTCCTGGTTTTCCAGTGGTTAATATCCAGGATAATTTAGGAGACATTAATTTTGATAATGTTACATACTTACACATTAATGAGAATTTAATGTGTTAAATGATGTACTGAAGATGTGTGTGTGTGTATAGATATATCATTTTTAATTTTTAGAAAGATGAGCATAATTACCTAAACACTTGCTACTTCATATGCATCAAGAAATAAAGGTGATATTAAAATTATTGTTTCTTAAGCATTTCATTTCCTAACATTTAGGTATTTTTGTCCTTTTTCTCAGAAGTCTGTCTGTCATGAATAAGATAATATTTTGATAGTATGTGCTGCTTCTTGATCGCTTACAGATGAACAACAGAGCCGGTCACCCATATGCTTTTTCTGTTGCAGGTGCTATGATACCCATTTGAAGTTGCGTTTCAAATCTTTGCTGGTTTTAAACTAGTTTACAGCCTAGATATTTAAAATAATCGTGAAATGAAGTTTGATTTATTTCTCTTAAGAATATCTAAAAACACTCTTTGCTGCTTTTCTCCTTACTTTTTGTTTTTTCTTTGGAAAAAACAAAATATAACGGATCTATTTCTGTATGTTTTAACATAAAGTTAGCATCTTTTACAGTTTTCTTTTGTTTAATAAGAATCTTAACTTTAAAAAAAACACTTTATGTAAGTCTGTCAATTGATTTATAGGTAGGTCAGTGGATTGCCTTAAATTTCTAGTCACAGGTTACCTGTTATAAAGATAGTGTGTATGTATCGGAAAGGAAAATTCTTAAAGGAGGAAGCATCAGACATTTTCCAGCAACATTTTTTTTGAGAGCATACTCCCCCTCCAAGACCTTGAAACTGTTCTTAACTTTTTTCCCCCCTCCTTTCTCAGAGAAGCACCCCTATTACTGTTATCTTGAGAAAGGAATATCTTGAAAGAGGATACTGAGTAACAGAAATCTAAAATACTGAAATCTAAACAAATTCTGGAAAAATACTGTAGAAGGATAAAGAGCATGTTATAACCCAAATCAGCTTTTATTTTCCTTTTTTCTTTGTATTGAATTAATGAAAATATACAAACTTATTTTTCAAAAGTAAATGCACTCCAGATTTAATTTTTAGATTTACTCAAAAAGGTAAGAAATCATGCTTTGTAATTTACTGCATACATATAAAAGAGATCATTTATCTATCTCTGTAAATAGATCCTAAGATGCTAGCTTTGTTTATTTGTATTCAAAAGATGAATCAGGTAAATGGGTTGGGTGGTCTGTCATTTCAGGCTGGTGCCGTGTAAGCAAGGTGATGTTTTCTTTTCCTTGAAATACGCTTTGTATGAGTAGGTATTAGTTGACTGTGGAAATTTGTTTATCCTGCCTGCTAAAGCTGCGTTCTTGACCAGGTTGGAGGACAAGGATAAGCATTGAGCAACAGATTTTTGGGACCAGTTATAGTAATCAGATAATTGGTAAAGGGGAGGTAACAATGCTAGATAATTGTAATTCTATAAAATGCTGGTTAAATTGCCTGCATTTTTATGCGGGCAACTGTCTATATTTCTCACGTTTTTGCTAACCCTTATTATTACCTGCAGAGGGAGCTTGTATATGAGATAAAATAATCAAGGCACTATAAATGGATAATTTCCCTTTTGCATATTATATTGTTAAAATATATTTTTGTTAGAGAAATATTGTTCTAAGGAAAGCAAAGTTTTTGGAGTTAGCCCAACTGTAGTGAAATTTAATATACTGAATGCCAAGTATTTGTCATTTCCTGTAGTCACAGATTGCAAATGTACCTTTTATCTTTTCTTAATTAGTGTAAATAACTTGAAAGATAATAAAGGTAGTTTCATTTTGAAATATTTATTTATTAATTTATTTTAATGATTGACTATTATCCTGGGAGAATGACTGGGGAGCTGTCTCATTTAAATAGTGGTTGCTTAGAGAGAGAACCCAGCTTTCTATATGATTTTCTAGATTGTGTAAAAATACAGGCAACATGATCACTATACATAAGCTAGTAGATTACATTTCTACATTTACTAAGTAGATCAGATTAGATGAGTTGCAAATGTGTTTCCTACAAACAAAAATTATCACTATGAATTAATGACTTCTACTTGTAATAATGGGCAAATTAGCATAGCGACATGACACTTCAACAGGGAAACCATCAATAAGGATCTAATATTAAATGATTTAGAAAACTGCTGACTAACTAAAAAAATGAATGCAGGCAAAATAGTACTTCATTAAAAACGGGTTTTATAAATTCTGTGCCAACTGAATTTGTAAGATTATAAATTGATATTCAAATATCTTGAGAGTTTTGAGTTCAGGTGTTTTGGCAATCAGGGTAATAAGCCTTTTGGAGCATTTAGATCTTTTTAGAGAACAGAATATATCACATTACCTTTCATATACTTAATTGTGGCAGGAAATCTAAAGATGTAATATATTAAATTTTGCTAAAAATGATTCAGTATTTTAAGTTTTACATTTTGGTATAGTAACGTTGGGAAAAAAAGATTACGCACTTATGCAACCCTAAAAAGAGATGTAATAGGTCCTTTTTCTTTTTTGTGATAGTTCCTTTTCCCCCTTAGTTTACCAAAGAATGATGTGAAAAAATTGCACTTTGCGTTTTAAAAGGGTTAGGTTCTTAATGAAATTCGTTGTTTCAGGTTTATTTTATTATCTTATCTATACTAATGCGAAAAGTCAGCTTATGAATACTATACAAAATAGCACTCTAAGTAAAGAAACCATTGTCTAATAAAGAGATTTATAGTACTGGCCCTGGCTATTCTGTAAGTTACCATCTCAGCATGGTCCTATGTTTTCTTAACAAGTCTGTGCTACATTAATGCAGAGCATTTTCACAACAGGGTAAGAATATCAGCAACAACAATTACACTTCAATAGGATTTTAATGGTATGTTGTACAAAATATACAAATGCTCCTTTTCCATAGAATTATCAATAGGTAGCATTTACTGCCAAGCTGCTTCTTTGTATTAAATAATATAACGAGATTCTTATGGTTGGTACTAAATATAATAGACACTGGAAAATGAAATAAAATACTGCAGTTCCTTATCCTTTCCCCCTTAATACCACACCTCCCTTCACAGTGAGGTAAGGGTTCCTAGAGAATTCATTCCAGGAAAATTGTTATTTGAAGCCCAGTAACTGTCACGGAGTGCATAACTTCCGTGATGTTATTGGAAAGACACAGCTAGGGTAAGTTCTACTCGTTTTGTCCATACTATTGCGTGGTTTTAAAATAGTGATTTTTGAATTCATTGTAAAGAAAATATATAATTTAAAATTAATTATTACTCTTGCAAAAGTATTGTTGTCATTTTATTATCTTGGGGATGTTGATGACAAAGAAGTTAATTTGTATCTGCTTTTCAGTTTAAAATAAGCCAGTCATTCTTTTTAAATTGCCAAAAAAATTATTAAATATTCTCGAAATACTGAAAGAGTATGAATTATGATAACATCCTATGCTCATTTTTATATGTCATTTAAAAGAATGTGAATGTATTATTCTTCTGTTTGAGCAGATTGTTTTCCTTCTTTTAATTGTATTATGAACAGAATATATTATGAAGACTTATCTTCAAGTAAGGTTAATATGTGTTATGAGTATAAATTTGAAGTAATCTTTTAAATATTAAATTCATTAAAATAGAAGTTTCATACAAAAAACCAATAATTTGTATGTGTTACATTGTTCATTAACCCAAAGTTGAATATTTTAACATGGTAAACACTTTAAAGGTTAAGTTAACAATACGTATATACAAACCCTTAAAAATAGGCAAAATTTTACATACACTTCTAGGAAGAGTATGGAATGCAAAACTATGAATCTGCATGTATTACTAGCTATACTGGAAAAAAAATTAAAATGCACCAATATTTTAAATTGCATAGTTAGAAACAAGGATTTTTAAATTAATGTTTTCATCTTAATTATAACATAACCAATCTTAATTTCTTTTTGCTTTTTGTGTGTTCCAAAGTAGTTACTCCTTTTGTCTAGATTTCCTAAAATAGAGATCAGATATAAAAATATTCTTTTTATGTGCTTTTTATAGGGCAGATTTTGTGGCACTACTATGTTATTTATTTAAAGCTTTATTGAAGAGTAAAAATGTTGAAATCTTGAACATTTGAAAATCAAATGTTTATTAATTTTTAAAAAGTAAATTAAAAAAGGCACAAATTTTGTCCAATAATTTAAACATTTGTATTACCTTTATATAATAATTAACATCTAAGGGAACATCTGGGATTTAAAATATAAGTACTGGTGCTTTCCATTCATGGGTATTTTTGTCTCTAATATTTTTGTGGATCTTGTATTTTAATATAAATATGATTAATAACTGCCTTTTGAGATTCATGTTTAAGAGAGAAAAGTAAAAACCCATTAGTAAAATTATTTAATCACTAATTTTTTTATGTCATATGGTTTTTAAATTTAGTTTATATGTAATACTCTGTAAATCAGAATTATTGATTCAAAAGGCATTGTTGCTTTGGCCAGGTATAAGTCAAGGCAGAAAAATAGTTCTTATTACTCATGTCAGAGGACTTAACTAAAAAGTTAGCTTTGGTTCAAGGAAATGGCTTAGCACAGCATTTTACACCTTGCCAGAGCATCATAACAAATGCTTTGTTATCTCTAAGTTGTAGTTACTGGCCCACCCTAGCTTTTGGCCAATGCATAAATAAATACCTGTACTTTTGAAATTATTCCATTAATACTTTGTTTTAGGTCTTTGCTAGTTGGGATTCAGATACCAGTTACAACACATTAAGGTATTGAAGCATACTTTCTAGAAGTACTGTTCATCATTGTATCTTTATAGTAATTTAGGGTCAATTAGTGCTTATAAAGAATTTTGTAGAATTATGGTGCCATAGAATTATAAAATAGTGTTCACTTGATGGTCAAATGTAACTTTTTACTTTTTTATTTTATTAATATAGTTGTTTCTCATAACCCCCAAAGTGTTTTGTTTTTTACTGGAGTTCTTTGTATTGTGTTATTAATAGGTAAAGAAGTACGTAAGTTCTCCTGACATTTCAGGGCTAGAGACCTGTAACTGATTTAAATTAGAATGGATTTCTGTAAAAATAATGGTTATTCAGTTAATAATGTGATTAAAAAATTCAAAAACAAATCTTAAGTATCATGGAACTCATGTTTTTACAGTTTAAATTTTCAAAAACATTTAGGATTGATTTTTAATAGCATAGAAGTATTCCTAACAAAATAAGAATTAGTTCTTTTGAACGGTGCTAAATTGAGTATCTTGTGGTATTATCAACCTTTAAGTATTTTAAAAATATTGGGTCTTATAGATTGCATTCACTAATAGCCTCATCCTCTATATTGCTTGTTAATTCTGTGAAAATCAAGAGAAGAATAAAAAGAATGTAGTTAAATTACCAGAATGCTAACTTTTTTTTTTTTTGGCAAGGTGTTAACAGAGGTGTTTATTTGGGGTCTTAGAATTGCATTCAGGGAGCACAGATTAAGGTAGCGAACCATATTGTGTCCCCTGGACTGTTAATTTTTAATTGGGAAAAAAAAACCCCTAAATTATAGCTTTGTTAGCTTACTTTATTAAAATTGATTTTCCTGTTTTTAAGACATCATCACAAGCTCTTACATTTTTATAAATTTGATATCAGACATATCTGCATTGTTTTTAAGAATACCTGTTCAGTATTTAATATTAAATATTTCTTCTGATAGAATGTTTTCTTCAGATGTTTTAATAATTTGATGTTAGTCATGTGAATTGATGACTTTATCTCCTTTTTAAAAAAATTAA
This sequence comes from Dasypus novemcinctus, assembly GCF_030445035.2. Classification (NCBI taxonomy): domain Eukaryota; kingdom Metazoa; phylum Chordata; class Mammalia; order Cingulata; family Dasypodidae; genus Dasypus; species Dasypus novemcinctus. The sequence goes on along the minus strand of NC_080681.1, from coordinate 45,879,856 downwards.
AATTACACATAAAAGTGTAAGCTGCTGTTTTACTCCAAAAAGAGTCAGATATAAGTTTAGTGATTAGTAGCGATGTATAGGATTTTCATTTAGTGTGGATTCATTAATTATACGGTGGTATTTTCTGTAGCGTTTTCATGTGACTTAATATACATGAAGTGCTCCACATTTTTTAAAATATTTTTACCATGCCTTCATGATTGCCATTATTCAGTTCTTTTACAAGAGTCTTTTAATGTTTGGTCTGGTAATTGATAATTCATTGTAATATATAAAGGTAATCTTTTTATACTTGCCGACTTTTATTCAACCTATGAAAAAGCACCTATCTATGCATGTTTTCCTTAAAATATGAAAAATTTTAATTGAAGCATCTTAAGTGACAATTTGATTGTTTATACCCACTTTAAAATTGAATTTATGTTAAGAATAGAATGATTTTAAAGGAAAAAAAGAGATGTAGTTTGTATATAAAGACGGATTTGCACGGACCAACTACTTAGCACAATTGACCTGCCATCCTCCTTTACTTTATATTGATTTGTTACAACCACATTTATGAATATATATATATTTATGAATATATATATTTATGAATATATATATAATAGTTCTATATTATATAATATATATATAATAGTTCTTGACCAGGATTTAGCATTATCTTGATCTCATTTTTTTTGGCTGAATATTAAGCTCTATTATATAAACTTATACATTATTGTATTCTTGTAAGACTTAAGAATTGATTGATTTTTCTCTCCTGATCTCCTTTTCTGTTAGAATCTAAGAGTTGGATAAACTTCAGTTGTAATTTTACTAATTTGTTGAAATTATTAAGTCAATAATTAAAATAATTAGAAAGTCAAACTAAAAAAGTTAGGAAGGATTCCATGAAACGACATATAATTTTAGCTAAATAGTTAAAAATTTCGTTAACACTCCTTTATAAAGGTTTACTTTTGGACAGTATTGTAACTATACCACTCTGAATTTTTAAAGCTTTGTTTATCTTTTTAAACATTGTTTCCTTATGCTGAGTACTTATTAAAGATTAAGTATTTCACATCATTTTAATAATAAAAAATTGGTGAAATTTAAGTGTTATCATTTAAGTTAAATTTTTTTGAACTCTACCATCATGATGACAGACTTGAGGTAGGACTTGAGTTATATATTTATGCATATATTTTTCAGTATTTATGAATATATTGTGAAGTATTTTATCAAAAAAATTCAGTTGGAAATGCAAGTCCCCTGATTGGTAGTGAGTTTCCTATATGTGAACTTTGAGTCTTATATATTCTATGTGTGCACAGCAGATGAGGAATTGAAAAATAAATGGAGAAAAGCTCAGTTTTGGCTTAATATATATAAATTATTTTTTTAAATTTATGAATTCTTAATTTTAAATGTAATCAAGAGTTTTATATTTCAAAATATAGGTACAGGTAGTTAATGATGTATTTGTTTAGCTGAAAGCAGATGTTTTCTTCTTTGGAATTAACTTACATTCAAGACTATTAATTTAACTAAAACTCTTTAAACCAGACTTTGACCTTATAGGCTATTAATTGCAACATTTATAAGGTAAAATTAAGATCGTAAAGGTAAATTTGAATGAAGTATATCTTAATTTTTGTCAGCCTTGTCAGCCTTCTGTTTTGTGCAAATTAGTGTTTTCTCAAGGTCACAAGAAATCAAGACAGAATGATTCAATTTTTGCCATTGTCAGAGCTCTCATTCCCACATTTGATAAATTACATTGTATTAAGGTGCACAGTACTAAGCAATTCTTACCATATAAATGTAGACTTTTGAGTGTCCTATTGGAAAAAAAAGTCATAACCAAATTATCTTTTGAAAAATCTGCTTATTTTCTATGTTGGTGTATTCTTTTAAAGTAAAAACATGCTTCTTTTGTTCAGAGCAGCCATTTCTGAAAATGTTGTATACATGCAAGTGACAGATAAGAGATTGGATTTTCTTTAATAATTCACAATATATGGAAAGTTTTGGATTTTAAGGTATTATTTTTGGTTTTGTACAGTGCCGCAGAGGTTATTGTGGCAGCCCATGTGGTTTTAAAATGTACCTAGTTTGCCACATGCAGAAATGTGCCCTGTGGTTTTGAAATGTACCTAGTTTGCCAGAATTCACAGACACAAAAGTATGTATTTGTTTGCATTGGTCTTTAAGTCTGTATTTATAAATATTGTTTTTCTTTTTCATTTCCAAGAAGAATTTTACCTATAAATACATTTTATCTAGTTAACTATTAACTTCTAGGCTTTAATTTTATTCATTTTGATTTAAAAATCATTTATTGAAGCCCATCCTGGTGAGATGTACTGTGTGAGGATTGGGCTATCTAGGTACTTAGAATCTCTAGAGAGAAACCAACGTTTGCATAAATAATTATGAGGTAGCTAGAATGGCAAGCCAAGATGAACTATGTAAAGGAAATGTTATGAGATATAGTAAGTCAAGTGAATTCAAAATGAGTACTGTGGAAAAGAGAAATATGATCCCTTGGTGAGTATACGTATGTTTATGTTTAAGAGTATGAACTGCACAGAGAGTGTGAAGAGATGAAACTATGATGGTAGTTTGAGACAAATTTATAGAGGGCCCGCTTTATTTAGACTTTACCTTGTAGGCCATAACAGGCTAATATTTTTGAGAAAATACCTTTAAATAGTCATTGTAACTAATAAATTAGAATGGGAGAGTACTGGAAGGTGATAGAAAACTAATTATAAAGGTGTGTCTGATAGTCTAGGCAAATGGCAATGGATGTGACACATGGGAGAAATTTTTAAATAATAGGATAGAATTTGGAATTGATTGAATTGGGGGAAGAGGAAGAGTTAAAATTCTCAAAGTTTAGACTTAGGATTTTAACTACGTCACTCATTCATGCCATTAACCTGATTTGGGAGCAAGGGAGGAGGAATGAGCCCATTTTTTCTGATAATACTTTGAAGTGCATGCATCAAGGCTAAGGAATAGCAACTGCTAAAAATTTCTTTGGTTATAGTTGATATATATATATATTTAATACATGTATTTTATAAAAGAAGTTGTGAGCTTACAAAACAATGATGTATGATGTGCTGAATTCCCATACATTACCCCTCTACCAATGCCTTGTATTGTTGTGGAACATTTGTTACAGATTATGAAAGCACATCATCAGACTGTCCCCATTAATTATGGTTCATAGTTTACGTTGGTATTTTTTTACATATATATATTTTTAATGTGATCTTTGTGGAAATATAATTTTGCTTTTATAAAGATTTCTCAATATTCTTAAGTATATTTGCACATGTATAAAAGTCTTTTTTGTTTCAAATGCTGATGTAAAGTAAAACATTTTATGGGTTTGATGCTTAGATTTTTGGTATATTTGTATTTTACATAAGGTGTCTACTAGGTAATCAAGAGTTTTTAAAAGTCAACTACTATAATTTGGTTAGAAATTTTTCTTTTGTTAAATAATACCTTTGTCAAGATTAGACCTATTGAGACATTCTTCATTGTTAGGGCAATTTTAGTATCAGTCGTAATAGCTCTTTATATTCTTAGACTTCCTTAGCTACTAGCATGCCCCTTTTCAAAAACTTAGGAGTTTCTATGCCCTCAGGTTTGTTTATTTATTTATTTATTAAATATAATTTCTCTTTCCTATGTCTTTCTCTTTTGTTTCTATGAACATCTAATAATATTTTATTGGCATATAGAAAATTCCTAGCTACATATTGTTCATTATATGAATAACAAAGCCTTACAGCTTATAAGATAGCTTTTCAGTTCTTCATACCCAACAATAAATTTTAGGCTTCATAACTAATGTTTTGTATCGCATTAATTATGTGCGACATACCTGAACAAGAAGCACCTTTTCAGTACCTATCCATCAATTGATGACTTCCAAGTAGGCTCTCAATATGTTTTTGAATAAATGGTTATCAGAGATGCTAATGAAGCTGACCATAAACTTTACCAGTTTTATGTGTCTCATGAATACAAAAACAGTAAGGTGATAAGGAAAAGAGCTATAATATTGATTTTTTTTTCCTGCGTTAGTCCAAAAGTTTTCTTGCTTCTCTTATTTAGTGCTTAATACAGCTTAATTCATGGAAAGCCTCTCAGTAAATGTTTATTATCATTATTGATATAGATTAATTCTGGTGAACTTTGATTCACATATTTAAGTGACATCCATTTTGACATCCATTTTTACTCTTCAGATTTGTTTTTTTTTAAATATTTTCCATTAGAAATAAAATTGTACACACACATATGCCGGGCCATGTTGGAGTGATGGTGATATTTTGGTATATTCTCTCTTCCTCCTTTTCTGAATTCTGCTAAGGGTTTTCTATTACAGGGCTTTCCACTGTTGTTTCTACCTTTTGTAGGCGATAATTCTGTGATTTACCTGATGAACATTTGTCAAAATTGATGCTCTGATTCTGAAAACAGGAAGTATTGATGTCTACCTGTCTGCTTGAAAGTACCAATACTTGCTGCTTTCACTTTTACTGTGCAGCTTGGTAAAAGAGACGTGTGGTTTTGGTTATTTTATTGTTATATTGTCACTTGATTGTATTACCATGTGGAAAACATGCAAATAGGATTCTTTTTTGTAGTTCTTTTCCCTCGCCTATGATTAGAGCCCATAAATTCCTGCCCACAAATCATCCTGAATATGGGGAGCCTCCCCTGTATTAACAGTTTTAGAAGGAAGTCAGCGCCAGCAGAGGATACTAGTGAGAACTGTGTCCAGGTTTGAAGGCTTGCTTTTCGTTTTCTACTGGTGGATCTTGCTGAAGACTTAGTTTCATAAGGTAACCAGTATAAAATTAAGGGGTTGGACTACAATATGGTGTGTTGATACTGTAGTCTGAATTTATTTTATTTCAGTTAAGGAATATAAATATTAAGGAGACATTTAATTATAAGACAAAATGTGTAAAGAAAAGGGGTTTTGACAAATATTTTAACAAATCCATGGTTGAACAGTTATTTTTTGAAACTAGTCATTTTAGCAACCTGGGAAACAATGGCACTTAATATTTCATATAAACTTTTTGCAAAGGTGGCCCAAATTTTAGCTTTGTAGACAATTTCTGGTATGGAGGGAGCTGTTCTTCCATAATTCATTTCTTTAGTGGGAGCTTGGATATCAGAGGTGGGTTATCTTTTTTTTTTAAAGTGTTACATGATAGTTTTCTTGAATGATATGGTTGTTTGCCTTCCAAAAAGTATTCCAGTGACTAATATAAAAATCTGGTTAAAATCTTATTGTGTTCTTTTGTTCACAGCAGAGGCTACTATAAATCACTTAATATGAAACCGAATAACTATGGTTTGATTTAAAGTATTAATAATATCTAAATTTGTACATTCTAACTGGAGGGATTCAAGATTTCAATTTAATGAAATGCCGAACAATTTCTTGTATTTAATTTGATGAGTGTTATGTGAGAAGTCTGTCTTATAAAATTAGGACAGACGTATATATGAACACCATTTTGAGTCTAAGCATTAATATCTGTTTAATTTCGTATTTAATATTCAGATATCTTTTTGGAAATGACCTGCTTAGGTTATTGTCAAGGTTTTTAGATTCTTAAACTGAAGTTTATTAAATTGCAATTGCTGATCTGAAGAACAGTGGAAAATTAGAATTTAGGAGTAGCCATGGTTTTTCAACAGCCTCACTAGATCGTAAATAGAAAAAAGAAATAGTCCATAATGCCTTTTACATTATAGGCAGTATCAGAAACCTCAGTTGCAAAGTAAGGCTGAAGTTTAATTCTGGTTATAATTTTTTTTTTTTTTTTTTAAATATAGAGATGAGATATAAGCCCAAGATCAGCTGTTGAACTGAGTGCTAATGTCAGTTCTGTAATTTTGGAGAATTAAAAGGTGGGGACCTTGATTTTCTCATTCTTTGTCCTAAATGATGATAAATGTGTATTTTACCCAAATGTTACCCTCTATTTGAAAAAAATTCACTATTAGGAGGAATTCTACTGATGGAAACAGTATTCTTTCTAATTCAAAATACTGCTAAGAAAATGTATAGATATGAAGTGACCTTGTCAAAATATTACAAGAAAATATTTGTATTTTTAGTATTTCCAATTTTATTTAAAAGCACACTTATCAGATATATTCAATATATAATTTCAAATATAATATTTTTAAAAGTTTTAAATTTAAATATTGTAAATTTTTAAATGCTTTTGTAGGTACCATTACATTTTCAAGTATTTTCCTTTTAAAATCACTCAGCATCATGATCAGATGGTTATATTTAGCAGTAAACAACATGGGTGCAAAAAGCCTCAACTACAGAAAAAACTTCTGTTGGAATGCTTTACACTTTCCACAGAACATAAACTAAATCAAGTATTTTAATGAAAAACTTCAAGGAGTGTTCTCCTGGAGTTGGGTTCTGAGTTGTAGGTTTAGTTTCCCCTGTAGTTTTGGACCTTTCTGCCTCCTCACTTTACAGTGAGGCAGCTCAGTGATCTTTAAAACTCTTCCTTGAAGGATTTATAGGCTTCTATAAATGGTGAAAATGATGAAGTATTTTATGCTAATCAGTGATAAAACTTCCAAAGAAATGGATTCATTGTGTTTTCTGTCATAAATTGGCATTCTCAGTACTTAATTAAACATTTAATTTAAAAAATTGTCCTGCATAGAAGTTCTTGAAAATCTCTATTCACATCTCTAAATTTGCTCTGTTTTCAGAATTATTTCACACTTCTTTCTGAATTTCATTCACTTTGTCTTTTTACTTCCCACTTTCATGTAATTCTCATAGTTTCGTTTATTCATTTCCTCTCTCCTTTCCCCCTTCTTCTGCTTCCCTCTCTTCTTCCCTTCCCATCACAGACATTTGTTATGTGTTGGCTATTTGCCAGGCATTATGCAAGGGTGCCTGGCATGAGGTTACAGAAGTGAAAACCTTGTCTGTTTTCAGTTAGCTCACAATCTTTTAAAAGTGATCTTTCAGGTACTTTTGCTAGAAAGTTAAGCACATGGTACTCTGGGCCCCAAAAGACCATGTACTCCTGGTATGTTTGAGATTTAGGGAGGGAGGGAGTTAAATAGTCAAGTAACAGTTATAAACTGAGTCTTAGAAGAAGGAGTAGGAGTTGTCCGAAGGTATAAGTGGCAGAGATGATTCTAGGCAGAAGGAAAAGGATAAGTACGCCAAGAAAGGGACAGAGGTAAGGCTAACTTTATAAGCTGCAAGAACATAAAATCCAATTGCCTTAATATTTAGAAAGGAAAACCAGGAAATAAATAAAGATGGCTATCCTCAAATATTGAATAAAAGATATCCATTACAAATTATAACAATTTTTCAGAATGTTGGCTAATAACTTATTTTATATATTCACTGTATTAATATGATACTACTCATCAGAATCAGTATGAAGATGTTGCCCCTTTTTTCTAAAATACATTGAAATTGTCTCTATATTTGCCTCATTTCCTTACTCTCTGCTTCACTGTATTGCTTCAGTGCCTTGAACAAAGTATGAGTCCAGGAAATATTGTTATGTTTGGATTGAAGAGAATTAATGTTAAAGAAGGAGAAGTATTGAGAATTTTGACCAAAAAAATGTTAAAATAGTTAAAAAAGCCTAATTGAAGAGGATGGAAGAGCTCAATACCTACTGCTAGAGAAATGACACAGATAAGTATAGTAGGAATTTACTAAGGCAGAGATTTTTTTAGTTTGAAGTGGTCAGGTTTGCTCTGTGGCATGGATGATACTTGAACTATATCAAGTCTGTGGAGTTTCTTTAGGTGTAAAGAAGGGAAATGGTTTCTGTGTAGGTAAAAAAATCTTGAGTAAAACTTAGTTTGAAAGGCAAATATAATACATTTGACAGAAGCTAAGGGTTAGCTAAAATATTTTTGAAGTTAAAACTGTTTGGGATGTATTCCAGCTTTGCTTTTTGTCAATTTATTTTTTTAACTTTCTTTTTTTATCTCCTGCCAACCTGGAGAACAACTTACCTATTGATAAAATAGACATAGTAGATCTGTTTGGATAATTATATTACAGTGAGATAATGTATGTACCTATGGCAGAAATCAGTTCTGAGATCTGCCTTTGTCAAAATCAACATCCCAAGTGTTTTCTTTTTCTTAGATAAAAAGTGATCTCTAAGACTGATACCAGTTTTACACAGTTTTGTGGTTTTAGAGTGGTATTAGGAAGGTTAGTATGATAGAGATTGTCATGGTGGATAGAGGGTGAGAAATCGGCTATGAGGATTTTGTAGTTTAGGGAGAAGGAAGTCAGGGCAGACAGAATAAAAGGAGAATGGGAAGGGAATTAAGCCATTTCAGAGTAATAATCATAATAGTTAAGGTATACCACCTTAAAATGAAATACCTTTGTATCGATGGAGCTATATTTGACACGAAATCAAATGATGCTTTTACTTATGAGGAAGCTACAGAAGATTTTTGAATTTTTGGTTTTAAAAATCATATATGACACATGCATCAATGTACATATGCATATTTGGTAAGCTTAGTTAAAAGAAAATATGTTGTTTCATAGTGGATGTGTTTTTTCTTTTACATATTTCATACTGATGTTTTCCTTTGTTACTGTAAGTAAGTCACCAATTGAAGGATATATGTGTAATTCATGCTAAATCAGTATATTGGTCTAGAAGGTTTTTCAGGAGACTAACAGTGGAGTAGAGGCTTCTTTAATACATGTGACTATGTAAAATATTATTAACGTTAACAGATTTTGCACTTTAATCCCCTAGAATGATTGTTTGGTACCAGCAGGAGATTTATTAAGCCTGAATTGTGTGAAATTGTGTGTGCATAAGCTGCTACTTAGATTGTAAAAATGCTATTGAAAACTGTTAAAAAGTTTTAGGTTTAATTGGCAGAGAAGTATTAACTGTACTAAAAGAAGTATGTGTATATCATTGGCCAATGTGCCTTAACCTTTTTATCATTTATCTTCTTGTATTAATGTCACTGAATTACTAATTCATGAGCCAGGGTGGAAAGGTGAAGGCACCATTTAAATATGTGGCAAATTTATCCTTATCGCTAGAGACATGAAAAAAAGTCATTTTGTGTTATCTGTAAAATGGAAAGGACATTTTTAAAATTTCATTTATAGTAATCCACATTACTTTCAGTAAAACACCTAGATTATTACTACCAAACTATACTATTTTTATTAAAAATTTGTAACCTCCACTTTTTTTGTCTAATATAAATATACTGATGGAAAAGTTTAACCTTCATTAATTTTAAGATGATACTTATTAATTATAGCATAGAAATGTTATTTTATAATATTTGTTATAGTATGAATGGTATGTTATAGCACGCCTGTTAAATTTTAGAAACATTCGATTTGTAGAAAGTAACTATTATAACAATAACAGTGTTATGATTCAAGGGAGTCTGGATATAGGAAATTGGAAAGCTCTAGAAATACATTTTCTCTGAAAGAGAGGGGTATATTTATTGTGGCTTTATAATTATTTGAAGTAAGATTGGTGATTTTGGCCTTCTAGATGTTTTAGTTTTGTATTTAGCAGTTTCCTGTTGAATACAAAGTAGAACTGGGATAGTACAGTATTTCATATAGGTGACTAGCAGTGTGACAGAAATATCAGGAGTTTGAAGCCAGCTTTAACCAAGAGCTAATAATGGTAGCTGACTTCAGGCATCTTGTTCAAACCTCATTACTTTTCAGTCTCCTGTAACTTACTGTTTTGATTGGTTTTACTGTCCCTCCTGCCAAACAAAGTAGTAGGATATGTTACTGTGGTAATGTCCTTTGTTTTCTTTTCTGAAGTTTGCCCCAAACACTGTAAGCTCTACATATAACTCTTAGTCACACACCCAAACACAAATTTGTTTTGGCCGGTAAAAATAATGCTGCTTTGTTGTATTTTGCTAAGTTTAGTATGGTTAATTTATGCTTTACATCAACATTTTAATTTTTAAAAATAATAGCCTAAAGTTGGTTTGATTATTTTGGCAGACATTAATAGTTAATGATTCCTTACTTGACTGAAATGCACCTAGCTGTGTTGGCATTGTGCTTTTTCATCTTTGGCAGGGATTGGCAAACTGCGGCTTTAAAAATAAAGTTTTATTGGCACCCAATAATGATCATTTGTTGAGGCATTGTCTATGGCTGCTTTTGTGCTACAATGGCAGAATTGCATAGTTGTGACAGAAACCATGTGGCTTATAAAATCTAAAATATTTACTGTCTGGTCTTTTACAGAAAAAATATCTTGACCTCTGATCGATAGTACCAGTTTACATAATTCCTTGCTTCTCATCTTTTCAAGTTACGAGGGAATCTTAGCGATAAATTTAAGTTTAAGAGATCTGGGACTCACTAGTTGGTATCAGTGGTAGTTATTAACAGTTTTTTGCTTTCTTTTACATTTAGAGTAGCAGCAGTGATTTTTTTTTCCCTCCATGTTTTCTGAATCGGAACATTTTTACAAATAGTTAAAATGTTGCAGAAATAAATTAGTCTTTTACCAAATGAGGAAGTCTTTGCAAGTAATTCACACTTCCACTGCTTTTTCCACTTTTCTCTGCTTTTTTTAATGTTTTTTTAATGATCTATGTTTTCTCTTAACATCACTGTTTGCAACTGAAATTTTAACAGAGGTTATAAAATTATGTTTTAAAGTTGAAATTCCATTTTTCTAAAAACCATGTATACCTTCCCTTCTCTGTGACCGAGTAGTTAGTTATGTACTTAAGCATAAAACTTGATATGTTTTACTTTTTTAAAGAACTAAAGTTTGTTTTTTAAAAAATATTTACTATTTACTAAAAGTGCCTCAGTCTGTTGTTTTTTGTTAATGCTTATGCTCATGAATATTTCTCTTGCTTTCCATGTAAGTCCTCTGTTGCTTTTCAGAGAAATCAGCCAATACTAACCACACAGTATCTTAGCCTGACATTGGAAGCAAAAGAGTATCCTCTTCATTCACTTATTATAACTTTATCTCTAGTTGTTAAGTAAGTTAATTATTCAGAGATAATTGATGTATTTCTTTTCTTTATCACCCAAGTATATACTATTATTTTAATTTAATTTTTTTATTTCTTTCCCCTCCTACCCCCCAGTTGTCTGCTCTCTGTATCCATTTGCTGTGTGTTCTTCTGTGTCCACTTACATTCTTGTCAGCGGCACCAGGAACCTGTCTCTTTTTGTTGTGTCATCTTGCTGGGTCAGCTCTCCATGTGTGTGGCGCCACTCCTGGGCAGGCTGCACTTCTTTTCACGCTGGGCAGCTCTCCTTATGGGGTGCACTCCTTGCGTGTGGGGCTCCCCTATGCGGGGACACCCCTGCATGGAACGACACTCCTTGCGTGCATCAGTGCTGCGTGGGCCAGCTCATCATATGGTTCAGGAGACCCTGGATTTGAACCCTGGACCTCCCATGTGGTAGGCAGATGTTCTGTCCGCTGAGCCAAATCTGCTCCCCCTATTATTTTAATTTTACTTACAGACATAGATACAAATATTTGGAACATAGGGCTTAATGGGCACAAAACCTGGTTAAGTCCCAGAACTTGCTCTTTCTGGAAGAAATCCCTGTTATTATATTGCCTTTTTTTTTTTAAGATTTATTTTATTTATTCATTCACCTGCCCCTCGTTGTTTTTGTACTCACTGTCTGCTTTCTATGTCCATTTGCTGTGGGCTCTCTGTGTGTGCTCGTCTGCTCTTTAGGAGGCACCAGGAACAGAACCTAGAACCTCTCATTTGGGAGAGAGGTGCTCAATTGCTTGAGACACCTCAGCTCCCTGCTTTGTTGTGTCTCTTGTTGTCTTAACTCTTTGTGTCTCCTTGTTGTGTCAGCTTGCTGTGCCTGCCTGTCATGCCAGCTCACTCTCTTGCTCATCTTCTCCAGGAGGCCCCAGGAACCAAATTCCAGACCTCCCGTGTGGTAGGCAGGCGCTCAATTGCTTGAGCGACATCTGCTTTCTTTATATTGCTTTTTGATCAAATGTGTAATTTTCTAAGGAAGGCAGGGTGTGAAATGTGTGAGCTGAATAACTCAGGCTATCCTATTATGGCTGCCTAGGTAATAATTTGTGAGTAGGTTCCCTCCCCCTAAGTTTTTTGTTTGAAATAGCTACTTAAGATAAAAATTTGAAAAATGTGTATTGTTAGGATAATTGCTCAGGCATATTTTGATAGAAGATACAGGCCTCTAAAGTCTTCCTTAGTATTTCTTAAGATGAAATCAGGATCCTACATATGTAATGGGTATAACTAGAAAAATAATGAAATCATAGATTTACTGTCTCTTCCAACCCTAGTATATAGTTGCTGAATTTGAGACTTAGATGTTTTTTGAATTGCCCCAATCCTCATAGTCACAGATTAAGCAAGGATTCTAGAGTGCCCTTCATTTCAATCTTGTATTCTTTTCATCAAAATGACATTAGTTGATTTAAGTTCACATCTCAGTCCAGAAACTGTTCATATGTCTTTTAAGTTTTGGGGAGTTTAATAATTATTTCTTGTATATTTTGGGCTATGTTATTTACTTGTGTACTTAATTCTCCTTAGAAAACTATTATCTTCTTAAAGATGTCGATCATATCCTAATCTGTTTTAGAATCCCTTTAGAACCTTTCAAAATACAGGACCAATTGATATATAAGGTAAAAATAAATAAATAAATGACACTCATTTCAGCACTCAATGTCAAAATATCTAGAACATACCCTCCAGATATTCATTGACTTGAATTGACATACAGTTTTAGTGCTAAGAATTGCAAGTTCAGATGACACTGTATATTAGCATAGTTGGCAAATGAATTGTATCATTTATTGATTACCAAAGGCAATATGCTATACTCACAAGGTTTTATTCAGCTTCTTTATCGTTAATTTTTAATATTTATTTTTAAGATCATTTGACATATTTTACTCAGATTACCTCTAAGAAAACCCTGATGGTGATATTGATGATCTAATATACGGCAGATCCTGGGGCATTATTATTTCATTTAGTGGTTGTATATATAGACCAAGGGGGAATTTGAATATTGATTCAGGGAATGGCTAGTAACAATGATTTATGAACAAAGGATCCAGTGCAGTGAGCCAGACACTAGATTGCATCTTACGAGTCACATTGGATTTTCCGTTTATGTTTGTCTGAATAACAAATAGTCCATAATCTTATTGATGTTAACATTAAAAACATTTCTTCCTTGACTATTAAGATGCAACTCTAATTGTGTTGGAGGAAATATTTATTATATTTCTTTTTCTGACTTGTTACAAGCACTTCTCAGGTAATTGGGCTGATAATATTGGTCTAGAATACTTGTTAATTTGTAACATAGTGTAAGAACTTAAATAGCAGTGTAAATGAATAAAGATAGCTCAAGTGAAAATAACTAAAATTAAGTTAAGATTTTCATTTTCATCCCTATATTACCTTCGGGATGTTAGTTTTACGCATGTAAACATTTTTAAACCAACTCATTATTCTTCTGGTATTTCATCACTGTCATAATCCCAGAATGACTTTGTTCTATTTCCATTTTGTATTCTAATAGGAAAAGGCAGTAAAACATATAAAGTGAGTAAATTTGTCCAGTCTACCTAATTAGTGACAATAGTTGATTTAGAACCTAGACTTAGATCCTAGCCCTGCTTTTACTTACTGTTCTTGAGCAGTTTAAGTGTTCTCATTTTAGGGTAAAATGGGGATAATAGTATTTATTTCTCTAGGTGGTTGTGAAGATCCTGTAAGCAAACTGTTTGGTTTTCCATTTTAGCTCTCATATTTTGGGAACTAACTATGTGCTGGCAGTCATAGCTTTTTATAAGGTAGAGTGGAATTTGATGGAGAAGGTAATCCCTAAAGGTGAGGTTTTTTGTCTCTTTTGTTCCTCAGGACACAACATGTAATAGGTGGTCAGTAAATGTTTGTTGAATGATTTGGTGAATAATGGAAAAGAACAGCTTTACAGTAAACCTTGATTGGGATCCAAGCTCTTCTCTTTACTAGCTGAGTTACTTTACCACTCAGAACCTCGGGTTTCTATCTTTATAATATCTGCTTAGCATATTTATAAAGATCAGTAATATGTGTCTGATATATATTATTTCCACACATAGTACTGGCTCTGGAAATGGTTGCTTAGAAGTAAAAGATTATTTCTGGTCACAGTACTCATAATTTATTTTCTCTTCTAAAAACTTGTATGAGAAGTCTAGCCTACTATGAAGTTAGGAGGAAATATGTCTTCTAAAATTGGAGAGGACTGCTCATTTAAAAATAACCTTTCCTGCAAAGGGGAAAACTACCAACTTCTATTTTATAGATGTGTTATTTGTATTAAAATAATACAAAATATTTTAAATAAATGGATTTATGACTTTGCTATGAAAATTGGGGAAGCCATCAACTTTCATGATATATAAGGTAATATTTTCACTATGCATGTACCTTCACTTACATTTCTTTGAAACTTCATTTGCAAGTTTATGCTCAGTCATAAAATTGGTTTCAAAATGGCAGCTATTTATTTTAATTGTTTTAACTTGTAAGGTTTTAATGAAGAGAATGTTTGACAACAGTAGATTGTGCCTCTAGTGCCTTATTTTGCTTCTTCTGCCTGACTAAATAAATATCTGACTGCAGATAAACCATGTAATTTTCTTGGAGCATTCCTGAACTCTTCTCCTTTCTGCTGCTTCTCTAGGCACTCTGATAGGAGAATTTATTGTTTGATATTGTAGAAGTTTCAGTAAAAGGGTAAGAACAATAAAGTTAAGGGGACTTCAGTAAAAACAGTTTAACTAAAGCACTCCAGATTTGATACCAGTGTGCACTGAAATGAAGAGGAGAAAAAGGGTAGTGGTTTTAGGATCCCTATCAGTATTTCCAGCCTCAGTGCTATCCCGGTGAAGAGAAAGAAAATAGACTCAAACTTGATAAAAGTTGGTTAAGTGCCTGGAGCCAAAAAAGCCTTTCTGATTAGTGATAGCAAAGGTTTACTTAGCCAACTTATTGAAGGAAAACTCCCAGGGGTGTTGATGTTTTTTTACATTAACAAGAGGAGGAAATGTAGCTTGTGAGGATTGTATATAAAATATTTCTGAAAAGTCAATACCCTGAATAAGGTTTAGCTAAATTGAAATGAACTTGTAATTTTCTTTTCATTTTCTAAGGCTTCCTGTGGAGGTGGAATGGGATTAGTGTCATCCTTTTGTTTGTGTGTGTGTGTGTGTTTGGTAAAATATAGAAAAGCAGCTTTCTTTTGTGTGTAATTCTGTCCCTTCATGATAATTTTATGCCCCAAATATGATCAGAAAAACCAATTTTGTAAAGCTAGCATTAGTTTTCATTTAGAGTTGATATATTGCATAGAATTTAGGCTTACTCAAAGGATAATGTTTCACTTTATACAGCAATACTGTGTAGTAATGGTGATTGACTTCGGTAGGTCTTATGCTTAGATGGCTCTTTTCATTCCCTTTTCTCCTTAAGCATATAGTTGGTTTGGGTTGTTGAATATCCAATGTTCACAGCAGTAGAAATAAAAAAAATAAAAATTTAGATATAAATATTTATGTGGCTTTGCTCTTTATTAAACTTATTTAACTAGGTTTAGAAAACTTTCGTTTATTGTTACCTTTTCCTTTTATCCCATTCATTTGAAGCTTGTTACATTTTCCTTCTTTCATTGACGCTAATCAACAAATGGTTTTTTTTCTTCTTCTATGTTTTTGACAAGTAGGCATCATCACCTAAAATGTTTAATGATTCCCTGGTAATGTAACATAAAAATGTGACCATTAAAACTGATCAGTAAATAATTTTACTGACATTTTTAGGTATGGGATATTTAATGCAGCTAATAAATATGAGCAGGTTACTGTCTGAAAGACTGTAGCTGACTGTACATTGTAAGTCGTGTATAAAACATTGAGGGCTGTTGGGATACAAACAGTGCTGTGGCTTATTCCTGGAAGTCACTGTTCAGCTTTGGAAGGTTTAGTAGTAATGATGCATTAATTGACTTTTTACATGACAGAGTAATAGGATACTTAAATCTAAAAAAACTCATGACAGAGGTTTGGTAGACAATGGCTTGTGGTTTATAGAAACATGATAGGAAGGAATTGAATCTTTATTTGAAGGATAAGAAAGAAGGTAGGAGCAGTTTGCACAGTAAAGTGTTTTTAAAAATCAGTCATTTATTGCTTAAGTAGAAATGTTCAGTTACTGTTTTTAGTAAGAAATGAGCCATCATTTAGCACTAAGGAGGTTTTGCCTGTGTTCTTCATTTCTACATTCTTAATTTTTCTCTCACATTTTCATGTTAAGCTCTCTGAACTTCTTAGAAAAAGGTTTTAAAAATCTAAAGACAAAGGGGATAGAAATGTAGGGAATGACTAAAAATCTTTGCAGTGTGTTGAAAGGAAACTTAATAGCCCTTTTCCAATTTTTTTTTTTGATTGTGAGATACTTTTATTGGGCCTCAATTTGCAGGTTATTAGAGTTCAAAGTAGGAATCTACATATATGCCTGTGAATGTATTTTGGCTCTGGTTTGATTTAGGAGCAATGTGTCTTGGGATTTGTTTCACCATATTTTGTATATGTTTTTATTCATTCTGTTTTTAGCAGACTGGTTTGCTAAGTATTGCGATTTTCATTAACATTTTTCTAATGGAGGGGTTGTTTTTTAATTTGAATCACAGCAGTAAAATGGTTTGAATTAGTTTTCTAAGTTGCATTCAGAGCTTGAACTTTTAAAAATAATTGCTTTTGATGTGAAAGTGATTGCCTATAGATTGAAGAAGTGAGAAAAATAAATGATATTCTTTTTACTTACTACACAGGCAGATGGACTTATGTTTTATTTTCAGAAAAGAAGCCATGCTTTTATAAATTCCAGAACCTGTTTGTCTTTGTCAGAAGCAATCCTTTATACTAAATCTTATAATTGATTGGCGTGTACTTTTAAAAATTGTGTTTCACATTCTCAAACCTGAAGTTAAGAATACGTTATATTTTTAGTATAGTTAAAATCTGTTCATGGAATATCCAGTCCTGGCCAAAGACCACACAAAATAAGTCTCCTTTTCCCTCACTAACAGAGGTTTTCCTATCTTGGCAGCTGTTTCCTACAAGGCAGCATCAGTTTCTGATTTCTTCCTTCCCTTTCTTTCCACAAACAAGGACTCTTTGAAATAGCGATGACCCAAAACAGACTGATCTTGGATCACTTTAAGAAAGTGGAAATGTGTTCAAGAGTTGTGCATGCGGGCAAGCAGCCTGCAGGCATTAGCTCATTGAAATGAGAGCGCTCATTACGACCAAAACTTGTATAGTCAAAATTCTTTGCTTGAATCAGGAGCAGTCCAAAGGCGGACTTCATTTTACTTGTAGCAATTAATGCATCTCATCCACACATTGGAATTTTAATTGCTTGATCAGATCATTGAACAATTGATAGGATCTAAGAAACTGTTGACTGATTAGCCTTTTTGATATGACAGACCATAAAATGATCTGACTTCTTATGATTTTTATAAAATAGCTTTTTTAAGGCAAGTACTTTACTTTGCCACTTCGGATGTAAACTGCAGATTTACTTTTGATTTTGTCTTCTGAATAGTCTGTGGGAGCTCAGAGTGAAAAATGAATGGAGAAAGCCAGCCAGTTCTCCAGGGATGTGTGCCATGTGCCTCCATCAGATTAATTTTTGATGTATCATTCTTCTCTTGATATTTTTGGCATTCAGAGGAGGAAGCTTACTCTTTCCTTTGTTCTTGTTTTTTTTTTTTGGACAGAGAAGCATCTGAGGAAGTTTCAGAAATGAACAATACTAATGGTGTCCCCCCCTCATTATGACCTAAAAGGTCTTGCTTTCAAAGTTAAAAAAATGGGCTGATATAGGTCAAGGAGGGGAATGCAGGGGATGCACTCAGAAACTGAGACTATAGGCATGATAAACTCCTTATTACAGAAATATTTTGCTACTGTCATGTGATTTTATGGATCTTCATATTTAAACACTAGATAATAGCTTCAGATTAAATTTTCACATTCTTTTTGGTGTGTTTGCTGGTAAAGCAAGATAGTAACTTTATAGTGTGAAAAGTGTTCCAACCATTTAGAATCTGATTGTTTTTCCTATTGAAGTTTTATTCTAGTGAACGAAAAGAGATTATAGTGAGCTGATAATAGAATCATATGATACATGGAACATGTAGTAAATGTAAAGTAGTTTGGATAATGTGGAATAGAGAATTCAAAGTTGTCCATAAAATTTTTGTTTTTTAAATGTTCCTTTATGCCTAGTGGCTTCTAAATTATGTGAGAGTTCATTTTGTTTGAGTCATATAGGCACCTTCAAGACAGGGTGGGTATT
The DNA here is from genome assembly GCF_030445035.2 of Dasypus novemcinctus. Classification (NCBI taxonomy): domain Eukaryota; kingdom Metazoa; phylum Chordata; class Mammalia; order Cingulata; family Dasypodidae; genus Dasypus; species Dasypus novemcinctus. The sequence goes on along the minus strand of NC_080681.1, from coordinate 45,861,385 downwards.
TCCATCATGGCCTCCATTTGATAAAATTAAAATTCTTCAGTTGTGGCATGTTAAGCATGAGTGACTTGAGGAAACTTGGTAGGGATATTATTACTTAGAAGAAAATAATGGGAAATTAAAAAGAGGAAACTGTAAAATTTCACTTTAAAGAAAAAAATTCTAATTTCTTTACCCACAGGGCCTAGACCAGCAGGCTAAATATATCTGGGAACTGACTACTTTTTATATGTATTATAAAGCTAGTATTTACTCTGCCCCTTTCCAATACTTCTTTAGATTTGAGGCAAAATGCTTGAATAGAACCCAACAAATGGCCTGGTCTTATGATCCTAGGATTTGTTTGAGTCAGACTTCTGAAGTTTGGAGAACTAGGCCCTAAGGGTTAATCAAACTTAGTTTGGCTTGGCTTTTGTATTCTTTGCCACTCCTCATTACCTCCCCCTTTTAATTGTGATGGCAGCCTTTGAGATAAGATCATAGTCTTTGGTTTTTATTTACATCCTGTGGAATCAAGAGATGTAGGTCTGATCTTACTAAGTTATACCTTACTGTAAGAAAAAATAATATATGAAAATCTAAAACTTTAAAATGAGTTAGTTTCTTTATTAAACTGAGTTTTCTATGAATAACCAGCAATTAGAGAAATAACAGTTTGATATATGATGTTTAGCAATGTGGTGTTTTAGGAACACCTTTATTATTCAAATTAAAGTATACCCATGTGCTGTTATTACCCTTGTATAGAAAAAAACAGGTTTGATTACATTTCTAATCTACCTCACACGGTCACTGGATAAAATAATAGATGATATTGCTGTTACCATTGCTAGAAACTAATGTATAGGTACTTAGAAAATTTTGTTTAAAGACGTTCCATACCAAAGCTAGTATTTTGATAAACGTTTACTGTTTGACATGGAGAGACATGCTGTATTCTAAAATCATTTTCTAAGTTTTAGATGCCTTTCTAAGAAAAAATCATTACTGGGAATTTATATATAACTATTCTATAAATCTGTGTCATGGTTATTTCTAAAGTTTTTTGGACTTTGACCATTTTGAGAAATATAAGGTTCAGATCTCCATTGTATGTATCTTCCATGTTGGATATAGAAACAAAGTATATTCTGTGCCATTATATTTTACACTCTGGAGAAGGAGGGGGAAGAGGAAGGAAAGGAAAGAGTTGTTGTTACAGCTATTATCTCTGCATTTTTTGGATGTAGCATGGCCACGGAGTTAATGATGGATTTGTTTGTTTTTCAGATATGAGGATCAATGATGCAGATTGCTGGTTTCTATGAAGCTGGGCATTTATAACTAGATTCATTAAGGAATACAAAGAAAATATTTAAAGGGATCAATAATGGTGTCTTCTGGTTGCAGAATGCGAAGTCTGTGGTTTATCATTATAATTATCTTCTTACCGAAAACAGAAGGTAAGATTCTGTTGAAAAATTTTTTCAAGCCAGGAGAACTTTATGCAGTTTATTTATATGGGAGTGTCTAGAATGAGTATTATTTTATTTTTTTTTAAATATGAGTTAAAAATTTCCCGAATGTGGAAATCTTTGGATGGTAGACATTATTTTCTTTAGAGAACTGTATAGTATCAAAAGCAATAGAAATTGAATTATAATTTATATACTTTTATCAAATATAATTATTCCAAGTAATTTTAATGAAATGAATTGAAAGCTTTGTATTGGTCTATATACTTTACATTTATTCACTAAAATTGAAACTATTTTGTGGCAGTGCTTTCAATTCAAATTTAATTGTTCTGCATCTTAAGTGTGGTCATAGTTCTAGAACTCGTAAAGAAAATTTTTTGTGTCCTCTTGAAAAACATATTGTAGTGCTTCATTTTTAATGTTATCTATATATAACAATATGTTTTCCAAAAATGTGAAAATTTGCAGAAATAGAATAACTATGTCCCTGTGTACATAACAAGAGATGGGAAATTTCACTCAAGCAATGTTATTTGAAAGATTTTTTAAAGCTTAAAGACGTGATTTTGAAGAAGTAAATTTGTCTTTTGAGGCTTAATGAAATAGTTGGAGCCATCATTTATTAATTAGTACATTGATTTCCTAGCATCCTTTATTTTAATCTTGAATGTTACTTACCTGGGAGTGGGGTGGGGTGGATAACACCTGCCCAGGTGCTTTTACAGTGAAGGTTAGAAGTTAATATGGAGCTAAGATGTTTAAATTTTACAGTTAGTTGATAGTGGTGGTTACTGTGTTCAGGGTGGAAATACATTAATATTTTAAAGCTTGTGAAGAATACCAAACCTTTGAAATGCATTTAAAATAAAATGTATTTTTCAGTCCCAATTAGATATTGTTAAAAAAAGGTTTTAGAATTTTCAAATTGGTCTTATATGTACTTTTTAATGATTCCATTTATACATACCAGTAAAATGAGGAGTGGAGAAAAAGAGAAATATTGTTAACATAAATAAATAACAAATAAATAATGTATTTGGAATAAAAGTCTTCAAAATGTGAACATTGTAATTTTGCAGAAAGGGTTTTATTTGAATTGCTTGTTCTGAAGTCATGCTTTGTTATTTTCTCTTTGCCCTGTCTGTTTCCTACCTTCAATTCATTAAAATAGCAATATAATTTAAATAAAAAATTGAGAAATTAAAAAAAAATAACTTTTGAAAATAGTGCTCACTTGGGATTAATTTAATGAAAAAATTAGGAAATTAAAAAAATACACACTGTATTTTGAAGGTAAATAGTGATCACTTGGATTTAAATTATACTTGAAAAATTACAAATGAGTAAATCATTTTATATTGCATTGCTTTTTGCATCAGGATTGAAAGATATATGAAAACTGACCTTAAGGCGTATTTACTCTAGTTATAAAAATGAGCAACGGAGTTTAATGTAAATCTTTGTGTTGTTATAAAAATCTTGTGAATAGTCTGTAATTTTGCATATTATTTTGGGTGGAGAACCTAACTAAATTTCTGCTGTTAACGTTTGAATGTTTTTATACATTTAAAGAAGATTCCAGGTGTGGACTAATGGCTCATTAGTCCACATAATGAAAAATTTTCCAATCAAGATAGTGGCAACTTTACTGGCACAGTAGCTTTACTCAGTGAGGGGTCTAGCAAACAGAGACTTTTTCATGAGATGCTGCAGTTTTATTTCCAGTGTCACCTATCAGGTCAGAATTCATATCTGCTGTTAACAGAAATTTCATTTTTGGCACATCAGGCCAGGGGAGGGGCTTTTGAAGCAGTTCCCTCCTATGGATAAAAAGTACCTGGGAAGAACCCACACTGCTAGTGACAAGAGTATACGCAGTTAATGCACACTGTTAGGATGCATCACGTGAGTTTGTCTTAGAAAAGTTTTACATGGTGTGATATTCCTCCATTGTGGGAAAGCAGATAATGCTCTGTGAACCCCTGCTGTGAAAACCAATCAAAGTTAGGTATGAGGACACAGGAAAGAAGATATAAATTTAACCATTCAGCCATTAAGTTTCTTCTAGACCCTTACATGATTGTTGCCAGTTTAAACCTTATCAAGATGAGCTCTTTTTGTACAGTTCCTAGATTCTTGAAGGTAAATTGAGATAAAGTTTCCAAGGTAGTTTCCTCTCTTCTTCCTCATTTGTTAAGTAACTGAAATGAGTCAGGGTGCTTAAGATTCAGAATGCACAAGGCTTGGTTTCTGCTTTTGAGGCACTCATGGTCTTGTGCAGGGGCAGAACCCCCCCCAGCAGGTGCAGAAAGCTCTGTGCAGCAGGCCCATTGGGACCTGCTGCAGACTGAAGAGAGTGCTTTTCCCGGTGCACCCATGATAGACCAGTATTTAGACTGGTCTTGTCAGTCTTTTGAATAAAACTGTTTTTTTAATATATAAAAAACGTTAGATTTTTAAGTAATGAAATCTAATTCAGGTGCTTTTTAAAAAAAAAACAAAACAAGCCTATATGATTTGTTCAGCCATGGTCCACGCCTCTCCTTTCAGAGCTGCCTTTTCTCCTGTTTACAGCAATGGCATTTCGATATTCTATCAGGAATGTTCATTGTGTTATGCACCTTCATTTTCCAGATCAGAAAATATATGAATCAATAGATGCTAAGTATTGTTATTAGTTTTTTACCTTGGTACATGTTTTTAAAGGCATCATATAATTTTGTATTTGTTTTACATCTATAAATATGAGGGAAAATTTTCCAAATTTGCAAAAGGATTGATTTATTATATTTATAGGTGAACATTGTAAATATGTATAATAATATTTTTCCATGTACAAAGAACAAATCATAAATCACTTTAAAAGTTTTCCTGTGGAAGAATCTATATATAGGTTTGTTAGAATTAGCTTATTTACCTAGTATATCAGTCAGTTTTTAACAATCAAATGGATTTTGTTTTTGTGAAATAGATTGTTTTTGCAAAATAGAAACAATGTTATAGATCTTAAATTCTCTCCTGTTGTGTGTATTTTTGAGAATTATGCTTAGAATTTCCAAATGAATTATTTTTTAAATGACTAAGCTTTAAATTTATTTTGTAAACTTTTCTTTGAATTCATTTTATTCCTAGAGAACTAACCTCTCAAACCTTACAAAAACCAACTTTGTTGAGAAACTGGTATGCTTTGATTCTTTAGGCCAGTTTTTATAAGGCTAGTAACCCATTGTGGAATCATGTATCAGTAAGTAGGAAAGTAAATTGCATTTTTGTGTCCTAGAGAATTAAATTATGCTATATAATGGGGCCCTGACAAGCATAAGTCAAGACATAAGAAGGCTTGCTCAGGTGACACGTTACAAATAATAGCACTTGCAGGAAAGTCGGTAATACGGATTTCAGGTTGAATTTTTCATGTAGTGACTATATGATTAGATTTCATTTGTCAAAATTTTGGTTAATTAACTCAAATTACATTGTTGTTTATCTTTATTTCAAAGAAAATATGTACTAGATATAAAATAATGAATATTAAGAATTCTGCTTTAAGTATTTATTTTACATAAATGAAGAAAATTTAAGAACATAGCTATAGAAATAGTATCTTACCTGTTTTTAATGTACTTTTAAAATTCTCTAAGCACATTTTATACTGACTTTTTGGGTTAATGATGTATTACTGGAAAATGATGTGTGACTCGGGGCTTTTCACTAGCAGGGAGGCAGAAAAGGGAAGGTGTAAGGGTAAATATAATTTAGAAATATTGGATTTATTTAAATATTTCCTTGAGGAGGGAGCGGGTGTAGCTCAGTAGTTGAGTACCTTCTTCCCATGTATAAGATCTCGTGTTCAATCCCTGGAATGTCCTATAAAAAAAGAAAAGGAAAAAAATTTGCTTCAGGAATGGTCTGTATTTTGGAAGGTATAGTAGCTTTGTTAAACTTAGAAAGAATTAAAATACTTCAGACAACTGTATTTGTTCATTCTCTCTTTTTTTTTTTTTTTTTACATTTTCTCATTTATACACCCATAAAAGAAAATGTACTCATTAGTAAAATACATATATATATGGTATATTAGCATTGTTTATGTATCCAAGTTTCTAAAACAATGCCTGACATATAGCGTTCTTTATCCATCATGTAAATTGCATCACATAAGTAGTCTTTTTTTTTTAAGATTTATTTTTTTATTTGTTTCTCTCCCTTTTCCCCCTGCCCCAGTTGTCCACTCTTTGTGTCCATTCACTGTGTGTTCTTCCATGACCACTTCCTACCCTTATCACGGCACCAGGAATCTGTGTTTCTTTTTGTTGCGTCAGCTCTCTGTGTGTGTGGCACCATTCTTGGGCAGGCTGCACTTTCTTTTGTGCCTGGCGGCTCTCCTTAGGGGGCATACACCTTGTGCATGGGGCTCCCCTACGGGGGACACCCCTGCGTGGCACGGCACTCCTTGTGCGCATCAGCACTGCGCATAGGCCAGCTCCACACGGGTCAAGGAGGCCCGGGGTTTGAACCGCAGACCTCCCTTGTGGTAGGTGGATGCCCTATCCATTGGGCCAAGTCCACTTCCCACGTAAGTAGTCTTAAAGTGAGGTAGGGGAAAAAAAGCAGTTATAATAAGTTGATACAGGCCATGAGAAGTATTCACAGGGATGTCTGGATGAGAGATAGTTGAGTGGATGGGATGTATGTCAGTAAATGCTCCCCGTGGAAGTGATACTTATGCTTGATTTGAGTCTTGGTATAAGCTGAAGTAGCTAGGCAAAGGCAGTGATAAGCATTATACTGGAGCAGAAATCTATGGGGAGACAACAGCATGGATGTGAAATAAAGTATTGCTATGTTGCTATGGTTTTTAAACTTTTAAGTGCAGCAGGATCATCCGGAGAGACTGGAGGTTTTTTTATTTATTATTTTAGAAGTACTGAGTTTGAACCCAAGAACTTGTACATGGGAAGCACTAACCACAGAGCTATTACCTGCTCCCAAGACTCAAGTTTTGATTCAGTACACCTGGGGTGGGGCCCAAGCATTATTTGACAAACTGAGTGATGCTGAGGATCTGGCTGGGCCTCACATTTTGAGAACCACTGCAGTATTGTATGTGTGTGGGTGGCTGAGGTATAGAGGTAAGGACATATTAGTGTATGATATCTAGCCAGTTATGGTACTGGGAATTATTTTCTGTACTGTGATGGTTTGAGTTTTTCGTGGAAAATACTGTTCTTAAAGCCAATCTATTCCTGTGCTTGTAAACCTATTGTGGATGGAACATTTTGATTAGATTCAGGTTAAGGGAGTTTCTTGATTAGATCACTTCAGTAGGGCATGGTCCAGGCTTGGTCTTCATTCTCTTGCTCGAGCCCTTTATAAATGGAGGGAAAAAAGCCACAGAGAAAAAAGTTGCAGATGCAGAAGAACCCAGAAACAGAGAGAGAAGGCCCTGGGGGACTAGAAGCTGAAATCATCGAATACAGGGGCTGAGAGGAAGCCACTTCAGCCAGAAACTGAAAAAGAGGAGGCCTGGGGAAGAGGGGAGAAATGCTGATACGGCCATGAGCCTGATCACCCACAGGTGCTGCTTGTTGAGACAGCATCTCTGGATGATGCCTTGGTTTGAACACTTCCATGGCCTCAAAACTTGGGCTTTTGACCTAAGAAATCCCTAATGTAAAATCTAACCCATTTCTGGTATATTGCATTGGCAGCCTTTAGCAAACTAAAAATTATACCTTTCCACATTGCTCTTTATTCTACTGATTAGACTCCAGAGGCATGGAAAAAGTGAATTTCAAACCTTCCTTTCTTCTAAACCTCTATTTACACTTTTAGAACAGGAAAAAAGAGAAAAGAAAACCATTGGTTAGATTTGGTGTTGATTACAGAAGTATAGCATTTATCATTTCTGTCTGTTCAGTAATAAATCCTGTTTTATTTTTATATTATGTATGTGTATATATACATATATATATATATATTTTTTTTTTTTTTTGATGAAGGCAAAATAACCATATCCCTTAGTTTGGGGTTACTTTTCTGTTACCAATCAGAATTTTTTTAAAAACTTATTTTGGGTATTATACTGAGAAAGGAAAAAAAATACTTTGAAAAGTTGGCTCCAGATTTGAAAAAGCAACATATTTTCTAAGGATAAATTTTATATTTTTAAAGCCTTCTAAACTCTTGTTTTACTTTGTCTCTTTTCATTGTGATAACCTTGTTCTTTTTCTCATTGGGAATAACTATATCATCATTGCTGTGATAACATTGAAGTAACTTACTTACTATAGGGATTTTAGATCCCCTGTCTAGCAAAATTGACTAGTTTTGTTCATTACAGTATTTTTGATTAGTTGGAGGCTAGAGGTAAATTTTCAGCAAGATGCATGGGGATTTGGCCGTATGACTCCTATTAAACTTAATGGAAGTCATAACTCCCATTAAAATAATTGGAATTGTACAGCATATCTGTGTTTGCTGCATAGCAAATGAAACCTTATTTTTTAAATCTACAAATCAGGTAAATTAACGTTGTTCTAAACAAAGCATCACTGTATTTTTTTAATGTTTTTATTTATTTTTTTAGTGTAAGCCAATATAATTTTACTTCTTAAAGTACTTCATTATAGCTCTTAGGGCAATTTAAAATATTCTTTTGTGCTATATGAGTGTAATGTAATTTGATTGCAGCAGCTTTCTTCTCCATAGGTAGTGATGTAATTCAGTTATAAAATTATGAATATTAATGTCATTTATAAATTAGCTGATGTTGCTTCTTGGGAAATCTAGATGCTTCAGAGTATCACAACCAAGAGTCCAGAGCAAGTTACAGCAGGGAGCAGATGTAGCTCTAGTGGTTTTGATGCCTGCTTCCCAAATACAAGGTCCCTGGTTCTGTCCCCAGTGTTAGCTTCTAAAAACAAAAACAAAAAAGTAAAAAGGAAAAGGAAAAAAGAACACATTATGGCTGTTCTGAATGTGACTGAAAGGAAAAAAACCTTAAGGAAAAAAAATAACCCATCCTGTAAAAAGTTGGAGTATATTTTGTTCCTTTATGTATTTGTATATATATATCGTATTTCACAAATGAGGTTTAACTTCACATACTTGATCTTTTTTCTTCCTACTTTCTCTGAAACTTTTTTAAACAAATAAATTTTATTGATATATATTAATAAAGCATACAGTTCATCTGAAGTGTACAATCTAGTATTTGGTGTAATCACATAGTTGTGCATTCATCACCTTATCATTAGAGCATTTTCATTATTTCAATAATAATAATAAAAAACAAACATGGAAATTCTTTACCTCCCGATCTCTCTGTTCTTCCTCTACTGTACATAGCTGCTATTTCTGACTATTCTTTTTTTTTTTTTTTTAAAGATTTATTTATTTTATCTAATTCCCCCCCCCCCCCGGTTGTCTGTTCTTGGTGTCTATTTGCTGCGTCTTGTTTCTTTGTCTGCTTCTGTTGTCAGCGGCATGGGAAGTGTGGGCGGCGCCATTCCTGGGCAGGCTGCTCTTTCTTTTCACGCTGGGCGGCTTTCCTCACGGGCGCACTCCTTTGCGCGTGGGGCTCCCCCACGCGGGGGACACCCTTGCATGGCACGGCACTCCTTGCGCGCATTAGCGCTGCGCATGGCCAGCTCCACACGGGTCAAGGAGGCCCGGGGTTTGAACCGCGGACCTCCCATATGGTAGACGGACGCCCTAACCACTGGGCCAAAGGCCGTTTCCCTGTGACTATTCTTGTAAAATTATTTATTAAGCAGCTTTATTGACATCTATTCATACACCATTCTATCTATCCAAAATGCATAATCAATGGCTTTTAGTATAATCAGAGTACTGTGCATTCATCATCACAAAAAATTTTAGAACAATTTCATTACTCTAAAAAGAAAAACTGCACACCTTAGCAGTCCTTCCCCAACCCTATATAACCACTAATCTAACTTCATCTTTATAAATTGACTTATATTTACATTTTATATAAATAGAATCATACAATATGTACTCTCTGTATGGTTTCCTTCACTTAGCATAATTTTTTTTTGGGGGGGATCTGATATTAACATCTTATAGCGTTAACATACGTTTGTTCACTTTCAAAGAAAAACAGTCTTATATATGCAATTTTACCCATATTCTTATTTCACATGTGATTTTACTATGCTTTTTTACCATATTCCATCCTTTATTATTTTACAGTAGTAGAAAAGGTTCGTTCGTCTATAGTCTTTGTTTCACCAGCAGGTCCTATTGCTGGTGGGAAAAATATGTTATAAATAAGTTTCATTCACAATAGCCATCCAACAGAATTTAGTAACATTATATTGTTTGGCTGTTTAATTTTTGTAAACATTTTTCTAATTGAAAAGACTGCATTAATAAATAGATATGTTATGAAATAATAATTTGATAAAAGTAAAGAAGAATAAACTTGTCCATACTAGAGTAGCTTATTGAAATACCGATTTTTACATGTGTATTGGGCATTTATCACATTTATTGTTATATTTTGAAAGAATTAATAATATATTAAAGGTAGCTTAATTAAAAGCACAGGAGGCATTTGAAGCTTTAATTTTGCAAAATTTGTAATTCTGTTAATTCAATAATTAATGAAGCTTTTGGCTCAGTTTTTGGATGAATACACCTATTATACTTTTTATATAATATATATACTTAGGTTGCATGGCTACAGAATAAGATAACAAAAAATGATTGAGTACATCTGAGTTTTAATGCAGAACTGGTATGTCTTGAAGAACCGATTTATCTGCCATTAGTGAGGGAGTGTCTTACTGAAACATATGCTTGGTACCCTATGGTACTCTTTATTTTCTTTTCACCTCCTCTGCATGACAAAGAATGACATATGACAGCCATGCGGGATACATGTATTAGTCATCAATGTGGATTAGTGAATATCTCATGACATCTTTCAACTTTGTTCTTGAACTCCTTTTGTCAACTTGACAGAAAGGATTCCAGGAGAATACCTAGCCCCTAACCCTGGGATCTCTTGGCTAAAATGTAAGACTGAGAAGAGAATTCCATACCAGAGCTGTAGGAAGCAAAAGCAACTTTTAAAATCTCTCTTTATCGGCATGGGGATTCTTGAGTTTGACTTTTAGGTCTACCATAATTCTTGCTTTCAGGAGCTATTTTTTATTTTAAGAGCTTCTTTTTTACCCTCTGATTTTGAAGGTAATATATCCTCATGGTTTAAAAGAGAAAATAAAAGATGTATGACCGTAATATAACTGCATGTTTTCTTTTTGTGTTTTTTTTTCAATAAACATATTTGATTTAGTGGATAAAGCAAAATGATATATAATAATAAAATTAAGTTCTTCATCTGCATATACCTTTGTATTCTAATTTTTCACTCATATTAAGCTGTATTACTGTGTCATTGTATAATTAGGATAATGTATTTTAAGTCTGCATTGTAATTTATTCTGCATAGACGAAAAGTGATTTGTTTCCCTTCCCCCACACAGCTGACCATTTGCACTTGTTTTAATTTCTTGCAAGTATAGGTGAAATAAATATCTGCCTATGAAAGTCTTTGTCTTTATACATGGCTATTCCATTGAGACGAGAATTCTGGAATTAGGATTATTATATCAGAGATGTTGACATCTTTCAAACTTGGTTTTCAGAAGGGTTATATACCACTATTCACTTTGATTATTAGTGATGTGTAAGAGTATAAATCTTTACCAGCACTGATTTTATTTTTCCCAACACAATTTTAAATTTAAAAAAATCACTGATAACTTTCATAGTTATCATAGAGAGTATCTGATTGTAATTTGAATTTATAAACTAGGGCTACTTGTGTGAACAAAAACATTTTCCGTAGATTTATTTATTGCCCATTTGTAATTTTGATGTGAATATTTTTTTCCACTAGAGGTTTGTCCTTTTTCCTGTTTGCATCCCAATTGCTTTTCTTAGTTTTTATATAACACATTGATAATAATCCTATTTGTCATTTTATTACACAAAATATATTCTGGTTTGCCTTTTAATTTAGCTTATACTGCTTAAATTTTGTAGTAAAAATACTAATCAGATTTAACACAGATTTAACAATTCATGATTTTATTATATTTGCTTTAACCCCTTTTTCTTGTTTCCTTACTTTTTGATGTATTGCTATTTCCTTTTATAAGATCTTCCATTATTTTTATGCCTAGAGATTCACCATCTTGATTAAATATTTATTTTAAAAATAACTCGATCTTTTTTTTTAACATTTATTTTCTCTCCCCCTCCCCTCCTTCTCCCTCTTGCTGTTTTTACTGTTTGTTTGTGTACATTTGCTGTGTCATCTTCTGTATCTATTTCTCTTTTTGTCTTCTCATCTTTCTCCTCTAGGATTCACCAGGATTTGATCCTGGGGACCTCTGATGTGGAGAGAGGTTCCCTGTCAATTGTCCCACCTCAGTTGCTGGTCTCTGCTGCTCTATACCTTGACTCTCCACTTTGTCTGTCTTTTGTTGCATCATCATCTTGCTGCGTGACTTACTTGCACGGGCACTGGGCTTGCTGAAAGAGCACTGGCTTACCGTACAGACCTTCGGCTTGCCACGCGAGCACTCGGGCGAGCACTGCCTCATTGTACAGGCATGCATAGGCACTCGGCTCACAATGCAGGCACTCGCTCACCATGCGGGCACTCACATGGGCACTCGGCTACTCACATGGGCACTCAGCTAACCACACAGGCACCTGGCTCACCATGTGGGCACTGGGCTCACTGTGCAGACACCCACATAGGTACTCGGATCGCCACACAGGCACCTGGCTTACCAAACAGGCACTGGCTCACCGCGCAGGCACGCTTTCTCTTCTTCTTTTTCATCAGGAGGCCCCAGGGATTGAACCCCGGTCCTCTGATATGGTAGGCGGAAGCCTTATCAATTAAGCCGCATCCACTTCCCTTAAATATTTATTGACTTGTATTTCCTTGTGCTCGTAAATGGTTTTGTTTAAATATTTAATCCATAGGAATTAACTGTTATAAAATGAGAGGTAAGGTCTTCAGTCAGTTAATTTAAAATGAAGTGAACTATTATTATCAAACCATTTGTTATCAATCAAATCTTAACTGACAAGGTAGGTGAAGTTGGAAGACACCCAAATTAAAAATGGATAAAGACAATTAGTTTAAGAAAAAATAAATGAACACCATTTAAATCTGTACAGATCGAGCTATGTATGAAAATACCACTGCTCTGATTCAATAATATATTGGTATGATCCTCTTTTTGATTAAATGATTTCATTTTGCATTCTATATTAATAAGTATTTTTAAGAGTTTTTTTCTTATAAAGCACACAGAAAGAAAGAAATATGAATGAGTAATAACATTATACCCCATAGTGATTAAAATACCCCATGATTAAAATATCCCATTGTGATTCAAATATCCCTTACTGAAGATAAAAGTCTGCATTTTAGGAATTCTGGAATGCCTGAAAAACTCAAGGAATTTCCTAGAAAAATTAAGGTATTCAGATAAAGCAATTTTATTTTGCACAGAGGTTTAATCTAAAATGGAGATGTTTAAGTAAAATTCTCATTTATTTTGCTGTTTATAGGGTGCTTCTTCCCTTGCTTTGTACCCATCTCTTCGTATCTAATTGGTGTATGTTTCTATATTAATCTTTAGTTCTGTCTTCCTTTCTGGAATTTTGTTTTCTCTTTGTAATTTTAAAATCTAAGTTGGGTGGTATATATGCCTGATATTAAATTCAGGTTTTCATTAGTGGCAATATAATATGTTTACAAGAAATAGGAGCTTTCGTCAAACATAGTAGAAAGATGGATGGAGCATTGCTGGTGGCAGTGTGGAAAGCCTGTTGGATTTCAAGAGACCCCTTTTGTATGTTAGAATGCTGTGGTGAGGTGATAGGGGCAGGCAATTTAAAAAGTTGGTAAGTGAAGCAAAGGATAGGTAGTGTAGGTTTAGTGTATTCCATTGCTTAAGGCAATATATATATATGCTTTTTGTAGGTATGTTGGTTACCTGAATTTGTTTATAGGCAGAAGGAAAGGAAATAGAATCCAGGGCAGGGGCAGAAAGCCTCATTTAGGAGTGACAGATAATGCATACAGTGATCCAAGGGAGAGGGAGATTCAGGAAGAGATATATTCAGGAAAAGAAGAAATTGAAAAAAGGTCAGGCTGGATGGTTTTAATCTGTTTAGGTATTTAGAATTACACTCCTTAAAATTTAGTGCACATATAAATTACTTGGAATTTCTTAAACGTAGATTCTGATTCTGTGATGGGCCTTAAGAATCTGCATTTCTTATAAGCTCTGATGTGATGTTGAGGCTTCTGGTCTATAACAGAACACTTTTATCAACGAATTTTGGCTATTATTATAAAATGCTTAGTCTAGAAATTCAGGCTTTGCGTTTGTTTTGAAAAATCTCTGAGCTAGAGTACAGCCTAAGCCTTTTCCCCTAATATTCCTACCTATTTCACCCATTGATCTAGTCTACTTTCATTCTCTCTTACCTGGAAGCATTATTTTTAATAGCATTTTAAACAAATGTGTTTTTATTATTTAAACACTGTAAAATGTGTAATGCAAAATGTATTATGCTAGGCTTAAACCATTTTGAAAAAGTTTAATTATATTTTCTTAAAATCAAAATATACTTGGAAAACTAAGAATAGTTGTCATTTTTACTTCAGTGTTAAAATTCTGACATATTAGTACTGTAAAAGTATAAGATGAGAGTACTTGAATATAAAGCAGTCATCCATAATGGCTGAAAATATTTCATCTGTTTAAAGTTACCTAGTGATTTTTTTTTTGAAGAAAGTAGTCAATTTCATTTCATTTCATTTATTTATTTATTTTTAAAGATTTATTTATTTATTTCTCTCCCCTTATCCCCGTCCCCCAGTTGTCTGCTCACTGTCCATTCACTGTGTGTTCTTTTGTGTCCGCTTATATTCTTGTCAGCGACACCTGGAATCTGTGTCTTGTTTTGTTGTGTCATCTTGATGCGTCAGCTTTCCATGTGTGCAGGCTGCACTTTTTTCGCGCTGGGCGACTCTCCTTACTGGGTGCACTCCTTGCGCATGGGGCTCCCCTACATGGAGGACACCCCTGCATGGCTTGGCACTCCTTGTGTGCATCAGCACTGCACATGGGCCTGCTCATCACCCGGGTCAGGAGGCCCGGGGTTCGAACCTTGGGCCTCCCATGTGGTAGATGGATGCCCTGTCCGTTGGGCCAAATCCACTTCCTTATAGTGATTTTTTTTCCATTCTGTAGTATTATACATACTCAAAGATTTTATTTCTTGGGAGTAGACATAATCTCCTTTTCCTTTTTTGTGTCAGGTATAAAAATAGGTTAATGATATGATTTATTTTAGTTTTATGATAATACAAATCACAAATTACATTTATTGCTTCATGAAACTCATTAGATCTTCAGCCTTTTCAGCCAAATCAAAGTAAATAGCAAATTTTAAACAGAAGAATTCCACACGGGCATCTTATTGGTCAAAATACATATCGAAGAAGTGTTTTTTTGGGTAGAATTCAAGAATTTTAGACTTGGAATCAGAACTTGGAGATTTGAAGTACAGAGTTTTTACTTTACAGGTGAAGAAACTAAGAATTCCTGTGCCATGCTCTACTAACCAGCCAATCCATTTTTCTTTCAGTTGTACTTTCTATTTAGTCTTAGATCTTTAGTATACATTCCTTTCTCATGAAATTGTTACTCAAAAATTAAATATTAATTAAATATTATGTATATTTTAAAATTTATTGCTCAGCATGGTTTAACTTAATGTTGATGACCAAAAAAAAATTTTGTCATTTCAAAGTTTTGTAAATATTCATTAAAATTTCAGATTAAAACCTATATTGACTATTCTGTAATACATGAGATGTATGTATTACTGGAGGACTAATCTTGCTAACTCTGTGACTTTAAAACACTCTTCAGAAATTGTACAGCCCATTATATAATTTTTAAAAAGCACATTCATTTTATATTTGAAAGTACCAGCTTTTGAAGAGAGAACACTGATGAACTGTAATTATATTAATATAACAATTTTAACTTTTACTGTATTTAGTTATCACTTCACACTGATTATTGGCCATCATTAAAATACTTAAAAGCATGCCTTCTGAACCCCTCTTTGGGTAGGGGTCTTAGACATTATCTTTTACCTTTTGTTTGCTTAAAACAGGAAGCTCTTTTAATACTTTGCTTTGTTTTAGACTTTAAGCCTAGAGACCATTCCCTTTGCTTTTAAAAGCTCTTTCTTTTATGGCTTTAATGGCACTTACCTTAGTGTCTGTGATCCTGCTTTATTTACCAGAAAGCTTGTCTTTGAGAGCTGTCACTCCATTCTTTCCACAGTGCTGTTAATTGATAGCAAAGATTGAGTGGAAAACTTTTAGTGACAAAAGACTGGGGATAGGTATGACTCCAGTCTCAGGGCTAGTGAATCTTTGCTTCTTGATTCCATGTCTCTTTGTACTAAAATAGTAAATAGGGGCTAGAGAACAAAGTGCATGTGAAAGCATTCAGAAATGTTAAGCAATAATAAAACCCGGTAACCATTTAAATGACAGCAGCTGACTATTTGAATTAACTGCTTAATTTGGGGTCCTAATTATTCCTAACTTATGTGAGTAGATTTCAGTTATAATATCCTGCAGGGATTCGTAGCTAAGGCAACTAAAAGAATCATTTTACATAAAGTACTTTTGTTAAACTGATTAGGCAAGTTAAAATTTAAGGATAGAAAATTGAAACCCTTCTGACAAGGTCCCTACAAATGTTTCTTGTAATTTCATTAAAAAAAAATTTGGAAAGACTGACTTCATTGTAATATTGATAAATATGTAAGTATGTGTCTTAAGTTTATGTGTTTTAGTGAAGTAATAAAACTTCAAAGATAAGGGCATATTTGTCACAGTGGTAACTTTCTTAGTAATGCTTCTGAGTAATATTCCTAAATATTATTTATTATCTTTAAAATCCCTCATGTAGTTTAACAAATTTAAATACATAGGTTTAGAAGAGGAATAAAATTGAGTAACTTGAATGATTAGCACCTCTATAATTCTTTATTTTGAAATGTATTTCAGTTGAACACAGATCAGAGACCCATTGACAGATTTGAAATGCTATTTAGAAAGAAGTTCTGGTACAGATGATTATGCCTGACATTTAGCTACTGTTGGTGGTCAGGCTTAACTCTTCCTAAATACTCTTCTCCACTACAAAAACCCAAGTTACTTTTTGAACACCATTAGGAGATTGAAAGCTACTTTATGACTTACTTGATGCTACTTTTTCCCTTATTAATTTATTTACTGGAGCAATGATTTTTTAAAAAAAGCATTTTCTGGCCTTAATAGAACATTTTGAGCTTACGCATGCCATTTTACTGGGGTATTACACTGTCTAATATTAGTCTAGTCTAGTGAATGAAGTTAAGATCCAGACGCTTCCTGGTTTTTAAAAGACCTCTTACTCCTTGCCTTTCTCTTCCCTTCTTTTTTTTTTAAGGATTTATTTTTTATTTATTTTTCTCCCCTTCTCCCCCCCCCCCCCCCCGCATTGTCTGCTCTCTCTGTCCATTTGCTGTTTGTTCTTCTGTGTCCACTTGCATTCTTGTCAGCTGCACCAGGAATCTGTGTCTTTTTTTGTTGCGTCATCTTGCTGCATCAGCTCTTCGTGTGTATGGCGCCCCTCCTGGGCAGGCTGCGTTCTTTTTGCATGGGGCGGCTCTCCTTGTGTGGCGCACTCCTTGCTCATGCGGGGGACACCCCTGAGTGGCGCGGCACTCCTTGCGCACATCAGCACTGCACGTGGGCCAGTTCATCACAAGGTCAGGAGGCCCTGGGTTTGAACCCTGGACTTCCAGTATGGTAGGTGGACGCTGTATCAATTGAGCCAGATCTGCTTCCCATCTCTTCCCCCTTCTTTATCCCTCTTTCAGTTGTTGGACATCTACTATATGCTAATTATTGTTATTTCATAATTACATGTTCATTATTTCCTTTAATCATGTATGTTCTATGATCTGTTTTCTCTTAGTAAAACAAAATCTTAAAATATTAGCTTAAAATTCACTGATTTGTACTTTCTGACTCCAAAGTGATTTTTTAATGTGACATACCTGCAGGCAATTTATATTACTAACTGTTCCTTAAAAACACTGGAAGATATTCACTTCCTATATCTTATTTAGGATAGTCTTCAAAAGCTACTACCTTTAGAAGACTTTCCCTTATATAAGTGGGAGTCCTTATAACTCTGTATGGTAACATATGTCAATACAGTAAGCCACTAAGGGCCACAAGTGGCTATGGAATACTTGAAATATGGCTAATACAACTGAAGAGTTTTTATTTTATTTGATGTTAATTGATTTAAATTTAAGTCCACATGTGGCTATCATATTTAACAAAGCAGTTTATAGCATTTTTAGTCTTGTTATAGTACTTTTCTTTTTTCATGTAGTGCTTTTTTTCTTTTATTCCTTTTTAGTCATTTGTGTATCTCATTTAGTGAGTTGTCTGAGGACAAGGACCATGTTTTATTTATATATATATTTATAGTTCTTAGGCACTCAGAAATATTTTAATTAATTGAGAAACATGTATTCCAGGAGAGTTAGAAGCAAAGAAACATTTTATATATGTTCTTCATTTATGGGAAAGCTGTTTTTAATAATGAGCACCTAAAAACAACTTGAGTTTGTAAATACATATAGAAAACAGACATGTAGGTGATATACTTAGTGTGCAGCTAACAGGAATGGAGTCTAGAATTCTCAGCTAAGTGTAATATACAGACTTAATGGTAGCAAATCTAGTTACTGATTGCAACTTTAGTATTCTGTAATTTTGATATTTCTTTGTATTATTTAGAATATAATAACCTAAATCCAATTGTGTTAATGTTGGCTTCTATTCATCTAAATATGGAGCTTCATTTTTGATGTCCAATGATGAACCCAGCTGATACTGCCATTTGTTATCTAATCTTAGTCTTTTGTATGTTTTGACACTGTACATTGGAAGATTGTGAAAGTATCAGTTTAAAAAATGATGGGTAATGAAAAAACACAGTCATTTCAATTTGAGGTTTTAGAATTTTTAGTTTCTGAGCCTTATATCTAATAGTTTATTACCACTTCCCTTGTTTTATAACAATAAAGATATCTTTCAGGTCAAAGTGTTATTTTTATCAAACTTGGTCCTGAATGGTTTTTCTTTATTTTAGAAAGTCAATTCTTAGAATGAAAGTTTAGGACAAATGAAAAGAATTGAAAATAATGTTGTCATTTCTTAGGACAAATATAAAAGGAAAGTTCCAGAAATTACTGAACAATGACCGCATTTTTAGAACACATGAACAATCTTGTAGATTAACTACCTGGAAGGAAAGGGCATAGCCTATTATGGAGAGAGATAGTTTGACTATAATACTTCTTCATAATATGATCACATGAAAACATCTAGAGGAACATAAAACCTGTGTGGATTTGAGATTTTAAGTTGATTTTGAGTTAAATTTTCTTGTTCTTTTATTATATAGCATTTGCAAATGG
Organism: Dasypus novemcinctus; assembly: GCF_030445035.2. Lineage (NCBI taxonomy): Eukaryota > Metazoa > Chordata > Mammalia > Cingulata > Dasypodidae > Dasypus > Dasypus novemcinctus. The sequence continues at coordinate 45,842,297 of NC_080681.1, read as the reverse complement.
ATGTTGGAATTGCCATGCTAACTATCTCCCTCTCTGTCAACTTAGAAAAAAATATTAGTATGTTCTATATTTAGTAGAAATATATACTTTCATGGTTTTTGGCAGCTGAGAAGTACTGTTCTCAGTATAAAGATACAATCAGTGATTTTTTAATAATTTCTTTAAATTATTTTCCTTACTGTGCTTAAGAAAATTTTACTGGTATTTATTCAGCAAGATGATCTTATACTTAAAATTTATCCTGTGAAAATCAAATTTTATTTGCAAATTTTGATTTTCATAGGGTATCGTTGAAAAAGGAATCCAACTGTCAGTCCATTCCAAGAGCGAAAAAGGCAGATGCAGCTGGTCCAGAGGAGAGGGTCTGGTTGGTGCATAAAAATTCATGTCTGCATTTTGACACTGCATTCTTTTTGGGTATCTGTTATCACTGAATAGGAAACTGTTTCAAATTGACAGGCAGACAGAATGTTGTGCTGAATGTGTAAATTGGAATTATCACATCTAGCAGTTCTCCTTCACCAGGTGCCTACTTGGAGCTCCAGTTATACAGTAACATCGAGAGAGTGCCAGTCATAGTTATATTTGCTAATTATCCCTCATCTTTTCCAATATATAGTTTTTTTTTTAGTAAACAGCTTGCCCAGGTGTTTCTAGGAATGCCTAGCAGGACAGTGCAGAACTGCAGATGCTTATGTGGTAATATGATGCCATATAGAAACTGAAAACATCTCTATCTTTGTGAAATAGATTATTGCTTTCAAGGGCTATACTCCCTAATGTACTGAGAAAAATACTTGTCAGTATTTTCTTGCCTCTGAGATACTGACGAGGGCCAAAATGTTGGGATAGATGTTAGTATTTGTGTCAGAAAATTTAGAAAAGCAAGTACATTTAATCTTTATACTTCAGTCTCTTTAAAAACTTAATAATTTGCAGCCTGTGAGGATAAGCAGTAAAGTTTTCCAAAAAAAGTAAAAATGGAAAATAACACAAGTATTGATAATGGAACATTAAAGGTTTTTTTGTTTCTTCAGACTTTTTGATACTACTGGGAAGATAGTACTATTACATGGCCTAATTGTTATTTATTTCTGTCATTTTTTCTTCTAAGAAATTTTTAAGTTAAACTAGCACTGTGATGTTTGATAGCATTATTCAGAATTTTATGTTTTAAGAATTTTTATATAAACAAGCTGTTGCTAGGGAATGCTCAAATTCATATATACTTGAAGCATTTGTAATTAAAGGAAAGTTTTGTGATCCAACTTATTTTTCTTGAAATTTAATAAGTTGGATCACAAAACTTTCCTTTAATTCTTTTAATTGTGTCTTCTTGACTGTCAATACTTTAAATATTTTTCTTAAAGAGTTTGTGGTTTATCTTATGCCTGTTATGTGGGCTTTGAATATCCTGAATACATTTTCTGTTATAGATAGCTTTTTCATTTTCTGTTTTCTAATCATCTTTCCATTGTGGTAAGATAATGAAGGAAGTGCTAAGTACTCAAAATATGAAGGTATTATAAAGTTTCTTGCGGTTTTCTTTGGACTGTGAAAGTTGTTATGACATTTTCTATAGCCAGTCACTTTTCAGTGATACTGCTGAACAGTTCACAGGATTTATCCTGTCAGCTTTGATTTAGGATTAGCCATTACTGTCGCTTGTATTGACTTCGTCTCTGTTTCCTTTCACTGACAAATCCTGTAGTGAAATAGCATTTATACCAGAACTAGATTTCTTATGGGAGAAGGAAAGGGTATCTTTTCAAAAGCAGTGAGTTTTGTTGTAAAGTCAGTTGGTTCAAATTTTGACTTTTACATACCAGTCTTGTGAATATAGGCAAGTTACCTAACTTCTTTAAGTCTGTCCTTTATTACGGATTATAACATTCAACTAATGTCTAGTTTTTAGAACCCTTGATTCTTATAAACTATATGTTTAAAAATCATTTATTCATCAGTCATTACTGAACATGTGAAGAAAAGCAACTTATCAATAATTACGGTACGTCATGATACCTAGAAAGGAATAAGAGAGTGCTGCGTAGGCAGGGTACGGAGCTGAAACTGGGAATGACAATGAAGGTTTTCTGGCAGAGATACCTGAATGAGTAAATATGGGTCAACTGAAGGAAGATGGGAAAGGTGTTCTAGGAGATGGAATAGAATGTGAAAAACATAGTGGCTTAAAGATGTGATGAATTGCAAGTCATTCAACGTATGTGCAAAGTGAGAGGAGACAAAAGATAACAACGGATAAAGAAATCAGGGCTAAATTACAAAGGACTTTTTGTATGTCATGTGAAAGAGTTAGGATTTCATCATGTAGGTGATGGATATTCATTGAGTAATTTAGAATGGGGTTGTTGCTTAATGTAAGCAGAGAAGACAGTGAATTAGTTCCTGTGAACCCAGGCAGTTAACAAGAAGTGAAGCAGGTGTAGTATAAAGATACAAAGCGAAACTGGAGAGTATCATACTTGTCTTCAGACAGCAGCTGTTATTGAGTTCCAGGAACATGAATATTTTGTCAATTGTTGTTTGTTTTTTTTCCAAGAGAAGTCAGAAATTGGATCTTAATAAAATATTAATGGTTCCATATTTTGAGATGTTGGCAATCAATTTTAAAAATGCTCAAATACTGAGGTTGTCAAATAAAACTTAAGTGTGGCTAGATTCATTCTGAGGTCTGCCTGTTTCTGCCCTTTTTCTTAAATAAGAGACCGTTAGAGTAATCCAGGTGAGAAAGATTGAGAGATGGAAAAAAGTTACGGTGAGATTAGATAGAAAGGAATGTATTGATAAAATTTCAGAAGTAGAATTCAGGTATAGAACTGGTGATATTTAGTCACTAGATAGGGAAAAAGTGATTTAGTCAAGCTTTGTTGGTAGTAGGAGACTCCCTCAAGATAACTCAAATAATGGATGTTTTATTGGGCTCTCTCAGGGATCAGGGATAATCATATTGCTTGACTGGCCCTTGTGGATTTGGAAGATGGAGTGGGAATTGAACAATATATTTCAGAGACTCTTCTGTTCACTTGTCTTTGTTATTCGTCCCATGGGTTCCTTCTCCCTGCCATCCACGAGATTTTCTTTCCCTCTACTTATTTTTCTTTTTTGTTTCTTGCCCTCACAGTTTCTGTTCCTTCACAGTTTTGTCTTAGGATGACTTCTTGTATATTCCACCCAACCTTGCCCAACTTTAGCTCTTCCTCTTAACTCGGGAATTACCTCATGTTTCTCAATGCGGATTCTTGAGAAAGAGAGAAACTCATGGGACTCATCTTTTTGAATGAAGCCACAGCATACATTGCTCCCTGGTTCATGGACTGGATATTCTTGAGTTGGAGTTTTGCCAGTCAACAATGGTGATTCATGCTAGATCTCTTAGATTGGGTTTCCCAAACAATCTAACAAAACATTTTCAGTTACAATGAACCCAGTTCTGTCTGAAATGGTGATTTATACAGATGTTTGGTGAGACATGACTAGGGGAAGTAAAAGCAGCTTGTGAATTCACCAAAATAAGCAAAAAAGAGAAGTGGACTTGATAGGTTGTGAGGATAGTTTAATGAAATTACTATGATTAAAATAAAATAACTTTCATTACTGGTGGGAATGTAAAATGGTGCAGCTGCTGTGGAAGATAGCTTAGCAGGTCTTAGAAATTTAAGTATAGAATTACCATATGAACTGACATTCCCTCTTCTAGGTATATACCACAAATTATTGAAAGCAGGGACTTGAATAGATATTTTCACACTGATCTTCATAGTGACATTACTCATAGTTGTCAAAAGATGGAAGCAACCCAAGTGTCCAGCAACTGATGAATGGATAAACAAAATGTGGTGTATACAAGCAGTAGAATATTATTCAACTCTAAAAAGGAATGAAGCTCTGATAAATGTGACTTCATTTATCATGAATGAATCTTGAAGACATCATGTGGAGTAAAATAAGCCAGACACCAGAGGGCAAATATTGTATGATCTCACTTATGTGAAATAATTAGAATGAACAGATTCATAGAGTCAGAATCTAGAATATAGGTTACCAGGGTTTGGGATTGGGGCAAGGAACGGGATAAGGCTTAAAATGTTCAGAGTTTCTTTTTGGGATGATGGAAGAATTTGGTAATGGATGGTGGTGGTGGTAGTACAACATTGAACATAATTAACAGGACTGAGTTATATATTTGAATGTGGTTAAAAGAGGAAATTGTAGGTTGTGTATGTCTTACTAGAATAAAAGTTTAAAAAATACATGGAACTGTACAACACAGTAATCTCTAAATTAAGCCATGAACTATAGTTAATAGTACAATTATAAAAATGTGTTTTCATCAGTGGAACAAATATAGCACACCAATACAAAGTGTTAATAATAGTTTTTTTTAAATTGGAAACCTGTATTTTATGCATGAGTTTTCTGTAAACCTACTAATTCTCTAATTTAAAAAATTAATAATAGTAATATGCTAAGACAGTCTTGTTCATAGGGCATAATCAATTATAGAATTTAAAAAATATTTTTAAAGCTTTACTATTTCATAATTTATAATAGGTATTTATAATGAGGTTTCCTTTAATTATTAACTAATAAACATGAACCAAACTTGGAAACCTAATAAAAGTATATAGAAATAACTAATTAAAATTTTTTTTTACCCTAATTTATGCTTTTCATTTAAACCTCAGAATGATGTAAAGCTAAGTGATTCCTGTTCATTGTCCTGGATAATCCTCACAACAGCTCAGTGAGGTTTTTATTTTCTCAGTTTTGTAGGCGTGGAAACTTAAGAAGTTAGGTGAGTTAGGCAGGGTTAAATTGATAATATATGCAGAGATGAGATTCATTAAATCCTAGGACTGTCTGACTCAAAATTCATGATGTTTTTAAAAATTTATGTAATATTGGAAACCCATCAGTATTTTAAGTTTTGGGACATTTTATAAATGTTTATAGTATAATAGATATAGCCATTCATAATTTCAGAAACAAATGTGAAAAAAAGGGATTGTGTTTTAAAGGTTCATAAATTTACCAGCACTGTTTACAGTAAACTTAGGCCTACTTTATGCTGTAGAGCCTACTGAGGAGAGGAAAATGTGGGCACTCAGCATATGCTTTTGTTTTGGGTGCCAGACATCTTATTTAACTTTGTTTTTTGACTGTGCTGACTAGATATTTTTTCATTGTGTAGACATATCAGTAGAAAAGCCTTTATCATCCTACATATTGTTCTTTTGTGTGGCAGCCTTTACGTAATGCTAGTTTCCTCATCTCTAAAATTCACCGTCTATTTAAAGTTTGTGTAGAGAGAGAGTTTTTTTCCTAATCAGTTAGTGTTACTTGAAAGATTTTATTGTGATTTGAATACGCCACTATTTTTCATTTTAAATTTCTGGTTTCTTCTCATGAAAAGTATTTAAATAAGTCATTATTGAATAAATGGCTATTTAAAAAGCCATTTTGTGTCATTTTTAGAGAGACTATCACAGGCTATATATGTACCCTTGATGTGTAACCATCTATGACTCCTAGAGAGAAGAATTTTTCGTGTGTTTATACAGCAATTAATCTTCTTTACCCTCACTGCTGTCAACTAAATCTTTACTGTTACATTGACATTTTAAGAAAAGCCCTTGAAAAAGTATGAGGATGGTAAAAGATTTTTTTCCTCAAATGGGAAATTAAAATTAATGGTTACTTGGGACTAGGGTAATACGGAAATACAAAGGTAAAGATGACTATAATTGGACCAATGGAGATGAAACTGGGAATCAGGGAGGATTAAAGTTTAGTATTATAATACCTTAATTCTGAAGCCCAGGCAGCTGAAACTGCAATTTTTCTCCTAGGACAGCAGTGATGTTGGTTTAAAGGAAACTACATCTAGAAAATTTGAAGTTCTACACATAAGATGTCCAAAGGGGGAAAGCCAGATCTACTATCACTTGTGATATAGAATTATCTCCCAGAACTGATTTTATTAATAAAATAATTCATCATTTTACCCAGCAAGTGTTATATTCAGCAAGTTCTTATTCTGTGCATTTTTTGGGTGTGTGGTTGGTAGAATGATGAACTGAAATTTGGAAGAATGAACTTCTTCTTTCCTATTCCCACAAACTTTCTTTTAGGGTAAGAATAAAGGTGTTGTAAAAATGTTTAGCACTAAGACTTATGGCGCAAATCCATTGTCTTATCTTTGCTGTCTTCCTAAGGGTGATACATACTCACCTCCATAGATTCAGCTTGTGCAGAAGGAGACAAGGTCAATCTTTTACTTAACATTCTTTCTTCTGAAATTATCTAAATTTGAGATGATTACATAGGTCAGGGTCAGTGAAATTGTAGCATACTTTAAAAATGTTTTGTGTAAAGTGACCTGAAAAAACAATCATTTGCAAAATGAGCTAAAAAAAAAACATAACTAAACATATGAAATGCACTGTAGACATATTTAGCATTCTCCCCTGGTTGTTGTTTAGAATAAGTGTACTGTTTGTAATTTAGAGTGTTTATTTTCTGTTGGCTATGGTTTATTTATAGTCATAGAATGTATCATTTATTTTTTTCTGTATGTTGACTAAATACTGTTTTATTTATTTTTTATTTTGTTTATTTTTAAAGATTTATTTATTTCTCACGCCTTCTCCCCCGTTGTCTGCTCTCTCTGTCCATTTTCTGCATGTTCTTCTGTGTCTGCTTGCATTTTTGTCAGGTGGCACAGGGAATCTATGTCTCTTTTGTGTTGCGCCATCTTGCTATATCTGCTCTCCATGTGTGTGGCACCACTCCTGTGTGGGCTGCACTTTTTTCACGCGGTGCGGCTCTCCTTACATGGTGCTCTCCTTGTGCGTGGGCCACGCTTGTGTGGCACGCCTATGCAGGGATGTCCCTGTGTGGTATGGCACTCCTTGCACGGAGCAGCACTGTGAGTGGGCCAGCTAACCACATGAGTCAGGAGGCCCTGGGGATTGAGTCCTGGACCTCCCATGTGTTAGATGGTTGCTCTATCAGTTGAGCCATGTCTGCTTCCCATAAATACTGGTTTAATATGTACGTCTATCAAATTAATTTTTCAGAGTGTATTTAAGTAATTATATTCACATTTTCATATTATTTTAATACTTGATAGACTGCATGTTATTAAAAAAGTAAATAATTGACATTTTAATATAGCAAAGAAATAATCATGAATTATATTTTAATATTTGATCAGCAAGTTAATTTAAAGCGTTTGCTACTTTAATTCTTTTTTTTTAAGACAAATTCCCCAGAGGTTTTTTTTTTTAAGATTTATTCTTTATTTATTTCTCTCCCACCCCCTTGTCTGCTCTTTGTGTCCATTCACTGTGCGTTCCCCTGCGTCCACCTGGATTCTTGTCAGCAGCACCGGGAACCTGTCTCTGTCTCTCTATGTTGTGTTATTTTGCTGCATCAGCTCTCCACATGTGCAGCGCCACCCTTGGGCAGGCTGCATTTTTGTTGCGCGGGGCAGCTCTTCCTACGGGGGCGCACTCTTTGCACGTGGGGCTTCCTTACATGGGGGACACTCCTGCGTGGCACGGCACTCCTTGCGCGCATCAGCACTGTGTGTGGGTCAGCTCACCACACGGGTCAGGAGGTCCTGGATTTGAACCCTGGACCTCCCATTTGGTAGACAGACGCTCTATCTGTTGAGCCAAATATGCTTCCCTTCTACTTTAATTCTGACACAATTTTGTATAAATGTTCTTTTATTTTTATGAAGAGAGATTGTGGCTTAAATAATCTGTTTAAATTCACAGAAGTGTTTTGTCTCTATTTTTGTGTAGTATATTTATAATGCTTCACTCTTCTATATCTGCATGATTAGGAAGTCTCTTTTAAGTGAAAAAGATTTCAAAAATAAATCTATTAATGTAATTTGATTAATACTCATTTAAATTTGTCTTTTGGATTTAATATTGTATGAGGCATTTTTAAGTAAAATAAATGTATTTTAATGACTTAACTTCCAAGAAAACTCAAACATTACATAAAATTAGAAAGGAAAAAAAATGATTTGAAATCCTGACACCAGAAACTAACATTTTCTTGAACATCTTAGTATTTTTAAAAAACAAGAATACACTTGTTTAGTTTTCTATATTTTAAAGACCAAATATTATGCTACTACCTTGAAGTCTTTGTTTAGTGTGCATTAAAATCTTAAATTTAAGTATGCAAAATGTCTTGCAAAATTAATAATCACATAGTGTATGAATTTAGTCACTTAGGCATCTATGTTAGCTGGAAAAATGATCCTTGATAATGTGGCTTAAGAAGTAAGTTGGAAATGGAAAAAAATTATTTTCCACAAATCTAGACTGGTTCTTGACCTGTCTCTGAGTATAGTCAGTCAATTTTGCATGTCCAGGTTCCCTCATCTTAAAAATCAAGAAATTAGACTACAAGAGGGCCAGTATCTTTGCTGATTCTAAATTATGAGATAGTTCACTGGGACCCAATATTTGTTTCTAATTTTTAAAAAATCTGGTGATCCCTAGTATACTTTTTATTCATTATTTTTCATTTTGCTTTACAATTAGTATTTTCAGCATGTTTTAACTGATTTTAAGTGTATATGCAGTTGTCTGTCTCGTCTTGATAATTCTCATTATATATTCCCATTAATTTAGACATGGGTGCATTTCACTGACATTTTTATAGACATTTAAAAATATCAAAGGTTTTCACAATAGCTAAGTGGCAAAGATTGAAGTGATTTCAGTAATATTAAATTAGTTTAAGAAACTCATCAGTTGGTAGAGTTAACAGAATGTCATGGTAGGTTCCACATATTTTATTAAACATAACAAGTGTATTACATGTGGTGTTGTGCAGTGTTATACCCAAAAGGAGAAGCCTAAATTTTGTTGATTCTGTCAGCATCACTTCTAATATGTCTTCAACATTTGATATTGTTCTCTGTTAGCAAACAGAAAGGAGCTTTATTTAGGCATTTAACATTTTCTATCAGGTATTTTATTTTATGAAAATTCAAGCTTACTGTTTTTGCCATACTCCTATTTATATTTGCTTTTGGCTCTTCTTTCTGCTAATCCTTTCTTCTACTGACTCTTCTAAACCTTTCTCTCCTATCTTCTTCTTTTGGGTTGCAAGTTCCCCATAACACTTCCTGCAAAGGTGGATTCTTTTTTATGAACTCTCTTAGTTTCTATTTATTTACAGATATTTTAAACTAACCTTCATATTTGAAGGACAATTTTGCTGGTTAAAGAATTCTTGGCTGGCAATTTTTTCTTTCAGTATGCTAATTTTATCATGACATTATCTTCTCTCCATTGTTTCTGATGAGAAATCCACGCTAAGTCTTACTCCATGTCACTTGTATGTGATGTTTTGCTTCTCCCTTGCTGCTTTCAGAATTTTATCTGTGGTATTTGACATTCTGATAAATATGTGTCTTGAAGTAGGTCTGTTCAGATTTATTTTGATTTATATTTATTTATTTATTTTGATTGCACTTCTTGGACATGTAAATTCATTTTTTTCTTAAGAGTTGGGAAATTTTCAGCCATTATTTCCTCATAATCTTTCTGCCCCCTTTCCTTTCTCTTTTCCCTCTGGAACTTTCATGACACCTATGTATTGCACTTTGTTTTATCATTCACTTTCCTGAATCCTTCCTCAATTTTTTTCTGTTCTTTTCTCTCTCTGTTCTTTCTGTTCTAGTTCAGTTGCTTTGTCTTCTGCATTACTTATTCTTTCTTATATCATGTCAGATCTCCTGTTTTATGCCTCTAAAGTGTTTTTTTATTTCACCTGTTGTGTTTTTCATTCCCATGAGCTCTGTTATTTTTATATTCAGGTTTTCAAATCCTTCTTTGTGCTCACTCAGTGACTTCTTTAGCCATATTGTCTTTTAAGTTGCTGATTTGATTTAGGAAATTTGTATGAATCTTGTTATTAGTTGTCTCAAATCCTATATCTCCCCTGGGGCTTTCATATATTCCTTTGTTTCGGCCATTTCTTCCATTTTCTTAGGATGGCTTGTAATTTTTTGCTGATGTCTAGGCATCTGATTATGATGATGAGTTTACTCTCATGATCAATTTTTCTCTCTTGCATAGGGGTTTAGTGGTGGGAAGCTGAATGTTACTGCTGTTCTTTAATTCTTGTTTCAACCTGTTTTAGGCCTTTAGGATTTTTCATGTTCAGTTGCTCAGATTCTGGCCATGGACTCAGTACTGGCTTGTAGACCCACTTCCAAGGGCCCTTTGGAGGGAGACTGTAAAGACTGGAAAAAGCCTCCTTTTGAATTTCCTAACATGCACTTCCTTGGTCAGCCAGCAGATGGTGTGCTTCAACAGGTCTTTCAGTTCAAACCCTGGTGGGAGTGTGTTCATTGCAACAATGACAGCAACAGTGTGACAAAGGATCCTGCCCTCAAGGCTGTTCAGAGCCTCACAGATAAAACTTTCTCTCAGGCTGTTCTCTAACCTTTGCAGACAGCCCTGTCCCTTTCCCAGGTAGGAAATAATTGCACTACCCTCTATCTCAACAACCAGTCCTTGTCAGTGAGGAGGGTGATTGAGAGGGGGATATCTTTAGTCCCCTGCCAACTCTCAGGGCAGATGATGGTCTCGCCCCTGAGCCTGGAGGGGCTCGTGGGACACAGCACACCAAATCTGTTGGCCCAAAGCTGAATTAGCCTTAGGCTGTGTCCCTCTCTCTCCCCATTCCTGGGGAGGTGGACCCCTGTGGTCCCCTCTGTCCGTGGCTGCCGGCCAGAGGCAGAGAATTCAAAACTGCTCTAAGAATGAGGGGAAGGATGCCAGCAGCTGCAGCTTTAAATCACAGTTTTGCTGTCGAGATGCTTTTCCTTTGTTCCTCTCTCTTCTGGGCGGTGTCCAGCATCTCCCTGATGTCCTAAACCCTAGAACATTTCTTTCCAGACTTTCTTTGCCTGTCCCCTGGCTGTTTTTCCGGAAGAGATGTGAGTTGAGTGTCTCTCTAATCCACCATCTTCCCGGAAGTCCCCTATACATGCTTTTGGCATCATAGAATTTGGTAGAAGATAATTAAACAATAACTCCAACAACTTACATTTTATTTCTTTTGCCAAAGTTAAACTAGCAAAGTTTGGAAATTAAGTGAAAAGAAAATTAATATCGTGACGTTACAGATTATTATGTGGATCTATAACACTTTGGTTATCTAGGAATTGAAAAAAAAAAGGAGGAGGTAGGATGGATAAGAGAGAAAGTAACCAATTTTTATATTGTTCTCATTTTATTCCTATAGGTAAATCCCAAGGTGGGGAAAGTCAGTGTATCCATAACAAGTCAACATTTTAGCAGTTTTTGCTTCCCTTTTTATTTGTTGCCTCCCAATTTTTGAACTTTGTCTAGGCCACCTAGTATTCCCTGTAAGCTTTCTTTCATCTTCTTCTGAACCTAGTTATATATCTCTGACAATAACTGTGTAAACTACTTTTTTCATGGTGTAAATGGTCTGTCTTGATGTTTAATGTTGATTCAAAGCTGGTTTTATGTAGCTTCATGAGGGCAGCAGCCATGTCTTTTGTCATTGTATTCCCAGTGTATTCCCAGATCTTAAGAAAGGCAAAGCACAAAACAGATTTTTGTATAAATGCATAGATTAATAAATGAATTAATTTTCTGGCAGAAGGCTTTTACCAGTAGAATATGTACTTTATAAATTCCAGGGAAAGAAGATGAATGTTTAATTTTTTGTAGCGTTTTTGCTCTCTGACAGTGCAAATTCACCTATTACTTTTTAAGATTCATTTTATTTATCCCCACCCCTTGCTGCCTGCTTGCTGTCAGCTCTCTGTGTCCATTCTCTGTGCATTCTTCTGTGTCTGCTTGTCTCCCTTTGCTGTGTCATCTTGCTGTGCCAGGTCTGCATGGCCACAGGCCGTCAGCTCTCTGTGGGCACAGGCCAGCCTGCCTTCACAAGGAGGCCCTGGGAAGTGAACCCAGGGCCTCCCATATGGTACACAGGAGCTCAGTCGGTTGGACCACATCCGCTTCCCTCACCTATCACTAAATGTTCATCAATACCTCCCATGCAACTAGAATCTCTGGCACATGGGAGAAACTACATAAATATTGCTGAAAGAAAGAATAAATGAATGATCCCTTCCCTATTCACACTATTATAAAAAAAAAATCACTAAACCTTTTTTTGAAAAAAATAAAATTGCCAATGAAATCAATTAGCATAAAAATGTTACTGGTTTCTAAGTGCTAAGTCACAAAGGAAAATGATAAAACACTAGAAGGCTGAGAATAACATTCATACATTCTCATAGGTGGTATTCTGCATAGATTTACAAAACCAAGAACTGTAAAAGGCATGCAACCCAACCTCTTCGTTTTAATGGAGGTTAATAGTGCAGTCAGTTTAGATGATTTGGTTGTGATCAACATCTGGAGCTAGCTGGTGTCAGAACCTGAATTAAAAATCAGATTGAAAGGTTCCCAGGCTATTGTTCATTGGCCTGGGTAGGATTGATAACCTTCTGGTTTTACGCCTTGCCACTTCTGAATTGAGGATGGGTAACAGACATCTCAGGAGGTTCTTTATATTGTCTTGCAAATGATACAAAGTTTCTCAAATCACAGTAACCATTGGGTAAATCTATGAGTTACCTGGTAGTAGCAATTATTTATTGCCTAAGTATTGCTTCATGCCAGAGTAGCCTCAGGTCTTAAGGATGATCCCAGAAAAGGATCCAAAAACTTAGGAAAATTCTCTAGAATGGTGTATGACAATCTCTTTTTTTTAGCCCCGCCACCCCACCTGCTACCTTAAACTTTTGCTATAAACAGTGCCTCCCTTTGTTGTTGACTGATTAAAATGTGGCAGATGAATGAGAAACCTCATACTCTTGCTGCTATTTAAATTTGATTTACTGAGAAATTAATTGTTTATGTTAGGGCCAATTAAGGGGTGGGAGAGGAGAAAGAAACCAGGGCATTAAGAGCTTGCTACAGAAAAAATGAGCATGCGTTACTCACACACACAAAAGTAATTGAGTTAAATACATTTAGTTGTGAAAAAAAAAATAATGAAGTTGTCTGAAAAGATTAGAAGTCAATACATTTGACCAAAACTTACTGGGTTATGTGTCACAAGTATTAAATCACCTAGACTCTTGTAGTTCCTTAGCACAGGAATTAAAATAATGTATATAGCAACAGAAATATCAGTCCTGTTAATTTTATACTTGATGGTGTATTTCTTTACCATGGATATGAGTCAACAATGTTATGGCATAAACATTCCTAAATAGTGAGTTGTCTGACAAATTTCATGACTTAATTCCTTCTACCTTTCTATAAATAATGCACTTACTGTGAGTCTCAGAACCAATCAAGCATGAAGATTTTGTTGTATAGGGAATTAAGTGTCCGGTAATGTGTCTGAAGACACTATGTAAAAACGTACATATTTAAGAGAGGACCTGCTTCTGATTCAGAAGGAATTGAACATGTTCCCTATAGCATTGAGACAATGTGTTTTATATATTATAATGTGTTTATTATATTATATATAAAACACATTGTCTCAATGCTATACCATATATATATATAGGGTAAAGTAAAATTTTTATGTGATTATTATACTAGTCTGTTTATTTGGACATTTGGTCTCATTTGCTTTTTTGTTTGTATGAAAATTCCATTTACTGTAAATATATTTATATACTGAAGTAACAAAATGGGAAATTTCCTTCCTCCTTGGTTTGATTGCCTTAATTTACTGGTATCTCTACCCTTGTTTCTATAAAAGTTCTTGAATATTATTAGTTTTCTAATCAAATATTCTTTAATATTTATTTTATTTTTTTAAGGGTTATTTTTATTTCTTTCTTTCCCTTTGCCCCCCCCTCCCGCCCCCACCCCCATTGTATGCTCTCTGTGTTCATTTGCTGTGTGTTCTTCTTTGTCCACTTGCATTCTTGTCAGTGGCACTGGAAATCTGTGTCTCTTTTTTGTTACCCAGGTAAGTGATTTGGCCTTGTTAGTAAGCTTTGCTTTATGCCCCCAGATAATACTGAGAACAAAACTCCCAGGGAGCCAATTCATCGCTCTAAAGGGAGGGGGTAGTGGCTTACATCATACATTTCCATGAGAACTTGATTATTTTAAGAAGCATTGCGATATTTGGTGGCAAATTTTATTTAATGTGCCTACAAGAGATTAAGAAATTTAAAGAAATATTTGCCTAAAGTTCTTAAAGGCAAAAAAAGGCTCCAGTTTTAAAAGGAACATTTATTTAATCAACAATTTTTGTGTGTGTGCTTAGGATTTCTTATGCTAACAGTCAAAAAATATGGATCTTATTTATCCATTATATAGAATAGGAAAAAGTAGCTAAAATGTGTTTCTAACTTGCTGCTCAGGATTGCCAAAAAATTAGTAGGGCTGAGATTGAAATCCAAACTTCCGTACACCAGAGTTCATGTTCTTATGATTAAGCCTTGCTGCTCTCAGTAGAATAGAAAAGAAATGTTAGCATTTTATGTACTTATCATCTGTTTCTGGAACAAGCCACTTTATCTTGTGCACAGAACTCCTTTCTCAGTTTATCTCATTGCTGAATCTTTCTCATCCTTTATGTCTTGACTCTAATTAACGTCAACCCCAGAGACTCTTTTCATATCCATCCTATGGAAGGCACTTCCCAAGTTACATCATCCTATTTATTTTATTCACAACACTCTTAGTATCTGTGAATACTTTGTCTGTCTCTTCCAGTATATGAAGAGTGGATGAAGACTGGGATCTGTCTTTCCCTTTTGTTTTCTCAAGTTTATTTTTTACAGATAAGTACTTGGGACACAGCATAGTTAGTAGCTACTGGTTCAGTGAATGAATTCAACTTTTTATATATTCTGGCTCTTTTTTTAATGCAGAGATAAGTTCTGTTTCCTCAAAAATGTTTGAAATAATTAAAACTGCACTTAAATTTTAATTTGCAGTGTTATTGTAGCAGCCCAAAGTTATTTCAAAGGAATAATAACTTATGTATACATTTCTATGAAAATTTATATTAATAAACTTATTCTGATACTATCCTTTACAGGTGTAGACCTTTTGTAACCTTGCATTTATTATCTATAGAAGATATATTTCTCTGCAAGTGCATCTTAATGGTTGCTTTATTAATTTGATTGTCATACAACAAAGAAAGCAAACTCTCACTGATGACTTAGGATTTATGTGATTTCTTTCTGGACATAAAACAAATACTGTAGACCTTGTCTATAGCATGTATAGGGATCTTCTGTGATTCTTAACAAATATTAACAAAGGGAGAGCTGGGAGTGTAAATTTAAAAGTGGGAATTAAATGCTTTCATTGTTAGAAAATAAATTGTGATCTGTAATTACAAATAAAGTACACAAAGTAACTTAAATACTGCATTTTGTTTTTTAATGTAAGAATTTGATATCTATGTTGGTAGATGTTACTTTTAATTGTTTGGAAATAACAAAAACAAAAGAAATTTCAATTGTTCTTCATAAGTAAATTTATGTAGCAACTTTTCCCTCCTGCCCTTGTGTTAGAGGAGATACAGAAGAGAAAAGAAGTCTTGCAAAAATGTTTGTAGAAAGTAGCCTGTAGCTTTTTTTTTTTTAAACAATTTGGAATGCTTCATGAATTTGCGTGTTATCCTTACATAGGGCCCATGCTAATCTTCTCCGTATCATTCCAATTTTAGTATGTGTGCTGCTGAAGCGAAATCATTCCAATTTTAGTATGTGTGCTGCTGAAGCGAACACACCAGTAGTTTTTATTTCTAAGATTTACAGTATTTTCACATTTTAAAATTCTTATGCATCTTAATTTGACCTTGGACAATGTTACTAGTCTTATCATTAGTGTTTGATTATTACTAAATTCTCAGTGTTTTGAAATGTCTTCTTTCTAAATTAACAAAAAATAGCCTGAATATAATAGTATTTATATTGTTAGCCCCAGGCAGAGAATTTGCTGTTTTAGGTGTCTATACAAATCAACCGAACTACTCCTTCCCTTGGGTGTTCCTATTTCCTTTCCTTGTGTGCTCAAGGGTCGGTTCCCTGTAGCTCTTTTTAGATCTATGTCAGAGTCAGAGGGTAGGAGACAGCTCTAGTGATATATATGGTAGAGAAAACAATAGCTTTTGGTTTGATTTTAATTCTATGCTTGAAAGTCAATATTCAGTTAAGTAACTGCAAAACAATCAGAGCTTATTATCTGCAAATTCATTGATATCCACAAACATAAAAGTGTGATTGTCAACTCCTTTCCTTGGAATTTCTCATACTAACTACCTAAATTAAATATAGCTATAATTAAAAATTAATTAGAAAAATACCCAATTTATTTTCCAAAAATATATCTATAAAAAATAATTGATGGAAAACGGACTTTGGCCCAGTGGTTAGGGCGTCCGTCTACCATATGGGAGGTCCGCGGTTCAAACCCCGGGCCTCCTTGACCCGTGTGGAGCTGGCCCACGTGCAGTGCTGATACGCGCAAGGAGTGCCGTGCCACGCAAGGGTGTCCCCCGCGTGGGGGAGCCCCACGCACAAGGAGTGCGCCCGTGAGGAAAGCCGCCCAGCGTGAAAAAAAAAAAAAAAAAAAAGAAAAAGAGCAGCCTGCCCAGGAATGGCGCCGCCCACACTTCCCGTGCCGCTGACGACAACAGAAGCGGACAAAGAAACAAGACGCAGCAAATAGACACCAAGAACAGACAACCAGGGGAGGGGGGGGAATTAAATTAAAATAAATAAATCTTTAAAAAAAAAAAAAAAAGTAGGTTCAGTTTAAGAATGAAAAAAAAAAAAAATAATTGCTATGTTTTTAAGTAGGTCTATGTAAAAAAGTTTTTATTTATGTAAAAAATATCTAAAATCTTATGAAAAACTGTAGTCCTTTAATAAAACTGCAATGTAGAAAAAAATAAAAATAAAAAAATAAATATAACTATAAAGGACAACCAAATATTTAATTGCAAAGTGAAGAATAATTTTAAAAAAATCTAATACATTTACTGAGAGTTAACTTACCCATCTATCAAGTGTGTACAAAGCAGATTCTATTTCATTTCCTGTTCTATTTTTGACTCTTTTTTCTTTACGTCCTATAACAACTCTACTTTCTAGAATTATAGTCAGATGTAGACTTTAGAGGTTTAGCGGTTCTAGGTTGGGAGCTTTTGTATTTCTTGAAGAATCTAATAAAACTTGGGCATCCCAAAAAACCATTTGACAAACATGGACACAAATTATTGTACCCTTGGAATCAACTTAATTATAACATTCCTTTGGGTTAAATGAGTGTGTATATGAGTTTTTTCTTATACATTTCAATTTCATTGATAATATCCATATGCCACTGCTATGTTCCAGGCACTGTGCAAGGCATTATTGATTTTGTATTAGTCCAGGTTATCCAGGGAAACAGAAACAACAGGATATTTATATTATGTTGGTATGTAAATATTATGATATTTATTATTGGAATTGGCTAATGTAACTGCTAGTTTGACAAGTCCGAATTCCATAAGGCCAGTCTCAAGTTGGGGACTCTGATGAAAGTTTTGATGAAATCCCAGGAGTAGCTGATTGGTTGAAAAGTAGAAATAGAAATTCTTCTCTGACTGCTTAAATTATCTGTTCTCCCTTTAATGCCTTCAACTGATTGGATGAGACTTTTCTAATTGCTTTAGGCATTCTCCTTTGTTGATCATAGATGTAATCAACCAAAGATGCAATCAATTGACTATGACTTAAATCCATGATATACCCTCTGAGTAATGATGAGGCCAGTGCTTGCTTGATCAAACAACTGGATGCCATAACATAGCCCGGTTGACATAGGAATTTAACCATCCAAATATTGTTGAAGAAGAACCAGATAGGGCTAATTGATCTTACACTTGGTTAAAATGTGGGAAAGGTATACATTAAATTGTAAGTAGGTTAGATACTACAAAGGTGTTCGATTGATTGGTACAGTGACCACTTTCATTCGTATCTCATCTTTCCTCATTCATTCTTCATAGCTTAGCAAAAGTGAAATTTGTAAAGTATAAATTGGATCACTTTCTTTTCCTATTAAAAACTTTGGGGGAGTGGATGTAACAAGTGGTTGAGCATCTGCCTCTCACGTATGAGGTCCTGGGTTCGATCCCTAATATCTCCTAAAAGCAAACAAACAAAAAAACATATCTTATTGGGGAGCTGATGTAGCTTAGTGATTGATTGCCTGCTTCTCATGTATGAGGTTCTGGTTCAATATCCAGTACCTCCTAAACAACAACAAAAAACAAAAACAAAAAACTGTGGGGAGCAGGTGCAGGTCAGTGGTTGAATGCCTGCTTCGTATATACGAGGTCCTGGGTTCAATCACTGGTACCAACTTAAAAAAACAACAAAACAAAATATTTCCACGGCTCAGTTGGCACAAAGCCCTAGGTAATAGCTCCTGATTCTCCATCTTACTGTGGAGCCCCTTTTTAGTAGATTCCCTTGACTCTTGGCATACTCATCTTAGTTTAGTTCCTTTTTACCTGTAGTTTCTGTTGCCCAGAATCATTTTCCCCTACACTTCATGATTACTTCTTTTTTCATGTTTAGATTAAAATGTAAGCGTTTTTATCTCAGAGAAGCTACCTGCCCAGTTAACCCCTCCTGCACACATCCACATATGTTGGCACAACATGCTTAACTCCTTACTTATTTCTTTATTAGTAGTTATTACCTGAACCTGAACCTGTTTATGTCTTTTAGTCTATTTGCTAGCTAGAATGGTTGGCTCAACACAGCAGGAATCCTGTCTTGGTTTTAACCAGCTCCTTGAGTATACTGTATGGTCAGTATTTACTAAATAAAAAGATGAACAGGAGTGTACAGTGGGGACTCAAGTAATCCTTGTGTAGAGAACTGAAGGGTGAATGGTATATTTGTCTAATTAAAAGAAAATGTAGCTAGTGGGCTTAGAAAACCAGTGTCCAAACAAAATGGACCTTGTGACTTACGTTTAGGTTTTTCAAAAACTGGGTGAAATAGAGAAGTTTAGCCATACTCATTGATTTCTGATTTTTTAAAAAATGAGCAAACTTATTTTTGACTTATAAGGATTGGAGGATTCTTGAACTACATTACCTTAAACTATAATATAAGGATATACAAATCAATTTATCTCTTTAATGGAGACCACTCTTGCTATTTATGTAAAAGAAAACCAATTTTGGTCACCTCATTATTACTGTCATGACTTTTAGCCATGGTAAGTGTACCAGAGTATACATATAGAATTATCTTGGTAGGAAAATACTAATATATGGGCGTAGCTTGAATACTTCACCTAATCTCTTTAAAATTTATAGATAAAGAAGTACAATTTCTTACTGTTTGTTTCATATAGATAGATAGATAAAAGATGAATGTCAAATTGACTATTAATACCACTGATTTATTTAAATGTCTAAATAAAATGAGTGTTTTGTGACTTAAGATACAATATATATTCAGATGCATCCTTTATTATTAAGGTAGCTAGGTTAGCTTTTTTGTTTAAATGGGAGATGTGAGTCCATATAAGTTCAAGTTTAATTTTCAATTCCTTTGCATTCACTTGTTAAGTGTTATCTCTACATGAGAACTAGTTAATCATTTTATCTAGATTATCAAATATTATATTTAATGGCTATATATCTTGGAAACAGAGTGCTGTATTATGTTATAATTGGACAATGAGAAAAAATACATTTTTATGAAACAACAAAAAAGTACAAACTTTATGAAACAAAAAAATTAGTAATATTCATTATGGTGTTTCCATGAAATTTAAGACTTGGCTTGTACCAACCCATTATTGACTGTTAGTTTCATACATATTAGTATATGTAACTGATAAAACTTTTATTACATGTTCATGAAGTTTTTTAGAAGAAGAAATTGTAGTTAATTTATTAAAAATGCATTTTTTGATAACCCAACATTTGTTGAAAGTGAAGACTTGTGCAAAATCTTCTATTTGCTTCTTATTACCTAAATTGGAATATTTGGTTTCTTTAGTTCTTATTTAGCATATCCACTCAGTTTAAAAACAAAGATGACCAATATTCCTTTCCTATTTATACTTTAAATACTGTAAAAGCAAAATAAAATACTTTTGTTTATCCTTTCTTGAAATAATTAGATCTATATTAGCATAGTATATGACTTTACAAATTAACATTTCAAATTGGACAAATCAGTGTTAAATTAAAAAGCAGAAATAAAATGGAGACTTTGTTAGTTTCAAATAATAGCTTCACTTATTTTGGATAGTACACATAATGATAATCTAATTTTGGCATAGTTTAAATGAAAGGATATGATTATTTTCAAGATATAGGAATATAAACTTCATTTTAAATTGTCAGATCAGCTTGTCCTAATAAAAGCATTTTCACATTTATTTGCAAAGTGTTGTATTGTAAAATGATGAAGGTTTCTTTTTTATTGGTAATGATACTGTTGAAATATAAATGGGTTCAACCTTTACTTTTACTTGTTAACATGCTTAAACAACCAAACGTTTATTTTTCTTAATTTTTTATCATTGTGCTTAGGAAAATTTGTAGTTGTTATTTCCATTACACTACTATTTTTTATCTTTGTATCTTTTTACCCATTTAAAGCTTCAGTAAATTCTACTCTTCGCTCCTGTTTTTGAAAGACAGAAATTTAGTTGTATGTAATATTGAACATAACCATAAATGACTACATTATTGGTAGAAAATGAAAAGAAGAGCACCAGGCCCAAGTTTTTATGAAAAACCTGAAAGTTCCACGAACTGCTGAAATGTATGTTTCATTGTGTATGGAAACAGAGCTCCTTCAAAATACTGACATTAATCTGAATTAAGTGCAAGTTGTAGAACCCATCCCCAAGTACTTATACTTAAAAAAATATGTGTTTTGATCTTCCATATATTTACTTTGAAAGCATTTATAATGCTGATGATTTGTAGCTGTTTATAACTTACTTGTATTGGCATATTCCTATCCCAAGGATTGTTATTCACACTTTATCAAATATCGGTGGTACTGACATTTATGTTTCTGTCTGACTTAAAATTCTCATATGTCAGACTAACTAGAAGAAGGCATATGTCCTAGGAAGTTATTTTTAATTATTTCATACCTTTATTTCTGAAAAATCAATACCAACAGAACATACCTAGATATTTCTATACATATCTACATAGATATGTATCTAGGTATTGTATGCCTAGAACATAGCCAATATAATCATAATTTTCCTACTGTGGAGTTAAAAATGTGATTCAGTGTTCATCAGTATAAAGGATTCCTGAGAAGTTTATTTTTTGTGCAAAAATAAGTAAAATTTCATAAATGTAATATTTTGCTAGAGGATTTTACCCAGTTGTGTTAAGTTTAAATAATGCTGAACTCTTCGGAGAGCATACAAAATTAAAGTGAAGTTAGTTTAGGATATGATAGCAGTATGTGGAATGCAGATTTAAAAGGAGTACAAACTACATACTTGTTTATTCTGTATTATTACATCTTAGAGAAAAAATGTAGGTAAAGTTTATTTTTATTTTTTATTTATTTCTCTCCCTTTTCCCTGTCGCCCCCCAGTCTGCTCTCTGTGTCCCTTCACTGTGTGTTCTTCTGTGTCACTTGCATTCTTGTGAGTGGCACTGGGAATCTGTGTCTCTTTTGGTTGCATCATCTTGCTGCGTCAGCTCTCCGTGTGTGCAGCACCACTGCCTAGTGGGCTGCGCTTTTTTCTTGCTGGGTGGCTCTCCTTATAGGGCGCACTCCTTGTGCGTGGGGCTCCTCTGTGTAGGGAACACCCCGGCGTAGCACGGCACTTCTTGCCCGCATCAGCACTGCAAGTGGACTAATTCACCACACGGGTAAGGAAGCCCTGGGTTTGAACCTCCCATGTGGTAGGCGGACACTCTGTCAGTTGAGCTAAATCTAAATCCACTTCCTAAAGTGTATTTTTAATTCAGGTTCTTGACTGAAATGTAAAGATATTTTAAACCACCTACCTATTTCAAAGCTGCCAACATACGCTGTAATGAAAATGGAGAAATGTAAATGAGTTTAGTGATTTGCCTGCCTTTGAATATAAATGAAGCTGAACATTTTCTGCCCTGTACTCTTAATTGTAAACTACAAGTGTGTTCAAGTCTTTGTGAAGAGTGTAAAGGTTGTCGTAAAGGATTACCATTAGATCTTCATTTTTTATTTTGTGAATACTTGTTAGCACTGGATAATTTTAATATAGTTCATTTATAATATTCGCTTTTTAATATGTCTCTAGATATGGTACTTTGTAAATGTGCCTTGACATTAAGGAGATAATTCTGATTAAAATGTAGAAAAACTCATTTTACTTGTATATCGTAAATAAATAGTTTATGGCCATGAATAAGAGAGAGAAAATAGAATAGCCTTTACAAGGTATATAAAGCCAACCTAGCTTAGACAGTAAATATATTTTTATAGTTTAAATGCCTTTTATGCAAGGTAAGAACTGGTGAAATTTGCCAAGTATATTAGATGGCAAGATGCTGGAATTTTCTTTTTTTAAAAAGTATACTCTATGAAGATTATTGTAATCTTTTTGAGGAGAGGATACAGTAAATTGAGATAATAACTTGATTCTTAGTTTTTTTCCCCCCAAATGTGGAAATGTCTAATTCTTACCATTGAACACATCCAAAGAACCAGTGTTGCTGAAAAAAATTTGTTTTGTTTTAGTATTAATAAAGTACTAAAATGTTCTGTCAGCTCACATTTTTTCTGATGGTTTTATATCATGGTGAGGGAAAATATGCATAGCTTTCTGATTTTAGATGTAGTTTGGAAAATGGAATAGTGAGTAGCTATATTTGTACAATAAAATAATTTATAATTGTTTAAGTGTTGGCTCCAAATTTCCATCTGACATTTAGGTGGTTTTATTCTGAGAATGTGAAAAGAGTTTCCTAGATCTTTTCCTGTTCATAAACTTTAAACACCACAAAGACATGATTCATTTTGTTTGGATGGCTTGCTCTAACGTGCCCTCTTCACAATCATCCATGGCATTGAAAACTTGCCATTCCACTCTCTTTACCTGCCTCTCTTTGGAAACAACTTAATTGCATGAAATTGTCAGAATGTAGCTTTAAGCCCTTCTGAGGATCATAGGTCATGCTGAAAATGAAAGGTAAATCTTACTTTATATTACAAATTATACCTGTTGGAGCACCAGTAGAAAATCTATCAAATATTTTAATAATAAGTTTCAGCCTAGCTTAATTTATGTGTTTTGTAGAGTTCGTTAAAGGTAAGAATCAACAGAGAATTAAATCAAGAAATTTCTGAATCTTGGAGACACTTGCCTTTTCTATTCTAATGATAAATTAGTCATAAATGAAATTTTTACTGAAATTTAAAACAAGATAAAGCTTCAAGATTGTATCTTCAAGCTTTCCAAAATTATTTTCTCTAATCTCTGTGTTTTGTATCTGAATTGGCAGCAACATCTTAGTATTTATTAATATTTGCTTGTTACTATTTTGTCATTAAATCTGTCCTTTATATAACTTTCATGTAGACTTAAAGGAGAGAGGATTTATGAAAAGAGATTTGCTTTGTGTATAGTTTCAAGTATTTGAAATTAGAATTAAAATTTCACCTGCTCATTGAGCAAATTTTTTTGGTCTTGATTTGCTTGTGTGTCATAAAGAAAAATAGCGGGGTTGCCTGTGCCTTGAATTCTTAATTCTGTAGGTAGCATACCCTTTCTCCCCAAAATTCCTGTAGCAAGTGACCTTGTCAAACAAAAGTGTGGAATAATGGGAGGCAGCCCAGGGATGGTGGCTCATTTACAAGCAGCTGTTTGCTACTGTCAGAACAAAGGCAAATCAGAGTTGAATTAAAGGGTTATGACAGGCAGAGTGAACAACTGTCAGCCTACTTCCCTAATAATACTTATTATATTTGTTTGGTTGAAAAACTGACTGACTCGAGTAGTTACTCATAAGGGTATGGGTGAAAATACTTAAGAAAATAAAGATATAGTTCTATCTTCAAAAACGAAGTAAAATTTGCTTAAAGCATCATTATGATACTTTTGAGTGACTGAACCATTATTTAATATATTTCTAATAACTTTTAAATCCATTGTTCATAGTTATGTAAGCTTTTAACTGAAATATTTGAATCTATTTAATATTGTACCTTTAATGTTGTTAAGTTCTTGATTGTACTTTTGTAAATTTGAAACATTTAAGTCCTGTTATTTAAATAGTAATTGATACAGTACCTTTCTTATATGTCCACAATGAAAAATGTGACTTGAAACATAATTTACCCTTTTGTCACTGTTTTTGGAGGGAAGCTTAGGAGTTTACTGTGTGTGACTTATGTGTTAATGTGAAATGGAGAGTATAACCTGGGTATAACCTGGGTCTCGCATTTGCATTTTTTGTTCCAGAGAGGTACATTTTCTTCCACCTTGTCTTTCTCATGCACAGTTAATAATGTGTCCTTCCCTTGACCTTTTCCCCCGATAAATCAATTATGCATTTGCTATAGTAGTTTAACTTTTTAAGGTGCATAAAGAAGGTTGTATTAAATGCTTGTGGATTAAATCTTACGGTTTGAATAAGAGTACAGACACTGTGAATTATTATTTTTTTGTGTATTTCAATTGATCAGTTAATATAGGTAAAAAAGTTGACATTTAAAAATCTAACTTATTTGAGCTAAATTTTGTAGTATTAAAAAACCCCAACCTTTAAAAATTTCCCCACATACAATTTTACATGATAGAAGTGCATTTAAAAAGTGAGAATTTAATTGCATAACTAAAAGTGGTATTCATATTGGTATTGTTTTAGGCTTTGAATGTATTCTTGAAATACTTTTTAAAGTAGATACTTACATATTGATAACTTTTATCATTTATTTTGATCAGAACTTTGTGTATGCTGTCATAAAATAATATATTGATATTTTCATCATTTATTTGATCATAATTTTATATGTACTGCCATGAAATAATACCCCATCATTTGTTTTTTTACGGCTATGTTATTTCATAATTTGTGTTTTTATTTTCCTTTAAAAGCACTTATTAATAGACAATAAATGATCTTTTACATTGACTCAAAATACACTATAAAATTACTTTTTTCATTGATTCTGCTAGACTAAGTCAGACCCCCCAGAGGAATCCCTGATTTGCACTTAGCAAGTTACCTGGCTATCAATAAATCCTTGTTAAATTTAGGTGACCAATGTCTAGAAGTTAGAAAGGACTTTGGAGCTAATCTAATCCAACTCCCTGATTTTGGATTTGAGGAATAGGACTCAGAATAGTTCATGATTTGTTGATTATTCCAGATAACAAAGTTAGTGGCAGAATAAACATAACTTAAATCCTCAGACAAAGAGAAAAACTATTAAACTCTTCACTTTATTATTATTTCCTGCCTTTGGTTTTTATACAGTATAATCTATAGCTTTAAAACCTTTCAGCTGGGAAACGGACTTGGCCCAGTGGTTAGGGTGTCCGTCTACCACATGGGAGGTCCGCGGTTCAAACCCCGGGCCTCCGTGACCCATGTGGAGCTGGCCCATGTGCAATGCTGATGCGCGCAAGGAGTGCCCTGCCACGCAGGGGTGTCCCCGTGTAGGGGAGCCCCACACGCAAGGAGTGCGCCCTGTAAGGAGAGCCGCCCAGAGCGAAAGAAAGTGCAGCCCGTCCAGGAATGGCGCCGCGCACACTTCCCATGCCGCTGATGACAACAGAAGCGGACAAAGAAACAAGACGCAGCAAATAGACACAGAACAGACAAGGGGGGGGAGGGGCGGGTATTAAATAAATAAAAATAAAAGTCTTTAAAAAAAACCCTTTCAGCCATAGTTTCTAACATGGATTAGTTCATGAGATATGCTTGTAACCCCAGGTGAAATTAAAAGTAGGTCAGTTCCTTTTCTGAGCCAGGATTCTATAGGTGCTCTTAGCCATTACTTACCAGCCGCTTATCCTAATTGAGCCTTGTCTCCAATTCCTTTTTCTTCCCAAACACCTTTACCTTTTTTTGAGTGCCAGTGAAATAACACGATTTTATGATAGATAATCTCTTTTCTCAGGATTGACTTCTGAACACAAAAGCATTTACCTTCATCTCTGTGCATCGTAATTTATTGCTGTATTTGACATGACTGAAGTGACATACCATGTGCTTAAGAGATGGTCTAGAGCCAGCCTGGGTGGGTGTGAATCAGAGTTCTGCTGTTTGTAACTGGTCCACTTAACCTAGTTTCAGTTATCTTTAAAATGGGGATTGTAAAAGTACTGTCAGGGAGATTAAAGAAATTAATATTCGTAAAGCTCGAAGAATGGTGCCTGATAGGTGCTCTATGAGTGGTAAATAATGGAAGATCTAATGAATTATTTCATTGTTTTAAAGTGTGTGTACTTGGGGTTCTACAGATACTCCAGGAATGAGATAAATTCCTATTCTGAACTAAATGAACCATGGATGTATATATCTTACTTGTTTTTAGAGCCATATTTTATCAAAACTGTTGGCCTCTTAAAAAGTATAGGCTCATCATAAATGACTTTTTTTATGCTAAGATCCTTGGTTCATAAAAATCACTTATTTTTTTTGCGGGGGGGGGGGAGGTGAGTTGGAAAAGGTTAGGGATCTTAAAAGAAATTTGTTTCTGGCTTTATTAGGTATTTATTGGATAACATGCCCCTAGAAGTCATTGAGTGTGGTTTATCTGCTTATTAGCAATCAAAAACTTAAAAAAAAAATTTACCAGGTGTTAATCATATTAATCATTTGAAAGAAAGAAAAATCTCTTATGTCATGTTTAAGGATTAAAAAAAGACTGACTTGGGATATTTAATTTTAAAAATATATAATTTTCCATTCATTTATCATATTTATAACACTATGTGGTTTTAGTGAATAGGCATTTACAGTTGCTGGTCCTAAAAATGTCTACTACGATTTAGGGTGACTTTATTCCCATCTTGTAAGCTGCCCAAGAGGTTCAGGGATTCCATAGTTTTCCAGAGGGACCTTACCTTAGGGACAAGAAGACTATTTGGTAGTTTGGCTTGTGCTACTCCACTAAGCTAGCCTAACAAAACCTAACCTGAGTTTCTTATCAGGTATGCAGCTTATGTACTGGATCTATATTATACACACATAGAAGATACCACAAAGTATAGCAGATATTTATTAAATGATTTATCATTTTATAATAACTTATTTGTAAATAAACATCTCTTTACCCAAATTATTGAATGCATGTGATACACGTTTTAGAAAATGTTTCAAAATACATGGAAACTATGGGCAATTTATGAAATTTGAGTTATTGTGCATATATTTTATAAATTGTATATGTTTATGTTATCCTATCTATATATATGGATAGACGTTCAAGAAATCATAGGAAAAAAACTGATAGGAAGTTTGATTTTTAGTTTTTTGCTTTGTAAAATATGTCCTGCCTTAATGTAAAAAATAGATTTCAGAAGATTTATTTATACTATTAATTAAATCATTCATTTAAATATTTCCTAGTTATTTCAACTTGATTGAATAGTGAAAAACATTTTACATGGCACTGAATAAATGCTTCATATTTTTTTCTGAATTTATTTTTTTAATGGTCTCTTTTTTTACAGCAAAGGACATTTATTCATTACTTTGCCAGACTAATGCTAACATGCTAGCAGATGGTCACTTTCCAACTGGTTTGTCTTCAAAAAAATTTAAATATTATAGTGCCAGAGAGAGATGTTTTAATGTGTCCCTTTTAAGGTAATAGGTCATTCTTTTCCTAACTATTTTATAATTATAAAATAGCTCAATGCCACATAAAAGGCTAAAACTAAAATAAATGGCATCATGGGAAATATGAAATAAATACAGTCGTTTATATTTTATAGCCCTTTTTTTGAACAGACTTGGGATATATTTCTTTTCTTAAAATGATACACATTATTTACTATAGTAGCATTTTGATTCTAGTAAAAGTAGTTCGTATAAAACATTAGCTCCTGTTTTAAAATATATATATATATGCAATTCTGAAAGAAGATACTTCCCTCAAACCATTTATAATTACATTGAATATATTTTTAGACAAATCTGTTAGCCTAACAATAAAATGAAAACCAAATATGAAAGTAATATCTCTGCTTCCCCCGCCCACTCCCTCAAATGCATATGATACCCATAAGATATCCGCTAGTGGACTGTTGAATTATTTCCGTCTCTAGAACCAGCTGAAAGCAGCATTGTAAGACTAGAAATGCAACATATAGGTAAGTAGATTTGGAGTCCATGTGATTGGGAAATGTCTAGAGAGATTGAACTATTCTTAAAGTACAGTCATTATTGAACAAACTCAGGAAAAATCTAATAGTACTTAGGAGTAAATGAAGAAACTAGAATCATCACAGTTGAAAGTAAATCATTTGTTTTGACCTGTCACTTCTCAAATTGCTAGGTGTCCTTGGTCACTCACTCACATCTGGGCTATGGTTTCTTCTTCAAAATGTTGAACAGTTGAATTAGGCAAATTTTAAGACCTTTTAATTTTATGATTGTTTGGTAATTAATTATTCAACCCAGAAGAAAAGATATTTAAAATGTGTTTTCTCTGGTGAACTGTGTATATTTGTAATGAAATGTAAGGGGAGTTCTTATAATCCCTATTCTTCACACTACTGATTAAAAAGCAGGTTTTATACAAGTCTTACCCATTATTAAATTGAGTTGCTTGTCTTTTTATCTTTGAGTTGTATGATCTTTTTATACAACATGGATATCAAACCCTTATTGCATTTGTTGTTTCCAAGTATTTTCTCCCGTTGTGTAAGCTGCCTTTTTACTTTCTTGACAAAGTCATTCAAAGAATAAAACTGTTTAATTTTGAGGAGGTCTCATTTATCTCTCTTTTCTTTCCTTGCTTCTGTGTTGGGTGTAAAATCTAAGAAACTACCACCTACCACAAGATCTTGAACATATTTTCCTACATTTTCTTCTAGGAACTTGATGGTTGTTACTTTATATTTAGGTCCTTGATCCTCTTTTTTTTTTTTTTCAATCCCCGCCACCTCACCCCCTACCCACCGGTGGTCTGCTCTCTGTGTCCATTCACTGTGTGTTCTGTGTCTGTTCGTCTTCTCTTTAGGAGGCACCGGGACCTGATCCTGGGACCTTCCAGAGTGGGAGAGAGGTGCTCAATCTCCTGTGCCACCTCAGCTCCCTGGCCTGCTGCATCTCTTATTGTCTCTCCTATGTGTCTCTTTTTGTTGTGTCATCTTACTTCACCAACTCTCTGCGTGGGCCGGCTTGCTGTGTGGGTCAGCATTCCGCATGGGCCAGCTCACTGCACAGGCCAGCACTCTGTGTGGGTCAGCTATTGTCTTGGGCCAGCTTGCTGTGCGGGCCAGCTTGCCTTCAGCAGGGTTAACTTTCATATAAGGTGTGGGATGGGGATCTGCCTTCTTTCTTTTGCATATGGCTATCCAGTTCTCCCAGCATCTTTTGTTGAATAGACTGTTCTGGCCCACCAAGGTGAGCCTGACAGCCTCATCAAAAATCATTTGACTGCAGATGTCAGGGTATATTTCTGAGTTCTTGATTTCGTTCCATTGGTCAATATGTCTATCTTTATGCCAATACCATGCTGTTGTTGGTTTTTTTTTTTGTTTTTTTTTTTTTACCACAGTAGCTGAGTAGTATGATTTAAAGTTAGGGAATAAGAGTCCTCCAACTTTGTTCTTTTTTGAAAAGTCATTTTTGGCTATTCTATTCTGTTTTACAAAGAGGAAGTACAGATGGCCAGAAGGACTTGCGAAAATGTTCAGTATCACTAGCCATTATGGAAATGCAGATCACAACTACAAGATACCATTTCACATTATAGAATAGCCATTGTTTTTAAAAAACCAAACTACAAGTGCTGGAGAGAATGTGGAGAACTAGGAACACTCCTTCACTATTGGGGCATGTAGAATGGTGCAGCCTCTGTGGAAGACAGTTCGGTGGTACCTCAAGAAGCTAAATATAGAAGTGCCATAAGATTCAGCATTCATGTTACTAGGAATATATTCAGAAGAACTGCATGCAGGGACACAAACTGACATTTGTATACCGGTATTCATGATATTCATAGCAGCATTATTGATAATTGCTAAAATTTGATAGCAACCCAAGTGTCTATCATCTGATTATGGGATAAACAAAATGTGGTATATACACATAATGGAATATCATTCAGCTGTAAAAAGAAATGGAATTGCATATGAAAACTTAGATGAACCTTGAGGACATTATGTTGAGTGAAATAAGCCATACACAAAAGGACAAATATTTGTCTGGTTTCACTAACCTTGAACTAAATACAATGAGTAAACTCATGGAGGTAAACTCCAGAGTGTAGGTTACTAGGAGATAGAATGTCGATTGAGAATGGGAGCTGATAATGCATGTAGAATTGTTAAAAAGGTTTATTGTAAAACTGTAGAAATGAATAGGGTTGATAGTCACAGTGAGTTTAACTAACACTGCTGATTTATAAGTGTGATTGTGGCTGAAAGGGGTAGTCTGTGGATGTAAATATCAGTTGAGGGGAGCAGATGTGGCTAGAGCAACTGGGTGCCCACCTCCCACGTGGGAGGTCCTGGGTGTGGTTCCCAGTGCCTCCTAAAGAGGGTGAGCAGATGCTACAGCCAGCAGAAGATGAAACCAGCAGGGAGTGGAAGTGGCTCAAGCGGTTGGCACTTGCCTCCCATATGGGAGGTCCCGGGTTCAGTTCACAATGCCTCCAAAAGAAAACAAGCAGACAGATCATAGAGCCATCTAAGGGAGGGGGGTGATAAAAAATTGTTATTAAAAATGTCAGTTGAAGCTGGACAATAATCTAGGGATTATATATCAAAGTGATTTTGGTTGTGGATGAAGATTGTGGTTATTAGTATAAACATAAGGATGTTCTTTTACAAAGTATTAAGAATATAGTGATACATGGGAAAATTGCAACCATTGTAACTTATGGATGATAGAAATAATGTCATATTTTTGCAGCAATGGCAAAGAAGATACTATATCAATTCTAAGGGACAACAATAGAGGGATATAAGAGGGTATGGGATTTTTCCTTTTGGAGTAATGAATATATTCTAAAGTTGACTGAGGTGATGACTGCACAAATCTGTGATGAAAATGAAAGCCACTGAGTGTATGCTTTGAATGGATTGTACAAAGCAATCCTGTGGTGAAAAATGGACTGCGATTAACGGAACAAATAGGAGAACATTCTCTCATGAACTATAACAAATATACAGTACTAACACAGGTGTTAGTAATCAGGTAGGTTGGGGGAAAATACACCAAATGTAAGATGGGCTATAGTTAGTAGCAATTTTTTGATGATGCTCTTTCAATGTATTACATTTGTTTTGATGTGTAACATACATTTCAAAACAACACAAGGTGTTGGTTGTAGGGTGATACATGGGAGCTTTGTATGATGTTATACATGTTTGTTTTATGAGTTTACAACTTTTACTCTACTTTTATTGCTTAAATATGTTCATGTATGAATGATATACTTCAATAAAATTTTTAAATGGAAAAAATCAGGTATTATAGAAACTAAAATGTAATCTATGTTAATTTGATTTTCAGTTTTATTAACTGAACAAAAGAAAGTCATTTGAGTATCTTGTGATTTGGTTCCTTATCTCAATGGAAATAATAATAATTCATCTTGTTAACTCATCATGTCTAATGTTTTGTCTTTTCAAAGAGCAATACTTTGAAATCCTTATTGGTGTCCTCGTCAGAATACTTTTCAGCATGTTACTTGCCTCATATACTTCATTAGTCAGGGGAGTAATTTCACAAACAGTTGGTCTTCTCCTGTCCCCTTAAGAGTAAAAGATATGAAACAACTTTTAATGATTTATACAGAAATAGAAGAAGATTAGGTGAACCTTAAGGTCTTTCTCTTAGTCTTTCTTTTTCTTGGTAGAGGTACCAGAGATTAAACCCAGAACCTGGTATGTGGGAAGCAGGGACTCAACCACTTGAGCGACCTCTGCTCTCCCTTAAGTTCTTCCTTTTTTTTTTAAGATTTTTTTATTTACTCCCCCTGCACCTTGTTGTTAGCGCTCACGGTTTGCTCTCTGTGTTCATTTGCTGTGTACTCTGTCTGCTCGTCTTCTTATTTTAGGAGGCACTGGGAACCAAACGTGGGACCTTTCATGTGGGAGAGAGGTGCTCAAGTCGCTCGCGCTGCCTCAGCTCCCTGCTTTGTTGTTTCTCTCATTGTGTTTCCTCTTTGTGTCTCCTTTGTTGCGGCATCTTGTTGTGTCAGCTTGCCATGCCAGCCTGCTGTCATGTTCATCTTCTCCAGGAGGCACTGGGAACTGAACCCAGGACCTCCTATGTGGTAGGTGGAGGCTCAATAGCTTGAGCCACTTCTGTTTAAGTTCTTTTTTAACAGTATTTGTAGAAAGCAATTTATGTTTTTATTCTGCACCTGCTATCCCTGAGTTTAGCTATTACAGTTGTATCTTGCATTCTTTAACATTGTGGTGGTATTACCTGCCCCCCCACCCCGCAACTCTCTGTCCCATTTCTACACACCACTATATTCAGATTTTTTATATAGGGGGAAATAGGTTTATATGTCAAAATGTGAAAATTATGTATGTGTTAAGAATTTGTATGTATATTGATGGATCTGGGCTCAAGCTAATGAGTGTTAGTTGGTAAGGCATTATTTCGGAATACTTTATTTCATCATTAACCACATGTTAATGTTTGGATTTTCCTATCATATCTCTTTTGTTATTTTTAAGGAGTAACAAAAAGTACTTAATAAAAGAAGAAACCAGTCTTTGAGATTGTGCTTTCCTCATGATTGCTTGGTCATCAACCTCGCTTTTCCCTCTTGCTCATCTTTCAGAGTTAAGCCGAAAACTCACCTCCTCCTCCTCTCACAGTTCCAGTTCTTATTAATCTTCCTTCACTCCTAGTTCTTACACCACCTACAGAACTGAATATGCATTTATATAGTTCCTTAAATGCATTGGTGGTGTTTCCTGTTTCTAGGTTCCCTCAAGACACCTTAAACTATTTAAGGGTAAGGACAGTGTTTTAATCTTTCACTGAATCTGCCTCAGACCCTGCGAAAGCTCAGACTATGCTAAAGCTTCCTCCACGAGTACTTGATTGGTTCATTAGTTTGCTCCATTTTCCCACTGTACGTTTTCTTTCATTGAGGATGAAAATTACCTCGAGAGTCCCCCCTTTATTTTTTCTATTACAACTGAACCCTTTGCTTTTCTGGTATGCAAAGTTAGATGTACTACAGAAGTCTAGGTTGTTTAGAATTTGCACAGTCTTTTTCTTGATATTAGGTATATGAAGAATCTGAAAACAGAGAAATGGTGATTCATGACAAGGTGTTCTCACTAGAAATGTGAGAGTTAAGCATCCATAAATCAAGTGGGTTTTCAATAGGCAGAGGGATGATGATGATGATTATGTTCCTTGAGGTTAGCAGAATTTATTGCTGTAACCCAGAGGTTAAGAATAATTAAATTGTCCCATGTAAATTCCAGACCCACTTTTTTTTTTTTTTTAAGATTTATTTTTTATTTGTTCCCCCCGTTTCTCCATTTACTGCTTTCTGTGTCCATTTGCTGTTTGTTGTTCTTTGTCTGCTTGTATTCTCATTAGGCAGCTCCAAGAACTGATCCTGGGACCTTCTGGAGTGGAAGAGAGGTGATCGCTCTCTTGCGCCATCTCTGCTTCCCATTCTGCTACATCATATTATTTTCTCTCCTTTGTGTCTCCTGTTGTATCATCTTGCTGCGCCAGCTCTCCACGTTGGCTAGCACTCCTGCGTGGGGTGGCTTTTCATGCGCGAGGCGGCATTCCTACGCAGGGCGGCTCTTCTGTGTGGGGTGGTGTTCTAGTGTGGGCTGGCCTCTCTGCGTGGGCCAGCTTGCCGCGTGGGCCAGCTTGCCACGTGGGCCAGCTTGTCCTCACCAGGAGGCCCTGGATATTGAGCCCTGGACCTCCTATATGGTAGATGGAAGCCCAATTGGTTGAGCCACATCAGTTTCCCCAGACCCTCTTGAAGAGAGAGTTAATTTATCTTAAAAACTTTGTAAACTTTTTGCAGTGTGTGTCCAAATAACCCATATAACCAGTGTTTGTATGGATAATGACAAAGTAAGTGTGAAAGCAGTTTGAAGAGGTAGAAACATTGTAAACATACAAATTAATATTATGAGTGGAAGAGACTTCTGAGGGAGGTCTTTTGCATCTGACATTTTTCAAACTCAAAAGTATAGTCTGTGTTTTAGTACCTAAGATGATCTACCAGCCCTTCCCAACTAGTTCTGAGAGGTAATTGGACTCTAATGTATCCACTGTAAGTAATGAGTCCTCTCTCCAATGCATCTAGAATAGCAGAATTGGGAAACTGGGCCTTCAAATCATTTTATGTAGGGTTTGATTCTCCTGTGGAATCCTAGTTGAGAAAGTCTGAAAACAATCCATTTTAACCATCATTTAAATAAAACTATTTCTTCAGACAAGTATGTTTGAACAGCTTTCTGCTTCTAGATAAGTCTTTAAGTGACCCAGCTGGTTAGCAGTTAAGAATGTATTGACTATACAATATATTCCAAATCTGGTTGGTCCTGTTTGTTTTCCAAAGTTTAAAATCTTATAGCCATGTTTTACCGAAAGCATTTTTTTCTGCTTAATTATGTCTTTTGTTGACAGCTCAAACTGTCTGTATTTACATTCATTTAGAATGCAGCTGGCAACAGCAATTGGTTTGTAAAACCAAAGCACGTAGTTAACTTCCCCAGTTAAGGTATGGTTTGTTTCATTGGGGGAGAAAGAACTTAATGGGATATAGTACATGAGTCTGAGAAGTTACACTGACTATTTTCAGTATTTTATATGCAAGAACTAAAGCAGAGAATAAAAAATACATAAACATTTTAACACTATTTGTGTAGTAGTTATAGAGTATTACAAAAAGTACTTTAAGTTCTTGTTTGAGCCGAGAAAATCAGATACCAATATTCAGTATAAATTTCGAATAATACAGAGAGGTTGTAGGAACATCCGGACCATGCACCATTCATGATCTTACATCTTGTATGAGTAATCAAGCTTTTACTATATATATATATATATATATATATTTATGTAGAGTTTTAATGTTCAAGGAGTTAATATTTTTATTTAGTGTTTCAAACAGTAAAATTCTATTTATGTGAAATAAAATAAAACATGGAGAGAAAATATTTAAACAATACATTTCTTACTGTCAGATTTCTTAATACGACCTTGCTACTTTCTTGAACCCAGTACGCTAGCAACCCTGGAGTTATATAATATTATACCAAACTTTCATTCTAGATCCACTTTTCCCAGGTTTCTGCCAGTTCAAATTTTAATGTTTTCCTTTTTCTAATATTCTCCCTGAATCCACATAAATATTATTGTCTTCCTTTCTCAATTATTAACTGCTTTTTTACTTACCTGTTTGTTTTCTCTCTCCCTCTCTCTCTCCCTCTCCTCCCCCCTCTCCCTCTCTCCCTCTTTCTCTCTCTCTCTCCCTCTCTCCCTCCCTCCCTCTGTCCCTCTCTCCCTCTCTCCCTCTCTCCCTCTCTCTCTCTCTGTCTCTCTCTGGTATGGGACATGGTATTTTTAAGATCACAACTGCAGCCATTGTAGTGACACACTACTAATATTAAAAGAAAAAATCCTTGGTTAGCAATTTTTTAGGCTCATAAGTACTACAGACTAAGAAATTTTTCTCTTTTTCAGATGAAATGGGTTTCTTTACTGCTCAGCACATGACAACCTTGTTGTTTCAATTTTTTTTTCTCTCATTTTTTTTTCCTCCTAGAATTTATGAATTGGATAGAGTGTACTAGAAGATACTGTTAAAAATTTTATTAAAAATTTGCCGAATTTTAAATGTCAAACGATGAAATTGTTAATAAAACTAAAATTTACTGAATGTTCTCTAATATGTACTGAACAGAATTAAGCACTATGTGTCCATTATTTCATGTAAGAGTTTAGGAACTCTTATGCCATAGCATTATAGATGATGAAGCAAGCTCATAAAGAAAAAATAATTTTCCCATATTCACATAGCTAGTAAGTAAGAGACTGGCTGTAGAGAAACCTGGTATGTATGTGACCCGTCTTGAGTTTAAGTACATAAAACAGAAAGATTGAGTACATTGAATCATGGCAGTAGTTCCATTAATTGAGAAAGTAATTTGTAATTTGATAAAATTTTTGAAAATGCAGGTAATACTGCTTATAATATTCAACAGTACTTGAAGTGATCAGAGAGAATTTCAAAACTAAGTAATTTTAAAAGGGTGTCCCTAAATAACATGACAAAATGAACTAAAGGGGTACTTTTGAAAATGAATAGAAATATATTGGAAAACAAGTGTATCTTTTATGGAAAATCCATTTAAGGAAATTAAAATAATAGAAAGCAGCAGAAGCAGTCTGTCATATTTTAGATATAAAATGCATGTTAGTTTTCTTGCATTTACCTATATGATTGGAATTAGACACATAAAATTGCCAGTTTTCCTCCCAGTATTTTATTTTTTAGTAGTGTTCAAAAACTGACCCAATATAATTAGCCAAAAGTAAAGCTCTTCTGAGCTGGTAAAATCTGTTTTAACTTTTTTGCTGTGATTTAAATTTGGCTTATAAATATTAAACCTAATGTTTTAACTTAAATATTTATGCTTACTT
This sequence comes from Dasypus novemcinctus, assembly GCF_030445035.2. Classification (NCBI taxonomy): domain Eukaryota; kingdom Metazoa; phylum Chordata; class Mammalia; order Cingulata; family Dasypodidae; genus Dasypus; species Dasypus novemcinctus. The sequence goes on along the minus strand of NC_080681.1, from coordinate 45,805,385 downwards.
TATATGTCTTTGAACCCTAATGTTTCATTTCTATTCTCAAGAGAAATTTTTAAATAAAATGTTCTTTAACTTTAAGAAATTAGTGATTCCTGGTTCACAAACAGGTTTTCTAATAATAAATTAGGAAAAACTTTTTATAAACACAGCTGCTAAGACCTGCCAAGGCGCCATGGCCCCATTTCTTATCTAACCCTTGATGGGAATATACTGCAACTTACTAGTTAATTACTGTCTTCATATAAAAAAGGAAAGGCCTTGAATTCAGCGTTTCTATGGTCGCATGGCCCTGTTCAGTCAAGCTCAATGCATGTTACATGATTGCCTGAGAGGAATAGAAAAGCTACTTTCTCAGTCTCTGACCAGAATGCATGATAAGGCTTGGTGTCACAAAGGGCAAGGTGGGGATCACAGCAATTATGGCAGAGGCAAACTAGTTTCCTTGACAACCAGATTGAGGATTCATTGTGATTTATTATTTACTACCTCAAAACCTCATTCTATGATTTAATTGGGGATTGGGATTTCCATAAAATCGGTCTTTTCCAAATTTGAAAACCCTGTTACTATTGTTAAGATATATACCAAAAACGATCCCAAACTAATGTTACCCTACAAAAGGGACAAATTAGGCTTATCTTGTAGCTTTGTGAAAATCTAGGCAAGTCTCTTAGACAACAGTTAACTGATATTAAGTGGATCTTACATTGGGTGATGTTATTAATAAACATTAATAACATTAATAACAACCCACCTTAATATCTTCAAAGCAGCATGGTTAATAATAAGTGAGTTTTCCTTTTTACTAAAAGCAGTTTTAAATAGTTTTATATGGAATTTGTGTTTCAGTCTGTCATATTCTAGATATACGTACCAGTATTTTTGCAATTAACTACATAATTAGACACCTTTTATGTTGCCCAAATTATAGACTTTTAGATTTGGCAGTAATTAGATAGTTCTTGGTCACAAAACAAAAATTCAGCTTCTTAGAGTTAGCCATCAGATAATTTTTTATTTCCTATATTTCCTCTTTGCATTATTCCTTAGATGCTTATTACCTTTGCAGATGAAGCTCTAAGCTCACTACTTACTTTACATTAACTAATGATCAAAATGTTATTTTTTAACATATAGTTTTTATTTAAATAAAGCCTTCCAAATAAAATAATTTAAAAATATTTATTGAATTCTGATTCAGGATGAAATATTTGCCTCTACTCTTTTTAATTAAAATAGTCTACTTAGTGAGTTTGCATTCTTTCTGTCAGAATTTCTGCCTGAGGATTCTATATATAATTAATGTAAGAAAAACAAGAGGGTAATCCCTTGGTAGAAAACTGGTAATGGATTAAAAGACTATAGCTCTGAAATTCCAGGAATGTGACATACTTTCTCAGGAAGATGCACTTAGGCCTAAAGTCTATAGTTATTGAAAAGTGCCCCCTAGTGTAATTAGCCAAAGATTCTGAGTTTATTTTGTTGTATGTTTAATAGGATTTTTAGAAGTAAATTTATAACTGATAATAAGTGTGATTTGAGGAGAATAATTACTTTCTTTGCCTAAAGGACTGCTTTGAGTGTCTATTATAAACTGTAGCTTTCTTACTGAACCAATTGATAGAATACACAGAATGCATGTTAAGAATGTATAGAAAATTCCCTAGGCAGTGTGACCAGTGTCTTCCTTCATGGTGCCTAACAATAACTAGTCCAGTAACCTAGGGAATTACTTAACCTTGACTTTGCAGCCCATTATCAGGTGGTGAAGTCAGTATTTACTGGGTTGCAGCCAACATTTAAATGAAAAAGAGTCACAAATAGAATATATTGCCTCTAGAGTAAGAGTATTTTCTCATGAAATTTGTTTTAATTGTATGTGCACATGATTATTAATAATATACATGTGTGTACTGTGTTTGGACATAAAGTGTCATACCCCTGGGATATAGTAAAAAAAATAAAAAGAAACACTGGGTTAGATGATCCTAGGCCTTTCCAATTCCAACATTCTCCAAATGAAATTTTAGAATGTTTTGACATTTTTATAAAGTGATTTTTAAAAAATAACTTACAACTTATAGATAGTTGTTAGGATAAAAAGTAGGAAAGGTACATGATTTACTATTAAGCTTTTAATATTCTAAGAGACTAGAACTGTATAAATTGTAATTACTTGTAATTGCTAAGCATGATGATTTAGGCCTGCATGAAATGCGATGAAAGCATAGAGAAGCAAGTGATTAGTTCTGATTGTCAAACTCAGAAAATACCTTATGAGAGTATTTCCTTGAATGATGACTATGATTTCACTTGTTTGAGGTAGAGAATGCAGAGAGATGAGTCTGGACACTTTGGATATGGCTAGAAAGTCACAAGGCCTTGCATACCATACTCTGCCATATCAATTTTATTTTGAAGAACAGGGAGAGCCATCAAACCCATTAAGCTTGCTAGGAGCATATCTGCCTTTAGGAAGATAATGGTAGAAGAAGGATTATTGACCTGATATGGACACAGACTCATGGTACGGAGATGATGAGATTTGAGAAAATTTCAGAGGAGCACCTCATGAGGTCAGTCAGGAGCTGTAGAAACAGTGAGAAAGAAAGTGCAAATAACTACTGTTTTGATAAACAGTTAAATAAATTAATTTGGCAATCTTTATACAGTACCTTAATTGAGTTTCACTGAGTTTTGCAGTACACTGAGTTCCATTTTAGTATTTTGGAAATACTGGAACAACTTTCGATGCTTTTGCAAAAGACCCAAGTAAATATGTGTGAAATGTTGAATGATTGCAGTGAGCTTAGCATATACAGGAATTTACCTTACTGATTAAACAGAACTATATTGAGAAAAATATTTTGACTGGATACTTTGAACTATGTATTCCATATATTATAGTATTTAAAAAAAATTAATGTTCTTGGACTTAATGAATAATAATAGTAGTTTAAAAAATGACCTTTACATGATCTTTCATTCATTTCACTTTTGCTCAGAACTTGGCCTGTTTCAGTTTGTGTACTTGATATTCTTGATATTGGCGGCTTAAAAATATCATTTTTCCAGAGGAACCTTCCCAGGCATCTACTCTGACAAGATAATTTTCTGTATTGTGGTCTTAGAATAATATTTGAAGTCACTAACAATTTTCTCATTGTATAACATGCTCATACTTTATACTTTTTAAGACGAACTGCTTAAAAGTAAAACTGCAAAATTCATTTCAGTGTGCAGTGCCTTCCTAAAACATGGACTCTAAATAAATGCTTGTTGAATAAATGGGCTAAAAAAATGAAATACGCACCAAAAGTAGGAAAAGTAATGGGAAATTGATTTTAAGAATTTAAAAATGGAATTACAAATTTAGTAACATTTGAGCATGTGTTAGGTTTTTGTTGGTATGTTAACATATATTTATTAGGTACCCAGTTTATGAGGTGCTGTGATTAAGGTAGTTAAGTAGAACGGATACTCTCGGTACCCTCCTGCACACTGTCTTCCATCTTCAGGCAAACAACACATTATTCACATTACCTCATGGTGGATACTGGGAAGGTATCATGAAGAAATTCCTAGTTATTCCTGAGAAAAGAGTTGAATTGCTTATTAAAGATAGTTGTAAGTTATTTTACTGAAATTATTGACATGAGATTTTTACATGATGGTATCTCCCATTTTTGTAAACTTTATGTGGCATTTGACACATATATTGAGTTTGAAAAAATGAATGGTAAGAATGTTTAGAAATAGTGGAACTACCCTCCTGATTATTTTTGTTCATTCAGGTAAAGTTAGTGAAATAAGGGATTGAAACAGAAGCACAGTCAAGACAACCACTACAAAAAGTCTAAGTAGTAGTTATCCAGTGCCAGGAAGTACATACACTCTGCCATGTTCCTTCAAAGCTCTATCTGGATGAGGAAAACTGTATCTACTGCTCCCCTGCAGGACAGTCTGTTTCTTCCCAATTTCCTCAGAGAAATTATCCATACAGACTTCCAGTACATGTTTATTTCAGCGTAATGTGTAGGAAAGCATATTTCTTCAGAAATAATGAAATGAAATCTTAGTGAGATTAATTTCTTCAACAAACTGACTTTGTGACAGACACTGTGAAAACAAAGGTGACCAAGGAAATAGACCAAGACAGAAACTTTCAGTCTATTTCCTATGAATCCTGCAAAGGTTTTATGTCTTTGATCATTTGGTTAGGATAATAAAAAATGCTGACAACTGAATGCTACCAAATTATAAAAATGTGACAGGTAGTGAACTTTTCATTGTTAAAATGTGTTACTAGCTTTTGGATCACTTTGAAATTTGGCCTATCATATTTCCAAGTAAAAATCTCAGTTTGTATAATGCACAAATGTGTTTCAAAGTGAGGGAATTATAGATTCACACATAGTTTACAAAATAAGTTTAGTACAACCTATGGAAAAATTTAAAAAGTGATCTATATTCCTCTTTAAAGTGCATTTAATGGATTTAATATAAATACCTAGGAAAGGTTTTGAGTGAGTTAGGATTGTATTGATGCCCATTGTGAAATAGGCTAAAAGAGTGCTGAAGTGAAATGGCCTGGAAACTGAAAAATAACTACTGATAGATACAGTACTATACTGATTGGCAAGGCACAGTGCTATAGTGAGAGGAGCATTAAAGCCAGTGTCAGATTCCCTGTGTGGTAAACATGACCTGGGATAAAATAGCCCCGATACCCCATTTACTTAGCTGTGGAATTAACATATTATGTATGTATTGAGTGTTTACCCCATGTCAGACATTTGTGCTGGGTGTTTGGGGGTGAATAAGTATGTATTTATCTACATTTAAGGAATTTATCACCTTAAAGGAGAAATACACAGATTGATAATTATGTATAGTAAGCATAGGAAATCCTAAGCATCTGTTAGAGGACTATTACCCAGATTTGGAGGTGAGGGTGGGATAGCTTGAGTATTTGGTCTGAGAAAACTCCCCAGAAAGATTTTTTTTTAAAGATTTATTTATTTATTTTATTTCTCTCCCCTTCCCCCCCCCCACCCCAGTTGTCTGTTCTCTGTGTCTATCTGCTGCGTGTTCTTCTTTGTCCGCTTCTGTTGTTGTCAGTGGCACTGGAATCTGTGTTCCTTTTTGTTGCGTCATCTTGTTGTGTCAGCTCTCCTTGTGTGTGGCGCCATTCCTGGGCAGGCTGAACTTTCTTTCGCACTGGGCGGCTCTCCTTACAGGTGCACTCCTTGCGCTTGGGGCTCCCCTACGCTGGGGACACCTCTGCATGGCAGGGCACTCCCCCAGGGTTTGAACCGCGGACCTCCCATGTGGTAGATGGATGCCCTAACCACTGGGCCAAGTCCGCTGCCCCCCAGAAGAGATTTTTAACTGATTCTAATCTCTTAAACAGGGATGACTAAGAACCAAGCAGTCAGGATATTCTGCAGATTCAGCCAGGGTCATTGTGAGAATTAAGTGAGATAATATACACTATGACTAGAATATTTTAAGTCATTACAAGTGATGGTCTATTTTCCTGACCTGTCTACTAGTATAGTGCACCCACAACACACACCATGCACAATTGGCAAATAAACTTCAAACCCTTAAAGTATAGGGAAGAGAGATGGAACAGCAAGCAGTAGCTTATTTCTAATTACCTTTACTTATAATTTCATAATCTGCAATTATCTATACATAATGGGTTAGCCAATTATATATGGTATGTAATTCACCGATTAGCCTGTTCCCTTAATTGTTAGGAGATGGAAACCAGAACTTCTCTCATCACTTCCACTGCTGAAGCTGTGACGACCAGATGTCAAATGCACCACTTAAGAAAAATATGCTGAGTGATTGACATTTATTAATTTATTTAATCCTCACAAAAACCTATGAGATGTAGGAGATATTATTATCCCAACTTAACAGACAGGAAAACTGAAGTAAGAGTTGGACCTCTGAGCAGAGTCACTCAGCTAGTAAACAGGTTCAAACCCAGGTGGTCTGTGCTGGACAGTGTTCTTCTGCAAAGTAGCATAGTTGTTAAGAAGTTCTTAGAAGTAAGCCTCCTGTCCCCGAAGACTAAGGTTTTCAAGATATATGTACAGTTAACAACTAGGGTTTAAAGGAATTAACCAAATTAGCCAGTCCGTAGAATAAGAGTGGATACTTGTAGAAAACAATTTAGTTGATAAACTTGCAGAAGACTGTTTCAGAATGGAACCAAGTAAACCCCTAATGTCAGAAATCAGCATCACCTGGGAGATGGAAAGAGCATCTCAATAAAGGCAGTGTGGTCCTTTTCCTCTGCATTCATAGGGCATCCTAAGTAATTTATATGTGCTGGCTATAATCTAAGACTTAGTGCATAAGAATGGAAAATTATCTGGAATGTGCGTACCATATTTTAGATAATGAACAAACTATTTAATCCTCAATTCCACAGTGTAAATGGGTTAACGTTGTACATTTTAGCAAATTGCTGGAATTTTCTCTATAGCCCCTTAGTGTCACAGGAAACTTTTGCTTCTTTCTTTTATATAGTTTATTTACAGAAAATAGTTCACTCATTTATCTTTCACCATGTAAGAATGAACCCTATCAATAGCAAAGTGCTGGCCTTAGAACATATTGGGAAGAAGCCTAGACTAAAACAAATGGCAGGAAGGCGATTAAGACATCCGATTTAGTCTGTAGGAAAAAGTCCCCTGCTTTTAGCAAGATGCTTATCTGCTTACTGAATAAATGTGTTTTGAGGCACGGGTCATCAAAGGGAAGTAGGGTTTAGGAAGTTGGAATATATGCAGTCTTTGGAAAAGCTGCAGGATCTCCATGTCCATGAGCATCTGGTATATAGTACCTTTTGAATCAGTTCACAGGGTGGGAGATGGTATATGTTCTGATCATCCCTACAAGGGGACAGGATCTCCTTCCTTCCCCCCCCCCCCCCCCCCCCCGCTATGCTAAGAGCTCATTTGTTCACCTACCTACCCAAGTTCCCCTTCTTGATACCTCAGGGTTCATGGCCAGTTTATCAGCTCTCAGATTACTGAGACCAGTTAATTTAGTTGAACTGGTCCTTGCTGTTTTTTTGTTTGTTTGTTTTCCTTTTCTATGCACATGGATATTGAAGTGAATTTATAATTCTTTCCCATACTTCTCAGGGAACACATTCCCACGTCAATAAAAATTACTTGAAAATATTTGTTATGGTTGCATCATATTCCATTTTATTTGTATACTTAAAAAAACACATTTCCCTATTTTAGACCTTCAGTTTAGCTCAGATTTTTCATTACTATGAGTATCCTTTTATCCAAATATTTGCCAAAATTTGGATCCTTTTTTAAGGAGATGTTTTTATATGGTTCCTCTTTTCAGAGAGATGGTACTAGTTTATGGTCTAGGAATTATATGAGGCTGTTTATCTGTACCCAAATAAATGTTTGCTGATTTGATATATATTTATTCTCTTTTCCTGTTTTTACTGTACCTACTTAAAATTGGTATTCTCATCATTTATAAGTATTTTTTATATGGGATATTTAACCTTTGTTGTCTGCTTAGTTTATCTTGGTTCATTCTTTGGTGCTTAGTTTTTTTTTTTTTTTTTGTTTTGTTTTTTAATCAGAATGTGTATATTTATTTATTTTATTTTTTTTATTTCCTTCTTTTTTTTTTTTAATTTTTTTATTTTTTATTGACTTTGTAATAATATTACATTAAAAATATATATGTGAGGTCCCATTCAACCCCACCCCCCCACCCCCCCTCTCCCCCCCCCAACAACACTCGTTCCCATCATCATGACACATCCATTGGATTTGGTAAGTACATCTTTGGGCACCTCTGCACCTCATATACATTGGTTCACATCATGGCCCATACTCTCCTCTATTCCATCAAGTAGGCCCTGTGAGGATTTACAATGTCCGGTGATTACCTCTGAAGCACCATCCAGGGCAGCTCCATGTCCCGAAGACGCCTCCACCTCTCATCTCTTCCTGGTGCTTAGTTTTTTATGGTGCTTTTCAATGCATAGAATGCTTTGGTTTGAGATAGATCAATTGATGTTTTCTTTAGTGGCTATTTTTTTATGAATACGAATTCATTGCTATTTTAAAATCATATTTGCACATATTTTCTTGTTCCAGCATGAAGTTAGTTAATATTTGGAGGACTTGTGGCCATAACTTAATACTTTAGGGAAGATAGTAAGGGCACCTAATACAGATATATGTGTTTTCCAAGTGTCATAATTTTAGAGTTGCTTTATCTCAATTTCTAATGAATTTCAGTTTCTACTTGGGTAGTGATTTTGGGTTAAAGTACATTTTGATTTTCATAAATCTGTTGCTACAGCACTGAGTTAATTAAATATCATATCTATTTTTCAGATATAAGTGACAGGGACACTGATATTTGGGGTGGTTTGCCCCATGTTATAGAACTCCTAAGGGGCAGAGCAGGAATGCCAAGCCAAGTCATGTGACATTTCCAGAATTATGTTTGCTAAAAAAACTTGCCCATTTTATAATTAAACACTTCAGATTTAAGTAGTTTGGTCTCAATGACATCTGTACAAATATTAAATTAATATACTTGGGGAGGTATGCTTTAAAGAAAGCATTTTTAAAAACATGAATATCCATGTAGTCATAAACTTCCCCTTCTCCCAACCTTGGCATTTTGCTAAGCAAAGAACTTATTCTATGGATCTTGTTCTTTGTGTAATTAGCAGTGATAAACTTGAACCACGGGAATCATGTTACACTATCTTTAATCTGTATCTATGCAATATCAAAACAGCTATTGAGAAGCAGAAAATTTAGCCCATTCGCTGATTTTTCTGAAGTGTTTAGAACAGTGGTTGGCAAACTTTCTATTAATGGGTGTATAGTAAATATTTTAGGCTTTGTAGGCTGTGGTAGTTTTAGATTATTTTATGAATCCCCAAAAGAGAAAGATTATGTTTGTAAATGAGTCTGTTCTTCTGGGTGTGATACCCTTTGATTACATCAAATTCAGTTGAGGGGCCTTATATTAGACTGCCTGTTAAGATTGCTTTAGGGCTTTTGAGTAGACTGAGTCAGTAAGGTGTGACTCAGGTTGAGTCTCCCACCCCCTCGCTGGGTCTGATATAAATGGACACACAGGGACAAACAGGCATAGGCAGAGAGTGCTCTGTTATTTTTGACCCTGCCATATGAAAGACAGGAGAACGTTCAAACAGCTGATACCCAGGGGTAGGTGAACCATTTTGTCAGTAGCTTACAGCTGAGATTGGGAAGAAAGCAGAACAACTGAGATTGATTTAGGAATCTGGAAAAGAAACAAGCCCTGTGCCAGGAGAGAGGACTGCGGCATCACTAAGCATGAAGCCTTAAGAGGCTGGGTCCACAGGGCTCAAGAGGAAAGGGTGAGCCCAGAGGGGAAGTCTGAAACCTAAGTAGAGATTAGCAGCTATCTTGCTTCAACTGTGGCACCTGACTTTGATGAGAAAGCACCTCTTTTTTTTTTTTCAAATCCCTCCCCGCGCCTGCCCCAGTTGTCTAATGTGTCCATTTGCTGTGTGTTCTTCTGTGTCCGCTTGTATTCTTGTCAGCAGCACCTGGAATCTGTGTCTCTTTTTTGCATCATCTTGCTGCATCACCTCTCCGTGTGTGTGTGGCGACACTCCTGGGCAGGCTGCACTTTTTTCACACTGCGCAGCTCTCCTTATGGGGCGCATTCCTTTCACGTGGGGCTCCCCTATGTGGGGGACACCCCTGCGTGGCAGGGCACTCCTTGAGTACATCAGCACTGAGTGTGGGCCAGCTCATCAAACAGGTCAGGAGGCCTGGGGTTTGAACTGTGGACCTCCCAAGTGGTAGGTGGATGCCCTGTCTGTTGGGCCAAATCTGCTTCCCAAGAGAAAGCATCTCTTATGATGCCTTGAGTTGAACTTTTCACAGCCATGGAACTGTAAGCTTTTACCCCAAATAAACCCCCTTCATAAAAGCCAGCACATCTCTGATATTTGCATCTGCAGCCCTTTGGCAGATTATGACGTAGGCTAAGAGGTAAAATCAAGATTGTTATACAGATTCTTATATAACAAGAAAGAAAATGAATATCCACATTTTTTTAATTGATGAAATTCAAAATTTCATTGGTGATCACTGAAACTTGAATTTCATATCATTTTCATGTGTCATGAAATGTTGTTCTTTTGTTGTTTTTCCCCAGCTCTTTAAAAATATAAAAATCATTCTTAGCTTATGGTCCACACAAAAACCAGCAGCCTGTTTAGAATAGAGCATGTAGGTATCTGATACAGACTTGAATTTCATTTTAAGAACATTTGAGTGCCTATGATATATTAGTATCATTTCTAATATTAATACCACAACTGCTTTTGGACGAGCTAAAACTCATTTGTAAAGACATTTGTTTAAATTTTTCCAAGTTAGTAAATGGCAGAACTGGAATTCAAAACCACATGTATTTTTCAAGACTCGAGTAGTTCATTCATTCCTCCTACTACTTACCAGGCACTGAGTGTGTACTCTCAGAGTTCCTGCTTCTAAGTAGTTTTTAGTTTTGGTGCTTGGCAGATTTGGAAGGTGTAATTTTCGTAAAAGTGCCTGTTATTGCTACTAATCAGATTCATCCAAACTTACTCTCACTTTGTGATTGTAAATATTGGATTTTTTTTTTTTTTTTTTTTTTTTTGGTGTTGGGGATAGGCTCTTGCCAAACTTTTTTTCTTTTTCTTTTTATGGAAGAGTAAGGAAACTTTTTCATCTGGTGACATTCATTCATACATATGAAAGTAAAGGTATTTGAGGTTATAAAGGCAAATAAAGGGGCATACAGGACATTACAACAGGACACAGCAACACTGGCTCGAAAAAGGTTCCCATGGCTCTTTTCTTCCTCATATTTGTTAGAATTTCTGGATCCAGAAGTTGGAACTGCTCAGTTGCCTTTGCACTATTGGTACTTGTAGGGAACAAGTAAGAGAGAAGACAGTGGGCTCAAGCATGTAGGGGCAGGGCTTACATGTTGGATCTGCTACTATGCTGTTTCTTAGTTCCCCTTAGGTTAAGTTTGATGGTTAAATAACAAGAAAGGGCATAATTTAATTCTGCAAACAAGGCAGTAGTATTTATTTTTTCAAGGCAAAATTTTTGACTTTACTGTGTCAGATTAAATTTAGCACTTTCTCCTCCTGCTGAATGATCTGGTGACAGACATTTGAAAATAGTTTTGAGTTTGTTCATTAAAACCTATTCTTTTCATTAAAAATTGATCAAACCTCAACAGCAAACACAAAATTGATAACACCAAAGCCAACCACAAAATCAAAGTCATTTTTGTCATTAAAGAATGATTTTGTAGCCTTCATACCATTTTGGGAAGCAGTTACAGTTACATCTTGAAAGTCATCTCTTTTCTTTAGGGAGGACCTTTACCAATAAGTGCACTTTGTCTAGTTTATCACAGTAATGGAGTTGCCGCTAACCTGAGTATTGGTAGTTTATTTAGCTTATTCCAGAATAGTTTAATGGAGCAAGTAGAGTGTGCTAAGGACTCAAGTAATGAATGAAAGAGCAATGAGTATGTTTAGATGGGGTTGTCAAAGGTGCTAGCAAAAGATAATGTTAGAAATGCTATCTTCCATTAAGGAGTTTTATTTTGTATTTGCATCCATTGCATTTCGAGGTGAAGTTCAAGTAGCCTAACAGTGAACAAAGTGGACTCACTACTGCATTTGGTTTCACTCATTGTGGCATTTTGCAATTGTTTAATTGATGTGGGTGCAGTCATTGAAAATCACAGTAGAAGGGAGATGATGTGGCACAAGAGAATGATTGCTATTCTCTCACTCTGGAAGGTCCCCAGATCAGTTCCCACAGCCACCTAATAAGAATACAAGCAGAACCAGAAGAACATACAGCAAATGGACACAGAGAGACGACAATGGGGAGGGGGGAGAGAAATAAATTTAAAAAAAAAAAAAAAAAACTTAAAAAAAGAAAATCATTGCAGAACAATGTTCAATGGAACATTTTAAAAAAGATATCTTATTGCCCACTTGGTTATTTCTTCCTACAAGCTCCATACATCTTTTAGAAATTTATCTTTAGATCTCTTCATGAAATGAAAATGACAGTCAATGACTAAAAAAACAACACTATATATTAGTAGCAATAGTGTAGTTTTTTTTTCAATTTTTAAAATTTAATTAACTTTTTTTAAAAAAGATTCATAGATCATAAAAAAATGTTTCCTTAAAAAATATAAGAGGTTCCCATATACTCCACACCCCACCCCACCCCACTCCTCTGTATCAGCAACCTCTTTCATCATTGTGGCACATTCATTGCATTTGATGAATACATTTTGGAGCACTGCTGCACCACATGGATTATAGTTTACATTGTAGTTTACACTCTCCCCCAGTACATTCAGTGGGTTATGGCACAAATATTTTTGTTTTTGAATATATCACTTAAGTATTATGAATTTAGAAACAAATTTTAAGCATTGTTTGGGGGGGGGGGGGAAATGGGAATTTTAAAAAATCAAATTAGGTCTCATAAGTTATTTTTAGAAATGGGAAAGTACTTTAGTAAACTCCTCTCACCACCACCACCCCCCCCCCCCCACCTCCCCAGAAACCTTTTTGAAAATGCCAGCAGAAACACCTTTTTTCCTAGTTTTGATAGTGTGAGTGTGTTTGGTAAAAAAACAAAAATAAATAAACATGACTTCCAAAAAGTCCTTTGAGGTGCATTTTTAAAGAAAGACATCATATTATTGCCTTCACTACTGGGAAAAAAGTTCAGTGACTGGTGCTTTTTAAATAATGTAAGTATTATTAGTATGGGTGACAATTTGTCAAGAGAACAATTGAGATTGGTTTCAGGCCTACTCCTACCTGAAGGGAGAAATACATATTTCATAGGAATTTTTATGGGTATATAATGGCTTTTCTTTCTAGGACACCTGTGTGAGTCAGCAGTGGTTGAATATGACTACCTTTCGATTTCTTCTTGGGAATAGGAGAACCGAGTGGGTGGTTTCAGTGCAGTTTCAATGTTGTTAACTTACAGATGATCTAGAGTTGGTACTAATTGCCTCGCTTATGGATATCTTTAATGAGGAAGCCAGTTCTTATACAGGTAACTTCTTTACACCTTTAGCGATTGTTGTTTTCTAATAAAATTTCATTAATTTGGAAATCTTATGTCCACATACAGGGCCGTTCCTCTTGTGAGGTATTTAAATGTATTTTTTTAAAAATGAAATTTTAGGAGTTTTTTGTCTGGTTTGTATTTTCTGTTGTATATTTTAAATACAACAAAGTACAAACAAAAAGACTTAGAATCCAAATTTTGACACTCTGATCTGGGAGACCAGCCAAGGGAATGCTTCAGATGAGGAAAGGGATAAAATCTTTTAGACTACTTGGCTTGGGGTGAATCACTAGATGGAGGACAAAGCTCACATTTCTGCATTTTTACTTCTTGCTTAATTGCTTATAAGAATTAACTTTTTGAGGGTAGGGTAAGCAAATGAAATTTCTCATACAGAGGGGCTATTAAAAATTACAAAACAATGAATTATGTTAAAAAATCAGTACAGAGTAGAAGGAAATTTTTGTAAATTGGGAGATGTTGATGACATTGTTCTCTTATTCTGTGATTATTTTCTGGTTTATTGTGAATAAATTCTACAGGATTGTATAAGAATTTTAATTATATATATATATAATTATATATATATATTTTTATATATATATATATATAAGATTATATAACTTATTAATGTTAAACTGTTTTTTTAAGTATTTATAAAAAATAAAGTACATGAAAAGAGTATTTCCCATTTCCCTGAAGGGAAAAATAAAAGGAAGAAAAGGGTGTTAGTTACTAGTCTGGTTTTGTGATTCATTTTCATGAGTAATGACTGACACAACACTAGGATGATTTTGAACTCCAGGAAGTGGTTCATCATTTAAGGTACATTTTCACAGTTAAATTCACTTAGTTTGGAACTCTGGTGAAGTCATCTTTGTAATGTTTATATTCATCTATTGACATCTAGATTTTTTAAATGCTTTCTAATAATGTATACAGCTAAATACTTTATAAACTAGAAACTGATATATGGAAAAGTTATAGCTTTTTTTTTTTCCCTGGAAATTTCATTTGTTTTTTGCCCCCCCCTCCCCTTTTTTTTTTTAGGATGTACCGGGGATTGAACCCGGGACTGCATGTGTGGGAAGCAGGTGCTCAATCGCTGAGCTACATCCACTCCCCAACAATTTCATTTTATATTCTTTGGTATACTTGATATTTTTGAAACACAAAAATGAGAATGTAGATTAAAAATAAAACACACACACACTAAATGCCTATTCTTTGCTGGGTACTGTCCTGAAACCAAGGAAACAAATGTAGCAGGAGAACAATCATGCAGGGAAACTGATGTGGCTCAACCAATTGGGGTCCTGTCGACCATATAGGAGGTCCAGGGTTTGATACCCAGGGCCTCTCGTGGTGAGGGCAAGCTGGTCCAAGTGATGGGCTGACCCTTGCACCCGGGAATGCAGCCCTGTGCAGGAGTGCCTCCCTGCGTAGGCATGCTGCCGGCACAAGAAAGCTGCCCCACTCACGAGTGCTGGCGGATGTGGAGAGCTGGCACAGCAAGATGATGCAACAAGAGACAGGAGAGAAAATAAGAAGACTAAGCAGAACAGGGAGCTGAGGTGGCACAAGAGAGTTATCACCTCTGTTCCATTCGGGAAGGTCCCAGGATCGGTTCCCAGAGCCGCCTAATGAGAATACAAGCAGACACAGAAGAACACACAGCGAATGGACACAGAGAGCAGATAATGGGTGTGTGTGTGTGTGGGGGGGGGATATGAATGAAAAATAAAAAAACAACAAAATAATCATGCGCATGTGTGGAATTCCCATATAATACCCTTCCACCAACAATGTGGAACATTTTTTAAAATTAAGAGATAATATCCTGAGACTATTACCACTAACTTTGGTAACTTCAAACTGAAGGAGTTTAAACAGAAGCACTGAGTAGTAAGGCTCCTCAGGCTAATAATAATACTTAACATGATATTTACTCATTTTTTAAAAAGTAGATTAGAAGTATTCTATATTTGTGAACTTTGGAAAAGTTGTAGCTATGTGCTGAGAATATTAAGAGCATCTTTTTCTATGGCATATATTATTTTTATAGGCATGCTTAGCATGGATTTTTCTTTTAGAGTTCAATATTAAATTGCTAGTGTTTTATAACTTTTAAATTGCTATTTTTTAGTGGTAGTTGTGAATTACTAATCAGTAGTGGATAATTTAGGAGATTTTAAGTGGGAGAGATCATTTTCTTTCTAATAAGGAATTAAATCCCAAAATGTTTTGAAGGATTCATAATACATACTTTTTCCTTAAAATGTCTGAGACTTTTCAGAAATAGTAATATTTGGACCTAACAGATACTGGCATTTTAAAAATGTACCTTTACAAAAATTATTAGAGTTTCCAAAGTGTCTTTTATAACTCTTAGCAAATCCCAAAGAGGAATTTTTTTCCCCTTTTAGTTTGTGTAATTGGATTTAATTATGTATAAATTTTTCATCATGCCTTTATTTGTTAGGAATTATTGATGTGTTCCCTAATGTAAATCACAGCGTTTGTATTTAAATTGATTTTGTTTAATAAGTTATAGTAAACATATAACTAAACAGTAAATACTCTTTATAGAAAAAAGATTTTTCATTTGAAATGTTTCATAATTTAAAACATATCCAAGATAGAAAAAAGCTTCTAAAGCAAAATGACAGAAGCTGAACTGTTTTGTAGTTACATGATCTTAAATTGTTTGAACATTTTCTGTTGCAGTAATTTTATATTTCTGTAAGGATTTGTTTGTTGTTTCATGTTAACAGACCTACACACGACTAGTTACATTTTCAACACCAATGTGCTTATTTTGGAAAATAACACTGTATTCTTTTATTTTTTTTATTCTCAGCCTGAAAAGAAGTTCAGAGATGAGAGTAGGGCTTTTTTTTTTTTTTTTTTTAATCTCTTTATGTCATAGCTTAAGCTCCTTATGTAATACTTAACAGGTCAAAAGATTTTTATGTTAAAGAAAACAGGAATTAGATGCTCTTGGATTTGATTGATATAGATTAGTTATTTCTAAAATGGAACTGAGTAACGAAAACAGTGACATTCAACAGACTCATGAAATAGCTTTTTCACATAACTTTTTTATACAGAAATTTTATTGTATACATGATTTATAAAAGATAAATGAAATATTATTTGTGAATAAACAATTTAGCTATATTAGTGAATTATTTTATCCTTACTTTCAGCATTCTTTCTCTCTTTTTTTGAAGTATCAGGGCTGGGAATTGAACCCAGGACCTCATATATAGGAAGCCAGCGCTCAACCACTGAGCCGCATCAGCTTCCTTGAGTTGGTTTTTTAGTTTGTTTGCTTGTTGCTTGGTTTTTGTTTTTAGGAGGCCCTGGGAACTGAACCCAGAATCTCCCATGTGGGAAGCAGGCACTCAACTGATTGAACCATATCTGCTCCCCAGGCATTCTCTTTTCATCTAAATTCTTAGTACATTTTCTGGAAGCCTGGTTGAATCATGTACCCTCCTCATTAACTATTTTTCTCATTTCCATTTTAGGAAGAAGTACCATTAACATACATAAGCAATAATAAATCACTGATTTCACATGCCAACACTGGTAATAGACTGTGGCCTCTGTTAATGTTTCAACAGAGCTCAGAGTCACAGCTTCAGTCTCATAGAGGACCCTGATAATCAAGAGGCACGGTGCTTACTAGGACACTCAGGCAGCATGAGGAGTAGCATCCATGATGGGGTTTAGTTCAAAGATATTAAGAAAGATAGTACTAGAAAAGTTGAAGTTTTTATATTACAGCTTAATAAGATGATTATATAGGAACACATGATTTTACAGCCATGTACAAAGAGCAGACTGAATGGAGACAATGATAGAAAAGCAGAGGAGAATGTTCCTAATCATCTGCTTGAAGCCGATCACAAGTATAAGCTTGTAACGGGGTACTACTTACTGCCAGAGCAGCCTATTTTCTTACAAAAATGCTCGTAAATGCTGCAACATCCAACGATAGAACTCCACTTCTGGCCTTTCAAATTCCCATCCAGAAGTGCATCTGTTTATTAGGAGTTTCCCCTGAATGTGAATGATTTCAGTCCTGAGTCACTGCACCTGTTGCCAGGAGGTATTTATTCCAATCACTAGCCTAAAGCTCAGAGAGTTATTGCTTGACATTTTATAGCTTGGGGGGAGAAACTCTTTTCAAAATCATTTGTTCAGAGAGGAGAAAATGGAGCAAAACAGTTCATTTTACTCTAAGCACCACTCTGACAGTATTCACATTTGCACAGCACAAAGCTGCGATATTGATTTTTTGTTCACAGGGCCTCCCATCAGTTCTTTCTTCAATTGTCAGGGTTGCAAGATGGATTGCAACTTTACGTGTTGAGATGTTTTTTTCCCCCCTTTGTTGAAATAGAAATAGATTGAAAATACAGCTTGGAATAAATGTCATAGTAATAGTGTGGTTAAATGACTTTAATTTGGGGATTTCTTTATGTTGATTATGTTGACTGAGCAATTTCATTGAATACTTGACCATCAGGCACGCTGTTTGCTTTCATGCTCCTGTTCTCCCTAGACTGGCAGCAGGTAGCATATCTAACTATGCCCTGAACAACAGTGGTTCCCAAGCCTGCTGCTGACTGTCATCATCATTTAGAGAGGCATTAAAGTAACATTTGAGAACATGAACCATGGAGTTTAATTGCTGGGCCTCAAACTTTGATTTCACTCTTATTGGATGTGGCCATAGACAACTTAGTTAATCTTTATGTGCCCCAGTTTCCTCCTCTGTATTACCTATGTCATATGGTAGGTTTGAGGATTTATAATCAGTAAACATTTGTAAAGTCCTTACAGGGAATTCCGGTGATGGTAAGGTGAAGAGAGTGGCAAATCTCTCCCCCAAAAGCATGTATAATGCTGGATAAAATTGTCAAAAACAAGGATTATTGAGCTGTGGAAATAACCAAGGGCAAACAACAAATTGAGAAGCATTTACTCTGAAAAGCAACTACAACTTTTAGTATGAACAGTGGATGTTTGAAGCCTTTTCTGGGCTGCTGCCACCTCCCAGCCCCCACTCCTTAGCTCTGTCATTGTGGTATTTTTTGTCAGGGCAGATTGGCTATGAAAACCAGCAGCTTTGCTGCCAGGGAGAGTTGACTTGATTTGGAGCAAAGGGTCTAAAGCAATGCCTAAAAGTGTTGTCAGAAAAAGCAATAAACACTGGAGGAAGCAAGCAGGGACAACCCACAGCTTCTGCTAGTTTGAACTTCCATTCCAGTTGAGGAGAGTGGAGGGCCAGTCTGAAATGTTTATGAGAAATCCTGGAAATGAAAGAGCTGTAAAATCTTCCTTCATTGTTGACTAACTCAGAAACACACACACACACACACAAGTTTAGTTGTGAACTTTTGGGGAAAGAAATTCCTTTTGAAGTATTGGCTAGTTTACTGTTTCTCTTGACATTTTCCCAGCTTTTATTTCTGTTTTCCTTCTCCATTGATAATGAGCCTCTCAGCATTTTCCTTGTACTCTCATGATCCCATAAACTTTCTTACTGAAAACCTACCAACTTTGAGGTTTGCCGAAATCCCTAGAGAGCTCCCTGCTTCTAATTCTTATGTCCTTTTCATCCCTCATCATTCCAGTTATACTTTTAGTTTTCTCTGTGGAGTTGAGAATACCGTCATTCTAAATGAGAAAGGAAGGCCAGTATAGAGTTTTTATTGCTTTGAACAAACATAACTTGTTCCTTGTAGTCTATATTTGCAAAACTTGTCACTTTTTATGAATCAGTTGTTTAAATTAATTTTTCTTTGGGTTTACTGAATACCAACCATTTAATTTCTGATTGTAACTAGGTTATACAAAAAATGTGTTATTTTAAATGTCTTATAAAGATGATGAGCCCAAATAAAGATATGTAAAAGAAAAATATGTAATATTTCATTTCTGGCACATAATAAAGAAACAGAGAATCATTTAATAAATGCACATAAAAACATACCTTGTGGCATCACTACAATTGACTATAGATATGAATCATATTACTTAAAAATGCCTTCTTACGAAGTGATTATTATGAAGTTATATAACATTTCATAAATGAATATTTAATTTTCTTTTTTCTTTTTCTTTTTAAGGTTTTAGTAGAGCAGCTTTACCATTTGGGTTAGTTAGGCGAGAATTATCCTGTGAAGGTTATTCTATAGACCTGCGATGCCCAGGCAGTGATGTCATCATGATTGAGAGCGCTAACTATGGTCGGACAGATGACAAGATTTGTGATGCAGACCCATTTCAGATGGAAAATACAGACTGCTACCTCCCAGATGCCTTCAAAATTATGACACAAAGGTAAACATTCATGTGTTAATGTCCCATTTTTCACTACTATATCAAACTTAATAAATTATAATTCTGAAGTGGATGGGTACAGTCCATGTCTTGCCTTTTTTTTTTTTAAATCTGAATAAAGGTCTCATGTAGTACTGTTGAATTCTACTTTAAAAGTTACTAACAATATTCAGATCTCTGCTACTTTTATAGAGATTGACATGATATATCAGGAATATATTATATACATCTTATAGTTTTATATATCATAAGATAAAGAGTAAGAAAAATGATTCAAATGTAATTGTATTTTAGGGCTTAAAATTTTTGAAACGTTTTCTGTAATAACAAGACTATTTACATGCCTGGGTCTATTTTGTAATTGTTTCTTGGTTTTTTGTTTTTGTTTTTTTAAACAAAAGAATAAAACAAACTAATGTTAAGAAAGCTAAGCATTGAGTCCCTTATTTTTCCAGGGACTATAGGTAAAATCCTTTTAACAGATTAAACAACTTTTTGCTCTCTTTCTTAGCAGGTGCAGTTTTACTCAGTGTTCTTGATGCCACCATGTTATAGAAGTATTATTAAGTAAGAGAAGGCCATCAGTGTAACAGATGTTTTAGGCAAGATGGAAAATATATTTCTGAATAGTAAATAGGATTTTTGTCATCTTCAGATACTATACAGATAGTTAGAGTAAACATATTCTAATAAGATTCTACTCTTTATAATTTAAACCAATCCTTTTATTTCCCTATGTATTGCTCAAGATGATTTTAAAGATATAAGACAAGCCGTGAATTATCTTTTCTTTAAAATTGAGATTTGAGAATATTTTTTTCCGACAATGAAGAAAATTCCAGTTTGGGACAGTATAAAATTTGGCATCATTGGTTGGATGTTCAAGGCCCTGTAGTTTGTATTAAGGAGTTTTGGAGATGGTTATAAATTGATCTTTAGCTATTTAAACAAGACTACCATTCAGTAAGGTGGGAATTGGTATATAGTAGGTATGTATGTTCAGGTGTGACAGAATACCTCAATCCTTGGATTGAAATATAGGCTGTGATAATTCTACTTCATTGAATTTGAGCAATTTTATTTCTTTATCCATTGAGCTCCAATTTATTAGCTATAAAAAGTGTTAATTTTACCATTGATTTGTTTTATATACTAAATATGATCATGTTTTAGGAAGTACATTATACACTTTAAACATGTAAATTTCAAAGGACAGAATATGATAACATGAGAAATGCTACGTGGTTTTCAGAAGAAAAAAGAATGAGATGATAGTTGTTTTTAGGAGATAAGTTTTTGTAAAGGAAGTTAGCAGGGGTCATTTGTTTGTTAGTTCATTCATTCACTCATTCCATGAGCATCTATTGTGTGCATGCAGCATGAACTTTTGAAATACTAGCCTCATTTCCAATAATTGTTTTTTAAGCTCTTGTATCCCCTGTTAGATTTTTAAGGTATAGAAAAACAGGTATCAAGTCTGTCTTGTTTTCTGTTAGAGCTTCAGGATTCTGGCATGGAACTTGGCACCTAACAGGTATCTAGTAAATATTTTGTGACTGTATGAAGAATTGACCAATTGACATTGATGAACGTTATGGTTTAATAGTATACCAGGGTAAGAAATTTGGTTGAAAATTTTGTGTACCTATTGTGTGTAGTTGGGGATTTCTCCATGTATGACTAACTAGTGTTTATTGATTTCTGGGTCCCAGATTTTTTACTTTTTTCGCGTTGGATTGTCAGCCAATTAAAATTTCCAAATGCACATGAAACAGATATGCCTTAGGCTAAAAAAATGCATACCTTTACAAATTATTATTATGCTTTCCACAGAGAATGCATTCAGTATTTCCCTCTATAATAATAACTGGACAGTTGTCTTCCATGTATAGGTGAGCTACAAAAAACAGGGGTATTGCTTTTCCTATCCCCTAGATACAGAGCACCTAGCTCTTACAGCTTAATTTGAATTTTCTTTTATATAAAATATAAAATAGTGCTTAGTTGTAATTGCAATTGAACTAATACAATAATGTCTCACTTCTCCAAAGTTTCTTCTAGAGCAGTCTTGGGTATTTGGACCATAAACACCCTCTGAAGGGATATCTAAGTATCTTAGAGTTGATGGCTTTTATAGTTTCATTCCTAAGAAAACTCTTCACTTTCTATTCAAAGTCTGGTCTCCCCTTCCCCATCCTACCTATTCTGTGCAAAATATTCCTACTAGCATTTTGGCTTATTTACTAGTCCACCTTAAGGCAGGATAGCAGATTTTCTAGACAAGGAGCTGGTCACTATAAGCACAATTAAAAAATTAAAAGGTGATAAAAGACAGTGAAGGAAAAGATAGAAAATTTACTTTTAAAAAATATGTGATGGGAGCGGATGTAGCTTAAGTAGTTGAGTGCCTGTTCCTCATACAAGGTCCTGGGTCCAATCCCTGGTACCTCCTATAAACAACAATAACAGAAAAGACCATAATGTAAGAATATGGTCACAGATTGCTATAAAATCTCAGAATTTCCAGAAAACACATATTGCCATATTATTTTGATTTGTCAAGGTATTTTCAAGAAACCACAGGGCATAAATAATACTTTAGAAAAATTTCCATCAAAATGTTTTATTTTTTGTTCTTAAGGTGTAATTAGATAATTAAGGCAATCCTTTTTTTTTTTTTTTTCATTTTTTATTAGAGAAGTCATGGGCTTAGAAAATAATCATGTATAATGTACAGAATATTCCTGTATATCACACCCCCACCAATACCTTACATTGTTGAGGAACACTTATAGATTATGAAACAACATTATCAGACTATTACTGCTAACTATATCCTTAGCGTACACTTGGTATATTTTTGCTATATACACCCTATTAACACTATGTATTAGTATCGTACATTTGTTATAGTTCATGAGAGAACATGCTCATATTTGTACTGCTAACCACAGTTCATCTTGTACCACATGGTTCACTGTTATATAGTCCCATGAATTAAGGCAGTCTTGTTTGCATATATGGTATTCTTATTTAAAATCTAAGTCTTCATGGACTATATCAGATTCAAAGTCTGGATTGTGAAATACACCACTATCTATAATTTATTTTCTTTGGGAAAATGGATTCTGTGCTCCATTAAATTTGTAATAGATTATTTTGCATATGGTATTTCAATATATGGAAACTGCTGGTGTTAGGGAGACAATATGGCAAATGCTAGTAATCCTCCACCTGTCCATCTTTACTTGTTTATCAATCTGTTCAATGATTGGGATATGCTTTGGGGCATCCATATGTAGACTGATGAGAAGCGGGAAGTAAAAAATGATTATTATGGGCAATTACCCATTGTTACTAGACTGGCAAGCAAATACTAGTACAAAGAGAAAATATGGAAGAGCTGGACTTGAAGGATTATACAGTGTAGGTAACATCTTTATTTGCAGTGTTAAACATTTACATGCAAAGCCAAATATCTAGGCAGATACATCTTATTATCCTTATACTACTGAATAATTTAATATGTATTATACCTTGTGTTCTTACACACTTTTTTTTTAATTTAAAAATTTTCCTTCAGTACTTATAAATAAATTTAGTTGTTTTTAGGAAGTCCCTAACAATCTCACACATTTTTCCCATCTATAATCCTCAAAAGAATGTGATACTCAGTAAGGTGGATTAGATAGACATGTGTTTTTTCAATGTAGAAAATTTTTCTGCATAGCTCAAATAGAAGCATTAGAACTTTCTCATTAATTTTAAAAGTTGCCCTTTCTCTATAATGATAAAGATAGGCACAGAAATTTCAGTACCATTCAAATATGCTTATATTCTGGTTTTTCTAATTTATCTTACTATATTTTGCTGTCATATTTGTTCTTTTTAAATTTTATTTTTATATTTTAAAGATACTTAGATTACGTGATACATAAATGTATATTTATATTTTAAAGCTTCTTCACTTTCCTCCCCCATTGTCATTTCAGCAGTTGAGAATCAAATAAATAAATTTACTTGTAATTCAGACTGAGGAGTAAAATTTTTAGTAACTGTTATTCATGCTCCATTTTCTATTTCTTGCTCATTTAAAAGTGTGAACTGAAGACTCTCTTAGCAACTTATTGTATACTTACCCGATAAGTGCCCAGAAGGTACATCCTAAAAAGTGAGAAATGAATTTATTTCCTAAAATGTTGTGTATTTTAATACTTTGTGGAATAATTGCCATTACATATGATTTTTTTAGCACTCTGAGGGTAATGGTAGTGGGGCAACTTAAAATATAAAATAAGTTTAGTAACACTTGTTTATTAGTCTGCTAAAAGTGGTGCTGATGCAAAGGATCCAGAAATCTGGGTTTTTTTTTTCAATTAAAAAAAATTATTTCTTTATCTCTCCCCAACCCCTCATCGTTTGCAGTTGCTTTGTCTGTTCACCTTCTTTTGTTTCTCTAGGAGGCACTGGGAACTGAACCTTGCATCTCCGATGTGGGTGGGAGGAGCCTAATCACTTAAGTCACCTCTGTTCTATGCTTTGTTGTGTCTCTCATTATGTTTTTCCTCTTTTTTCTCTTGTATCACCTTGTTGCGTCATCTCTCTGCACCTGCCTGAGGTGCGAGCTCTCTGACCTGCTCATCCTCTTCGGAGGCACTGGGAACTTCTGCTACCTCTTTGTTGTGTCTCTCATTGTTTTTCTTCTTGTATCTCTTGTGTCATCTTGCTGCACCTGCCTGTCGTGCCAGCTTGCTATCTTCTTTAGGAGGCACTGGGAACCAACAACAGAACTCCCATGTGGTAGGCGGGAGCACAGTCACTTGAGCCACTTCCTCTTCCCTGTTGGTTTTTATAAAGGATATTTGTTTGGGGTAGAATATTACAGTTACAAGACCCTAAGGAGTCCAACTCAAGGTACCACCTTCTCTCTCAAATTCTGTTGCCACAGGTTGACTCAAGAGGCTGCCAACATCTGCAATGGTTCAGCTTTCCTCTTTCCTCTTAAGGCTCCATGGGTCCAACGTCTTCTGATATCAGCTGTAGGCTGGTATATGGCTTGTCTCTCGTCCCTTTTTCTGAGTCAGCTGCTCTGCTCTCTTCACAAGATCAGCTGTAAACTATCAGGCTCCACTCTCTTCATAGGCCCCTGGATCTTCTTTATATCTTCTGTGTGTACCTAATTCCCTGTGATCTTGATTGAGTGTCCATTTAAATAGCAGACCAGGGAGATGGGACTCAACCCTTCAGGCCCTAATGAACAAATCAAAGCCCTAATTGTAACATAATTTAATCAAAGACATCTCAGCTGAGTCTAATACAATCCAAGCGTTATCATACCCAGAAAAAGACAAGTTTACAAACATAATCAGTATTTCTTTTTGGAATTCATAAATAATCTCAACCTGCCACAACTTGGAATTCATCAAAACCAAAAAACCCTACTACTACTCTGAAGTATTTGATAGGACAAATGGTTCCTTGCACCTCTCAGGTACAATCCAGTTGTCTTCAAATGATTGTGTGCCAAAGTGTACCACGTTCTTGTTCTTTATGTTTGATTCTGGTGTTGTTTAAACTGTGTCTTTATTCATGTTTTCACTCTTAAGAATCTGCCTATTTCATTAAGCTATATACTGCTTTAGATTATGCTTTATTTCTTCAAGTTTTTTTTAGCACTCTGGTCTAGAGATCTGTAAGTAATTATGTAAGTATTTGCTATTTTTTAAAAATTAATGTGCATGAACAGATTATGCCTTATAGTTTTAATTCAGAATATCATGTGTACAGCAGTGTACTTCTGAAAATACAAAGAATTAATAAAAAGTAGTATGTACTACCATAAGCAGATAGTGAGGATTTATACCTCTGATATTCCTTATGGATGAAAGATATATTTAATGTAATTGATTGAAAGCTAACACCCTCATGTGCCCACCCCTACCTTTTTGTAGTGAAGTTGTTCAAGGAAAACACAATTATTGTACAAGGAAAGCACAGTTGTACCCTAGATTCAGGGAACTAGGCTAACTGCTTCAAAACTTTTAGCTAATTTTCTTAGCCCTCTTAAAGATAGCAACTAACTAGAATCTTATAGTGTGTAACTACCTTAGATTTCTTGTTTTATTAAACATAATTCAGTATATTTATGATTGTCATACTTCCCATTTAAGTACCTTTAAATTCATTTGGGAATAGGGCAGAATATAAATGTATAGTTCAGCAGGCAGCAATTTATACACAGTTAGTATTTAAATATGGTCAAAGAAACATCTAGATGAAGCAAAAACATGAAGTTGATGATCGCATAGTATAGCTGGTATTACTCACAGAGATAAGTGTAGTATAAGCATGAAAAGTCCCAGAGAACATTGCATTTAAGGGGCAGATGTCAAGTTGCCATTAAGGACTTGAAACAGGTATAGGAGTGTAATGTCTCATAAGGCAGTAGTGAAGTACGAGAGAGAGAGATTATTTTTCTTGTTTTATTCTGTTTAGACTGCTCAAAAGAACATACTATAGTTTTAAAGATAGGAGAGTTTCAGGATAGAAATCAAGGTAGCATTTAGCTTTGTATAGGTCAGCAAGAATTAGGTAGAAATTAGGTTCTACCTAATAGTTACATGTTATTTCACATTTTTAACTGAGAACAGGTTAAGTGGTGACAGTTTCTTGTGTGCATGAGAATTTGAAGAAATGCTTCATTGTATATATATGTGTGTTGGGTTTCCTGTTCTGTGGTTCTTAACATTACAGTTGATGTACAGCAGGACTGGAAAATTGAGTGCATACTTTCAGTGTGCAGGTTAAAGTATGATGCATGTAAAGGAACTTGTATGTCTTTGTCTGGAATAAGCACAATGATCTTTTCCTCACCCCATCACCTCCCATTCTTTCTGCCAGGCAAGGCATGTAACTAGGAAACCTGTGTGGACAAAAAAAAAACCACCATAGGTCATTGCTTCTATTTTAAGAGTTATTGAGTATCAGATTGTTAGAGCTGCAGAAGAACTTGGAGTTCATTGTATTCTTTCCTTCGCTACATATGGGGAATCAACTGTCATTGCTCTTCTACACTTTGCCTGCACTGCATCATGTATATCCTCATTTTAAAAATACCTTTGAGAAGAAGATGAGAAGAAGAGGCAATATGAATGTCTTCTTTTTACTTTGTGAACCTTTTGAATTTTGCACAGGGGTTACCTCAGATTGGTACCTAGGATCTCATTGGTTTTTGTGGTGTGAGAATGTATTCTTAAGCTTGAATTTTAATCCTGTTTTCTAGGTTTAACATATTTCTGTTGTTTTCGAGTATACTAATAGATATTAGCATAGATAAATTGTTTAAAGAAAGGAGATATTTAAATACACACACCAAACCAATTTTGAGGAATGAGGAACCTTGGAAGCTTTTCAGGATTTAACCAAGAAAACACATTAAAATGCAGTCATAGTTCTGCCATTGTGCTCTGGCAGAGTTCACATAAACAGATTTCAATGTGTATATCCTCAGCTTGACATTCCACCCTCTCAACCTTTATACTGATCATTGTCTTCATAAAGAAATTTGGTATCCAACTACAGTGTTAAGAAAGCATTGATTATTTAATTATTTTTTTTGTTTCCTGATCTATCTTTCCAGGGAATAATAAGCTTTAATTCTGTCTTTCCAAGGTCTTCATATCCTTTCCTCAATAATGAATTTTTCAGAGGGGAAGAAATAATGAACACAGTCTGTCTTTTGACCTGATCTGTTATTTAATGATATTTTGAGTGTTGGTATATTTTATTCTTGCATTAGTATTAATGCTTACTGGTGAGGTGTACTCTTTCTCTTTATTTAGTTTATTTGTTCAGTGAACCTAGATAGGATCTAACCTAGTCACTCTGAGAAACTATGGTCTTACCCTTAGCTGTTTATCCCAAATGTGCTTATTTAACTATGGTATCAGGTTTATCATCCATTTGTCCATTTGGATGAAATGAATCTGGGGAAAATTAAATAACTCAGATGCTACAAACTCATCATCTCTGTGTGATGTACTTTCCTGTCGTGGTGGATTTCCATTAATTTTCTCATTCTTGGCTGATCTGTGTCAAGACAACTAACTGGAATTACAATCACATTTTTTTATCCAGAATTTGAGAAGTTACTAGTATAGTAATAAATACCCATTTAAAGTCCTGATTGGTATATCTAATAGGACACATACTTCACATGTCACTTTCTGATGGTCATTTAAATCAAAGCACTCACTACAGAAAGAGGAGACTCGGCTGTAATAAACATGAACCATATTAAACATTCACATTTAGTGTGCAAGAAAGACTAATAAATTCTAAGTTCTGACTTAGAAGACCTCTGCATGTCCCTTACAAACCTGCTTATCAAATATAGAAAAAAAGAAACAATGGAACATCAAAGGGTCTGCCCTACAGGATTCTGTTTCGATCCTTTTTAAAGAAAATTTGTAAAATGAATCTCCTACTCGATAATGACTTTGAGAGTACAAGCGTTTATTGCCAGTTTTACTGGTACATCCATATGTGGAATTTTACATTTTGTATCATGCCTTTTGGTCTAGGAACCCAGGACAATTTTCCCTAAGGGAAAACATGCAGTTGAATGAAATTCAGAAATTTCAATGAAATTCAGAAACTTGAATAATACTTTAAAAGTTTGAATTTGTGTTTCTTTTGGACAGATGTGTAAGAGAAGGGAAAAACAATTTGGTTTTGAAAAACAAAGCCATATATCATTTCAATTTTCAAGATTTTGTTTAAGTTTTTCAATATGATTGTCTTTATTTTAGAAATCAAAGTAGAGGTAAAGAAGTAGGATCAAAATCAATTAACATGGATAAGGACATTTCATTTGACGTATAAATTTTAATAAAATCATTATGCTTTCATAATGCTTTTCATGGTCTTAGAGATCATCTGTTCCTCAATTGAAAGTGTTATGAGTGACAGTATTTAATTAGTATACATATTTTACACACGTTAGAATTTTTACTCAGAATGTCCTATTACATATTAAAGCAGAGATTTCTATTTAAAAAGTATAAATTTAAACAAGTTAATTGAGAAAAATTGCCTAATTCACTGTTAAATGACTGAAAGACACTAGAAACTAGACCATCAAATGTCTAGGACTAGACAGTAGATCTGTTTACATAACAATTTTAAATAACAATTTGAGTACTTTGTTTTGTATCCAATGTGTGATTTATTTTTACTCTGTATCTGCTTTCTGATGTCAAACAACCAAATGTAAGTGTTAATTTGACTTATAAGCATCCCTTAATAAAGTTATACTTTGAACAAATAAGAATAGATTTTTAGCCACAGCTGTAGAGAACAGAAATAAAATTCTGCTATAGAGTTTCAAATCAAGGCATAGTCACTATTTTTCTTGTGTATTTGACTTCTCCATCTGTCTTCTTCCCCCAAAATTTCTTACAGCGAAATGCTACTAAAATGTAATATAATGCATATTTCTTACTAGTATAATAATGGATGATGAATTATGAATTATAACTTTCTTTAATAATTTGGAATTATTTTTACTAAGTAGTACAACTTCATCTTGTCATTTTTATCACCAAGTAATGATTACATGCATTCATTGAAGCTTTAGATAAAAATATCATACTTTAATACATTCTATGATTTAATAAATATTGACCAGATATAATATTAGGTAACATTAAGAATGTACATTCTATTTATGCTTGTAGATTTTAGTGAGAATGAGAAGTAGACAACAAATGCCTATATATTATATGGTAGAGAAAATGTCCATAGTTATCCATTTACCGCATATCCCTTTGTTTTCCTGCTAGCAATTTAAGAGCTTAATTTTTCACATAAAATGCAGGGTAGCAGTGGTGAGTCAGTATTAGTCATAATATACTCTATTTATTGACTAATTTTGTTAAATGAGGAGAAACAGCTTTTATCTTAAATTAATATAAAAACTTAAACTTTGATTTATTATCACCCTATTAAATTTTCCACATTGTATAATGAAATTACAAACCTAAGCCATATCAGCAATAATAACAACAACAACGTAAAACACTCCAGGATTGGTATACTACTTTGTACATTATTTATTTTGTGTAATTAAGGTTTCTGATGGCATTTTACTAATATATATATTCGTCTTAGTCTTGCAGATTTCAAAGATTGATTGTTTTTACATTTTGAATTTTCCTTCTTAGATGTATTACAGTAATTTAGTTAGCATTTTTAGTGTTGTTTATAGTTCCACAATTAGGTTTAGATTTAATATGTATCTATCAAGAAAGTATCCAATAAAATCTGGTTATAACAAAATACAGAGAGGTGCATGGTTCTTGTTTATTTCATATAAATCAATCTAATGTGTCATATAATACATGTCTCAATTCTCTTTGTATTTCTTCAAATGTCATATGCAACCAATAAAAAAGTGATCTTCAAACTCACCTAAACACACTCCCTATGATCTTGAAAGGACAGTTGCTCTATTTAAGATGGCTTGAGATTGTATCAGTGGTCTGTTTATTTTTCCAGACCACACATGTGTTGTTTTTGAACTCACTTGTATTTTTGAAGATTATTCTTTCAGTGAAGGTGGGTTTCCATGAAGCTGATGAAGCTTACACTTCAGAGTCTTCTTTTGCACAGGCATCTTCCAAATGCCTTGTTAGGACACCTAGCAACAGGATTACAGGGTCCTATTTTCTTTTTTTCCCCGTAAACTTGCAGAAGATACTTAAAGCATAATCTTTTAAGGATTCTATTTCATTCCGTCTGAGTTCTTCTTTTATACTTCCCCCTCATTTATGGCTTAGGAGAAACCAAGAGCATTTTGGGATCCTGTTAAGTGGAAGCACAGTTGGGGATAAATTCAGTTTGGGTTTAATGGGGTATTTTTACGTGGCTTGCATTCACTTTGTGAACAGTTAGCTGTTCCAGTGAAGAAGTGACATCCAGAAATACTCCTGTTGCTCACTGTACTGCCTTACTCATCATGACATAAATTTGGAAGGCCAGATGTCATACTGCAATTTAATTGTGTCCCATGGCACCTGAAATATGTGGGTAGTGGAAGAGAAATAATGTGTGAAATGTATGGGGCCGGAAACTGGTCTGTGTGATTGTCTTCCAGTCATTGAAAATAGAAAACAGTAAGCAGAGAATTTGGTTCTTATAAATACCTAGTCAAAACTGAAGTTCTTTCCTATATATTCTTGATTAGAGAATCTAGAGTAGGTGGAACCCATATCAAGTGTAGGACTTCAAATTATAAATATACCTATTTTTTCCCCCTTGATGAACCTCATGTAAAATAGAATTTCTCAGAATGCCTATATCTTTGTGGCATAGGCTATGGCAGTGTAATAAACATGAGCACATATGGGATTGTAGTTGCATGTTTTATGCATCCTAACCATCAATAATAAAAAACGAATTTGACCTGACTTTCCAGCAGAACAGCAAAATTACAGAATGTATTACTATAAAACTGTTATATGCAAAGATAATCATAAAATATGCACCTACAAAGATTAGTAAGGGAAGTGTTTTAAAGGGATGTTAGCCAATTAGTGAATTGAAATATTGTGTTCATGTTCTGAACTTTGTTTTGTCATACTTACTGGCTTTTAAAAATTTGTTATTTGTTGTGATTTATTTTTTATTCTAAGTAACTATTCAGATTGATACATGGCTTCATATTGTTTTTGTTTTTCTGAAAGAGAAACATGAATCTACCTTTGCTTTTCTTATTTATAATGTTAGTTTTAAGAAATTTTTACCAGTTATATTCAACAGTGCTTTGGCATAGTGTGCCTCTTGACGCTGATAGGCTGATGTGTGCATTTTAGGATATTTAATATTATCTCTTGATATCTCCTTTGTGTTCCAAAGATTTAAGATTTAGAAGAAGGGAGACTAAAAACTTAAAAATTGAAAACATGAATGTAAGTGGCATTAATTAAGTAAATAAGATTAGAAAGCATCCATTTATTCAGTAAAAGATTTGAGGATATAATATTCTATTTTCAGAGTTTATGCTAAATAAATTCTTGGTCTAAAACCTTGCCGTTATAACATAAACAAAAGTAAAATGGGTTCTGGACAGATTTTAAGTGAATTTTACTAATGTACTTTTCTTTTACATCCCTACTCCCTCGTTCTATTCTCCATTTTTTTTTAAATCCCTCACCCCTATCCTGACCTTCCATTACAGGTTTTGTGTGTAGAAAACTTTTATTTTACTTTTCTTTAGTAATAATTTCAATGGATTTCTATAAGGTCCATAATAAAATATAGTTTTAGTAAGTCAGAGATTTTTTTTATTACTCCTGAAACTTGCCAGAATAATACAGAAATAGGAGGCAAAAGAATGTATGTTGATTTCTGTAGGATATTTTATAATTTGGCAAATTCCCCCCCATATATTAAATTATCTTATGTCCCAGTCTTAATATGTCACATCCTTAATTATGAAAGTCTGTATATATTATTTAAAAGAGTGTTTTAAGTAACTTTTCAAATATAATTATGGGTTGTTTTGTGAATAAGACTCTACTTAAAAATATAAACAGGTTCAAGGTAAGTAGATGATAAATTTATAGATGTCATAATGAACATATTATCTGATACATTGATTTGGGATATTTATGTGTGCATTGTCATTTATTTCAACCCTTGATGAGTAGACCTTTATTAAGCTGTGATGATTACTGAATATTAAATGTAACCGAGATTATTTTTTATTCAAATATAATTTAAATATTCATCAAAGAAAAGTTATGCTTGAGACTGACGGAGACTATTAACATCAAAAAATATAATTAACTGCATTGGGTATCATGAAGCAGAGTTAGCCAAATAGCCGAGAGGTCTAATTGCTTTAGAGTTTGAGAAGCAATGGATTTATTTTACACTGTAGCTATGGAATTGATAATATTGTGGTTTCCTATGTGGGCCAATTAAAAGTTGCCTGTTAAGTTCATTGCTGTATAGGAAACCCATTGAATTATCACTTAGTAAACAGGATTGACAGGTCAGTATATACAAGAAGATAAAATAGAATAAAAACTGTGAAAATGAGAAGTAATTTTAAGAGAACTGTTTTGAAAATAATTCATAAAACACTTTACCATAACTGTTGTAATGGATGTTGAAATGTGCTCCCTGATGCCACCTTTTAGACACTCTTCACCCCAGGTGCCAGGAGAGCTGCCTGCTGATGGGCTAACAGCAAAATTCCTTCCCCAGGAGCTGCTCTGGGTTGAAGTGATCTGCCATTTAACCCCCTCCCTAGGGAAAAACCTGCATTAAACGTCAGGGCACAAAGGCTCAACTCCTGTACCTGCCCCCCACTTCCTTCCATTTTAGACCTTCTCTGAGGGCTCCCCCAACTCAAGGGCTCCCCCAACTCCAGGGTTCCAGCCAGGAGGGATTTACTGGGCTTTTGTTGCATTTGCATGGGATTTCAGCTTCTTACTCTTCCAAATCCTATTTCCCTCATCCCCTCACTGATACTTCTGAGAGCACACTCCTATACAAATATCTGCATTAAAATCTGCTTGCCAGGTTACCCAACCTAGGAAAGGTATTTGTATTTATATAAAAACAGGTTCTGGTTATAGATATTATAGGAATCTGGCAGTTAAATGTAAAAGCTAAAATAGTTTTTTTTTAAAAAGTTGCAGAGTTTTAAAAAAGTTGTCTAAAAAGGTCTTTGTTCTCTATTCTAAAAGTTTATTTTTACCATGTGGTTCTTTTGTTTTTTCTTTAATAAAAATAATACCCTCACCTTTGTGGATTCTTTTTTTTTTTTTAAAGATTTATTTTTTATTTATTTCTCTCCCCTCACTGCCCGCCCCCAGTTGTCTGCTCTCTCTATCTGTTTGCTGTGTGTTCTTCTGTGACCGTTTCCATCTTCATCAGCGGCACAGGGAATCTGTGTTTCTTTTTGTTGCGTCATCTTGTTGTGTCATCTCTCTGTGTGTGTGGCGCCATTCCTGGGCAGGCTGCACTTTCTTTCACGCTGGACGGCTCTCCTTAGGGCCGTACTCCTTGTGCATGGGGCTCCCCTATGCGGGCGACACCCCTGCGTGGCCGGGCACTCCTTGCGCACATCAGCACTGCGCATGGGCCAGCTCCACACGGGTCAAGGAGGCCTGGGGTTTGAACCGCGGACCTCCCATGTGGTAGGCAGATGCCCTATCCACTGGGCTAAGCCTGCTTCCCTGTGGATTCTTATTAAGCTTTTTAGCTGAATGCAAAAAAGAAAGCATTCCTGATTGAACCCAGAAATTTTTGCATTGTCCAGACTGTAGAGATTTAAAAATAGGCAGACATTCTAATGGCATTTTGACATAATGGTCCAAGTTAAGAGCAGTAGTAAGATCTTTCTGCGTTTCTTTTTCAATGAAATAATAGAATATGATTACTAAATTGAGCATGACTTCTAACAAGATATGTAATGTTGTGTGTGAATATAGTACTTTAAGATCAGTTTTATAATGCTTGCAAATCTATAACTAGCTATAAAACATGCCACCTCAAATACAGTATATTAAATTTAGATAATCTCATTTAGCTTTAACTTTTACAAGACATAAAAAATCTTAAAATTGTTTAATAGATTTTAATGTGTACATTATGGCTTAAATCTGCAGGGATAAAAATGTGTTTGTAGTCATCCGTTATTTAATATTTACACCCTGTTTATATCTGTGGCATAGAGTGCATATTAGCTTTTCAGAAGAGTACAGTGTTTGCTGCTTCAGTTCGCACACTCCTGTACTCCAAGACTGCACATGGTGTTAGCGATATTTAAAGCACTTGTCTAAAATTTATAGGTCATGATGAACTGAGTCTTTCACACAAGTTGCTCTGATAGGAAGGCAATTTAGGCTAGTAGTATATTATGAAATGAAAACCTTCCTTTGCATTCATTGTAATTTTAAAAATTATACAAACTGTGTAAAACAAAAGTTTTAAATTGGTTTACATATGGTTATGGAACCATGCTTGGCTTCTGAAAATTTTATCATTATCTTTCATTCATTGATTAATGCCACCAAACAATTACTGAGTTCTTCCATTTGCAAGCAAATGTGCCAAGCACACTAAAGGTTTTTTATGAACAACTGAGTGAGAATATATATTTTCCAAGTCTACAGACTGGTGTTGATAGAGTTTATAAATTTTAGAATAAGGTACATTCTGCACTGCAAATGGTTCAGAGATTTTTAAAACAATTACAAACCTCTCAATGATACTATAATCTGAAGAAAAAGTAATAGTGTCACGTGATCTCTCTTACAACACAACAGACTTAACAAAATCTGGATAAGGGTGTGAACAGTGGCCTGAGATGGGAAAATGGATACTCTATGTGGGGTGAATAGTGATTATGTGTGTTAAGGAGCTATTGAAGTTCTGTCTTCAGAACTTTGCAACTTAAGATAGGAACCTCATCTTTCTTCTACCTTTTGAACATTATGAATTCTCTCTCTCTTTTTTTTTTAAATGAATTCTCTTCTTGCACGTAGGCAAGCAGGAAAGGATCTTTCAAATAGTGCGCTTTTTTATTTCTCAAAATTATGGAATAGTTTTACAAAATATTGTATTTTAAATAAAATTGTTTTTCACTCCATATGACAGCATGGCAAATAGGACTACAGATTTGGACCCATCATATTAACTCTGAAGCAAAGTCACTGTTTTCATGCCAGAGAGTAGTAACACACTTCCATGTCCATGTGTTCATTTTCTTCTGCATAGGTAATGTTTAAATGTGGCATATTTAGTGTATTACTGTGCTTCCAAACTTGTAGGTTTGGAAGCACTAGTATACAACAGTAGATAATGTCTTCTCTCTCAGTTTCTAGTGCCAGAATCTCAGATGGATATAAAAATCATCATATTTTCTCACTCGATTTCTTTCTCCATGTCCTTCCATACCCCTCCTTACTCACCCTGCCTACCTAGTCACACATCTTTTAGATAATTTCTTGCCTTTGTGACTGAAATGCAGCAAAGGGAAACTCCCTTGATCTGTGCTTTAAAATTGGTCTTTGTGTAATGTTGTATACTGAATGCTTATGAGTTCAGTTATCTAGAATGCCATCAGCAGTCCCTTGTTGCTTTCTTATCTGCTCCTTCCTGCTGTCAGCCTTGCACTTATTTCAATAGAAAAGGAATTGCAACAAATGTAATACCCTATTATATACAGCTAACATGGGGTTTTTAATTGTACAAACACATGGGACTCCTGCAGTGGTTTTCAATTTGATAAAAGGATTAGATTATGAATATTTTGCTATGATTAAAGATTAGTTCTGATTTATCAGAAGTAAGCCAGTGAAATTTACCATGTATTTATCAGTCAGGTGAGACTTCATTAAATTTTAGTGTATGAACCACAAAGTATCCATTTCTTTATAAGTCTCTGGTGAATTTGATCATTTATGTTCAGATTATGAGCATTAAGGATTGTTTTTGGCCTTCTACACCTATTTTACTGCTCAGAGTATCCCAAGAGCCTCTGTTTCCAGCTTTTGACTTTATTGTTTTTTTCATCTCATGTCTTACAGCATAGTTAGATAAACATCTATCCAAAATTTCTGCCGGATTTTTCTTAAGGAAATGCCAGCTGGTATGTATCAACAAGAAATTGAGTCATTCCTAGTGCAAAACCTTTGATAAAATATGGAAGAATGAGAATTCAGATTTAGAAAGTATTTATTGAGTGTGAATACTTTTTACCTTAAACAGGATTATAAGAGATCAGGATGGATTTAAAAGAAGCCTAACATTAACTGTAGAGGCAAGACTAGAGTCCTAAAAACACCTAAAGGGCCCCACTTGAGACTTGATACATACAGTAAAGTGTTCAGCACTAATTGGGTTATTTGGTGAATACTAGAAAAAATATTTGTTGTGTTAAATAATTTACAACTCTGATAGAAAATACAGAAGAGATATGGCACAAAGAAGAATGTGATTAATTGCCAAATTAATTAAATAGAACATTATCTCTACAGGCAAAGGACAAAAAAATCACTTCACGTTTCAGTAATCAGGGAAAAATATATACTGCTTGGCCAGCATAGTTTAGGTGCTGATTTTCTCTAAATCACCAGCTTTACTGCCTCTATGTATGTGTTTCCCTCAAGTGCATAACAAGGAGTTGCTGCTTTAAGTTTGCATAGTTGGTACCGCAGGGAGTTGGAAAACAAGTCTAACCTCAAAGCTCTGAAAATTGTCTGCTTAAGAGACTTTAAGTCATACCACTGGATCTTAGTATTAAGGAAGAAATTGTTCAAAAAGTGAATGTAGACATTGATTCTACAAGAATTGAGTTCAGAGGTATTCAATGAATCTTGGCTAACCAGTGTGCTAGCTGTTTCAGGCTATGTAGATGTTAAGATCTACATGGAAAAGATACCCCTGTTAGAATGTTTTTGTAGAAACAAACACTAAATCATGCCAGTATAGTAGACGGTGCCTAGGGGAGAGAGAGATAACTGTGGGACAGGCTGACTCCCTTACCGTTGGTTTGGGCAGTCCATTCACTTTGTCTGGGTCTTAGTTTCTTATTTGTATTAATGAAGCATTAGATTAGTTCAGTGATTTTTAAGCTGGATTTCCTGGAATAAACCCTTAAGTTTAGGTGTGAGTGAGGTATAGGGAAAGGGAGAGCAAAAGGAGTATGTAATGGACTTGGAGAAGAATTTAAGCTGCTACAATTCCAGGTCTGTCTCCACCCACATTGCTAATCCACTGTACACTACTTAGGCAGCTTCTTTTTATTTTGTTTCACCCTCTTCAAAGAGATTTCTTTGCTAGAAAAAATTTGTATGCTGTATTTGAAGGTGGGCTCATTTATATTGCATAGCACATACGTGTTAATAAAATTTTCAATGGGGGAGCAATCTTGTATTAGAACAGAATAGTTGGATATAAATTCCTGGGATAAATTGGAATATAATTTTACCATTAGGGTAGAATCACAATAAATAAATGGTAAGTTTAATTCTTTCTAAGTTGGAAAGAACAACATAAGGAAATCATAGATCATAATTTCTGTAAGTACAAAGTTAAAACTAGATAGTAGAAAAATATTCATAGTTTCCAGAATAATTGCCTGACACTTTCCTTTAAAATGACTGTTTTCATTTTGACCATTGTTGTACTTTGTTAAAACTTGGGAGAAACACTAACTCCATATTTCACTTATCTTCAAACATTAATTTAATTTATATTATTAAGATACTACTTGCTCAAACTTCTGATGGTTTGTCAAGGTATTCCTATATATCTGTTTATAAACTAAACCATACCTTTTACTACCAAAATATTTTAGAAGGTGCATGAGGAAAATAGATTAGTTTAAGAGAAAGTAATCAGAAAAGTGTATTTAGCTGAAAAAGAAGTTTAATGAGAAAACGTATGATCTGAAAGTACTATCCCAAAGTGCTCCTCCCAAATAATTAAATCAGAATTCACTTTAGGTAATGAATACCAATGCTTTCTTGCCTCTTGTTTAAAAAACAGGGAGGTGGATTTGGCTCAACTGATAGAGTGTCCGCCTACCATATGGGAGGTCCAGGGTTCAAACCCAGGGCCTCTTGACCCATGTGGTGAGCTGGCCCACAGTGCAATGCTGATGCGCTCAAGGAGTGCCATGCCATGCAGGGGTATCCCCTGCATAGGGGAGCCCCATGTGCAAGGGGTGCACCTCCACAAGGAGAGTCACCCTACGTGAAAAAAGCGCAGCATACCCAGTAGTGGCAGCGCACACAGGGAGAGCTGACACAGCAACAAAAAGAGACACAGATTCCCGGTGCCACTGACAAGAATGCAAGCAGACACAGAAGACACAGAGAGCAGACAGGGGGATGGGATAAATAAAAAACAAATCTTTAAAAAAAAACAAAACCAAGCACTTACTGAATGTAGAATCATCTTCATTTTAATTAAAAATGGAAAACTCTTCCTGAGTAAATCAAATACTTTACCAAAGATCTTTACCTCAAGTTTTGTTTAGATGCGAAATTGAAAAACCACGTTAACAAAAGTCTTATGATTTTCTCATGATTTCAGTTGTTTGTATAGAAAGTTCTATAAACATTTATTGCCATGCTGAAATCAAAGTGAGGTCTAAAAAAAATTATATTAGCTATCAAGTAGAATGGAAACCCATTTGTTTTATATACAGATATTTATAATAGTGACACTCCATTATACATCTCAAAAGTCAGAAAAAATATGGCATAATTTTTCCTGTTTGTCAAAAGTAAGGGAATAATCTTGAAGTTAAATTTAGAACAGCAACAAAAAAAATTAGTTTATTCAATTTTGCCCTCTAAAACTCCTTTCACTTGCAGGTTCTTTTCCATTATTTCAAATACTAATCCTCTGAGTGGGTAATTAACGGACCAGAAAAGCCATTTGTGGAAAAGAAGAGCCATAAGGCTGGAAATATTTCTTCACCAAATGATCTTTAAGAAGTAAATAATTATGAAAGGAAAAGATTTGAGATGACCAGTCTAAATCAGAGGATAATTAGAAGAATAGTGTATGAAAAATTGAAATGCCTGGCGTGTACAATAATTCTCATATCATAACAAGACTAATTAAATATTTAGAAACCAAAAATCCCCTCACAATTTGAAGGAAAATAACCCATGACAAAAGGGTCTGTAACTTTGCAGATAATTAGCAAGGGTTATGAGAAGGAAAAACATCACAGATTGGCTCCAAGGTTCTGCAAGGTCATGTCTTATTATGCTGTGTCTTTTATATGGTCTGGTAACAAGTTTCTTGCTAATTTAATCGAACTAGGGCATCCCGTAGTGATTTCCTATTTCCCTTGTTAAAAATATGATAGTTTCTGCAAGTACAAACTGCAGTAGCTTAACATTTTTATAAATAATTGTTCCTAATTGATACAGGTCATAATTTTTTGAATTATTAAAAGTGGAAGTCTTAAGTTTGAACACAGAAGTGATACTTTTGAAGTATTTCAGCATTTATGGTTTTTTTCCCCACTTAAATTATCTTGTTCCTTTCATTAAGTAGTTAGTCTTGATGACCCTGTGAATGAAACTTAGCCTCAGTGGCATTCTTTGTAAATAAATACTTCTTATTTTGCTAATAAAAGCAAGTGCATTTATGTTGAATGTGCATCTTTGCAAACAAGAGATTTTGCACTGGATTAATAAACCTGAGTGAGTCAAGCCTAATTTGCATTAAACTGACCCCAAGGTCCAGTAAAAGCTGCAAGGAATTCAAAGGTTTCCAAAACAGACCAAATTGTTTTTAGTAAATCAGCATTGCCATTTCAAAATGCTTATTTTATTAATTAATGTGGAATTTGGGGGGAAAATTTGATGTTTCCAAGATACAGATTAACTTGAAATAGAAGTATGCAGACTTTAGTTGTTATTCCTAGTACACTATTTTATTCAGATATAACATTACAGAGGGTTTTACTTTTATATTATTAATGTTTTAACATATTGAAAACTAGTATGACAGTCTTGTAGATATGAGTTTAAACAGGATTTTACTATCAAGCTTTTTAACTCCACTGAAGTTTACCTACTATTTACTTCTTATTTTCGACCTTTATAGTTCTATAGTGCCCATATACAGGAGAGAGAATGAATATCATTACATTATTATTGATTTCTACAAATTATGTATCTATGCATGTATTAATATTGAAAAGTTATGCTGGAGAGTTTGATAGTTACTTTGTTTTAATTATTTCAGGAGACTTTAAATATCACAATATTCTAATAATACTTAAAGAATTTCTCTATAATGAGTTAACATCTTGTAGATTATACAAATTATTAAATACTGAGAGCATAGTTATGTGAAAATGGGAACATTACTATAGAGCACCTCTTTTTTTTTTTGCTATTGTATATTAATTACACACAATTTAGCTTCCTAATGTTATGTTTACCTAGCAATTAGTTTGGCTCACAAATCTTCATTAATGTTTAAAGAAAGTAGGACCTACTTTCTTAGTGCTACAGAATAGAAGTTTAGATGGTAAAAGAGCATCTCATTAAGAAGTAAAAAAATGAAACAAAAGTTTGATTTAACTTTCAACTCAATTTTCTTCTTGCATCTGCCGGATCGATTGTAACCTTTTATCTTGGTATATAGCTCCTTTTTGTCCCTTTACCAGTTTGTCTGATTACTTTGCTTAAGCAAATCTAATTATATACCAGCTCACCTGTTAGTGTTCTAAGACCATCTGCTGTCTTTATAAAATTTTTTTCTAAATTTGGACTCAAGCAGACAAGTTTCCTGGTGGCTTGTAGAGGCCTGGGTTTGTTGGCTATTTGGAATTGTTAGTGTATGGAAAAGTGATTTGGAATTCTGGTATAGCTGATTGCAACAGAATTAAATGTCTAGTGTTTATATTCTATTAACCACGATTATTTAAGAGCAGATAATAGGTTAACCATTCATCATTATTTCATTCATTCAAACACAGCTGAATCCCTATTATGTTTCGGTCAAATAATACCACCAATAAGAACTATAGATGGGCAGCTTCTCTTTTTTTTTTTCTTTCTCTTTTGTTTGCCATTTGTGGTAAGGTTACTAAATTTTTAAAACTCATTCATTCGAATAGAATATAATTTGCTTTTTGAAATATTATAATTTCCCATTAGTTACTGAGGCTTAGTAATTAATCACTCCATTAATTTTTTTAATGGATTAAGATTTATAATAATTCACCTGTACATGTTCTCTTCATTTGGGTTATACAGTTCACCTGTGAATGTGTTTTAAACTCTTCCAAGGTACTCCTCTGAATGTTTTGCTCATACATGGAAGTTTTGGAAAGGGATAACTTTACATAATGCCCTGGTATCTGGAAAGCAATTAATTCATCTTCAAAATTTGAGTGGTTTTAGCTAAACAGAAAGGTTAACTCAGGAAAGGAAAAGATCTCTTGTTGGTAGCATTTTATGATTTGACTGAAAAAATATCCGATGCTACTAAGAGACTGAAATTGGTGAAGCAAACTTCACGGATCATACAGATTCAATAATGTATTGGGCTAATTCTAGAGGATGAATCAAGATTTCAGCAAACTTGAATTTTTAATTTCTGTCATGATATACCGAGCTATTCTTTTGAATGCTGAAGTATTTATTCATGTCGGTAGACTTTGCATTTTTAATCTCCCTTAGAACTGTGGTGAATAATGGCCCCTGGCAGGAGATAATGAAATTTTCTTAATTTATATTTTCAAGCAGAAGCTTCAATTGAAAATGGCATCCTATGGCCTGGAGACATAGCTCTAGTGCAAGTTTCAGGGGAGCTGCAGTAATAATGCAGTGCCATTGGTGGCAGGGAATGATAGGACAGTGAAGAAGTAATTTAGGAAAGAAAGGAGATGTACCAAAGCTTTATTGCAGCATATCTAATGATCTGCTGAAGATTCCCAATGGTTTTTGGAGCATGACTGGAGAAACTAATGTTATCTTGCCAAAACAGAGGCCCTTGCTTAATCAGCAGAACAAGACTATTGATTAAAACACCTCTCAAAATAGATTACACATGGAATCTCATCTCCATACTTTGCAATTGGTAAAGTGTAATAATGAGCATACGATAATCAAAAGAAGAGTAAAAGCAATTTGTTGGGTATTGTACAATTGAAGATTAGAGTTGGAATGGAAACAAATCTGCGTGAACAGTTCAGCCTGTTTTTAGAGCTGTACACAGGTAAGAATAGGCCCAGTACAGGGGCTACTTTGAAAGAATAAAAGATGTTCTGCCTCTTTAAGATTTGTAAGGCTCTGCCCATTTTATGTAAGAGTCTACTCATTGTTACTATTGATGTTTTTATTTCCTAATTCATATGTATTGAGGTCTGTGATCCAGCCAGGCACTGTGCCAAGAGCTTGCATGCAATATCTCATTTAACCTTAACAAACTTGTAAAGAAGTTATCATTAATACTTTACAGATGAGAAAGCTGAGGTTGGAAAGGTTTTGTAAATTACCTATGGACTTCCATTGCAACTATCGCAATTCTTTCTATATTTGACCCCAGTACTTCCTGATTCTAAAGCCTCTGCTTTTAATCACAATCATCTCAATTAGCAAATGATTTTGCTTCTTTTAGCAGACAGTATGCTATATTTTTTGTTTCTATACAATTTATTCTCGGATTAGAAGATTTAACATGTGCATTGTCATTAAACTTCTTTTACTTAAAGTTTTAAAAGATTAAGAAAGCAATCTACTAATAGTTTGTGTTCTTAATATTTTAATGAGGCCAACAATAAAAAGGTGTTTTTTTTTTCAAAATACCATTTTTAATCTGTACATGACAATAATTCCTAAGTAATGTCCACATACAATATGTAAATTTAAATGATAATGCATTTTATAAAATGCCTTTCCATTAATTACATTATGTTTTTAGAGAAAATTTATCTTGATTTTTAAAAATAATGTAAATGCCCCAGAAGTTAACTTTGATATCTTGAGAACATTGAATACATCAGGAAGGTAAAATATGCTAATTGTAAAACATTTAACTCATTGCCTTTTATTAATTTTTGTGGTTTAGTTCATTGGATATCCTCTTTCAAAGTTTATTTTCTTAAATATTGTGCACAAACCTGGACAATATTGCTGACTTTAAATATTTATTCTAATTTTGCAAATAAGCAAATATATTGATATTACCTTTGCAAAGGAAGTGAATTAATAAGTTATATATATCCAGAATTAATTTCCTTCAGCCTTTGAGTTAATTTGGCTTCATTACTGAATAGAATTACTCCTTCCCCATAGAAATGTGTTTTTAAATAATTTTTAAAGCTCAGCGTTTTTTTGCAGCTCTATGGCCCAGAAAGCAAGATACAGATTTTTCTTTGTTGCAGTTGATAGATTTTATGAATAAAGTATAAATCTTATGAATATTATTTTTCAAAATAATACTTGATTCTGATATTAGCACTTGATGCTATCGAAGCATTTATTATTGGGTTTATTAATATGTGGAATGTTGTACTTTAATATATAAGGGTGTTGTAGTTAATTTAAGATACAGAATAGATAAAAAGGTAAAGGAAGAAATTTTTGATATGTAGTCAGAAAGTTGCAACCAAAAATAATACATAGAAGCAATGTAAGGAGATATTTTTCGTAGTTTTCACTCAATGATGTAGAATAATGATTAGATTACTGTCTATATTGATTTTAAATGCTAACTTTAGAGGATGTTTGTAAATGTGGTTAGAAGAATATTAAAAATGATTAAACCTTAAGAATTTGGAACTGAATACTTACTTTCGTACATTTTTCCCTAGATAGTGTTTAATCATAAACAATACTCTGAAAATTGCTTAAGCAGTATTTGCAAGGCCTTTCTTAAGCTCTTTGAGTTCTCTATTTTCTTAAAAAATGTAGCTATGTAGTGTATTAATTGCCATCCACTAGTTCATTTACTTTATTTGTTTATTTAAATAAATAAAAGGTCAAATATAGAAAGAATTGCGATACTTGCAATGGACTAGATTCTATTATTTTTAATGACAT
Source organism: Dasypus novemcinctus (assembly GCF_030445035.2). Taxonomy (NCBI): domain Eukaryota; kingdom Metazoa; phylum Chordata; class Mammalia; order Cingulata; family Dasypodidae; genus Dasypus; species Dasypus novemcinctus. Next base: position 45,761,242 of record NC_080681.1, on the reverse strand, counting down.
TCTCCTATCAAACATTACATATTTTTACAGTTTGTAGAAATCCATTTCTAGATTTATTTAGGATTAGAAGTTTTCATTAGAACTTTTTAGGAAAAGAGTATATTTTCTCTATATCTGTTAAAAATGGTTTTGTATGTGAAGTGTACCTGTACTTAGAAATTGTACTATTTAGACTCTACTCAGGAATTTATAAATATCAACATTTCAGCAACTAAAATCTTTGATTCTAATCATTAAAATTGGTAAGAGAAGACATGTTAACACTGTAAAATCTGCTATTTTTGTACTTCCTGTATATATTGTACTCATTACTTGTTTTCTGTTACACCTGTATTTTGTTACAATTCATAAAACAAAAGCTTGTTCTGTCATAGTATTTATTCTTTGCAAAAGTATCCAACCAAGTCCCCAGGTATTGCTGGTGCTGCTGGTCTGAGGTACACATTTTGAGAACCATTGCTTTAAGTTATCCTAAGTCGTTTGTACAGTTCTACAAATATAAGATCAGTCTTTTCAATTTGAACTGTAAAATATTTCCAGAATCCTTTTGTTTATGAACAGTACAGTTTTATTTCCATCAAAATGTAATCAAAGATCCACCTATTTTTAAAACCATATTTAGTCTCTTCTGCCTTATTCTCATTCATCCTCAATTTTAAAGAAAAAGCAGGTTATTTTTCTTACCCCACATGGATATTTTGTTAATGCTATGGTAAGCTTTACTGGGAAAGAAGTGTGTTTTGTTTTTTTTTTTCCGTGGAAGGAGAGGAGGTGGAAATCATTCCAGGAACTATGCCCAGGTTTGAGAATACAAACAACTGAATATCTTTTCTTGGCTTAGTTGTGTCTTTTCATTTTTATTACAATGAAAACATGATACAAAGCAGTTGGTGGGAATTTACCTCGCTTCTATAGCAAAGTAATTGTTTTCTCTTTCCTTAGCTTCTTAAATGATAGCATTTTGCAGTCTTACCAACAGCATATTAATTAAAGAATTTTCAGAATTTTCATAATACTTAACAGCTTACATTGGGTTATTTCCTTCACTCTTGTGTATCCAACAATTCACGCCATCTTTTTGAAAACTTAAGGCTAATTGATTCATTCATGAAGGAATGTTTATACTTTGTGGTTTTCTTCCCTTATTGTGGTTTTATTCCCTTTGTCCTCTAAAAGTGTATATTCTTTTTCATGAATAAAAATACTAGTATGCAAAACTCATATTGTTATAGATTTTATGGTGGTTTCTTCTTCTCGTTGACCCTGTACTGTTTCATTCCTAAAATTCCATATTTTTTCAAGACATCTTTTTTCCTTCTGATAGATAGTGAAAAATAAAATGTAAAATTAACATTTTGATACCTTGATAGTCCTTCAATTTTAGAAATGTTCATACTTTTATTTGTAGGAACTCCATTGTCTCCTTACATTCAGTAATAATTCTATAGCAATTTAACAATAGCTATAGAATTGCAGCCTCAAAGTGAATGCTTTGTACAGTGTGATTATTAAGAGAAATAAAAGTTATGTGGTTGGTATAAATATGGTAGTTTCTTTTTTATATGTATGTAAAAGACTACTTACACAGGAAAATCTGGAATGACTTATAAGTCACTGGTTCTCAAACTTGAGTGAACATTCCACTCACTTGGAGAACCTGTTAAAACACAGAGTACTGAGTTCACCTCCCCAAGTTTGTGATTCAGTAGGTCTAGAGCAGGCCTTAGAATTTTTATTTCTAAAACTTTCCCAAGTGCTGCTGCTACTGCCAGTCCAGAGACCACACTTGGAGAACTATGCTTAGAGCCCTGTTCAGAGCTATTTTAAAAGTATTTCATGGGTGAAGGGGCTTCGGAAGAGACATTGTTGGTTTATTTTTTACTTTACTCTCTTCTGCAACAGAAGAAACTACTTTTTCTTTTGTAGTTAAGAAATAAAGATCTTTGAAAACTTGCATGTAAAAGCATAAATAAATATATGGTAGTTTCATTTGACTATTAGCATTAATTTGAACTTGTAATTGTGGTCAAAATAATGCAAAGTTGTTTTTAAAAGGTAAATGTGGCATTTATTTTTCATTTTATGGTGTTGGTCTTCTTTCAGACAAAACACAGTGGAATCAGAAGAACTTCCATCCCTTGTATATCTCTTGCCATAATATACTGTGACATTGACAATTATAAAATTTTAAAAAACTTTTTTAAGGATTCATTTATTTCTCCACCCTCACCCCCCAATCCCCGGAAGTTGTCTGCTCTCTGTTTCCATTTGCTGTGTGTTCTTCTGTGTCTGCTTATATTCTCATTAGGCAGCTCCAGGAACTGATCCTGGGACCTTCCAGAGTGGGAGAGAGGCGATTATTCTCTTGCGCCACCTCAACTCCCTGTTCTGCTATGTCTTCTTATTTTCTCTCCTCTGTGTCTCTTGTTGTGTCACTTGCTGTGCCGGCCTTACACATGGACCGGCACTCCTGCATGGGGTGGCTTTTCTGCACTGGGCGGCACTCCTGCGCAGGCCAGCACTGCACGTGAGCAAGCTCACTGCATGGGCCAGCTTGCCTTCACAAGGAGACCCTGGGCGCTGAACCCTGGACCTTCTATATGGTAGATGGGGGCCCAATTGTTATTAGCCACATCCATTTCCCAATAAAAATATTTTAAATCTCATATAAAGTTATTTATTCATCTGTTCCTCTAGGGGAAAATAATTGGGTAATTTTCTGTGTATCTTTTTTTTAAGTTGTCATACATTCTCAAATCCTTTGAGCTACTTCCTCCTCTACTTTGATCCAAACCTCTTTATGCTTTTGGTCCATTTTAACCTTGAGTACTAACCACTTGCTTTTCTACATGTCTTTAGTTTGTGTAAGGAGACTTCAGTGGGAAGAGAAGGGTGATAGAGTATGTGAATTGTTTACTCACAAGTGGAATTGTCTCATTTTATAGAATTTGTATAATGAGTATATTTTTAGATGTGTTTTAAATCCATTGTCAACATAGCAGGTTTTTGTGTTTTTTTTAATTGATTATACAATATATATAAAGGAAGTATATAAGTGGAATATCATATATCTAACACCTAAGAGTTTATATTTCTCTGTTTCTGAGAGGTGTGAGTGTGAGATGAAGCGAGGAGCCCTGCAGATAAGAATAAACACAAAAAGGAAATAAGAGCCTTTAGTTTTTGTTCGGGGACTACTTTAGTGGTTGAGAATCCCTGGGAGATTAAGAAACTTTAAAAAAAAAGTTTAAAAAAAAAAGGGCAACCATCCTATTTCTGTAGAATGTAAGAAAGAAGAAAAATTAAATGTCAGAATTATGTTTCTGAATTCATTGAATATTAGATAAAGAACTATTGAGAAATATTAAAAACCAACTGCTCTTAATGATTTTAAAATATGAAATAGGTTTTGTGACTCATATTAAAGTTATTAATTACAAAAAATGAAGAACCATTGGCAAATTATCAACTGATTTAACTATTTAAGAAAACTATAGAATGAGAAGGAAACATGATGTTTTAGTGCGGAATAATAGAGCCTATTTACATTATCCATGTTCTTGAAAATTAATTGCATATGGTATGTTTTGTAAAAAAAATTAGGGCATGATAATTAATCAGATAAAAGTTATAGTTTTTTTGTATAAGCAGTATTAGTTATAATTTATTTAGTATATAAGACCATCCCTTTGAAGTTCATTAGATTATAATTTGGTCTATAAGCATTACCTGGAGATTGTTTTTGTGTAAATTTTCTGGTTTTGCTGCTCATCAGAGAACTGTCAGTCTACTTTTGAGATTATAGTTGAAAGGCATCAAATGCATAAGTTAATGTGCCTACCCCAATTTAACATAAATCTCCTATTGTCCTTTAGTTACCTGTTGTGCTGGAAATTGGCTGCATTTTCTTTCTTTATTTTGCCATTTTAAAGTTGTTATTTTATGCACTCTAGAATATCTGGTACTCAAATTGTTAAATAAATGCTGTAATGTTCTTGTTCTGCTTGCTTTGCCTTTTAAATTTATATACTATCAGAAAAATGATAATGAAACCCTGCAAACATTACACTCCATTGGGTTATAATTAAATCATATTATAAAGTAAACATTCCTTGCCCTTTCAAAGCTTAACATCAACAGAGACATAAAAATATCATTTGGAAAATTTCATGGAACTTTAATATCATTTTGCTTAGAATATTAACTTGTTAGAATTGTTTTGAATTAATGACAACACAAAATAAGAGAATACTTTCAGAATTTAACAATAAATAAGACATTCTAGGCATTAGGTTAGTGGCATTCTTTTTAATGATAAATTTTGGGGGGAACTAATTTAGAAGAACCAAGGTGCATAGTGATTTATTGTTTTGATAGTATAAGCATGTTGAACTGTGTAACTAACAAGAGTAACAACAATCCTTAGACACATTATTTGCCAGGTACTGTACTAAATACTTTAAATGTATTCTTTTATTTATGTGGGCAATGTCACATAAGTACAGATCTGTTAGCCTAATCGGTATATTCAAGAGTGCTAAAAGTGCCCGTAATAGAAAAGCTAACACAAAACTGGATTTAGAGGATAAACTTAAAAACCTGGCTCCCCCCTTTTTTAAGTATATGTTGTCAAAACTTCTGAACTATTTAGTTTATGATTATGTTTCTGTTCAAAGTCATATTACCATTTTAAATTAATTTAAAATCTGAAGTACAGCAGCAAGTATCATAAGTTGCACACCCCCCCACGAGAAATGTTGCATATCTTGAAACCTCATATTAAAAGTATAGTATTAATAGAATAATTGAGAAGAATTATGTTTTCTTTTTACTTCAAGTTAAGATTGAGTGCTACCAGTGATACAGAATTATTACAGCATGAAGAAATTGCAACTTTTATAGCTCTTAATGTGAAACAGTATAATATCACTTGAAATATTTGTTTCATGGCTTGAGTTGCTTCAAGAAAATAGCAATCAGTTCTGTGTTAAATTTTTTGATAAAAAATGAACAAATTGCTATATTACAGAAGTACGATTCGTTTTGTTTTTCAGGTGCAACAATCGAACACAGTGTATAGTAGTTACAGGGTCAGATGTATTTCCTGACCCATGTCCTGGAACATACAAATACCTTGAAGTCCAATATGAATGTGTCCCTTATAGTAAGTATGACATTTTTATTTTTCACTTTCTCCAGCATTCTCCGTTGATGCTGAAAGACTACACACGTGAAAGAAGCATATGTTCATGGCCTACAAAACCATTATGCATGCAGAGCACTAACAGACTCGGGCCTCCAATTAGCTTCATGAAGTGTGGAAGGAAGCCATAGTGTGATGCTGGCCAAGTGTCTGTCTGTGTTCTTAAGTGTTTGGCTTTTAAGGCTAGTGTTTTTCCAGAAAACAAACTTGAATTAGCTATTCAATAGGGCAGAGAGAAATTTGTACTTTTGCCCAATACCAGTTGCTGACAAATTGGTTTGGCTCTCAGTTTTCTAAAGAAGGAATTGACTTCAGTTTTAATCATGAGCTACTCGAATGGCTACCTGCTATTATTGTAACTTCAGTGCCTGGTAAAAGCTACTGTTACAGTAACCTAGGCAAGTTCTTTCCTTTTTGTTCCATTGTGGTTAAGAGAGCATTTCTTTACCAGATTCAGTGGTGAAATCTTCGTACTAAATAAAGCTGATAGGCATGACAAAACCTTGCAAATATTTCTATTTTCTAATTTTGTAACATTTTTTGTAGGATCCTACAATGGGATATTTAAAACTCAATAATTTTATAAATAGGCTTCAGCTAATGCTCTAAATCTGTACAGTTTTCCTCCTAATCTCAACTCATACTTCTAAATTTTATTTTGTACTTCCAAAAAAAAATGACAACTTTTTAGAAACCTTAAAAGATTGACTATATTACCCTTTTTTCATGAACTGGTTTAATAGTGTTCTTTCATTCTTTCCTGTTAAATTGGTAAAAAAAAATAGGCCTTCACCTCTCTCTTAAAAATATATTGGCTTTACCAAATAATGAAATTGTAGTTTCTAGAACCTTAAAATTTAGGTGTCTAAATTCTGACAGATTCATGTCCAGACCATCTATTTTTACAAGCAAAGTACTAAATTCTAATAGATATGTTCTCTCCAACATGGTAGCAATACTTTCTTACGCATGCAGTGAAGGTACCCTCTCTGTCCTCTCTGCTATGGTTTTGAAAAATTGGCTTTTATAGGTTATCAGTAAAAGGCCAAACTCAGATTATCTTTCTTTTCATCTCTTCTCTGTGTTCCTGTGTTCCTGTGAAATGGATGCTTTTCATGTTTTCAGTTTTTCTATACCATTTGTAGGATTGGAAGCCTACTGAGTGCGCTGATCTTTATATCATTTCTCCTATGTATAGAGTTAGTGGCTTACATAATCATTCTCCTGTGCCACCAGAGGAACATGCATTGTTTGGAGCTAACCAAAATTATTTTGTTCCATAAAGTCATTTTCACTTGACTCTAGCATGGTTTCTGTCCTCAAATTAGAAAAGGAATACAACATCCATTCCCAAACAGTGGAATCAGTCAGAGCTGCCAAGAATTGTGTCTTTCTGGAGCCAGTTCCTGAAACCTAGTCTATAGTCCAAGAACACTGTTCAGCAAATATTATTTTCAGACTCTTAAGTTATTTCTTGCACTCTTAAAGAGGAAAATGTGGATATCTTTTGGAACGTCTAACTTTCAAAATTTTACTTTTTCAGTCCCTCCAGAAGTTTTGTTCATTGTGCACTAAACTTGCACATTCTAAACTCAGAGAAGTATTTATTCCTTTTAGTTTTTGTCCTTTAAAAAAAAAGCACACACCACAACACCCAGTAATTAATTTGCTGTTACCTTTCTAGACGTTTGCACGAGGCAGAATTAAGTCTATGGCTTTCTTATTCACCACTCCTCACTAAAATATAGTAGAAAGTATGATTCTTATATACTGTACAGTAGTGACACACTATAAATTGCTTGATTTTCACAATATTAAAATTTAATACAAGGAATCTTTCAAAATTATTCTAATCTTATGAAGGACTTTATTTTCTTATCCCTTTTCACTGTTTTCTCTTTTTTTTTTTCTGTATCCTTTTGACCATTATCCTCAATTCATAAACTTGCTTTTATTTTAAACCTATAGTTTTCACTTCCCTCTTGTTTTGTAGTGTTTTTGTTTGTTATGACATTTGTATGCCCTTTTTACAGTTAGTTGATAAAGATTTTCATCATCAGATATCATTGATTATATGTCGCTCTTACCAGTTGGCTTCATGCCAACTTCTATCTAGAGCAAATCTTTCAGGACAATATACTTTCTAAATGTTTTCATCCTACTGCAAAAATATTTCAATAATCTATGATTTCTGAAAGTTTTACAATAAATTTGCTCAAGAGAAGCTATTAGAAATGCAGTTGTTTATAAACACATGCTTTATATATAACTTCTACATATTCCCGTATGTACACATATTCCGTGTAAAAAATGTATGTCTACAAGGAATTTTTTATCCTTAATAGAAGTGTTAGGAATTGAATATATGTGGAAGAAGTCCTGACAAGTCATTAGGATTTCAATTTTGTATTCTCCAGGTAGGAGTTGGTTGGTTTTGATTTTTGTACCCTCTTTTATTTCACATTATCATAATATTTTTAATAATTATACTATAAATTTAGCTACAACTTCTATTTGAGAAAAATAATAATTGTTACTGTTAATTAAATTATTAGTGAACCGAGTTCAGAGATTGTTCTCAATGAAATAGTGTGTCACTTCGAATACAGAACATGTAGGCTTTAGTTTGTTTGAGTCAGTTTCTTGTCTTGCATATCCATGTAGTCCTCCACTGATGTTGGTGGGTCATGTGTATTTGTGTTTGGTCTACAGAAAAATAAATATATCATGAATTAATTCATTCAGTCTTTTAAGAAAAGTTGAAATATGTACCAGGCATGTGATGAAGAATGCAGATTTTGTTAATTTTATTATGGTTTTATATTCTCAGTTGGGAGAATTTTTGAGAATGTTCTTTCTTGCAAGGCTGATTTGACAAAAATCTGTCCTTTTGGGTTCTCTTAAAATCATAGTGTTGGCACTTTTACTTTTGTTTTAAAAATCTATATCTTCTTGATTCATCAAAGGTTTTATTGGATTATTTTTACATTTGGGTGTTATTTTTCAGTTTTCACTGGCATTATAAAATATACATAATTTTTATCCATTTTGTTTTCCTTTAAAATTAAATGATAGTTAAATCACAAAGCAATGAAGCCATCCCTGTTTGAAACGGTGCTCAGTAACTGCACTGTCATTTTAGTAGATGAAATAATGAACTCCAGCCATTTTCACGTAATGGTAAACATAAAACATATTTTTACACCCTTTATTGAACTTACAAGTTCTGTTTTTAAATATGTAAACATTTTTAAATGTTTTATCCCCTTTATTTACATTTAATTAACCAATATCAGTAAAACATCCTTTTCTGTAAAAACATAAAGCTGTATATCAAGGTACTCTGAGCAATCACAACACTAATGATTTCTCTTATCCCCATTTTTCTACCACGCCCTTCCGTTATTGATTCTAAGCAGGTATAATATTGCTCTTCCCTGAGGAATAATTTTAGGATGCAGAGGTTTATAAAAACAGTAACAGTGAATTTATTCTATTTACCAAGCTATGGTCAAAATTACACATTATTGGAACGACAAGTATGTTTCCTGAAAATGGTTAAATAGACCAAATTGGATGGGGAGGTGGTGGCTCAATGTGGAAGATTATGTTATTCCCATGGCAAAATGTTTGCATGTTACGTTTCTTCCAAAGGTATTTCAAGAGGTCGATATTTAATCGTGATGAATTATTGCAACTTTAAAAAATTAATCATGTTAAGGCACTTTAATGAAATGTACAACTACAGTATCTTGGAGTAATCAGTTTAGAGGTAGAGTATTAGCACAATGTAATGCATTTAATCAAGGAAGTGAGAGAAGCACAGACATTAATCTGGGCATTTTATGAAATTCAGGCAACATACTTCAAAGCCTACAGAAAATCTAAAATAGTATTTTATGGTTTGTAATTATTTTAAAAAGTATCTACCAACAAGATTCTTAGCACCTTTACTATAACTGAGTAATTCATTTCTTTAAACTTCTTGGAGGGGGGAATTTTTTGTCATTTAAGTCTACTAATCAGGTTTGTTTTATGAAAGCATTTACCTTTTAATGGGGTCTGTGGAGTCAAGGTATTTGCTTTGAATGCTCAATATGATCGTTGTTGCATGCTAGCTTGCCTTTTGTGTAAATTGACGATGGTAGAAAATGTCACAATAAGCTAACCATAATTCTTTCTTCCTTTTTCTCCTTGCCTACTGTGCTTGCTTTTCCCTTGTATGTATTTTGCTTACTTTTTTAAAAATAGATTTAGTAATAAAGTCTGAGATATATGATACTGAGAATTTAATAAGAATTTTATATGATTAAATATATTTCAACCAAAAAAAGTTAATTTGCTAATTTTTATTGGGGAGGACAAGGTATTAGTATTACCTTATCCTACCCTATCTAAAACCTATCTTTGGGGCGGGGGAGGGGGTGAATGGGCGTTATATTTTGCTGAAAAGGAGGCTTTTTAAATATTTTTAAGATGCATTTTTCTAGAAATAGAAAAACATATACTGAGATATATGATCATATGCATCTAACTTAAATATCTTTGAAAAATTGTGAACATATAAATATTTATTAAATTAGACCTAAACGCCAAGTTGAGTTGTCATTTTTATAAATGTGTTTTCCTGTTTTTATTCTTACCTAATTTGGGTCAATTTAATAATTGAGTTCACATGATAAAATAAATGGGGATGATACACCTATGCATGCATTTATATTTATAGCGTACATATATAAAGTAAAACCTGATAAGAATACTGAATGACTTTGAAAAGGCAAGAGTATGTATAACATGCATTAGTGAAGAGTTTCATTATTTATTCAGGTACACTAAGTGAAGCAACATGCCAACATATTTGTATTGCCTCCTTAATCTACTAAAATGATTGATCCATGTTCCTTTATGTAACATTAGAATCTTTCTCCTGCTAGGTTTTCCTGTTGTGTGTTTCTTTTTATCCAAAGTAGTGCAGCTCTTATTCTTCCTATATTTAGCATCTATTACAAATTCAGTCTTAGACTAATATTCAATTTATTTTAATCTTTTTTCTTTTTTTTCTTGCACATTTTTTTTATGTTTCTTCCGATGCTTAAAATAGAAGTGGAGCAAAAAGGTAAATAATGTATACAGTCTGAACCCCAGCTCCCTGTTATGTGCCTTATGGATGTTAACCTCCTCCCTTCCCTTCCCCTTCAACACATCTGATATTAAAATAATCAGCAGGATCTCATAAATGCACCTCGTAAAGAAGTCGACTGTTTACAATGAATTTGACTGCTAAATCTGGTGATGGGATATAAATTGTGAAGTTGGTGAAGGGGATTTTGTCCTTTCTCTGTTTCCTTTTTCACCCTTTATCTCTTTTTCTGATATCCTTGAATATTTACTTATTATTAAAGTGTCATCTTGCCTGGCTTCCAGAACCCTGTCCATAGCATGCCATGGTTACAGGGTTTCCTGGTTGTTTCATCCACAGCTTTCCTTGTATTTACTTTACTTTTCTCTGTTCCTAATTGTGTTTTCTGAATATTTATGTTTCTTAAATCAATCACCTTTTTTTTCAATCTAGCTTCTTTAAAAGTTTTAAATAAACCTTCACATTGATTTTTCTGTTCTATTTGTTTTCTTTTGGGGCTTTGTTTTTGGGTGCTTATAGGTGGGCTGGGGGATGATACGAAGATTGGACTGAAATGAAATATTGAGAAATAAGTTAAAAATACTCTTATATACAGGCATAAAAAATTTAAAGCATAAATAACCAAATTGTAAGATAAAAACATATCACAAAATTTAAATTGTCAGTTCAATTATGAATGCTCTTAAACTTTGGTTTCTATTTGTGAGAATACATCCTACCCACTTTGTGTGCTGGTACATTGATTTATAATAACTTCAGGAAAGAAGATTATTACTTATATTAAGTATAAAATAATTATACAATTCAGTGTTAAAAATTATTTTTTTTCTTTTTTGATTTATAGTCATTAAAACTTGTGTTTGTTTATATAAGTTTTTTAACTTGGCTTAATTCTTGTCTTTTCTCTGTGACTGTTAGTTTTTGTGTGCCCTGGGACCTTGAAAGCAATTGTGGACTCACCATGTATATATGAAGCTGAACAAAAGGCAGGTGCTTGGTGCAAGGACCCTCTTCAGGCTGCAGATAAAATTTATTTCATGCCCTGGACTCCCTATCGTACTGATACTTTGATAGAATATGCTTCTTTAGAAGATTTCCAAAACAGTCGCCAAACAACAACGTATAAACTTCCAAATCGAGTAGATGGTACTGGATTTGTGGTATATGATGGTGCTGTCTTCTTTAACAAAGAAAGAACAAGGAATATTGTGAAATTTGACTTGAGGACTAGAATTAAGAGTGGCGAAGCCATAATTAACTATGCCAACTACCACGATACCTCGCCATATAGATGGGGAGGAAAGACTGATATCGACCTAGCTGTTGATGAAAATGGTTTATGGGTCATTTATGCCACTGAGCAGAACAATGGAATGATAGTCATTAGCCAGCTGAATCCATACACTCTTCGATTTGAAGCAACGTGGGAGACAGTATATGACAAACGTGCTGCATCAAATGCTTTTATGATATGCGGAGTCCTCTATGTGGTCAGGTCTGTTTATCAAGACAATGAAAGTGAAACAGGCAAGAATACAATTGATTACATTTACAATACCCGATTAAACCGAGGAGAATACGTAGATGTTCCCTTCCCCAACCAGTACCAGTATATTGCTGCAGTGGATTACAACCCAAGAGATAATCAACTCTATGTATGGAACAATAACTTCATTTTACGATATTCTCTGGAGTTTGGTCCACCTGATCCAGCCCAAGGTAAGAATGTTTGTTTGTTAATGTTTATGTCGTTTTGAGAACAGCTTACTTTTAAAGACTTTCTTCTTTTTCTAATTATTTTCCTCCACTGTGGTCTTCCCCTTTTCGTAAAGCACAGAGGATAATGTGGCAAATCATAGTATGTACAGTTTAGCATTATTGTGGTCCAATTTCATTTTCTCAGTTTCTTCATTAAAATGTTGTCTTTGAAAAATTGTAGCATTACTGCTAGTTTTTCTTTGCTAAATATATATTACCAGGTATAAACCTGTTAGCTTTGTTTTTTCCTACCTGACTTCTGCATTGATTATAATCTACAGGCAGACCTTTTAGCTTCTTGGCGCCAGTGGTTAAGAGAAATGTGCGTTAGGAATCCCAGGTGAATTGGTAGGCTTGATGTACAATGCCAGGCATAAATGTTGTGAAGTTTTGGTGTCTGCTCTCTGTGTTAGAGTCATCCCAACTTCTTTCTAGAATGTTACATAAAATTATATATTTTTATTTCCTGAAAAATCAGTGACAGTTTTAATTCAGTATTTTAAAGGATCATTACTTTTGCAAAGTAATGCTAAATCTCGGGAAATATATTTTGGTTTATCAAGTGAGTTCAATTCTGTGGGAAATAATTTTTGAGAGTAAATTAACTGAATATTTCATTAAAACACAATTACTTCATATGTAAGATAATATAGTAACCTATTAATAGATTACTATAGTGATCACTAATTATAAGAATTTTCTATTTGAACAGAGATGTTTGTGTTTTTAAGATCTGAATTAATATTTCAATTTACTTAAATTAAATGGAATTTTCAAATTATTGGGTTACTTCAAATTTTTAAGAACCAGAAAGTTCTTCAGAGTGATTAAATGTCTCTTCATCAGGGTGGAACAGATATTAATATCTTTTTCTTCTATTAAAGAAGTACATATACATACACTATCAATGTATACCCACACATATGGATCTGTGTGCTAAATATTTTCATAGGGGTCAGGCCTTAAAGGCAGAAACTACAGCCTTTTATAATTAAGTTTTTTTATTTGAATCATTATAGAATACCAAAGTACATGTTTTTTGTTCATAAAATATGAGCAATAATGACATATTGACTTAGTGCTGTGTCCCTCAATCCTATCTATAGCATGTAGTTTGGAGTTTATGGCTCAAACCTATTGCAGTAATGTCCCATTGGTCGTTTTCAAAAGTAAATCTTTTAGGATGTAAAATCTTTATTAATAGTATCTTAAATTCATTTATTTTTAAGTTTAGACATAATATTTTTGCTCTTGAAACCATCAATTTGGGTTGATTCATCTATCTCACTTGGTTTCTCAAAAGCCAGTACTGTGCTTCATCCTATAGGTTTGTCAAAAAGCAAACTTTTCATGCACTGATGAAATTTGACATTGTATTGATCCTTATGTTAAGTGTTTTTGTAACCTGTATAAACCTGACAGCTGATATATTTGTCTTTTGTGGCAGTAAGTCCCATCCCCTCAATTAGAAAAAGTGAAAGAAAATACTTTAGAAATTGCAAATCTATAGTCAGAAAACTCTTGAAGAATTGTGAATCAAGTTGAGTAAAGATTCAATTCAACAAAGAATCATTGCCCATCTACTTGGTGCAGAGTACTTTAGTGAATACAGGATACAATGGATATTCATTCTCCAAGTATGGCTTATATTCTAGTAAATAATTTGATCCATTTTGAATGGAAGAGTCTTGGATGATGTAAATGCTTCTTTGGAAAAAACAAGTTAGCATCCTTGAAAGTGAGAACTTAGACATACAGTACAACTGTGTTCCTACAAGTGTGTTTTGTCATCTACAATAGCTATTTATAAATCTTACTAAAACGTAAAAAAAGTTCATATTGACCTCTTATTTTAATCCTTGGTGATAAAAAGTTTTATCTATCTTAAACTTCTCTTTCTGTTGTTTAACCCTTATCCTGTTCTCTACCTCCTTATGATGACTTACTTTTAAATGCTTTTAGAAACTCCTGTCTCTGATCCACAGATACATAGATGTGGGGCTTTGCTGAACTAAATTTAATTCAAACCAAGAAACCACTGTCAGCTTTCCAGAAGAGCCAGGAAACTGATAGTAAAGAGTTATCAGAGATATCAGGTCTTTTTGCCTGTGTCTTAAAGCAATGATTGACTGATTTGGCTAAAATTCACATGGCCAGTGCATGCATAGACTGTGTTATGAAGTTATCCATTACTTTCATCTTTAATTATGGGCTGTTTCACACTATTAGCCTCAATACTTCTCCCAATTTATAAATCCAACCCTTTTTATAACTAACAGCATAAGCATATTATTTCTCTGCTCTGATAATGATTTTCAAATGAATATGTTTTTCCTTTGAATTTTTAGACTACTTTCTGTATAGTTCATTTGTTCCATACCCCTAAATGAAGTCAGTTTTTTCTCTTTCACCTTTTTCTTCTCTGTTGTGGACTTAGAATTTGAATTTTTAGACTACTTTCTGTATAGTTCATTTGTTCCATACCCCTAAATGAAGTCAGTTTTTTCTCTTTCACCTTTTTCTTCTCTGTTGTGGACTTAGAAAAAACCCTTTCAAGTTCTTCTTTTTTTAAAGACTGACAATAAAATTTTACTGCTGGAATGATCAAGTTCTTTTAAAGCTCTTTTCTATTTCTTAATCTGGTTTACTTTAGACTTGCTTACTCTACCTAAAAATTTGATAACCCAAATATTATAGAAAACTGTTGCATTTTTACTTGGCCTTTGACAGATCCTGAGTATTTGTCTTAGACTAATTGTAAGTCAGGCACCTCATTGACTTGAGGGGAATTTTTTAGTAAGAAAGCCCTGTTACATTTATTTACTTACGAAGTGTATACCATAAAGCACTTATTTCCTGAAATATCTTTCCCCTGATAATGAATGCTCAATGAAAGACGATGAGTATTTTTAGACAGTGAATAAAGATAATTTAATAAAGACTCATTTTTGCCTTACTAGGCTACAGACTTACCCTAGATGAAGTTCATTCAATAAACAATAGTGGAGTTTTCTGACCAGGTTGAAGGAAAAATTAGCCATGGTATATATGGATATTGTCCTTAAGCCCTTTCATGAAAGAAAAAACTTACTAAAAATTTTTAAGTTCTTGGTAAACACTACCATGAAAAATTGATCCATTCTGTATATTTTTGCCAAAATTTTCATGGGTACTTATTAAATACACTTACTAGTACCATTTCCAGGTTTCTCTGTACTAAAAAATGATAAATGGTAAGCAGAATGCTAAATCAATTAATCTGGGTGCTTGATGTGGCATCCCTGATAACTCTAGGTTAGAACTTTATAAAATAAAGTTTTGATTTAAGAAATGATTGTTATTCTTATAGAATTATTCTTATAGATTTGCCATGTTTTATAATGCCAGTCATAGGATTGTCTTAAGTATTGAGCCTTTTGTACTGCATACTTTTAATTATGAAACTTTTTATTGTTTATTCTCTACTGCTTTATGTTATCTTTCCATGTCTTTTCTCCTTTTAGAGTTTTAAACAGAACACTTTATCAGTTAATATGTTCCAAATAAGGGCAGTTTGTTTTGTGGGATGTCAGAGTCTATGAAAATCTTTTACCTAGAAAAGTAATATCATAGCATTTGAGAATGTGGACAAATTACCTAAAGTAAATTACTCAATTTCTCCATGCCCCAGTTTCCTCATCTGTAAAAAGAAGATTATCCTTTGTGGTAAGATGATTCATGAATGTTGATTAGCATAGCATCTGGCACATAAATGCTGAATACATAAAGGCTGAGTAAGTGTAAGGTATTATCTTGACCAGATGCTCTCTTGGGACATGTCTCTACCCATGGAAAGAGATACTACTTTTTAAAAATACTGCTGCTTTCTAGTTTCAATATTAGAAACATTGCTTTCTTTCAATTACTTCATTTGTCTGATTAAATATCAACTTGCAAAGTCTAAGCACTTCTAGATGGCACCATCAAGAGTCTAATTTTGCCACTAAAAGTTTACTTTCATGTTTGTTTTTACAGTATTCCAGTAGTTCACTCTTACTAATATTTTTTCATGTTAATTTGATTCACTTTAAACTTCTTATGATGATCAGAAGGTGAAAAGGTATGAAAATATCCATAAAACACATGGAAACATGGCTATAGAATGTTGCATGAAATTTTATGCATTTAATGGTGGTCATTTTATTACCTATCTTAACTCAGTTGTCATGAATCATTACTGAAGCTTAGCTAACAGATCACTAATTGTAGTGTTTTTAATACATATTTCAGTGATGAAATATGTACTAATTAGTACAGTGTCAGGTGATATATAAGTTGGTGTAGCGCTAAACCATATTGCTCTCCCCTTTTTGTTCCTATTCTCTACTTTAAGATTTGATGCAGCAGCAGTTATTTGACACTTCTGCAAAAGATTGTGATGCTTTTGACAAATGTTAATTGAGAAAGCACTGAAAGCCTTGACTGCATTGTAATCAAAAGAAAATTACAGAGGTTTAACAAGATGTCAGGCAAGTGCTTTAAAGAAAAAGACAGGTTTGAATAGGTTTCTGCAGCAGCTGGCTAGGCCTGAAGTTTGACTAACACACATAGGCATCTCTCATGTGGTCAATAAATTATGCCCTGGAAATAAGACCTGTGCTTAAAAAGTTTCTCTTGAGATAGAAGCAAGAAAAGTGTAGAAAGTATATATAGTACACTTACTGATAACAGGAAGTGTGGCAAGAGTCACTACTGAACAACTATGAACAAGCGCACACTAGTTTTTCTGTTGAATTTAGTCTAGTCTCTCAATAGGGTCAGACCAGACTTCTGATATTTGATATAAGACAAATATCAGACCAATACTTATGGACCAAAGCTTAAAATATTAAATACATCTGTGAAAATCAGAACTTGTTTTCTAATGAGTTAGAATGTTCTAGCTTGATTTTTTGTTTTTGTTTTTTTTCTCTTAGGTTTAAAGACAAGGCATAAAACAAGTTAATTCTTTTATAGAGTATTTGGGGAGAAAAGTTATTTTTACAGTTTGTTCTACTCTGAAAATTTAAACATAAGGCTTTAAGAGACTGTAATCTATAAATGTCCATAAAACTTGAGTGTAATCTAGTAGATTTTAAATATATTAAGTGTGTACTGATTTTTTTTGTTTGTTGAATAATTTATGCTAAGAACATTCAACCTAAATATTTTTAGCATAGTGGACTTAACAGTTTGAAAGTAATTTTGGAAGCCAAAAATCACTTTTTAAAAACTAAGAAAACTCTATAATAAATGGCATTATCACCTATTCTGTATTAGGCGGTTTGTAAAATATGTAGGGTTGGCTTCAAATTAGGCATAATTGGAACGAATTTATCTTGAAAAGAGATTAAGTTATACACCTCTACTGGAACTCCTTCGTACCTGTGTTTTCAAAAGTAAATATGCCGGAACAGGAGATGCTTCCTTGTTAAAACATCACAAGCATGACAGGCTTACATTCTGTTTGGATCTAGTTGGCTGATCTCAAGCAGGAATGGCTGCTGGGTAGAAAGATGTTACAAATTAAGTTTCCTATAAGTTGTAGAGTGGATGACTTGAAATTTTTCACTGCTCTGGTGATTATATATAACCATTGGACTTTTAATACTTTGAATTGGGTTGTTTATAGAGTATGATTCATATCAAAGCAGGTTTTTTCCCTAAGTCATTTAGTAGTGACACAGTGCGTTTACTAGATACAGCGATGGATGATACATGATGCAATCATGCTTAAACTATAATATCATGTTTCATTGAGAAGTAAACACATGGAATCATGCAGCAAAAGCTAGAGTAAAACCTAAACTACCATCTCTTAGTCAAGAATATGAATAAATTGGAATAAATGAAGACTTTTATTCTTTCTCCCACTTTACTCTGTTCTCAGTAATTCTGATTTTGTTGGCTTGGGATAGTTGACTAGGTGGGGTTTTGTGTGTCTGTACACACATTCACAGATGCGTGCCTTTGAGTGTGTGTGTGTGTGTGTCTGAGATTAACATACTCATCTTCTTTCCATAGTGCCTACCACAGCTGTGACAATAACTTCTTCAGCTGAGCTGTTCCAAACCACAGTATCAACCACAAGCACTACTTCACAGAAAGGCCCTATGAGCACAACTGTAGCTGGATCGCAGGAAGGAAACAAAGGGACAAAACCACCTCCAGCAGTTTCTACAACCAAAATTCCTCCTGTAACAAATATTTTTCCCCTGCCAGAGAGATTCTGCGAAGCCTTAGAAGCGAGGGGGATATGGTGGCCTCAGACACAAAGGGGAATGATGGTTGAACGACCGTGTCCCAAAGGAACAAGAGGTATTCCTGTCAAATACCACCCACACTTTTTTAACTTTAATAAATAGGCCTTAAGTTATAGCCAAGGGATTTTATTTACAATGGCTAAATTTATTATGTTTGCCACTCTGGTAATACAGGGGCATCTGACAGCTTAAAGATTTTTAACTGCTGGGTCAGGTGCTGAATTCCTCACCCTCTCAAAGACCTGGGTCAAACCTGAGGTTTTTGCCAGAGGCCCCAATGAGGAAGGCTTCCCTACAGCTGCCTTTCCCATTACAAACTTCACTTTGGATGAGCCCCGAGGAAATTGGAATTCAAGAGCTTTTTGTTTGTTTGCAGTAAAAGTCTCCTATTTCTATGCTGACTTTTTATTTACTATTTACATTCTGCATTATACCCTGCTTTTTGTCAGTTACTGTCAACTGCTTCCACTAGGGTATTCAAAATTTAACACACAGAGCAGGATCATCATCATAGCTGACTTCCCTAGTGCATGCAGAAAAATGGTTTCAATTTCACTGTTGTTTTCTGCATCTGTTTTAGGAACTGCCTCGTATCTCTGCGTGGTTTCCACTGGAACATGGAACCCTAAGGGCCCCGATCTTAGCAATTGCACCTCACACTGGGTAAATCAGCTGGCTCAGAAGGTTGGTTGGAACCTTTTAAATATGATACACATTGGTGATTAAGGGCTTTAACTTCTAACGTAAATAATTTAGCTTTGTATGCTCAAACCAGTTTCATTGCTCTTTGTTTAGCATAAAAGTAAAAAAAAAAAATATGCATATTTAGGTCTGTAAACTATTTATTGAAAGTTAAACTTAAACATATGTTTTGTGGTATGCTGTTTTCTGTGTTACACTTTTTAATGAGTACATGCTTGCTTAATTTCATATTTAGTTTGTTCAGTTTCTTTTGATGTTCATAAGACAAATAGTGCATTGGCCTACTAAATCAAATATCAAGTTTGCAACTGAATCCAGAGTGCACGCAGATGTTTATATCACAGATGATTGATAGAATAAGTAAAAAATGACTTTAAAAGATACTAGTAACTTTAATATTACAGTTTAATGCAGTACCACTGTTAGTTTCTCTTCTCTCATCTACCTAAATTCTGGATCATTGAAATAAATAAATGGATTTTAAAATAGCAGTTTAAAAGCAGTGAAATAAGAAAGCTGAATGAAATTCTTTAAAAAGGGTCTTTGTTTTCCTTTTTGTCCTTTTGTTTCTTTTAAATGTCTCTTAAGAATTTCCTTTGTGTGCTAAGGATCTAAGAACCTTTAATCTTCTGAGATGAAGAGAAAGTTATTGATCTCAATTAGTTGCAGATTTTGACATATTTGCAAATATTTTTTTTCACCACAACAAAGATACTCAAGGAGAACTATAAGCCACAAACAGAACAAGAAATCTTAGTGAGATAATATAAATTGTCATTTCAGATCCGAAGTGGAGAAAATGCTGCTAGTCTTGCCAATGAACTGGCTAAACATACCAAAGGGCCTGTGTTTGCTGGGGATGTGAGTTCTTCTGTGAGATTGATGGAGCAGTTGGTGGACATTCTTGATGCACAGCTGCAGGAACTGAAACCTAGTGAAAAGGATTCAGCTGGACGGAGTTATAACAAGGTAGGGTAGAAATGTTCTGTTTTTTTTCAGTTAAGCATTTTCTATGGCAACTCTGGATTATTCTAACATTTGGCTGCCAGACACCTTGCTCCCTTTATATGCATACCTAGAAACACAACTTTTAATTTGGTTCATTTTCCTAGAAAGAATTATAGTTGAGAAAGAAGCAACAACAAATGATGTAACTAATGTCAGTTACCTGAAGGAGATTTTAGTTGGTGGCAAGTTTTGTAGGTCTATTTGTGGTCAGTACTCTCACTTTAGAAGAATTCATTATCTGTATTTGGAGAAATTAGGTTTTATATAATTGATATATTATGTATTAGCTCCTTCTGGTTGCAGTGAAATTATGACACATACAGGATTACTAGTCATTGAAATACTGCTTTAAGTGACAGATCTTGGGGAGAGGGGTGAGTTTTTCTCTCCAGGAATATATTGTATCAGTGCTATTAATTTTTCCTACTATGAAAAAAAAATGATAGTTTCAGAATGACATGAGTGTTTATATGAAATTCATATGAATCCAAAATCTGTGGCTTATTGTTCTATAGGGTTAAAAATATAGACTTTTTTTTTTTTAATCCACAATATATATTTTGTCTCTAGTTTTACACCTAAAAATTATAAATGAGCAATATTGGCAGTTAGCATAAGCTCACAGAGATCCAGAGGACAACTATACATAATAAACTTTGAGCTCAGGAATACCAGCTTAATTTCTGAGGATTTCTTTTTTCCTCATTTTCAACAGATAAAAATCTAACCTCTGATTTTCTTTTCTTTTACAAAAAAGCTCCAAAAACGAGAGAAGACATGCAGGGCTTACCTTAAGGTATCTCTCCTGTGCTGTCACCCTGCTTTCTCCCTTCTTCGGCTACCTGCCATGCTTTAACATCTTGCTGCATGATCCAATGTATTTCAGTCTTTGATAATTATATAATGTGCCCCATATCAGCTGTACAAACGTTGGCTATTCACAGGTATATTACTCTCAGAATAAGCAAATATTTTATACTTTTTCCCATTCACCCAAAAGTATAAGAACTTTAATGAAATACTCTCTGAATTGGAAAATAATTACATAGTCAGTGTTTCCTGTTGTCATCTTTTGGACTAAACAACAAGTAAAACAGCTATGATATATTCTTGGCAGTTTATCATATCAAAGACTGTGCGGTCATAATGTATGTGCATGAAAAAGCCACTATTCTCTTATCTCTGTGGTGTACTTTTAAATAAAATAAAAAAAGACTTTGTACTGAAATTTTTAGGCATTATTTTCAAGAAGCAGGTTGCTATGGGGGGATGGGTTAAAAAGAAATATAATTAATGTGACACTGTTATCAGTGTTTTTTACCCAGCTTTTAGGACTAGAAAGTCACTGTTGGACTCAGACTCTATGTCAGTTTTTTCTCCTTGGTGATATATCCAAGTAATAGGAAACATGCAAGAGCTAATAGTGGAATTATATCGTGCGAGTTCTGTGATGGGTCAAAACATTAATATCAAATTGCATTGTTTTGTTCTGGGAATTTTAGAGGTTGCTTTTGGGCGTCATTATTTTTTCACTTTAGTCTTCTGGGGACCATGTTCATGATAAACATTGAAGAACTGATCCACATATATATGATAAAACAGAAGCACTTTTGTAGTTTCATTGGACAGAGGTTATTCCAAAGCCAGACTTCACCAATTTTGTTTGGCAAGATCTAGGAAAAAAAGAACGGCATGTTCCCACTTAGTAATACACGTTGTCGAACCTGAGAATTTTCCAAGAAAAGGTGGTGGGAGAGTGTTTTTAAGTAGTAATGTTCTGAAACTTCCTTTTTAGACTGGTTAATGGGGGCAAAGAAGTAACTGCTGAGGTGTATAGAATTTTTCATATCAAATTTTTAGTTCACCTTTAAGGTATTGGTTAATGTGTGAAATGTAATAATTGGTATTTTGCCCAGGATATATGTCTCAGTGGGAAAAGAATAGCCTTTTTTCTTTGGCAAGGAGAGACTACTTCATGAATATGATTAGGCTAATGATCATTTTGATCCCACTAGAAAAGTACAAATGGTAATAAATAAAGGAATGTTTCAAATTAATAAAACCATGTCATCAGCAAGTTATGTGTATACATAATAAATTTCAGCATGACCTTAATTTCTGACCAGTGTCATTTTCCGTATGTCTCACATGAGCTCTGTTAACATTAGACTAATAAAGCTCCTTAAATTACAAATCAGAAGCAGACTTGCACTATGCAAATGAAGTGAGTTCCCACTTTGCGACGGAGAGTTCATTTGTAAGTTAGATTAGAGGCTCCATTCTGTATTTTTTGGTGACTAATGAATCTGGCCTCAGCAGACCAATTCCTGTTCCACTCTAGTTAATGGCTGCAGCAGTATCAGTGTGAGCATTTTGACTAGTCTCTATCCCATTAGAGAGAGAAAAAAGCGTTTAACGCCACTTGGAAGTATCTTCCACCTGTCAAGAAGGTCGTGGTGGTTCACAAGGCAGGCAGAACAAGGATATTAAGATGAATTAGACTAATCTTATAACTTTTCCCCCTGCTCATTTCAATACAGTACCTCAAACTAGCAATTTTTGTTATACTTTGTTCAGTGTATGTTCCCTCTCCCCTCCGGTGAGTACAAATAGATCAAACTATTTATATATAGTCTTAATGACACATTATGGGATAAACAATGATTTCAGCTATTTAAGGCATAGTCAGTACACAGCTACAGCAAATATTGGTCTAAGAGCCTGCTTTCAGTTGATTAGCTGGTCATTCTCATTGGGTTCTATTTTTATCTAATGTCATGTTGCATGCTAATAAACTTAATATATGAATATATAAACAGATGCTTATTAAGACTATTTTGCTTTATTCTTTTCATTAAATTTTCAGTATGATATCTTTAAAATATGACCTTTGTTTATGAATTAAGTTATACTGTGTTAGCTGGAAGGGAAATTGGAAGAGTAAAAATGTTTATGGACAATTTATAAACTTCAAAAATCACTTTTTTTTCTTGACAGATGATCTACTAAGTAGACTATAAGTTAAAATTTTGGTTACTCTTCATATTCCAAAAGGCAATATAGTTTAATTTTCAAAAATAAATATTAGTCTACTCCATTGATATGAGCCAAGGTTTCCTATTTAGAACATTTAAGTCTTAAAATTATAAATAAAATTGATTTAGTGGTTGTGACAATACATCTCAGTAATGCATCAGCTTAAGAGCTGACACTACTTGTATTTCTCTTCAACAATTGAGGTGTGATTAGATAAACAGAAACAAGCATCTTTTCTACTTTTACTCTGCATTTAGTCATATTTTGAAATGATTAGGTATATTTTATTTGTACTTTGTTTAATATACAATATACAAAATAGACAAATAAAACAAAGTACAACATTAGATAAATGTTGGCTTGATATTCTTCTATCTTGAAATAAATGTAAATCATCCTGACAGTTAAATTTTGCTATAGTCACTAGTCAGTGATTGAAAATCACATTAGTACTAGAAGCAGTCAAAACTAATGATAGTTTTCTAATGGATGCAGGCAATTGTTGACACAGTAGACAACCTTTTGAGACCTGAAGCTTTGGAATCATGGAAACATATGAATTCTTCTGAACAAGCACATACTGCAACAATGTTACTTGATACACTGGAAGAAGGAGCTTTTGTCTTGGCTGACAATCTCTTGGAACCAACGAGGGTCTCAATGCCCACAGATAATATTGGTAAGTGATTCTGTTATCATATTTCATGTTGACTTAGGATAAGGGTTCTTAACCCAGGGGTCCCTGGAAAGATTTCAGGGTATCAGTGAGCTTGAATTGAAAAAAAGCAACTTATTTATTTTCTCTGACGTCTAACTGAAATCTAGCACTTCCTTCACTTAAGAATGTATGCAATAAAGAAATTACAGTAGTATTCATTTCATTTGACAGGCAAAGGGGTCCATGGAACAAAAGGGTTAAGAACTACTGACCTAGAAGATAGCTGTTTAAGAGAATGGCATTTCCATTCTGAATCAGTTGAGTTATTTTCCTATACCAAATTTCTCTTATCAAATTATTTTTGCCTATTAGGAAGAAAAATTCTTGATCACACCTTGCAAAATTAATGCAAAAACCTAAATATATTTTATATACTTTTAAAAGTTGGTTTTATGTGGTTTTTCTTTCATTTGGAAAATCAAAGAAAGAAAGTGTTGAGAGCTTAAATGCCAGAATATGGATTACTTAAGTAATAAAAGTGCTTTCTATGGAACTGTGGTAAATGCTTTTCCATTTTCTATAATATATTCCTAATGAATTTAAATTACTTTCTGGAATGTGTTCTCCCAGTCAAATATTTTAGGCACACAGAACTTGAGCCAAATGTTTGTATTAAATACAACAGCCTTCAGGTGAAAATGAGGTCAGTCAACTACGTCTCCCATAATGCAGAATGTCCATGCTTCATAGGTTGCAAAATAGCTGCAGATATTTTTGAAGCATAATTTAGAATTTAAATGCTAGCACTGAGAATTAGGATTTCACTTTTGAAAAGATATGAAAGAAGTAGAGTAGATTGGATTAATTTAGTTTTACTAATTTGGAATTGCTGGTTATTCAGTGAGGCTAAGTTAAGTTGAGATTTACAGTATCCCTTAGTAATAAGTTTCCGAAGTATACATGTAAAATAAAAGGGGGAGAAATTTCACAGACCACTCTTCCACCAAAAAAAAAAAAATGCTAACTTCATTTAGGGCATGAGGTACTGAAATCTTGCTTTCTCCAATCCCATATCTTGTAGCCTACTTGTGCCTTCAGGTCATGCAACTTTATATAAAATGCAGAATAAAAGAGTATAGAGGAAATGGATATTAATTAGAATGTGATTAATACCTGGATTTAAATTTTAAACCTAAAATCTATTTTAAATAACTGAATTTTTAATGGAAAATATTAAAATCATTTTTTCTTATTTACTCTGAAGTTTTTGGGGATGATAAATCATTCTATAATGTCAAACTAAGTGAAATTGAGAAATATTTGACTTTCCATGATCTGAAATACCATTAACAATGAAACTATATTCTTTCCTAGTCTTAGTAGTTATACAAAATGAATAAAGCTCTCTCTTTTCGTCTAAAGCTTTCATTTTGAGGCTGATTTAATTACTGGTCTATTAAAATTCCTAATATATGTTTATTAAAGAATAATTATCAAATATTTCCACTTCATACCTTTAAGGATAAAGGAGTGTGAACTTGTTCATGGAAGCTCTCTAACTTGCTTAAAGAATAAGTCATAGAAATTATTACTTGAAGTAGTATACTGCGACCTCAATTTGATTTTTAAATCTTATAAAGGGTTACATATCCTTGAAATTTCCCTCATCTTCTCCTTCAAATCTGTGAGAAAATTTAATGGGCCAAGATGACTTTCAGTGATACCATCAACCTCACATATGTAGAACACACTGGATTTTACACTATATTATACATTACATACATTATGCAAAAATAATATTCTGAACTTAATGTATCCATATACTAATCACCCAAAATTTTCAATATAGAAACATATGTTTTAATTATCTTTTTCTGATATCTTAAGGTATAAATAATTTTGTGCATAAAAATGATACATGATTTTAGTATAAGGCAAACATTCAACTGCTAGGACTTTTTATTGCTTTCTTTTCAGACATAGAACTAAAATAGCCTGTATACCCTTTATGCCCTTACTCTTGAAGCTTTTATCTAAATTTAGGGCATGACTGCGATATCTTTGGTTATTTAAAAAATATGATTTCTTCTTTAGTGGTTTCACTTTTTAAAAAATTTTCTTTCTTTTTAAAGATAAGTAGATCACACAAAATGTTATGGTAAAAAAACATAAGAGGTTCCCATGTACCTTACTTCCTCCTCCCCCCCCCCCCACTTCTCCCACATCAACATCCCCTTTGATCAGTGAGGCACATTCATTGCATTTGGTGAATACATCCTGTAGCACAGCCACACTACATGGACTGTAGTTTACATTGTAGTTCACACTCTCCCTCAGTCCATCCGGTGGATTATGGCGGGATAAACAGTGTCCTGCATCTGTCCTTGCAATATCGTTCAGGACAACTCCAAGTCCTGAAAATGCCCCATATCATACCTCTTCCTCCCTCTCCCTGCCCGCAGCTACTCCTGTGGCCACTGTCTCCATATCAATGATAAATATCTTCCATTGCTAGAGTCACAGCAGTTCTATAGTAGAATACCAGTAAGTCCACTCCAATCCATTTTATATTCCTCCATCTTATGGACCCTGGGGTGGTGATGTCCATTCTCCCTCTAAATTGAGAGGGGCCTTGGATCCCACGTGGCTGATGGATGCGATTTTAGTTTAACTGTTTAGCATGACTTAACCCTTAAAGTACAGTGGCCCCATAAAAATGGCATAATTATATCTGATTGTAGCTTTTAAAAATCAACTGAGATATAATTTATATACAATTAAAGCATCTGTTTTAAGTGTACAAATTGAGTTTTGACGGAGGTATATCCATGTAACCAACACCACGGTCAATATTTCTATCACCTCAAAAGGGTCCCTTCACAATCCTTTGCAGCTTACTTCCAACCCCTATCCCCAGGCAACCTTTGATCTGCTTTTTGTCACTATAGATGAGTTTTGCCTTTCCTAGAACTTCACATGAATGGAATCATACAGTATGTATTCTTTTGGTCTGGCGTCTTTTACTCAGAACAACATTATTAAGAATTATCTAGGGCGGCAGACTCGGCCCAGTGGTTAGGGTGTCTGCCTATACCACATGGGAGGTCCGCGGTTCAAACCCTGGGCCTCCTTGACCCGTGTGGAGCTGGCCATGTGCAGTGCTGATGCACGCAAGGAGTGCCCTGCCACGCAGGGGTGTCCCCCGCGTAGGGGAGCCCCACGCACAAGGAGTGCGCCCTGTAAGGAGAGCCGCCCAGCACGAAAGAAAGTGCAGCCTGCCCAGGAATGGTGCTGCACACATGGAGAGCTGACACAAGATGACACAACAAAAAGAAACACAGATTCCCGTACCGCTGACAACAACAGAAGCAGACAAGTAAGAGACGCAGCAAACAGACCCAGAGAACAGACAGCTGCGGGGGGGGGGGGGGGGGGGGATAAATAAATAAATAAATCTTTTAAAAAAAAAGAATTATCTGCATTGCTGTAAGCACTAGAAGTTCTATCCGTTTTATTGCTGAGCATTGTTTCTTTGTAAGGACATAACACAATTTGTATATTCATTAATTATTGAACTTTCGGGTTGTTTCCACATTTTGGTTTTTATTAACAAAGTTGCTATTTCCCAAGTGGTTGTACCATTTTATACTCAGAACAACAATGTATACAAGTTCTAGTTGCTCTCCATCCTCATCAGCAATTAGGATTGACAACATTTTTAATTTTAGCCACTTTAGTCAGTGTGTAGTAGTGCACTGTGGTTTTATTTTGTATTTCTATGATGACGGAATTACATTTTTTCTGATAACTATTGACCTTGTTTTCATGTCCTTATCGGGCATTCTTTCATCTTTTAGTGTCCATGCAAATCTTTGTCCATTTTTAATTGGTTGTCTTCTTAGTAATGAGCTATAAAGATTCTTTCTATATTCTAGATAAAGTCCTTTGTCAGATATTCTTTTCATTTTGTTAATAATATATTAGGAAGATAGGAAGTTTTTGATTTTGACTAAAAAATCCCCTTACCCAGCTTCAACACCATGTAGCTAATCCTGTTTCACCAATATCCCTTACTGCTCTATTACTTTACAGCAAACCCTGACATCATAGGATTATTTCTATAAATACTTGAATATGTATGTCATTAAAAATACTATTATCACATTTTAAAACAAACAGTAGTTTCAGAAAGTAACAAGCATGTGTTCAAATTAACTTGATATTTGTCTGTTAACATTGGATTGTTTGAATTGAATCAGGATATGAGCAAGTCCACATACTATATGTTGCTTGAGTTTTTTTTAAATTAAAAATCATTTCTCCCTTTTCCCATTCTTCTTGCTGTTGGTCCTTATGCCACTGCAGACATTCGTGCTTCTAATACATTTAAAGCTATGTGGACTCTTGAAAAATACCCTACTTTTTTTAAAACCTTTTTTCATTTTTGTTGAAGAAGCCAGGTATGTGATTTGTCCTATAGAATTTCTCATAGTCTGTATTTGGCTTATTTCATCCCTATTGTGTCACTTAACTATCCTTGGTACATACTGATAGAGTTAAATGCTTCATCAGGTTCAGTTATTTTTTTGTTTTTTCTGTCAAGTCCTTACTGTTGCAACATACCTGTCATTGGCATGCGTGGTGGTTTGAAGATATGTGTATCTCAGAAAAACATATTCTTACACCTAATCCATGCCTATGAATATAAACCCATTGTAAGTAGGACCTTTTGATGAGGTTATTTCAGCTAAGTGTCGCCCAGCCCAATCAGGATGGTTCTTAAACTTATTACTCTCAGAGTCCTTTGTGAACAATTGAATTCAGACATGAGAGTAAAAGTCACAGGAAGCAAGAAGCTCAACATAAAAGGAACCTGGAAAAAAAAGAGAGACCAGGAGAAACTGCCATGTGCCAAGCTAAGGACCAAGAATCTCTGGCAGCCAGCCCTAGGCCATCACAGTCCTTGGGAAGAAAGGATTGCCCTGATGACACCTTGATATGGATTTTTCCCAGTCTTAAACAATGAGAGAATTAAATTCCCATTGTTTTAACTGACTTATTTCATGGTATTTGCTTAACCAATCCAGGAAACTAAAATAGCATTTCATGTTATGTTATCTTTCTTTGTAATCTTCAGATTAGTTATACAGTTTAGATGTTATCAGCATGATTCAGCTATTACAAAATTCCATATTGAGTGCTTTCCTAATGGAGTTAGCCAGTGTGATTGTAACCATCAATTTTAGGATTAGCTATATTGTGGTAACTAAAATTCCAGAGTCCCAGCAACTTAAAACACCAATTGTTTTTTAATTCTCCTTCATGTTATGTGACCACTGAGGCTGTGCTTTGACTCTGTTCCATGTCAACTTCATTTCTGCTTCATGTTATCTTTACCCAAGGACCCAGGCTGATGGAAGAGCACCTACCCAGAACAATGCTGGTCTTGTGGCAGAAGTCATAGTTTTCTTATATGCTCTCCTACTGTTCTTCCATTAAAAATCTGCATACAGCATTGATTGTCATGAGGCTCTTGGTGGTTCTCCTATCAATCAACTATATTCACTTTCAGGAGGTCTCTTAGACGAAGCATGTCTTAAGGCATACAGAAAGTATAAAGAACAGCATAAACATTGGCCACCTTCCCGAGTCACTTCTTAGTATTTTATCATATTTTAGAAAGAAATAGTTATAGATAATGTATTTTCCTTATGAGCAGACTTTTCATATTCATGCCTGCTGATGTGCATCTGTAGTTCATTAATTTGATCTATTAATTTGTTCATTAATTTGATCTCTCTGTGAATGTACCACAATTATTTAACCTGATAATAGGCACTTTAATGACTTAGACTTTTTTGCTGATAGAAGGAAAACTGGTAAAAAGGTTTATATTGTCTCACTTATATTTGTGTCTTTCTTGGCACATACATACACACACATACACATATACACACTCACATCCAGAAATAGAATTTTTGAGTGATAAAACAGACCTGTCTTTAGTTGACTAAATACTGTCAAATTGCAACTCATCTCTTCATTTGTAGTTCTCTGTGCTTTCTGGATAACTACTTCTTAGGAGGATTATATGGTTTACAAATATTTATTCTTTTTGTGTCTTTTCTTTTTTTACTTTGTATATGGTAGCTTTTGCAGATTAACAAAGTCAAATTTATCAGCTATTCTCTTTAGGGTTGGTGCTAAAGAGGGTTCAGTATCCTTTTCAAGGGTTAGTATCTTTCTTAATAATATTTTCCCTACTTTGAAGCTTTAAGTTTCTTATGTTTACTTTAGAAATGGATTTTTTTTGCCTTTTTACTTTTCTGTCTAATAATCCACTTGAATTTTTTTGTTGTTTATGATATGTGGGAGGGATCTCATGTAATTTTTTTCCATATAAATAACTAGTTGTCTTATTAATTTTAGTGCCCAGAGTCCCAGAGACAGATAAAGTAGATACAACCCCAAGTATTGGTTCTTCTGAGGGCTACAGAGACCCACAGGTTCTATGGTCATGGCAGATGGAGTTCAGTGCCATGTCAGTTGTCCCTACTTTGGAGTTTGTGTTTCTGTGTGATGGAGCTGGACTTATATGTGATCTTTGTCCACAAGTCTCTCCTGTTACTTTTACCGGAACTGTAGTTGGTGCTGGGGTTTAATGTATACCCAGGGGACCTGAATCTCTGGACTGACCATGTGATAGCCAGGCCCTGAGCCTCAACAGACTTGCAATTCCTACACTCTGGTTTATTGGACTTACCCCACTCATCTAACATGGAGGTGAAGAAGGTCAACCACCACACCAGGGAGCCAAGAGTGCCTACAACTGAAAGCAGGAGGATTGCATCCAATATCCATGTGGAATCTAAGCCCCTTCGTGATATAGATGTGGAGTGGACACAACCGTTCTAAGGTCCACAGGATGGAGGAATAGAGTATGGATTAGAGTGGACTTACTGATATTCTTTTCATGAGCTATTGTGATTAGTAATCGAAGAAAATGTGGCATTGGTGTGGAGAAAGTGGCCATGGTGGCTGCTGGGGGTAGGGAGTGGGAGGAAGAAATGTGATGTGGGGGCATTTTCGGAACTTGGAGTTGTCCTGGGTGGTGCTGCAGGGACAGTTACCAGACATTGTATGTCCTCCCATGGCCCATTGGGTGGACTGTGGGAGAGTGTGGGCTATGGTATGGACCATTGACCATGAGGTGCAGTGGTGCTCAGAGATGTAATCACCAAGTGCAATGAATGTCTCATGATGATGGAGGAGGTTGTTGTTATGGGGGGAGGGGTAGGGTGAGGGGCGTGGGGGAAAGTATATGGGAACCTCATATTTTTTTAATGTAACATTAAAAAATTAAAGACAAAAAAAATTTTAGTGCGTAATCCATTCCTTCTCCCAATTACTTGTTTTGTCATTTCTATCTTAAAGCAAATGTCTGTACATGTTAGTAGGGTCTGTTATTGTTCGCTTTTTTGTTTTAGTAATGTTAATACCTGGTAAGGCGAGTCTTTCCTATAGAATTGTGTTGGCTGTTTTTTTGGTATCTCTCTTCCATGTGACTTTAAATCAGTTTTGTCAAATTTCACACACCCCAAAAAAATCTTGCTGTAATTTTAATTTGAATTAGATTGAATTTGTAAATTAATTCTGAATGAATTGCCATTTGTCTGTTGAGTACTTTCAAATGAGAACGTGATATAATTCTTTTATTATTATGTCTTCTAATAAAGTTTTCTTTTTTTCTTTAATATCTTACACTTTCTAAATTAGGTTTTATTCCTAGGTAACTTACAGCTTAGTTTTTATTGTAAATGGTATCTATTTTTAAATCATATTTTCTAATTATTTGTTACTTTATGTATAGGAGAATAGTTAATTTTGCTGTATTGCGAGCAACCTAGCTAAATTCTTATTAGTTCTTATAGTTTGTCTACAGAATCCCTTGTGCTTGCTCTCTAGTTCATTATATTCTCTTTGACAAGTGATAAGTTTGTTTTTTTCCTTCTAGTCTCTATGATTGAATTTTTCTTGATTTTTTTTCTCTGTTGACTAGACCCTCTAGTATTATGCTAACTAATGTCTGTGATAGTGATCATTCTGATTTTAAACTTTTTTCTGTTAATAACTCTTATCTTTAATTTCTTAGTTTAGTAAATTACATTAATACATATGCTAATGCTTTCTCTTCTATGCCTTTTTGAGTTTAACTCCGTTTAGTTATATATCAAGGCAAAGAACTTTGTCTAATTTTCATAAGTTAGAATAACATTTGTTTCCTTGTGCTGTTTTATGCTTCTAGGTTATACAGTCTTCTGAAATAAGTTGGGAAGCATTCCTTTTATTTTCTGGAGCTATTTGCATACAATTCAGTATGTAGTTAACTGTCAATTAATTTCCTTTAATATCTTAGAACTATTGTTTTTGTTTTGTTTCCTTTAGTCAATTTTTTTTTCTAGGATAATTTCCTCTCTGTCCACTTTAAACTTATTGGTATGAAGTTGATTATTGTACCCCCTTATGGTTTAAGAAAATCTACGTTTTAGATATCAAACAAATTATATTTTTCTTTACTATTGATATAGATTATTAAACTCTTATTGGTAAATAGCTGTTGAATGAAATTAACAGTTTATAGATAAGTATGCATGTAGTGAAATGAATTTTTTTTTTACATCTATATATAGAATTTTTCATGAGAACAAATTATTTTCTTCAGTGGTCTTGTCTTTTGTCTTGTTTTAAAAATAATTGAGAGTCCCATTGTGTATGAGGAAGAGGCAGTATATATTAGAAGTATATTTTTGTCCCACTTTCCAACCATCCTCAACCCTACACACAGGGAATCTGGTGTGAGAAGAGATGATCCCACTTATCTGTCTGCTTAATCTTTCCAATCTTATCAATAAAATAAGTGTTCCAACAGCTTCTGAAGATTACACAATTCCAGGACATATTTTACTCTCTGTTTAAACTCGTATTTCAGGGAGGGGCTTAACATGGGGACTACAGTTATATCTATATTTATTTTATAAAACAAATTTGAGAAATTTTAAAAAATAATATAGGTGAGTTACACTATAATGGTATGAGCTCATCTTTGTAAAAAGAAAAGGGCAAGTAAATTCATCAATCCTATTTGTGTGTGTAGTTGGGCATATGTGTATCTGGTAAAGTGAGTCTTATATATACACATACATAAACATAAATGTTTGTCAAAGCATAAAAATAGTTATGCAAGGATACATGCTATGAGAAAAGGTGAAATTCAGAGGAAGAAATATATGACCTCTATTGCATTTTTATTAAAAATATGTAACACCTTAATTCAAATATCAGAATTTAATAAAGTTTTCATATAATTCCCTTCATTTCATCAATAAAATGATATACTAATTGGTAGTATGATAGCTAAATTCAGTAGCAACAATACTTTCCCATTTAAAGAAAATTAAATGAATATTGAGGTAAAGTATTGCAATCTTTATTGGAATAGCAGACAGTACTTATAAAAGTTGATGGCAGTTACTATCAATTATAATTTTGAAATGAAATTAAAACAACAGTAGCCTTCTTGATCAGATAAATGTTCTTAATATTTTCCTTACATGTTTTCAATTTTGCTACTGATCTTAACTTTTGAATTAGATTGCAGCAGTTGGCAAATCTTTTATGTAAAGGTCCAGATAATATATATTTTAAGCTTTGCAGGCCAAGCAGTCTCTGTTGCTGCCATTATAGCACTAAAGCAATCCTAGAAAAGAATGAATATGGCTGTATTCCAATAAAACTTTATTTACAAAAACAGGCAGTGGGCCAGATTTGACCCATGAGCCTTATTTTCCCTGACTCTAAGGGTTGAGTATGTAAAGACTGATAGTTAATAATGGGACTTAATTGGAATTTTAACATAATGCCAGACATTTTCTCATAAATATACTTGGTTGATCAGAGTATTTTTAGAAGTTAAAGTCTGTTATTGTAAATTTTCTGTATTTAATCTTACATATTAAAGTGTATCATATGTAAGGACATAGATATATACATGCAGTAAAGGCATCCAAATTATACTTCCTCTTTACTCTTACCACAACCAAGTAGTGCTCATTGAAAAGTCATTTAATTTAATGATTTAAATGAAATCCTGAAGTAGTATAAATTCATGCACTATTCACATTTAAAGGCTATGAGTGTGAAATTAGTTCATGACAAAAAGGATATAAAAATGTGAAGAAACAGTTAATATGATTATGCAAAAATTTTTAGAGAAGTCATGGTTTACTCGTAGTGTAATTTAGTTTTTGTTTTATGGTATTGTTGAAATCTACTGGTAAAGTTTTATAATAGAAGGAAAAAACAGTATTTTCCACACAATTATCATTTGCATCTTTATATTAAACTTTTTAAAAAGCATTTTAGCTTTTAAAAATATTTTCCTCCTTTATTCTTTCATTCAGTTCTGGAAGTTGCAGTACTGAGTACCGAAGGACAAGTCCAAGACTTCAAATTTCCTCTGGGCATCAAAGGATCAGGCAGCTCAATCCAGCTCTCTGCTAATACTGTCAAACAGAACAGTAGGAATGGTAAGATGCAGCATATTCTTTTAAAAATTGACAGTTTTATTCGGTTAAGCCTATTTATTCCTGAATGCTGAGTATTTGAATCTTAATATAAGAAAAAGGACTTAATATTTAAAATAATGCTTTACTTTTCCCTAATAAACATAATCTAAATTAAGGTTGTTAACATTTTTACTGTAAAATCATATGACCTTATTCCCCTTTCTAGGCCTTGCAAAGTTGGTATTCATCATTTACCGGAGTCTGGGACAGTTCCTAAGTACAGAAAATGCAACTATAAAACTGGGTGGTGACTTTATAGGTCGCAATAGTACTATTGCAGTGAATTCTCACGTCATTTCAGTTTCAATCAATAAAGAGTCCAGCCGAGTATACCTGACTGATCCTGTGCTTTTTACTCTTCCACACATTGATGTAAGTAATACATGCTAATGAATTAATGGGAAGGTGATAAAACCAGTGAGGAAGGAAAGCAAAACTGATATGCTAGAGATGGGGAGAGGGAAGTGATGGGAGATTGGGGAGAGGAAAGAAAAGAACTTTTCATTTGAGTTTTAAATCTTGGACTAGGTCAGAGACACAAGTTTATTTAAGTCTGTGAACATAAAATTAAATGAGCCTGGTTCAGTGATTATTAGAACTTAAATGTATTCTTAATGAAAGCTAATTCAGTAATCAACATGAAAATGTAAATGACTCCAATTTGTTTCAGAGTGAAAATTAACTCTTACCTTAGCAGCAGGAGAGCTGAATATTAACTCTTAGAACTCTGTATTTTTAGTGTGTCAAATCAGTTTTTTAATTGGTATTACTGATCACCAAGCACTGTGTTTAAAAAATTTAGGATCAAGGAGATGATATTCCTCCTCTGCTGTGACTTAGAATTTAAGTCAGTATGTTAAAAGAATCCACTTTGGTAAAAGATTGTGTAGAGTTGCGCACTGTTGTTACAAGGAGAGTGAATAAATGCCCTCAGATAGCCAAGTGAATCTCCAGAATTGGCACAGAAAAATAAATTTGCACAGTTAAGCACACCTTACATCTGCTTCAGTTGATTTACTCTTTTAAGAATCTTAAGGTACTAAGTCCTACATGATCCAAATTGTCACTGTGCCACTTTAGAACTAACCAGAAATTGGCCCAAAATTTTAAATGGATTTTAAAACACATGGTCCTTAAAGAATTTCCTCAGAACAAATTCATGGCTTTAATTTTGTCAAACAGAAAAAAAAAAATGATTCTAATGTACCATCAGTATGTAAAATCATAAGATGGAAATAGTAATTGTGTAAAATGGGTCTTTGGTAATTTAGAGTACACTTTAGAGTGTTTCGGACTATAAAGCCCCTTTTAAGCTAGATATCTAACTTGTATAACATAGTCCACAATTTTGCTGATGAAAAACTTTATAGTCCGAAACATGCAAAGTTTAATCCAAATTACCTTTTATACATATTAAACAATTGCTATTGCCAACTTAGAGTGTAAAATCCTAATTTTATCTTGTCATTTTATTTCCCAGCCTGACAATTATTTCAATGCAAACTGCTCCTTCTGGAACTACTCAGAGAGAACTATGATGGGATATTGGTCTACCCAGGGCTGCAAGCTGGTTGACACTAATAAAACTCGTACAACGTGTGCATGCAGCCACCTAACCAATTTTGCAATTCTCATGGCCCACAGGGAAATTGCAGTAAGTATTTGCACTTCTAATTAGTAAGAGAGAAAAACTGCAGAGATTTAGTATAGCTTGTATAATAGTCCTTTCTTTGGGTGCTTATCATAACTAAAAAGCAAACAAACTAATGTGGAATTCTAATTGTTTCCACACTGTCCATATATTTTTAAGAAACCTTGGCTCTATATTTACTATTACTTTTCAAAACCATGTGTTTTTACAGGCTCATTATAAATTTTCTTTTTGGGACAGGTGTCTGGGAGAGGCAGTAGGGGGTAAAAAATGGAAAGCAGTAGGTCATACAGAAGAGAGAAAGAGCTATAAAGTTTTTATGCCATCCAAATTAATTTCATCACCTGCCCTTGAAGTTTCCTAAAACCTTGTCACTGTAATTGCGCACACTGTAAAGCTGCAGAATTTGAAAATTCATAATAACTTTTAGAATATTTTTCTTTTTTGTGATTGAGAGTGAAAGGCAGAAGATAAAATTATTTTTAAAAATATAGCATAAAACTCAGATCAATTGTGTGCTCAACTCTCAGTATGTAAATATAATATAGAAACACAAGAAGGAAATAAAAATTTAAAACTTGGCTTATTTATTGGCCTAGAAAATGATTAAAATGGCAATTATTTTTTTATCACAGCAAAGTATTCTTTCTTATTCTGTCATATAAATATTTTCCATATATTTATTTAGGTAATTATGTCAATAATTATTTTGATAAAACTGTGCTCTTACATTATTTTGTATTTAAAAAAATCTTCCTCTTTCCTTGGTCATTCTTTGGATATAAAAGTCAATAAGATAATATTGAATTCTATTATATGGTCAAAATTGAGCTCTGTTTGAACATACATGAAGTTATTCTTCAGAGAAGTTCAGTATTAAATGATGTTCTGTTACATGTGAAAGCTATCTGTCCTTCGGTTTATATGATGCAGGAAGATTAATGATTCTCATATCTCTTTTTTTCCCAGTACAAAGATGGAGTCCATGAATTACTCCTCACAGTTATCACCTGGGTGGGAATTGTTATTTCCCTTGTTTGTCTGGCTATCTGCATCTTCACCTTCTGCTTTTTCCGTGGTCTACAGAGTGACCGTAATACTATTCACAAGAACCTCTGTATCAACCTTTTCATTGCTGAATTTATTTTCCTGATAGGCATTGATAAAACAAAATATATGGTAAGCATCCCTTTCGTTTGTTGACCTTGGTTCTCTAAAAAGTGATTATCATGGGAGTGAATCTATAGACATATTTGGCATGGCAATATTGAAAGTATAATTTTTAATAAATTTAACGGCAACCATATCCTTAAGCAATATTATTATGTGATAAAAATATCACCCAAAATCTGCCTGGTCATTTCATTTATTAAGGTACATTTGCATTTTTCTGGATTTTTATTAAGTTGTATAATTTGAATGGAAGTGTACTGGCAATACTGAAATGAAAAGATGCTTTTCAAAATTTCTTATTTTGCTGATACTTTTGCCCTGGCCAGTGATCATTTCTGTATATTCAAAGCAATTTATTCATCACAAAGTCTCAGTGTCAGAAACAGAAATTAATGATTAGGTAGTGTTTCTCCCTATATTTATCTGAACCAGATGAATTTAAGAATGCTCCAGATATGACAGAAAATAGTCCATTAGAGCCAGGGTATTTTCCATTCAAAGAAATTTTTAAATTGTTATATAAAAATAGGAATAATGTATTTGAAAACAATTGTTTTAAATACTTATAAAACAAATCATCAACAAACAGAATA
Organism: Dasypus novemcinctus; assembly: GCF_030445035.2. NCBI lineage: Eukaryota > Metazoa > Chordata > Mammalia > Cingulata > Dasypodidae > Dasypus > Dasypus novemcinctus. The sequence continues at coordinate 45,723,414 of NC_080681.1, read as the reverse complement.
TTCAGATTTTGTCATGGATAATCCAAGAAGAAATACTAAGATTTTTTATTGGATGCCTAATTTCACTGCAATATGGTAATAATTATATTGATGAAATTTCTAGCCCACCTGGCATCCTGTAAACATTATACTGTTAAAATTTGGCATTGTTTGTAGCTCACTTCCATTTTTGAAAAAAAATATTTTGAAGTCATAATGTAATCCAAATAATGATGCACTTTAAAGAAAATAGGAAGTACTGTCAGTGAATATGTAAGTTTTGAGGTGGGAAGTTTTTATTCATGTGATTTCTTTTGTGTGTGTTGTTCTTTTCCTTTATAGATTGCATGCCCAATATTTGCAGGACTTTTACACTTTTTCTTTTTGGCGGCATTTGCTTGGATGTGCCTAGAAGGTGTTCAGCTCTATTTAATGTTAGTTGAAGTGTTTGAAAGTGAATATTCAAGGAAGAAATATTACTATGTTGCTGGTTACTTGTTTCCTGCCACAGTGGTTGGAGTTTCAGCTGCTATTGACTATAAGAGCTATGGAACAGAAAAAGCGTAAGTAATTGCAAGTGACCTGAGTGTTTTTGATGTGAATAATTTTTAAAACCTGAAAGCTGTCAGTGAGGGTCTCTGACACACTAAAATAGCATCTGAAGGATTTATTGGTAAGAGAATGGGCATGCCGAGAGCAAATTACAATCAAGTCTTTTGTAATTTTCTAGGTTCGGTGGATTTGTATTCTGGCAAGGCAGATTCTAAATTATGGACTTTCTTTTTAACACAAAAGATGACCTGAAACAAATTGAAAAAGTAAATAACTTTTTGGCCTTAGAGAAATATTAAGTCAAAATTCTACTCAACTTAAAGCATCTGACGGGTTTAACTACTTAGTTTTAAGCTATTGCTTCATTAGGTCTCTTTGTGCAGCCAACCCTCTAGCTAACTCTTATTCTCAGTTGTGACAGTAGCACATTCCATCCATATGTTTTTCTTTGATAATATTTTATCAGGCAGTTTGAAAGATTAAAATAGCTCACTGTCTTTTATTTATAAAAATAAAGATATTTATGGAAGGTGACAGAAGATACACATAGGCATGTTTCTAAGGATTTGATATGCTACAGGCAGGAATTTGCCTTCCAATTCTGTTTCTTTGTTCCTTTGATAAAATTAGTTATATAAATATTCTTTAAACTAAAGAAAGCTTTTTTATGACAGTACACATGATGAAAGAAATGAAAGAAATTCAGTGGGGATGCAATGTAATATGAAGTGTAAACCACTAAGTAAAATCTGTTCTATTTAGTTTATCTGTTTAGTTTAATAGGCAGTTCTGTGGTTTGAGTTTATTTTTCTAGTATTCATTCCCAGTTTAGGTGTTATATTTGTACTATATTACATTACAGCAAACATGGCATCTGAACAGTTTTTTGCCTGTTTTGTTCCATTAGTTATAAGCACTTTTCTTCATACATAGAGATAAAAGGTAAATTTTGAAAATTACATGTAGAGCTTAAGAAATTAAAAAAATTTGGATATCAAGTTTTAAGTTTTTTTTAATAAAATCTGATGCCTTAAAAATTTGGTAGTAGGGTGAGGCTTGTTGTTTGCCTTTGTACAAGCATAGTTAGTTATGCTCTTGTCAAACAAAAAAGCTGAAAAGAAAAAACAGCAGGTTCAAGTAAATAAATCACATTATACTTTGTTAAGTCAAAACCAGCTCAGAATTATTAAAATTGTTCTTGGCCAAGAAGAATTTCAAAGGTAATTGTATAAATACTTTTGTCTTTTAGATTTTTAAATTTCTCTTTTCTTTGTCATGCTAAAAATTTATTGAAATTGCTTAATAATTCATATTTCTCTTTCATAATAGTTGCTGGCTTCATGTTGATAACTATTTTATATGGAGTTTCATTGGACCTGTTACCTTCATTATTCTGGTAAGCATCTTTTGTTTTCCTCTTCTTTTTAATTGCTTCTTTAGCAGTATTACTCAAACAAGGATAATTTGTCTTATTGTTAATTTATCTGTGCATTCAAAGATCTATGCAAACGTCCATCTTACAAGATAGAATTATATAGTTTATTTTAAACATTAGACTATTATTGAGAGCTCATATACTTGCTAATCAATACTATTTCTAAAAATTATTTTACTCTTAAAAGTATTTTCCAATTTTTAATTCAATATGCCAAAATGCAGTGTCATAAATTAAGCTTTCTTATAAGCCATGTTATGATTATGTGGATTGAAACTAGTGGATAATTATAGAAAGGATAACTAATGGATAACTAATGGGTATGGAATATTTTCTTTGAAATTATATATTTCTTCACCTAAGAGTTCTAGTTCAGAAGGTTATATCTCCAAAATCTATGTTATTTGCCCTGTACCAGTTTATGTAACATTTATGAATGATTCTTAAATGAATCATTTAAAAATGATTTTAAAAGGTAAATACTTAATTTCTACATAGTGATGCATTATCTGTAAATGTCCACACCTTCTTTCCTTTTTAGAGCACAAAAAGTTTTAAGCAGCTTAGATTAGAAATGAATATTAAATCAATTTTTCAATAATTAGAAATAAACTACTTTTCTAAGAGTTAAAATACTAAATAAAATTGCTGATTTTTAACAAAATATTTTAAAATTGAATTTGGCACAATTTTAAGTATAGTACATTAAAGGTAATTTTTATTACATTACCTTTAGTCATATATTTGGAATACAGTTGAAATAAAAGAACGTAACCAAAATATTTGATTTCAGAGATTACTCATCTGTAGCATTATGCTGGTAGAAATAGTTACTTAACATTATGAAATTTAAAAAGAAATCGAAATATTGCCTTTATCTTTTTATTTTTTTAAGCATTTTTAAAATGTAATAAAAATGATTTTCTTAGGAGATTTCTGCACTTAACTAGTGTTTTATAAAATTTGAGTAAAGTTTTTAGGAGTTGAAGGAAACTTAAAATCACATCAAATGTATGTATATTTGTCATTAAAATTAATTACAAAATTAAATACTCAAAGCAAAATGAACATTTGAGATGGATGCCTACATGAATCAAACCAGTAAAATATTCTCAAATGTTCCCGCTGATTTTCCTTCTAAATTATTCAGTTTAGATGATTGTCCCAGTTTTTGTTATTGGATTACTTATGTTAACATAGCTTTTACGCCTATCTAGAATTGATAGCTGACACGAAGAGGTAGCACCCTTAAAAAGACATTCTTCTTTTTTCCTCTAAGCACTTGGCCAAACACATTTATACTTTGAAGAACATAAAAACTGCTTTAGGGATATTGGTCTGATCTATAAAAATATCACCTGTCATTTCTGCAGTTTTGTTTATTTTGTTTATTTGTATCTTGTTTATTTGTTTATTTTATATCTCTGCAAGTAAGTACTGACTTCAGAGCTTTAAAAAACATTCCATTTGGTGAAAGGAGGTAATGTTCAACAAATTCAGATTAGAGTATGAAAAGAGATAAAGGACATTTTATTATATTTACCATTTATAGTAAGAGTTCATTATTATTTATTAGTCTTGTTATTATTATCCTCTAACAGATCATTTAAGTTGAAATGTGAAGGGCTTTTGGGAACAATGCTCCCAACTTAAAAAAAAAAAAAATAATGAAACAGCAGGTAGCAATCACAGTACAGACCCTGGAAATTATTCTTCTCGATTGCTTTGCCCTCTAATCGTCCCAACGTAGAAACAATAAGTGGTATAAGAGTGCAAAACAATATCTTGCATGTAACCTAAATGAAGATGTGCTATGATTGTACAGCATATGTTTGTTGAAATAATACATTTACCTGCATATATCTTTATGGTGATTAAAGATCTTTAAAACTAAATTCAGATATAAATCTAAAACTTAAATTCATATAAATTATACTATATTCTCTTTTAACAGAATTATATAGTGGCATTCCTTTAAAGTATTGTTTTACATTTCCAACTTTTCTGAATCATCCATTTAACTAGTAGAATTAAATAGTAATAATAATATTAAATAGCTGTATATTTTATATAATAATGATTTTATGAAGAAAAATAATATGCTAAGAAAGCTAAAACTTCCAACTTCTGCATTTCTATAGAATGTCTTGCCTACAGGCACTGGAGTTATTATATCTATGAGAAAAGTGCTTATAAGTAATGAGCAGTGGGAAACCATTAGTGTGCCTGAAATGGTTTAATGAAAGCTTGGATCATGACACGTCAGGAGCTGTTCTTATCATTTGGACAGCTCCATCTGCATCGTTAATAATTAATTCAGTTCAGTAAGAGTTCAGCTCACACACTCATTTAGAAGTCTTCTTCAGAGAACACCTCTCTGGCTGCTAGTCCCAGGGAGAAATAGGTTTCTACTTGGCTAACAGCAAAGATCTGGAGATACAAGTGAAGTTTTAGAGCTGCATTTGCCAGGTAGCAAAAGCTCCAAGGAGGACAAAAAGGGTCAGAACATGTGCAGTTCAGCTAGGTTACTTCAGAGTGGTAAATCTGTTCTTCTGTCTTATCATATCCATATCAGCGCTGCAGGCTGTGGAAAGAATTTTAAGTTGCTGAGCTCAGACAGATGTGATTCAATTGAGCAGGTTGATGTCTATAAAACAAACAGTACACTCCTTTAATCTGTGGTGCCTCCTCCCCCCTTTTTTAAGAATTACTTTTTATTTTCATGTTCCTCAATATGGATGATTGATTGTCCTGTGCCAAAACATTTCAATATTTTATCAGCAAGTACTGATAAAAATTATATAAAGAATAATTTATGAAATTATTTTTTGGGGACAGTTAAAGAACAATATCCATCAATGGGAGAGAAAGAAATCATTTTGGTGATTTACTCTTTTGCATCAATATAAGGAAATTTTTTTTTTCTTCTGAACTTGGTCTTTTTCACTTTAAGTTCTATTAAAAGATACCCATGTACCTATTTAAAAGTACATCTACACATATACAGCAGTTAAAATCTGATTAATTCCTGGATGAGTTGTGTCACTTCCATTATTAAGCATCAATGTGGGCATTTAGACTGATGGGCTGTCACACAGTATGTAACTCAATCCTGTTAATCTTAGTACTTATTAGTGGCTTCAATATGTAAAACAGAGGTTGCAGGTAACGAGGTTTAGACAAATCTTTGTGTGTGTAGCTTTAACTCCACTTGTTCCCTCTCTCACACCTTTTCACTTGTCCCCAAATATTTAAACTTAGTATTCTTTATATTGGAAAGGTAAAGCAGTGAACAAAATGGGTTTAAAAATGGCTGCTGTGAAATTCAAGAGCAGCAATTAGACATGGTAGAGACATTCTTCTCTTCCTGACTCTTGGCTTGCTTTTCAGTGAGGAATGGGGAAAATGCTTTGTTAAGTGTTATGCTTTCTTTAAAAAAAAAGAAAAGCATATGAAAGGTAGGAAAATAAACTGGGAAGAAGTAAAAATGAGGAGAAGTAAATTACTTAACTTTAATGAGAAAAAAGAAATGTACGTATATGGAAAGAGCCATTTATGTCATGTGAAGAATGCAAAGAACGGAACTTCAGATTTATAGCCAGTAGTCCATTTGAAACCTTTAGTCTTCAAGTAACTATTTTGAACTGTAGATTTTATCAAAGATATTTTTATTTGTCCCTCTTTCTCTTGTTTTGATTCCCACAGTTGAATTTTAAGAGAACAGGAAAGGAGTTGGAGAGGGAAAGATCTATTGAAATATTTTACACTACAAAAATCATCATTCTTCTTACATATCCCCTGAAAAAGAACATAGCAACAGTATTTGTTCTATGAAACTAAAAATTGAACTTTTACATTTTTTAAAGTTTGGAAAAAATAAGAGATCTTGAAACCTACATTTTAAAAAATTGTTTGTTTGGATATATGATCTATTTATTTCCAGAAAATATTTCACTGTCCATGTATATTGGAGGTAACATGTTAAAACATTCAATATCTGAATGATGTATTCATTTCTCTAACAGAATTAATAAATTTAAATGTGTTAGTGAAGTTTTAATTTTTTTATATGGTGTTGGGGAAAAGAAAAATATTTTGCAATCACAGAAGATTCCTTTATTATTTTAGTTAGCTTTTTCTGCCATCTTATGATTCACTATATGTCTTGCATGCTTTTTTCATAATTACTTTACCTTGAAATGACAGTACTTATATGTGCCATTGTCTCATTATTTGTATACCTTTAGTCTTATTAAAAAGATTAAATTAGTATTGGATTTAACTATACATTTTTGACAGTCTTAATGTTAGTGCATTGGCTATACTTTTTATTTTCAGTTTATTTAAAAAGGAATAGTTTACAGACATTTATGAAATAGTACAAGTGCAGAATCTTTCTGTGGCTTTATGATCATTCCCAGTATTTTCAGTTCCTTAAAGAGAATTTTAAAGGTCTTTTTGAAATATTTAATTTTAGGTATGTTAGACACAATATCTTTCTTTTTTACACTTTCAGGGATTTGTGTGATGATTATATGATTACAGAAGTTATAACAGACATAAGTTTAGATGAAACACAACTAACTGTTGTTAAGCAAACAGTGTGACTAGTGGGAGGAAAATGGGATGTTTTAGCAAGTTGCTGATTGTAGGATGGTAATATTTTAGGAAAGGAGTGTAGAACTAATAATTCTAAGTCCATCATGTGGAAGCCATTTTAAGAGCATTCCTATCATTATTCAGGATTTCTCTGAGACTGTATTTTATATATTTATTAATTGTCTTAAACTCATTCATCATACCTTGGTGCTTTCTTAAATTAGATTACTCTTTATTGAAATGCTATCTTTTTACATATATAAAAAATGAATATATCTTTGCATGGTTAGAAGATTGATTCTTTTCTCATCCTGAAACAATTGTTAATTGGGCTATGGAGCCAGACCATATAGTACTTTGAATCTTAACAGTAAAGTTTTAGTGGCTAAAGTGTTATTTGACAAGATACTTAGCATCTCATTTATTTGTAAAATGGCATACAAGTACCTGCTACCTCTAAGAGGTAGGATTATGTAGGTATTTGGTTTATGTTTTCTTAGTAATTTTCTGAACTCTTTGTACTGTGAATACATTGCATTTGTAACTAGAAAGAAACACTTGTATACGACTTTAAAAACCTTAGTTGTGTGAGGGGAAGGGAAGGAAAAGAATGCACCCAAAAAGTCTAAATGAGATAATGTTTTCTTGCAGCATATTGTATCCACTCAATTTCGTTAGTCCTCAGTCTTACTAAAAAAATATCTTTATATCATATTTAAGCTTTAATTGTATTTTATATTGGTAGATTTCATTTTATTTCCATTTTATTGGAAAATATTTTAGTTCATAAATGATTTTTACCTGCTTCTCTTCATGAAAAAAATATTCTAGTGGGTTCACTCCCAAGATCACATTTTCTGCTTATTTTTAATTCATGACATAATACTTTATACATACACATTTTTTCTCTCTGTACTTGTAATTTCATATGTGATAGTCAAGAATTAATAGTCATTTTCTATAACATAGTCAAGAATTTATAACTTAGTTCTAATAATATTCCAGAAAGCAAAAAAAAAAAAAAAAAAATTTTGTTCCTGAAGGGATAAAAGGACAGTTGTAATTATTGCTTTGAAGACTTTAAACACCTAATTGTGAACCTGTTCAGGCAATTATTTATGAAGAGAGTGTGGAAAACAAAGATCCAGAAGTTTGGAACAAAAAGTTTCTTATCTGAAGCATTCAGAAAGAAAAGAAGTTTAAAAGACTCAATAAAAAGTAGGTTGTATGACCCTAATTTTCAACAAATAACAGGCATTCTTACCCAAGAATTCCAGTCAAGTTGTCCTTTTACATGATTTTGTTTGTTTTGGGGATATTTATAGAGTTCATTACTTTTAACCATTCCTTAAATTTACTAATGAAACCATTGCTTCATAAAATAAAGTAAAAACAGTGCTGCTTTTGGCTTAAAAACAAAAACACAATCAGAGATACACTTTACAATGATTCATAAAAAACAAATAAAGAATTTGTAGCAGGATCTCTCATTTCTCAAGGACATAAATTACATCTTCATATCCACAATATAATGAGCACCTCTAAGCATAGACCAGGAAAGTCAGTAAGTATTTGTTGAATGAAATTTCTTGTAAATATCCCTGAAAATTCAAGCATTTATTTATATTGTGGTCAAATGGGATCATCTTGAGAAAATAATATTAGAAATTATTTCCACAAACTTATTTATTTTTCTCTAAAAAGATATTTTAAGAAATTAATTTTTAAAATACCATTATTTAAAACAAACTTATCTTCAAGTAAATAAGAGCCACAGATATAGTGCTATCTGAAAACACGTGCAGATAATGCACTGCCCACTAAATTCATTTTATCCCTTAAGAGGAAATACTACATTTAAGAGAAATAATAAGGAACCATAAACAAAATGATGCATAGCTTTAAAGATTTTCCTCTGTTTCTAGATTCATTATTAGGAAGGACTTGGAAATTTTAATTTAAGGCCCGTATCATTTATCCTCATTATAAAATCAGAGGCAGTGATGAATGAGTAAAATAATGCTGTCGTTTTTATCATATAGTATGGTGACTCAGTAAAAACAATTATGTTACTCTGACAAAATAATGTTGATGGTCTGTCACCAAGGAATTTGTATTCAACTCCATGCAGAAAAGATCATTTTCTGAGTATATACCATTTGGACTTGTACTCTCATATTAAGTCATGTTAAACTCACAGAATAGCTTTTATTTTTAAAGTAGTAATCCAAAGTAAATAAGATGACAAAAAAGTCCAGAAGCAGTCTAGCTTAATTCTGTTTTTTAGAGCATAAAAATAGAATTACCTCCCCTCCAACATTTTGTTAGTTGTCTATAAAAGCAAATGCAAATTACACACTTTTGTTTCTCCTCAGTCAGACATACTCCTTTCCTTTGAGTTTGCTCTTGTTCAACTATTGAAATCCCAAACCTTCCTTCAGTATCAGGTTTCATCACCCCCTTCCCCCATCACCCTTTTGCTTTTCTTTGCATCTAGATTTTTTGCGCAGTTGAGTCTTTTGAAGGACTCAAAACAGTCTTCAGAATGTATCATCTACTTGAATTCAATGTAGAGACAAAGAAAAATGAACTGATGACTATTGACAGGATATTGTTATATATATATATATATAATTTTATCTTATTTTATAGAAATAATAAATATTTTTTCATGTTTTTTCTTTCATTTGATTCTCAAAATTGCCTTAGATATAGATTGTACAAATGTTGTTATCCTCAATTAAGAGATAGTCAAAATCAAGCACTAGACTCTCAACCAAAGTCTTAACAGTTCCAAACTTGGGAATCTAGCCATTATAAGTTACTTGATGTAAATGCTTCTTCTAAGAAATCCAGTTAAATGGTTCCATCTAAGGCTTTTAGGACCTGGAACAGCTCTACTTAAGGAAACGAATTTAGATTTACTAATTTATTTAATCATCTTCATATGATACTGACTTAACGAGGTTGCAGTTTCATGTCAAATGATCAATTAAGAATTGATTATACCTAGCCAGAATATCTTTATATAGACTTGAGTTGATCCTTGTACACGAAAATGGAATAGTCTAACACATGCCATTGATATTTAACTCATTAAATATATTTGCAAAAAATGTATTCAGTGTTTACTCTTTGTTCATAGTGGTCTAATTCCTTCTTTGTTATAACAGCTAAATATTATCTTCCTGGTGATCACATTGTGCAAAATGGTGAAGCACTCAAATACTTTGAAACCAGACTCTAGCAGGTTGGAAAACATTAAGTAAGTGTTTTGTTTTTTAATTTTAGTACTTGGAAAAACTTAGTAAAAGCTATTTTCCACAGGGAACACATGAATACCTTCTATCAACTCTAGAAATTATCCAGAATGAAATTTTACTGATCAAGGTTGAGCTTCAGTGTTAACCATGTTACAGATACTGGTCAAAAATTTGGTAATTCTGTCCTGACTTAGAGGAAGAAATTGTTTCAGTGACTTCCTGTAAATTCCATATCACTGTAGCAATTTCATTTGACTTTTAAAATACAGTTCAAAATGATGTTTCTGTTTGCATGACTTGATATGATTATATTGTTTGTTTTGTTAAATGACTTTTTGATTTAAGGATTCTGAGCAGTTTCTACTCCTAATCCTATTCTCCTAAGAGAATTTACTCTATTACTATTGTTAACTTGAAGATTATCTGTTGTTTTCAAGCTAATTAAACAAATGTGTACTTTATCTCAATGCTGAATAAAAACTGCAATATCCTATTAATGGAAAAACTGCTATGTAATTAAAAGAAATTAATAGCTGTTGCTTTATAAGATCATTTTATGTAAGCATTTTCAGAGTTACTTTTTAAATAGGAAGTTTTATTCAAGTTAGTTTTAGTAGGATTATGGAAAATAATATTTTAATGTAAAAAAATGGCAGATTCTAGAGTAAGGGTAAATATGTTAACAAATCAGATGTTTTAGATAGGTTAGTGCCAGCTTCATTGCATGTTGCATGGTAAGAGAGAGAGCTAATCTTTAGCATCTCTCTCTTTTCTTCCTTTTCCTCTTTCTGTCTTCTCATCTACACCAGTAATTACCGTGTTTGTGATGGCTACTATAATACGGACTTACCTGGGTAAGGTAGAACCCTACATTAACAAGTTTATGGCATGATTTATATTTTTTACAAATCCGTCAGTATCATGAATTGCCCTTAATTTTTATAATTATTTTGGAGTATCTAATTTGCTATAGTATTTTAAACTATAATATGCCTTTATTTTTTAATTGCTTGCCTCTGCATTTTGACTTAATTTTGACTAATTTATAAAATATATAAATGCTTTCTTATTACTTTCTATTTTAATTCTGTCTAATAATTTTGTTTCTCTTTTCTGCTTATAATGCTTTCTAGCTATGAAGATAATAAGCCATTTATCAAGTAAGATCATTAGTTAGACATGGAATGCACTGGTTCTAAATCCTTCTCATTCCGTCCTATTTTCTACAGTTCTTTTCTCCTTAAGCTATTCATGATGAAATCTCTCAAAAATTATTTTATTTTGAAGTTGTTCTCATGTTTTTTTGTCCCATTTCAGCGAGGCTTCTTCATGCTTTATTTATAAACCTTAGGTCCACCTAAGATTAGTTTCTTAGAATCTAAAGTTTAGGTGCTAAGTAAATTATCTGCCATTTAACCTTTCTGTATGTGTCACATTGTTCAGTGTCATAAGAGTACAGCACAGGAATAAAAATATAGGAGTAAACTAATTAAGGACTCCTTGATTTCTTTTACCAAAATACACAAAAAGGGGGTTGTTTTTACACCTTGTATTTTAATATAGATTTGCTACCTTGTTTATTCTCGAGTAAGGAAAGGTCATACCTGCTGTTGCTGTTTTCACTGGAGGCTGCAGTACTAAATACTATTGTTCTTTCTTTAATCAATGAAAGGTTAAAGCCAAAATGCTGTTGAATATGAATGTGAACATAGAGAAAGTCAACTGCTACTACTGAAATGTTAATATTTATATATGCATCTCTTTTTCCCCTTGTTGAGCCTGTTAATAAAGTCCACTTTACTTTGCAGGTCGTGGGTGCTTGGTGCTTTTGCTCTTCTGTGTCTTCTTGGCCTAACCTGGTCATTTGGGTTACTTTTTATTAATGAGGAGACTATTGTGATGGCATATCTCTTCACCATCTTTAATGCTTTCCAGGGAGTGTTCATTTTCATCTTTCACTGTGCTCTCCAAAAGAAAGTAAGTGATTGAAAACACATAGATATTCTGCTTGCTTGTTTTTGATTGGAAAATAAGTAGAACAGAGAATATTTAATCTATAGTTGGACTTGATCTTAAATAGCATCATATTTTTAACCTTAATTTTAATACCTATCTGGAAATACAGGCTTCACATATGAAATATTCCACTATCAATCATCTTTTGGATTTCAGTTTGTGAGTGTAATAAACTTAGTTACTTATGTAAAGATTTCTTCTTTGCCAGAGGGGTCTACAATGTACATTATGCAAAGAATGCACAGGGTAAAGAAAAGGTCAAATAAATTCATTCTTTGCTTGACAAAGGGAATGCAGTGGGCCTAAATGAAATTGAGCATAAGGATAAATGGCCTTAATTTTAAAAAAGAATTAATAATTATGTTGCCTTTTGAATAACTTTTGAAAGACCTCAGATGTGGTACCTCACATCTTATTTTATCCTGATTTTATGTTAAATGGAGTCAGCAAAAATGATTCAAAAATTAAAGTTTAGGATGAAAAACATCGTGTAGCAAGAAAATAATAAACCTAAGAGAATGACTTAGCTGCATTTAGGTTTGAAATTTCCATACCTTTCATTAGGTATAGTCCTTTCTCTGTCTGCATATCTAATGTAGTCTTTTTATTCTGTTATTACTAGTTGGTCACTAAATTGAACCGAGAAATAGAATTGTGAAAGTGAAAACTATTATGTTTTCGGTCCTGACAAGATGATAGTGTTGTTACTTCCATCAGGTTTGAATAAGCTATAATTTTGAGATAATGACAGTGGAATGTGCAATACCGACAGATAATGTACATTCACAGCAATATAGGCATTAGACAAAACGAACACTGGAAGGTATTATTTGGATAAAATACCATTTTGATTGCCATTGTCTTGGTTATAGAGAATTTCAAAACAGTTAATAGTGGTTAAATGTGCAGGAAATTTTTTGTGAGATATCTAATAAAAATGAACTTTAACTTTTAAAATATTAGACAGGGATAACCTTAAAAATTACTTTTTCATTTTATGTATTTCCTACCTAAATCAGCTTTTGTATGTATGTGTGTGTGTATATATATAAATATATCCATATTTTTCTGTGTTGTTATCAAACATCTTTGACAGAGAGCATGAATTTAGTAAATGGGTGAGGTAGTTATTTCCTGTTATAGCTATATGTATTAATTGAACAGAGATTTTACTATGCCTTTTATATGAACAGTTATGTTTTAAAGCCATCATTTTTCACTTCTTTTGAACATGTTCTACTTAGTCTTGGGTACATCCTCTTGGATGCTGCAAGATGGTTTGTTAAGGAAATGATAAAGAATGATTACGTTAAAACCATGGTTCTTACAACTTGAATGAGCATATTTAGGCAAAGAAAATGCTTTGAAAACTCAACCCCATTGTTATGTGTTTTAATATGTGTAATTAAATAAAGGTAAGAGGATGGAAATGCAAATTCACCTAGATTTAAAGGTCCTTTAGTTACTTTAATGCTTCAGTTTGTAAGAAATAAGTGTCAGAGTCCTTGTTTTTGAAGGCACGTATTGATGATAGAATGGTAAGGGAAAACAAGCCTTTGAGTGTTTTTTTTGTTAACCTACTAGTAAAAATATTATCTTCTACAACTTTGTCTTGTCTGTCTTATAATTTCAAAGTCTGGCTCAAAGCTACAATAAAACATGCTTATATGCCAGTATAGCTGCCCGAAACTCTGGACATGCTGTCCACCTCCCACCCCATTAGCCCACCCTCGTCATGCCCCCTCCCCTTTAGGAGTGACCCGATCATTTAGCTGTTGTTTGGATGGCTTATTTTTCTTCAGCTTAAACTTTCTTTCTAGGCCTAACAACTTTTTAAGCTATTCATATATCCAGGCTCCAGGGGAAAAGGGAAATTACATGGGTAACACTCATTAATGTGAATGGAAATTATATAAATAGTTCCCTTGTGTGCTAATGAAGTAAATAGATATCCTAGACTCTCTACACTAAATGTTAAAGCTAGACACATCAGAAAATGAAGAAAACACTCCAACCTAATTAATGGCAAATGTAACCAAAGTTCCTTTTTTTTCTTTATTCTTGTGCTAAAGGAGCCATCATTCTACAAAACTGTGCCACCCAATAAAAGAGGTTTATGTATTGACGTACCTTAAGAGAGCATGAAGTATATAAAACTTAAATAACTGAATTACAGAATGGTTAAATGTAATGTAGCAAGGAAAATATTAAATTTTTTGCCTTGTTTTTCTGGCCTGAAATTTAAAAATTGAGATTAAAAACTAAAAAATTGATAGCTAAGCTTTATAAGAAAATTGCCATTGTATATTAATGAATAATCAACATTTACATTATGGCAACAAGGTATAAAACATTTCTATATGTTATATCACATTACAAAGATCCTATTAATCAGTCTAGCAGGCAGAGATATTTTTTCTGATTACTGTTTCAACAATTTCCATAGCTAAATCTTAGTGGAACATCCGTTCTTTTCATTTGTCTCTGCTACTTCCTTTTAATTAAAGAGAGGAAACAGAGCACAGATATGTTCATATTAATTCCTTTTTCTCATGGTTATTGAATGCAGGTACGAAAAGAGTATGGAAAGTGCTTCAGACACTCGTATTGCTGTGGCGGCCTCCCAACTGAGAGCCCTCACAGTTCAGTGAAGGCATCAACCACCAGAACCAGTGCGCGGTATTCCTCTGGCACACAGGTAACAGAAGAGTTTGACAGCATCCTTAATTAACCTTATTTATAGAAAGCCTACTGAGACATTTTCTGTTCAGATGCACTAATTGTGTTCTCATTATAACAATCTAGATGGCAAATACTTGCTTTTTTTGTATGTCGGTTTCTTTTAAAATATTTCTTGAAATCATTCTTTCAGGTGTAAACATCCATTTTTTGAGGGGGGTTCTTTAAGAACTATGTCATCTTCATTATTACATCCCAAGTTCATATGGCATAGTGCGTGGCTCCCAGTGGGCACTCAGTAAACAGTGGTAGAATAATTAATCATCTCCACCTTTAAAAAAAAACAACAACAACTTTTAAGAGTAGAAGACTAAGTGCCCCATAGTAGAGAAGCAATGAGACTGTAGAGACTACCTTAATATTAGACCAGACACAACATGCATTCTTTAAAAAGCCAGCTGATAAACTGACACATATTGCTTAGGTTAAATCTTTGTGTGCCTTTAATAAGGTAAGCTTGGGGAAACTAACATAAATATCTGTCTTGCTGTTTTATGTCAATAGAGTCGTATAAGAAGGATGTGGAATGACACTGTGAGAAAACAATCTGAATCTTCTTTTATCTCAGGTGACATCAATAGCACTTCAACACTTAATCAAGGTCAGTTACTAGGAAAATTTGAGTTTACAATATAAATTTTGTAATTATAAGTGGTAAAAACACTTATAATAATGCTAAAAAAAAGTGCTTAACTTTTCTCAGTGGGTTTGCATCACAAACTCTTAAACCTGAGTCAGTTTTTACTATCACTGATAAAGTACATGTAAAATCTTTGTGTTCAGTAATGTTATGCAAAGATAGTTTTAACTCCACATTATTAGGGTAAGGCTAGATAAAAGTAAAAATTGAAAGTACATTTTCAATGTTTTCCTAGTGAGTGTAAATTTAGCCTTTCTAACCAAGAGACACTTACGAAGCTTTCTTAGAACAACTAGCGTAGTCGATTTCTGCAGTGAAAATTCTTATAAAGTTATTTTACGTTTCTTTCAAAAAGTGGAACCGTAAGTTTTAAAAACATAGTAAATATCTTTTAACAAAATTTACATGAAAGAGTTTATGTAAGAAATTACATAAAGTTTTTTTCTGTTTACATTACTATTTTTGGATGTCTCTATAATTCTTATTTAAAATAAGCTGAGAAACAATTATTTAGCAATATAGGAGCACATGTACGCATATTCTTAAGTAAAAGCTTAGTAAATTTCAATTTGATATGAAAAGGCATATGTTACTGTATTTTTACTTGGAAAGATAATTTATGCAAGTAATGTCAGTTTTAATGTGCTGATTTGTAATATAGTATAAGTTATATTTTATCACAATGAAATATGAAAGCCGCTATTTTTAGGTGTTGGCATTGTGCTGACAAGATGTTTTAAAAATGAAAAAAAAAGTTGTATATATGGCATGAAAACAACTTGAATTATGAAACATTTTTAGTTAAATTACATTAGCTGTGCAAAAGATATGTTGGATAAGTATTGAAAGATTTGTAATTTGTCAATTAGAAGAGAGAAGTGCATTTAATCCACTGATCTGATGTTTTCCCTAATTCTTTTAAGATGACTATCAAAAAATAAATGAATTATTCAATGATTCATTTTTGAAACCTGGCAAATAAGATTACAGGATGAAACTTCTTGCTGTTTAGAATTCGTGAATGGTCTAATAATTCATTATACAAAGTGCTTTTTTTTCTCAGCATGACTTCTTTTGCATATACTAAAAGAACCTTTTGCAGTGTGTCATACTTTACCTGTTTGTGAAAGTTGTTTTTCCTCCTGCTTGTATTAAAGTTGGTATTAACACAGATGCTTTCATGAGGGATAATCCCACACCTATAAATTCAGAAGTTTGAGATTCCCTCTTCTGGACCTCAGTGGTTACGTTTTTAATATTAAGCAGTAACATTTTGAAACATAATGTTGATCTCTCTGCATTTAATTACCATTTTTGTTTAACAGTGATTTTGTATAAATTAGTAAATGTCATCCTCAGCAGGTGTTTGCTTGGGGGACATAGAAAGCACCTGTGAATTACTGAAATTTAACTTCCTTCTCCCCTTTCTACTTCAAATTAGTAGTTCAAATACAGTCAGAAAATTTCAGCAGATTTTGCATTGCCAACTTGTCCACTACCCTTGATGAACACAAAAAGTACTTTACTGCAACTGTAACATTAAAATAAGAGAACTGATTTTTTCTTCTGTTTTTTGTTTTGTTTTGTTTCTTGCTTTAGGAATGACTGGCAATTACCTACTAACAAACCCTCTTCTTCGACCCCACGGCACTAACAACCCCTATAACACATTGCTCGCTGAAACAGTTGTATGTAATGCCCCTTCAGCTCCTGTATTTAACTCACCAGGTGTGCTTATACTTACGAATAAAACTACCTTTCTTTGCTGCTAAACAGAACTCTGGTCTTTGCCCTTTAAAAATGAAGACCCTCAAGTTGCTATTGTCTTTTATTATGACATCCTGAGTTTCTCAATTTAAAAAATTATGGTATTGCCCATGCCAGGCTTCCAAAACTGCACTATATTATAGTAAAATCTCGGTCATGATAGTATTTACCAATAATTATCCATGTTTTTAACACAGGTGGCATAAATCTTAATATATTATTACAGGACTGACATCACATGGTCCGAGAGCCCATCTTCAAGATTTATATCATTTAGAGGTATCCTATCTATGTAATATATTGTTCAGTTGACTCTAAAGCTTGCTGACAGAATTTGCTTCTGAAATGAATTAGCTAATAAAGATAATTTGGATATCTAGCTATAGAAAACTGTTCAGCATTATCAATATAACCAAAACTATAGTATAGTGCAGCTTTATGGTTGTTTTTCCTTTTTCTTAAGGAAACTCTTTGCATAAAGTTAATTTCAGTCAGCATATATCTATGTTGGGGGAGGGAAGAGACTATCACTATTCCAATCCTATATTACCATAATTTCTAATAGCTTATTTTAAAAATCATATATATCCTGTATTAACAACACTTTCAAGATTTTGTTAAAAGTTATCATATAGATATTGCTAGTGTATAATCTTAATTTATGATTAATATTTGACACTAAATTAAATGCAAAACTTCGTTTCATTTTTTTCTTAAAATTCTTTTTTAACGTAACTGCAGCTTCTCTTTTCATTCTCTTGTTTTCTTACTTTCCTTATGCTTTCCTCTAGCAACCTACAGAGAGACAAGTATGGGAGTAAAACTTAACTTTGCCTATCAAATGTAAATTTTTTCAGCATGATTTTTAACGGGCACAATTAAACATAACTAGCAGTCATGAAGTAGACTCAGCGGGCAAGTGGTTCACAATTTGCAGCTAAAATGTTCCCAAATTCAAACAGTATATCCATACTGCTTTTTGTCAGTAGAAGCTGTCTGTAGCAAATGTTGTCCATTCTTAAATATCTGCAATGCTGAAATAATTTGCTATTTAAAGCCTGAAGTACTGTCAACCAAAATGCTTAATAATTGACTTATTTCTGCAGTCCCACAGTAATCTTGCTACAGGCTGGGGAAAGTCTTCAAATGAATTACGTGAACTTGGGCAGAAAAAGTTGCCTCTTCAAAACCAGTCAAAGATGTGCTTAAATCTGCAGTATATCATAGAAAACACCTTTTGGAATACCCAGTATACATTTCTATATTTATTAAGCAACAATGGAAAGAAAAGAAAAATGTTTGGCTGGCAAGACAGAACCTCAAAAGAGGAAAAGAATGCTAGCATGTGTTCCATGTGTCACCTAAAACTTAAAATGCCAGTTGTTTTGTAGTAGGTGGATCTTTATAAGTAAAGTTTGTGGCACATATCTGAGTTTATAAAGCGAGAGAATTGTCAACAAAGCTAAAGGGAGCCTTACAAATAACCATCATAGCTTTATTTTGTTGCACATGGAGGGATACAAATTGAGTTGTCAGTTTTTCAAATGTAGAAGCGGGGTCAGGGTTTTAAAAATAACACAAGTTTTATTACTTTAAACAAATATAATTCATAAGTTTTCTCATTTTTTGCTAATGATTTATCCAACAATTGTCAGACATTAACAAATGCCATGAAGTTTGTGCCAAATTATACAAAGATTCTTTTTCTTAGAGAAATTGTGTTTTCTAGGATAATCTGCAGCTTTAAGAGTGGAGTGAGCTCAAAAAGGGAAATTTCTTACTTTTTCTAAGAGTTAAATTTTTTCCTAAACTCCTCCAAGCCTTGCATACAATGCAGCAGCCTCACAGTGGTCAGTTTCATTTCAATAACATCATTTCATTTTTTTTTTTCCAGACCTATCTGTAGGCAAGTGATTTTCTTTTCTCTAGGATTTTGAGAACTTTCCATGGTGCAGATCATTTAATTTTTTCTAAAACTTTTTTTTCCCATTTGCCTGCAAAGCACTGTGATGTCTTAGTTTACATGTTTATGTGTCTGTAGAAAATGCAACTGTGATTCAAATAGAGCATGTTGCCATATTTTTTTCCTCCTAAACCTCTTTTCATATCTTCAGCGATTTATTCAATCATTCATTTGTTTAGCTATAAAAATATATTAGGCAAGGCTGACACCCTTCTCCCATTCCATAGTTAATATTTATTCTTGATTTAATTTCTGTGACCCATACTTAAGAAATCTCCAACATTTCTGCGTTTGACCTCCATGCCCATGGTGTCTATGGGCCAGACTCGTACAGTAGACTCTGCTGGTTCATTCGGTGCTGTCACTGTGACTGATGCAGACTGCAGGGCTGCAGGCAGATCTTGACCATTAAAAGCCTGGGGCCATTGCTATTAGAGAGATTATTCATACCAAAAGAATCAAAATGACAAAAAAACATTAAGTGAAAAAAGACTGCTATTGCTGGTAATATAATTTGTTGAACCCTTGCTCTGACTAAGTTGCTGAGAAGCTTAGAAATTCTTCATCATGTTACAATAAATCATTTTACTTTCTTTTATATATCAGCTACTCTTAGGCCAGATAGCCTGAGCAGACAGACATGATGTGAGTTGTCCAAAGTGAGTCATTTCACCTGCTGTCTGTCATGTTGTTGGATGGTGCTTGTGGGCCCCTGGTCCAGTTAGTATGAGAGATGGCTGTCTTTGTTTAACATGAATTCTTTGTATCTGTCCATTTTTTCATTCTCTCTCTCTCTTTTTTTTTTTTTTTTAACTTCATCTCCAGAAAAAGGAAATGTTAGAATGTTGTTTAAAAAGTTTGCTTGCCAGTTCTGTGGGTTTATGTTGTACATTTGCCTTTGGTTTTTGTATGTGACTTGTTCCTTTTTAATTTAGTGTTGTTTAGGACAAATTCCGTTAATTTTATTTTTATAAGCCATAGTCTTGTACTTTAAAATGTAAATGTCACTAATGAATTGCTTTGCATTAACTATGCAAGGGCATGGAGTGAAGTCTTCTTTGTAACAGTGTCAGAGATTCGACCAAAAATCAATTAATAACTACTGTCTCCTCGAAATTATAATATTTGTATGCCATCTTCCCTCCCTGGAAAACAGTATTATTCTTTAACATTTTTTCCTGCTATCTAAGGGTTTACAACTGTTTACAGTTGGGAATGCTGGAAAGCCTGGCACTTTTCAAGTGTTAGCTTTCAAATACAACTTTGTCCTGAACGACATTAAAAAGTTTTGTACAAAAGCAATTAAAAATTCTTTAGGAGGAACAGAGGCAGTAACAGAAACCCCCCCTTTTCTATTTCAGGACATTCACTGAACAATGCCAGGGATACAAGTGCCATGGATACTCTACCGCTAAATGGTAATTTCAACAACAGCTACTCTCTGCGCAAAGGGGACTATAGTGAGAGCGTGCAAGTCGTAGACTGTGGACTAAGTCTGAATGATACTGCTTTTGAGAAAATGATCATTTCAGAATTAGTGCACAACAACCTACGGGGCAGCAGCAAGACTCACAACCTCGAGCTTACACTACCAGTCAAGCCTGTGATTGGAGGTAGCAGCAGTGAAGATGACGCTATCGTGGCAGATGCTTCATCTTTAATGCACGGTGACAACCCAGGGCTGGAGCTCCATCACAAAGAACTCGAGGCCCCACTTATTCCTCAACGGACTCACTCTCTTCTGTACCAACCCCAGAAGAAAGTGAAGCCCGAGGGAACTGACAGCTATGTCTCACAGCTGACAGCCGAGACTGAGGACCACCTACAGTCTCCCAACAGAGACTCTCTCTATACAAGCATGCCCAATCTCAGAGACTCTCCCTTTCAGGAGAGCAGCCCCGATGTGGAGGAAGACCTCTCTCCCTCCAGGAGGAGTGAGAATGAGGACATTTACTATAAAAGCATGCCAAATCTAGGAGCTGGCCATCAGCTTCAGATGTGCTACCAGATCAGCAGGGGCAATAGTGATGGTTATATAATCCCCATTAACAAAGAAGGGTGTATTCCAGAAGGAGATGTTAGAGAAGGACAAATGCAGCTGGTAACAAGCCTTTAATAGTGCAGCTCAGTGATTCCTCCGGCCACATGCAAGAATTAAATAAATAAAGACACCTCTGGCCCTGTGCATCTCCCTCAGAATCTCCTTGAGGACATGACTGACTCTGTTGACCTGTGGTTTCTAGTGTAAAAAAAGAAAGATGACTGAACCTTGCAGTTCTGTGAATTTTTATAAAACATACAAAAAGTTTGTATATACACAGAGTATACTAAAATGAATTATTTGTTACAAAGAAAAGAGATGCCAACCAGGTATTTTAAGATTCTGCTGCTGTTTAGAGAAATTGTGAACCAAGCAAAACAAACTTTCCAGCCATTTTCCTGCAGCAGTTTGTGAACTAAATTTGTAAATATGGCTGCACCATTTTTGTAGGCCTGCATTGTATTATATACAAGACGTAGGCTTTAAAATCCTGTGGGACAAATTTACTGTACCTTACTGTTCCTGACAAGACTTGGAAAAGCAGGAGAGATATTCTGCATCAGTTTGCAGTTCACTGCAAATCTTTTACATTAAGGCAAAGATTGAAAACATGTTTAACCACTAGCAATCAAGCCACAGGCCTTATTTCATATGTTTCCTCAACTGTACAATGAACTATTCTCATGAAAAAAATGGCTAAAGAAATTATATTTTGTTCTATTGCTAGGGTAAAATAAATACATTTGTGTCCAATTGAAATATAATTGTCATTAAAATAATTTTAAAGAGTTTGAAGAAAATATTGTGAAAAGCTCTTGGTTGCACATATGTTATGAAATGTTTTTTCTTACACTTTTGTCATGGTAAGTTCTACCCATTTTCACTTATTTTCCACTGTATACAGCGTTCTGCTTTGACAAATTAGTCTTTATTACATTTAAATTTCTTATTGCCAAAAGAACATGTTTTTTGGGGAGAAAACTCTTTGAAGCCAGTTATGCCATGCCTTGCACAAATGTGGTGAAATCTAGAAAAGATTGTGTGTCACCCCTCTGTTTATTCTTGAACAGAGGCACAGAGGGCACTGGGCACTTCTCACAAACTTTCTAGTGAATAAAAGGTGCCTATTCTTTTTTAAAAAAATAAAATAAAACATAAATATTACTCTTCCATATTCCTTCTGCCTATATTTAGTAATTAATTTATTTTATGATAAAGTTCTAATGAAATGTAAATTGTTTCAGCAAAATTCTGCTTTTTCATCCCTTTGTGTAAACCTGTTAATAATGAGCCCATCACTAATATCCAGTGTAAAGTTTAACACGGTTTAACAGTAAATAAATGTGAATTTTTTTTCAAGTAGTTAACGTGCACTTTAATGTATGATACATAATTGGCTTTAACACACTGGTCCTTTCTAACCGCAGCCCCTTTGTACTATAGCCCATGGATATATGAAAGGCTGCAATATGTTGCCTGTTTGTTCTGTGTACTGAACAGCATATAATGTATTTGTGTTCTAATCACCCATTACACATGCGCAAAGAATGGCAGAAAAATTTCAGTACAGAAGTATACTGAAAGTATTTTATCTTTGTTAGTCATATTGCATCAGAACACAAAAAGAAAATAAAACTAAAAAAGCAAGAAGCAGGGTTGGAAATTCTACTACCATATTTGGGCATCATAAGAAAATTGATTTTTCAGCAGAATTGAGAAATTCCTAAAATATATTTTTATTGTTTAAGGATTGTAAGTATCCCTATAGGCAGCTGCTGATGACAGTATTTGTTACCATGGAAAGTTTTTACTCCAAGATAAAAAATTATATATATATAATATATAATGTTATATAATTGAATCCCAGCCAATAGATTTTTCCTGACTACAACATAAGTATACCAAGTCCTTTTAAAACTTAGTGATTCTTTCAAGTGCTTCCACTAAGTTAGAAATCATTTTATGTGTACAAACTTAGCCATGCCTTTTAAGTTTAATGAGTAAAGAGAAATGTTTTATATATTTAATATTAAGGTTAATGAAATGGGGGAGAGAATGTATTCACAAGTTAATAATACCTAACAAGCTGAAGATTAACTCTCCAAGAAATTATATTCATATTCAAATAGATATTATTTTATTTCTCTTGCTAAAATCCTTTAGGAATTTATAAAATTATTTGCTAGAAGGGGACATTAGTCAAACATTTTAATTATCTGGTTTGTTACACTTCTTCATTTCAAAGCCTGAAACTATACAGTATTGTATGCTTCCCAGTATACAGGCTAACTAAAGTTGGGCTGGTTAAGTAATGAATTATCAAAACAAACAAAAAAGACAGCATTGATTATTCAGTTGGTCCTAGTGGGTGCTCATTGTTTCTCTTGAGGGAGTTCCCAAATAGAACTCTGGTATGATGTGAACAAGTACATAAGTACCATTCTGCCTAAATGGTTAATGTTCTCTTTAGAAGAAGTGATTTATAATAAGTTATTATCCTAAAGAATACAATTTGGAAGCTATCATTTATCTGTGTCATGAAAAGAAAAATTGTTTTTAAAACAGACTTTTTAAAAATATATATATAAATCTTGCCTTACAGTCCATGCAAGATTTACCCCTATTAAAAGGTCATTTATTAAGTTTAAAACTTTTACTTTGTTTTATTTCTGACTGCCTTTTTAATTCCATTGATTAGCCCACTTTCTTTGGGTCTGCCCAAGGATTTCCGCATCCTTGATTATTCTCTTTGTGATAGTCACATCTGTAAGCTTTCATAAAATCATATTATTGTAACTCTTCCCAGGGACAGTTACTCTATTGGACTATTAATAAGAATTTTTGCTTCCATTTATTTTAAATGTGACTTGATACAGGTTAGGCAGCATTCTCTTTATTGTAAAACATAGGCTTGTGTTTTTTCTATTTGCTAAAAAGAAAGTAAAGCTTATACAGCTTTATGCTTATCTAATATGATTTTAAAATCATTTACAGGAAAATCCATACAAATCTATAAATTATTTAAATGTGTTAACTCTGACTCATCTACATTCATTTGATGATAACTACATATAAAAGTTTATATGTAAAAAATTTTTTTAAAAATTATTTGTTAGAAAAGCACCACCACTATCCCCTCTCCCCAAAAGGAAAGGCGTCAGGCACAAATTCATTCTAAATTTTAAAAGGAAAAGTCATGTGCCCTTGTTTTAGGGGTATATTCACAATGCTTTATATTTTTATTTAAGTGGGGAAAGAGAATGTACTTTTCCATACTTCAGTCTCGAATAGTAGTCTTAGAACATCTTTAAGATTTTCTCCTGGGGTGGGTTATTTTGTAAAAATTTTAACTAGAATTTTTATTGCAGTAATAATGCTCTAAGTACAAAAACTTGAAAGGATGTATAAAAGTTGAATTTCTGAAATTAAAGCAATTTTTGAGATTTTCTTGATACTGAAATTTCCTTTAAGGATAGTACTCTGCAGTGTTTCACAAATAAAACATAGTAATAAGAGCTCACACGATTCTGTTCCAGATATTTCTCTTTCCATTAAACTGTTATATTAAATCTCTAATATCTGAATGAAAAATTATTGGTATGTTGAATATACATGAGAATTGCTTCACAGAGTAATAAAATTAGCATGCTTTTGGTGAAAATGCTGTATCACATGCTTCCTGCTCAGCATCAAAGCTGATTTTGAGTGGTTCTTAAATAGTATGTATTATCCAACGGGAAGCATTAGTGCTAAAGAATGAATAGTAGCAGGCTTGGAGATTAATTCATGACAATCTTAAGTATCATTTGAATGATTTGGAATGAGAATTTTTTTTACATTGGTTTGATTCTTTCTCCAAGTGATCATAGAAACACAGTATGTTAGCTAAATGCACCAAGCCAAAAATTTTGAATGTTTAAGAATATTACATTGTAACCTCCACATACTTTGTGCATGTCATTGGTGCACTATTTCAAAATGTGCACTAATGAAGACTCCTGGAAGTTACCCAAGTTCATTTTAAGGCACTATGGCCACTGAGCTTTGAAGGCGTAACATATCTCTGTCAGAGGATATTAATAATAAGCTGGTGTACATGCACCATGTAATTAGGCTAATTAAATGTGCACTATAAGTGTTTTTCAAATATTGGCAATAGACCACTCCTCATCTCTTAATAGGGCTTCTCTAGGGTCTTCATCCTTTTCCTGGTGGCATTGTTTTGTGTGTGTGCAGTTTGTGAGAAGGAAGGTCTTCAGAGGCCAGTGTGATTTTTAAAGGCTATTGTTTTAAATGGTGAAATTGGCATTTAACATTATGGATCACTGTATGAAATAAAACAACAGAACAGGTAACCTATGAAAATTGAGCTCACCAAAATCTTTACCCTTTGTGGGGTTAGGGAAAAAAAAAATCTGAATCTTCCACACATTTCTTACATTGAAGCTATAAGACAAAAATAAAAATCAATTAGAAATGTTCAAAAGGCATAGTTAATCTTTAGCAAACCAATGTCTTGTGCACGAAGGACTGGTGATGAATGATGAATTTGTGAGTATTCTGAAAGTTTTTCATAAGCACTTTTAAATCATGTTAGAACTAAGCTTTTTAAAACATTTTGGCAGTTGCAACATCATGACTTGTTTGATTTTATTAGGCAAAAGTGACTTTTCTTTTGATACTCTTTTAGAAAGGCCAACAGCTACTATATAGAACCACCTGGGAACAGTAATGATAAGTATCAGAAATATTGATTAGATGAAGGATGCATTTATGTGTTTCTGCTTAAATATAAATCTTAATAAATGGCTTTTAAACCAAAACATAGCACTAGCATACAGTAAATTCCTTTAATGCTAATGAAGGATCTACAAAACAAGAATTTGCTGTGTATTTTTAAAAAATGTCTCAGACTACATGTTTTTGTCCTATAATTTTCCATATTGCAACTAATAAAACTACTAGCACCTGCTGTTTAATACATGCTTAATGTATGCCAAGGTCTGTATTAAATTTTATGTTCTTTATTGCTTTTAATCCTCTCCACAACCCTTTGAGAAGGGTACTCATGTTACCCACTTTGGCAAAGGAAGAAAAAAAAAATTTGCTTAAGGTCTCCCAGCTGGTGGATGGCTTGTTAGGATGATAACTTGATCTCGAGTCTGAGCATTTAACCATCATGTGACACCCTGGGTTTTACTTGGAGTTCTAAGAGTTTTCCTTCATGGACTTTTTCTTCTTTCTCTGCTGATAGTTGCAGAGGATTGGGTTTGTTTGTTGTGTCTTTTTTTTTTTTACTCTATGGAGAGAAATGAAGTATGGAAGTTAGTTTAAGTCAAAGTGTTTCAAAAGAAGTTATGCTTGCTAAAAGATAATCTGTTTACCTCCAAAAGGTAAATTTTAAGTAGAAGTGGGTCCATTAGCTGGAGAGAAGTCAAATGTACTTTATTTGTCCCTTTTGGAGATGAGAAAAAGATCATCAGGAAGGAATTGCAGTGAGGACAAAAATGTCAAAAGAATTTTGATTCAGGCCACCCAAGTCCTCACCCCATCAATAAACTAACACTGGCTTACTCATTCAGCAGATTAAGCTTTGTTTGAGTCACCAGCTAAACGGAATCAATAAGCACAAAAACTGGAAAACAATTTATTAAAGTATGTGACATTTGTTATTTCCCTCAACACCAAACAAGAACAATGAAATAGCCATGTGAAAAATCAAAATGTATGTTGTTCACTTATATTTGCGTTAAAGGGAATATTGTTTAAATTTCCTCTGTGTATGTGTGTACCACTATTTAGGACTTTAAAACTTCATAATTTAGCTCTGTCTTTAACAGGTAGGCAAAGCTTTTTCTCTTAAAAATTGTTTGTACTAAAATAATATTTTTCCCGAAAATGGGCCCTGCAGAGCCCTGGAATTATAACAGAGAGCTCAGAAGGATAAGCCAGGTGGTGATGGGGGTGTGGGTTCCTTTGTGAGTTTGTCTGAAGTGTAGTCCACTAAACCAGGCAATGTACTGGTCTCTATACAACTTACTGCATTCGTTGTCCAGGATAAGTAGTATTACAAGTTAGGAAACCGAGGCTTTAAAAAGTTAAGTACTTCAACGTAGGCCTCTAGAGAGTGGTGAGGTCAGAATTCATACTTTGCTCTTAGGCACTATTCCATTCTGGCCCTGGGGGACAGGCTGCCTGGCTAGAGTCCCCAGGAGCTCAGCAGCTGTTACTTAGCACAACAATGGAGTCACGGGTCACCTGCTTTCTAGAGACCTACTTGTTACGAAGCTGGTCCTGGTGTCGAGGTAAAGGAAGAGTATGTAAGGGATAGGACTCACTGCCTGGGCTCCTGCCGGAGGTGGACACTCTCCCCTGGACAGCCCCTGCTGAGGACTGCCTGGGTGAGGGACTTGCTGGCGCCGTGCCCTTCTCTGCACTGCTCTCCAACTCCTGCCTGCCTGTGCTCCTTCCCGCTTTCCCTCCCCTATTTCTCTTCGAGCTTTTTGTTTTTCTTTTTCTCTTTATTTCCCCCTTTTGTATTGTTTACTTGGTTTTTAAAACTTATTTAGTTCTTAGTCACATTTACTTTTACCTATCTTTTCATTTCATGGGAGTTTCGATATTTTTCTTAGCATAAATATTTTAGTTCGTGGGTTTGGTCTTTCATTGTCTCCTGATCTCTAACCTTTTTAAAAATCTCGTATATTTTATATTATTTCTTGATACTAACGTTTTCTCGTTATTGGAATATAAACTTGCTTATATCTAATTTGTCTTTTAATCTACTTTTTTAGTTCCCTCCTAATTTTCTTCTTGCCTTTCACATTCTTTAGATACTAAAAAGCCCCTTTGTTTCTTTTAACTTTTTCTCACCTATTGTTTTAATAATTAGCAAGAAATAGAAATATGGCCGTGAAGATGGTAGCATGGAAAAGAAGCCTCCAGCATTTCAATCCTACCTGTAATTCAAGGGCCAATTAAGGAGTGGAGGACCCTGAAATTGTAGAAGCTATGTAGACTTGTAGAAAGAATTCAGAGATAATAGTGTGATGGGGAATAGAATATGCATAAGCAAGGTGATTTCATGTCTCTGGTCCCATGACATACAGAATGACATTTTTTAATGTTTCTCTAATCCTTTTCAGTTATCTTGACCACACCTAACTCAATAGTAAAATTTTATCAAGTCATTATCAGAGTCACCTTTAAAACTCATTCCTCTCCAATCATTTAATCAGTATATACAATATTTAGTGAAATTTTATCATTATAGTAGGTACAGCTGATTAGTTAGTTATATTGGTTCCACATCATGGTGAGCTAAAGTCTGGGGATTCATTGTGATCTCTATCCTCAGATTTATACCAGAACAACTAGAAAAGAAGGTAAATTTCTGTGTTTTCCCTAGTCAGCCAGGTGTGGCCATTGAGGGACTCCTAGCTTCCAGGTGTAACAATTCCACTTAAGTGCTCTGTGATTTTAGACACAACTTCTTTGAGATCAGTTACACCAAATCTAAAGCAAAAATAATTGCAACCCTTGATGTATCTCTTAACTAAAGAGTAATATTAATACCATAAAAACTCCCCAAATTGATTTTAGTCAATTGACTTTTCTGAATAACATCAGTTCTTCAGTCTCTCTGTTAAATGTATGGACAACTGCAAGCCTGTTTGCAGCTACAGTGGCTATTGTTATTCTGTAACTTAATTAAATATTATATACTGATTAAATGAGTATAGGGAAAAGAAATGTCTTATTTGTCATGTCTTATTAGCGTGTCTTATTAGCCTGAGACAAAAGAAATTTACTGTTAAACAGTAAACAAAACAACTGGAAAATACTAGAGAAATTAATAATAAAACTCTGAAAGGATTCTGTACTCCAATTACCCCACAAATGTCTGCAGATTTTCAGCCCCATTTAAAGAAAGAGAAACCAGACATTGTAGACGTTGCATTATGGGTAGAATATATGCAAGAAAACAGTTTGGGACTCCAATCAGCAAACTGATGCTCAAGGAAAAACCTGTGCCCCTGCATAAACTGACTTGATAAACCAGCCAAAGTCCTACTCAGATTGAGTAAAACGTCTTTTGCAGAATTTAATTGTATTTGCTTAATACAATAAATTTACCCTTATAGTTAATTATCCAAATAATTAATTATCTGAAGTATTTGTCACATATTTCAACATAAAAGTATTTATATCCATTTCTTATATATTTACCCCAATTTTAGTATTCATGTTGTATGACAAAATATTCATATAAATAATTTAATGAAGAAGAGGCATTATGGTTATGGGAACTTTGGATTCACATAGACATAGGTTTAATCCTTTGCTCTCTCGGGCAAATTACTTAACCTCTCTCAAATTGTTTCCTCCTCCGTAAAATTGGAATCAGCCTACCTTGTCAAGGGTTGCTGTGCAGATTAGAAATAATGTATGTAAAGTGCCTTAGCACAGCGTCTGGTGCGTGATAGGCACTCAATAGATGGTGGCTGGCTTTCTTTAGAAAGATATTGTGAGTACTATAAACATCTTGTGACTTTTCAGTTTTAGAAAAATAATCATCAGGACTTCAACTTATCTTCCTCAAGCCATGTGGCCAGGATATATCAATAACACTTAAATGAAAAAATGCACCAACAGCCACCAGGCTCATACCTACAAGGGATGGGTTTCTGTCTAGAACTCTAGGGAATCCTCGGCTTCCTGTTGCGATCAATGTTAATGAAAGCAAAGGGGAACAGGCCTCTGACTCTCCTTTTGGAATATTAACTTACCTAATTAAAAATTATGTATCCTCTGCAAAGAAGTGTCACTCAGTTTTTCTACTTTACTGTCCTATTTTTCCATTTCCTTCCTTTTTGCCTTCTTATTCCTACAAAGCAGTAGGCAAACTTTTTTTTTATTTGTTTCCTCTTTCCTTCAAGTGATGAATATTGGTTGAGTTTGTGTTTCATGCGTAAAAACAGGTGGTAGAACAGAGTTTCTTTACAGATTGTCTCTCTGCCCTTGATTTCTTTGCTTCGCTGATTTTTGCACCTTTTTGTGAGAGGGAGGTGATCATAGTTTCAGAATGGATTTTGTATCCCTTCTCCTTTGGTTTTCTCTTGTTTGCATTCTGCTCAATTGTTCTATGTATTCTCAAATCAGCTTACATTTTTTTTTAAGGTTAAAAAGTAAACTGTCCTTCCTGGAAGACTTAACTGGACAAACTTTGTAGCTTAGTAAATTCTAGCCAGAGTTAATATAAGCCTTTGTACGTGAAGTCTTACCCAGTCACAGAAGTAGAACTGACCATTCACCAAAGTTCAATTAGTAATTCTGATGCTGGGAATTGAGATTTCCTAATGGGATGCAGCTGTGCGGGCATTTTAGCACTTATTGTCGAGTTCTGACCAGGCTGGAAGTAGGGAGATGGGGCGTGAAGATGGCAGACTGGAGAACTTGGGGAGGAACATGAGCTCGCACAAAGTGCCGATTCCATTTCAGCCAAGAAAGAGGAAGAGGGAGTGAAGTCATTTTGCTGTTGAAGGTTGAGGAAACATTGAAACTAAGTTCAGTTTGCTTTCTCAAGAACAGTAGCAGTGATTGCCCCTTGGGTTGCTGCAGCAGTAGGTATGTGTTCGGTCAAGAAAAAATCGTTGCCTCAACCTCACAGTGTCTAGACCAGGCACCTAGAATCATATTGTCAATACACTTCCATCCAGGATTAGGTTTGTTTTTATATACAGGCATGTGGTTTTCTCTTGGCTGTGTGAAAATTAGAGACTAACATTTACTGATTACCAACTCTTTGCTAATCTCTGTATTTAAACCCTTCATGAACATCACCTTATTTTTAAAATTCCAATTCTTGTAAGAATCTGAGGACATAAATACTACTATTATTTGCATTTTATAGATGAAGAAACAGGTTTAGCAAGGTGATGTAACTTACTGAAGATTTAAGATCTAGTCATTGGGAAATCTGAAAGCATAAGTTCCTAAGGATCATGTCAGGATACAATTGACATGCCTTAAAACTGGGAGAGATATTTAAAACGATAATTACGACCTAAGAAGATTAAGGCTCTCCTATTGTGAGAACATAGAAGAGAGAGTGATTGAATCTGAAAGGGGTGCTGAGATATGCTTTATAGAGGACCTGGAGCTGGAGCTGGGCTTTGAAGGATAAGTAGGAGTTTCCTAGGTGAGCAGAGTGGAGTGAAATCATTCTGGGTAGAGGAAACAACATATTCAATATAATTGGTATAAGAAGTTCAGTGTGCCTGGAACAATATAATGTGTCTGATGGAGTATATTGGACTTTTAAGTCTGGAGAGAGAGATTGAGGCCAGATTGAGAAAGATCTTCAGTGTCCTTCAGTGTGGCTGGAACTGATTTCAGCTGCTTTGTGCACATGTTGGAATAAGAGAGGGGAATTAATTAGTGATAGTGTTTGTGAGTTCCCTAACGTAACAGTTGCTATACTTCATTCTTTATTTACATTATTTCATTTAATTCTCACCACCACAAAAGAGGCAGGCCTTTTTTCCCTTAAAGTATACAAATTAATAGGGTAGCACTCACTGAATTTTCACAAAAGAACATGTCATTTTAACTAGCACCTAGATCAAGAAACAGAACTTGGAACCACAGAAGTCTTCTGTGTCCTCAGTCATTACACTCTAAACATAACACCTGTCTTCTAAAACCATTGTTTAACTGCCTCTTTCTTAATCTGCATAAGACTGGAATCTTGCAATATATGGTTTGTATATGGCTTCTTTTCTTCAACATTATGTATGTGAAATTTATTTACATAGTCATATGGAGTTATAGTTCATTTCTTTTCATTGAATAATATTCCACTGATGAGTATATCATAACTGAATTTATTCAGACTTGGAGTGGTTATTATTTCCATTTCACAAATGATAGAACCAAGACTTGACAAGAGTTAAAGAACTTGTTTTAAATCACAGCGCTAGAGAGTGACAGAACTAAGACTCTCAACCAGTATCATTTCATTCTAAAGCCTGATAGCAAGTGTAATGGGGATTTTGAATAATTTGCTCTCTAACCAACAAAAATGTATTGAGTAATCACTTAATATATGCTTGTTGGATTCCCTGACCTCATAATACACATATAAATGTACAAAAGCATAGCCTCAGTTACCAATAAGTGCTATGAAGAAGAGAGCATTAAAAATATAGAGTACTGGGAAGCAGATGTGGTTCATCTGACAGAGCGTCCACCTACCATAAAGGAGTTCCAGGGTTTGAAGCCAGGGCCTCCTGGCCCATGTGGTGAGCTGGCCCATACACAGTGCTGCCACATGCAAGGAGTGCCATGCCACACAGGAGTGTCCCCCATGCAAGGAGTGCACCCTGCAAGGAGAGCTGCGCCGTGTGAAAAGCGCAGCCCGCCCAAGAGTGGTGCCCAATACACAGAGCTGACACAGCAAGATGACTCAATGAAAAAGAAACACAGATTCCCGTGCCACCTGACAAGAATGCAAGCAGACACAGAAGAACACAGCGAATGGACACAGAGAGCAGACAACTGGAGGGGGAGAGAAATAGAAATAAATAAATAAACAAACAAACAAATAAATAAATAATGAAAATGTGGAGTACTGACTTTGTAATTTTACCAGGCCTTATTCTAAGTTCCCTACCTATTTTATTTCACAAATTCTCAAAACGACCCATGTGATAGGTGCGATAGCTATTCTCATGACCCTTATTTTGCAGACGTGGAAGCTGAGGCATGGAGAGTTTAAGTAAACTCTTAAGTCCCACAGCTAGTAAACAGAGGAATCAGGGTTCAAATTTTGGCAGCTGGCTGCAGAGCCTGTGCACCTAACTACAGAGCTATCAAGAGTACAGTGATAAAGAGGAATGAGATGGAGCGAGTTTGAGTTGGAGGCCTTAGCAGCAAAGAGAAGGTAGATCCGGAAGGAAAACATCCCAAGTGTGAGGAACAAGAAGAAGAAAGGTCCTGAGTCAGGAATGAGCTTGGCATCTTTAAGGATCAGAAAGAAGAGGGACGATGGAGGAAATGAGACCTTAGCCAAGTACAGTTTGTGAGCTATAGAGAAATGAGTTGGAATATCACCTTTAACACATTTTAAATATTATTTTTCATTCTATGTTGCTGTTTCACAATCGACTGAACTGGTCTCTTGGGAAGAGTAAATGTGATGATCCTTGTTGAGGTGTAGAACACTGACAGGTAAGAAGTAGGTGTTCAAAACTTTGCTTCTTCCCATTCATTCTCTTCTCCGGTGCTACCCCTACCGTGATGGCCATGCTGAACCCAGAAACTACTGGAGGCCAGTAGTTTGTGAAAGAATGTGACTGAGTTGTATTTTCTCAGTTTCCTGCTAGTTTTTGTTACTGATTGCAAATCACCAGCTGAGGTTTGGAGTTGCCAGGAAAGACCTCTGGGATCAGAATCCTTTCCACACGCATGTATCAGATGTGGGCAAGAGTTAAAGAGTGAAAGGAGAAGAAAGAAATAGGAGGAGGGGGCTCAATGAAACTTTACAAGGATGCCTCGGAAGTCTGGAACTGCATGTCCAGGGAAGAAAGCAGTGTATTAGGATTCATTTCATATATTAAAACTGCCTCTATGTGGGATTAGTTATTACTTTCAAGACAGGATGCTCTGCACTATTTCAAGGTGAGACAATGTTATGTGTTGCTCCTCGTTTTATGAGCCTGTTCTAATTATATGCCTCCTTGATTATTGTTCTGCAGATTGATTAGAACCATATTCAAGACATTTGTAGATCATAGTTCCTGGACACTTCTATATGTTAGCAAATCAAGTATGATTTATCCCTGGAATTATTGGTTAGGGACGGCTTCTTTTTTTCAATGCGTGTTCTCTCTAGCTTATAATTTTAATTAGCACTTGCTCCCAGTTCACACTGAGAATGGGGATGATTGTCACTTCAGCACTGATGCACAGCCCTAGCTTGTAATGCAACTTTGACTTTTGCATTCAGATTCCTTAATCAATGCTGGATGTAGGATAAGAGAAACTGCTGAATTAAAATTACAGTGCAAAAGGAAATTGAATAGTTATTCAATTGAGGAGAGGAATTTGACTTAGATTACTGATAGGCAAAACTGAATTTGACAGTGCCAGGTATCCTTATCTACCATGCCCAGTTCTGAATAAATGTCCTCCTTCTCCCGAACCCATTCCTCTCACCCTGAATTGGAAGTGAACAGATCCATATGTTGAGAGAGCCCAGGGCAACTGGGGAAACCCTATGTTATTCTTCTTTGTTGCTTGCAGCTACTTGAAAAAACATGAATAGCAGCTAACATCGCTGCCATGCTAGAGTAGCAGATTTTGCTATTGACACTGCCTCATTCTCTTTCTCTCTCTTTTCTTTTTGCATTGAGGTTGTTCAACAGAGGCTTCCTTAGCAGTTCTCTATTTACTGGTTGTGTCAAATGTCTGTGTGTATGGGAAGAATAATTACTTCCTGAAAATGTAAAATAACAGTAAGAACAAGCTGCTTTCAAGTTCCACGAAGATATTATGTTGTTTCTTGAAAGATCTAGTATCTTGAACTAGATAATTATATTCCTCTTAATACTCAAGTAGAATTTTCCCTCTGTGAAACACAAGGCAGCAACCTACTTCAGCAAGATTTAAGTTCAAATCTAATCCCTTTGTCTATGAAATTAAACTGAAATTTAATTATTGTCATCATGACTTGACTAAAACACAAACAGTGCCAATGAGAGCAGAAAGATGAGAATTTGTGCTATGAAAATAAAGAGCTGAGAGGAGTTTGACAGAAGTTTGGAAGTTTCAAGAATGCAAAATGTTTCAGCAAATTTAAGCTCTTTTCCTCTTAAATATTCAATTGATATTAAAATACAATAGCTTGGCAGTACAAACATGAATATTTAACTGTAACAAGTCGATGCAATTTAAATGTTCCTATACCTAGATTTAACAGAATTTTGTAAGGGAGATTTACTTTTATGAAGTGAAAGTAAGTGTTTGAAATGAAGTAGAATATATCCTTGAAGATTTTTACCACCCACTAAAGCTTAGAGAAGGCTGTTTTATCCTAGAGTGGAGTTATATGATCAGAAAAATAGTACAAACTTTGCCCTGAAAATAGTCCAGGTAAGAAAGGATTACCTTAAGTTTTATTAATGTTTTCATATTTGTTGATGACAATTTTTGAGGTTTTTATATTCAATTTGAGACATTTCCAAATATTGCATTGATCTTTTTCATTTTTGCTTTATTTTTAAATATTTTAAATCTTAGGACTCTTCATGTCAGAATCAATAATAATTGCTGTGAAATAGATGGGAATTTTAGGCATAAGGAAAATATAAGCAAACTCATAATTTGGAGGATGATGGGTGGTAGGACAGAACTGCTCATGATAAAATAAATTCAGCTGAATTAGAGGTCTTACTGCCCTTCTGATCTTATCGTGTACATCCAATAATTCATCAAATCCCATGAAGAAATATAAAAGAAAACTAGTATTTGTTAAGTGACTATTGTTTGCTAGTCATGATGCTAAGTATCTAACAAATGATTTTAATTCACATATCTGAAATATACCTTTTCTTCCCAATTTTCATTACCAATGCCTTAATGTAGGCTGCATCAGTTCCTGTATTATACCAGATATATTTTTCCAAGGCTTTCCACTCCCTTGCTTCCTAGGGCTGGGTTTTAGTTTGCTAAAGGGCTGCTGATGCAAAGTACCAGAAATCTGTTGGCTTTTATAATAAGGATTAATTTGGGATAAAAGTTTACAGTTCCAAGGCCATGAAAGGTTCAACTCAAGGCACTGTAAAAGGTGCTTTCTCACAAAAGTCAGCCGCCACGTGTTGAAGCAAAATGGTGGGTGTGCTCTGCCTTGCCTCTGTCTTCCTCTCAGGTTCAGCTGCCCCACTTCTAGAGTTCAGCTGCAAGCTGGCATAGGGCTTGTCTCTTTGAGGTTCTTCTATATCAGTCTCAGCTAGTCTGCTCTTTTCCTAAGTTCAGCTATAGACCATCAGGCATATAGCAGTCTGGTCTCCTCTTAAGCTTCTCTGTGGGCCCAGCCTCTTGGGGGCTTTGGGCTTAAGCGATCCTGTAGTCCTCTCTCTCCTGGCATAGGGCTTGTCTCTTAGGAGTTCTGTCCTTGCAGCTCAACTCTCACATGGCAGGATCAAAAATGACAGAGCGCTCTCTTCCTGGTAGTCCATTTATATTAGACCCAGCAGGGAGGGGGAGGAGGAAGGAATCAACCTGAGTCATGCTTCACTGACCTAGTGGAATCAAATGACCTAAAGCGATCTTATCAAGTAATTTAATCAAAGGCCCCTTAACTGAATTTAATGCAATAACAGGGTATCACATCCAGAGAAACAGATTTACAAACATAATTTTTTCTGTTTTGGGATTCATGAAACAATCACAAACTACCACTGGGTGCAAAGTAAAATCTTCACTTTTTTTTTTTTAAGATTTATTTTATTTATACCACCCCCCCATTCCCCCCATTGTCTGCTCTCTGTGTCCATTCGCTGTGTGTTCTTCTGTGTCTGCTTGTATTCTCATTAGGCAGCTTTAAGAACCAGTTCTGGGACCTTCTGGAGTGGGAGAGAGGCGATGACTCTCTTGCGCCACCTCAACTCCCTGTTCTGCTACGTCTTCTTATTTTCTCTCCTGTGTCTCTTCTTGCATCATCTTGCCACACCAGCTCTCTGCATCGGCCAGCTCTCCTGCGCAGGGTGGCACTCCTGTGTGGGCCAGCTTGTCCTCACCAGGAGGCCCTGGGCATTGAACCCTGGACCTCCTATATGGTAGACAGGAGTCCAATTGGTTGAGCCACATCCGTTTCCCAAATTTTCACTCTTGACTGTCAAAGCTCCCATAATCTGACCCGATCTAACCTACCCAAACTATTCATATGCACTTCCATTATATCCTACCACTAATTCTCTAGCCCAATTGTGTTATTTATTTGGTGTCTGACTCCAAGTCCTGCTCTTCCAACCATCCTTTCTCTGAAGATTTCTCTTACTCCTAGACCCATGGCCTACAATTTGATGGATCCTTTAAGCAATTCTTATCTGTGCCTTGAATGAACTTCTGTTTCTGGCAATAAAGAGATAAAACATCCTGGCTGCTCCTGCCACTGAATACACTTTAAAATGCTAAATAAAATATTCTAAAATGTCATTTAAAATGCACTGATGAGCTGGTAAGAAACTAAGAGAAAGATAAATCCTATAGAGCCAAACTAATCTAAATGAATACTGATGTAGCCCTCATGTACATGTACCATATTTGGGAAATTTGCTCTTTGATCTTCATGGTATATTGAGGCACAGGATTCAGAAAACAATGTGCAGGGACCACTTCTGAGAATTCATAACTTCAAGCTGGCTCTCACATGGGTTTGTACCTCAAAATCATATTGGAAAGGAGAGTAAGTAGCTGCTAGAGTCAGCCCTTGCTACAGGGCAGTTAGCAAACAC
The DNA here is from genome assembly GCF_030445035.2 of Dasypus novemcinctus. NCBI lineage: Eukaryota > Metazoa > Chordata > Mammalia > Cingulata > Dasypodidae > Dasypus > Dasypus novemcinctus. The sequence goes on along the minus strand of NC_080681.1, from coordinate 45,685,903 downwards.
CCAGAGCTCTCTAGAGCTAATGTAAGCACCTGTTTGGGGGCTCCAAGAGGCCAGAAGAGCATCGTGCAACATCCTTGGGGGAGTGGAAGGAGGAAACTGCCCGTCTGCAGAGAAGACTCATAAGTAGAGCACCCCATGCCCCGGAGGCCAGTGCCCATCCTCCACTGGAGTCACAAGCCACCTTGGGAGCTGTTCCATGGCTGGAATCAAAAGCTCCACTTTCCCAAAACAGGGGAGGAAGAGACGGTTGGGCACCAATTTCAGCAATGATGAGGAAATTCAGTGGGCTACAGTATGATCCTGAGAACAGCTAAGGTTTGAGCCTGTCCGGGTCAGAAAGAGGCCGAAGCTGCCATCTTAACTCTATGTCTGGCACGAGGGGCAGTGGGGTGGACTGAGAATCCCAGTGCTGGTGGGGACCGGCTTCTTCCCATCCAGATCACACTGCAGCTCTAGCCTAGGCCCCAGTGTCACCTCTAGCAGGGAGGAAGCTGTGGGGACCTGCGCCGCCTCTCTGGAAAATTACCGGTCAAGCTGTGGAGGCCAGTGATTGTCCTACTCTGGCAGCATGAGCTGCCCCAGGAGCTGTTCTGTGACCAAAATTGGAAGCTCCATTTCCCAGAAACAGGGGAAGAGGAGACAGTTGGTGCCGATTTCAGCTACTGATTGGGAGACTTGGCTGGCTAAAGATAACCCTGGGAACAGCTGGAGTGAGAACCAGCCCAAGTCAGAAAGAGGCCAGTAGCCACCAGTCTGACTCTGCCCCCAGCCTGAGGGGAAGCCAGGCTGACAGTTTCTTTCCAGCAGATCAGCCTGCAGCCTGCTTCGGCTTCAGCCCTGACTCTGGTGGGAAGGAGGCTGAGGAGACCTGCACTTGCCTATACAGGTAACTGTAGGGAACTTTGGCTGGTATAGACTGAAAATCAGAAGTCTACCAGGGTAACTGAGGTCATCTTAGGATCCGCACTGAATAGACTGCTGCCCACACCTGCAGCTCCATCCCTGTCCCAGGTAGCGAAGAAAGGGATGTGAAGCTCCATCAGTCTCCCTGGGCAACTACAGTCTAGGTCTGCACATGGATTATTCCACATAGCTGTGTCTCTGTCCCTACTGCTGGCAAAGGAGAAAGTTGGAAGAAGTTTCATTGGTCCCTGGTGCAATGAGGGCAGCTTGAGCCTTCACAGCTTACAGCACCAGCTACATTCTTGGCTCCTACTGCATAACCAGCAAGGGAGAAATGATAGGAAACCCTAAATTAGAGAGAAAAAACTGCACCCAGACAAAGTACTCTAGTAAGCCAGATGAGAAGACACCAACAAAAAATTACAATCCACACCAAGAAACAGGAAGCTATGGCCCAGTTAAAGGAAAAAGATAAGCCTCCAGATGACATAAAGGAATTGAGACAACTAATTATAGATGTTCAAACAAATCTCCTTAATAAATTCAATGAGATGGCTAAAGAGATTAAGGATATTAAGAACACATTGGATGAACACAAAGAAGAATTTGAAAGCATACATAGAAAAATAGCAGACCGTATGGGAATGAAAGGTGCAATCAATGAAATTAAAAAAACATTGGAATCATATAATAGCAGATTTGAGGAAGCAGAAGAAAGGATTGGTGAGCTTGAAGAAATGGCCTCTGAAAGTGAGCATACGAAAGAACAGATGAAGAAAACAATGGAAAAAAATTGAACCAGGTCTCAGGGAACTAAATGAGAGCAAAAGATCTGCAAACATACATGTCATGGGTGTCCCAGAAGGAGAAGAGAAGGGAAAAGGGGCAGAAGGAATATTTAAAGAAATAATGGTAGAAAATCCCCCAACCCTACTGAAGGACACAGATATCCATGTCCAAGAAGCACAATGTACTCCCATCCAAAAATATCCAAATAGACCAACTCCATGACACATACTCATCAGAAAGTCAAAGGCCAAAGACAAAGAGAGAATTCTGAGAGCAGCAAGAGAAAAGCAATGCATAACATATAAGGGATATCCAATAAGTTTAAGTGCTGATTTCTCACCAGAAACCATGGAGGCAAGAAGAAGAGAGTGGTCTGATATATTTAAGATACTACAAGAGAAAAACTTTCAGCCAAGAATCTTATATCCAGCAAGACTGTCTTTCAAAAATGAGGGTGAAATTAGAATATTCACAGATAAACAGAAACTGAGAGAATTTCTAAGCAAGAGACCAGATTTTCAGGAAATACTAAAGCATGTGCTAGAGCCTGAAAAGAAAAGACAGGAGAGAGGGACCTGGAAGAGAGTCTAGAAATGAAGATTACATCAAGAAAAGTAACTAAAAGTATCAAAAGAGTGGTGAAAACAAAATATGACAGATAATACTCAAATAGTGAGGAATAAACTTAACCAATGATGTAAAGCGTTTGTATTCAGAAAACTGCAAGTCACTGTTAAAACAAAATAAAAAAGCCTTAAATAACTGGAAGAACATTCCATGCTCATGGATTGGAAGACTAAATATCATTAAGATGTTAATTCTATTCAAATTGACGTACAGATTTAATGCAATCCTGATAAAAATTCCACCATCGTTAAAAAAAATTGAAAACATGCTCATTAAATTTATTTGGAAGGGTAAGAAGTCCTGAATAGCCAGAAACATCATAAAAAGGAAAAGTGAATCCTCATCTCCAGACTATAAATCATAATACTTACCTATAGTGGTAAAAACAGCATGGTACTGGCCTAAAGACAGACACAATAGACCAATGGAACCAAATTTTTGGTTCAGAAACAAACCCTCACAGGGTCAAGTGATTTTTGACTAGCCTGTCAAGCTCACATAGCTCAGGCAGAACAATTCATTCAACAAATGGTGCTGAAAGAATTGGACATGCATAGCTGAAAGAAGGAAAGAGGACCCCTATCTCATACCATATCCAAAACTAACTCAAAATGGATCAAAAAACTAAAAATAAAAGCAAGAACCATAAAACTTCTAGAAGAAATTATTGGAAAATATCTTCAAGACCTGGTGGTAGGTGGTGGATTCCTAAAGGAGATAAGAGAAGGACTGAATGGATTACTGATGCTTAATGTATGCAGAAGTTTTAATTAGCTTTACTGTAAAATTGTGGTTATGTATAGAGTGGATGGTAACACAAAGTGAGTAACAGCTAGATTATAAATGGGAATGTGACTGAAAATGGTAGTCTAGTTATGTAAATGCCAATTGACAGAATGCTTGAGAATAATCTAGGAACTGGATAGCACAGTAAACCAAGAGGTGGTTGAGAATTGTGGTTGATGGTACATATGCAAGAGAATCCTTTGTTAGCTAGAACAAATATATATCACTACTGCAGAGTGTTGGGAATGTGGAGAAGAGTGGGAAAAATACAGCTGAAGTGACCTATGGACTGTGGTTCGTAGTATAATATATTCTTGCATCTACGCAAAAGATGAACTGTGTTGATACTGAGGCAATAGGGAAAATGTGAGCCAAATGTACACTATGGGCATGGCAATAATCAGATGATATTATTCTATCTGTAGCAAATGACACACCACATTGTGTTGTGTTGATAGATAGGTGTTGTTTGGGAATTCTGCACATATGCATGATTGTTTTATAAGTTTACAACTTCTGTCATTAAAAATATATTTAAAAAATAATAATAGGGTGGGTTGGGGGGAAATCACACCAAATGTAAGAAAAGAACTATGATTAGTAGTAAGATTTTCACAGTGTTCTTTCATAGTTGGTAACAAACGTCTCATGACAATGCAAGGTATTGGTGGAGGACTGATGTATGGGACCCTGTATAATGTTATGTTTGTTTGTTTTGTAAGTTCACAACTTTTGCTATACACTTAATTGTTTATGTATGTTCATATATAAATGATATAAAGATAATAATCGGATTGGTTAAGGGAAAAATACTTTGCTTAGTAGTAATTTTTTGACAATACTCTTTAATCATTAGTTAAAAAGGTTTAAAAGCAATGCAAGTTATTGAAGGTAGGGTGAGATGTTATATATGTTTGTTTTGTAAGTTCACAACCATTATACATGTATTGTTTATGTATGTTTATGTATGAGTGATATATTTCCATAAATTTTTAAAAAATCATATTGGAAAAATCTCAAATAGATTCCTGTACTAAAAATTTTCTTCTTACATGAAAGAGTAAAAACTCATTCTTCCTTAAATAGGTGCCTCTAATCTACTCAGCCCTTTCATATGCAGGTTTCGCTTTTTGATGTATCTTGAGTCCTGAACCTACCCTCATTTTTATTTCTCTTTCTAAATCCATTCAGTACAGAAATTAAAAAGAGAAAATTAAAATAGCAATAGTACATTGAATATGGGGAGATACAATGCCACTAGGACATGCATTTTTTTTGTGGCCAGAGAGTCAGGAAGAACTGTGACATCATTGAGTCCTGGAGTCTTTTTTTATGAATTCCATCAGACGTTTCCTGGGAAAAAGCTCTCCTGGACCAGAGGACCCGAAATTCAATGGCCCTGCATCAGTCCAGGAGAGATGTTTCCCAGGAATACATGGGATTTGGGTTAGGAATTAGGTACCTCAACCTTCTCACCAGCTGAGGATCTCAGGAGATTCCCCGTAGAGAGGAAAATGACTGGGACCAATGACAACCACATACTCTATTGAATAAATGAGTAAAACAACCTGGCACTATGATAAAATATAGTATATGTGGGGAAATGTCATCCTTCTATTAAGAAGTTATGTTAGTGTAATTAGTAGTGCTGAAGTGTGAGTGTGAACATAGTTGAAAGGGGAAGTTTTGGCCGGTCCGGTCCATGAGGCTCGGTGAAAAGTTGGAGATAAAACAGGTGACTGTATAATTCAGTGAATTCTGGGGTAGCTGAGGATTGTAGTTAAAAATACAAATATAAGAATGTTCTTTCAGGATCCATAACAAAGGTGCATCACAAGCACAGGGTGTTGATAGTGGGGTGAAATATGGCAAAAAAAAATACGCCTAAAACATACTTCTATGGAATATGAATGTGTTCATGTTGTTATAGGTATGTTTTCTCAATAGATAGAGGCCCACAGAGCAACTAATACAATATTAAACTTCCCTCAGAAGCCCCTCTACTTTCTCAAATAAATTGGCAAAAATCTCTGGAATATAAAAGCCGTGCCTAAGAAAAGAAAACACAAGCCTGTATGTCAAATCCTCAATCTCAGTGCTTGTATGTATGAACCTTACTCCTGTAAAAATGAAATTTTGCCTAATTATAACTAATGCCTAAGAGTTACTTCCTGATAACCTCCTTGTTGCTCATATGTGGGATCTCTGTAAGCCACACTCTGCCTTTAAACTCACTATCTTCCCAGTGGCGTGGAATGTGACCCCAGGGATATGAAACTTCCTGGCACCAAGGGATTATTACCAAGCATTAATCATGGATACCTTTGGAAAAAGACCTTGACCAAAAAGGGAAACATTAAATAAAAAAGAATTTTTATGGCCAAGGGATTTCCAAGTGAGTCAATAGGTCATTCCAGAAGTTACGCTTATGCAGGTCTCAGGCAGATTTCACTACCTGCCACAGTAAGCAAAGCCTCAAACAAGAGTGCTCCTGAAGGCTCTTGGGACACCTGAGCAACAGAGGTAAGGTACACAGCACCATGAAATCAATACCCCTTCAGCGTGCCCTATCTGGGAACAGATGATAACCTTTCACTCAATCTAACATACTCATTTTTAAGTCCCCTAGTCATGATTCTACTATTCCTTTTATTTGAACCTATAATTTTCAATGTACTTTCTAAGTTTTTTCAGAGACTTAAATCTTTGGACTGTTCAAGTGCTGGTTGATCCCCAAATCCTAGGAGAGCAGTGGACAATTCCTACTCTCAAATTATTTGGGCTTGCCCTGGACAAGCAACAAAATGATGATAATGGACAGGTCTCATCCCCAAAAAGGGGGAATGTTTGAAGCTGTGGAAGGGATAATTCCTTCCATCTGCCCCGTGGTATCAGGGTCCCCTTTCAGTCTGAGGCTGTTGGAGTTGACATCATCCTGGGTCCCTCAGGATTGGGGATTGAACAGTTGTGGTGGGTATGTGTGGCCTGGATGCAGTAGATTAGTTGTTATTGTGGATTTTATCTTGTGTTGACAGAAGCACTTGTAATGTCATAAAGACAGGAGTTCAGAAGGAAGAGGAGGAATGAATGGGAGGAAGAGGGCATATCTGAGGCAGTGAGATTCTTCTGTATGATACTGCAATGATGAACTCATGACATTACACATTTGTCAATCTTATGGCACTATACAGCACAAAGTATAAACCATAAGATAAACTATAGATATTGGTTAGTAGCAATGCTTCAATATTGGTTCATCAACTGTAAAAAATGTGCTACAATAATCTAAGACATCAGTAATAGGGGTAATTGTATGTGGGTATGGGGCTGGGGTTATATGGGAATCCCCTATTCTTTTGGTGTAATTTTTCCATAAATGTGAATCTAAAACTTGCCTAAAAATAAAGTTTAAAAAGTTATCTGAACTTTTAACCCCCTTTTAAAGCTAAAATATTAATCTGCATATTAAACATTTATTTACACTGCCTAAATATAGTATATGGTATAAAATAGACCCAGCAATCAACTGAAAGCAATACTTTTCCCTGAATCATACCATTGGTCTAAATGTGGCCTTAATATATAAGAAGGACTATCACAGAACTCTAGGAAATATGTTGACTTCTTGGAAAACAGAAATAAAGAGTCTTATTTCAAATGACATGCAAAAAATTAAAAAAAGCCTTAAGTAATAAAGAATTAAATATGAAAATTGGAATTTTTTAAGTAAAAAATGTAGATAAGTTTAGAATATAGAAAGTTTTTTATAATCATAACAGCTATGAAATAAGTCACAAGATACATTACATGAAAACATAAAACTATATAAAATTATGATAAAATCAGCATCCAAAACTATTTGTTATTACAATATTAGTATCAAGAAGATGCAAATTATCACTAGAGTGGTCTGGTCTGTCAATTAAATAAGCATTTCCAACATCATAGCAAAATACCTAACTTGAGAATCTTAGTTGCTATTTGTATTAAATTAATCAATAATCAAGTCAGAGTATTCTGTAAATTTGGACCTTTATAAATTTTTGTGGGAAATTTCTGAACAAATTCAGTGAAGAGGCACAAAAACAATTAGACTGTGAAGATCTAATAAGCTGGTAGTTATTTAATATAAGAAAAAGAGTTGCTTAAACTGAAAAAGTAAGGTTATGATATCAAAGGGTCCTAATTGGTTTCATTTCTAAGAAGGAAGAAAAACAGGAGGTAGATCTTGCAGGGTAATTTATATTACTGTGAAGTAATTTTACATATTTTGAGACAACAGTTTTGCAGTAGGGTGTGAAAGATGGTTTGAAAATCTTTTCTGATATTTAAAACAGGACAGATTCTCTTCCATCTCAGGTAGGTGGTTAGAAACTCTAGCAACATTTTTCTCAAGGTCCCTGTGGTGGTTGGACAATGTATGTACCCCAGCAAAACATCTTCTTAAATCAAATCCATTCCTGTTGGTGTGAACCCATTGTAAGAAGGATATTTGATGATGTTACTTCAGTTAATCAGGATGGGTCCTAATCCTATCACTGAATTCCTTTATAAGAGGAATGAAATTCAGACAGAGAGAGAGAAAGCCACAGGAAGCAAGAGGCTGGACATTGACGGAACCCAGAAGAGAAGGGAGAGACAAGTGGATGCCACCATATGCCTTGCCATGTGACACAGGAGTCCAGGATCACTATATTAAGTACCAGAACACCACAGTCTTTGTGGAGAAAGCAACACCTTGATTAAGCCTTGATTTGGACTTTCTTTTAGCCTGAAAACTGTAAGCTGATAAATTTCCATTGTTAAACCAATCCAGCTCATGTTATTTGCTTGAGCAGCCTAGGAAATTAGGTATACTCAGAGTTTTTAATGAAGCATATTAAATGAAATTACAATGTGAAAATACCTAATCCAGTACCTGATTGTAGGAGTTATCTGTCTTAGTTTGCCTAAACTACTATCACAAATACCACAAACTGGTTTTTGGCTTAAACAATGGTAATTTCTTGGCTCATGGTTTTGAGGCTAGAAGTCCAGTATCTAGATATTGGCAAGGCTTGATTTCTTCCTAAAGAGTGTAGCGTTCTGGGGATGGCAGCCCTCTGTCATATTGCCATGCCCTTGGTCTTCTCCCATGGCCTCACTCTGACTCCCAGGTTCTCTTCTTAAAGTCTCCAGTAGTCAAGATAAAGACCCACTCTTATTCATTTGGGTCACAACTTAACTAAAAATAACATCTTCAAGAAGTCCTATTTACAATGGATTCATACCCACAGGAATGTGGATTATAATTAAGAACATGTAAACGGGAAAATAATTTAATCTGCCTTAGTAGCTCAGCAAATAAGACTTGGTACACTAGCAGAAAATATACTTGAGAAGGGGAAAAATTATATATATTCAAAGCTGGACTTAGATTAATAATATTAATATATTACATTAATAATAATATTACTAATAAATTACATTAATAATACTAATAATGCTTACTATGTGCCAGACCCTCATTTAATCCTTCCATAATCCTGTGGAGAAGGTACTATTATTATCCCTTTCTAAAATGAAGAAACTAAGGCACACAAAGGGTAAAAGATTTGACACACATAATATAACTCATAATCCCAGCTGGAACCCAGGTAGTCTGGCTTCAGTGTCCACAAGTTTAACAACTAACCAATGGTGCTACAAGTGAAAATTCAGTCAATAGGTGGCTTGTCTTTGGTAGTGTTTCTTAAGGTCAGATCCTCATTTTACCTGCTTTACAGTCTCTTGGGTCACTTTTTAAATGCAGATACTTGGATCCAACCCCGGATCTACTATATCAGGTTCTTTGAGATTGGTGCCTAGGATTCTGGATTAATAAAAGGCTCCATAGATTATTTTTATGTTTTGCTAATTTTAGACTCAGTGGATACATAAATAACCAATTCCTTTATCTTAAGGCATAGAAGTTTAATTTGCTTTTGTTTGCAGTTTTGTTATTTTGATCTTATAAATATGATACCTCAGGTTTCTAAAAAAATTCAATGCTAAGAACTATCGGTATATATATCCATCATAACATCAGACCACCTAAGATGTTTTTAAAATGTTGAATTGTGAATAGATTTAGCTCTGTCTTGAAGCATCTCTGCATTGATTGTGTAGGCCATTTTTAAAAAGCTGAAAAACTTGGTATTATATCAGTTGCAAATAAGTTAAAATATATTAAGATTTTGCTGAACAATGGATTTTTTCAGTGCACTTTTCTCTCTTCCACTTATTGAACATAAACTATTACAATAAAAGAGATAAAAACTTCTAGCATGACAGCATGAGGAGCTCCATTCACCCACTCACTGGGCAAATTCCTGAAAATTATTAAAAACAAAAACATTCAAAGTCTCTGGAAATAGTCTTGAGGGCAAGTCATAAATGAAGAAATATTGATTCATAATTCATGAAAATTCAGTAAGAAAGGCTAGAGTCTGTGATATTTTGAACCAAGACCACTCCCCTCTCTCCTTCTTCCCAGATCAGTGGAACAGAAACTCCACTCTAGGCTGCTAAAGCCAAAATTCCAGGGCTCCCTCTCTTCCCAGCTCCTAGCTGGAGGGTTTTCTTCCAGGAAGGAGCAGGATTTCAGTTTTTCTTGTCCTGCCTCCTGCTGCCTGTAGTTGAGGTTAAGTCCTGGATGAGAGGCTCTAACTTGCGCACAATACACCAAGAATACTGGTGCCTCAATAGCCCTTCCCCCAATTTGTGAGGCTGTGGTTCCATGCCACTCAAAGACTTCAGGCTAAAATATACTATCCAAAATGTCCAGTTACAAACAAAAAAAATATAAGGCACACAAAGAAATAGGAAAGTATGACCCATACACTGCAAAAATAAACAAACAAATAAAAGCAAGGAGCACAGCCTGTGAGAACAACCAGAGTCAGTTTTAAAAAGATTTCAAAGTAGTCATTCAAATTATTTTCCCAGAGTGAAAGGAAAGCATAATTAAAGAAGAAAAGGAAGGTATGATAGCAATGTCACTTCAATTAGAGAAGATCAACAAAGAGATATAAAATTATTAAAAAAAAAAAACAAAACAAAATGGAAAATTCTGGAATTTGAAAGGACAATAATTGAAATAAAAAATTCACTAGAGGTGTTCAATAGGAGATTTGAACTGGCAGAAAAAAGAATTAGTGGACTTGAAGATTGTGCAAAGTGGGAAAAGAGAGCAAAAAGAATGAAGAAAAATGAACAGAGCCTCAGAAAAATGTGGGACACCATTAAGCACACCAACATATGCATAATGGGAATGCCAGAAGGACAGGAGGGAGAAAGGAGAAGAAAACAAACAAACAAACAAAAACCCCCAAAACAAGAATTGATATAATTTATTGAGCATATAATATATATTAGGAACTGATAAAAAGTATTTTACATATATATTTTTATCTGATGTAATTCTAACAACAGTCTTATAGAATAGATATAATTATCCTCTTTTACAGATAAGGAAATTGACACCCTGGGAATTTACAACTTGCCCACATTTACATAGCTAGAAAATGTAGGAAACAGAAAAATTACTCATGTATGTTTAACATCAAAATTTCAGCATTAAACTAATGGTCTTGAAGTAGACTTGATTTTCACCAACTCATTCAAATGTCTATAAAGTGAACCACAATTAGTTCATGCTTTACTCTCATTCATTCATTCATTCATTCATTCATTTTTTTCAATTTGAATACTATTTACTCATATTTGCTCAATGTCTAGTTAGTATTAAAAAAAAAAAAAACAGCTCAAGCAGTTTCACAGATTTAAATGAAGAAACTTCAATTTAAGTTCCAAATAAAGAGAAATCTTCTTGTGATTCAAAATGAAGCTACATTGATCTGTCCAGAAAGACTAAAGATGATGCAAAATTTGAGAATCACCAATATATTAATAAGGTCAGTGTTACAACAGATTCCCTCAATCCTTTCATTAAACAGACATTTATGAATTCAATTAACCAAATTGTTGGAACTTCTGCTATGTAAGGGGCACTTTGTGAAGCACTATGAAGAGTATACAAATGAGTGATGTGGTTACGGTGCAAAACATTGCATACAGATAATTGTCAGAAGAAAAAAAAAATCAAGGAAAGTACGGTTGTGAGGGTGGAAGATTTCGTGGAGAAGATGGCATCTAATCAGAGACCAGGAGAAATTTAGTCAGTGGAAGGGGAGAAAAAGTGGATTCCAGAGAAAGATACAGTGTATATAAATGCATGATTGAAGATGCTTAAATTGCGGAGATGACAAGGAAGTAGTGGCAAACAGGTTAGAAAAACAGCCTGAGGACAGATTGTGGGTGATTTAGGACACTGTGATAAAAGTCTGTATTTTTTTTTTGAAAGAAGCTTTAGATTACATAATGTTACATTGAAAATATAGGGGCCTTCCCATATACCCACCTGATACCCCTCCTACACTTTCGCCCATTAAAACATCTTTCATTAGAGTGGTACATTTGTTACAATTGATGAACACAGATTAAAGCATTCCTACTAACCATGGTCTAGAATTTACATTAGAGTTTACACTTTGCCCTGCACAATTTTATAGGTTTAACAAAATATATAATGGCCTGTATCCATCGTTGCAATGTCATGCAGGACAATTCCATTGTCTCCAAAATGTACCATGTTACACCTATTCTTCCCTCTCCCTCCTCCCAGAACCTCTGATGGCTATTGCCTTTATATCAATGTTACAAGTTCTTCCATTGTTAGAATAATAATATGTCTACTTTAGTTCATAGTTGAATTCCTTCTTTATGTTTGTTTATTCTTCAATCTTGAGGATTTTGGGATGGTGATGCCCACTCTGTTTCTAATTGAGAGGTAGCTTAGATACTACTGGGCAGATAAAGGGAACTGTCTTGCTTACAGTTATAGGTGTTCTCTGTTTTTTGGGGGAGATGGACATTGTCCATCATAATCCTTTTGTTAGTTGTCCTGGGTCAGTCCAAAGGATTGGAGAATAGATGTTGCAATTCTGCTGAGATTCAGGGTTCAATTGGCATATGAACTGATGGAAAGGTTAAGTCTCTAAAATGTATTTTTAACTATAGATTCAAATAAAAGGGGCAGAAGAACTATGTATAGGGAAATTATAAATTAGTCTAACTCTGTTAAATTGGGGAGCATATATTCCAAAGTAAGGCCCACTGACAGGATGCCAGATTCCTGAGATTGTCTGCCCTGCCTATAGTGTCTAGATGTCTCAAGAGCACTTACAAGGCCCACTGTTTGAGGCACTGTTTACTGTGGCAATGAGATCCTGCTGAGATATGCATGAAAGTAACCTCTGGAATGACCTTCTGACTCACTTTGAAATCTCTTACCCATGAAAACTCATTTGTATTTCATAATTTCCCCTTTTGGTCAGGGTCTTTTTCCAGATGCATCACTAGTTGGCACCTGGTAATACTCTCTTGGTGTCAGGGAGGCTCATCCCCAGAAGACATGTCCCACTCAGGGGAGAAAGTAGTGAGTTTATATGCTGAGTTTGGCTGAGAGAGAGGCCACATTTGAGCAACAAGGAGGCTTTCAGGAGGTAACTCTTAGGTAATATATAATACTAGGCTAAGTTTCAATTTCACAAGAACAAGTTTCATAAGTACAGCCATCAATATCAAGAGTCTGGCGTAATGGTCTGTCTTCCTTTGCTGTGTGCTGCCCATGTACTCAGGGGATTCTTGCCACTCTATTAGAAACTGTAACAGGATTTCCCAGGATAGCAATACAATATTTTTTCGGTTATTGTGTGGGTCTCCACCTGCTTAAACAATACTTCATGACTACTTGAACATGTTCATATACCACAGAGGCATGCGCCAGGTGCACCCCACCACACATCCTCCAGTCACTGACACCCTGCACCAGTGATCCTTCCTGCTATAGTTGTAACCCTTCTGTGATCCAAAACCTCCCCAAAAACAAAGCCAAAAAAAATAAACAAATAAAAAGAGAAAGAAAATAAAACAATAAAAAAATTAAAAAAGTTGTGTTCGTTGTGTCTTCCATTACCATAAGATCCATTGTCTTTTAGGTACAGTGACAATTTCTTCAGTCTGTTCCCCCAGTGCCTTGTTTTTTTTTTTCATTTTATCTTCAAAAAAGCTTTAGTTTACAGAAAAGTCACACAGAAAATATAGGAGATTCCCATATGCTTACCTCCTCCTCCTATGCTCCCCTCCCCTATTAATAACATCTTACATGTCGATGGTACATTTGTTACAATTGATGTACAAATATTGAAGAATTGCTACTAATCATGGTCAATGGCTTACATTATGGTTTACATTTTGCACTGTACATTTTTATAGGTTTTGACAAAATTTAAAATGGCGTGTATCCGTCATTGCAAAATCATGCCGAAAAATTCCAATGCCCTAAAAATGACTTATATTCCATCTAGTCTATTCTTCCCTCCCTCTCCCCTCAGAACATATGGTAACCACTAAGTTTCAATTTTTGAAGAATAAAGTTCATAGTTACATGCATTAATATTGATGGCTTGACATATCAGTCTGGTTTTTTTTTATTTTTATTTTTATTTTTTATTATTTTTTTATTAGGCACTACCTATGCTCTCGAGATTCTTGCCCCTCTAACTGAGAACATAGCAGGACTCCCCAGGATGGGAGTTTAATATTATCTTGTTTATTGTGTGGGTCTCCACCCACTGAGATAACACACTATGACACTATGACAAGATGAATACTTTCATACTCCATATAAGCATGCCCCAGGAGTACCGTATCCCACATATACCCTGCATCTGATGCCCTGCACCAGTGATACTCCCTTTCCATATTTGCCAAAAGAACATTCCCACCATTTTAATTTTAACTGTAGACTGACAAATCCCCAGAGTTCACCTGTTCATCCTCTAGCCCGCCTCCCATTTCCATGTCCGACCCAACTCTCAACGTATACCCCCTCACATTCTAGTAAACATTGATCCCAGGTAGGCTTTTGTGAATTTCTGAGAAGAGGAATGACTAACACAGATTGGCCTATGGCCTTTTATTCTTATTCTTATTCCAGTGGTGAAAAGATATCAGAGATGAGAACAGCAGTCTTGAGATACTGGAATGGTTCAAATATTAGTAAGAAAGGAGAGAGGAGAGTGGGAATGGAAGGAGGGCATAGTTTCAGAGATTATGGAGGAAAGATTTATAGGACTTGATTGCTAATTTATGTTTGGAAGAGGGAAAGAGAAGTTGAGGATATTTTCTCTTTGTTAATTTAGTGAAAAAGTAGGATTGCGTTTCATAAATAGTATCTACACACAGTTGGCCATAATTTCTGGAAGGCATTGATTATCCAGGTTTTAACTTCCATAATTTTTAAATGTGTTTACTCATATTTTAAATATCTTGCCCCAAACCCAGGACTCTTAATACATGAACTGCAAAGCCTAACATAAATTAGAATTTGTGACTAAATTTCAAAGAGATTCAGATTAACTTGGGCAGCTAATGAAATGTTTAGATCAATAAGTATTTATTGAATCAATGAGTCAAGCAGTTAAGTTGATCCACTTGCCCAGATCAGTATGGTAAACTCTTCTAAAGTTGAGGGCTTCCTTGCTGGCAACTCTTTGAGTCTAACCAAGTCTTCAAATGACTAAAACAGTAGTCAAAGGATTTAGAGGCCCAAGAATATTGAGAAAAAGAAGTAATTTGAGCATCAGTCCTTCCAGTTGTACACATAAGGCAAAAGTGGCACCCTGCAGGCTCATAGTGTGACCAGAGCCCCATGACCAATTCTCTCGTGCTTTCTTTCAGTGATTTTAGTTATTCTTGGCATCCAAATCTCTTGACCCATTCCTCTCTCTACTCCCATACTAATCTTCTTACCACTCAACTCAATTTTACGCCCTTCTTTCAGTTCCTGCTCTCCTTCGTTCTGGAGACACCTCAATTTTCTTCTAATTGCATACCTTTGTGACTTCCCCTCCCTGTGTCTAGAGTATTTCCCCTGCCTGAATTTACCAAATACCTTCCCTTCCAGCCTTCAAAGACCTCTTTCATTTTTCTTTCCTCCATGTAGCCTATCATGACTAAATGTATGTAATATTGAATCTCTCCTTTATTCTAACATGCTACTTGCCCACTCCACAAAAACCACAACTACTGAGCTCAAAACCTAATGTAATACTTACTTAGAATAGGTTTACTTTTGCTCCAATATCACCTGGGTTGGATAATTCTGTGATGACCACATTAACATTGTGTGGTCTGAAATGTAGACATTTAGACACTAAGAATTGATTTTATTTAACTCACTTAGAAAGCATAAGTGTAGTACAATGGGGCTAAATGAACTATTAATAAGCATTGTAGTGACTACCACTTTGTAATACTGATACTAGGATTCAGACTATGGCTTTGAGAAGAATGGCCATATTCTTACTGTGTGTATTTGTGCTTCATGATGCAAGGTTTAACAATGAGCACAAAGGCGTTCTCTTGAGGTCAGAGATTGTGACTTAGATAAAGAAAGAAGAAAAAGAAAATGAAAATCACATGTGTCTTATGAAACTCCTCCTAGCATGTCTGCCTTCTTATTCCATAGGGAATGTAGTATTTCTCCCTATCATCCTGGCTCAGGCTGCTGTCATTTCTTCTCATACACTCTCTACTCTGCTTCATTAGCTAATCATAGAGCAGGAGCTGTTCCACCAGCATGCACTGTTTCTTCTAGCTCTGCAAGTAAAGCTAACACTCATGGCTTAATCACTTTTCTCTCAACAGGTAAGGACAATAAAACAGTAGGGAAAATGACAAAATTTAGTGTGCCATTTTCTGTGTTAGGAGTCATGTGCTAACTTTTTCTTTGACATTCAATCACTTACTCCAGCACAGCAAGAAACTCAAGCAGGTGAGACTTCAGCAAGTTCAGTCCTGAAATAAGAATGAGTAATCTCCTCCAGTTCAGACCCTGGGTTGAGGTTGCCCACAGTACTGACTGTGAGGTGGCAGCAGAGGATCGAGCAAAAAAATTTGAGCTGTCTCTTTCGCAGGTCTTCCATAGCTGCCAGTGCAATCGAGGCAAAAATTATGACATGGAGAGCTGGAAGGGACACTTAATTCTGTAAATAGATTAAGAAACCAACGCCCATGTGGTTGAAGTGACTTTCGCAAACTCACACAGCTGTAATGTGAGTTGAGTAGTCCTGACTCCGGGGACAGATTACTGTATTAAGTAGCATCGGCGGTCTCCAATGAATATTTCAAGTTTTAATTTTATCATATTCCAGGTAAACATACTTTTTTTACATAAGCTATTGACAAGCAATAGCTGCCGGATATGTATGGATTATAAATAGATTATAGTAGGCATTGTTATTGATCTGCAATATAAAGTTCTCCTTTCTTCTTTTGTTTAAAGGTTTATTTTATTTACATTATTTATCCCCGCTTCCCCCAGATAGTTCACTCGTTCGTCTGCCCGTCTTCTCCAGGAGGGACAAGAACTGAACCTGGGACCTCCCACACAAGAGGCGAGGACTCAACAGCCTGAGCCACATCTCCGCGTGGGCTGCACATCTGCTGGCCTGTGGCCTCTGCTTGTTGCTGTGGTGGTGGAGAATAGCACTGGGAGGCGGAATCTAGCTTGTTGCCATGGGAGGTGGTGTCTGCTCATCTTTAGGAGGCACCAGCCCCAACCTGGGACCTCCAACATGGCAGCAGGCACCCACATGGTTGAGCCACAGCCACTTCCCTTCTTTCTTAAAACCACTGAACTCTACTCCTACTAGACTCCTTGTAGTTGGGCAAAGCCAGATGACTAAAAGTCACGTATATCCTTTCTGGATGAAGGTAGTGAGCAACTTTTAAATGATACCCCCAGTGCTCTCTCTCTTTCTCTCTTCTTTGGTTAGGGTGGAGTCAATGTGCTGAGATGGCTGAACCACAGGATCGAACAGCAGCTGGATTCCTTCATAATTCATAGAAGGTTTGTTACTGCAGCGTAAGTGTAGCCCATTCTGACTAATACATATTTCTGAGTATGTTTGTTATTATTTTCACTCTTTAATATTATTCTCTCTAAACAGGATATATTATAATTTAAATCAGAAAAGTAATGATCCAAAAGAAATTGTCCATGATATCTATTTTTTCCTGTAGCTCCCTGCTGAACAGATCCCTTGCCTGTACTCTGTGATTCTCCACAAGTTATGCTTACCTGTTGGTGATGGGTTTTGCTCTTAGCACCAGTTTTCCAGGAGAAAAACCCGAATCAAAAGCACAGTGGTAATACTTTATAAGAGTGCAATCCCACAGAAGAAGACTGAGGCAAAAGGGAGGCAAGGCTGCGACAAAAGAACAAATGTAAGGAAGTAAATGATGGAGCCAGTCACAGCTTTGCAACAATCTGACTTCCTGGTTTCTCAGGACATCCTGAGATGAATGAAGTGAGGCTTGATGCAGGTACTGTGACTCCAAAAACTACGAAAGGTAGGCAAGAAGAGAGAAAAACATATCCTTTGATTCCCATCTCAAATTATCCAAGGTTTGCCTCAAGGGACTTGAACTTTCTGATACTTCTGATTTGCATATGCATAGGTGTGGCTGCATCTACAGGCTCCACCACAACAGGGAAGCCCTGGGATAAGAGGTAAGGCTAGTGAACTGTGCCAGTTCAGGCTAATGAACTCTGCCTGGAGCAATGCTTGAGGAGAGCAGAACCTGCCTCAGCAGATTGCTCAGGCCCAGCTCGGTGATGGTGGCTTAGTCCCTCCAGCTAGGCAGCATGGCAAATAAGCAGATCACGGTAGTGTACAAACTGAATCAGTTGAGTTTTATAAAACTAAAAGGGAAAAATTATATGGCTGACTGAAGGATTAAAAGATTTGTGGTATGTAAAGTGCTTAGCACAGGGCCTGGCACAAATTAAATATGAATTGGAAACCAAAAAATAATTTGGTAATAATGTAACTTGTTAAATGTAATAGGACTTTTTCACGTTTACTATCCATTTTCCTTTTATTAGATTTCTGAGTGATAGGAAAGGCCCCCCTCATTCCTCTTTTTCTGTTAGAGAAATAGAGGCGACAGAGGTGTTAAATTACCTCCTAGGGAGCTGATGTGGCTCACGCAGTTTGAGGGCCTGCTTCCCACGTGGGAGGACCCGGGTTCAGTTCCCAGTGCTTCCTAAAAACAAGCAAATAAACAAGCAAACAGATGAAAAACCCAACTCAGGGGAACCGATGTGGCTCAGCACTTGAGTGCTGGCTTCCCTCGTATGAGGTCCCAGTCCCAGGATCATTCCCCGGCCCCAGTACCTCAAAAAAAAAAAAAAATTTACCTTCCCAAGGTCATTCAGGGCAGGATGGTAGAGCTGGAGGATCTGAAAAGAGAAGCCCAATTTCCCATTACTAACATGTCCAGTTCCCTTTCTACTAGACTATTTTAATTCTTAGGTCATTATTAATTTTTTCGGTAATTTAATTAACAACATAGCTATCAAACAATAAAATACCTACAATGTCTATTTTGCTAGCACTTCAATTTTTTCAGTATCTGGACTTCTGGTAGCTGTTTTTCATTTCCTTCTTGTTAAAGCAATTACCATGCAATGTGTTGGTTGAAACAGTAGGAAAGTATTGCCTCATGGCTTTGTGTCCAAAATAAGGTGTCATCAGAGCTGGTGCTTTCTTCCTGAAGACTGACATTCTGGGGCTGGCTGCCAGTGATCCTTGGTCCTTGGCTCCTTTGTCACCTGGCAATGCATGTGGAAGCCTCTCCTGGCCTCTCCCTTCTCTTCCAGGTTCTGTTGACTTTCACTTTTTGGCGGTGCCCTCTGTGGCTTTCGCTCTGTTTATAGAGGACTCCAGTAATCTGGATTAAAGCCCAATCTGATTCATTTGGGTCATACCTTAAGTGAAGTAACATCCTGAAGAGATCTTATTTACAGTGGGTCCACATCCACAGAAATGGATTAGGCTTAAGAACATGTTTCTCTGAGGTATATAAATCTAAGCCACCACAGTAGCCTAAACAGCTAAACTTTCCTAAAAAGAAGGAATTCTTCCAAAGAGCAATTAACCCTTAATTTGTATCTAAGGCCAATGTGTCTGGAGAGTTTAGTAAAATAAAATATTATCAATAAGTAAAAGATTTATTTTCCAATCACTTTTTCAATTAAAAAGAAATTTAAATTATTAGTAGCTATTTTTTAAACAGGAAATAAATGGAAATCTTGAGTATCTGACCAAAAAACTTGATGTGAATTCTGATACTATGAACATTTATAATTAGATACTTTTTTACATAGAATACAATATTTTGCTTGTAAGTCATATATGGTTATATAAGAAAATAAGTAGAGATAAGAAGAAAGAAAATAAAAAAGATAATCTTAATACCTAGAATTACTTGATTTAAACATCTCTAAATCTCTTTCCCTTCACACTCCTTTTCCTTTTTTAATCTTTCCATCTTCTTTCTCCATTCTCCTACAAAAATATTATGTATTTTAACTGGCTTTTAGTATTCAACATTATAGACTCTAATGATATTTTAAATTTAGGGGCAAATTCCATTTCTACAAATTTCTACTGCTTTACAAATTTTAGCTAGTAATTCTCAGAACAACTCTAATGAGAGAATTCCACTTGACAGTTGTACAACCTACATTCAGAATTGCATAGTCTGATATCCTAAGAACTTGGGTGAGTTGTTTCATAAGGTGAGAATCATGAGTTCAATTGATTATACCTCATCTACAGTGAACAGTGAGTAATTCAGAAACACTGGCACTACTCACACCCCATTACCAAAAGCACCAGGGATTTGCATTCTTCAAAGCTGAAATTTTGATTTATGTACTTGCAGTACTGTAAGGTTGCAGGTATATTAATTTTAGATTTTCAGGGATTTTGAGAATGCTACTAAAACTGTTTGAATACGCTAATAGAAAATATCACACCATTAGATTTGAATACTAATAGCTATCAGCCCTACAGATTAGAAATCATTCAGGAAAAATGCCAAAATTTAAAAAGTACTCCTAGAATAAGTTTGGGATAGTATCATCTACTGTGTCTTTGTAGCTTATGTCATTCTGTCCATAGTGTGTGCAATCAAGTAACATCATGAGAGAGTAGCTCTTCTATTAAAAAGGTGCAGTATGGTTACTTATGACAACTTTACAAATACACAGGGGACTGGAACATAATTTTACTTTCAGCCACTACTGTGTAGGAAAAACAAAGGAAATGTATTAATGTGATACATCATTGCCTTTGGAAATTGGGAGAATAATTAAGTTCTTCTCTGTCTCACATTAACACAGTTTGCCATTTGCTATAACAATCAATCCCCTATATACACCTTGGAGTGATGACACTATGAAAAAGATAATGAAGACCCCAAAATTTGAGGCAAAAATTGTATAAAATGTAGCCTGGGAATGCCATTAGTAGCCCAGCATTTTTGGTGGCCCCCACCATATACCACTTAACAGTTATAAATGACAAATTTGAATTGCATTTAAATTTTGTATAGCCATATTCAGTACATTATTAATCAGCTTCTTTGTTAAAAATAATAAGCAATTTAGCTGAACAATTTTGTCATTCCAATCACAATGATCAACCTAGTTGTAAGTATAGCCACCATCATGTATATATTTCTTAAGGTTCTTGTGCAGCCTTGTACTACTTGGATTAAGTGAAGGCCAATTCAAGTAGCTTTCATCAAGTGCCTACTATGTGGCAAGCTTTTACTAGTTATAAAAGTACTAGACTGTCTACCCTTGAGGAACTCCCCCCCCCCGGTTTCTGTTGCACGTTTTTTTTTTTCTTTTTTCTTGTCTTTATTTTTCAATATTACATTAAAAATATGAGGTCCCCATATACCTCCCACACCCCTCATTCCACTCCTCCCCCCATAACAACAATCTCCTCCATCATCATGAGACATTCATTGCATTTGGTGAATACATTCCCTTGAGGAACTTTTAATTAAGATTTAACAGAAGTGCAAAGGGTGTGAAGAATAAAGTGCAAGATATAAGTCCCAAGTAAATGGAAATACTGGAGAAATTTAGAAGAGGGTGAGAAAGACATGATGGAGTCATCATGCAAACCTTACCAAAAGAGCAAGACCTGGGTAGGCATGGATGCTCCTTAAATTAAAGCTGCAGTTCAAAAAGGAAAAATAGTGGAGGGAAGAGCAGAGAAAGGACTGGTGAGAAAACAAGAGGGACCAAGGTGTTGATAGGTTTATTCAATTTATTTATCAATTATGTACAAGTGATTAGTGTATGCAATGTTTTAGCAGGTGCTGAAGAAAGAGGGGCCAACAGGACAGACATCATTTCTCTCCTTGTGATTTCAGGGAACCATGAGGAGTCATGTTTGCTGCAAAGTAGAATGAGATGAAGATGGAGGAATAGAGAGAAAGTCAGTTAAAATCCTGCCCTCTCATGTTATATTCCTTCTCTCTACCCACAGCCAGGTAATAAATGCTAGAGTGATTTATGGAAGGAAGTCACTGTTGACATTGGGAACAAACCTACCTTGCAATGTTTGTGTATAGAATGCATGGCTTAGAGTGGAACCTATGGTATTGTGATCATCTTGGAATTGGCTCTTATGAGCACAGGTATGTCCTATCTTAGGTGTACAATGGTAGTGAAAGAAGGGAACGCCTTAGCTTTCTATTCTGTGCCAGGTGCTGTACTAGTTGTTTCATACTCACAGCATGAAACAGTACTGCAACAATGCTACTGTTATTGCTGCTTTATAGAGGAAGAAACCAAGGCTCAGAGAGAAGTTGTAGCTTTCCCAAGGATGTACGACTAGTTACATGGGGAGCCGAACTTGTAACTCAGATACAATTAATTGTCTGTTCATCTGCTTACCCCTCTCACTATGCTGTGATGTTGCTATTGAGAAACATAAAGGTGTTAGGAATAGAAGTCATTTTAAGGAGAAATAGCGTGAATTTAGCAATAGAATTTAGAATCCTATTCTCCATTTTCAGCTATAAGCTTCTGGTGTAAGGGATCTGGGTTACTAATAATAGGTGTGTAAGAGAAATAAAAAGTAAATTTAAGAAAACCACCGTAAGGGTAGAAAAATTAAATTTTAACAAGAAAGCCCAATTACATTCAGTGAACTAGGCTTGTGCCTTTTGAAATGATTCCACAGTATGGATTTGACTTTGAATAAAGACCTAGTGGAGGCTACATCTTTTGAGTCTTCTTCCTTTATTAGAACATATCCATTCAGCAGATTTACTTCATTCTTAAATGTGATGACTTTTTAAAATTTAATATATCAATTATGGTTCTTTTCAAAGCTAATCATAAGCATCTAGATGAATTCCCATTTAGGTTATTTTTGATAGCAGTAAGTAACCAAAATTCCAAAAGGGCAAAATAGGCCTTGGATTTAATGTATTTTGTGTGAACTATGTGAGATTCCTGGTCCATCAATACCTTTACTATTTGCTCTCCAATTATAGTCAGTGGATTTTTCAGAGAAAATTTTGGCTCACTGACAAGAGACGCCAGACCTCCTTTAGCTTCCTAGCTGCTCTTGTACACATGAACCGAGGAGATCTGTCCAATTGTTCCTGCAGATGCTTTTTATAATCACAGGTTTAGGAAAGGAGAATGGGCTCTGGTGTATTTACTATGTGGTTTGTGTTTCTCCTCCATAGGGTATTATTTTCCCACTCTTCTGATTTTTGAATTGTTGCCAGTCTATCAAGGCTCAGCTGCAGCCTCCCATCCCTTTCCAGCCTTTGCTTGCAGATTTAGAAACTCATGCCTGTTGATATTCACGTCACTTCTTATGGTCCCCTGGTAAATCACTTAACAAACTGGACTGTTATTATTATTTTCTGTCCTGCTCCTTCTGTTTGTCTTTGAGGGCAGGGGCTGTGTCTTTTGTTTATGTTTCTCTGATAGTGCCTCTCCAGGGATGCAAGCAAAAATGAATGTTGAAAGTATAAATGAATGGCTACACTACCTCTAATTTTACAGTAAGAATGTATTTGGGGTAAATTTCTTTAAAAGTATACCTTGCCTCTAATCTGGAGCACTGCAAGTTCACATGGTAGAGAGAGGGAACAAAGAGCTGAGAAAACAATCCAATTGACCACAGGGATATATAAGTTCATAGATTCTTATACACAAATAGAGTAAATTTTTGATTTGGGTATTTTTCCAAATACATTTAATGAATAGTTAAATTAAAACAGGTTTCTGATATTTTAAAATTAAAACTATAACGAAGTAATTATTCTAAAACGTTTTGCAATGCTTAAAAGTAATGACTTTGGGAGCAGATATGGCTCAAGCAGTTGAATGCCTGCCTCCCCCATGGGAGGTCCTGGTTTTGGTTCCTGGTGCCTCCTAAAGAAGACAAACAAACCATAAGCAGACAATGAGCAGACATTGAGCAAAAACAATGAGCAAACAAAGCAAAAATGGGACACAGATGCGGCTTAAGTGATTGAGCTTCTGCCTACCACATGGAAGGCCTCAGGTTTGGTTTCCAGTCCTCCTAAAGAAGATAGCAAGCTGACATGATGGGCTGGTGTGGTGAACTGATGCAACAAGTTGATGCAACAAGAGATAAAAGAGGAAAACATAATGACAGACACAACAAAGCAGGGAGTGGAGGTGGCTCAAGCCATTAGACACCTCCCTCCCACATGGGAGGTCCTGGGTTTGTTTCCCGGTGCCTTCTAAAAAAAATAAAATAGAAGATGAGCACACAACTAACAGACACAGCAAGTGCAAACAACGAGGGAGTGGGGAAAGGTAAATTTTAAAATGTCTTTTAAAGAAAAAATGAGCAGAGAGCAGATGTGGCTCAGTCAGTTGCATGCCTGCCTCCCACATGGGAGGTCCTGGGTTCAGTTCCCAGTGCCTCCTAAAGAAAAAAACCAAGCAGAAGTCAGGCAAAAAAACAACCAGCAAAAAAACGCAATGAGCAAACTGAAGGAGGAACCATCTTGTGTGTGTGTTGGGGGAGGAGAGGGTGGAGAGAGACGAGAGACGGGGGGTGGTGCTAGTGGAAGCAAGGACTTTGATTTTCTGGTCACTTAGATTATACCTGCAAAAGTAGCTAATGAAATTCCTCAATCTCTTTAGTCGGGCAGGAAGGTCATTCTTATCCCTGATAAAACAGCAAAAACAAATAACACCATCACCTTATTCTCCCAAACAAACAAAACAATCTTTCAGCCCAGAGTGATGTTGTTGGAGCCTGAGAGTTTGCACAGTCCTTTGGGCAGGTGAAGGATGGGATGATCCTTTCAGACCTGTTGGTGCCTTTCTCCCTGGCTTGAGAGCAGTCAGGGTTTCCTCCCTGCCTCCCCTGCCCCATACCTCTCTCATTCTCCATGTTTGTTGCCACTGTTCTGAGACCTGGAAGAGCTCTTTCCTTCTCTTCTCTGCTCCTAGTCCAGGGTCCCTGGGGAAGTCCAGCTATCTTCCCCATTAATCACCCTGCTGTGCCCTTTCTGGGCCTTGCATCATGTGCTGGTGCATAGGAGCAAAACATTCAGCATAGGACTGTACCTACCTGAAGACTCCAATCACTGCTCCAAGGTGAGGCAGTGTCGGAAGGTGGCTCTGGATGACTTCATGGGTTGAATCAGATGAGGTCAGGTTCTAAATAGGCTGCCTATTTGTTTTCTGTAACACAAAACCCCAATATACAGAAGGCAGGAGTGTCCAAAGAAGTCAAAACATTCCTCAAACAGTGGGCTCAATTTCCTAAAATTCTGCTGAGCTTACTGGAAGTGTGTATAAGTCTGCTTTAAACCCTTTGGACCATGCCATTTTTGTATTTGAATGGGTTTTTAACTCAATTCTCACATTAGAATATATAATATTCTACAGGAAAAAGGCTGCCTTGCCAATATAATTTCAAGGTGACTGCGTCTTTTATGTAACATATGTCTAATGCCCTGGGTATAATAACTACCACTGTGTAACATCCCCTAAATTTCCATGGGTAATTAATTGATAACTGCTCTGTGGATGTTATATAAACCCTTTATTAAAACACATAATTCAATAAAGAGAGATTGAAGTCCAAATCACAGTGAAGGGCAGCATTTGGGCTTCTCCGTTTCCACACACAGGTAAATTGGGCTGCCAGTTTGGGACCACTGCCCTCTGCAAGGATTGGGGTGGAGTCCTGGGGAAGAGAAAGAAACAGTCGGACATCAGTCCTTTTATGTAACCACTTCAAATTAAACTGTGTAAAGCACAACTATCCCAGAGGTGCATCCTCTGGCTGGGGTTAGCCTCAGTGTTTGGCACTTGGAGTTTTCTGTAATGAAAGACAAATTAGCACACTGCACATAGAAACAGGGGAATCGATGAAACCAAAAAGAAGCTGTCACAAGAAAATAAAGATTAAATGGGAGATAAAGAATTATGTCCTCAAGTACTGGAAACACTCCTCACCAAATGAAAGGCTTCTTTGTATTGTTTTGCTAAAGCTGACCATAATTTTGATGTTTCATAAAAATTTAAGTGGAGATTTTCTTTCCATGGTAGACATAAATCTCCTGGAGGAAAGATTTTATATGTAATTCCAATTTTGTGGTGCTAAGAAAACAAAGAACAGGTGAAGATTTTACTGCAGGTAATTTTGTAAATTATTAAAGAAAAAAACTTCCATCACCATGCTATAAACACACTTCTATCAAAAACTAAAATAGCAAATCAACAATACCTTTTTTAGGTGTTGTAAATACAATACTCAAACCCTAAACTAGGAATAAAACTGCCTATAAATATTTACTGGTGAGCTGACTCTGTGATAATAAATAGTTCTTTCAAACCAATACAGAAAATATCAAAATACTCAAATGTACTTGACTGAATATGTAAAATAACTGTAATCTAATATGTGCAGCTCATACCATATGTATGCTAAGGCTTTGCTGAAAAAAATGTATCTTTGGGAGTATAAATTATTTAAGGGACATAAAATGGTTCATTACAAATTTGTTTTTAAGAAGGTACAGAATTAGATGTATAATGGGTTCATTCATAAGGTTTAAGAAGCAAATTTTATTAAAAAAAATTTTTTTAAGAAGGCATGTATATAGCTTAAGAAAGTTCTTTCTCATGTGTGAAAAACAATATCTGTCCTTGGCAGTCTGCTTGCTTCCACCTTTCCAAAGAAAGCAAAAGAAATTGGCATGAGAAATATAGCTTGAAAGAAATTTAAAAGATCTAAGATTGGTTGATCAACATCTCTTTTCTTTTTAAACAAAAATCCTTTGTAATAGATTGTTTACGTCCCTCAATTTTTAGAGCGGGGTAAAAGGAAATTATGTTTGAAGCTCAATTTATTGTTAGAAACAGTTCAATTCTGAGGTCTAGTACCTACTTGCACCTCTCTAGCAAATGAAACCTTTATGCCAATGATGGTCCAGGCACATCTTACAGAGTCCTGGAGAAATCAGACAGACACCGAGAGACAGAAAGAGGCAGGCAGAGAGGTTGGGCAGAGAGAGTCAGGGAATGGAAAAGGTCTTCCTAGTGAGCTACCGAGAGACTTTGGTTACTTTCAAAGGAAATTTAACAATCCTTACCAAGGTAGCCTGGATTTAATGTGTTTGGTGGCCTGATTCCCATTTTTGGTTATCATATGATTAGGAATATATTTTATGGGCAATTTGTTATGTCAGTCTGTTACTCACCATTCTTCATCTTTCGCCTCATCTGTACAGATTTTAAAAGAAAACAGAAAATGAAAAGAGACGCTCATTTCACATCCCCCTGCCATGCAGCCCTGGAATGAAGCACATTACTCAATGGTTACCTAAAAACCCAGAGGCTCAGCTTATTAATATGAAATCTTATGCCTGGCTCACTGGTCAGGCCCCTGGGAGTCTCATCAGAGGTTGGCAGTCATGGTGTTTGAAAGAGAGTACAGCAGCTGCTTCTGGTCAGGATCTCATGGGGCCTGGTGCCAGTTTGAGTCAATCTGTTGGTGGTTTCGTACAATCTAGTGTTACAGCCAGAGCATCCTAATCAGGATACTTCATCCTCATTCTTTCTTCCCATTACCTGCCAATTCATGGGGGTAAACCAGTAGACGAGAGGAAGTTCCGTGGGCTTCTTCACTGGACAACCTGCGTGCAGCTGGACTTCATGGAGTAGCTAGTGTGAGGCTGAAATGGAATTGCTCTCTCCCCACTATAGAGGAAGTGGTTTAGAGCCTACAGATATACCATTTTTATGGATATTCCTTGGTTCCAGTAATGTGTTCATAAATTCCAAGTGACACCCCAAAGCCAACCTAGCTATTGCTGCACTCTCAGGGTACACTGTAAGACAAGGGGCACCCCTGTACACACAAAGTAAGCAGATCCAATTTCACTATGAGAAGGTCAATCAGTCCCATGCGTCCCATAAAGACAATGCTTCTAAATTTCATTCTCAGATGAATTTTACTGGAGGATTGATTTCATTTGTTTTTATCTCATTCAGATTTCACAGTTTTATGATATTCTACTTCTTTATGTATAAAAGAAATTTGAGCGTTTTCTCCTGTTTCAATCTAAAGAAATTCTTCTGACCAGTCTAATCCAACCTGCCACCTCTCTCGAAACTCCCCATACCTCTCTCTAGAAGTTTCTTCTAAATTTAAGATTTTTAGGTTTCTCTGCCCCTGCCCATGCTGCTCTGTCTGCAAAGTCTTCTTCTCTTGGTCTATCTGCTGACACCCACTCATCTTTGAAGACTCAGTTTCAATTTTACTTTCACCTAACATCTGCTTTGATCAATCCTCCCTCTATTCATCATCCGGTAGCATAGACATTTCTATCTCCTGTAGACTTGCATCCCAGGACGTAGCTCTTGGTGCTTTAAGGTACTGACTATAGCTTAGAAGAATTTAAATTCCCAGTACAGGCCCAGGAACATAAAAGGTGTTCAATAAAATAAATGTACCCTTAGTGAATGAATGAAATTAGTGGAAAGAACTTAGGTTTGGACGCAAACAGATCTGTGTGTGAAAAGCTAACTTTATCGCTTATTACCCACGTGGCCTTGGGAAAATTACTTAATGTTTCCCACTTTTACTATCAGCAATTGTGAAATGGGGCTAATAATAATATCTGCATAGTTGGGTTCTTGTAAAGCTTAAATAAGATAATATATCAGGTTTCAGGCACATAATAAGTACTAAATAAAGTTCCCTGCCTTCTGAGCACATAAACATGTGAATTTGTGTTGATGAAACAAAGACTGAAATGACCACATTCAATAGAAGTGTCTATAAACCTGACAATTCAGCCTTGTTTCAAAACTTTCCCTGCCCCCCAACTTTCCACCAACCATGGGTATACTACTCATAATTATGTGAAATAGTTCAGTCTAATTGAATAAACTCCTAGAGATTTAGTAACTAATCTTTCATGCTTAAACCAGTTCTGATTGGCTTTCCCATTTCCTAAAATGGTAAGTTAAAAACATATATTGGGAAGTGGACATGGCTCAACTGATAGAGTGTCTGTCTACCATGTGGAGGGTCCAGGGTTCAATCCCCAGGGCCTCCTGACCCACGGGTAAGCTGGCCCATACATAGTGCTGCTGCCCGCAGGGCATACCATGCTATGTCCCCGTGTAGGGATGCCCCACACGTAAGGAGTGCACCCCACAAGGGGAGCCACCCCATCTGAAAAAAGTACAGCCTGCCCAGGAGTGGTGCCACACACATGGAGAGCTGATGCAGCAAGATGATGCAACAAAAAAGAGATGCAGTTTCCCAGTGCCACCATGTAATGCAAGCAGATGCAGAAGAACACACAGCGAATTGACACAGAGAGCAGACAACAGGAGGCCGGGGGGGGGGGGGGGGCGGGAGGGGGGTTGGGGGGAAGGGGAGAGAAATATATTTTTTAAAAATCTTAAAAAATTATAAAAAACCGCAGAAATATATATTAACCATCTTCAATCATTTATTTTGAAGAAGATATTTAATTGGCATGTTTTAAAATTCTACATGTGTCATGTCCAATTTTCCTGTCACCTCCACAACTTAATCTACATAAGTGGCTTCTGAAAACGTTCTTTATTTGACTGACAGTAGTTAGATTGTAGTAGTAATAGAAATAAGAATAAATAATCCATAATATATAATACAAGATGAAGCTAGAGATGGAGTGTTTAAAATATACATATATATATGAGTTTTAAAAATGTTTCATTCAACAACTAAAACACCCAAACTATCTGAGAGATTTAATGGCTCATCTTATAGCTGCTGAGAAGAAAGAAATAATCTATTCATATGTGGCCCTGAATACAGAAGAGTAAAAGCACAAAGCTTTGTAATATTTCAAGCATCTTTAGTTTGTGTTCTGGAAGGCAGAGATGGGGTTTAATATTGTTCATCTAAAATGGGAAATATTGGAAAAAGAGTCTGAATAACAATAATTAATAAATTCTTGCAATTACAAAACATCTTTCATTCCAATATCCTTAGGAGTTTAGTATTTTTCCCAAAGGCACTGTTTAATGCTCCTCTCATGTAATTGACTTACAGCATACTGACATCGAGATTCAAAGGCAAAATAGCACTTAACATTGAAAGACTGAGCCACTGCAGCAAGACCAAACACAAATTGCATTCTAGTAAACTCTGCTTTTTTGCTCTCAAAATATTGTTTTTTAGAAGCTAATAAAACCCGCTAAAGCTTTTAGCCTCTTCCCACGGCCATTGCCCTGAAACTTGGAGTAGCCCTTTTTGTTGCCATGATCGGTCATATTAATTCTTCATTTTTACGCACAATCATGGGCCTTCTCTTTGCTGGCCTACTGGGACATATATTAATCATATTTTAATAGCCCATTAGGTGTAGTCATATCCTGTGGCAACCAGGTCTCTATTAATTTCAAAGTATTTAGCTTTATGCAACATATCCAATAATACATTTCTCCATCTGCTTAGGTAAAGTGTGAGCTGGGAGATAATGGTCAAAACAGTACTTTGTAGGTTTTCATTAGATCATATACTTTTTTGGGGGAGGAATGCGGAGGAGGCAATACAGTAAATTATATGTAACTATACAGAATATAAAAGTAACATTATTACAAGTAAATGCCAGTAGATTATTCAAAGCATAGTTACTAGTCCAACATCTATGTAATAGATACAAAGTATGAATAAATATGCATACATTACATTCCTGTTGGACCTCAATAAACCTGTTTCTAATAAATAACAGTCTTGCCACATCTAGAAGTCTTCCTTTTTCTGAAACCTGATTCATGGACTGCATAATGCTTAGTACTTAGAATGGGATGTGGTACATATTAAATTTGGGCATGGTAGTAAGAGTTTGGTTTTGAAAAGAACTGCCATTTATTGAACATCATTTTGCTTGGTCCATTATTTCAGGTAATTGTCACAATGAGAGGTAGGCATTATCGTCAATTTTGGAGTTAAGAAAACTGAACTGCAGAATGGCAAATAACCTAACTGAACTGAATGATTTGCCCAAAGTCAGTCACTTAATAAAATAAGACTAGCTGAAATTTTACTTTGTAGTCAAGGAATTTCCTAAAGGTAAAAGAAAAGAAAAGAAGATAAAAAAGCATAACTCATATGTTAGAGCCTTACTATACAACTGGTCCACATCTTTATTATGTCTGTCTTATTTATCATTGTATCCACTGTTAGTACTCAGCTTCTGGCAGAGATTAGGTGAATAAATATATGCAGAATAAATGAATGAATGAAAGCCATCCTTTATGGTCATACCTATCACCTTATAAATGACCACATATATAGATGTTTTCTAGGTTGAGCTTTGCCTTAATTTTATCCTCTAGGGAAAAATAAAGCTCATTTGTTATGTTGGAAGTATCAGAACAAATCAATCTTCATAAATTTTATGAAATATTCTTTTTGAAAATTCGCAACATGTTTCTGATGGATTGCACACTTATACAATTGAGATTTCACGAATTCAACAGATATTGTTTTGTTGCTATGCTGGATAGTAGATACATAAAGATGAATAAGATAGTGACATTATCTGCAGTAGCTGGCCTGACATATAGAAAACAATTGGATGCTGGAATTTGGAAAAATCATGTAGAAACCTGTGATCTTGGTTATTATTTCATGTAGCCCAGACTCTGCTTTCTCATTTATTTTAACTATTTACTTTTTGTGTCCATATGTTTTATAAATCTCTTGTAAATAGCACATTACTATATTTCTGCTTTAATGCAATATGATATATATATATATATATTTAATTTGGAGATTGTAGGCAATTTATATTGATGTATTGAAAAATTTCTACTTTCTTATTTTGTGACTTCTATTTGTGTCTCTCTCTTTTCCCTACAATTTTTTGTGCCTTATTTTGTACTGGATGTTTCATACCTCCTTCCCCATTACTCCTTTCTTTGGATGTTTTATGCTTTATATCTATTCTTTTCATGGCTTCATGGTCACTTTAACATGCATTTTTAACTAAGTCTAAATTGTTGGAACTTCAGTCTAGTTATAGGTCTTGAAGAAAAGAGGGGTGGCAGGGGTGGGTCACGGGACGAATTAGAAATGTCTTGCAGGCCAACTGTCTGATGGCATTCCATTGTAATTTCATCAGGTAATATTGGATTAATCTCTTTAGACAGAGGAATGAGGGTTTTTTGCTCAGGGAAGGTGGTTGCAGGTTTATCAGGCACAGCAGGGCTAATATCTTCATGTGGAGGCTGGATTGCTGGTTCCTCAGGGCAGACCATTACAGGGTTATCTGGCAAAGACTCAGCAGAATCTAGGGTTTCAAAGGCTCCACCACTATCACCAACCATATGTCCTCTTTCCAATTTTTAGAACCCATTCCTTTCTAATTAATGCCCTCACTTTAATAGCAGACACACTGCAAGTTTGGGAATTTAGTTTACTTTATAATTCAGTCACTTGTACAATGAGACTCTGGGTCTAGTATTCAGAAATCTCAAATTTATGTCTACATGAAATAAGACTTTCTTTCAGGGCCCACATAGAAACTTTCACATCCTTCATGCAGCCCTTGAGTTGCAAATTTTAAAACATGAGCTCATATTTTTCTTTTATAACTGTATTATGCACACTTAGGAACAAACAAACAGCTTCATTTTATCTTTTAACTCCACAGAAGTCTGTTTTGGTGTCAAAAACACTCTTTCTCAGCCTTGTCTCTTAAAAGCATTTGAGTAACCATATCCATTGTTGATATTTTACATATCTCTATTGCCAACTCACATCATGGACTATCAGTGGCATCTTCATCACTAACAAGAGAGTCAGTAGTGCCTTTGAATCTAATCAGATTAGAGAACCAATTTCATAAACCCCAGAACTCATACAGAAATCCCATTTTTAAGCTTCTGTTTCCCAAGAACCACACCCAGTACCAAAGCTGTATTAGTCAGGGTTCTCTAGTGAAACAGAACTGAGAAGAGATACCTGTAAATATTTTGAAATTTTTAGAAAAATTGTTGCACTTGACTGTGGAGATGCACAAATCCAAGTTTCATAAAGCAGGCTCTAAGCTGGGAACTCCAATGAAGGTTTTCATTTAATCTCCCAGAAGAAGCTGGCTGGCTGAAGTAGAGATGGAAATCTTTCTTCTGACTATTTAACTCATCTCTTCTCCTTTTAAAGCCTTCTACTGATTGGATGAGACTTCTCTTATTGTTGAGGGCAATCTCCTTAGTTGATTGTAGATGTAATCAGCCATAAATGCACTCAACTTACTGAAGCTTTAAGTCCACAAAATGTCCTGACGGTAATAACCAGGTCAATGTTCACTTGACCAAACAACTGGACACTAAAACCTGGCTAAGTTGACACATGAACTTAACCATCATACCTTGTTATGACTATTTCTCTGCTTTTGCTATCCTTTACCTTCCTTGTTAAAATCAAATTTGGAAAGGTATACTATCAATGATTTACATTTGGTAATAGATTGATTTATTACATTTTAATGTAGTTTTAATCTTTCAGTCACTTTTACTTAACTTTACCTGTTAAATAAAAAGAAGGACTTTCTCCCTTCTTGTTTGCTGCCATTTGAAAGTCTTTCAATAGTGGACAAATTGCTTTGGGGCATTAATTCTACTGAAACTCATTGTCCACAATTCTAAGCTCAGGATAAATTTTATTTAATGTTTTAGATACAATAATAATTCTCTTTTATTGGATACCTGATATTTGCCAGGTACTTAGCTAGGCACTTTACCTATATGATCTCAAATTTTCATAACTACCCGATAGGATAAATATAATTGCCTTTATTTTATTGATGAGGAAACTGAGGCTCAAAGTTGGTGAGATAATTTAGCTAAATTAAATGGTTAGTAAGTGGGATTCTAATTCTGACCTGTCTGGCTCCCAAATCTATCTTCTCTGCCCACTTTCCCACATGGATCCTCTTGAGTAACTGGGCTTAAAAAGGCTGGCTCATGACCCCTTCCCTTGGAAAACTCTTAAATTAATGGGAAAAAATGAGAAGGCTTTGCTGTAGTTGTGTTTCTGGGAGCCTTATTTGTAAAGTGGAGGTTGGTGATACCGAGATGAACATATTGGCCCCATATTCTGGCTGGCCAAACATATTTCTTATAAGACATTGAAGTCTATCTAAAAAGTCCCTTTTTTTCAGACTTCCCCCAACTCAAAATTTTACCCCTTCTTTTGACATAATATCTCTGACTATCATGTATTAATATCTCTGAGCCATAATATCTCTGACAACCATGTATTAATATTACTTTCTAGAATATTTGATGTTGTTCAGACCATAACAACTTCTATACTGGCATTCCTAATGCCTCATATAGTATTTTAAACTCTGATAATGAAGTTTCTGGCAGTAAATTGTGTTGTTTGATCACAGCCTCTACATAAATAAGGATATTACTATATTTCTCTTACTAAAACCTTTCTGAATGAAAACCAAGGTGGGCCAACCTTACACTGAATTTTGCTGTGTCCACTCCACAGTTGTTGTGCAGCACTGCTTTTTAAATTCAGTTACTGTCTTTCCCTCAGGTAAATGGGGACAATGCCTAATATCTGACATCCCTAGATGATGAGGATGTTAACTGGGTAGATGGGAAAGTCGATTAAATGCTTTCAATTCCAAAGACAAACTATTATATGTCAAACTACCATGATTATGAAAGAGTTTATTGCATTTTTGCAAAGAATAAATTTAAATAAAAAGTAGAAATTGTGTTTAACTTACATAGTTTACATAAATGTGGTACCAAACTATATGTATATAAATGGCTGTACAATGTAAAATACTTTACTTGATTACAGCTTTCCTGTTTTAAATGTGGAAAATAATACCTTCTAAGCTGCTCGTTTGATTTGCCATTGCCTGTGTTCAAGCAATAGTTTTTTTGTGAGGAAGACTTACAGAAGAATTGAAGTAGGAGGGCATGGACTTGGGGGACAGCAGAGTATTCTTGAGGGTGGCCATTCTTGCATTCTTTGTCATGTTTGTAATAACATCTAGGAGTGTTGATGTGATTTTTGGGAAAAGCAATGTTTAGCTGAAATGGCAAATTTAGCTCTGCTGTCTTGCGGTTGCCCAAGGTATGTGTTAGTCATTAATTTGGGAAGAATTAATGGTGCACCTATTCAGTGCTGAGCACTGAGGATGCAAAGATGATTACGATGCAGTTGTCGCCTTCAGAGAAACCCAGCTGTGGCACCAAATAACAATACAATGTGGGTGAGCTCTTCACTAGAACTACAGACAAAGATCCATAGAGGGAGGAAGGGGAAATCCTATCCAGGAGGGCTAAGGAAGGTGAACGCAGCGTACTATGAGTAACAATGTACATCAAGACTAAATAAAATCCATTGCTGTTTTGATGCTATACATCTGGGTGCTGCACCTAGTAATAAACTCACATTTAAATTTTCTTAGCTTCAGTGCAGAGAAAACAAAGCAAGCAAAACGATCAAAAAATTCAAACCAAATGTGTGTGTGGAGGGGGAAGGAAAATTCCATCTTCTGCCCCACTCCATTCTTTTCCAGTCTCCAAACCTCTTAAAAGGGAGCTCAATCTGCATAGAGAAGTTGAGACAGGACACTTCTGCTCTAAACAGACTCAGTAACCAAGCTGTGAAACAAAGCAGTCCGGGCATTTGATTCTTGATTGGCATCCTTTCTCTGTAGTGTGTCCACAAGACAGCTACTCTCACTAAGGCGAAATCCACCCACATCAAGGGAAGAAGGCAGCTCTTGACTTTTCACACACCTTCCTGAAGAGCGTCTCCTTCTTTCTGTTTCCTTTCTTAGTTCTGTTAGAGTTGTGGCACTTTGAAGCCTTGAATCACTAACCAGACTTCCCTAATTTGGCAGATCATATGAATTTTTCTCTATTCAAGTGTCTGGGAGGAAATGCATTAAGCTGGACTTCATGGGAAGTCTGTTTCTTTGGTGTGAGGATATTATAGAGAAGAATGGAAAGTTGCTAATTTTAGTCCATTCTCAAGGGAGCATGTTTGCATGGGCCAGGGTGGTGGCTTTAGATGTTCCCTTGTAAGGCAAAAGGCAATGGTGCTGTTTGCAGTCTGAGTGTCAGCATTTTGTTCCCCTTGTCTTGTGACCTACTAGGCTGCTGTTCTCCCTTCGATGAAATTGGCCTAACATCATGTATTTTGGGTTGGAGTAGAACTGGAACAGGAAAGGGCATTCTAGGATGTAAATACAGGTCCACTTATCTGATATTTATTTTCAGGGAGATCCTTGAGACAGTTCATTGCTTGTCTGTAGAGTCCCTATGTCTTCTTTCAGCGAGGGCTGGGTGTATAAATTTTAAAGCTCCCTGAGTTTTGATGTGGTGCTGAAACAGAAGCTTTGATGCTGCAAGGTGCTGACTGCAGAGGAAATGGAGTGCTTAAAACTTATCAGTAGATATACAGAACATACAATATCCAGATAATTTCCTTCCCTAGTAGGAATACTGGGAATTTCATAGGTTCCACACTAGCAAAGGTCAGACTAAGTAAATTGTGTAGAGTACTCAAGAGTCAGTCCCTGCTTCCCTGTCCAGCCTCATCTGTGGCCATTCACAGCTTTCCACCTTACTGAAATCAAGCAAATAATGGGGGAATGTTTTGTTTCTAGCCCCTTTGATTTTCCTTCCTGGAATGCTGCTGCCCCTTCTCCTCCACCCCCATTCCCCCTTCTCCCTTTCCTCTGCCTCCTTTATTCTTTATTTTTATTTTTAGGGGGGAGGGGGAACTGGCTATTCTCTGAGAACTCAACTTCCATACAATCCTCCAAGTTGAGATTAAATACTCTTCCTGTGAACTTTG
This sequence comes from Dasypus novemcinctus, assembly GCF_030445035.2. Classification (NCBI taxonomy): domain Eukaryota; kingdom Metazoa; phylum Chordata; class Mammalia; order Cingulata; family Dasypodidae; genus Dasypus; species Dasypus novemcinctus. Next base: position 45,649,427 of record NC_080681.1, on the reverse strand, counting down.
GCAGTTTGCACGTACCTCTGGGATTGAGTTTAGTATACTGTGTTGTAATTGCCTCTTGTTTCTCGTCCACAATAAATGGTAAACTTTTAAAAGCCAAGGGCTGTATTCTGTACCCCCAGTGGCTAACACAGTGCCCGGAACATGGGGGACACTCACTGAGCTCATCCCAGCAAAGACAGGAAGTGAGACAAAGCGTTTCCGTATCTGTGATTTTGCAAAATGTTTGGTGTTTACAGTGATACCATTATCTTAAATAATAAAACATTTTGTGAATTTACTAAAAAGATGATTTGATCTGAAAATGATGAAATGGCTGTGCTTTGCCTTGGTAAGGAGACTTTGCAATGAGTCAGGATCAAAGCTGAGAAGTGAGACGCATGTTTGAGTATTTCCACAGACCCTTTCATAGAAGATGAAGTGGACAGGGTTTTGGGACAAGTGTCTGTGTAATAATGGGGTGTGTGGGAATGAATGTTGTTGAGTTAATTAGAGCATGGGGCAGCTAGCCCACACAGCTGGCTTCTATTCCAACTCAGCCCAGATTCACTATGACCTCTGGCAAATCACTTACCTTCCGAGGCTCTTTTAAGTGAGCTTTAGAACAAGGATGGCAATTGTGACCATGTAAACATATGGAATGTGATGAAGACTAATTTCTAGGACAAGGGTTTAAAGTGATTTTCATGAAAGCTATTATTTACTTTAAACGTGAACATTATGAACTGGCAAACCGGCAATGTCAGCTAACACACTCACACAAAAGGTAAACCGATTTGAATGAGTAACTTCAACTCCAGCAAGTTTAGAAGCAAATGCTCTTTTCTCTGGTAAATAAAGCCAGATGTATATAAGGCAAACTGCTTTATAAAAAGAAATGTATGATTCATTCTGACCTTTTTTTTTCTTCCCTTGATCCATTTTGCTTCTTTCTACAGAGAATTAACTGGAAAGTTGATCCTTGGAGACAGATTGGATGGGAACCAAAATAGCAGAAGTGGAGACTTTAAGGAAGTAGAGTCGACTTCACCAGTCCCTGAGGATTTTCAGGGAGAAAATAGAACTAGCGACTACACTCTACTATCTGCAGGAATTTTGGGGGAAAGTAGCAGCAGTAGCTCCAGAATTTCTGCTTGTAGGCTTGGTGGTGGTAGTATTGTTTTAAGAAGTACTGGTGGCAGGGGTGCTTGGATTTGGGCTTGCAGAGTGATTTATATTAGATTATGAAAGCAAATGTGGAGATTTCAAAGGATAGTGGGGTGGAACTGGCAGAGATTATAGAAATATGCCTAAAGTCCCCAGTTTCCCCCTAAGATACCCTATAGCTACCACCAGATACTAAGCCAACCAAAGGAATTGATTGATAATAGAAGAATACAGCTCTATACACAGACCCATCCCAACTGAAAATCATGCTCCCTCCTTTCTTTTAGAGCATTTATGCTGAAGGAAGCAAATCATGCACTTGGATTCCAACAGCAAGTGTTCTAATTTCTTCTGAAACTATGAGTTTAGCCAAGTGATCCATATATCCAAATACAGACATTGACCAAATGCGATAAATTGTGTTCAGTGGTATGGGACTATTCGAAAAAGGGAAGTTTAGGAAAGTATGAGACATTGTATTGTCTTTCCTGCCAAATTGTTTATGGTTTGGCTGGAGGACTAGCTTTGACAGAAAAAAACAATTGGAGGATAATATAGAAAATGTAAATTCTGTGATCAGTTATGGGAAGGTAATAAATGTTGTAGCTGATGATGAAAGAGGAGACCTTTAGGAATAGGAGTATTCAAGAAATGTATGGAAAATATAAGCATTTGGCTGGACTTTGTGGAGATTTGAATTGGCAGAGGGGAAGGGAAGGCCAGCGATGGCAAACACATGAATCTTCATACCCACTGTCTCTTTGTCCATGGCAGATATTGTTAATCAATCACCCCGTGACAGATTTTCCTTCCCTCAGAGAGCTGTCCACATACTGCTTGCTTTCTTAAATTAATTTAAAGAATTGGCTTATCTCCCTGTCAAATTTCAGACATTTCTAGTGTAGAAGTTAAATCTTGTTTATCTCTGTACTGTGTTTGGCACATAGAAGAGGCTCACTGTGGCAGCCATAAAGGTGTGGCACTTGGATCTCCTTTCAAGAAAGAACTTGAGCTGCAAAGAGTGCAGTTAGCTAACAGTCTCCAATTGCATTAGAGATCTGTTGCAGCAATTAAGCTGAGGCCATACTCTTCTGGGCAACCCATAGCCAATGACTGAGCATGGTGGGGATACTGAGATCTGGCTATTTCTGCTGTATGTGGAGAATCTCTAAAGGGCAATATGAGCCCTGGAACTCCCTGGTGAGTTGACCGAGGAGTTGTCAGCTCTGCTTTGTACTCTGATACTCTCCCTGCCCAATCCTACTTCCTCTCTCTTTGTCTTTCACAGGCATAGCTCCCCAGTTAACCTGCACTCCTAACTTTGCTCCATCATCTGCTCCCTGGAGGACCTGCATTGACACACTCAGCAAAAGTTTATGCAATTGAATTATATTGGTGATGAGTTTTCACTTGATCATTCCATTTTGTCCAGCCCCAAGTTGGGGCCTTCATTCTTTCATTCTGCAAACGTTTTGAACACCAACAAGGTTTGGAATGCTGTGATAGATGGTGGATATTCAAGTATGAATAAGGTGGATCTTTTGACAAGGCAGGCACATAAACAGGTATGCAGAAATCAGGGCTTAAGAGATGAGTGAATTGTTCAAGGCCATTCTACTCCTAAGTGGCCTGCTGAGTTTTGAGTCCAAGAAAGGGTTTGGTTCCAAGGTATCAATCCTTTCTACACTGCCTTTCTTCTCCTTAACCAGCACACTGGCACAAGTGTTGTTAAGTGCACTAGCATTCACATTACTTTGTCCTAGTTCAGTGATTTCCATAGGGAGCTCTTTGGAACACTAATTCCTCAGGTGTGCTTCATGGATCAAGCATGTATATTAATATAGGTTTCTTGACTGGGGCTTGGGGAAGACTTTTATATGTTAAGTTTCTCTCCTGCATTTCCAAGAGCAATGTTTTCCAAACTTATTTGACTAGGGAATTCTTTCACAGAACACATCTGAGAAATGCTAACATATCCAGGTAAATCAAGTGATGGTTTATTATTTACTACTGGTAAAAGCTAACACCCAGTCAGTCAGCTTTTTATATCTGCTAGTCACTGCAATCTTGTTAAGGAAGCATTATGATTAAGACATTTTTTTAGATGAGGAAACCAAGGCACAGAGGATTAAATAACTTCCCCTAAGTTACAAAGGTGGGCAGTGGGGCCATGCCCTGCACCATTGTCCTGCGCCAGCATCTGGTGCCACTTAGCACTCTTCTGCCTCTCTTTGTCTTTAACGCATTGGGACCAGTGAGCTTGCCCTCTTCAGAGTGAGGGGATATATGACTAAAATTCACCGAAGACACAGAAAAGTTCCTGTGAATTAATAGACACTGCTTTGCTCAACCACAGAGCTGGTGGGTTTCGTGCAAGCTGGTGAGATATATGCATCTGAAAAGAAGGATAGTTTGGGTGATGCTTAGTGAGCAGGCTACCTATTCATCCTGCCATCTGGCAGGCTAGCAAAGTCATAGAGAGGGCTGATTCTCCTTTTCCTCTTGTGGCCCCTCACTTTGCTTTTTCATGCTCTTCTATTTTTACATGCTCCCATTGTCCCCTCAATATACCCTCATCAGATAGCAGCCAACAGATAAAGTTGCCTGTATTACTTGCCAATGTTCAAGTTACTTATGCTTTCTAAGTCTCACTTTTCACTTGAATAAAATGGTACTTTAAAAAAAAGTCTAGGGAGTGGATGTCGCCCAAGCAGTTGAGTGCCTACCTCCCACATTGGTGGTCCTGGGTTTGGTTTCTGGTTCTCCTTGTAAAGAAGACAAACAAACAACGAGCAAACATCAAGCAAAAAAACAATGAGCAGATATCAAGCAAAAAACAATTAGGAGACAAAAAGCAAAAAAAAAAAAACCCACAACAAACGAGCAGGGAGTGGATGTCGCTCAAACAGTTGAGTGCTTGCCTCCCACACAGGATGTCCAGGGTTTGGTTCCCAGTGCCTCTTAAAGAAAAAACAAACAATGAGCAAAAACAACAAACAGACAACAAGTGCAAACAACAAGCAAAAACAATGAGCAAACAGATGAGGGAGCCATCTCAGGGGGGATAAACAGTCTACATGATCAGACTGTTGTAATGATTCAATGAAATAATAAATGTAAATGATCTGATACAGAGCAGGCCTTTAATAAATGTTGTTGGCTGTATTTTTGTCTCTCTAGTTATTTCTGAAATTAAATAGTGATCTCTTAAACTGAATATTCTTCCAAATCTGAGGGAAGAAAAAGAATTTAATTTCAGGCACCATGGAAGATAGTAGGGCAAGGAGGAAATATTTTGAAAGAGGAAATGGCATTTAGAGCCTCCTCACACCCTTAAAGTGCATGGTCACTCTATATAACTTTCACCTGTAAAAGAGAGCCCAGCTTTGGTTTATTTTGTGATGACTTCCGGCCCTGTGGTACCAGGGCCTCTTCATATGCTTAGTGGGTTTGCTGGCCTTTAGCTTATGTTTTCTTAAGACTTTGTACTGTCACCTCAATACCTTGCTGGTAATTTGAGTCTTTGAAGAGGCAGACAATGAGGATTTTAGTTGGCTCTAATGTCTATTCTGTGGCTTTATGTGCCTCTTTCCTAGAGATTGTGCATTTGTGTCTACGGGCATAAGATCGATTGCTGCATTGTGCAGCGGAAATGAAAAGGAAACATTCTTTCTTTCCTCTCGAGCTCTGCCTGGCATCGCCTGCACCCTCTCACTTAGCAAATGGCCTTGTCTGAGCGGTCGCACGTCGTGAGAGTGTGGACACAGCAACTGTAATTGCACACTTATCGTGGAGACAAAAAATAAATGAAGTTGCTATCTAATTTATTCAGATGGCTCTCAAAATGCAGCATTTCATGTACCAATTTGATTTCCCAGAGCTAAAGAGTAACTACGAATGCTTTGTTAGGAAAATTACTTTAGCACAAAATGACTCTTCTTTTTTCCAACCGTAATAACTAATAGCTTAAGATATAAGATAAAAATAACGTATTTTGTAATTAATATTTTAATTTACTAAGAAGGGAGCTAAATGGTGACTAGACTTCTATTCCCCTTGATAATAATGAACCCGGGCAATTTCAAATGAAGAAGAGCAGCCAGGAGTTTAATACCTTTGATTAAGAACATGTTTCCATAGTGGCTATTATGTTCCCATTTAAAAGAGCAAAAACAAAACTCAGGCTTATTTTATTTTGGAACTGCAGGGGGTCTTATGCATCAAAAGAAGACAAGAAAATGTTTAAGGATAATTAAAGGCAATTTGCCTCATCAGGCCTTTTTCCTCCTCCTTTTACTTCTTCCCCTCCTTCTCCCTACAATACTTGCTAATTGCTGCATCAATGACCTGAGGATTTTTTTTTCTTCAACTAACTTGCCTATTTGGCCATTGCCCATACTTATAATTGACTGCATAGATCAATGTATCTACATTAGTTCATTTAAAAAACGGAACATGATTTTCCTCCGTCTTATCTCACTGGCCAGTTAGACATTAGGAAAGCTAAAGGCAAGGCACTTAGAAGCCTGAGGTCCAACTGAGTGCCAGGTGCTTTTGCCAGGTGTGTTAATTAATTTAATCTTCAAAAGGTATAACTTCCTGTAGCATCCCACTAGTTAGGGTGAGACTGGAGCTCCAAGCTTTTTATTTTATTTTATTTTATTTTAATTTTATTACTTCAGTTAAGCTTCCTCTATCTTTTTATTCATTTAAACACTTTCCATTTAGAATTTTCATTCCTTCCTTCAATTTGGATCCTTCTGGAACAAATTTAAGCTTATAACACAAAGTCTGCAAAAAGTGGACTTGTTGACTCTCAGGAAAACATTGTGAAAAGTCATTCAGAGCAGCTTCCCTGGGGACTGAGAAAACTCAGTCACCTATGGGAAAGTTTTAGCAGAAGTTTTAAAATAACAGAACCTAGAGTAGGAACTGAGCTCCTAAAATTGAAAGTATTTTAATTTTGATGATGTTTTTGACTCTGAAAATTGATAATAAATGGCATCATACTCTCAGATAAAGTTGCCTTTTGGAACGAGGAGTGATTCAGCAACTTTTGACTTCAAAGTTGATGAAAATTTTCTTTAATCTCTGGTGATTTGAACAGTGTGGACCAAAATGTCACCTGCTGAGTGAAGTTCAGGCAAAATGATGCTGAATTACACAAAGTATTAAGTTGTATGTTACGGTAGCAAACCCCACAATGGCCATATGTTTAGAATGGTGGTTTTTACTGCGGGTTGGAGAAGGGACAAAGAACAATGGTTGCACATTAATTCTTCTGTTTGATAGAATGTCGGAAAAAGAGAAACCCCCTTAATCTGATGAAATATGTGTGTCATAGATGTTAGAATTAGTTTGATTCTCCTTTCCAGATTTGCTTACTTGCAGCAACTCCCCACTACCCCCAAACACACAACACACATACACTTGTGACTAATGTGTGCACAGAGTCTGGGTTTTTAAGGATTTTGGTTTGAAGTAATAGCTTTGATTTTTAACTTAATTTTCCACACATAAATATCATGTGAAGCAGATTTGCTCCAAGTATTATATTCAGGAGACTTTAAAACCAAATATAGAAATAAAGTCTTTGGAGAGAAACACAAATGAGAAAGATTGGTGGAATCCTTTGACTGTTCCTGTGGGCTAGCCCAACTTTTAGTCTGAACTTCCTCAAAAGAGGAGAAAGCAGGGTGAATCAGATTCTATTCTAGCTCTGTTCCTCTTTGACCCTTTATTCTATGCCTTGGGAAGTGTCTTCAATCCCTAGAATCCTGTAAAATATTTTATATCTTAGGAACTCTACTAAGTTCCTGGATGGCTGGATCTAAGTTAACCCAACCTTAGAACTGACAAGATTTAAATAGATATGTATAGTGAGAAAGAGAGAGATTTATTATAGAAATTGGCTTATGGCACTTTGGGGACTGGCACATTCAGATTCCAAAGGGCAGGCTGCAAGTTGAAACCCTGATGAAGGTGAAGTTGTATTCACCAGGAGAAGTTGGCTGACTGAAGAAGAGGCAGAAATTCTTCTTTCTGACTTCTGAAATGCTCAGTTCTGTCTTTAATATTTCCAACCAATTGGATGAAGACATTGCTGAGGGCAATTTCCTTCGTAGACTGTAGATGTAATCAACTGCTTAATGTTACTGTGAGGTCATCTACAAAATGCCATTGCAGTAACATTCAGGCCAGTGCTTGCTTGACCAAACAAATGGGTACCATTACCTAGCCAAGTCGACATGTGAAATTAAACCATCACATTGGGATTAGTCATAATTGAGAAGAAATCTATGAATTGAGAGGATAGATTCTCTTTGAATGATGAACCAGAAATGAAATCAAACATTGTAAGTTGGGGTTAATTTTGAAGTACCATTTGTCCTAAATATGGCATGGCTTCATATAACAGTAACTTTATGCTAAGAGGTGGATCCATTCTGAAACAGGGTGCCTATTTTCTGCCTCTCCACCTTCATTAATATTTTCTTCCTCCTCACTCCTTCTTTGTCTCCAGGCTTACTGGTCATCTTTCTGCTTCTCCCACATGCCAGGCTCCTTTGCCCCTAGTTCTGATATGTACTGTGTCTTCAATGTAGGACACAGCCCCTGGATCTCTCCAACTCCCTTTGGGGTTCATTACTGCTCATCCGTCTGGTGACAAATTAAAACATTTCTTTTTTTGTTCTCATATCACTTTGTATTTTTCTTTATAGGGCATGTAAACATAATTGAAAGTTACTTGCAGTATTCTTGCTTTAATACCTTTCTCAATAGATTTAAGAGTCATGTGGATAGAGGCTATAATTGTCTTGGGTAGTAGTTCTAGGCCATAGCCAGTCCTTGTTAAATAGGTGTATGAATGAATATATTATTGGTACTGGGACTTCATAAATAGGATTAATATTTACTTGCCTGAGGCAATGGAGGTGTAAGTCACAACTAAGTATTGGGTGTGAACTAACCCCAGGATTTTAAATGCTAAAAAGAGAGGGACATGGGTGACCAACATATATCAAATAGTGAGGAATGCCGGGGGAGACAGAAGACAAGCAACACTGATTATCTGCCATCCAGGCAGAGAACAAAACCAAGGTTTACTGGAGATCTTTACATGTCAGGTAACAGAAGGGGGCTGGTGTGTAGAACTAGTTTAATAGTATCTTATTGAAAGCCCCTGGTATCAAGCAGTCTAATCCTGGCAACTGAAATCTGTCAGTGAAGTAATTTTTTGACCTTCTGACAAAGACTGGAAGCTATAGATTCAGTGTTATTTATCCATATATATAGAAATGCAATAGTCCTCATCACTCTGCTTCTTTGACACTTAACATTCCAAAACCTTACTCTGAGCGATGTGCCCTCCTTCTGTAACCCCCACAGAACCCTCTATATCTATCATTGCATATATTTACTTGTTTTCTTAAGGGTAGTAATGTTCTCATTTGCTTATGTATTTCCATGTCTAGATCAATGTCTAGCATTAGACACCCAAAAAATGTTTGGCAAACTTAATGGAGCTAAACTGATTTTAATTAAATAATTGTTTCCTTATACCAAGTAAATGTCCTTTTTGGGAAATGGTTAAAATTTATATTCATATAATGGGTCCCTAGCAGACCACACATCCACTTAATAATGTTTATTGTTTGACCGATTTTAGTCACAGATACTTGATAGATTGATTACAAAAATGGCCAAAATTGTTCATAATTATCCATGTTCTCTGCAATATGGTTTTGTGGCATCACCCATAAAGAGATGGAATCTGTCTACTAAATCCTTGAATGTTGACTGGCCTTAGGGTTTGCTGTGGCCAATATAATGCAACAGAAATTGTGGTGTACCAGTTCTAAGCCTAGAGGTGCACTCGAAATTTTGCTCAATTGCTTTGTGAACAAGTCTGGACAGTTGTTTCAGCTGATGTTATCCTAGACCAACTGGTTTCCAGATGACCTGTCATCTGACTTCAAATGTATTTATTGAGCTAGAAGATATAATGATTGATCAGACCAGAAGAATCATCCAGCTCTACCCAGCCCAAATGGCTGACCTGCAGAATGTGAGCTAAATAAATGATTATTGTTAAGATATTACATTTTGGGCGTGGTTTATTAAACAGCAAAAGTTAATTGATACAGAGATGTTACTTTTTATTTACAAAGTGAAAATTGTCAAAGTAGATTTTACTAAGAATGGTGGTAAAATCAAGCCCAAGCATACAGCACTCCTTGGAAAGAAGAGTTCTATCTGGTATGAGAATAGTAGAAGACTTAAGACCTTAGATTCCTTGAGCTGGGATTCCTCAAGTTGACAAAGGAGAAGAGTTTCTTTAGCAAATAATAATGGCTTGTGAATAGGCAGACCCCATGAGGCATCTTGTAAGCAGTGCAAGCTTCACCCAATTTGGAGGTGATTTGAAAGGACAGATCAAACCTAAAGATGTGATGACTTGATGATTTGATATACAGAAAGGTTAAGTAAGTCATGGCATACACATGGTGTGGAAGAGCCCAAATGAATTAATGGCAATTGCAATCTATCAATATTTGGGAAGGCCATACATCACACATAAATAATTATAAGCCATGGGGATAATAATTAGGAATTATTTTTAAAAAGAGATTTAAGGAGTGATGCCTATAAGGCCAAAGAATGTTAAATAGCCTTCGTGATGTAATGCTTGAAGGTCTGAATTTGTACAACCATTCTTTGGTTACATGACTTTAAAAAAGTCAGTGAGCCTCAGGTTCTTCAAGTGGAAATTGGGGTTACTATAACTTTATCTACTTCCCAGAGAGAATCCAATAAAATAATGAACAGGTAAGCACTTAGTTAGTTGTGGAGAGATAGTACAATGGCTTTTATTATTTAAGATTGATATTGAAGACCATAACTAGGCAATTTTTGATGATCAACTCATAGATAATAATAAAGGAAACAAAAAATTTTTTTAAGTCCATGGCTTCTATCATTTAAGTCAGCTTCCCTTATTGTCCTTCTCCTCACCTCGCCCCAGAATAACCCTGTTTATTGCAGACAGTGGAGTAGCCTCTTTTTTGCTGAGGTTGGAATGTTCATTCAACCTGTGAGTTAGGGTGATGACACAGCTTCACCTGCCTTTAAACATTTCTGCTTTTATATTCCTGTGACATACTCTAGGCCATTACATAGCAAAAGTGTATTAGAGAACATATGTGCCCAGTGCTATTTTGTTAGCCTACATTTGGAATTAGGAATTTAAAATTTTTGGGGGTGGGGATGGGGCAAAGAGAGCCTAATGATATTTTGAAACTTTCTCTTCTGTATTTTTAATTCCCATCAGTTCATTTGGTACCAGAGTCCCAGACTATTGAGTCATGGCATCCATTGCTTCAGGGTAAGGGCAGGACCTAGCTGAGAACAAAGGAGACAATGTTCAGCTTTTGAATTCCAAAACAATTTCTTGAAGCTAATTTCAGAGACAATAGTTGCGAGAAGCCAAGGAATTCACATGCAATACCTAGGCTTGTTGAAAGAGAAATCAGAAGCTTTCTTTAAATATTAAAATTCCCTTAAAATATTAAGAGGTTAGAGAACTGAAGGAAGAAAGATTTACTGTAAGCCACAGAATAGTAAACATGCTGGGTATGGCACAGGGACAGTTTTCCCATACACGGAGAAGAAGAAAGCTAGTGGGGAGGAGCCTGGAGAGAAAGAGTGAGAGGAAATCATGATTACTGAGGCAAGGATTGAAGCCAGTTCCTGGGCCTGGATGTGATAGACACCCCAAGTGATACTGGAAATCATTGATTAGGGGGACTTGATTCCTACTTCTTGCCTAGAACTCTGGATGGAGGTAACTACTAAGAAAAATAAAATGGCCACCTGCATTGGCATTGCTTGGAGAACACGTCTTTCTGAAGAGGACTGTTCCAAAAGACAATAACAATTGACCCACAGGAGTTTTCCGAGAAAATGGAACATGCCCTACAGCGTTGCTGATAACCAACACCTGGTAATTAAACTGATTATGGTCCAGTGGACATAGCTTATCAGAATGGACAAGCAAACCATACTAATCAATGAACACCTGCATCCCACTTTGTAAGACCCCCTAATGTAAAATGGAAACTTAATGTCAGCCAAATCAGAACCAGTTCTCATTTGCTTTCCTGTTTCCCTGATATGAGCTTTCCCTTTCCATTCCCTCCATGGAGCAACCTTCTATTTTCTGAATGGGATGCTGCCTGGTTCTTGCATCAGTCAAAGAATCTGTGGGATCCTAAATTACATTAAATGTGTTTCTATTTTCTATTTTTATTTTTTTATCACTGACTCAAAAAGAGCATTCTCAGTAAAGCAGAAATTGAGGTGTTGTGTCTATAAGATGATGGGGCCCATCCCCCCAAGCCTCCTTGAGACCCAGAGCAAAGATCCAGGAGAGTTCCCAAAACTTAAAATTGAAGCATGGATAGTATTTGAGAATTAGACATCAGCATGTCTGTCAGGATGTTACTGTACCTTAAACAGGAAACTGCAGATTGGATAGCTCAAAGTAGGGACATACGTAGGATGTGGTTAAATTTCAAAATGTCAGTTGAATTAATGAGTCCTGAGACTCATTAGAAAACTTGATGAATGCTACTACCTCCATCACAATGTGCAGAGATGGGACCCCTAGTAGCACTGCACACTTCCTTGCAGTGACAGGGATTGCTTTGTGCTCAGACACCAAGCCAGGAAGGGTTTTATGTCCTTTCCGTAATGACAGGACAATTCATAAGTTCCATAGAGGTAGGAGCAAGATGTTGGGGAAAAATTCTGAATTTGACTACCCAAAAGTGATTGTTTAAAAAGAGTCTAGGTTATTTTGAAATAGCAAGATCTAGATTTAGCTTCTGCCATCAATGGAAATGAGGACTCATGTGTATGATAAGTTTAGATTTCTATCTTCATTTATGAATTTTAAACCCACTCTTCAAAGGTGGCCTATGCTAATTTGATCCCCTGAATTTTGGTGAACTCCTTCTGTCTTTGTGCTCCATCTAAAACCTTTCTCTGCATTGCCTCACGTGTGTACAAGTCTGCCACTTCAACTTGACTGTAAACTTCATGAGGTAGTGATGAGCTTTTGTGACACAGGGTCTGCCATATAGCTCTCCCTCAAGAAATGTCTGTTAAATGAATCTATGATGAGAAATCAATTGGATAAATTGTGGAAAAGTATATAAAACACTATCTGTAGGATTCCAGAGAATCAATCTGATGATTCTTAACTAAATAGAATCCACTGAGTATTTTAACTGTGCTGTGGACACATAGCCTATTTATCAATTATTGAAGAATGACTACAATGTGCATTGTGTTAAGCACCTTTCACGAAGAAACCATTTAATACTCCTAAAAACCCGATGGTGTTGCTTTTGTTGCCCTCATTTTGTAGATGAGGAGACTGAAATCTGAAGAGGTTAAGAAACTGCACCGTGATTACAAAGATCCACCGTGATTACAAATTCTGGATCTAGCCTTTGTTCTCATCCACTATACTATAGTTGACTGTAAACCAGTCAATAAGAATGTCCTCATAGAGAAGTGGTTGGAATATGTGCAGTAGGGAACAGTGACAGGAGAGCATTCCTGTGTAGATTGCATATACTTCATCCATGCATATGCTCAAAACATTATTTTTAGGAAAGTCATAAAGTATTTAAGCAAATAATATGAATCCTTACCTGCAATGCAGACAATATGACATGCTTCTTTGCAACAAGAAGTACCAGGAACTTATTGCTTGTTTCTCCTTTCAAGTGTGGGAGGTGCTGGTGATTTCAGACAGGGATGCAGTCCCTCCTCTACAGTCCCTCTGGGGAACTTCCTTATGCAGCTATCTGGAAAGTGGCCCTAGGTTCCTACACTGCATGATTCTGGGAACAGCCCTGGCTTTCTATGCATTGAGTTGGGCCTTTTGGGAAAGAGGGAGAAAAGCAAGGAACCATGAATTGTGTGCTGGCTGCCTGTCCTTGTCCAAGTCTCTTTCATTGGAGTGGGGCCCTGGTGGGATGGATACTTGCGCCAGGTAAATTTCCCACTCTTTAGCAGAGTACAGAGTGGGGTGACTGTCTCTTGGAGTAAATATCTGGCCAGGGTGCCATTTTGAGAGCCTACACTTACATTGCGCATGTTGACTGTGACTGAGAAAGCTAATAGTGGATAGAGGCTTGGGAATTCCTGTGATATGAAACTACAGCTGGGACTATAAACTTTGGGCACATTTTTGAGATGATTCTGGGAAATGAAACTAGCTCATTGGGTTTACCCAATATGCAACAGAAAAATTGCCTCTAATATTTGGGGGTTACTTCAAATGGCTTTAGGAGTTTCAGGTTATTTCAATAGACACCACTAGGACTGTAGTTGATTTTTACTGAGTTTTATCCATTTCAGTTGGTCTGCACCTATGCCACAATGGCTTTTAATATTTTGAATGACACCCTTGGCCTTAGAAGAAAGGAATTTGCCAGAACAGAATGAGCACTATGAGAATATATTGAAACATAGTCTTTGTTTTACTTCTAAGTTGTTTTTTTTTCCCCCATAATTTTTCTCAGCTCACTGTAAGAAGGTAATAAACTTCAAAGCCAGCATAGTCAATGATTCTTTTCCAGAGATATGACCAGACAAGCCTTCTTTCATTGGGCACTTGGGTAAAGTGCATTCCCATGAGGAGAGAGGAACATTAAACCACATGTCAGTCATTCTGCAGGAATGGAAATGTTGGTTTTTCTGGTTATAATAATTTAGAGATTAAGTGTTGGACAGGCAACTGCAGGAAGGCTATGACTTGTTTCCTAAATCACAAAATCTTGTTTCCATTTCTCATCCTGTATCCATCTCCTCTGGAAAGCCATCTAACTTGTACAGCATGCCATTGTGTGGAATTGTGTCAGTGAGTTGGTGGGCCTCCCAATAAATCATGTCATGCAGCGCCTGCCTTCATAAGCCAATCCACCACCTGGCCACGATCCCCAGAAAAGAGAATGTACTTTGTTATATATGACTAGAAGCGTCCAAATTGGCCTTGGCTCTTTTCTATTACTTAGATCCTTCTAACTTTCCCTTAGCTATTGTAGAAAAGTTGCCTTTGCTGGGCTTACCAGCATTTAGTGCCCTGAAACTTTATCAGAGAGAATACTCTCTAATCATTTTCAATTGTTTGAAGGTCTGGGACCTGACTTCTGATCACCTGTAATACTCAGTACCATGACTGCCTTTTATTTTCCAGCCTAGTTGTCACATCCTAGTTGTTGGAACATAATCTCTGTGGCTCACAAAATCCCAAACCATGTCGAGTGATGGATGTACTGTTGATGATTAATCCAGATCTCTATGTAGTTCTGAGGCTATTGCTTTTCCATTGATTTGTGCAGAGGGTTTAATTGAATGGCTATTAAGGCTTGATTCCTAATTGACATATTCTCTCCAGGTTCTGTATTGAACTTGTTCATGGTTACATGGACTATTATTATAGAGAAAAAAACAAAAACAGAAAACGAACCAAAATAAAAAAGTTCATAAACTACGAGTATACAGTCTAGTTAAACATGTTTTTAAGTCCAGAGAGGGCTGTGTCACTCTCTCTCCGTATCTCTCTTTTTTGGATCTCAGATATAGAATATTTAGTTAATCATACTCCTGGGTTCCGGTGGGCACATTAGCATCTGTCTAGTGCAGTGTCTTAACCAGGGGTCCATGAGCTTGAATTGAAATTCAAAAAAACATTATTCTTGTGGGGACATGTTGGTGCAGGTGTGATATATTTATTAATGCACAGTATAGTATGGACTTAGTAAGGGGTCTGTAGTTTTCACCTGACTGGCAAAGGGGTCCACGGAACAAAAAAGGTTAAGAACCCCTGGTCTAGTGCAAAGACCCTCTTTTATTTGTTTTTTGTTTGATCGTTATTCCCTTTTACCCCTTCCCTACCTATACCTCTGGGCAGAGGCATCTAGAAGGGAAGGGGTACCCTAAGACTTTATTTCAGGAATCTTACCCATGTTTTGGGCCATAAACAGGGCAGTTTGAATAGGACAAGAATAGGACAGGAAATTTTAAAGCATTCAGATGTTTTATTCAATGGTTGCATTAACACAGGCAACTCTTTAAATATGCATCTTTTTGTTTCATGTTTTTAAAAATTGTTTTGTATATGCATATTTTAATTGATGTAAATGATATCAGGATGTATATCTCATTCTGTTTTTATACTTTCTTTTTTAGGTCCCATACATGTTACTACAAACACATCTCATCTTTTTTTTTTTTTTAGGTAGAGGGGGCCGGAGAATGAACCCTGGACCTCAAATGTGGGAAGCAGGTGCTCAACCACTCGAGCCACATCTGTTCTCTCATCTATTTCTAATTGTCACATGATGCTCCAAGATGTGTATGTAGCACATTTTGCTCACCCCTTCTCCCAGTTATGGACATACAGGTTGCTTCCAATTGCCCACTCCCCTCACCTCCCACCTCACCCAACTCATGCTTCAAGGAACAGTCCTAAGTAAATGTGTTTACCAATTAACTGATGATTTCCTTCTTTAATGTGTCTTTCTTAGGTATATGGAAAACTGAGTTTATGAGAAAAATTTTAGTTTTTATTTCAGTTCTTTTCCGCCCTTTTAAAAAATCCTTTAAATGTTTTATATAATGCTTTACAGTATAAAGACTACTTATAGATTAACCATACTCTGTGCTCATAATTGATCTGTGTTCTATTCTCGTTTAAATTTACAATTATAAGTGCTCTGTTGTGCTTGCTCAGTGACCTACATGTTTGAGATCATAATTCAGTTTGCATTTTTGTCATGGTAACAGTATAATTTCTACAGTAATTTAAAATGTAAATTAACAAAATCCAATATTGCAACAGTCAGTGATGAATCTGTAGAAGGCTGTAGGTGCTATCTAAAAAAATTCTATCAGTGACAGAAATATGTTTTTCACATATTTTTCTTTGTCTTAAAGAACCCATCTGTTAGCTGTGTAATGGGTGGCTAACCTTATGGTTCAATGTTATTATAGTCTCTAGAATACTAAATTACCTAAATTAACAAAACTGAAAATAAGAAATGTAGCTCTTTCATTATTTAGGAAAATCCTCACAATAATATATTGGAGAAGAATCTCTGAAACTGTGAGATTTTGACATGTCCAAAGTTGTCTTTTGAGCTGGGCTGCCACAGGTGAGTTGTTGAGTGTGTAATGCTGTATGACCTTCAGTAATTCTGAATGTCATGGATTGTATTAGCACTATGTGTCAACCGAGGCAGCCAAAGGCAGGTTAAGCAGTGATCTATGAAGGGGCCTGGTATAAGAACTTGGCCCCAAATGGTGTTTTGCTTGGAAAGTGACTAGCTGAACCAATCGGATCTTCTGTTTGGGGCTTGTGAAGTATTCAAAGATACACTCAGTAGAGTACCAGGAAGAAGCTGACAGAAATAAACGGGTTAGTTTATAAAGAGAATAATTGATTGATTGAATTTCTGTGGTATTCTAAAAAAGTCTCCAGTTTTCCTTAGACCTATTTGAGTATTAAGTTTGTATGTCATTCTTCCTAGAATTTTTTTCTTTGAAAGTCAAAATAGCCCTAAATAAAAGCATATAAGAAGCCAAAGACCAAAGTTGAAAATGGTAATAAGAACCATGTAGATTCTCATTTTAGTAATTTATATGGTATCTATAAGAACGTAAAGAGGTTATTTTGCCAATGAAAATATGTTGAAGCTCTGAGATGCTATGAAGGGAAAATATATTAAGATCCAACATGCTAAAAATAGAACACAAAATTCACAATTGATTTTTCTAATACAACAGCTACTGAACATTATCTTGGGGCCCTGTAATATGCTAATGTAAAGGAAGGACATTGCCCAAGGCCCAAAAGCTGAAAATTGGTGGAAATGCATGTGATAGGCAGCATATTCACCAAATTCCATATTCTCCACTATATTTTACAGCCTTCTTTGTAGTTAGGTTGGGATATATGATGAGTTCTAGCCAATGGCCTGTGGATTGGTATCACCTTTGGTCGATGAAACATGGCGGTGTGAATTTCCCTAGCTCCCTCTTCCCTGGTCTTGGGAGAACCTGGAAAGCATACATTGAGATGGAGGAACAAAAAG
This sequence comes from Dasypus novemcinctus, assembly GCF_030445035.2. Taxonomy (NCBI): domain Eukaryota; kingdom Metazoa; phylum Chordata; class Mammalia; order Cingulata; family Dasypodidae; genus Dasypus; species Dasypus novemcinctus. The sequence continues at coordinate 45,632,115 of NC_080681.1, read as the reverse complement.
TCACTGTTAGAAGTGAGCTGTTCTGGCAAGCTTCTAGACTTGCAGAGGATTTTGTGCAAGTGAGATAAACTTTCATGTACAGAGTGACTGAGGTGCTTGAGGTTGTTACTGCCAGGCTCAAACCAGGTGGGATTTGAATCCTGGCCAGTCTATTATACCAGAAATATTATACACATACCACATCGAACTGACATAAACAAAAAGGAGGGCTCTGAGATGAAAGAAGTCTCTGCTTTGTCATTTCCAAAAACATGGAAAATGAACCCTTCCCTATAGAGGTATTATGAAATCTACATGAGATAATATTCAGGAAAATTACCTGAGTATCTGGCACATAGTAGGTATTGGGATTAATTTAAAAAACGGATTGAAGGAGCAAACTGGAAACCTACTAGATCAGTTAGGAGACATTTGCAGGGCATATTATATGTTCTTTATATCACAAAGATGCTCTCCTAAAATGTGTTTTTAATTTGTTACTTCTCTTTTTTTAAAAAAACACTAAATTAATATATGCTCTTTTCTCTGTTTGGGACATTCTAGCCTCCACCTTTATCAAGATAAATCCTACTCATTTTGAAGGTCTCTGAATGAATGGCATTTCCTCTAAAAGATCTTACCCCAGTCCCACCTATCCCACCTCATCCTATGCCCCCTGCCTCCATCAGGTCTGGGTAAACACATCACGGTGTAACATATCACTCTATTACATCAGTCATTTCACCATGTAGGAATTTCATATTTATTTGTCTGCACACCTGTGGCAGTTTAAGTCTTTTGAGGACTCTGGAAAACTCTGTTTTTAAAGTTAATCCATTCCTGAGCAGGTAAACCGATTGTAGATGGGAACCTTTTGGTTAGATTTAGTTAAGGGAACTTCCTTTTGATTAGATCACTTCAGTAGGGCATGGTCCAGGGTGGATCTTAATCCTCTTACCGTAATTTATAAACAGAGGAATAAAAACCTACAGACACAGAGAAAAGAGCTGCAGAGACAGGGAGAAGCCTCCAGAAGTTGAAACCAATGAACGCTGGAGAGAATAAAGCCACAGATGGAGCAACCCAAAGCAGTACTAGCAACAAGGGTCAGAGGAGAGGGGAGAAAAGACCTGAGGCCACCGTTGTGCTCTGTCATGTGCCTGATCACTCACAGCTCCAGCTCAGGAAGAAAGGGTCTCCTGATGATGCCTTGATTTGGACACTTTCCCCCTCAGAACTTTAAGCTTTTAACCTAATAAATTCCCATTGTAAAAGCCTACCAATTTCTAGTATACTGCTCCCAGCAGCATTTAGCAAAGTAAAACAACACCCTCATTAGACTGGAAGCAACATGAAGGCAGAGATATTTTAAGAACTCCCTCCTTGAGCCTAGATTGAATCCTGTTAAAGTAAGCTCTCACTGTACCTATATGTCTCCTTTGTATTAATAGCAAATTTTATTTGTAATAGTTCTTATTCAATGTTTCTCTTGTCTTCAGTTGTTCACTTCTGAAAGATCTATTTTGTTTAATACTATAGTTCTAGCACTGTGACTGGTGCCTGATGCATGGTACCTTCTCAGGGCCTGTTTGTGGAATGACTGACGAACAGGATTTGAGTCTGTCTTGTTTTTCTTTATAATATTGGTGCCTTTAAAACAACATCTGGCCCATTATAGATGCTGAATAAAAATTATTTGAATAAAAGCAAGTATATATATCCTCATAAAAATCCTTTAAAGTAGATATTGTTATAAGTACTTTTAAGGGTGAGGAAGTAGATACTGAGCAGATGTAGACTAACTTGCCAAAATGCTCAGCAAGATGAAAGCACAACTGGGACTCATATTGAATTCTTCTGACCAGAGCAGTTTTTTTCCCTTTGCTCAAGGCTCAATTCTGAGGAGCAGCCTAATTTGACAACAGTGGTGGAGTTCAGTGTTTTTTCATATTTTAATGTGAATACAAATCACCTGTGTATCTTGGTCAAATGCAGATTCTGAATCAGTAGGTCTGAGGGTGGAGCCTGAGACTCAACATTGCTAACAAATTCTCAGGCGTTGTTAATGCTGCTGCCACAGGGCCCACACTTTGACTAGCAAAGATGTACAGGTTTATTTTCTTATCATGTATACCTATAGCTTCAATGTAGAAATAAGGAAATTAATTATATATAATTATATATATAAGGAAATAAATATTTCTTCATTATTAAAGAAAGGAGTATTCAAAAAAATTAGTTACATGAATTGATCAAATTGGATAGACAATTGTCCAGTTCCCTACTAAATTTTGCTTCTGGGAATAGATGATCTATAACTCTGAAATACAGGCCCTTGTTTTTGTTTTAATATCAATAAGATTGTTGAAAACAAAGTGATTTTAGTTGAAATGAATCTTAATGATGGTAATGTACATCTTATGTCATGGTCCAGTTGCAATATCTCAGGATGGATTCTCTAGGAGAGCCTGAGACAGATTTGCTTGAGGAGGTTTCCTGGGTGTGAGCAAGATAGGTAGAAGGAGAAGTTGGCCTGCAGTGCATTTGCAGCAGAGCCTCAACTAATACTGTAGGAACTCTGAAATTGAAAAGGCCCTCATAGTTGTCCCAAATCAAGGCAAGAGGGCTGGCCTTGATATCCCTGAAATGGTTGGTCATGGGTGTAGCTGCATATCTTGGGTATAACCTGGCGAGGCAGCTGTACCAAGGGCAATTCACAGGGAGGGACAGAGACCTGAGAAGTCAACAATCGTCATTCTCAGTGGGTGGGGAGTGAGAGCCTCATCAGCGAAGAGGTATGTGGGAGGGGCTCATGGCCTCTATTACCTACAATGTTCCTAGAACTTTGGCAATTCTAATAAATACTTTTAGCACTATCTCTGAATTGTGTAAATATTGGCTCTGTATACTCCTCAGAGAAAAAAGACTTTTTGATATGAAGAGCTGGAATGCATTAGAAAAGACTAGGGATAGAAAAGTCATCTACATTATACTATTTAGATCTACTGTAAGCAGATATTCAAAGAGCTGTCTGAAATAATCATTACTGCAAAAATTACATTAAACTTACAGCATCTCTACCGGATCTACCCACATATCTGTTCCTTATATTTGCCTAGCATTTTCCTTCTCAGTTTCTCCATCATAAAATGAGGGATTTCAAATAGATGATCTATAAAATTCAGGCAGTTTTAATAACATTCTCTTACTCCTTCTAAATCCCTGCCCTTATCAACTGGCTCAGAGAACAGAAACTTGACCTAATCTGGATATGGTTTTTTTTTGCCCACAAATATCTATTCTATGAATCAAGAAATACCTAAAAGGAAAAAGGAAAAATTGGATTCAATGTGGGTTACTTTACATTACAAGTCACCTTTAAACTTACTTTTAATTTTATAAAATATTTGTAATTCAGAGAAAAGAACAAAAAAATCCAATTACCTTAACAAATCTAACATTTAATTGTATTTTCATTTTCTACTTTTTACATAATTCAACTCATATAATCATGCAATTTTGTATCATAATCTTTTAGTTTAACATTAAAATATAAAGCATTTGCACAGGTATTTGAAGTTCTTCAAGTATCTTTATAATATTTGAAACAAAATAAATTAGAATTTATTTGGGAGATTTCTCTTACTTTCAATGTATTTAAAAATTTTTAAAAATATATTTAATAGAAAAGTTGTGTTTTTGCAGAAAAATCTTGACTAAAATATAGGGTTCCCATGTAATACCCTATTATTAACATCTTGCGTTGGTGTGGTAAATTTGTTACAATTGACAAAAACAAATGTTTATAAATGTACATTGTTTATAAAAGTCAATGGTTTAGAGAACGCCAGCAAGACAGCAGCAGACCAAGGAGTTCCTAGAGTCAGCTCATGCTACAGGGCAATTAGTTATCATCCAGAGTTAGCTACAGCACCTGTTTGGGGGCTCCAGGGGACCAGAAGTGCATCCTGCAACATCCTTGGTAAGAATAGAAGGAGGAGACTGCCCATCTGCAGAGAAAATTTCATAAGTAGAGCACTCCACACCCTGGAGTCCAGTACCCATCCTCAACTAATGGCACAAGGCGCCACAGGAGCTGTTCCACTGCTGGGATTGGACACTCCACTTCCCAAAAACCTAGGAGGAAGAGACAGGCACCTACTTCAGCTACTGATTAGTAAATCAGTACTGATTTACTACTGATTCAGTGGGCTAAAGTATAATCCTAAGAACAGCTGAAGTTTGAACCTGCCCAAGTCAGAAAGAGGCTGGTAGTTGTCATTTTAACTGTGCCCTGGCATAAGGGGAAGTGGGGCAGTCTGAAAATCACAATCCTGGGATGGACCAGCTTCTTTCCATCCAGATTGTATCGCAGCTCTAGCCTAAGCTCCAGCCCCACCTCCAGCAGGGAGGAAACTGGGGGAACCTGCAAAAGCCTCTCTGGGAAAATACAGGCCACACCACAGAGGCTGGTGATCATTCTACTCTGGGGGCACAAGCTGCCTGGGGAGCTGTTCTGAGGTTGGAGTTGGAAGCTCCATTTCCCAAAAACAGAGGAGGGAGAGATGGTTGGCCACCAACTCCAGCTACTGATTATTAAATTTGTCAGGCTGAAGTATAACCTTAAGAACAGCTAAAGTTTGAACCTGTCTGGTTCAGAAAGAGGCTGGTAGCTGCCATTTTGATGGCACTTCTGGCAAGGGGGGAAGCCAGAAGGACTGAAAATCTATGATGGTAGGGACTGGCTTCTTTCATCCAGAATGGACTGCAGTCCTAGGCTAAGCTTCAGCCCCAACTCTAGCAGGGATGAAGTTGTTAGACCCTGCACCAGTCTCTCTGGGTAACTGCAGGCTTTCAGATACATTCAGCCAGCACAGACTGGATAATTGGTAGTCTAATGGGGCAACTGCAGTCATTTTGGACCCGCATGGCATAGACTGCTACTCATACTTGCAGCTCCATTCCTGCCCAGGGGAGGAAGGGTGTGCAGCTTAATCAGTCTCTCTAGGCAACTAGAGATTAGGCCTGCATGTCCTGGATTATTACACATGATGGTGGCTCTGTCCCTACCCCTGGCAAAGGAGAGAGTTGGAAGAAGCTTCTTCTGTCCCTTGAGCTATGTGGGCAGCTTGAACCTCCATAGCTTAGAGCACCAACTACATCCTTGGTTCCTGCTATACAACCAGCAAGAGAGAAACGGTAAGAAAGCCCTAAACTAAAGAGAGAAACTGCACCTAGATAAATACATCTAGTAAGCCAGATGCCAAGATGCCAACAAAAAATTAAAATCCACACCAAGAAACAGGAAGCTATGACCCAGTTAAAGGAACAAGCTAAGCCACCAGATAATATAAAGGTGTTGAGACAACTAATCATAGATGTTCAAGCAACTCTTAATAAGTTCAATGTGATGGCTAAAGAGATTAAGGGTATTAAGAAAAATTGGATGAGCACAATGAAGAATTTGAAAGCATACATAGAAAAATAGCATATTTGAGGAGATAGAAGAAAGCATTGGTAAACCTGAAGACATGGCCTCCAAAAGCAAACATATTAATACAAAAGAACTGATGAAGAAAAGAATGGAAAGAATTGAACAAGGTCTCAGGGAACTAAACAACAGCAAGAGATGTGCAAACATATGTGTATGGGTGTCCCAGAAGAAGAAGAGAAGGGAAAAGGGGCAGAAGTAATATCTGAAGAAATAATGGTAGAAAATTCCCCAACCCTATTGAAGGACATAGTTATCCATATCTAAGAAGCAAAACATACTCCCATCTGAATAAATCTGAATAGACCAACTCTGAGACACATACTAAGCAGAACGTCAAAAGCCAAAAACAAAGAGAGAATTCTGAGAACAGCAAGAGAAAAGCAGTGTATAATATATAAAGGATACCCAATAAGATTAAGTGCCAATTTCTCATCAGAAACCATGGAGGCAAGTGGTATGATATATTTAAGATACCACAAGAGAAAAACTTCCAGCCAAGAATCTTATATCCAGCAAGATTCTCTTTCAAAAATGAGGGTGAGTTTAGAATATTTACAGATAAACAGAAACAGAATTTGTCACCAAGATACCGGCTTTGCAGGACATACTAAAGGTTGTGCTACAGTCTGAAAAGAAAAGACAGGAGCAAGAGGCTTGGGAGAGAGTCTAGAAATGAAGATTATATCAGTAAAAGTAACTAAAAGTCCAAAATAATGTTGAAAATAAAATATGACAGATAAAACCTAAAGGTCAAAATGAGTGAAATGAGAACTGCCTTTATAGTAGTAACATGGAATATTAATGGATTAAACTCCCCAATCAAAGGATACAGACTGGCAGAATGAATAAGATAATATGAGCCATCTATATGCTGCTTGCAAGAGACTCACCTTAGACAGAAGGATCCCAATAGATTGAAAGTGAAAGGTTGGAAAAAGCTATTCCATGCATTCAGTAACCAAAAACAAACAAACAAAAAAAAAAAAGAAAAAAAAAAGGAAGAAAAGAAAGAAAAAGCTGGAGCACCTATACTTAAATTAGATGAAATAGACTTTAAAAGACACTAGTAACATGCAATCTGAGGAGGAAGTCAGGGAAAAAGGTTCCATTTACAATAGTGACTAAAAGTATTAAATATTTAGGAATAAACTTAATGAACAATGTCAAGCACTTCAAAAAATGACAACTCATTGTTAAAAGAAATTTTTAAAAAGCCCAAATAATTGGAAGAACATTCCATGCTCATGGATTGGAAGAGTAAATATCATTAAGATGTCAATTCTACCCAAATTGATATACAGATTCAATGCATTCTCAATAAAAATTCCACCAGCATTTTAAAAATAAAATAAATGGAAAACATGATTATCAAATTTATTTGGAAGGATAAGGGGGCCCGAATAGCCAGAAACATCTTAAAAAGGAAAAATGAAGTTGGAGGACTCTCACTTCTGGACTTTAAATCATATTACCCAGCTACAGTGGCAAAAAAACAGCATGATAATGTCATATAAAGACAGCTATTTAGACCAATGGAACTGCACTGATAGTTAAGAAACAGATCCTCACATCTATGGTCAAATGATATTTGACAAGCCTGTCAAGCCCACTCAGCTCAGATAGAACAGTCCATTCAACAAATGATCTTGGAAGAACTGGATATCCATAACCAAAAGAAAGAAAGAGGACCCTTATCTCACATCTTATACAAAAATTAACTCAAAATGGATGAAAAACCTAAATATAAAAGCAAGAACCATAAAGCTTCTAGAAGAAAATGTAGGAAAATATCCTCAAGACCTGGTGGTAGGTGGTGGATACTTAATGGAGAAGAGGAGGACTGAGAAGGTGGACTACTGATGTTTAATGTATGTAGAAGTTTTAATTAACTTTATTGTAAAAGCATGGAAATGTATAACGTTGATGGTAACACATTTAGTGGGTGACAGCTGGTTTATAAATCAGAATGTGGCTGAAAAGGGTAGTCTAGGGATGTAAATGCCCAATGAAAGAAAGCTAGAGAATAATTTAGGGACTAACACAGTAAACCCAGAGGTGGATGAGAATTGTGGTTGATGGGGTACAGATGCAAGAATGTCCTTTGTGAGATAGAGCAGATGTACATCACTATAGCAGGGTGGTGGAAATGTGGAGAAGCATGGGAAAAATACAACTGGAGTGATCTATGGACTGTGATTAACAGTAACAATGGAATATTCATGCATCTATGCTAAAGATGTACTGTCCTGATAATGACAGAGTATGGAAAAAGTGTGCCAAATGTATACTATGGACCTGGTAATAGTCTGATGATATTATCTCATAATCTCATAATCTGTAACAAATGTTCCACCATGGTGTGGTGTGTTGATAGAGGGGTGCTGTATGGGAATGCTGCACATGTGCATGATTATTTTGTAAATTTAACAACTTCTGTCATAAAAATATATAAAAAAAAAGAATAGGGTGGGCAAGGGGAAAATACACCAAATGTAAGATAAGCACTATAGTTTGTAGTAAGATTTTGATGATATTCTTTCATCATTTGTAATATCTCACAATAATGCAAGGTGTTGGTAGTGGGTTGATATATGGGGCCCCTGTATGATGTTATGCATGTTTGCTTTGTAAGTTCACAACTTTTACTATATACTTACTGTTTATGTATGTTCACATATAAATGATATAAAAAGAAAATAATAATAGCAATAGGTGGGTTGAGGGAAAAATATTCCAAATGTAAGATACTTTGGTTGGTAGTAATATTTTGAGGATGCACTTTAATCACTAGTTAAAAATGTTTCACAGCAATGCAAGGTATTATTGGTGGGGTGACGTTTGAGAGCCCTGTATAATGTTACATATGTTTGTTTTATAAATTCACAACTATTATACACACTTATTGTTTATGTATGTTTATGTTTGTGTGATACACTTCAATAAATTTTTTTAAAATGAAGATAAGTCAATGGTTTAACTTAGGGTTCACTGTACTGTGCAATTCCATGGATTAAAAATTTTTTTATTCTAATAACATATATACAATCTAATATTTCTCCTTTTAACTTACTTCAAATATGTAATTCAGTGTTATTAATTATGCTTAAAATGTTGTGCTACTCTCACCACCACCTATTACCGAAACTTTTCCAAATTCCCTGTGGTGGTTTTGAGCTACATACTCCAGAAAAACATATTCTTAAACTGAATTAATTCCTATAGGTATGAACCCTTGTAAATAGGACCTTTTGATAAAGTTACTTCAGGTTAGGTGTGATCCAGGATAGGTCTCATTCCTACTACTGAAATTATATAGAAAAGGTCACATAGAGAGAAAAAAGATGCAGAGAGAGCAGCCAAAAACTGAAAGTCAGTGGAACACAGAAGAGAAGGGGGAGGCCAGAAGAGGTAGCCATGCACATTGTCATGTGACAGAAAAGCCAAGACCAAGGATTGCCAGTGGCCAGCCCTAGAACACTGGCCTTCAGGAAGAAAGCTTTGGGCTTCTTCTAGCCTCAAGTCTATAAGCCAATAAATTTCCATTGTTTAAGCCAACCCATTGCATGGTATTTGCTTTAGCAATGAGGAAACTAAAACAGAACCAAATAGAAACTGTATATTTTAAGCTTTATCTCCCTATTCCCACCGTCACCTCATCCCTTGGCAATTTATATTCCAGATTCTGACTCTCTGAGTTAGCTTATTCTAATTATTTAATGAGTCAGATCATACAATGTTTGTCCTTTTGTGTCTGGCTTATTTCACTCAGCATGAAGTCTTCAAGGTTCATTCATGTTGTGACATTTATCAGAACTTCATTCATTTTTATGGCTGACTAATATTCCATTGTGTGTACATTCCCCATTTTGTTTACCCATCCATCAGTTGATAAATACTTGGGTTGCTTCCATCTTTTGTCTGTTGATGAACACTTGGATTGTTTTAACCTTTGGCAATTGTGAATAATGCCACTTTGAACATCAGTGTCAAATATCCATTTGAGTCTCTGCTTTCAGGTCTTTTGGGTGTTGTATTAGTCAGCCAAAGAGGTACTGAAGCAAAATACCAGAAATTGGTTGGTTTTTATGAAGGGTATCTATTTGGGGTAGGGGCTTACAGATAGCAGACTGTAAAGCATAAGTTACTTCCCTCACCAAAGTCTATTATCACGTGTCGGAGAAAGATGGCTGCCAATGGCTGCAAGGGTTCAGGCTTCCTGGGTTCCTCCCTTCCAGGGTCTTGCTTCCCTCTGGATTCAAGGTTCCTTTCTTCCTGGCGCTTGCTTCTCTTTCTTCTGTGTGCTTACTTCCTGGGACTCCAGCTTAAGACTTTAGCATCAAACTCCAACATCAAAACTCCAACATTAAGAACTCTCAAATCTGTCTTTTGCCATGCCTTTTATCTCTGAGTCACCCCCTTCCTCCCTGCCCACCAAGGGGCAGGGTCTCAATGCCCTAATGACATAGCCCAATCAAAACCATAATCATAACTCAATCACACTCAGATGCAGACTAGATTATAAAGCATAATCCAATAGATATTTTTGGAATTCATAACCATATCAAACTGCTATAGGTATATACCTATAAGTGGGATTGCTGGATCATATGTAGTTTTATACATAGTTTTCTGAAAAACTGCCAGTGTTTTCCAGAGCAACTGGTTTCTACCATTTTAGAAGCCAACCAGGAATGAACGAGTGCTCCTATTTCTTCACATCCTCTCCAAGAATTGCAATTTTCCTTTTTTTTTTTTAAATAAGGATAGGCAAGGGAGTAAAGTGTTTATTAATAAGCAAGAAAACTGGAAGTGTACATAATCTAAAACATAGATTGTGAGCATACTACTGGATGAGTTGCACCTGTGGAGCTCCAGGTCAGGCCTTTTTAAATGGTCCTCCTCCTGCTTCATAATGTTGGGGAGGAGCCCCAGCTGTTTGCTGTTCTGATGGTTGTCCTACCTGTTAGCTCTTAGGGGGCCAATGGTGAGGTCTTTTGTTTGAAGGTATCTGGGGCTTCTCCTTGACCCTGGAAAGAGTTCCAAATGGGATCTTGTGGCCAGGGTCTCACAGGATCTTTCCAGCAGACTTCTTCTCAGGAGGTTTCCGGATGGGGTCTCATGGTTATGTGGTCTGCTGGCCATGTTGTCTGCTGGGCATGTTTTCCGCAGGGTCTTCAGCTGTGACCAAATCTTCTCTTTCCCTATACTAAGCTGCCTCAACTCTCCCCTCAGAGAGTTTATACCCCTTATTCTTAAGGGGGAACTTAAGGGCTATGGTCATTCTTCTGTAGCTGCTTCCTGCTGGATAAGGGGAGTACATCCTACCTGACAGGATTTAAAACCTTCTGGGTATTCTATTGAGGTTGAAGGAAGATGGGTCTGATACCATTGTTGGAACTTGGTAAAACTCCCACATTACTAATACCATGTTCTGGAAGGAATTGATTCTGGAAAAAATAAACCTAGTTAGAATTTTGACAATACATGGTTCTACTAAAAGGATAAAGAAGATGGTGGTAATCAGCCCCCAAAAGGGGACCAGCCATGACATATTGGACCATGAGAGTGAGAAAGGCCAAGTGCCTTCCTCCCAAAGTTGATGGGAAACAGCATTCTTTCTTGCATTCTTTTATGCTGTTCAGTAACTCTAGGGAGAGATTGTGGTATACCTGTTTGGTATAAATTGCCAAACAGTAATTTTCCTTCTTTTTTTTTTTTTAGGGACTGGGGCCTGGGGATTAAACCCAGGACCTCATATATGAGATGCTGACATTCAACCACTGAGACACATCAGCTTCCCTGGGTTTGTTTTTCTACTTTGTTTTGCTTATTGTTTGCATTTATGTATTTTCAGGAGGCAGCAGGAACTGAACCCAGGGCCTCCTATATGGGAGGTGGGCACTCAACTGCTTGAGCCACATCTGCTCCCTCCATTTTTTCCCCCTCAATTTTTTTTTTTTTTATGATTTATTTATTTATTTAATTCCCCTCCCCTCCCCTCCCCCGGTTGTCTGTTTTCTGTGTCTTTTTGCTGCGTCTTGTTTCTTTGTCCGCTTCTGTTGTCGTCAGCGGCACGGGAAGTGTGGGCATCGCCGTTCCTCGGCAGGCTGCTCCCTCCTTCGCGCTGGGCGGCTCTCCTTATGGGTGCACTCCTTGCGCGTGGGGCTCCCCCACGCGGGGGACACCCCTGTGTAGCACGGCACTCCTTGCGCGCATCAGCACTGCGCATTGGCCAGCTCCACACGGGTCAAGGAGGCCCGGGGCTTGAACCGCGGACCTCCCATGTGGTAGACGGACGCCCTAACCACTGGGCCAAAGTCCGTTTCCCTCCCCCTCCATTTTTAATAGACGTCATTTCAGTAAGTGTGACATGGTATCTCATTGTGATTTTAACTTCCATTTCCCTAATGGCTAATGAAGCTGAGTATCTTTTCATGTTCTTCTTGACCATTTATATATCTTCTTTGGAGAAATGTCCATCCAAGTCTTTTGCCCAGTTTTTAATTGGGCTTTTGATTTTTTTGCTGTTAAGTTGAAGGATTTCTTTATATATTCTAAATTGTAAACCCAAATTAGATATGTGGCTTCCAAATAATTTCTCCCATTGTGTAGATTGTTTTTTTTCATTTCATGATGAAGTAATTTGATGCACAAAAGTTTTTAGATTTGATGAGGTCCCATTTATCTATTTATTCTTTTGTTGCTTATGCTTTGGTCTGAAAAAAAAACACAAAACATTGCCTAACCCCAGATCCTGAAAATGCTTCTGTGTATTTTCTTCTAAAGTTTTATAGTAGTGGCTCTTATATTTAGGTTTTTGATTCATTTTGAGATGATTTTTTACATGGTGTGAGGTAGGGGCCCACCTTTATTCTTTTGCAAATGGAGAACTAGTTTTCCCAGCACTATCTGTTGAAGAGACTATTCTTTCCCAATTGAATTATCTTTGTCCCCTTGTCAAAAACCATTTGACAAAAATGTGAGGGTTTATTTTATGAACTCTCAGTTTGATTCCCTTAGTCTTTGTGATAGAACCATGATATTTTGATTAGAGTGGATTTGTAATATGTTTTTAAAATAGGGACATGTTAATCCTCTAACTTTTACTTTTTTCATGAAGACTTTGGTTATGTGTGGACCCTTATGCTTCCATATACATTTGATGCTTGGCTTTTCCATTTTTGCAAAAAATAAAAAAAGGTTTTTGGAATTTTGATTGAGATTGCTTTGAATCTGTAAACAACTTTGGATAGATTTGACGTCTTAATAATATTTTGTCTTCCAGTCCATGAAAGAATGTCCTTCCATTTATTTAGTCTTCTTTGATTTCTTTTAAAAATAGTGGATTTCTGTGTACCAGTCCTTTACAACCTTGGTTAGATATATTCCTGGATATTTGTGATTATTTTAATTGCTATTGTAATTTCTTTTTTCCTGATTTCTTATCATTGTTCATTACTAGTGTATAGAAACACTGTTTATTTTGGCTGTTGTTTTAGTATCCCACCATTTTCCTGAATTTGTTTATTAGCTCTAGTATCTTTATTGTGGGTTTCTCAGGATTTTTTTTTATAGTATTTCACCATCTGAAAATAAGGATAGTTTTAATTCTGCCTTTACAATTTGGATGCTTTTTATTTCTTTTACTTGCCTAATTGGTCCGACTAGAACTTCCAGCATAAAGTTGAAAAATGGGTGACAGTGGGTATCCTTGTCTTGTTCTTGGTTTTAGAAGGAAAGCTTTCAGTCTTTCACCATTAAGTATGATGTTAGCTGTGAGTTTTACATATATGACTTCATCATGTTGAGGAAGTTTCCTTCTATTCCTAGTTTTTAAAGTGTTTTTATAAAAAAGGGATCCTGGATTTTGCCAAATGACTTTTCTGTGTTAGTTGAAATGATCAAGTGTTTTTTCCCTATAGTTTGTTAATGTGGTGTATCATATTACTTGATTTTATTAGGCTGAAACATGCTTGCATAACTGAGATAAATCCTAATTGATGATATTCTATAATTCTTTTAATGTGCCGTTGGACTTGGCTTGCTAGTATTTGTTGAGGACTTTTGCATCTATATTCATAAGACATGTTGGTCTGTAAATTTCTTGTGTTTTTTTTTTTCTTTTTCTGGCTTTGGTGTGAGGGTGACATTGGCCTCATAGAAGGAATTAAGGAATGTTCCTCTTTCATCAGTGTTTTTGCAAGAGTTTGTGAAGGAGTTGTGTTAATTTTTGGAATGTTTGGCAAAATTCCCCTGTGAAGTTGTCTGGTCCTGAGCTTTTCTCTGTTGGGTTGTTTTTGATTACTACTTCAATCTCTTTATCAGTTATTGATTTGTTGAGATCTTTGACTTCTTCTTGAGTCAGTGTAGATATTTTTTGTGTTTCTCGGAATTTGTCCATTTTCTCTAGCTTATCTAATTTGTTGGTTTACAGTTGTTCATAGTATCTTTTAGTCATTTTTATTTCTGTAGGGTCAGTAGTAATGTCTTACTTTTCATTTTAGTCATGTGTGTATTTTTTGTTCTTCTCAGTCTAGCTAATGTTTTGTTAATTTTATTGATCTCCTCAAAGATCTAACTTTTAGTTTTGTTGATTTTCTTTACTGATTTTTAATTTTCTACTTTATTTATCCCTGCTTTAATCTTTGTTATTTCCTCCTTCTTCTTGCTTTGGGTTTAGTTTTATTCTTTATCTACTTTTTTTTTCTTTTTCCAGTTTTGATATTGCATGTCTGATTTGAGTTCTTTCTTCTTTTTAAATATAAGCATTTAGACTTATACATTTCCTTCTCAGTATGGCCTTGCTGCCCATAAGTTTTGGTACATTGTATTTTCATTTTCATTTATCTTAAAATATTTCCTAATTTCCCTTGTGATTTCATTTTTTAACCCATTGTTTGCTTACACATCCATTGTTTAATTTCCACATATTTGTCAATTTTCAATTTTCCATCTATTATTGATTTCTAGCTTCAATACATTGCAGCTAGAAAAATACATTGTATTTCAGTATTTTTAAATTTATTTGAGAACTTTTTTGTCACAGAGGGTGTGTTCTATTCAGGAGAATGATCCATGTGCATTCAAGAGGAATTTGTATTCTGTTATTGGTCGAAGTGTTCTATATATGTCAGGTCTAGTTGCTTTAGGGTATCATTCAAGTCCCCTATTTACTTATTTATCTTTTGTCTAGATGTTTTATCCAATATTGAAAGTGATGTATTAAAATCTCCTACTATTTATGTAGAACCACCGGTTTCTCCCTTCAGCTGTCACTATTTGCTTTACTCTCAGATGCATATATATTTATTGTTATGTTTTTTTTTGAATGGACCCCTTTAGCAGTACTTAAAGACTGTCTTCTTTCCTCATAACAGTATTTGACTTAAAGTCACATTATATCTGGTATTAGTATAGTTATCCCAGCTCTCTTTTGGTTACCATTCTCATGGTGGTATATAATTTTCCCATCCTTTCACTTCCAACCTACTTTTGTGTTTGAACTTAAGGTGAGTCTCTGTAAACATAGATATGGGTCATGGATTTTTGTCTATTCTGCCAATCTTTTGACTGGAGAGTTTAATTCATTTACATTTAAAGTCACTACTGAAGATAGAGTACATTCTTCTGAAATTTTTCTATTTAGTCTTTGTTATTGTTATACCTTTTTTTTTTGGTCCTTCAAGTCTTCCATTAATGCCTACTCTTTTAGCTTGCCAAAGGGCTGCCAATGCAAAGTACTGGAAAGGTGTTGGGTTTTATAAAGGGTATTTATTTGGGGTATGGGCTTACAGCTCCAAGGCCATGAAATGTCCAAATTGAGGGATCAGCATAGGTGCTTTCTCACCCAAATTAGCTACTGTTGATACTGGAGTTGTTGCAACATGGTGAAGAAAGATGGCACCAATCTCTGTGGAAGTCTCTGCCTTCCTCTCCAGAATCTACCATCTCTTTGAGCTCAACTTTGAGCAACCAGGTATAAGATTTTTCTCATTCCAGGTCTCCTGTATCAGTTTTGGCTGTCTGCTCTCTTCCAAGTTTAGCTATATGTTATCAGGCATATACAGGGTTCATCTCCTCTTGAGCTGTTTTGTGGGCCCATCCTCTTGTGGGTTTTGTGCTTAAGCAATTCTCTCTCTCACATTAAAGAATCAAATGTGCTGGCTCCCTTTTTTCTCTGTCTTTCTGAGTCTCTGTGCCTCTCTTTATATCAGACCCAGCAAGAGGGTGGAGACTCAACATGACTCATGCCCCACTGATGTAATCCAATCCAAGGGTATAATACCCAGAGGAATTGATTAGTTTACAAATGTAATCTTTCTCTTCTTCGGATTCATAAAATAATCTCAAACTACCACCTACTTATGTATTTATTTAATTTTTTGGTATTGTACCATAATGAGTCCCTTCTCATTTATATTCAGATATATATTTTTTCATTTATTTTCCTTGTGGTTACTATGGGGATAAAATGTAACATCTTAAATGTATAAAAATTATATTTGATTTGATCCCAACTTGACCTCAGTGGTACCCTCACACATTGTTCCTACATTCCTTTGTCCCTGTACCTTTTTTTGTTACTAATTATATCTTTGTATAATTTATGTCAAAATCATACATTTATCATTACTTTTTATGCATTTGCATTTTAACCCCTGTAGCCCTGTAGGAAGTAAGAAGTGGAGTTACATACCAAAAAAATACCATATAATAGTACTGGCATTTATATATACCCAAATGGTTACCTATACTGGAGATCTTTATTTCTTTATGTTTCTTTGAACCACTCTCTATGTCCTTTCCTTGCAGTATGAAGAACTCCTTTTAGCATTGCTTGTAGGACTGGTCAATTGCTGATAAACTATCTCACCTTTTGTTTATTGGGGATTTTGTTAATCTATCCCTTATTGTTTAAAGAAAGTCTCACCAGATATAAGATTCTTGGTTATCAGTTTTTTCCCAGCACTTTATGCACTCATCCTACTTCCTTCTTCCCTCCATTTCTGATGAGAAAATGGCAATTAATCTAATTGGGGTACTCTCGTACATAATAACACCTTGCTATTCTTTTGTGGCTTTCAGAACTCTCTCTTTGATCTTTACATTAGAACATTTGTAAGTATGTAAGAAGGAATTTTTTTTTTAGTTTATCTTTTTTGGTGTTCTCTGAGCTTTCTGGGTGTGCATACGCAAGTCTTTTGCTAAGTTTGGAAAGTTTTCTGTCATTATTTCTTTGAATATTCCTTCTGCCTCTTTTTCTCTTTCTTTTTCTGGGTCTCCCACAATGCATATATTGGCATGCTTGTTTGTGTCCCAGTGATCTCTTAGGCTGTTTTTGCTGTTTTTGCAGTTTATAATTCTTTTTTTTCCCCTGCTCCTTAGCATGACTGTATTGTCTGTGAGTTCACTGATTCTTTCTTCTGCTAATGACAATCTGCTGTTTAAACTAACTTCACTGGAATTTTTTATTGTGGTCTTCAACTTCAGTAGTTCTCTCTGATTCCCTTCTTAAAATTTCTTTGTCTTTATTGAGATTCTCATATTGTTCATTCATTGTTTTTCTGATATCCCTTAGTTCTTTCTATTTTCCTTCATCTCCTTTAGCATATTGAAGATCATTTTTAAAAAGACTTTGCCTAGTAATTCCACAATTTGGTTTTCCTTGTGGTGTCTTCTGGATTTTTATTCTATTTCTTTGGATGGACATTCATATTTTGTTTCTTTGTTCATCTTTTAATGTTTTGTTGAGCAGCACATTTTAATACTTTAAAGTGTTATTTGTGGGTCAGAAGCAGCTGATTAACTGGTGTTTATTTTACTTTGTGTTTTACTGAGAATAGTGTCTCCAAGTCCAATGTATGTCCATGGAAATTAGAAGCTAAAATGTGATTTTACATATTTATATAAAGATAGTAATCCCACCACTCTTTTACTTAACAGTATCTATATTATGCATATCCATTGGGATCCCCAAAAGTTCTAGTTTCTAGGCTTTTCATTTTGCTTCAATTCACCAAATGGAAAAGATTGGTTTTTTAAATCTGTTTAACTATACTATATAAAACCTGCCCTCCAAGAGTAACTTTGATAATAAACAAATATATTAATAAAAAAATGCTATTTATGGGCTTTAGTGCCTGAGATATCTGTTTCTTGAATTTGTAACTAGTTGGTGATATGACATTTTCTTGAGTGTCAAGAGTTAGCAATACCAAGCAGGCCTAAGCAAAAAACACCTTTCTCTGCCTTTGCAAATTGGCTTTGCATTGCCTAGTGCTGTCAGTTGGAGTTCAGCCTTTCCATGGCAATGCCAGCATAAGGAGAATACAAAGTGCAGGGTCCTCCCAGTCTTCTCTGGGCCTGTATCTTGACCTGAGCTTATACTTGCTAGTGATCTTAGAAGTTCCCCTGTTTATAGGAGTTTGAATGTCCCCTCTACTTCCCAGGAAATAGAACTTTTTCTTCTCCAGGGTGTTGCCCTGCAGGTTTTAATGCAGGTAAGCCTTTGCCTCAGGCTGTCTTGTTCAATTATTTCTTACACTGCTTTCACTGTCTCAAGCTACTTTTGCCTGGAGGGAAAATTCTAGGAGTGGGGTGTTGGGGAAGGAGGGTGGAAGGTAGAGTGGAAAGCATGTAGAAGAGAAGTTTCCCAAGTCAGTCTTTCCCAACTGGAACAAGGCCAGGGACCTCCTAAGAGAGTTCTGGCCAGCTCCCAGCTGCCTTGGGTAAGGGAAAAGAGAGGGGCCTGGCAGGTTACCAGGAGCTATTTCCATGGCTCTCCAAAACTGTACTGTCTTGACTTGTCCCTGCCCAGCAAGTATAGCCCATCAACTGTCCTCTGCAGCTCTGAGGGAGCAAACTGTCTTTAAATCTCCTCTGCCATCTTGGTTTGGAGTGAGTTGGAGCAATGGCCATCCTCAGAGCCACACACTCAAAGTCAGAGCCCCTGCCAATTGAAGTAACTAATTAAAAGCAGTGATCAGCAATCGACCCACATTGATCTTGGGGAAGTGGATTTTATGTCCCTTTCTGGCACCAGCAAGCTATGCCAGGGGCTGGACTCCACTGCTGCCTGCCACTGTAGTTGGGGATGGGTGACAGTAAATGACATGCAGAAAGAGCAATTTACATATTTTCTGTAATTTACCAGCCTCTCTTCCTGCTATTCCCTGAATGCTCTACAATGTTTTACTGGATTCCAGAGTTTTAAAAGAGTTGATTCTGACAGTTCCTGCCTATTTAATAGTTGTTCTGGTGGAGGGAGTCTCTTATTCCAGTAGCTCCCTAAATTCCCCTTTTTAAAAACATTTGCTCAGTGGGTATAGTTTTGTCCGCCACTCTCTCTAAAATTTGGATTGTATCTTAGGATAGAATTCCAGAAATGGAAAATAAATTAAGTTTCAATGTCAAGGAAAGGCAGCTGATCAGGGAATAGAAAAGACTAAACCCAAAAGATATTGTGTGATCAATAGGGTTACCCTTTTCCCTACTTTGGTTTGAGAATGACATTTATTAATGACCAGACCACAATCTGATGCTTTTAGAAGGCCCAAGATGGGGAGTAAACAACATTAAAAAAGTAAGTGAAAAGTAAAGAAGGAAAGGAGGATGCAATTACAAAAGAGAACAAACCTGCATTATTATTACAGGTTGATGGGTCTTGTAACTTGATTTCTATTTTATCCCTTAACTATAAGACACACCTTATTTGGAGGAAACATGATCAAACATTATCATTTTGTACTCTATTTTTGCAAAAGTCTTTCTGTGGTGAGCAAGGAGGTGGATTATGGAAGTCATTCTGCACCCCAGCCAGAATATTATTGCTAATATGTGGTTTGGAACTAGGGTGTGAAATTCTCCTTCATTGGAGATTTCAAGGAGAATGGAATGTTATTTCTCATTTGGGAACACAATTTTGGAAGAAGAATGATCAATTTTCTCAAGCAAAGCCTCTCCCACCACTAAAAATTAATAAACTAAAAGAAAAGGGCAAAGTCTAAGATTTCATCTTGTGTTTTCCTTCTTTCTTTTATCAAAACTCCCTTGTGTTTTACTGATCATTCTCTTTTCAGTATATGTGAGCTCCTATTTCTCAGTTCCAAAGTTTCTCTCATTCTTCTATTTCTGTTTGGCAAGAATGACCAGCAATATCACTTAATCTTTGAAAAATAGCCTGGGAAAATTTCCAAGATGCCTAGCCATAGATAATTTCATGGTCTCCTTCTGCCTAACTGGTATAAATAACAGGTTAAACCTAGGGCCACTGGGTAATGCCTGATTGCTTTTTGGCATAGCTTAACCAAGGCATAAATATTGGAATCAGGATTTGGACTTGGTATTCATAGATGCACTATTTCTTCTTTGGATATATTCTCAATCCAGGTCATTGCAAGTCATCCAAGAGAAGTAAACTCAGTAGTAGGGAGAAAAAAAATTAGTGGTCAATTATTGCTGCTTGTAATCATCCAACCATTGCCTCTGCCACTCCATTGCTATTAGAGGGATAGTAGGCTTAGGTGGGCTAAGAAAATCATGGAGCACAATTGTGACTTCTTTTTCAGCAGCTGCTAATCACTTCCTTTGTGTAGATAGTTTAATTTCTTAGAGTTTCAGATTATGGCTCTGCAAAAATGAGTACAACAGAATCCTAAACAACCTCTGGAGGTGATTTGGTGGTGTACTAATAAAAATTATGGAAAAATAAATATCAAGTGCTAAACAACGATTACATGTTAATTTCCTCCAACTTAATGGTTTTTGAATCCCTGGGTTTTTCTCTATTTTTTGAATGATCTTTTCTTCTCTGTACCATTCCTTGTATGTGTGGTGCAGTGCCTAGGAAACATTAGCTGATTTTTTTGTGTTGGCGATACCTGCTGCTCTTCTTTAATGCTCTTAGTCTGCAACCCATAACATGCCTGGGAATGGTCTAACTCGCTGTTACAAAACTCTCAGGAATGTACATTTTCAATAGAGCAAGTAGTACAGTCTCAGTTATTCACAGACTTTGTCACCTATAGGGAAAATAAAACCTAGAACAAAATATCTGAGACTGATAATAATGTATTTCAAGTCATGTGGATTGTCAAAAATGCTTGTTTCTGGAGCTTTCATTGATTTATTTATTCAACAATTATACATTAAGCTACCATTTGTAGTCTCTGCTTTTATGTTCTGAGAACCACGGATATAGAAGTTAAGAAGAGAAGTAAGTCTCTTAATGAGGAGACATACATAATCAGATAAAAATTACCCAACTAACAATGTTAAAAAAAGTCATAAAATAAGAAATAGGATTGTATGAGAGAAAATGAGAGTTAATTCCTGTATTAAGTAGTCAAGAAAGGTTCTTTGGATATTGACAGCTGTGCTAAGACCTGAGTGATAAGAAAACCACCATCAGATGAGAAATTTCTAGCTGCGGCTACCACCACCTCTGCCTCATAAACTCTGCCTACTTCCCTATTGCTGTTGATGAACTTTTCTGCTACAAACCCTCTCTTGTCAAGTGGATTTCATTCTCTTTTTCTTACACAAGGGGATCACACAAGAATTATTTGTTTGCTCTACTGCAAAACCAATGTTTATTCTCATTGTTGCATAAATATATTGAAATTTCTTCTGTCAAAAAAACACTTTGACTCTGCATCCTTCTCCAGTTACCACCTCAATTATTTCTTCTCCCCTTTACAAAAGCGCCTTAAAATAATTGTTTTCCCATCATTTTTACATTCTCTTTGGGAACCACTGTGCATCATGCTTTCATCCTCAGTATTTATTGAAGCAGCTCTTATCAAGTTCAGGGATGATCACAATGTTGATAAAGTCAAAGATCAATTCTCAGTGATCTTGTCTCACCTATCAGTACAAGTTAACAGAGTTGAACAAACTTCTTCGTGAAACACCTGTCTTACTTGAAATACAGAATACTGCCTGTGTCCTGATAACAGGGCTCCCGCCTGCCTCAATGGCTCACCTTCTCATCCCCTTTGATGATTTCCTCTTATCTACTCTATGTGTTGGCGTTGTCAGAGGCTCATCTCTCACACTTTTCTTCTCTTTCTATATTTATCAGTAGGTAATTTCAAGGATTTAAATTCCATTTCTATATTGATGATTCCCTAATTTATAAATCTAGCCTGGAGGCCCAGCTCCTATCCAAATGCTTGCCTGACATATCCAAATGCAGGCCTAATAGTATCTCAACACAGCCCAGAATATCTCTGTGACCTTAGAAAATGACACCTCCCTTTGGCCAATAGGGAAAAGATGGGAGAAGAAATAATTTTGTGAGAGAATCTGAAACATTCAGATTTGGATCACAGTCCCCAGAGTCATTGGGCATGTTAGGAAAAAGTGCAAGGAACTGTCAGGACCAGAGTTAAAGTTCGGGAATGTTTCTGGTTTTCACAGCAATAAAGCTTCAGGGAGATGATGTTTGTTCTGCCATCTAACAGTCTGATCTTGGAAATCTAGAAAAGAACAAACTTTAAAGTGTGTTTTTATTATATTTTTGAAACAACCTGGGACATTTGGGGGAGAGGCAATGTATGATAAATAAGATGGCAAAACTGGGTTTGTAATTCTGTTTAATCTTACAGTAAACATTTATATTATTTACAAAGTATTATCTAATTTAAGAATTATATCATTTAAGGATTATTTTTAAACTGCAAATAATCACTCATTTTTTGATAGTTATTGAAAATTTATAGTATGATGTTGTATCTGATATTTAAAAGCTTAAAACTCTGAGAAAACAAATATAAATAGAACTAACAGTAGTAGGTATTTCAGACAATTCAGCAAGTATCATTTGACAAAATGACTTTTAGCTCTAAATAATTATAATATGCCAGGAGTCCGTAGTCTTATGCTACCTGAAAGATATGATATTTGCTATAGTAAGTCAGTTTAACTAAAACACTTCCTAAAATAAGTCCAAGAGAGATGAAAGCTGTCTGATATGTTAAATTTAGATATTCTCTAGGTTCATTATAAAAATTAAGCTCCTTTATTGGTTACTCTCATACTGAGTATGATACTCAATTTGGAAATGTTGGGGATATTCTTAAAATCAAACTTGTCAGGCATATATCCTATGTAGTTCTAATTAGATCATTATTTTGAATTCTATTTCTATTTAATATAATACAAAACAAAGAACATTAACAGTTTCCTGCATAAAAATTTTTAAGATAAACAAATAAGAAATTTCTTTATAGGTGAGCTTACTTCTTTTAACTATAATTTTAAAAGGAAAGCCAATTAGGGTGCATTGAACTTAGAAACACCAAAACACTGGCATACTGAACTTGTCTATTTTTTAAAAATGCTTCAAGTTTCCCAAGTTTATAAGCCTAGAACAAACAGAATAAGTCATTGGGGAAATATGCTTGTGCTATTTTGAGTTGCATACAACTTTTAATAAGTCAGAGTTTGATACATTCAGGATACTTTGCTTATAGAAGCATGGTAATAGAAGGAAGCAAATGGGAATTGAGGAAATGTGGGGATAGAAAAGCTTGTAACCGCTGGCATGTCCCTTGTTTTCCCTTATCCTTGATATTGAGTCCCTGGTTTTTATATAGAAAGACTTGGTCATTTGGCTGAACTGAGAGCCATCTGTTAAACCATGCACAATATGTCATTACCTTTCTGGTGGACTTCTCATTGTGTTTGTTTTCTGGGGGCAACATGCTTTTTTCTCTCCTTCGGCTACTCATGGATTTGTGGAATGATGCTGCACTCTTTTGGAAAAGGTTTCCATACCTCCAAGTCAGTACTGAGGACTCCCTCAATTTTCTCTTGTGATAAATGTCTCCTTCCATCCTCTTTAGGGACTTCCCATCTCTGGTCATTCCCTGGCAGCCCTCTTGACATCTGCTTCAAGTCTCTGCTTCCTGTCTCAGGAGAGCACTTGGGAATTTTGATTTGTAAAGGGGTTCTTTTCATGAAGCCAGAGTTCCTTATCTGTCTCTGGAAATGTGGTCTGTATGATAAATGTGAACTAATGAGTTATCTGCTATTTCGTCTCTCTGGATCATCAGTTTCCCCCTGTTTGACTGGAAAATGTGCAGATTTCTACAGAGCTGACACTTTCAGTAGGAAGGAAAGTGTGTCTTAGGCTATGGCCAGCTGGAAGCACGAAGTGAGCCAAATGTTACTATACACATTGAAAATGCATAACAGAAGACAACAACATTCTCTTTTAGAGTTGTGTTTTTATTGAATTGCCATTTGCCTTACTCTGCTGTCCTTATCCCCCCTCTGTCTAAAGATCTCTTTGTGAAATAGTGATCTTCCTCTCATTTGTCCCAGGGAGTCATAGTTAAACATCATGAAAAAGCATTGGAAAGTAAAATATCTTTAACTGAGAGAGCTAATCAGCAGGGATCCAACATTTCAAGTCTCTGCCAGGAAGTGGCTTCAGACATTTGGAACCTGATGATGGAAAATCCTTACCCTGGGTGTTGCTTCAGGTTCCAGTAAGTGGGGAGGGAGTTCCCATAAAATGGAACGGAGGTTCCTTGCAGAAAGTAAAGGGTTAAGCTGACGGGTCAGAATTGGCCAGCTCTGCTGGTAGCATCTCAGAGGCCGGGTAATTGACTAGGCCTAGGAGTCTCTTCCTCTATCCTTGTGACTTTCTATTATATTTTTAATTGTAAATTATCCTTCCTTCTCTCATTTTCCATTTTCCTTGTGTCAGTGGAGCAATTCACAGAAAAGTGCTGGGACTGAGTTCTCACTAGGGGGAAAAAAGCAGTGCTTAGTGCCTGTGAGGGTCTCCTCACACCAGGCTCTGGACTGGTGACATTATGGAGCTTGTTAACTTCAAATCTCCTTCGTTTTACATTTTTTTTGTGATACATTTTACAGAAACCCACCCTGGGGAGAGAAGGGCCAGTTGCCTCTTTATTACATTGTAGAAGAGCCACATTAGCGTTCCAGTCTATATATTATGAAATTAAGTGGATACCCTTGGGGTTAATTCCTTGTTGTAATTGTAATGAAAAGAAACAATTTCTAACCCTCCACTTAAGATCTATAACTATTAAAATCCACTAGTCTTAGTGACTCCTGGGGCCAGTGGAGTGCTTCAGTGTGTATGAAAAAGGGCACTCCTACAGTGTCCAATATCAGTAATTTAAAGAATAACAACCTCCAAGTGGGAAAACTAACAAATGAGTTTTCCATTTAGCCCCTCCCTGCTGTTTACCCATGGTGTGTTACATTCATCAATTGTGTGAAATTATATGCATATTAAAATTACGGATCTGGGTTCTAGTATTTCAGTTCAACTAGATGAGGGGGAGGGTATAGAGGGATGATCTACAGGATAAAATTTAGAGTTAATTATCATAAAGGACTAAGTTGAAAGAATTGGGAAAAAGGACCATGTTAGAGGAAGCCAGCTCCTTGCCCATTCCCCAGCACCTCCAGAGTGCCTTCTGCTGATCTTAATAGCGGTTTCAACATGTGCTTTCATTTGCAAACAGATAGATGTTTTGCTTTATAACATTTAGCTTGCTATAATTCAGTCTTGTTTGTTGCAAAAAATATACATTCTGCATATGACATCTGATTTAATTTCTTTATTAGAGCTATTATAGCCATTAAAGTACAAATTATCTAGCGTATTATCATCTGACACCACTTAAATAACTTGTTGTTCCATACACAGGGGATGATGACAATGATTTAAAATAAAAGAAGGGTGCATAATCAATTCATAATAGAGTGAGTGCATGAAAAAGAATGAGACTTTGTGAGACTTCTAAGATTTCTGGTGGGAGTACTTTTTAGTAAATGTATTTGTTCAGTTGTGGTTGACACGATCATAGCTCTTTTCATTTCTCTCCTTTCAGTCATCATAACATGAACTCTTTCAGAAGAAAGGGAAAGCAGTTGCATGCTTGACAGAAAAAGAGCAAACTAAGAAATAATTGTTATATTAAAAAATTTCCATTCTATTGCCTCAGGAAATGTGATGAAAGCATCTATTTAGAAGTTTTTTTGCTTTTTGTTTTTTTTCCCCCCAATAATGCATCACATTGGATGTCACAACTTACAACTTATTGGGGAAAAAATTTTATTTTGGGTGAATAATCTTGGTGAGTTTATGTATGTGTATATGTCAGGTATCTCAGAATACACATGAAAAGCCATTACTCCTCTGCTGTCCTCATGTCATTTGTAAACCTTGTCATTCCCAAATTTGTCTCTTATGTAGTCATTTGAGAATGCCAGCAGAGACTGGTAATGGCCCATCGTGTTTAGGTCACTGGCTTGAATCTGAACCAGGCAGGTGGTCTGAGTGAAATAAGCAGGCCTGTCTCAATTCAATTCCCAGCTTTCTCCGTCCATTCGGTCAAAACATTTCACCAGTCCCATGACTGAGTTTTCCACATGTCCCTAATGGACCACTTTGGAGAGAAGCTTTTGAGATCATCAAATGTGAATATGGTAATATAAGGGAGAACTGCTGTGTGTCGAAGTCTACCTAGGATTATCTAACCCCTTTTTTGATAGATTGTTTTGTGTATTTATTTTTAACTTTTTATAGAGAAAATTTATAAAAACTGTATAGGCAGTTCATATATATACCCCTCACCCAGCTTCCCTTAATATTAACAACTTTCATAATCATAGGATGATGGCCAAATCCAGAAAATTAGCATTGGTATGATACTATGAATTCAATTATAGTTTATTCACATTTCTTCAAGTTTGTTCAAATGCCACCAGTTTTTCACCTAATGTCCTTTTTTTCTGTTGCAGGATCCAATCAAGAAATCCACATTGCATTTAGTTGATATTTCTTCTTGGTCTCCACCATTCCATGACAGATCATCATTTCTTTCCTAGTCTTTCATGATCTTGACACTTTCGCAGAGTATTCTAATTCTGTAGGATTTTCTCAAATTTGGCTTATCTGATGTTTTCTCATGATGAGATGGAGATTATGCATTTCTGGCAGGAAGACCATAAAAGTGATCCTGCAGGCTTCAAGCACTGTATCAGGGGTACTTAACATAGTTAAGTCTTATTGCTGGTGATTTTGATGTGTATGTGTGGGTGATTCAAGGGAGATCTGACCTGCACTTTAAATGTTTTGTTTTTTTTTTTTAGAAATACCAGAAATTGAACCCAGGACCTCGTACGTGAAGATCAGGCACTCAACCACTGAGCTACATCTGCGCCCCACTGAAGAGTTGGTTTTCTTGCTTGTTTATTTTGTTTTAAGAGGTACTGGGGACAGAACATGAGACCTCATGCATGGGAAGCAGGCACTAAACCACTTGAGTGACATCTGCTCCCTAGTTTTGTATTTAAGTAAATCTAAACTGCTTTTTTTTCCCACAAACATTCTGCATTTTGCTATCCAGCTAGTATTGAAGATGCTAAAATAACCCAGGTGAGTTATTGTTGGTGCTGTGATCCTACAAGAACTGTAATGGTGGAGCATGAGAACAATGCAAGCACATGGCCAGGGCTTATGGGCAGGGAATATGTGAACCTGGTCAGTGGCAGTTTTTAGCATCAATTGCTGGACAAAATTTGGAGTACAGCATGAGCTGTATTCCTGAGACCATTTCTTTCCCCTTTAGTTTGTGTCATTACCTTTTGTATGTGTTTGCCTTTCCCACAGGACTGTAGCCTCAGGAGGTTGGGGATTGTGTATCATCTCTCTTTAAACTCCAATACATTCTCACTAGGTGAGTAATACCTGCTTATTAAACAGAAGAATAGATGCTCAGAAAAGAGAAGGTGGAAGAGCCATTAGTAAGTAGCCAAAGAAATCTATGACTAAAAATAAGGCTGCAATAGGGATATATATAACCAAGATTTGCATTACTAAAGAATGTGTCTTGTAAATTTGTTGAGGAAAGGACCATACCTACCCTGTCCACTGTTTAATCTCTAGTTCTTAGAACTGTTACATAGAACATACTATATTACCGATGGATGTTGGCTGTATTCGTTTTCACTACTGCAGCAGAAATTACAAAACAGTGGTTTAAAACAATGCAAATTCTTTACCTTAGGGTTTGTAGGTCAGAAGTCTGAAATGCGTCTCACTGGGCTAAAATCAAGGTGTTGGCAGGGCTGTGTTTCTTTCTGGAGAATCTAGGGGAGGATCCATTTTCTTACTCATTAAGGTCGTTAGCAGAATTCAATTGCTTATGACTCTAAGATTGAGGTCCCCATTTCCTTGGTGGCTGTCAAATGCTGACTGTTCCATTTTCTGGAGTCTGCTTCTGTTTCTTGGCTTGTGATTCCTTCCTCCCTCTCCAAAGCTTGTAACATTCTTCAAATCTTCCCTGCCTCTTCTTCCCATTGCATCTCTATGGTTCTTCTATCTGCCTCTTCCACTTTTAAGGATCCATGTGATTTCATTGGGCCCACCTATACAATCCAGGAATCCAGGATAATCTCCATATTTTAAAGTTTGTATGGCAGGCAGGATAATGACCTCCCAAAGATGTCCATGTCCTAATTATCAGAACTTGTGAATATGTTAAATTACATGGCAAAAGGAAATTAAGGTAGCACATGGAATTAAGGTTGCTAATCATCTGACTTATTTTAGAGTATTCTGGGTGATTCAAATGTGTCCAGTGTGATCATGAGGATCTTTATGTGGAAAAAAGCAGCAGAACAGTCAGTGTCAGAGTGAGGTGATACAAGAAAGACTAGGCCAACCATTTGTCTTTGAAGATGGAAGGGGGCCTGTCTTAATTTGCCAGGTTGCTACACACAATGGGTTGGCTTAAATGATGGGAATTTATTAGTTAATAGTTTTGAGGCTAGGAGAAGTCACTGAGGCATCAGGATGGTGAAGTTTCCTCCTCAAAGTCTATAATATTCTGGTGTTGGATGCAGGCAATGTTGCAATTCCTTGGCTTTCCCATCACATGGCAGCATCCTTTCTCTGTCAGATTCCCAATGATTTCTAGCCTCCCTCTGTGGACTTCTCTTTATAAGTCTTCCAGTAATAGGATTAAGATCCATCCTGATGTAGTTGGCCACACCTGATACTAAAAACAGCCTCTTTAAAAGGTCCTAGTCACAATAGGTTCACACCCACAGGAAAGGACTAGGATTAAGAATATACTTTCTTCTGGGGTACATACCTTGATCTGCCACAGGGACCATAAACCAAGGAAGGTGGGAAGCTTCTAGCTTCTGGAAAATGCAAGAAAAAGAATTCTCCCCTAAAGCCACCAGAAAGGAAAGGAACTCAATCCTGCTGACACCTTTATTTTAGCCCATTCAGACCCATTTTAGACTCCTGACATCCAGAAATGTAAGGTCATAAATTTCTGTTGTTTTAAGCCACTAAATTGTGGTTACTTGTTATAGCAGCAATAGGATACAGTTCATAATCTTAATTCTATCTTCAAGGTTCTCTTTGTCATGTAACATAACCTAACCACAGGTTCCACTTCTTTTTTTTTTCAATAGTGGAGGCATTATTTGTCTTCCCACATATTTCAAGGAACTGAATGAGACTAGCATTGTTCATAGGAGAATAACAATATGAATAATAGAATTAATAGCAGGAGGCAATAACTACCTCCTGCTGTTTTTTGAGGGTATATTATGTGCTAGATGTTCTATGTGTGAATTTTGCATATAATATACTGGATTGGTTTCATTTATACTATTTTTCAGAAATGAACACTGAGGATCAGAGTGTTTAAGTAATTGGCATAGCCAATAGGTGGTAGAGTTAAAATTTTAAGCTTTGATTTTTAAACCCAGCTTCCTTTCCCCCTTTTTAAAAATTTTGATCTGATAAATATGGAAAATAAAACAAATAGAATGGTAACATTATCCTCTGTCTCAATTCTCTTTCTGCGTTCCTATTAGTACAATAACTTTTGAAGCCTTGGAAGGCCAAATTAGAACTGAAAGGTAAAAATGGCCATGTATAGATCAAATGGGCTTTAAATCAAGAAAGTCAAAATAAATCAAATAATTGTATTATGTTTTAAAATGAGAAAGTAAATATGAGAGTTACTGAACACTATATTTTCCTTCTAGGAGCTTTATGAAGTTTTCAGTAATCATGATTGCCTCTTCTAATTATACAGGCTGCCTTAGAACTGAAATAGATCTGTAAGTAAAGAAGGCTAATTATGAAATTAATATTGCAGTTGATTATTACTGGGTCAAGGGTGGAGACAAATTCTGAGAAATAATAAATTCAGAGAAAGTATACCCACATTAAAATCCTGCATCAAGTTGTTATGGAAACTCATAGAAATGCTCTCCAAAGGAGGTCACAACCATTGGATTTGCATCATGAAGTTATTACAACTAAAGTTACATTTATCAGGATGGGCAGGATTGTTGTTCTTTTAGACTGGAGCACTGAAATCTCATGATAACCCCCTCAGTCTTTCCTGTTTCTTCTGAGTTATATATTATTTGTCCATATGGCATGGTTGACATCTTCAGTGGCCAGCAATTGGTGAAATACATCCAACCACTGAACAAAGAGCCTTCTCAGAGCAGCTAACAGATTATGTGCCAGATCATTCCTGCCTCTGATATTTTGCCAGCTCTACTGTGTGGGAAACTTTATAGATATCTAAAGACTACGTTTCATTCATGGTCCCTTTAATCAGAGCATAATATTTCTTATGTGTACTTCAGCTATTGGAAATTGTCTCAGTTTCTAAATACTAGAGCTACAAAGTCCTACTATATTTTAATTGCTTCTTTTTAACTTGGTGCTCTTTTGAAAAACTTCAGTTCTTCCAAAATGGAATTATATAGAAATGTACTTTTAAAAAATATATTGAAGTTTAACTACTGTTTACATAGTTTTTTATTTCCCCCTTCTCCTCTTTCAAGTACACATCTCTGATATGGAAGGATCTTGTTGCTTATGGAGTATTAAGGCTGAGTCTAACTCAGAATTCCTTGAAGCTGGTCAAGGAGACCAGGAGAATAATAACTCCTATTCAGAGCTTTTGATTCTCTTAAATAGATGCATGTCAGGAATAACACACGTTAATCCAAACAGAATTACTTTTTCCAATCATTCCTGCATGATTTAATTGCTTTTTTTTTTTTGATGTCCATTTGGCTTTTCTCAGAAATGTTACTGTCCAAATAACTCTCTTTAGAGATAGATAAATCAAAGAATAAAAACTCAGAAATCAATATTACTGGCCAAGTATAAATTGAGAAATTTGAATTTGCATTATAATCTCTGTAAGAGTTCATACATTGAAACATATCTTCCGACCTTGTCTCTAAGCACAGCTTTTTTGACCTATGAACTGGCCACTCCCTTCAACAAAGCCAGGGACTTGATTAAGTTTTCCTGAACTCATGAGCCAATTCAGTCAAACAAAATTACCTCCTGCAAGTGGACACTCCCCAACAATTCTATGAAACTGGGAGAGCCAGCCTTCTTCCTATGCAATGGTGATTGTCAGAGTTCTTCAGGCTGGTGTGACATTTATCACAGAATGGGTTGGTTTAAACAACAGGAACTTATTGGCTCACAGTTCTGAGGCTAGAATTCCAAAATCAAGAGATCAATAAGATTTGCATTCTCCCAGAGTCTGTAGGCTTTTGTTGCTGGCTACCAGCAATCCTTGGGGTTCCTTGGTTTATTTTCTCTGCCTCCTGTCATGTGGTGATATTCTCTTCTTTCTGGCTTTTGTGATTTCCAGGTTCTCTTTCTCAGGCCTCCAGTAGTAGGGATAAAGTCCCACCCTGATTCGGTCAGCCACACCCTAGCTAAAAATAACATCTTGAAAAAGACTTATTTATAATGGGTTCACACCCAATGGTACATATCAGATTAAGGTTAAGAACATGTGTTTATTGGAATACATAATTCAACCTACCAGAGTGACAAAGGGTTGAGCACTATACAGTATATAAAACTTCACATTTTTCCCAATTATGAACTCAACCCCAGTAGACTGGCAAGTGTACTGCCTTTTTCTTTGAGCGTGAGGATGTGAGACAGGGTTCAGGTAACATCTGAAGAGACAGTGAATGGCAGGGTATTTGTGTCCTCGTTCTACATAAATCTCAAAGACTAGCACAGGCTTTGCTATGCTAAAAGGTAACCCAAGAAGCAGGGTATATGGATGTCTATAGTCTGCGATGTTTCCTAGTTTATAAATTCTTCTGAGAATTTCTGCTGAGCCATGTTTATGCCATAGCTCTCTCTGCGGCTTGAAGGCCTCTTCTGCTCAGTTTGTAAAGGATGCTCTAAGCTCATTCTCTACAGTTATTGATGCAGTCACATAGCCTCTCCTGGTGACTCCATCAGCTCATGTGCTTGTTCATTGTTATTCTGTGGGCACCTGAGTAGAGGACACCATGGATCCTAGACCTAAATGTTAAAGAAAATGATGATTAGAGGGAGAAGCATCAGTGAGTCATTGCAGAAAATGATTTTCTTGTAAGTAATAAGGAGAAGTGTGTTGTTGCAGATTATAAACTCAGCCATACTGCCAAGACCCCTGTATACCTGGCAGTTTTCAAAAGAAGAGATGAGCTCAGTGGGATTCCTGAATGTTATGCACCCAATTTTAAATGATTTTTTTAGCAGGAAAAAATACCATTTAACTATTTCAAAGAGTTTGAGGTGCTAAGAAAAAGATGTTTTATTTGTAAATGCTTAAACTTTGGAATTTCTGCCTATATTTTCAACATTTTATTTCTATTACCCTTGCTGATCAACTTCTCCTCTTTCTTGGAGTGCTCATTAGTAATTATTTTGTAGCATTCAAAACCCATGTTCCCACAATCCTAACACCAAAACACAATTAACTTCTCTTTATAACATTATCTAAAATTTATCTGTATTATGTGTTTCTATGTGGGTGTAATAAAATCTCATATCTTTCAGAGGTATCAACTCTTAATATTTGGCCCCACTGAAAGTCCTCCTTCTTCTTTCTTTGGGAAAATTTCTATCCCATCTCTAATCTTTATCCAATCTCAGTCATGATTTAATGGTAAAATGAATATGAATGGTAAACAAGCAGTTTTTCAGTTTCCTCCACTATCTCAAGTAAACATCACATGGTGACCTGCTGTTACACAACCAAAATGCTTTGCCAACTCTTTCAGTGAGAAGGTTGAAGAGCTGAGTGATATTCCTATTGAATATTATATAGGTGACAAATATATTGTGGAAAATATATTTTATGAAGTAACATTAGAGGATATTTTAATAAAAAATTAAACCTTTTAAAATATTCTTTTAGAAGGGAAGATGCACTCTACTTTTTAAGGACAGGGAGGTCTGCAAAAACAGTGATTAAACTCCCCAGGCCAAGTGATGTTTGTGAAGAATCTGCTTAATGTCTCTAAATTGACAAATATATTTTAAGTAAAACAAATTTTGATTTTGGATTTTGGTGCCAGAGAACATCATTGAGGATAGGAATATGGCCATGCAGGCGTCTGGTTAAGGGTGGTGATGTTTTAAAATCAGAACGCTTCCTGCATAAACAGAGCACTGAGAGGGGAAATGAAGGAATTATCCTTTCTTGATACCCCAGAGTACTGCACTCTCAAGTGCATTATGGTGGTTTTATACCTCCTCAAGAGGATCATTAGTCTATTTCTCTACAACAATTTTTATGTGTTTTAATGTACATCAGTGTGGAAGGAATATCTAACTAACCTATTTATAAAGATCATAAAAGAATTTTCTTCCTTCTTAAAATTACATTATAAAAAAAATGAATCTTCCCACTGCTTTATAGCTGGATGTGTTCAAGATAGTTTCTTTTTATTTTTGTGAAACTTTTATTTTCTCTTAAAAAATATTAGCCACTTCACTCATCCTATCTCATTAAAGAAAAAGAGTCAATGTTAAAAGTGATAAGAAGAAAGCAAGCTTCCAAGCTCTCTTCAGACAGTGAATTTAACCCTAAATTACCTGCAAAACTTAGAACCAACTACAATAGGGAGGATTTTCCTATTTGTAACTGAAGATAAATCAAAGATGCAAAGTAAGAGAATTACTAGCAAAGTTTTAAAAGTTCTAATTTGACAGTAAACCAATCATGTTAAAAAAAAATCCTGTTCTCGTTCTATCTAAATTTCCAGTTTCCCTCCCATAATGTAAGTACATGTGATAAACCTCTGCCCCTAATAAATTAACTTTCTGCTGTAACTTTTGGAGAGCTGCTGTGCTATCAAGGGATGGATAATATGTAACTATGTGTATCTGCTAGGATGGACTAGTTAGGCTGTAGAAACAAACAATCTCCAATTCTAATTGGCTAAATACATCAAAGTTTATCTCTCCCAATGTTGGTCATCAGGGAGCTGTGCACTTTGTAGTTACTCATCAACTCAAGCTTCAGAGGTTCTATGTTAACCTTGTTTCCACTGCCACTGAGGCAGGGGAAAGGGAATGAGTTGAATCTGGCACTAGCTCTTAAATCTTGTGCCTGAAAATGAGCATTTCACTCTTACATTTCATTGGACAGAGAAAATAAAAGGGACACACCTATCTTAAAAAGGGGACAAGAAATTTGGTGGAGTACTAATGATTGTGATAGCATAATATTTGTATATGTGTGTACTGGCATGAATCTGCAATAGAAAGTGAGCAAGCTCTGATAAGATGGAGGTGATGGTTATAAGGGAAGTAAGTTGCAGACAAATTCCTTGGGTTGTTGAAATTTAATATTTTATAACAGTTTTAGATTTACAGAGAAATTGCAAAGATACTACACAGAGCATTCCCATAAAACCTGCACCCAGTTCTACTTCTTATTGACATCTTACATTAATATGACAATTAACGATTGACTAGTGATAGATTATTATTAACTAAAGCCCATACTTTATTTAGATTCATTTTGTTTTTACCTAATTTAGTTGTTGTGTCTCCTTAGGTTCCTCTTGGCTGTGACAGTTTCTTACACTTAACTAGTTACTCTTGTTTTTGATGACCCTGACAATTTTGAGGAGTACAGGTCAGGTTTTTTGTAGATTGTTCCTCAATTGAGATTTGTCTGAAGAATTATCATGAGTAGGCTGTGGTTATGGGGTTTTAGGTGGAAGGCCACAGAGGTAAAATGCCATTTTCATCACTTGATAGTAACATGGCTTATACTGACATTGACCTTGATCTCATGACCAATGCAGTGTTGGTCAAATTTCTCCACTGCAAAATTACTCTTTTATACCCCTTTCCACTCTGTACCTTTGAAAGGAGGTTACTATACACAATTGATACTGAAGGAATAGGGAGTTATGCTCCATATTCTTTTTTTTTTTTTAAAGATTTATTTATCCCCGCCCCATCCCTGTTGTGTGTTCTCTGTGTTTATTCGCTG
The DNA here is from genome assembly GCF_030445035.2 of Dasypus novemcinctus. Lineage (NCBI taxonomy): Eukaryota > Metazoa > Chordata > Mammalia > Cingulata > Dasypodidae > Dasypus > Dasypus novemcinctus. The sequence continues at coordinate 45,597,294 of NC_080681.1, read as the reverse complement.
CGTGTTCTTCTGTGATCGCTTCTATACTTATCGGTGGCACAGGAATCTGTGTTTCTTTTTGTTGCATCTTCTTATGTCAGCTCTCCATGTATGCGGTGCCATTCTTGGGCAGGCTGCACTTTCTTTCTCGCTGGGCAGCTCTCCTTACGGGGCACACTCCTTGCACATGGGGCTCCCCTAAGCGGGGGACACCCCTTCATGGCACAGCACTCCTTGAGCACATCAGCACTGTGCATGGGCCAGCTCCACAAGGGTCAAGGAGGTCCGGGGTTTGAACTGTGGACCTCCCATGTGGTAGACGGACGCCCTAACCACTGGGCCAAGTCCACTTCCCTGCTCCATATTCTTGAGGATAGAGTTTCTACAAATATCACTACAAATTATTTGGATTTATTCTGGGGAGAGTTGTCCTTCCTTCCTTCCTTCCTCCCTTCCTCCCTTCCTCCCTTCCTCCCTTCCTCCCTTCCTCCCTTCCTCCCTTCCTCCCTTCCTCCCTTCCTCCCTTCCTCCCTTCCTCCCTTCCTCCCTTCCTCCCTTCCTTCCTTCCTTCCTTCCTTCCTTCCTTCCATCATTTAATCTGTATGGACTCATGGATATTTACTTTATACTTTGGGTTATAATTCAATATATTTTTTGACTTTTTAAAAAAAATTAAAGTATATCATTCATACATGAACACACATAAACAATAAGTGTACAATAAAGATTGCGAACTTATAGAATAAACATACATAACATCACACAGGTGTCTCATATATCACCCCTCCACCAGCTCTTTGCATTGGTGTGAAGCATTTGTTACAAACTATGCAAGAGCATTGTCAAAATATTACTACCAACTATAGTCCTTATCTTATGTTTGGTGTATTTTCCCCCTAACCCACACTATTTTTTTTTAAGTATTTTTGTCACAGATATTGTGAACTTGCAAAACAATCATACAGATGTGTAGATTTCCCATACAACTCCACACCCTGGTGGAATATTTGTTACAGGTTATGAGATAATATTATCAGACTATTACCTCTAATCATGGGCCATAGCATACATTTGGCGCACTTTTTCCATATACCTCCATTATCAGCACAGTATAGCTTGGCATTAATGCAAGAATATTATAGTATTGCTGTTAACCACAGTCTATAGGTTGTAGTTTTCCCATCAGCCTGCAATAGTGATGTACGTCTGCTCTAGCTAACAGAAGGACTCTCTTGCATTTGTACCCTTAACCACAATTCTTAACCACCTCTGGGTTCGCTGTGTTATTCAGTCCCTAGATTATTCTTTAGCTTGCTTTCTATTGACCTTTACTTCCCAGACTACCTTTTTCAGTCACAATCCCATTTATAATCCAGTTGTTACTCACTATAATGTGTTACTATCAACTCTATCCATCTCCACACTTTTACAGTCAAGTTAATTAAAACTTTCTACGTACATTAAGCATCTATACTTCTTCTCAACCCTTCTCTTACCTCTTTATAGCCTATACTCTAGGTTTTAATTCCATGTGTTTATTATTTGTATTTAGTTCATATTAATGAGACCATGCAATATTTGTCCTGTTGTGTCTGGCTTACTTCGCTTAGTATAATGTCTTCAAGACTCATCTATGTTATCACCTAAGAAGAATTTCATTTCTTCTTATTGCAGCATAGTATTCCATCATATGTATATACTACATTTTGTTTATCCATTCATTGGTGGATGGACACTTGGGTTGTTTCCATCTTTTGGCAATTGTGAACAATGCTGCTATAAACATTGGTGTACAGATATCTGTTCATGTCCTAGTTTTTAGTTCTTCTGGATATATTCCTAGTAGAGGAATTGCTGGATCATATGGCAGTTCTATATTTAGCTTCCTGAGGAACTGCCAAACTGTCTTCCACAGAGGCCGCACCATTTTACACTCCCACCAACAGTGAAGGAGTGTTCCTATTTCTCCACATTCTCTCCAGCACTTATTATTGTCTGTTTTTTAAATAATGGCCATTCTATGTGGTGTTAGATAATATTTCATTGTTGTTTGGATTCGCATTTCCCTAATTTCTAGTGATATGGAACATTTTTTCATGTGCTTTTTGGCCATTTGTACTTCCTCTTTGGAGAAATGTCTTTAAATCTTTTGCCCATTTTTAAATTGGATTGCTTGCTCTTTTATTGTTGAGTTATATGATCTCTTTATATAGAATGGAAATCAAACCCTTATCGGATAAGTGGTTTCCAAATATCGACTGGGCTGCCTTTTCACCTTCTTGATGGAGTCCTTTGAATCACAGAAATGTTTAAGTTTGAGGAGGTCCCATTTATCCATGTTTTCTTTTGTTGCTCATGCTTTTGGTGTAAGGTTTAAGAATCCACCATCTACCACCAGGTCTTGAAGACGTTTCCTTACATTTTTTTCTAGGAGCTTTATTGTACTTCCTTTTATATTTAGGTTTTTGATCCATTTTGAGTTAATTTTTGTGTAAGGTGTGAGTTAGGGGTCTTCTTTCTTTCTTTTGGCTATGGATATCCAGCTCTTCCAACACCATTTGTTAAATAAACTGTTCTGCCCCAACTAGGAGGACTTGACTGGCTTGTCAAAAATCATTTGGCCTGAGGATCTGTTTCTGCACCATCAGTCTGGTTCCATTGGTCTATGTGTATATCTTTATGCCAATATCATGCTGTTTTTATCCCTGTAGCTAGGTAATATGAGTTAAAGTCTGGAAGTGAGAGTCCTCCAACTTTACTTTTCCTTTTTAAGATGTTTCTGGCTATTCGGGGCCTCTTACCCTTCCAGATAAATTTGATAATTGTGTTTTCTATTTTCTTAAAAAATGCTGGTGGAATTTTTATTGGGATTGCATTGAATCTGTATATCAATTTGGGTAGAATTGACATCTTAATGATATTTAGTCTTCTAATCCATGAACATGGAATGCTCTTCCAATTATTTAGGTTTTTTTTTTTTAATCTCTTTTAGCAATGCATTACAGTTTTCTGAATACAAGTGCTTTGCTTCTTTGGTTAAGTTTATTCCTAAATATTTGATTCTTTTAGTTGCTATTGTAAATGGATTTTTTTTTCCTGACTTCCTCCTCAGATTGTGCATTATTAGTGTATAGAAACAGATTTTTGCATATTGATCTTGTATCCTGACACTCTACTGAAATCATTTATTAGCTCTAGCAGCTTTATCATCTGCGAATAGGAAATTTTTAATTATTCCTTTCCAATTTGGATGCCTCTTATTATTTTTCTTGCCTGATTGCTCTAGCTAGAACCTCTAGCACTATATTGAACAACAGTGGTGACAGTGGACACCCTTGTTTTGTCCCTGATCTCAACAGGAAAGGTTTTAGTTTTTCACCATTGAGTACAATGTTAGCTGTGGGTTTTTCATATATGTATGGCCTTTATCATGTTGAGAAAATTTTCTACAATTCCTACTTTTTGTAGTATTTTTATCAAGAAAGGATGCTGTATTTTGTCAAATGCCTTTTCTGCATCAATTGATAAGATCATGTGGTTTTTCTTCTTTGATTTATTAATGTGGTATATTATGCTGATTGATTTTCTTGTGTTGAACCAGCCTTGCATGCCTGGTATAAAACCCACTTGATCATGATGGATAATTCTTTTAATGTGTTCTTGGATTCGATTAGCAAGTATTTTATTGAGGATTTTTGCATCTATATTCATTAGAGAAATGGGTTTATAATTTTCTTTTTTTGTAATATCTTTATCTGACTTTGGTATTAGGGTGATATTGGCTTCATTGAATGTGTTTGGTAGCATTCCTTCATGTTCAATTTTTTGGAAGAGCTTGAGTAATATTGGTATTAAATCTTCTTTGAATGCTTGGTAGAACTCACCTGTGAAACCATCTGGTCCTGGGCTTTTCATTTTGGGGAGCTGTTTGATGACTGTTTCAATTTCTTTATTTGTGATTGGCTTGTTGAGGTCTTCTCTTTCTTCTAATATCAGTGTAGGTTGTTTGTACATTCCTAGGAATTTTAAAATTTCATCTGCATTGTCTAGCACGAAGTTGTTCATAGAATCCTCTTACGATCTCCCTTATTTCTGTGGGGTCAGTAGTAAGGTTCCCTTTTTAATTTTTTATTTCATTTATTTGCATCTTCTCTCTTTTTTTCTTAGTCAGTCTAGCTAAGGGTTTGTCAATTTTGTTAATCTTCTCAAAGAACCAACTTTTGGTTTTGTTAATTTTCTCTATTTTTTTGTTCTCAATTTCATATATTTCTGCCCTGATCTTTGTTATTTCATTTCTTCTACTTGCTTTAGGTTTAGTTTGCTGTTTTTTTCCTAGTTCCTCCAGCTGTGTAGTTAAGTCATTGATTTTAGCTCTATCTTCTTTTTTAATGTAAGCATTGAGGGCTATACCTTTTCCTCTCAATACTGCCTTCACAGCATCCCATAGGTTCTGATATGTTGTAGTCTCATGGTCATTCATCTTGAGATAATTATTGATTTCTCTTAAAATTTCTTCTTTGACCCCCTGATTATTTGAAAATGTGTTGTTTCTTCTCCATATATATGTGAATTTTCCCTTTATTTGCTGCTTGTTGATTTCCAGCTTTACTCCATTATGATCAGAGAAAGTGCTTTGTATAATTTCTATTTTGTTGAATTTATTGAGATCTGCTTTGTGTCCCAACATATGGTCTATCCTGGAGAAAGATCCATTAGCACTTGAAAAGAATGTATATCCTGCTGTTTTGGGGTGCAATGTTCTGTATATGTCTATTAGGTTTAGTTCATTTATCATATTATGCAAGCTCTCGGTTTTTTATTGATCTTCTGCCCAGATGTTCTATCCAATGCTGACAGTGGTGTATTGAAGTCTCCAACTATTATTGTAGAGATGTCTATTTCTCCCTTCAGTTTTGCCATTGTTTGCCTCATGTATCTTGGGGCACCCTGGTAGGGTGCATATATATTTATGATTATTATTTCTTCCTAGTGAATCATCCCTTGTAATATCCTTCCTTATCTCTAATAACAGTTTTGCTTTTAAAGTCTGTGTCATCTGATGTAAGTATAGCTACCCCAGCTTTTTTTTTTTTTTTTGGTTACTGCATGCATGGGATCTTTTTCCAACCTTTCACTTTCAATTCTGGGTATCCTTGGGTCTAAGGTCAGTCTCTTGCCGACAATGTAGAGATAGGTTATATTTTCTTATCCTTTCTGCCAGCCTGTGTCTTTTGATTGGGGAGTTTAATCCATTAACAGTCAATGTTATTACTGTAAAGACAATTCTTATTTCATCCATTTAGATCTTTGTGTTTTGTCTGTCATTTTATATTTGAGACTTTTAGTTACTGTTACTGATACAGTTGTCATTTCTAGGCTCTCTTCCAGGCTTCTCTCTCCGTCTTTTCTTTTCAAGTTGTAATAGCCCCTTTAGTATTTATTGCAAAGCTGGTCTTTTTGTTATAAACTCTCTCAGGTTCTGTTTATTTGTAAATATTCTAATCTCACCCTCATTTTTAAAAGACAATTTTGCTGGGTATAAAATCCTTGACTGGCAGTTTTTCTCCTGCAGTTTCTTAAATACATCATAGCACTGCCTTCTTGCCTCCATGGTTTCTGATGAGAAATTGGCACTTAATCTTATTGGGTATCCCTTATATATTATGCATTGCTTTTCTCTTGCTGCTCTCAGAATTCTCTCTTTGTCTCTGGCATTTGACATTCTGATTAGTATGTGTCTCAGAGTTGGTCTATTTGGATTTATTTGGATGGGAGTACATTGTGCTTCTTGGATATGGATATCTATGTCCTTCAATAGGGTTGGGAAATTTTCTACCATTATTTCTTCAAATATTCTTTCTGCCCCCTTTCCCTTCTCTTCTCCTTCTGGGACACCCATGACACATATATTTGCAAATCTCTGGCTGTCATTTAGTTCCCTGAGACCCTGTTCAAATTTTTCCATTCTTTTCTTCATCTGTTCTTTTGTTTGTTCACTTTGGGAGACCATGTCTTCAAGCTAACTGATGCTTTCTTCTGCTTCCTCAAATCTGCTGTTATATGCCTCCAGTGTATTTTTAATTTCATTTATTGCACCTTTCATTCCCATAAGGTCTGCTATTTTTCTATGTATGCTTTCAAATTCTTCTTTGTGCTCATTCAATGTGTCTAAATATCCTTAATCTCTTTAGCCATCTCATTGAATTTATTAAGGAAATTTGTTTGAACATCTAAGATTAGTTGTCTCAACTCCTTTATGTCATCTGCAGGCTTATCTTGTTCCTTTAATTGGACCATTGTTTCCTGTTTCTTAGTATGGATTGTAATTTTTTGTTGGTGTTTCTGCATCTGGCTTGCTAGATGTATTTATTCTGGGTGCAGTTTCTCCCTTTAGTTTAGGGATTTCTTATCTTTTCTCCCTTGCTGGCTGTGTAGTAGGAGCCAAGGATGTAGTTGGTGCTGTAAGTGATGGAGGTTGAAGCTGCCCAAGTTACCCCAGGAATTGATGAAGTTTCTCCCACCTTTCTCTTCTGTCAGGGGTAGGGACAGAGCTGTAGCCATGTATAATAATCCCAGTGGGCACAAGACTGTCTGTACTCACCCACAGACACTGATGAAGCTCCACACCACTCCCTCCCTACCTTAGGCAGGATGGAGCTATAGTTTTGGTCATCAATCTATGCTGTGTGGGTCCAAAATGACCACAGTTGCTCAAGTAAACCGATGTATCTCCAGACCCTTTCCCTACTGGGACTGAGAATGGACCCTCTGGAGTGCCTGACAATCTAACCTTTGTGGGCAAATATGCCTGCAATTGCCCTGAGAGGCTGAGGGAGTACTGTGCCTTCTACCCTTTAGGGATGGAAACACAAACACAAATGCTCAACTGTTCAGTCCTGTAGGTTGAAAGTATCCACTATTGCCTGGAGGGGCTGAGGAAGCACCAGCCCCCTCCTATCCTATTAGGTGGTGGGTGGTTCTATAGTTGCTCAACAGTTCAGTCCCCCTAGGCTGAGAATACGTGCCATTGCCTGGAGAGGTTGAGGGGGAACACCAGCCCCCTTATATCCTCTTAAGGCATGGGGTTGGATCTACAGACACCTGACAGTTTAGTCCCTGTTGGCTGAAAGTACCCACCATTGTCCAGAGAGACTGTGGAGACACCAAAACCCTACTATCCTATTGGGGCTAGGGGTGGATTCGTAGGCATCCAGTAGTCCAGTCCATGCAGGCTGAAGGTCTGCTGTTCCTCAAAAAAGCTGTTGAAGATCAGCTCCCTTCTTTCCTATTGGTGGTGGCAGTGCATCTACAAGTACCTACCAGACCAGGCTGTGTGGGCCAAAAGCATCTGCAGTAACCTAAAGAGGCTGAGCAAACACAGTCCATCTCTTGTCTTATTGAGGATGGAGGTGGAGCCATAGGTGCCCAACAGTCAGACTTGTGCAGCCCAAAACTGTTGCCCTGAGAGTTTGAGGCAATACCAGCCCCTCCTATCCTGTAGGGGAACAGAGGTGGAAATGGGCTTGAAGGCATTCAACAAATCTGTGTAAGCTGAAAACTCCTGCCATTGCCTAGAGAGGCCGAGGATATCCAGCTCCTCTCCTATTTTCTTGGGGTGTGGGGATGCAGCCCCAGTTGTCCAACTATTCAGCCTCTGCCAGTGGAGAGCACTTGCACTTCCCTGGAGAGCCTGGAGCAGGTCCTGCCAGCTACCTCTCTGCTGGAGGGGGAGCTGGAACCTAGTCTAGGCTAGGGCTGCAGTCTGATCTTGGTGGAAAGAAGCACATCTCTAACTTCACTGAATTTCAATCAGTCAGGCTTCCCCTCATGCTGGAGGCAGAGTCAAGATGGCAACTACCGGACTCTTTCCCACCTGGACAGGCTCAGACCCTAGCTGGCTCTAGGATTATACTTTAGCCAGCTGAGTTCACTAATCGGTAGCTGAGATCAGTGGACATCTGTCTCTTCCTCTGTTTATGGGAAATGGAACTTTTAACTTCAGCCACTGAATAGCTCCTGAGGCGACTTGTGCCCCTAAAGTAGGATGGGCACCAGCCTCTGTGGCGTGGCTTGCAGCTTCCCAGAGAGTTGGTGCAGGACCCCCAGCTTCCTCCTTGTCGGAGGTGGGACTGGGGTTTAGGCTAGACCTGCAATCCAACTTGGGTGGAGAGAAGCCAGTCTTTACAAGCCCTGATTTTCAGTTAGTGCCCTGTCCCCTCATGCCAAGGACGGAGTTAGAATGGTGGCCACTGGCTTCCCTCTGACCTGGACAGTCTCAAGATTTAGTTGTTCCTAGGATTCTACTTCAGCCCGCCAAACCCACTGATCAGTAGCTGAAGTTGGTGCCATATTGTGTTTTCCTCCTGTTTTTATTGGGGGAAATGGAACTTCAACTCCAACCATGAAATAGCTCCCAAGGCAGCTTGCACGACTTGGGCACTGACCTCCGTGGTGTGGAGTGCTCTACTCACGATTCCTCTGTGCAGATGTGTAGTCTCCTCCATCCACCCTGTTAAGGATGTTGCAGGATACTCCTCTTGTCTCCTGGGTCCTCCAAAATGTGCTTTAGGTAGCTCTGGGTGACCACCAACCAACCTGTTTCAGGAGCTGAATCCAGGAGCTCCTTACTCTGATGCCATCTTGGCTCCACTCCCCAATACATTTTTATTTTGTTGCTCAAATTGGTCATTGATCACTCCTGTATCCCTTTATCATACCATCGTCATCATTGTGTGTGTGTGTATGTGTTTTAGCACTTCCTTACTCTCTAGAGTAGTTGTAGAGATTAGTCCTCTAGAAAGTTGAGTTAACCATTGTTTTACATTGCCAAATGCTGCCAATGTAAATGCCAGAAAGGGGTTGGCTTTTATTAATATAAAGATAATTTATTTGGGGTAAAAGCTCACAATTCCAAGGGTGTGAAAGTACTGTTTTCACACCCAAGTCAACTGCAATGTGTTGAAGCAAGATCGCCACCGATCTCTGCCAAGGTCTCTGCCTTTCTGTCATTGTAGGTAAACCTGGCATAGGGCTTGTCTTTTACTGGGCCTCTTCTCTCAGTCTCAGCAGCTCCATTTTCTCCCTGAGTACAGATGTAAGCTATTAGACATATGGCTCATCTCTTCTGGGCCTCAGCTCTTTGAGGCTCTCTGGGGCTTCTCTCCTTGCAGCTCAAGTGTGGACAAAACTGGAGTCTTTTCTCTCTCACATATTGGGATCAAATATGGTGGCTTCCTTTTCCTGTGTCTGTGTCACTCTCTGTGTCTCCATTTTTATCAGACCCAAAAAGATGGCAAAGACTCAATATGAATCACACCCCAATGACATAGTCCAATCAAAAGCCCTAAAGTGATCTTATCAAGCAATCTAATCCAAGGACCCTCAAAGGAATTTAATGCAATCAAAGGGTATCACACCCACAGAAATAGATTAGTTTAAAAACATAATCTATCTCTTTTTGGAATTTATAAAATAATTTCAAACTGCTGTAGCCATCCAAATATTTTGCCTGTTAAAATAACTTCACTTATTTCATGTTTTTCATTTCTACTTTGCTGCCTAGGTTTCACTTTTTATGAAAGATAAGCAAGTACTAAAATGCCTGTCAGATACTTCAATTATTTAAAACTGCCACTGAGAAGCATGTGTGGCTCACGTGATTGGGTTCCTGCCTACCACATGTGAGTTCCGTGGTTTGGTTCCCATTGCCTCCTAAAGAAGACAGTGAGCTGGCATGATGGACAGGTGCGGCAAACTGACACAACAAGAGACACAAGAAAAAAAGACATAAATGAGAGACACAACAAAGAAGGGAACAGAGGTGGCTTAAGAAATTAGGCACTTCCCTGACACATCAGAGGTCCCTGGTTTGGTTTCCAGTGCCTCCTAAACAAATAAAGAAGGTGAACAGACACAGTAAGTGAAAACAATGCGGGAATGTGGAGAGATAAATAAATAAAATAAATCTTAAAAAAAACAACTGCCATTGACTTGAGGTATGGTGAATTAACCCGACAAAAATATTTTTTCTAGAAGAGATTACAATCTCCCAAAACAAAAGATGCAAGAGTGCTAAAAGGACTTGTTTGGCAAAGACAGTTATTTCTGTTCTATAGTGACTGTCTTCTAGTAGTTGCATCTGTAGGAGTAACAATCAAATAATCTTTATCACTATCTAGAATGTTTCCAAGAAAAGACAATCTAATCTATATTAAGATATCTAGTGCCCTGATTACTTTTTTTGCCAATGTATCATGGTTTCTTCACATTGGGATTCTATTCAAGGTGAGTCAGTAGTGCAATTCAATAAATTATGCCCAATATAAATTTATATATTTTCACTGGAAGGTTGAGGTTTAAAAAAATCATTCCACCATATATTTTTTTGATCATGTGATACGAGGGAAGTGGAATCTCTCACTAGTAGAGTGTACTCTCTCTCTCTTGCTCTCTCTATCACAAAGAAACTAATTGGCAAAAGATGTTTATATAAATGAAAGGCTCTTAATAAAATATGCGCTTCAGTTGTGATTTGGTGTTGTTGTCAGTAGCATTGACTGTCACTTTCAGCTTAAGTTGTAAGGTCTTTGGAAACTGGTAGAAGGTAATCAGGACCAATCTGCTCTAGCTTTTAAAATTGTCAGTTCCGGCCTTGAGAGCTCTGGCTTGCTTTCCATCTGCCTTAGGCATGGGAAGATCACAAATGCTGGAATACATTAATTTCTCATGAAAAATATTAGAACTATACCAAGGGGGCATGCGATAAAGTGACTTTTATTTTAATTGAGATAAGGGCCATTGAATGGGAAAAAATGAGGAATGGTCAGAAAGAGTATGTTTCCTTTATACTGGCAAAATAGTTCAGAACTGCTTCACACTGGTGAGTACTCTTGGAATTAGGTGAGAAGAGAATAAGGGCTAGCAATAGGCCTGAAGCAAACATTTCTGGAGATATTTATTCTTCCATTTGCACTGTAGAAAAGCAGAGGGAATGTGACATTATGTGCAGCATCAGTTGGTTTCTTCCATAGCTGGATCCCATGTCATTAAGGGCTTTGAAAATGAAACAATTTTAAACTGGTTGCTAAATTGTGCTTGTAGCTGGCCAAGAACAAAGATTTTAGACATACGTGTTCTTGGCAGTGTATACTACTGTGAAAGAAGGTTCATGTTTTCCACACCAGATGAAAATTCTCTGTACCCACCTATGCCATATACCATTACCAATCGCCTCAGCTCTAGGACCCCTTACCTGCTCAAAAAGCCTCTTTACTAGCATTGGAATTCAAAAGACTTGAAAGTCCTCCAGGAGGCACTATAGAGAACCTGCAGTTAGAATTAAATACCTTTTAGTAGAGGAGAACCAGTTTCACAGTGATTTCTGAACTTGGAAATCTTAGCATTTTTCCCCCTAGGAGATGGGGTGTTGAAATCAGATTGCTGAAGCTGTGTTACATGAATGAGAGCTTAAAAAAAGATTAAAGAAGTTTAAGGCAAAGTTCAGATATATCTTTACTATCTTCCTCAGCACATTGACACAAAGGATTAAATACAGTTTAACAGAAAAGGGGAAAAATGATTTTAATAGAAAATGGTCAGAATTTGGGAACTCAAGGATTGTTATCTATATGCCTGAAAGTAGAATAGTCTCACACAAAATAGAGAAGTCATTGAAGTTGTCTTCTTCTATAATGGCATTCTGAAAAATTCCTTTTTATTTTGACCTGAGAGAAGTAGTCAGGAAAAAAATCTCTCCCAAGAATCAGTATTTTATTTCATTTTATTCCTGACTCACAATCAAACCTGATTTACTGTTACCATCTACTGGTGGCTAAGGTTGTTTAAGACCCTGAAAACTGTGCTTAAATTATTATTTATAATAAGTGCAAAATAAATATTCCTAGCTGATATTAGTATCAGGCTGAAAAAAGAGAAAAAGCCTTATTGGAAGGTAAAACCCTTAATATTTTGAATATGGAAGATTAAGAATTTTAATGAATTTGCTTTCCTGATACTTACTTTATAAAATTGAATTAAGATCCAGGTGATACTTTAAGACATTGTACTTTGACAGTACTTGAAAGTGGAAAGAATGTCCCCCAAGTGCCTAACTTGAAGAGCCCCAGGAGATTCACTGAGAAATACACTTTTTGAATCCTTCAACTTACTAGTGTCTTTTCAGTACTCAATTAGCATAATTTGACACAATTATAGGTATAAACATTTTATAAGCAGTTGGTAGCAGGAGTGTCAAAAAAGTGTTGATCTCCATCAGCTTATATGGCAACATTCACCTAGTTCTAGCATGACACTTGAATGAGCAGTGAAATATGCTCCCTACTATTAATAAAATTCAAAGCATATTTCATCTTGACACCATATCACAAGTTTGACACCATGGTTCCTCTCTGAGGAATTTTGAGTCATGGAGACATCCCCTTGCTATATCCCCATCTCAACTAGATGATAATTTGATTCAGACTATTTCAATACATGCCAATATGTATATCTCACCTGCAAAATGGGGGCATACCCATGGAGATAAGAAGGGATACTGACAGGTCAACATCATTTGTGTGAAGTGGTACCTTAGTGGTTTGAAAAAATACTTAAGTATGACTGACTTTTACCAATTATCCTTTCTTTATGCTTTATCAAAGAATGTTAAAGAATTTGAAATCGAATGAAACAAAGAAATTAGTATTTTTTAACTGTCTGACTAAGATTCTATTTTTAATGAATTTTTGAAAGAAATTTCAATCATGAAAAAAGGAAATTTAAGCAGTATAAAGCCTTTGCAAATCAAACAGCATGGAGATTTATTGACTTTGGTAATGTCATACAAGTGTTTGGTTTGATTTGTTGTTTTCTAAACAGCAAGACTTTTTTCTTTTTTGGTGGGTGTTTGATTTAAAATACTTGGAGGGGAAAAAATGAATGATAAGTACAAAATGTATGAGAGAAAGAAACTCGAACATATATTTGAGAAAAAAGAGGGTAAAAATTTAGAGATGTGACATTTTGTCAGCTATATTTTCCATCATTGTTAACTATGACTTTCAGGTTTTCCACAACTGAGATAAAATCCATTGGTTTGGCACTGTTTTACCTCTTACTTAGCAGTTGTGATTAAAATTGGTGCCTAATAAAAATAAACTGATTCATCTTAATCCTATTGAAAATAGAAGAAAGAGCCATCAACCATGCTAGTCATTCTACTTTTTTAAAATGGTAGTTCCTGATAAGTTGCACTGAGTTTTGGAAATTTATTTTTAGAAAGAGACATAGTCTCTTAAATCTCCTCTGTACAATAATTTTTCCAGGACTCAGGATATTTTCTTTTACTTTTTCTTCTTAATTTCAAATTTCCATCTCTCAACCTGATAAATAGAATAAAACATCATCATAGGGATTGTTTCTACTTAGTACTTCTAACATTATTGTGATGAATATTTTCTCATATCTATGGAGTTATATACAATTTTAGAAGTATGGTTGATATTTACAATAACCTGAATAAGTACGTAGAATAAGTCTCAGAGAGTATGAAAATATTTTTCAATAAATAATAACTAAAAGATACTCTTGGAATTCTGATAGTAGAATTATATCACACATGTACTTATACCTCCTTAAGGTTAGCACAATTAGCATCCCCATTTATGAATTAAAAAAACCCTGAAGTTTTGTGTAGTTGGATAGTTTGATCAAAGTCACAAGGCAGTGAGTGTCAGTTTGCATTTTAACTCAAGTCTCCTGATTTCAGAGTCCAAACTCTACCTCTTCTCTAACCAGTCTCTTTTGCGAGCTGCTCGCAACACTTTCATTTTTCAGTTTAAAGAATTTTAGCCCCAGAAAGACAAAGTGTTTAGGACCAAATCTCTCAGCCATTTAGTAGCAAAGCTAGGGTTTTGGGCCTTGATGTTAGATACCTGAAGGTACTGAATTTTTGCCGCTTGCATTGTTCTCTTGTTTGTACAACTCCATACATAGATCAGTGCATACGTGAAGTAGTTAACACTTCTTTAATGCATTTGATAATTAATTTTGATACAACTCTAGGTGATTTCTTACCCATGCTTTCTGAATGAGGTATTTCAGAGCTGACATCAGTACAGATTTATTCTCCAGCTCAGATGGGATTTGAGCTCGCCCTGATCACTCAGCTGACTGGCTCAAATCATACTTTCTAAATGCCATTCCTCCTTGATGTGCTATCCCTTTACCTACATTGATCAATGGGCCTCTAGATATAAAGATAGGATTGGAAGTGATTTCTTTGATTTCCCTTGATGATTTCAAAGGCATTAAAGGATACCACCCTTTTGAGGTCCCTGGGCTAAGGGTGAGGAGATGGTGCACATTGTGATAGTCAGCCAAGGCCAGTCCTGACCTTTCTTTGCTGTTCCTTGAATGAGATTTTAAAACAGACACAGACAAAGAGGGAAGGACACACTGTAGAACAATACAGCTTTTAAAATCTCTGCCACACTTCAGGAAGACCACAGGGGAGCTAAAGCTGAGGGAGGAATAGCGACAGTGATCCTGTAGGAATGATAGGTGACAAAAATAGAGAAGGAAGGAAGGGAGGACAGCAAGGCAGGAAAAGATGCCAGCAGATTTTACGGTTATACAGTAACCCGAGATCCTCCAGATGATCTTTCCCCATCTCCATGTTCATTTGCTTATTTATTTGTGTGTGTCTGTTTTAAGATAGGTAAGTGACAGTACAAAACTGGTGTGAGGCATGAACTGCCTCATAAAGAATCCATTCCCAAATGGTGCTTTAGGATAATTTTTGCAACTAGAAAGCTTATATCCATGACTTTAAAACCAGATGGTGGGCAAGGATTAGTTAAGCAGACCTTAACTATCAATATATATATGTATACATTTAAAATTAATCATTCAATCAGAGTCTCTTTGTGAATTCTGGGAATAGCTGTGGACTCTTTCCCTAGGAAAATGCACACATGCCCACGTCCCCAATTCTTAAATTTTTACAGATACTGTTAGATTTACAAGATCCTCAAAGGCCATTACTGAATTCCTGGTTAAAGAACCCTTGGTTTAGACAGTCACAGCGGACTACATAAAGAGAGCACAGAAAGCATGAGAAGATGGGTATTTTGGATAAGTAGAAAGATTAAATGTAAGGCATGTAGAAAGTGCTCAATAATATTGGTGAAAGAGAATGGATGATAGAGTTAAGAGAGTTTTTCTCCAGCTCTCAGCCTTTCTACCTCTTTATCTCAACTACTTAAAGATTCAGTCACCTTGGTAAAGATTTGTGCCCTTCACCACCCACTCCTCCCTTTTCTTTTCTTATTCGCCTCTGAAGATCAGACGTTCTGCTAGGAACTAGCAGTCAGACTGGAATGCCTTAGAGCCTAATAGCTACTCATGTCAGCTTTGGCAGTAAAATGGTTACAGCCACCCTATGTTTCCCGGAAATGTGTACTCAGCTCTAACTGAATAGCTCATCTTTTAGGCTAGTGTTTCTCAAACTTTAATGTGCATGTGTCTCCCTTGGGGATCTTGGCAAAATGAAGATTCTGGTTCTGAAGGTCCAGGGTAAGCTGGGGTCTGCATTTCTAAAAAGCTCCCAAGTACTGCTGCTGCTGCTACTCCAAGGACCACACTTTGAACAACAAGACTGTGGTTTGCTTACGAAGATAACAAAACTGTCTTCACCATTGTGGGTTAGATTTGTGTGAAGTAGGCTAAGTTGACTTGCCCAGAAGTGCTAAGTGGTAAATAGGACACCCTTTAAAAGAAGATTTTGAGTAAAAAAAAAAGAAAGTAGAGAATTATTTCATTTTTTAAAAATCTGAACATTTTCAGAGAATGGAGAATCAGCTCTTTGGTCTGTATAAATGGAGGCTGAGATACGAATAGTTAACTATATATCCTGTTATTATCCTGCACAGATTGGGGAGTAAGAATAGTATAGACACCTATGCACCCTCTCCACAAATGTCAATCTGAAATAACTAGAAACAGTTTACTCTACTTACATAATAAAACATCATTTACAGATATATGGTTGCATATACAGGCTTAGTAAATTTTTGAATAAATTGAAAGGTATTTCCTCCTACTCATTTTAAGTGCTAAAATACAAAAAAAATACTATATTTTATTGATTCAAATGCACATAGTCTTCACTTAATATATTGAAATTTGTATGTCTTATATTCAATGGTGTTTTTCAATTGCTTTTGACCAGCAGCAGTTGTAAGGAAGTTGTCATTGTTTATGCATGTGTATAGTTGTCTGTTATTCTTGGTGGCTTGGCCAGACATTGGAAACTCTGACATTTCAGTCAAAAACCGTCAAGGCTAGTTGGGGAAGGTATATGATTACAGAAAGGGTGTCATCAGCAGCTTGGAAGGAAATACTGGGGACAATAAGGAGAACCTAAGAAATACTGCATCATAAATGCTCTTGATGGCATAGAGGTTGATATCATGAAACATATCATCTATTGCTCTGAGATGAAATGTAGTTCAGGAGAGTTGGATTCTTTGCATGCAGAAGTTTTAAAACTACTGTTACAGGGAAGCAGATGTGGCTCAAGCAATTGGACTCCCATCTACCACATAGGGGGTCCAGGGTTCAATGCCTAGGGACTCCTGGTGAAGGCAAGCTGGCCCATGTGAAGTGCTGGCCTGTGCAGAGTGCTGGAGCATGCAGAGAGCTGGTACAGCAAGATGATACAACAAAAAGAGACAGAGGAGAGATAATAAGTGATGCAGCAGATCAGGGAGCTGACAATGGTGCAAGAGAATGATTGCCTCTCTCCCACTCCGGAAGGTCCCAAGATCAGTTGGTTCCTGGAGCCACCTAACAAGAATACAGACACAGAAGAATACACAGTGCATGGACACAGAATGCAAACAATGGGGGAGCAGGGGGAAATAAATAAATAAATCTTAAAAAAACTATTACAAATATGATTTGATTTTAACCTATGAACAAAAGTAATGCCTGATAAAATCCACTTGTGAATAAGTCTGAAAATACTTTCAGTAAGTATAAAAGAAAATTCTAAGTAGTAAAACAGTATTGCATCATAGTTTGTCAGGTTGAAGGGCTTGTTTCTTTCTGGGGGGTCTCTTCATCTGCAAATTATCAAGCAAAAGACTTAGCTCTTCCCAGGGCTTTAGCTGTTTGAGCCTTTTCCTTTCTGTCAAATGACAGGACCAAAATGACCAAGTTCTCTCCTTTTCTGCATCGTTTTCTGTGTGTCTTGAGTAAGTGTCTGTTTCTATCAGCCCGCCCAGGGGCAGGGACTCAACCCTGTGACATGCCCTACTGATGTGATTGAATAAAGCCCTAATCTTGATTTAAACAAGTAAACGTAAAAACGTTTGAATTTCATACAATTAAAGGGTATCATGCCTAGAGGTACAGACTAGTTTACAAACACAATCAGTATCTTTTTTGGAATAAAATATAAGATGGAATAAAAAAAGATTTTGCTACCTTGTGTTAGGACTCCAATATTAGATCTAATTCACCAATCCTCTCAATGCGGAGATGAATTTATGGAGAGCATAGAGGGACTTTCAGGATTCCTGTGTCTTATTACATGCCACATACAAAGGGTCCAAACTTACTGACTGGTGTCAGATACATGTAATATAAAACTAAAAGTCTTTATGTTTGTTTTTTATTTTAGATTTCCCAAAGACTTTTAGTCTATGTGAGGCTTTGGTTTAGATCCCCAAATAGAATTTCAAAATGCAATTTTAACTCATCTATCCTTCTACCCATTAGTAGGAATATTTATGTTCCTCTTTGACTGATTGCAAAATATAGGATATGAAAAAGTATTTAAGAAATAAAGCCATTAAAAAGTTTGTTTCTTTCTGTGACTGTCTCTTCACAAGACAAAAACAAACTAAGCTTACATTTGTTATAATATATTGCTAAATTTTCCACAAACCAAACCTCTGTTTCTTTGGAAACCTACTGCAGCTATCCCAGATATTAGAAACCTCTGATTACTTAATTGAAAAGAAACACAGAGGCAAAAGACAGAAAATACTTACAGAAAGCAATTCAGCTTGCCAAGTTACCTCTCTTGGCAACGTATACTCTGGAGGACTGAAGATGCCTTTTCACGTCTTCCTCACCTTACTCCACCCCTTCCAATGACTCTGGATTGGCTTTCTCTCCTGCCATTGCTGCATAATGGAAATATTCCTGAATACATTCATCAATGAATAGGTGCAAATACATAATGAAGGCAGAGATTTTTTTTGTTTATATTTTCATTGAAAAGCTATAGGTTTACAGAAAATTAATGCAAAAAACACAGAGCTCCCTCACCCACAGTTTTTCCTATTATTTATAATTTACATTAGTGTAGCACATTTGTTACAATTGATGAAAGAGTATTATTATAATTGTACTATTAACTGTAGTCCATAGTTTACATTAAGGTTCACTGTTTATTTTGTACAGTCCTATATTAGTCAGAGTTCTCTAGGGAAACAGAACCAGCAGGAGATATTTGTAAACATGAGATTTTATAAATTTGTCTTACATGGCAGCGGGGATTCATGAGTCAGAATTCTGTAGGGAAGGCTGCAAACCATGAATTCTGATGAAGGTCCTTGACGAATTCCCTAGGGGAAACTGTCTGACCATAGAGATGGGAATTCTCTCTTCTGACTGCTGAAATTGTTACTTCTCCTTTTAAGGCTTTCAACTGATTAGATGAGACTTCTCTCATTGCTGAAGACAATTTCCTCATCTGATTGTAGATCTAATCAGTTCACTGATGATAAGTACAGGAAATGTCCTCACAGTAACAATTTGGGCTGCTTCTTGCTTGACCAAACAACTGAGCACCATTATCTGGTCCATAGAAATGTCTGTTCAAGCCTTTTTTCCATTTGTTTAACTGTGTTGTCTTTTGTTGTTGATTTGTAGGATTTCTTTATATATTCTTGACATTAAACTCTTATCAGATATACAGTTTCCAAATATTTTCTCCCATTCTGTAGGTTGTCTTTTCACTTTCATCACAGAGTTCTTTGATGCATACAAATTTTTAATTTTGAGGAAGCCCCATTTATCCACTTTTTATTTTGTTGCTCATGCTTTTGGTGCAAATTCTAAGAAATCATTGCCTAACACAAGATTCTAAAGATGCTTTTCTGTATTTTCTTCTAGGAGTTTTATAGTTTTGGTTTTTATAATTAGTTCTTTGATCTATTTTGAGTAACATTTTATATATGGTGTAAGGTAGTGGTCCACCTTCATTTTTTGCATATGAATAACAGTTTGCACAGCACCATTGTTGAAGAGGCCATTCTTTCTCCATTGAGTGTACTTGGAATCCTCATCAAAAATCAATTAGCCAGAGAAGGGTCAAGATGGCAACAGAGTAAGGAACACCCAGAGTCAGCTCACCCTATAGAGCAGTTAGTAATCACCCAGAGCTATCTAAAGCATCTGCTTGGGAAGCCCCGGAGACCAGAAGAGAATCCTGAAACATCATTGAAAGAATGGAAAGAGGAGACTGCCCTTCTGCAGAAAAGACTCATAAGTTGAGAGCTCCATGCCCTGGAGGCCAATGCCCATCCTCCACTGACAGCACAAGGCACCTTGGGAGCTATTCCACTGTTGGGATTGGATGCTCTACTTCCCAAAAACAGGGGAGGAAGAGATGGATGGCACCAACTTCAGGTACTGATTAGTAAATTCAGTGGGCTGAAGTATAATCCTAAGAACAGCTAAAGTTTGAATCCATTCAAGTCAGAAAGAGGCCAGAAGTCACCATTTTAATTCTGCCCACAGAATGAGGGGAAGTGGAGTTGACTGAAAATCACAGTGACTATAGGGTCTGGCTCCTTTCCACCAAGATCAGATTGCAGCTCTACTCTAAGCTCCAGCCTTACCTCTAGAAAGGCACCTACAGGCAATTTTGGTCTGCACAGCCTGGATAGTTGGATATGTGGGGCTCCATCCCAGTTTCCCAATAAGATAGGAAGGGAGCTGTGTTTCCTCAGCCTCTCTGGGCAACTGTGGGTGCTTTCAGCCCACATGGACTGGTTCATTGAGTATCTTTGATTCCACCCTGTCCTTTCCATAAGATAGGAGGGGAACTGTGTTTCCTTAGCCTCTCTGGGCAATTGCTAGTGCTCTCTGCCCACAGGGACTGGTTTGTTGAGTTGCCTGGGGCTCCACTCACCCCTCTCCCCAATAGAATAGGGGGGCTGGTGTTTCCTCAGCCTCTCTGGGCAACTGCAGGTGCTTTCAGTGAACACAAATGGAGTAGTTGGACGCCTGTGGCTCCATCCTCACCCTCCAAAGGATAGGAGGGAGGCTGTGTTTCCTCAGACTCTCTAGGCAATGGCAAGCACTTTCAGCCTCCACAGACTAGTCTGTTGGGCACCTGTGGTTCCATTCCCACCCCTTAAAAGGCAGAAAGGACAGACTCCCTTAGCCTCTCAGGGCAACTGCAGGCACTGTTGACCCACATGAAGTAGGTTTTTGGGCATTCTGGAGGGTCCATCCCTACCTCTGGCAGGGGAGGTGGCGGCTCAGTGTTATGTCATCTACCACGGCAACTGCACCAGTTTTGACCCACATGGTTTAGCTTGTTGCTTACACATGCAGCTCCATCCCCACCCCAGAAAGAGGAGGAAGGGGTATGAAGCTTCATCCTTCTCTCTGGGTAACTACAGATGGTCTTGACCTGCACATCTTGGATTAATATACAGGACTATGATTCTGTCTTAACCCTTGCAGAGGAGAAAGGTAGAACAAGCTTCACTGGTTCCTGGGGCAATGAGGGGGCTTCAGCCTCCATACTTTACATACCAACTATATCTTCAGCTCCTACTACAGAACCAGCAAGGGAGAAGAGCATGAAAGCCCTAAATTAAAGAGAGAAGTTGTGCCCAGAATAAATACATCTAGTAAGCCAGATGCCAAGACACTAACAAAAAATTAAAATCTATGCCAAGAAACAGGAAGTTATGGCACAGTCAAAGGAATAAGATAAGCTTCTAGAGGACTTAAAGGAGTTGAGAAAACTAATCACAGATATTCAAACAAATCTCCTTAATAAATTACATGAGGGGCGATAGACTTGGCCCAGTGGTTAGGGCCTTCGTCTCCCACATGGGAGGTCCGCGGTTCAAACCCTGGGCCTCCTTGACCCGTGTGGAGCTGGCCCATGTGCAGTGCTGATGCGCGCAAGGAATGCCGTGCCACGCAGGGGTGTCCCTCATGTAGGGAAGCCCCAAGCGCCAGTGCGCACCATGAGGAGAGCTGCCCAGCAGGAAAGAAAGTGCAGCCTGCCTAGGAATGGTGCCACACACTCAGAGAGCTGACACAACAAGATGACACAACAAAAAGAAACACAGATTACCATGCGGCTGACAACAACAGAAGTGGACAAAGAAGATGCAGCCAATAGACACAGAGAACAGACAACCAGGGTAGGGGGAAGAGAGAAGAGAAATAAAGAAATAAATCTTAAAAAAAATAAATTACATGAGATGGCTAAAGAGATTGAGGATATTAAGAAGACACTGGGTAAGCACAAGAAGGCAATGGTATCATATATTTAAAATACTGTAAGAGTGCCAGCCAAGAATATTATATCTGGCAAAATTGCCTTTCAAAAATGAGGGGGAGGGATAAGATGTGGCTCAAGTCATTGAACACCCTGCCTCTTATATGGGAGATCCCAGGTTTGGTTCCTGGTGCCTCCTGAAAAAACAGGAACAAACAACAAGCAAAAAAATGAAAAACCAACTCAGGGAACCCAATGTGGCTTAGTGGTTGAGCTCTGGCTTCCCACATATGCGATCCAGCACTTAATCCTGGCCCCCAATACCTCAAAAAAAATGAGGGGGAGTTTAGAATATTCATAGATAAACAGAAACTGAAAGAGTTTGAAACTAAGAGACTGGTTTTGTAGGAAATTTAGACTGAATAGTTAGGCACCTGTGGCTCTGAAGGGAGTGCTACAGCCTGAAAAGAAAAGACAGAAAAGAGAGGCTTGGAAGAGAGTCTAGAAATGAAAATTATATCAGTAAGACTAACTAAAAGTGTAAAAATACGGGTGAAAGTAAAATATGACAGGTAAACCCTAAAGGTAAAAATGGGTAATATAAGAACTGTCTTTACAGTAAAAACATTGAATGTTAATGGATTACACTCAATCAGAAGACACACACTGGTGAAGTGGACAAGAAAATATGAACCATCTATATTTTGTCTACAAGAGACTTATCTTAAACCCAAGGATATCAAGAGATTGAAACTGAAAGGCTGGAAAAAGATATTCCATGAATGCAGTAACTGAAAATAGAAAAATGCTGGAGTAGCTATACTTATATTGGATGAAATCGACTTTAGAACCAAAGCTGTTATTAGAGACAAGGAAGGACATTATATATTAATAAAAGGGATAATTCACTAGAAAAGAATAATGATCATAAATGTATATGCACCTAACCGGGATGGCCCAAATTACATGAGGCAAACAATGGCAAAACTGAAAGGGGAAATAAATGGCTCTATAATAATAGTTGGAGACTTCAATATACTACTCTCAGCATTGGATAGAACATCTCTGCAGAGGCAATAAAGAAACAGAGCCTGAATAATATGATAAATGGACATATACAGAATGTTGTACCCCAAAACAGTAGGATATACATTCTTCTCAAGTTCTGATGGATCTTTCTCCAGGTTAGATCATATATTGGGCCAGAAAGCAGATCTCAATAAATTCAACAAGATTGAAATTATACAAAGCACTTTCTCTGATCATAGTGGAATAAATTTGGAAATCAACAAGAGGTGGAAAAAGAAAATTCACAAATATATGGAGATTAAACAACACACTTTTAAATAATCAATGAGTCAAAGAATAAATTGTGTAAGAAATCAGTAAATATCTCAAAATGAGTGAAAATGAGAACACAACATGTCAGAACCTATGAGATGCAGTGAAGGCAGTGCTGAGAGGAAATTTATACACTTAATGCTTACATTAGAAAAGAAGAAAGAGCTAAAATCAATGACTAATTACCCAGCTGGAGGAAATGGTCAAAGAACAGCAAACTATTCCCAAAACTAGCTGTAGGAATGAAATAACAAAGACTAGAGCAGAAATAAATGAAATAGAGAACAACAACAACATAATAGAGAATCAACCAAACCAAGAGTTGGTTCTTTGAGAAGATTAACAAAATTGAAAAACCCCTAGCTAGATTGACAAAGAAAAAAAGAGAGAAGATGCAAATGAAAAAAAAAAAAAAAAAGAAAGAAATGGAGATGTTACTACTGACCCCACAGAAATAAAACAATTGTATGCCAAAAACTAGACAATGTTGATGAAATGGAAAAATTCCTAGGAACTTACAAACAACCTACACTGACTCTAGAAGAAATAGAAGATCTCAATAAACCAATCACAGTTAAAGAGATTGAAACAGTCATCAAACAACTCCACAAAATGAAAAGCCCAGGACCAGATGGTTTCATAGGTTATATCTTTATTTGGCTTTGGCAATAGATAATGTTGGTCTCAGAGAATGAGTGAGGAAATATTCCCTTCTCATGTACTTTTTGGAAGAATTTGAGCAGGGTTATTGTTAGTTCTTTTTGGAAAGTTAGGTAAAATTCACCACTGAAGCCATCAGGTCCTGGGATTTTCTTTGTTGGGAGGTTTTCTATTTTTATTTTTATTTTATTTTTTTATTTCTCTCCCCTCCCCCCTCCCCCCACTTGTCTGCTCTCTGTGTCCATTTATTGTGTGTTCTTCTATGACCACTTCTATCCTTATCAGTGGCACCGGAAACCTGTGTTTCTTTTTGTTGCGTGATCTTGCTGTGTCAGCTCTCCATGTGTGCAGTGCCATTCTTGGGCAGGCTACACTTTCTTTAGCTCTGGGCAGCTCTCCTTACAGGGCATCCTCCTTGCACGTGGGGCTCCCCTACACGGGGGACACCCCTGCGTGGCACGGCATCCCTTGCGCACATCAGCACTGCGCATGGGCCAGCTCCACATGGGTCAGGGAGGCCCGGGGTTTGAACTGTGGACCTCCCATGAGGTAGGAGGACACCCTATCCATTGGGCCAAGTCTGCTTCCCCTAGTATCCTCTTATAGGAAGTGCAGGACACCCCAAACAGTAAAAATCCTAACAGGCCTACTCCAAGCTTGATAAGATTAAGTGCTGATTTCTCATCTGAAACCATGGAGGAAAGAAGTGGTATTACATAGTAAAGATGCTAAAAGAAAAAAACTTCCAGCCAAGAATTCTCTATCCAGCAAAACTGGCCTTCAAAAATTAAGGAGAGTTCAAAATATTCCCAGATAAACAGGAATTAAGGGAGCTTGTCAATAAAAAACCTGCCCTTCAAGAAATACTAAAGGGGGTTTGGCAGGTCAAAAGGAAAAAAACAGGAGAGAGTTGGAGAAGATGTAAGAACAACTGAAAAGAAATAAAAACAATGTATGGCATATATAAATCTAAAGAAAATATGGCTAATTAAGGTAATTCCTTCACAGTAATTATATTGAAGGTTAATGGATTAAACTCTCCAGTCAAGAATCACAGATTTATAGATTAGAAAAGGAAATATAACCCATCTATATACTGTATGCAAGCAACTCACCTTAGACCCAGAAATACAAGGACACTGAAAGTGAATGATTGGAAAACAATTTTACATGGAAACAATAACCAAAAAGAGCAGGAGTAGCTAAAGTAATATGGGACAAAATGAACTTTAAATGCAAATCTATTGTAAGAGACAAAGAAGGACATGCTATATTAATAAAAAGGATAATCTACCAAGAAGAAAGAACAATTATAAACATTTATGCACCTAACCAGGGCACCTCAAAATACATAAGGAAAGCACTGGAAAAATTAAGTGGAGAAATAGAAGCCTGCACAATAATAGTGGGAGACTTTAATACACCATTATCAGCATTAGACAGAACATTTCAACAAAGAATCAATAAAGAAATAAAGACCTTGAATAATACATTAGTGGATCTAGACCTAATAGAAACATATAGAGCATTACACCCAAATACAGTGGGGTACACATTCTTCTCAAGTACACATGGATCATTCTTCAGGATAGACCACATGCTAGGCCACAGAACAACTCTCAATGAATTCAGAAAGATTGAAATTATACAAAGTAACTTCTATGACCAAAATGTAATGAAACTGTAAATGAGTAAGGGGCAGAGAACCAAATTAGGCACAAAAATATGGAAGTTAAGTAAAAGTCTTTGACAAACAGTGGGTCAAGGTGGAAATCACAAAAGAAATCAATAACTACCTTGAAACAAATGAAAATGAAAACACAACATATCAAAACCTATGGGATGCAGCAAAAAGCTGTACTGAGGGAAGCGGACTTGGCCCATTGGTTAGGGCATTCGTCTACCACATGGGAGGTCCACAGTTCAAACCCCAGGCCTCCTTGACCCGTGTGCAGCTGGCCCATGTGCAGTGCTGATGCGCGCAAGGAGTGCCGTGTCACGCAGGGGTGTCCCCCGCATATAGGAGCCCCCTGCGTAGGGGAGCCCCCCCATGCAAGGAGTGCGCCCCTTAAGGAGAGCTGCCCAGCGTGAAAGAAAGTGCACCCTGCCCAGGAATGGCGCCACCCACACGGAGAGCTGACACAACAAGATGACGCAACTAAAAGAGACAAAGATTTCCGTGCCGCTGCCAACAACAGAAGTGGACAAAAAAGAACACGCAGCAAAAGGACACAGAGAAAAGACAACTGGGAGGGGTGGGGAAGGGGAGAGAGAAAAAATAGCTGTACTGAGAGGGAAATTCATAGCCATAAATGCCCATATTAAAGAAAAGGGCTAAGATCAAAGACCTAATTGCACAGTTGGTGGAATTAGAAAAGGAACAACAAACTAATCCCAAAACAAGTAGAAAGAAGGAAATAACAAAGAGTAGAGCAGAGCTAAATGAAATCGAAAAGAAGAAAGCACTAGAAAAAATAAAGCCAAAAGTTGTTTCTTTGAGAAGATTAATGAATTTGATAAACCCTTAGCTACACTAACAAATAGAAAAAGAGAGAAGATGGAAATATATAAAATAAGAAATGAGGAAGGGGATATCACCACTGACCTCACAGAAATAAAGAGTACCATAAGAGGATACTTAGAAAAATTGTATTCCAGCAAGATAGATAATTTAGAGGAAATGGGCAAATTTCTAGAAGACACAAGGCAGCCTCTGTTGATGAGAGAAGAAATTGATGAACTTAACAGAACAATCACAAGTAATGAGATAGAAGTAGTCTTCAAAACTTTCCAACTAAAAATAGCTCAGAGCCAAATGGCTTCACAGGTGAATTCTACCAAACATCTCAGAAAGAATTAACAACAATCCTGCTTAAACTCTTCCAAAAAATAGAAGTGGAGGGAACATTGTCTAGCTCATTCTATGATGCCAATGTCACCCTAATACCAAAACCAAACAAAAACACTGCAAGAGGTGGCAGACTTGGCGCAGTGGTTAGGACGTCCGTCTACCACATGGGAGGTCTGTGGTTCAAACCCTGGGCCTCCTTGACCCATGTGGAGCTGACCCAAGGCAGTGCTGATGCACGCAAGGAGTGCTGTGCCATGCAGGGGTGTCCCCGCGTAGGGGAGCCCCACGTGCAAGGAGTGCGCCCCATAAGGAGGGCCACCCAGTGCAAAAGAAAGTGCAGCCTGCCCAGGAATGGTGCCGCACACACGGAGAGCTGATGCAACAAGATGATGCAACATAAAGAAACACAGATTCCCATGCCGCTGACAACAACAGAAACAGACAAAGAAGATGCAGCAGAGAACAGACAAATGGGGTGCGGGGGTGGGGGGAGGGGAGAGAAATAAATAAATAAATAGATCTTAAAAAAAAAAGAAAGACACTGCAAGAAAGGAAAATAGCAGACCAATCCCTCTAATGAACTTAGATGCTAAAATTCTCAACAAAATACTTGCCAATCATATTCAACAATACAGCAAATGAATTATACACCACCACCAAGCAGGTTTCATTCCTGGTATGCAGTGGCAGTTCAACATAAGAAAATAAGTCAATGTAATACACACATACATGATCATTTCTACTGATGTAAAAAAAGCTTTTGACAAAATACAGCACACTTTCCTGATTAAAACACTTAAAAAAAATAGGACTAGAAGGAAACTTCCTCAACATAATAAAGTGTATACATGAAACCCACAGCTAACATCATATTCAATGGTGAAATCCTAAAAGCTGGGAAATGGACTTGGCCCAGTGGTTAGGGCGTCCGTCTACCACATGGGAGGTCCCCGGCTCAAACCCCGGGCCTCCTTGACCCGTGTGGAGCTGGCCCATGCACAGTGCTGATGCGCGCAAGGAGTGCCGCGCCACGCAGGGGTGTCCCCCGCGGAGGGGAACCCCACGCGCAAGGAGTGCACCCCTAAGGACAGCCGCCCAGTGCGAAAGAAATGTACAGCCTGCCCAGGAATGGCACCACCCACACTTCCCGTGCCGCTGACGACAACAGAAGCGGACAAAGAAACAAGACACAGCAAATAGACACAGAGAACAGACAACTGGGGGAGGGGGGCAGGAAATTAAATAAATAAATAAATCTTAAAAAAAAAAAAAAGAAATCCTAAAAGCTTTCCAAGGTCAGGAATAAGACAAGGATGCTCACTTTCATCACTCTTATTTAACACTGTGTTAGAAGAACTTGCTTGAACACATAGGCAAGAAAAAGATATAAAGCCATCCTAATTGGAAAGGAAGAAGTAAAATTTCACTATTTGTAGACAACGTGATCTTCTACATAGAAAGCCCTGAGAAATCTATGACAGAGCTTTTAGAGCTTATAAATGAGTTCAATAAAGTGGCAGGTTATAGGATCAATGTGCAAAAATCAGTTGCATTTCGGTACATCAAAATTGAGCAATCTGAGGAGGAAATCAAGAAAAAATCAAGAATAACAAGAAAAAAATCCCATTTATTAAAAAATCAAATACCTAAGTATAAATTAAATGAAAGATGTAAATGACTTGTATACAGAAAGCTACACAACACTGTTAAAGGAAATCAAAGAAAACCTAAAGAAATAGAAGAGTATTCCCTGTTCATGGATAGGAAGACTAAACATCATTAAGATGTCTATCCTGCCAAAACTGATTAACAGATTTAACACAATCCCAATAATAATTAGCACATTTTTACTGGATTGGAAAAGCTAACTATGAAATATTTGTGAGGACCAGATGTCCCAAATAACCAAAGACACATTGAAAAGAAAAATTAAATCTGAGTAAGCACACTACCTGACTTTAAGACATACTACAAAGCTACAGTGGTCAAAACTGCATAGTATTGGTACAAGGATAGAAATACTAACCAATGAAACCAAATTGAGAGATCTGAGGTAGACTCCACATATACAGTCAACTAATATTTGACAAGGCCACCAAACCCATTCAACTGGGAGAGAATGGCCTCTTCAACAAATGGTGCTTGGAAAACTGGATATCCATATAAAAGAATGAGAGAGGAACACCATCTCACACCTTGTACAAAAATTAACTCAAGATGGATAAAAGATCTAAATATAAGAAGCAAGACCATAAAGATCTTGGAAGATAATGTAGGGAAGCATCTACAGGATCTTGTATTAGGAAATGATTTCATGAACTTTACACCTAAAGCACGAGCAATGAAAGAAAAAATAGATAAATGGGGCCTCCTCAAAATTAAAAAAAACTTTTCACTTCAAAGGAGTTTGTCAAGAAAGTGAAAAGCCAGCTTACTGAATGGGAGAAAAAATTTGGTAACCGTATATCTGTTAGGGATCTGATATCAGCATATATAAAGAAATCCTACATCTTGAAAATAAAGACAAATAACCCATTTAAAAATTGGGTGAGTAGCTTGAATATACCCTTCTCCAAAGAAG
Source organism: Dasypus novemcinctus (assembly GCF_030445035.2). Lineage (NCBI taxonomy): Eukaryota > Metazoa > Chordata > Mammalia > Cingulata > Dasypodidae > Dasypus > Dasypus novemcinctus. Next base: position 45,568,344 of record NC_080681.1, on the reverse strand, counting down.
AAATACAGATGGCTAAAAAGCACATGAAAAGATTCTCAACATCACTAGCTATTAGGGAAATGCTTACCAACACTACCATGAGATATCATCTGACACCCATTAGACTGGCAGCTATAGAAAAACAGAGGACTGCAAGTGTTGGAGAGGATGTGGAGGAATAGGAACCCTTATCCACTGCTGGTGGAAATGTCGAATGGTGCAGGCATTGTGGAGGACAGTTTGGCAGTTCTTCAGGAAACTAACTATAGAACTTCTATATGATCCTGCAATCCCACTGCTAGATATACAACCAGAAGAACTGGAAGCAGGGACATGAACAGATATATGCACACTAATGTTCATAGTGGCATTAGTCACTAAATGTCCATCAACAGATGAATGGACACCATATGTCCATCAACAGATGAATGGATAAACAAACTCTGGCATGTACCTGCAATGGAATATTACTCAGCTCTAAGAAGGAATGCAGTGTTTTTAAAAAAGGTTTATTTATTTATTTGTTTGTTTATTTATTTATTTATTTATATGTCATTCCTTCCCCTGCCCCCCCCCCCCCAGCTCTCTGTGTCCATTTGCTGTGTTCTTCTGAGACTGCTTCTATCCTTATCAGTGGCACCGGGAATCTGTGTTTCTTTTTGTTGCGTCATCTTGTTGTGTCAGCTCTCTGTGTGAGGCGCCATTCTTGGGCAGGCTGCACTTTCTTTCATGCTGGGTGGCTCTCCTTATGGGGCACACTCCTAGTGCATGGGGCTCCCCTACGTGGGGGACACCCCTGTGTGGCAGGGCACTCCTTGCGCGCATCAGCACTGCACATGGGCCAGCGCCACACGGGTATTGCACTCCATCCTGGGGAGTCCTACTATGTTCTCAAAAAGAGGGGCAGGAATCTCTTGACAGCATAGGTGGTGCCCAATAGGGAAGGATAGGCCAGTTTCTCAAGCCCTCAATGTTGCTGCAATTAACTATGAATCTTGTTCTTCAAGGAGTGAAGCTTGATGGTTGCTATGGGTCCTGAGGGGAGGGAGAGGGAGGAATAGAAGAGATGGAACATGGGGCATTTACCATGGACAGTAATAATGTTTCAATATTTGTACAAACTTTGTAACATATATACTATCCACATGTAAAATGTTATTAGTAGGGGAAAAAGGAAGATGGGAAGGATGTTGGGTATACAGAAATCCCTATATTCTGTACATGACTTTTTAATTTAATTTAATTTAATTTAATTTTTAATTGTATTTTTTGAAGATACATAGGTCACAAAAAATGTTACATTAAAAATTATAAGAGGTGCCCATATACACCACCTCCCACCCCCCACTACTCCCACATCAACAACCTCTTTCATCATTGTGCCACATTCATTGCATTTGGAGAATACATTTTGGAGCGCTGCTGCACCACATGGATAATGGTTTACATTGTAGTTTACACTCTCCCTGATACATGACTGTTCTGTAACCTAAAACTTCTTTGAAGACAAAAAATGTAAACAATAACACACTGAGGGAATAAGTGGAAAAAATGTCACCATACATACAAGATCTTACAATGATGCAAGATATAATGTCAAAATTTTTAAAAAAAATATTTTTTCATTATTTTTTATTCTAATTAAAATTTTTTTGTATTTCATTTCTTATTTTTAAAACTATCATTATTATTTCATTTTCTTATTAATTGTATTTGGTTATTTTGTTGACTTCATTTTTGAAGAAGTTTTGGATCACAGAAGGGTTACAACTATGACAGGGGAGGATTATTGGTGTGGGGTGTCAGTGATAGGGGATACATGGGAGGAGGTTCACCTGGGGCATACCTATAAGGCATATAAATGTGTTCAAGTGTTCATGGGGCATTGTCACAGTGGCTGGAGATTCACACAATAACTGAAAGAACATCAAATTCCCATCATGGGAAGCTCTACCACATTCTCTAATGAGACATTAAGAATTCCCTGAGTACAGGGGAAGCAACTAGTGAAGGAGGATGATCCATTGATGGGCCCTTAATATTGACGACTATACTTATGAACCTTTATTTTTGAAATTGAAACTTAGCCTAGTACTACATGGTGCCTAAGAATTACCTCCTGAGAGCATTCTTGTTGCTCAAATGTGGCCTCTCTCAGTGCTGAACTCAGCATATAAGTGCTTTACCTTCCCTCCAGTGTGGGACATGACTCCCAGGGATGAGCCTCCATGGCACTGAGGAATTGCTACCAAGTACCAACTAGCAATGCTACTGGAAAAAGACCTTGAAGAAAAGGGGGAAAGGGTAAAGATAAATGAATTTATATGGCTGAGAGACTTTAAAGTGAGTTGGGAGGTTATTCTAGAGGCTACTTTTATGCATGTCTCAGCAGGATCTCATTGATTGCCAAAGTAAATACTACCTCAAATAGAGGTGATCCTGAGGGCTCTGGAGACATACAGACACTATAGGCAGGGCTGATGGCTCAGGAGTTTGGCAGCATGCTAGTGGACCCTACTTTGGAATTTAGGCTCCCAGTGTGTCAGAGTTGGACTCAGTTGTGGTTTTCCTACACATGGCTCTTCTGCCTCTTCTATTTGAACCTATAATTAGTTTTAGAGTTGATAGGCATATGTCAAAGAGACTTAAGTATTTGGGCTGTCCATGAGCTACCTGGGCCCTGAATCTCAACAGAGTTCGAACACCTGCTCTCCAGTTCATTGGACTCACCCAGGACAACTAACAAGGAGATAGTGATGTACAATGACTATCCCAAGGAACAAAGAGAGTCTTCAACTGAAAGCAAGATAGTCCCATCCACCTGCCCCATGGGCTCTAAGCCCCCTCTCAATTAGAGGTAGAGTGGACATCACCATCCCAGAATCCTTAAATTTGGGGAATAAATGATGGACTAGAGTAGACTTACTGGTATTCTACTCTACACTTATTGTGAGTCTAGCAATGGGAGAACTTATATCATGGATGTGGAGGCAGTGGCAACTGGAGGTTCTGAGGGGAGGGAGAAGGAAAAATAGATATGAGGGAATTTTTGGGACTTGGGAATTGTCTTGAATTTCATTGCAATGACAGATACAGGCCATTATATGTCTGGCTATGATGGTTAGGCTTATGTGTCAACTTGACCAGGTAATTGTGCCCAGTTGTTTGGTCAAGGAAGCACTGGGCTAACTGTAATACAAGAGTATTTATGGACTTTAATCACCATTGACTTTACTGCAGTGGTAAATCATAGATAACTGACTACAATTACATCAATCAGGGAGATTGCCATCAGCAATGAGTGACTCTTTATCCAATCAGTTGAATGCCTTAAAAGGAGAAGTGATTCCAGCATTGAGTGAGAATTTCCCTGCTCATTTTTGGACACCCAGCATCTCCCAGAACTCATGAAGAACCTTCATTGGACGTTCACTGGAGCCCCTAGATGCAGCCTGCCTGGACTTGTGCCTGGACAGTCATGTGAGAGACTCTGATAAAATCACATACTATTGATAGATATCTCTGGTTGATTCTGTTTCCCTAGAGAACTCTGACTAATACAGGCCAAACTACAATATTGTTTGGGAGAGAGTATAAACTACAATGTAAACTATGGTCCATGCTTGGTGGCAATGCTCCAAATTGTGTTCATCAATTGTAACAAATGTACCATGCTAGTGAAGGATGCTGTTGATGTGGGAAAATGTGGGAGGTGTAGGGAGCAAGGCATATGGGAATCCCCTATATTTTTAATATAACATGAATGTAATCTTAGTACCTTTTGAAAAAAAATTTTAAAGTGCATTAAAAAATGATGTATTGAAGTATCCTACTATTCATTTATAACTGTCTATTCTTCCCTTCATATCTGTTAAGAACTGTTTCAAATATTTTGTGACTCTGCCATTACATGTATGTATATTTATAATTGTTATGTCTTCTTGTTGAATTGACCCCTTTATCAGTATATTGTGATCTTATTTGTCCATTTTAACTGTTGTGGACTTAAAGTCTATTTTACCTGATATTAGTAGAGGTATCCAAGTTCTCTTTTGCCTACTATTTGCAGGGTATGTTTTTTTTTGTTTTTTGTTTTTGTCTTTTTACTTCCAACTTATTTCTGTTTTTGAACTTACTGTGAGTCTCTGTAGACATATGTGGGTCACTCTTTTTTATCCACTCTGCCAATCTCTGCCTTTTGACTGGAGAGCTTAATACATTTATATTTAAAGTCACTACTGATAATGCAGGACTTTCTTATGCAATTTTGCTATTTGAGTTTTGTAAGTTATATATTTTTTGTCCTTTAATTCTTCTGTTAATACCCATTTTCATATTTATTTAATTTTTTGCAGTGTACATTTGAGTTCCTTCTCATTACCTTCTGTTTATATTTTCAGATATTTTCTTTGTGGTTACCACAGAGCTTCAATTTAGCATCCTAAATCTGTAACAAATTTAATCTGATACCAATTTAACTTCAATAGCATATACAAACACAGTTCCTTTATCTCTGTCCCCTCACTTTTTTGTTTTACTTGTTACAAGCTGTATTTTTATACATTGTATGTCCTATACCATAGATTTATCAGTACTTTCCATTTCCATTTGAGAACCTATAAGAAGTTAAAAGTGAAGTTACATATCTAAAAATACAATATAATTGTACTGGCATTTACTATAATCATATGTTTACCATTATTGGAAGTTTTTATTTCTTTATTTGCTTTGATCTACTACAGAATATTTTTTCTTCTTAGTATGAAGAACTCCTTTTAACATTATTTGTAGGGCAGATCTAGTGTGAGAAACTGCCTCTGCTTTTGTTTATCCAGGAATGTCTTAATCTCTCCTTCAATTTTGAAAGATAGTCTTGCCAGATATAAAATTCTTGGTTGGCAATGATTTTCTTTCAGTACTTTAAATATTTTTCCTTACTTCCTTCTGGTCTCCATGGTTTCTGGTGTGAAATTGATACTTAATCTTTTGGGGGTTTTCCATGTGTATAATTCATTGCTTTTCTCTTGATGCTTTCAGATATCTCTCCTTGTCATTGACATTCAACAGTTTGACTACTGTGGTCGTTTAATGTGATATGTATCCCAGAAAAACATGTTCTTAAATCTAACCCATTCCTGTGAGTGTGGATTCATTAAAAGTAGGGCGTTTTGATGAGGTTACTTCAGTTAAGGAAGGTGTGCCCCACCACAATCAAAATGGGTCTTAATCCTCTTGCTTGCATCCTCTATAAGACATTGAAATTCAGATGAAAAAAAAAAGCCCCCGGAAGCAAGAAGCTGAAACGGAACCAGAAGCCAAAACAAAAGGAAGACACCAGGAAACTTTCATGGTATTTGCTTTAAGCAGCCTAGGAAACTAAAATAACTACTGTGTGTCTGGGTATGATTATTGTTTGAATATATATTGTTTGGGCTCATTATGTTTCTTGAATATATATATATTTACATCTTTCATTATATTTGGGAAATTTTCTGCTATTGTTTCCTTTAATATTCCTTCTTCCTCTCTCTCTTTTTCTTCTACATTTGGACTCCCATTATACATATAATGATACACTGGATGGTGTCCCACAGGTCTCTTAGGCTCTGTTCACCTTTTTTCCATTGTTTCTCCTTCTGTTCCTTAGTCTGAATAATTTCAAGTGTATTATATTCAAGTTCACTGATTATTTCATCTGCCAACTCCAAAGTGCTGTTGAAAACACCTGAATGAGTTTTTCATTTCAGTTTTTGTGGCCTTCAACTCCAGTATTTGTTTTATTCCCTTTAAAAATTTCTGTCTTTTCATTGAGATTCTCACATTGTTCTTTTATCATTTTACTGATATCCTTTAATTTCCTTTTCAGTGTTATCCTTTAACTCCTTGAGTATAGTGAAGATCATGTTTTAAAGTCTTTGTTCTGTATGTCCAATGTCTGGACTTTTCCATCGATGGCTTCTTAATTTTTATTTTATAATTTCCTGTTTCTTTTTCTTATCATCTTTTCTTGCCCACTGTATAATTAAATATTTTAAAGTGATAACTCTGAGATTTAGTCCCTAACTATGTGCTCCTTAAGTTTATATACAACTAGTGTCATGATGGAGATTTCCTTGAGAGCTAGAAACAAACAAAAATAAACAAACCAAATTGAAACCATTTTTGACAGTCTTTGTAAATTGACCCTGCATTGGCTGGTGCTCTCTGGCAGAATTTAGCCGTCCTATCAAGAAGATCATCTGTAGGTGATGCAAGGGATGTCTTTTATGAAAGTGAGTCTTGTCCTGGGCATTTCCTTGCTCATGGCCTTAAATATTCCCGTTTATAGTGATTTGAACACTTTCTCTACTCTCTATGAAATAAACTTTCTTCTGCTTCTGAGTGCTCTATTATATAATTTAAGTCCTTTACCCCAAGTGACTTTGACTTAATTGTTTCTTACATGGCTTTACCTGTCAGCAAGCTTCTTCTGCCTGCAGGCCAAGTTCTGGAAGTGTAAGCCAGAGATGATTTTCCTGGCTCAGTGTTTCAGGCTGCCACCTGAAATACTGGCACTGACAACCAGGCACCCCAGTAAGCTCATAGGGATTACTCTGCTACCTCTTACACAGAGCCAGGGACCCACAATGGGAGTGCAGACTGACTATATTGCACTGGGGTGGGACTGTGGGAGGGCCAGCAAGAATGCTATAAGCTTCTCCTACCATTTTTAAAGCTGTGTTTCCTTGATTTGGCACTTGCCCAGTTACTGCTACCCTTTAGTTATTTTCTGGAGTTTTGATGAAGATGGCTCTGCCAGTTTTGGTTATCTGTTCAATGATTCTTTATGGAAATGGCACCTTGAAGTATCTTATACCATCATCTGGTCAACTGGGAGAAAAGGTAGAGTTTTGAATGAAGTGTATGATGTGGCACATTGTGAATTGCAGAAAAGGAATTACAGGCAACAAGACTAGTGGTTTCTATGGACGTAGATATGATGTGATGTCAGTGGGCTAAATCTGGTAGGAGGAAAGCAACAATGCAAAAGAAGAATTAATGGAAAGGGCTTGTTGATGGATTGGATGAGCCAAAAGGAAGAGTCATCCTTGCATGATTAAGAGTAAAGGTATCAGGAAGCAAAATAGATTTGGGGAGAAGGAGAAGACATTTTGTTGCATTCAGGAAAAACATCCAAAAAGAAAAATCTGGCCAAGAGATGGATAAGCCAGGTTGATGTTTGGGATGGACTGAGGTGAAATCCCATAGGTCTTTTGTATGATTTATCAAAGCTATGTCATATTTTCTTTTTTATGGGATACATCATAAAGTTTTGAAGCAGTAGTTGTGTGTCATTTTATAAAGTGTATAGCTTTATTGGACCTCAATTTCCTTCTCTGTAAATCTAATATTGGATGGTTCCTATGGGCCACGTGCATTTGGATATGACTACAAGGTATCAAGTTAAGGATTAACTGCATTGAGATGAGAGTTAAAGCTTGAAATTTTATATAATATTATTCTTTACATAGTTTCTTTTAAAATTTTTCATTTTAGTTCTAGATGTCCAGATTGTTTAATAAGTTATTGGAAAAAGCAGACATATTCAAAAGGCAATAAAATCTATCTCCTTCCTCATTCTTCTCTAGAGTGCTCTCAGAGTGGATGCAGGGCACAGAGATGTAACCAAAGAAATTGGCAAACAATAAACTCATAGTCCAATAGCTTAAAGGTTTTATATGACATATATAAGAGTATAGAAAATAAGATTAACTTCAAAGGAAAAATATACAAGGGGATAATCAGAAATAGAAACGTTTGGTGTAAAAGCACATTCCAAGGAAATCTTTATAATTTATAAATGTGCATAAACCATTCTCAGTGAAATACAAGCATTATGATTAAGCATGTAAATTTGTTGTTGCAAGCACAAATTTCCTGTTGTGTGCACCTAATTGTCCACTTATATGCACATTTTACTGATTTGCACGCTCAACTAGAAAGGCTCAAATATTACGTGGATGTCACTTAAATGTCCATGGTTTGTAAGTTAGAGTTTTTCAAAATAAATAGGTTTGCTTCCCTAGCAGGCATACTGCTTTACTTTGCCCTGCTTACATTTTAACGTAGCATAGTGCCTATAGCTTATTTCTTTCAAACTTCTTTCTCCCTTAAATTTCATGGAGTCAATTTTTTTCCTGTTTTTGATCTGCTACAATGTAAATATATTTATTCTATTTTTCTGATAATGGCTGTGAAGCTTCATATTAAATTATTGTCTCTGTTCTTGTTTTACAGGGTGTGGGGTTTGGGATAGCCTATGAACTCAATGCACTTTAAAAGCACATTTTACTCTTTGGCATTTTAACTTATAGAAAAGTGTCTCTTTAGTGGGGAATTCGAAACTTTGAGGGCAGGTTTTATGATAGAAAAGAGGAATTTGAAAATGTATAGATTTTTCTCCAATTTTCATCCTTAAATATTTATTTTTGGTACTTGATATCTTCTTAGATTTTGAGGTCACCCATGGCTGAGTTCATAACTAGGTATTTTTGCAATGCACACAAAGCATAATTCTTGGCAGAATAATAGCAGAGATATGTGCAGGGATGGACTTATGATTAACTGTTTGTGAAAATAGGAATCAAATCTTGGAATAAGAGCAAATTAAAATGTTGTTTTTAGTGGTTTACATAAGAAGAGGTTTTCTCTTCTTTTTCCTTCGCTATGCCTGCGTGAAATATTTCTTTAGAGTTTTTCATATATACTCCACATAGACATTGACAGTAGATGGTAAAGAGCTCTGCCCTGGACTCAGGAGATTCTAATACTGGATATGCTAATCTCTAGCTAGGGCACATTGAGCAATTAACCTAATCTATGCAAATTTTGTTTTTTAAACAATAAAGTCCTGACGCAATTATTTGGATTGATATAATATATAATACATATGAATGCACTTAGACATAGGAAACAAATGTTTGTTATTACTGCTAGTTTTCAAGTTGCCATTTCTCCCTAATGCCATTTCTCCCATAATGAAGTCATGGCTTCAACAGAATTTTCACTGCTCATCTAAACCATACCTTTTTATTTAAACACAAATAATGAGTTCCTTTTTATACCTCTTGGTAAGACTTCTAAACTTTCAAAAACTCTCAGAAATATTTATGTTTTGCAAATAGTCATGTACAAGACTGATAACCATAAACTTCCAATTACTGTCAACAACTCTAGGTTAAGCATATTTGTTGGTGAACATATTGTGAAATGTGAATAAAATGGGGTACATATGAACAGTCCTTTATCAATTTTGAGAGTATAAACATTCCTCTGAAAAGGAAAAAGCCACCTTTTCAAAAATTTAACTATTTCCTTTAAGTCATACTGTATTTTTCCTCTCTAGATTTCTTTGCTCAGTCACTGAAGTGGTATTAGTTTGAATATTGTTCAAGTGAATAAATAAACCTATGTTTTCCATTAACTTGCCATCATGCAAAAAGGTGAGGACATTGAGTTACTGCAAGAATAAATTTGGATGTAATTCTTCTAGATCTAGTGCAATTTTTAAATTCTTCTAGTCTCTAAATCTGTCAAGCCAATGAGCTCTGTTTTATTTTCCTTGCTTTGAAATTCCTCTCTAACCGGCTTCAGTGATATGAATTAGATATATTTCTGTTATTTGTTTCAGCAAAAATTTTGTTGATAAAAAGTAAAAGTAGGTGGCGGACTTGGCCCAGCGGTTAGGGCGTCTGTCTACCACATGGCAGGTCCGCGGGTCAAAACCTGGGTCTCCTTGACCTGTGTGGGGCTGGTCCACGCGCAATGCTGATGCACGCAAGGAGTGCCGTGCCACGCAGGGGAGTCCCCACATAGGGGAGTCCCACGCACAAGGAGTGCGCCCTGTAAGGAGAGCCACCCAGCTCCAAAGAAAGTGCAGCCTGCCCAGGAATGGTGCCGCACACACGGAGAGCTGACACAACAAGATGATGCAACAAAAAGAAACACAGATTCCTGTGCCGCTGACAACAGAAGCGGACAAAGAAGACGCAGCAAATAGACACAGAGAACAGACAACTGGAGCGGGGGGGTTGGTGGATAAGGGGAGAGAAATAAATAAATAAAATAAATCTTAAAAAAAAAAGTAAAAATGGAAAATATAGGATTTCTAGGAAAATGGCATTGAAGTAGGTAGGCAAAGCCCACTTCTCTCACACACACACACACACAAAGTAAAGAAGGAGCAAAAAACCTATCCAGGGAGTTGCTTTGGATATGTAGAGAACGGGAAAGTGCTATGCATCGTTCAGGAGAGAACGAGACACAATAAGCCAAAGGAAAACCCTGAGTTATTTACCCTTGTGGCTGGAAATGGCACATATACCCCTTTCTCAAAACAAATAGCTTTGGTAAAGCCTCTGCTTTACTACAATCAACTGAGGGGGAGGGAGCATTCCCTGGAAGGAAGAATGATCTGGCTGAGGGTAGGGAGTGGTTTCTTTTTGGTGAGTTTGGCCAGCTGAGCCCCCTTTGAATCTCAGAGGGGACTGTGGGAAGAGGGGAGGGTATCTGATCAAGCAGGCTATCACACCCAGCCAACCTGGGAGAGAGAGGAACTAAGATAGAGAGGAGGTAGAGACAGGTGCCTAAACAGTCCAGCTTGGCAAACTGTTAGAAACCTAACTTGCCTAAGGGAATGGAGGGAGAAAGACTCAGATAAGATTTCAGGAGACTATTTAAGCTATGGATTTGGTGTAGCTCAGTGGAAGAATTCCTGACTTGCATATCTGAGGTTCCTGGTTTGATACCCAGGTCTCTTTAGAGAAGTGACTCAGGGAGTGATTCCCTGGGTTACCAGGCACCCAGCTGTTACCTTATGATAGGGAACATATGGTAAGTTTTTTTTTTTTTTTTAGATTTTCTTCAACCTTTCATTTTTAATTTTTTTAATTGGTTCAATTTTTTTTTCTTTATTTTATTTGATACAACCCAGTATATCACCTGTAGAGGGCCAGCTGTAGGGTGATTGATTAATGAGCACTGACAGCCTGAGGTGTTCCTTAGGGGCTTAAGAGGGAGACTGTTTTTCCTGGGTGGCTGGTGTTGTTTTTATTTGTTTGTTTTGTTTCTTGTTTGTTGTCTTTCTCCTTTCTTTCCTTTTTTCTTTTACTTCTTTTTTTCTACCTACTTTACTTTATTTCTTTTCTTTCCTTCATTATTCTATCTTTTTTTTCTGTTTTTTTTTTATCATTCCACTTCTTTGCATGGCTTTCTTTTTTTTTCTTTTCCAGTTCTTTTTTTTTCCTTCCCTTTTTTGCTTTTCCTCTCTTCTCATCATTCTGGCCTTTTAATTCATTCTATTTTTTCCCTCTGTTTAGTTCCTCATTTCATCTTTTCTATTCCACATTTTTTATTCACATTTCTTGATACTTAAAAAAAAATTTTTAACTCATATTACTTATTTTCCTAGCTCTTGTATGGCTCTTCTTCTACTATTTTATTATTATTATAACTACTACTACTATTCTTTTTCTCTTAGCTTTTCTCTAGTCCTAATATTTTTTTTTTTTGAGGGAACACAGCCAACTGCAAGGATATAGAAAAGTGTCAAAAAGGAAACTTAACACACACACACAAACAGCAAATAAAACCCTAGAGTAGAAAAAGAAGCTAACCAAGCAAATAAGCCCATCAAGATAAAAAGATGCCTAGGCACCAGCAAGAAATTACAAATCATACTAATAAACAGGAAGACATGGCCCAGTCCAATGAACATACTAAAAACCAGGAAGAGATGCAGAACATGGAACAACTAATCAGAGATATCCAAACAAATATCATGAGTCAACTTAATGAAGTGAAGAAAGAGATAAAGGATATTAAGAAGACACTGGAGGAACATACTGAAGAAATTGTAAACATATGTAAAAAGATATGATGGTGATGAACAGCACAATGCAAGAAATAAAAAATACACTGGAAGCACATAATAACATTTGAACAGGCAGAGGAAAGAATTAGTGATATCAAACACAGTACATCTGAAATCAAACAGATAGTAGAATAGGTAGATAAAAAGATAGAAAAAGTCAGCAGGGACTTAGGGATTTGAAGGAAAAGGCAAAACAAATAAATATATGCATTATAGACATTGCAAAAGGAGAAAAGAAGGGAAAGGGGGCAGAAGGAGTGTTGGAGTAAATAATGGCTGAAAATTTCCCAGCTCTTTTGAGGGATATGGATGTCCATGGTGAAGAAGCACAGTGAACTCCAAACAAATAAATATCCTGACAGGCTTACCCCAAGACACATAACTGTCAAGTTATCCAATGCTTAAGACAAAGAGAGAATACTGAAAGCAACAAGAGAAAAGAGATCCATTACATGCAAGGAAAGCCTGATAAGATTAAGTGCTGATTTCTCATCTGAAACCATGAAGGTAAGAAGGCAGTGGTATGGCACAGTTAAGGAGCTAAAAGAAAAACTTCCTGCCAAGAATTCTCTATCCAGCAAATCTGGCACTCAAAAATGAGGAAGAGTTAAAAATATTCATATAAAATACTGAACAGATTTCTGCAGGTTGAAAGGAAAAAGAAGAAACAGGGTTGGAGGAGAGTGTAGGAAAGAAGATTATTGGTAAGAATAAAAAGATAAAAAGAGAAATAAAAACAACATGTGACATACAAACCTAAAGAAAATATGGCTAATGTAATTCCTTTACAGTAATAGCATTGAATGTTAATGGATTAAACTACCCATTCAAGGGGAACAGATTGGCAGAATGGATAAGGAAGTATGACCCATCTATATGCTGTCTAGATGAAACTCACCTTAGACCCACAGAACCAAGGAGATTGAAAGTGAATGGTTGGAAAACAATTTTACATGCAAACAATAATTTAAAAAGGGCTAGAGTAGCTATACTAATATCAGACAAAATAGACTTTAAATTCAAAACTATTGTGAGAGACAAATAAGGGCACTATCTATTAATAAAAGGAGTAATCAATCAAGAAGAAAGAACAATCATAAACATTTATTTACCTAACCAAGGCATTTCAAAATACATGAGGCAAACATTGGAAAAAAATAGAGAAATAGATGCCTCTACAATTATAGTGGGGGACTTTAATACACTATTATCACCATTAGTACAGCTCAACAGAGGATCCATGAAGAAACAGAGACCTTGAAAAATACATTGGAGGATCTAGACCTAATAGGCATATGCAGAACATTACACCAAAATACCGCAGGATACACATTCTTCTCAAACACACATGGTTCATTTTCCAGGAGAGACCTCATGTTAAGTCATAGAATAACTCTCAATGAATTCAGAAGGATTGAAATTATACAAAGTAATTTCTCTAGCCACAATGAATGAAGATGAAAATCAGTAAGGGGTAGAGAACCAGATTGGGCACAAAGATATGGAAGTTAAATAACACACTGTAAGACAATCACTTAGTGAAGGAGGAAATCACAAAAGAAATTAGTAGCTACCTTGAAATGAATGAAAATGACAACACAATGTATCAAAACCTATGGGATGCAACAAAAGCAGTGCTGAGAGGGAAATTCATAGCCATAAATGCCTATATTCAAAAGGAAGAAAAGCTAAAATCAAAGACCTAACTGCCCACCATGAGGAATTAGAAAAAGATCAGCAAACTAACTCCAAAACAAGTAGAAAGAAGGAAATAACAAAGATTTCAGTAGACCTAAATGAAATTGAAAATAAGAATGCACTAGAAAAAATTAACAAAGCCAAAAGCTGTTTCTTTGAGAAGTTTAATAAAATTGACAAACCTTTAGGTCAACTAAGAAAAGAAAAAAGAGGGAAGTTGCAAATAATTGAAATAAGGAATGAGGAAGGGCATATCACCACTAACCCCACAGAAATAAAGAGTACCATAAGAAGATACTTAGAATAATTGTATGATAACAAGATGGATAACTTACAAGAAATGGACAGATTCCTAGAAATACACAAGCAGCCTATATTGATGAAAGAAAATTTGATGAACTCAACAAACAATCACAAGTAACAAGATTGAATTAGTCATAAAAACCTCCCAAATAAGAAGAGCACAGGACCAGATGGCTTAACAGATAAATTTTACCAAATATTTTGGAAAGAACTAACACCAATCCTGCTTAAACTCTTTCAAATAATAAAAGTGGAGTGAACATTGCTAAGCTCATTCTATGACACCAAAATCACCATAATATCAAAGCCACGAGAAAGGAAAACTATAGACCAATCTCTCTAATGAACTTTGATGCTAAAATTCTCAACAAAATACTTGCTAATTGTATTCAACAACACATTAAATGAATTATACCCTATGACCGATTGGGTTTCATCTCTTGTACACAAGGATGGTTCAACGTAAGAAAATTAATCAATATAATACATCACATTAATAGATGAAAAGAAAAAAATCATGTGATCATCTCTATTGGTGCAGAAAAAGCATTTGACAAAATACAACATGCTTTCCTGATAAAGAACATTTCAAAAGATAGGACTAGAAGGAAACTTCTGCAACATGATAAAGGTTATATATGAAAAAATCCACAGCTAACATCATATTTAATGATGAAATCTTAAAATCTTTTCCTCTAAGATCTTGAACAAGACAACAATACCCATTATCACCTCTCTTATTTAACATTGTGTTAGAAGAACTTGCTTGAGCACTTAGGAAAGAAAAAGATATAAAAATCATCCAAAGTGGGAAAAAACAAGTAAAAAGTTCACTATTTGCAGATGACATGATTCTATACATAGAAAGCCCTGAAAAATCTACAACAAAGCTTCTAGAACTTATAAATGGGTTCAGTAAAGTGACAGGTTATAAGATCAATGTGCAAAAATCAGTAGCATTTCTGTACATCAATTATGAGCAATTTGGGGAGGAAATTAAGAAAAAAAATCCCATTTACAATAGCAACTAAAAGAATCAAATACTAGGAATAAACCTAACTAAATATTAAAAGGACCAAACCAGAGTCCTCAGGATTGGGGAATAAAATATGGACTAGAGTGGGCCTACTGGCATTCTTCTATAGAATTATTGTGACTCTAGCAATGGAAGAAATTATATCACTGATGTGGAGACAGTGGGAGGTGTGGGGAGTGGGGTATATGGGAATCCCATATATATATTTTTATAAAATTCTCTGAGCTTTATTTTTTTTACAGATTTAAAAAATTATCTTTTTAAAAAAAGATACATATATCACGCACAATGTTACATTTTAAAATATACCTCACTCCCCACAACTGCCACTCCTCCCACATCAACCACTTCTGGTACATTTCATTGCATTTGATGAATACATTTTGGAGCACTGCTACACAGCATGGATTACAGTTTACATTGTAGTTTACATGCTCTCCCAATCCATTCAGTGGGTTATGGTAGGATATATAATGTCCTGCATCTATTCCTTTAATATAATTCAGGACAATTCTATGTTCAAAAAATGCCCCCATATTACATCTCTTTTTTTCTCTCCCTGCCTTCAGCAACTCCAGTGGCCACTGTTTTCACATCAATTTTATACTTTCTTCCATTGCTAGAGTCACAATAATTCTATAGTAGAATACCCCTCTATTTTTTAATGTAATATTTTGTGTGATCTTTGTATCTTTCAAAAATAAATAACAAAAACTTATTTTTAAAAAGATGAAAAGGACTTGTGCACAGAAAACTATACAACATTGTTAAAGGAAATCAAAGAAGACCTAAATATATGGAAGAATATTCCCTGTTCATGGATAGGAAGATTAAATATCATTACGATGTCTATCCTACCCAAACTGATTTACAGATTTAATGCAATCTCAATAAAAATTTCCACAGTGATTTTTACTGAGTTGGAAAAGCTAACTCTGAAATTTACTAGGAAAGGCATGGGGCCCCAAATAACCAAAGACATTGAAAAAGAGAAAGGAAATTAGAGGAATCACACTACCTGACTTTAAATGGTACTACAAAGTTACCGTGGTTAAAACGGCATTGTGTTGCACAAAGATAGGCATAGTGACCAATGGAAGAGAACTGAGAGTTCTGATATTAATGTCCACATATAAGGTCAACTAATATTCAACCACACTACCAAGCCCATTCAACTGGAAGAGAATGGCCTCTTCAACAAATGGTGCTTGGAGAACAGGATATCCATATCCAAAATAATGTCAGAAGATTACCATCTCTTGTCCTATCCAAAAATTAACTCAAGTTAGATCAAAGATCTAAATATAAGAACCAAGATTATAAATCTCCTGAAGGATAATGTAGGGAAGCATCTACAAGATCTTGTAGTAGGAAATGGTTTCATAAACGTTACACCCAAGCATGAGCAAGAAAAGAAAAATTGATAAATGGGACCTCCTTAACATTAAAAATGTTTGCACCTCAAAGGAGTTTTGTCAAGAAAGTGAAATGGCAGCTACTCAATGGGATAAAATATTTGGTAACCATCTATCCAATAGGGGCCTTATATCCAGCACATATAAAGAAATCCTACATCTTGAAAATAAAAAAACAAAAAACCCATGTAAAGTTTGGGCAAGTGATTTGAATAACCATTTCTCCAAAGAAGAAATACAAATGGTTTAAAAGCACATGAAAAGCTTCACGGACAATTACGGGACACTGTAGATCCCCCCAGGGCCCACTGGATGGAACGTGAGAGAGTCTGGGCTATGATGTGGACCATTGACTATGGGGTGCAGTGATGCTCAGAGATGAACTTACCAGGTGCAATGGATGTGTCATGATGATGGGAGAGAGTGTTGTTGTGGGGGGAGTGGGGGGTGGGGGCGGTGGGGTTGAATGGGACCTCATTTTTTTTAATGTAATTAAAAAATAATAATAATAAATAAATAATTTAAAAAATAAAAAATAAAAGCACATGAAAAGATTCTCCATATCTCTACCTATTAGGGAAATGCTAATCAAAACTACAATGAGATGTCACCTTACATCCATTAGATTGGTGGCTATTGAAAAAACAGAAGACTTTAAGTGTTGGAAAGAATGTGGAGGAAAGGGAACCCTTATCCACAACTGGTGGTAATGTAGAAAGGTGCAGCCATTATGGAGGACAGTTCGGCAGTTCCTCAGGAAACTAACTATAGACCTGCTATATGATCCAGCAATTCCACTGCTGGGTATATACCCAGAAGAATTGAAAGCAGGGACACAAACAGGTATATGCACACCAATGTTCATAGTGGCATTATTCACCATTGTCAAAAGTTGGAAGGAACCCAAGTGTCCATCAATAGAAGAATGGATGAGTAAAATGTGGTATATACATACAATGGAATATTACTGAGCTGTAAAAAGGAATGCAGTATTAATACATAGAATAGCATGGATAAATCTTGAAGACCCTATGTTGAATGAAGTAAGCCAGGCACTGAAGGACAAATATTACATGACTTCACTGATTTGAATTAAGAAAACTTAGCAGACTTACAGAGCTAGAGTCTGGAAGATAGGTTTACAGGAAACAGAAAGGAGAGAGGGTTTTGTGCCAATGCCCATATGGGCAAAATCTATGATAAGTTGGAAGGGTGTATTTGTGCAGTTGATGGGTGTGACAGTGGTGCAGATGCTATTGGGTTTACCTGTGCTGGTGTGTGAGTGTGGTAAGTTGGGTGGGGGGTTGGTTTTGTCTATCCATAGAACTCAGGTCAGGAGAAGGAGCATGTGAACTCTGGGGATTTGCGGGTCTGTGGTTAAAACTACAACATTGGGAATGCTCTTTTGGCAAAAATGGCGGAGGAGGATTGCTGTTGTAGGGTGTTGAATGGGAAGAGTATAGGACAGGGTGCACCTTGGGAAGTCTTCTATGAAATACATAAATGTTCACCTTGTCAAATCTGTTATATCATCAGTAGGTGGAGACCCACACAGTAAAAAGGAAAATATTGAATTTCCATCCTGGGGAGATGTGCTATGTTCTCAAATAGAAGGGCAAGGGTCTCTCAAACACAGGCAGTGCATAATAAAAGAAAGACCAGTATGTTAAGTTCTCAATATTATTTCAAGTAACTATGAATCTTATTCTTCAAAAAGTGGGACTTAGTGGTTACCATAATCCAAGGGTAGGGGGAGAGAAGAATAAAATAGATGAAACTTAAGTCACTTTTGGGGCACTGGAATTGTTCTGCATGACCTTACAATAATGGATAGAGGGCACTTAAGAGTTCATCAAGATTGATAAAAGTGTACTGTCCAAAATGTAAATCATAATATAAACCTTTGACCATGGTTAGTAGCGATGTTTCAATATTTGTACATCAGTTGCTCCCCAGTGTGACAGAGTTGGACTCATTTGTGGTTTCCCTATATGTGGCTCTTCTGCCCCTTCTATTTGAACCTGTATTTAGTACTATACTTGATAGGTTATGTCCATGAGACTTAAATCATTGGTCTGTCCATGTACCAGTTGGGCCCTGAATCTCAAAAGAGTTGTATCACCTACTCTCCAGTTCATTGGACTCACTCAGGACAACTAACAAGGAGATGGTGATGGATAATGACCATCCCAAGCAACAGAGAGAATCTGTAACTACAAGCAATATAGTTCTACCCATCTGCCCTGTGGATCTAAGTCCCCTTTCAATTAGAGGCAGAGTAGGTATCACCATCCCCAAACCCGCAGTATTGAGGAATGAACAATGAACTAAAACAGACTTACTATTATTCTACTTTAGACTTATTGCTATTCTAACAATGAAAGAACTTGTATATTTATATAAAGGCAGTGGCCACCAGAGACTCTAAAGGGAGGGAGAGAGAAAAATAGGTATAATATTGGGGCATTTTTGGAACATTTGAATTGTCCTGCATGAAGTTGCAATGATGGATATAGGCCATTATATTTTTTATCATAACTAACAAAATTGCATGTAAACTCTTAAGTAAACTATAATCCATGGCTAGTGGCAGTACTTCAATACATGTTCATCAATTGTAACAAATGCACCACACTAATGTAGGATGTTTTTAATGTGGAAAATTGTTGGGGGTGAGGGAGTGAAGCATATGGATATGGGAATTCCCTGTACTTTTTATGTAACATTTATGTAATCTAATGTTTCCTTAAAATAAATAAATAAATAAATAAATAAATGAAAAAGAATAGAATCACAAAAAATCGCTCAACTGTTATTAGATTTTGATCTACATGGCATATTTAAAAAAATAGAGAAAATAGAGAAAAGTTAGTAGGCTAGTCTCATGAGATAAATTTGATTGTCCAAAGAGCAAAAGTAAATGATACATTATAGTGATACAGATGGAGAGAGGGAGGGATAAGGAGCAAGAAAGGGAAAGAAAAAAAGAGGGAGGGAGAAAGAGAGAAAGAGAATGGGGCAGGGGGGAAAGAGAGAAAATATAAGAGTAAGAAATATGACCTAGAAGCTGGGATTTATTTGTAGAAGTATCCCTACCTCTGTTACTAATTTATGTGCTGGGGGCATCACAGCATAAATCTCTGCATGTGTTTGCAAATAGACTACTTTAGCAATATCCTATCATATAGCTATTTCATTTGACATGTGAGCTTCAAAAAATCTTGTACATGTGGTAATCTTTTTGCAACCTTACCATTGACATTATAAGACAGTCAAAAGATGGTATCTTTTAAAATTGGAAAATATCAACCTTGCCACTTTACTCATTGCTATTAAAAAGATTAAATCATAGCAATATCTAACTCAGCAGGCATTTTTTTGTTGTTGTTGTCTCTATTTAAAATGTCTGGCACTGTAGAAAAATAAAAAAGACTTGTGAAAATAGTAATAATAAAAATAATAACTCACTCAGAACCTACTATGTGCCAGAATTTTACAAATATTGTCCTACTTTAATACAACAGTCTTGCAATGAAGAACTTATTTTGTAGGCAAAGAAACTGATACTTAGAGAAAGTCAGTCACTTTTTTACAGGTATATAGTATGTTCCCATATAAGGACTTGAAGTCTCACTTGTCTTAAGAGGCTTCCTTGCCTCTTACATTGAGCTGATGTACCTAAAATAAAAAGTATATATATATATGCAAATTGCATATATAAAAATTGTATGAAATCAACTATTTCATATCTGTCAATAATCTTATCATGTATATATGTATACCCATCCTCTGTGTAGCTCTACCTCTCCATCTCTATCTCATTTCTAACTCTCTTGGAGTAAATGATATTTTAACATTTAGATAACTTAAATAAAAAAATATGAGAGCTTGCTATGAACAAATACAGCATTCTCTGAACTGAGTAGAATGTGAAACATGGCCAAGAAGCAAAACGATAGATCACTGAATTTAATAAGAAAAAATGTAACTTTGGACTTAGTCTTATTGGGAAAATGGGGACATTTGTGAATAGGAGAGGGAAAGAAAGGAAGAGAGCAAATATTTATTGAGGACTTGGTATGTTCTATGCATTGGTAGTGGCATCCTACTTTCAGTACATCATTTAATCCTCTCAATCCCACATTGATGCAGGTATTATTAACTCCACTCTACAGATCAGAAAACTGATATTCTAAGGAAATGAAGTAACTAGTCCAGAACTTAGAACCAGACATGAACCAAGTCCTGTAGGGATTGAATGCCAATGTGCTTTCCACATCACTATGGCATCAACAAAACACTCCATGAAAGTTGGTCTGGAAGCAATATCCAGAGAAATTGGATAGAGATGAGACTGGGAATAATGAGAGCATGTGACAGTTTAACAAAGGAATTCATAGCTGAAAAGAATCCTGAACTAGGGATGTGATACTGTGATTAGAAAAATAGATCAATATGTGATTTCCACCCCCCACCCCCCACAGGCACAAGTGTGACTTAAGGTCTGAAATGCTTGTTCTTTTCCAGAAGTTTTAAAGTCACCTCAGTTCTTTCAGTGATTTGTTAGAGTATATTTGTGTAAATTAATCTTTGGAGATCCTTACAAGTGTATGTAGACTTTCAGGTAGTTTAAGAGTTTAGAAATGGGAGTAAGAATTTACTGGGTGTCTAACTGGATAGACTGAATAAAACAGAACTTAGTGAGGTGAAAATGATTTCTCGCCACACTGAATTAAGTACAGAGTTGAGAGATAGCGCTCCTAGTATTTTCAAATGAGTTCATACGTTCTGAATTAATGGGCTTATGAATCCTCAAAAACTCAATTGCTGAGAAATTTTCAGTGATTTGCTGCTGTTGTAAAGGAATTTTGAAGAATAGGAGAGAAATCAGCAAACTGGATACAAGCAAATTCATTCTGGAAATGGGAAGGAATATTTTGCATACTAGAGACCATTAAGCTTTATTTACTTCTGGCAAAAAATAGAATGAACTAGTGAAGGGTGGTTCTATATCTCTATAAGAGGAAAGGTCATTAGGACCTACTATGGACTCAAGCATATCAAAGCATGCGAGAATAATTCACTTCATTTTTGGATGGCATTGATTTTCTGCTGTAACAGATCATTGGGGTGACATTTCTCTAAACATTTTAGGCATCTTGTTTCGTGACTATTTTACATCTTACCTCTCCTCAGATCTGCAAAATCCTATTCCCATTACCTATTCTGACTTGATAACCTTATTTCTTTTCTTCACTGAGAAAATAAAAGCTATGAGAGAGAATCTCTGCATGCTTCCTCCACCAGAACTCGTTTTCTTCCTGCACAGTCTTCCTTTCTTCCTGCATTGCGAGTGAACTCTCCCACTGAAATCTAAGTCCAGTTGCTCCCTTGTGCACTGCATCCCATTCCCGCTTGCTTGTCTGTTCAAGGCCAACTCAACAACAGTTTTCTCTTCTTTCTTCTATGATAGAAATGTCTGTCTCCCTTTCTACTGGTTCATACCCATCAACATACAGACATAGTATAGTATTTCCCATTAGAAACTATAATACAGGTTACCAGGGGCTGGGGTGAGGATAAGGAATGGAGCGTTAATACTTAGTTGTTAAAGTGTTTCTGTTTGGGATTATGGAAAAGCTTTGGAAATGGATGGTGGTGATGGTAGTACAACACTATGAATGTAACTAATACCATTGGGTTATTATATTTGAATGTAATAAAAAGGGCAACTTTTAGGTTGTATGTATGTTATTAGAATTAAAATGAAAACAAACAAAAAACCCCAGAGTACTGTACAATATAGTGAGCCCTAATATAAATTATGGAATATAGTACAATTACAACAATATTTTTTCATGACTTGTAACAAAAGTACCACACTAAAGCAAGGCATTTATAATAGGTGGTGTATATGAGAAGTAATCTTTTATAGGCTGCCCAATTGGTTATAAAATGTGGTAGGGGTTGAGACGGGCCTATAAATTCCAAGTAAGAACCAGATCCCTTAGCATTTTTGTAACTCCATCATAGTGCTGCCTATCTCCAAGGCCCTGTATCAGGTATCTACTCAGCAGTTCTTTAGCTCAGTAGGGTAATTGTTGGAGTTATTTTGTGAAAGGCATTACTATAGAACCACCTTAAAAAAAAAGATTGCAATATATTTTAAAATAAGATTATGATTTAAAAAAATGATTCATTGGTGTATCTTCTGCAACACAGCTATTGCATTAAACCAGGTACATATTTATTTTTCAGTCTTTTGTAGATGCTTGAATGCCTTTATAAACTAATCATCAGAAAGAATATGGCACATAAGCAAATCATTATAATAACTTTATTTTTTCTTGTGTGAACCATCTTCTCTCAAGCAATTTAAAGTGTTTAAATTGTATTTGTAGGACAACACTTGACATGTTGTATTTTTGAATTGAAATATTTCCCAGACTACTAAAAATTCATAGATGCCCTTACGCTGAGGGTTCTTTTGCTTGTGTGCACAAAAACCTTTGAGGAGTTAAGTGTTATGTGTTGAAAAATGTAATAGTGGGCACATTTTCTATCTATCAATCTCTGGGTCTGTCATTTGCTTCTACAGTGCTTATCAGCCTATCATCTATAAGCTACATATTTTCTCAAGATGTATGATTTTTGCTTTTCTCCATATTTATGGCACATAATGTTTTTGATGCTTCTCTGTTCCTATTTATCTTTTGAGAAAGATCAAAATAACACCAGGGTACAGTAATGGAACAAATGAGCAAAATAGTTGACTTTTCAACATTCCATAAACACTTTGAAGATCAAATCATCAGTTGAATAATCTAAGATGTCTGATCCGTGATCACAGGAGTAAGAAAAGATCAGAACTCATCCTAGGCTTGGGTTCCAGTCCTAGATGGGACGCTAATTAAATATGTGACCTTGGACAAGCTCTCTAACTCTTCCAGGCCTCATATTTTTTCCAACTCTAAAAGGGGTAGCTTTCGTATTACTACAAAATGTTTGGGATTTTTATAGATGTACCTGAGAAACAGTAATCTATCCTTTAAAAAGAACATTATTCTTTAGTTAGAGAATGGAAATAGTGTTATATTAGCTGTGAATAAACCCTGCTTTAGTGAGTGATAAAATAAATTAATTTAGTAATATTTCTTTATGAAAATTGCCAGAGAAATTAGATCTTTTTTTTGGCAAAAACATGAGATTCAAAAGAAGAGTAAATGCAACTTTAATTTCATTCATCTCCTTTCAGAGATTGGAGATGAGCTTGGGCCTCTTCCAAAATACTCAAGTAAACAGAGAGGAAATTTTGGAAGATTGAATCAAAGCCAGGATAAATTAGGATTTCTAATGTTTAGGATGGATATTGCAAAGAGCACCAAAAAAGTGGTTCAAGGAGATAAATTTAGATCTGAAAACCAGGCCAACTTGTTTTAATTAAAAATTTTCAAAATTAGGAAATAGAATTTGTATCAATAATAATCTGTGTGAAAAATTAATGAGGGTTTTAAAAGAGTAATTAACCAATTACTTTTTTACCCTATAGTAGGAAAAGTAAATGAAAATAAAATAAATTTTACTTCATGAAATTGTTTAGTATATTAAAATAAAGTTTGCACCTAAAAATTTTTATGGTTGCTTTGATTTTGTCCTTGAGAAGAAATGAAATAGAAACAATTTTATTTTTAATGGAATTTTAGAAACTATTCTGTTTGATGGAATTTTAGAAACTAACTTTAAAAGTTGTAGTGAAGGCATGCAGAACAATTAAAAGGAAATAAGAATCAATAGGGTCAACATACTATTAAACTAGGTCTTGGCGTTTGGATGTCTCATGTTTAATTAACCTCTCCCCTCCCCTCCCCGCCCAAAAAAGATTGGTGACTTTGACCCTCCTACAGCAGAGTCCTTCGCTCTTAGGATGAAAAGAGATCCTAATTATTCAAGCTGACTAGCTTGTTTCTGGTCAGATTTGTTTGGAGTCATTTCATGTTCTGAACATGTTTTCTACCTCTTAAAGTCTGGTCAATTGACTAGGGATACCAATATTATAGTTAGAGAAGAATTAATGAGAATTGTAGATGGATAAAATAATGAACATGGATGAGCTCTCAGATGATATGTAATCCAATTTAATAAGAATTTTAAAGAATTTTCCCTTAATTTGAGAAAAATGATAGAAACTCTTGAATGAATAAGATCCTAAACAACAATAAAAGTACTTCTGCTTTTAATGCCTTGGCGGGTTAAGAGGATTCTATATAAACTAAAGAATAGCACTCTATGATTAGAATTCTGGAATTATTGACAAGCAACAGAACTGTCTTCTAACCTACCCACTATTTACCTAGCTAGAGCAACACGAATCAGAAAATTGAAGCAGGTGAAAACTATTATAAGCTACTAGAACCTGTCACTTTTTTCCTTCAAATTATTTAACATTTTAAGCTTTTAGTTACATATTCACTTACAGTTATTTATAATAATTTCTGATAACATTTTCATAAAAGATTTACCCTTTAGTGGAACTGTACTTTATAGATGAAAATTTGAATCCTATTCTTTTATTCAATAAATATTTACTGGATGCCTACCATGATTAGGTGCTTTATTAGATGATAAGTAATTTTCTATTCTTTCTGTTCTTACCTGGTCTAAATATAAAACTTAGGTTTTACTGTTCATTACTATCCATTTAATGCACTAATGAATTTATACGTGCATAAAATGGATACTTCAGGAGATCATTTTTTAAAGATATTTTTCTTTTTTTTTTTGGCTTATAATTTGAATAATGTATAGTTCAAGAATTTTGTTTGGGATCCTCTAGAATTCTGTTAGACTTGGCTGTTCCATTGATTTTCTAAGCAGCCACTGCTCAGAGGGAAATAGAACTATGCGGGCTTTGTAGGAGCCACCTGGAAGCTTGATTAACCCCTACTTACTTCTTCTGTAGTAATGTCAGGGCTAATAGCCTGCGCTTTGTAAGAATTTTCATTAGCAACTGAAAAGATAAAATGGGGAGTAAACAAGTATTTGGAGCAAAACCATGTTCATGGATTTGATGGCCTCATATTGGAAGTACCTGTACAATCAACTTGTTGATATCTTCAAACCATCCAGCTAGAATAAAAAAAACACAAAATTCCTATGCTGGACAGAGTTGTGGCAAATCCATGCCAATGTTTTGTAAGAAAAGTGTACAGGTTAATAAAGGTGCTTAAAACTACAGTGGCAATGAGATTTCTAGTAACAGCTCTGGATTTGAATCCTGATTTAGGCTGTGATCTTGGGCACAAGGTCATGGTAACTTGATGGTCAAGTTACTTAATCTCTTTAAATCACATTAGATGTTGTCAAAATTGATATGATCATTTCTACTTTATACAACTATTGAAGATTAAGTGGAATAATGAAAGCAAAGTGTCTATCACAGTGCTTCATTTGTGGTTTTAAAATTTACTGATCTAGTTCCATCCTTGTAAGTACGTATTTTCAAATCTTTATTTGGTAACATTTATATACCAGGATCTCACCCATGTGTTGGAGGTATAAGGGTCAGCATCATTTGGTAGGGGAAAGAAGAGATAAATTGATATTTATGTTAGAATGTAAATGCAAATGAATCATACAGAATTTGTGTGCATATAGTTCCATTTATGGGCAAAAGAGTATTTTCTGTTTTTTTAAAAACATTTTTCTTGGTAATGTCATGCAAAGTTTCTTTTACACCATAATCTGTACAAAAACAAGAGAGCAAGAGATTAAACGCAGAGCTCTGGAATAAGACTGCTTGGATTTCAGTTCTGGCTTTATCACCTACTTGCTGCGTGACCTTGGACTATTTACCTTTCTCTATCTTTGTTTCCTCAACTGCAAAAAGGGAATAATTATATTGCCAGTTTATTATAGTTGTTGTAGGGTCTAAATGTTAAAATATGTTTAAAGCTCTTTAGAGCATTTCCTGGCATATTGTGAGAACTCAGTAAATGTAGGCTACTACTAACCTCTATATCATATACTATTTAAATATAAATACTAATTTTTTGGTTTGTGCGTTTTAGTACTTAGAACTATGAAACACTATAGAAGGGAAAATAATATTAGCACTCTGTACTCCATACGTTTATCTTTACCAGGTTTAATAACATAGCCAATAACTATCTACATTCAGTAATATTACATTTAGTCATAGGGATAACAGTGTCAGGTATAAATGGCACAATTAAAAACACTACAGGAGCTAAGCTGTTCAGAAAGTTGCAATGCAAATGTTTTTTCCTAAGAGCCTTGCAAATGCACAATGAGAAAGAATGAGGGTATCTTATTTTATTCCCTGGTGGGAAATCTATCCACATCAAATACACTATATAACTCTGCACATAGACAACCTCTGCTGAGACTCCCTGCCTCATCATGCAGGCTTTCTGGAGAAGGAAATTGATGGCCATTGATTTCATTTTTAAAGGAGTCAATATATTATAAGTCCAAGTTAAAAGTAGAAGCGTGCCACGTGATTCTTAGAGTATTTTTGGAACATGTCTAGTAGAAGTGTACTAATTAACACACACATATGGAGCTAAGTTGGCAAATCATTGTCAAATGAACCTTCTATTATATTGAAAAACTATTTGAAAATGCCTTTTACTCAGTTTATTCCAAAACGATGGCATTATTTGTTCATTCATTTATTAAAAATCATTCTTTAGGAATTTGCTATGTGTTAAGCATTATACCAGGTGCTGGGATAAACATATTGATTACATTTCCTTGGCCTCAAGGGAATGACCATCAAATGGGAGAAAGGGAAAAAACAACAACAACAACAACAACAAAATAAAACAAACTAAAACACACACACACATACAAAAAACAAACCAAAAATCTCCTATTTATTTATTTAACAATAGACGTTATGTTAGATATGTATAGAAGGATTTAGAGTATAGAAGAGAGGTTATTAATTAAGATTAGAGTGTCCCCAAAGGCTCCAAGAGTTGAATCTTGCAGTACTGACTGAGCATGTTCATGGGTATATTTGTTGGGAAGGGGTTGGGAGCCAGTGGTAGAAGAAGTGTACTCCAGACAAAGAGAAAAAGTTATGGGAAGACTCAAAGGTGTGACACAACATGGATCATTTGGGAACAGCAATTATTCCATGCTGATGGAGAGCAGGGATCAGTGAGTTTATAGGGACAATTCAGTGCCCCCTCCCAGGGAGGTAGAATCTGGGGTGGGTGCTGAGGGAGGTCAGAGGGCAGTGTCAGAGGATCCTGAATTACTAGTAAAGGCAGAATGTCCTTTGTCCACAGGCCCTGCTGTGCAGAGCACAAGGTGATTAAGGAGGCTGTACTTGGGAGTGAAAGCCAGCAGAACTTACCTCTGAGGAGCTAGCCAGGAAGTGTTCAGGTTAGGGGAAGCTGAAAGGAAGTCAGGGACTTGGGATGACAGTAGAGATTCAAAACTAAGATACGGATGAGATGTGATGCTTGGAAGAATTTCCTGAGCAGCCAGAGTGTAGTTGCAGCAGACTTAATAGGGCACTAACAGCCTCCTGAATGGGTGGGGTGGGAGCTGTTAAGGGTACTGATCTGGCTCAGCTACAGATCATGGAGGACCTTGAACTAAACTGGCAAATTTGAACTGTATCCTGAAAGCTTTGGGGAGCCACTGAGGAATTTTAAGCAGGGCAATGGCATAATCAGATTTGCATTACAAAAATATCTTGTTGACTGCTGTATATGGTTGGGTGAGAAGTTTGTGAGCCTCAGGGCATGGAAATCAGCTCAGAGGTTTTTTTTGTTTTTGTTTTTGTTTTTTTCCTACAGAAGAGAGATGAAAAGAGCCTGACCTAAGGCAGTGCTGTGGAAGTGGACAGGGGAGGAGAAATTCTGGAGAGACCTGGACAAAGGAAAGAGAAGACTAGTTAACAGACAGTTAAGAAAAAGAGAAAAAGCAAGGAATCCATCTCATGTTTCTGAACTGGATACCTGGATTAGACAGTTGTGCCATTCCCTGCAACAGGGAGCAGGAAAAGAGGTGCTGAGGAGGAGAAAACCTGATTTCAGGTGTGGATGTGTTGAGTTGGAGGGTCTTGTGGAACATCTAGGTGGAGATATCTGAAAAGAATATGACATGGAGGTCTGAAACTTAGTTAAAATGTCTGGATTAGGAATAAAGATCATGGTTCATAAAGTTTTCCATGGGAATTAAAACAGATAAGTTTGAATGAAATGTATAATGTGAAATGAAGCAAGTGCAAGGAAACATTGACATTTAGGAGAGACTAGAGGGTAAGGATGCTTGCAATAATGACCAGAATGGAAGAAGAAAAGGAAAATGAAGAGTAGTGATCTAGAAGCCAAGGGAGGAAATAATTTAAAGATGAAGGGAGAGCTGCAGAAGAGTCAAGTGTGATGAATAATTCTACTATAAATATAAAGGGTAAGACAAAATTGCAGTACTTTGCCAGACACTTTAGACATAGTATTTAACCCTCATAAGAAATCTATGCATTGGATACTGTTATAATAATCATGTTACAGATGGGACTACTGAAGCACAGAGAAGCCAAATGACACGCCTCACATTATAAAATGAATATTGGGACTCATACAGTCTTACTCTAGAGCCCATACACATATCGACCTGGTTGTCAAAGTTTGAAGACCTAAAAAACAAAAAGCAAAGCTCAACAGCACGAGCAGATGATGGTTCCAGAATTTAGGAAGTAGAAACAATGATTGCTATCTCACTCAAGGAATTTCAACAAAGTAACCTGGTGAGGCCACGGCTATAAAAGAAATGGTGATGAGGAGAAATTTTCTCTTTTTTTGAGATTGGAAAGATTTGAGATTGTGTATGCCTTGAATTGATAGAGAGAATAAAGTATGGATAAATGATGAGGGAAGTTCCCTGAGGAATCAAAAGGGGTTAGAATCAACAATATAGGTACAGGCTGATCGAATATAGTGGAGTAGGGAACAGCAGGCTGCATTCACCAGAAACTGTGGGTAGGATTTAATATTTTTTCAGGGGAGCATCAATATAGAATAAGTGGAACCAAGTGTCAAAGAGTATCCTTAACACAAAACAAAATGAAATAAAACCTTAGACAAAAAAAGAGAAGCTAACCAACTGAACAAACCCATCAAGATAAACAGATGCCTAGACACCAGCAAAAAATTACAAGCCATACGAAGGAACAGGAAGACATGGCCCAGTCTAATGAACAAACTGAAAAGCAGGAGGAGATACAAAACTTGGAACAACTAATCAGGGATGTCCAAACAAATATCATAAATCAACTAAATGAAGTGAAGGAAGAGATAAATGATATTAAGAAGACACTGGAGGAACATACAAAAGAAATCATAAACATACATAAAAAGATAACATATGATGGTAATGAAAATCACAATGCAATAAACGAAAAATATGCTGGAAGCACATAACAGCAGATTTTAACAGGCAGAGGAAAGAATTAGTGATATTGAAGACATTAAATGCCCCCAAATCAGTAGAATCTCTGTACACCAACAATGAGCAATCTGAGGAAGAAATCAAGAAAAAAATTTCATTTACAATAGCAACTAACTGAATCAAATATCTAGGAATAAACTTAACTAAGGATATAAAGGAATTGTACACAGAAACTAAACAACATTGGTAAAGGAAATCAGAGAAGACATAAATAAATGGAATAATATTTCATATTCAGGATTGGAGGACCATTAAGATGTCTGTCCTACCCAATTTGATTTAAAGATTTAATCTAATCCCAATAAAAATTACAACAGCATTTGTTACTGAACTGGGAAGCCATTATGAAACTTATTGGGGAAAGGACAAGGCAACCTGAATATCCAAAAACATATTGAAAAAGAAAACTGAAATAGAAGGAGTTACACTACCTGACTTTAAGGCATACTACAAAACTACAGTGGTCAAAACTGCATGGTATTGGCACAGGGATATACATACTGACCAATAGAACTGAATTGAGAGTTCATATATAGATCCATGCATATACAGCCAACTGAAAGTCGACAAGACCACCAAGCCCCCTCAACTGGGACAGAATACCCAGTTCAACAAACGGTGTTGTGAGAACTGAATATACATATCCATAGGAATGAGAGAGGATCACCATCTCTTGCTCTATACAAAAATTAACTCAGGATGAATCAAAGACCTAAATATGTGAGCCAAAACCTTAAATCTCCTAGAGGATAATGTAGGGAAGCATCTACAAGATTTTGTAGTATGAAATAGTTTCATAAAGTCAAAAAAGTGAAAAGGCAGCCTGCACAATGATAGAATATATTTAGGAACCACAAGGCTGATAAGGTCTATTATCCAGCATCTATAAAGAAATCCTACATGCCGAAAATAAAATGACAAAAAACCTTTTAAAAAATGGGCAATATTTTTGAATAGATATCTTTCCAAGGAGAAAATACAAATGACTAAAAGGCACATGAAAAATGCTCAGCATCTCTAGCTGTTAGAGAAATGAAAATCAAAACTACAATGAGATATCATCTTATACCTATTAGATTGGGTGCTATTAAAAAAACAGAAAAACTACAAGTGTTGGAAAGGATTTGGAGGAATGTGAACACTCATCCAGTGTTGGTGGGAGTGTAGAATGGTGCAGCCATTGTGGAGGATGGTCCACCAGTTCCTCAGGAAGTTAACTATAGAATTACCATATGATCTGGCATTCAGGCTACTAGGTATACACTCAGTAGAATCAAAAGCAGGGACACAAACAAATATATGCACACCAATGTTCATGGTGGCACTATTCACTATTGCTGAAAGTTGGAAGCAACCCTATGAACAGAAGAATGGACAAGCAAAATGTAGTATATACATACAGTGGACTATTAATCAACTGTAAGAAGGAATGAAGTATCGATACCTGCGACAACATGGATGAACCTTAAAGAACTTATGTTGAGTGAAGTAAGCCAGGCACTGAAGCACAAATATTGCATGGCCTCACTGATAAGATCCAAGAATATTGAGCAGATTCACAAAGATGGAGTCTGGAAAATAGGTTACCAGGAGGCAGAAAGGAAGTAGAGAGTGATGAGCCAATGCTCAATCTGGGCAGAATCTATATAAATTAGAAGGGGATGGTCTGGCAGTGGATAGAGGTGATGGTGGTGCAGGGATGTGAGTAGTGTGGATAGTGCTGGAGTGTAAGGGTGAGCAGGTTTGGAGATGGGTTGATTGGACTATCCATGGAACTGCAGGGAGGGTTGGAGGGAGGAACAGGTGAACTCTGGAAAGGTGGATGTCTGTGGTTGAAAATACAATCGAGGAAATGTTCTTTAGGCAAATATGGCAGGGGAGAGTCGCCTTTGCAGGTTGTCAGTTGTAGGGTGATTTGTGGGAAAGGGTGCACTTGAGGCATGCGTCTATGAAATATGAGTGTGTTTGTTCATTTTGTCATAGAGTATTGACTCAATGGATGGAGACCAATGCAATAAACAACAAAATATTAAATGCCCATCCTGGGGAGTCCTACTATGTTCTCAAATAGGGGGGCAAGAATCTCTTGAGTATATAGGCTTTGACTAATAATAGACCAATATATCAAGCCCTCAATATTAATGCATGCAACTATGAACCTTATTCTTGAAAATTAAAAGTTAGCTTAATAATAATGATTGCCTAAAAGTTAGCTCTTGAAAACCTCCTTGTTACTCAAATGTGACCTTTCCCTAAGCCAAACTCAGTAAATAAACACACTATGTTCCCCCAGCACAGACATGACTTTGGTGATGAACCTCCCTGGCACCAAGGGATTAATATCAAGCAACAACCAGCAATGCATTTGAAAAAGACCTTGATCAAAAAGGGAAACACCAAATACAAAAGGATTTTTACAGCTAAGAGATTTCAAAATGTGTTGGGGTTCATTCTAGAGGTTACATTTATATATGTCTCAGGCAGATCTCACTAACTGCCACAGTGAACAAAGCTTCAGCAGGGTTCTCCTGAGGGCTCTAGAGCCATCTGTACACTATAGTCAAGGCACACAATCCCCTGAAGTCAGCATCTTGTCAGTGGGCCTTACCTTGGAATATATGACAGCCTATTTCCCCTATGTAAGAGAGTTAGACTCTGTTATACTGATTCTTCTACCCCTTTCATATGAGCCTATAATTAGCACTGTAACTATTAAATGTGTGTTTCAGAGACAAATCTTTAGTCTGTTCATATGCTGGTTGGGCCCTGAATCTCAGAAGAGTTGTAGCTAACACCTACTCTCCAGTTACAGTGAACTCTCCCAGGACAACTAACAAAATTATGATGATGGACAACCCCATCCCAAAATACCAAGAGTATCTAATAACTGCAAGGAAAACTGCTCCTTAGAACACATAAAATCTAAGCCCCCTCTCAATCTGCTTTATCTGAGGTAGAGGGTATAAGCATGCCCAGATCCTCAGGGTTGAGGATGAACAAATACACAACTATAGACAAGATAAACTTATTAATATTGTAGTAATGGGAGACCATGTAACAATATAAAGAAAGTGGTTACCAGAGGTCCCGAGGGGAAGGGGAAGAAATAATAGGTAGAAAATAGGGCATTTATTAGGATAATGGTATTAAGTGTAATCCATATTGTCAACTATAGACCTTGGTTAGTAGCAACGCTTCAATAATTACTCATCAATTGTAACAAATGTACCACACAATTGTAAAATGTTATTAATAGGGGAAGATGTGGAAAGGGAGAGGATGTGGTATGAGGGAATCTCAATCTCCATTGAGTCAATACTCTATGACAAGATGTAACTTTTCTGAAATCTTAAACTTCTTTAAAAATCAAGTTTATTACATTAAAAAAAGAATATATATATAGACATTAATCTTGAACACATACAGTTGAGTGCACACCAAGTGCTTGGCCCTGTATAGGTGCTGAGGATATAAAGATGTATAATATATTGTAATTTCCCTCCCAGAGCCCAAACTTGAGTTGGAGACATACAATTACAATATTATGTGAGCCAGGAAGGGATCACTATTCCACTGACTCTGATGGAGTGGGGAGTGGGGAATAGAGAAGTTTGGGAGTAAAAGCTCATCTCCTACCACTTTAGCCCATGGATTTATGCTCTAGTCACATTGGCCTCCTTTTAATTCCTGACTGGGCTAAACTCTTTCTTGTCTCAGGGATCACATACCTAATCCTTTCTCACCTTCAAGCCTCAGTTTAAATGTCTCCTCTCCAGAGACTTCTTCCTTGACCACTTTGTCCAAGTAAGGCTCTCCCATACTCTATTCTTTTTCACCTTACCCTACTTACTTCCTTCACAGCCATTTTCACAATCAATACCTATCTTGCTTATTTATGTATTTATTTATTGTGTTTCTACTATTGATGTAAGTTCCATGAAAATAGGGACTACATTTTTCACCACTCTCTCTAGTCTGAGACAATACCTGGCACATACAAGATAGCCAATCTGCTGGGTTTTTTTGAATAAAAGAATTAACAAAAGAAATAGTATTTGGGCAGAGTCCTGAAGTGTAGTCATTCTCTTGGTAGACAAGGTGGGGAAGGTCATTATAGAGAAGTAGAAATACATGTGTAGTGTCATTCCAACATGAACCAGCATTGTATAAGCAAGGAACAGTCAATAGCCTGGCATATTTGTACCACAGCATAAAATGACTGAATGGTGGTGGGGGTAAGCGTGGAGTGGACAAGGAATAGCATTGGTGAATGAATGGTGTACATGGGCCAGATAGGGGAGAACCCTGTATGCCATGCTAAAGATTCTGTTGATGATGGATGGTCTGCTGCAAAATTGAATACTATGGAAATCAAATCTTAAAAAATCAATCCTGTATGTATTTAGCTGTTAACATAACATTTACACAAAAATTATAAATAATTAGAAAATCTTCTCTTTATTGAGTTCTGTCTTCATATAATTATGATAACACAATACCAACTATTGACCTAATTTCTTCATTAGACATTTGGTTTCTTGGAAAAATTGACAATTCCTGTTTAGTGTGTGTCACATGTTTTCTTGTGACCACTGCCTAGTAATTCAGTAGCCAGAGAATAAAGGACTTTGTCATTCTATGAAAACATCAATATTCATTAAAAGTATTGGGCTGGTCTTTGTAGGTATGGTAATGGAAATCTGTAAGCTTGTTTAATCAAAGATCAAACAACATAATTAAATGTTAGTCATTAATAATAATAGCCTCTTTTCTTTATGGTAAAAAATGTCAAATGATAGAAAACAGCACAAATGAAAGCAGGCAACATTCACTGAAGAAACTGGTCTTCGTTTTTTATTAATTACTAGATTAGGGAAATAAAGTTTACTGAGGAAAATAACAGATCATTTATGGAATTGCCAAAGGTCTTTTGAACCTCCAGAGAATTGAAGAAATGAGCTAAATGATCAAAATTAATGTTAGGAAGAAACATTTTTTGTAATTTCATAAATTATAGGAGCTTCTAAACAATAGATCATGAGGAAGGAAGTGACTGTAATTGGGGGAAATATTCTATATTGCATCACTATTTGCTACTTTAGTCATCTGAAGTTATTTCCATAAGCTGATGATATTGTCTTTTTGAAAAAAAGACAAATTAAAAAAAAAATAACAGAAAAATGCAGCTTGACAAGATATGGAAACATTACTCCTAAAAGTTCTGTCCAGGCCCTTTTTAACTCATCTAATTCCAATTACTAATTTAATTGTTCCTCTAGTGTTCCACAAGATACACAGATGAACACAGATTAGCTAAATGACATAGTCAAGGAGTTTTTAATGAAAAAATTGAAGAAGAAAAAAAAATCATATTCATATCTCACAAAATCAAACTTCATATTCTCTTTTACCTTTAGCACTAATATAGTGGCAACTTTGTCTTTACTATGAAAACATTAAAATGTTGTTGCTAACTATAGTCTATAAATAAATTAGTTATATTTTCCCTATGTATCACCATATTCTTCTTTTCTTAAAATTTTTAAAATTTATTTTTAAAAATACATAGATCGCACAAAATATTATAATAAAAAAGTAGGGGTTTCCTATATGCCCCACTCCCCATACCTCCCCTCTTTTCCCACATCAACAACTTCTTTCATTAGTGTGGGAAATTCATTCCATTTGATGAGTACATTTTGGAGTACTTTTACACAGCATGGATTATAGTTTGCATAGTAGTTTATACTCTCTATCAGTTCATTCAGTGGGTTAAGGCAAGATATATAATGTCCTGCATCTGTCCCTGCAATATCATTCAGGACAACTCCAAGTCCCAAAAATGCTATCACCACATTCTTAACATCTTGTAGATAATATTGTCTTGACTGGAATGTTGGTAGACTAGATATCCCTAGGTATATGTAAGGAGACAATTTATAATTTGTACCCTAAATTCAGTCACTTGTCTAAAAGAATATATTACTTTATGAAAACATTACTTTGTAAGTTGCATAACTACTACTCAAAATAAAAAAGAGAAAATAAAATCAAGAACACACATCGCACCTTTTCCACTTTCTAGCAAATTCGCTAAATATATTTTACCTTCTGTCTTTGAGGTGCATTTCTACCTTAAAAGTCTTGTTCTTTGAATTTGCTTGGAAGCATATATTCATTTAAAATTTGTGTCCTTGTTCCAGATAATCCACTAAACTGTAGGATTTACTGTAGCACTTGGAATATCTTTCCTTTATTCAGCATGGTTATAAACTAGAGCACCACTGCTTGCATGTCTTTCTGACAGTTAGGTACAAAGAAACTTCTTTTGGCCATTGTTTACTGCAGCACACTGGAAGACAAACCCCTGGTGCATGGAAGATGGTGAATTTTCAGCTTTCATTCATGGAAAAATGATCATACTTCACTCAGGGGTCAATAAACCATGATTCATGGGCTAAACTGATCAGCCGCCTGTTTTTGTCAATAAAACTTTGTTGGAGCACAGCCATTCTCATTCACTTAAATATTGTTTATGACTGCTTGCATGTACCATGGCAGTGTTGGCCAGAGTGTATGGCTTACAAATGCCAAAGCATTTCCTGTTTGGCTGTTTATAGAAAAAGTCTGTTGACCTCAACTCTAGAGTGAAGTTTCCCTAAATACGTTTCATGTGACAATAGTTTACTGGGATTTTATTGCATGAGATCACCAAAGGTCAAATCACTAGGGAAACAACTGGTCAAACAAATTCAATTTTTTCCTTACTATAGTATTTCTCAGAGTGATTTCTCTATTAATGCGTATTTTGACTCTTTTAGAAGCAAATATTATATTAGCATTTCCCAAAATTACTTGACCATCATGTTTTTTCCTCGTCGACTAGGATTGGCGATCCGTGAAAAAAATTTTGGAAAAAGCTCTAATATATGTTTCCTTTTGGACTTTCTTTTTGTTAGAGTTATTTAACTTAATATAATGTGCACCTTGCTTCTACTCCTTCAACAAGAACTCAGTATGGATTATTTTTACAGGGACATTTTTTTCATGCTTTTGAACAATGTTAAACTTAAGTTGAACATTGCGTATATTGAATAGTTACATAACTGCCTGCCTTTTCTCCACACCACTGCATTTAGAAAATATATGAAAGTCAACTGTATAAATTAGCTGCTCTGGAAAAACTAAATTTGTACCTAGCATCTTCTTGGTCATTGATATAGTGTCCCTTAAGTGTAAGAAATAATTTAGATCAATAAAAAGGAATAATTGAAGATTGTATTTATATATTTCAATTAAGCTACTTACAGATGGCTTTTTGTTGTTCTTTTAGGGCTTGTATTTGTTTCAGTTTTCTCCGTTTTTATTATACATGGTCTCTCAGAGCAGAGGAAGTAGTATAAGCTAAGGATTTGGCATTGGATACACCCAAGTGGAAAGAATGGGATAATCATGAAATCATAAAGAACATAGTGAGAGTATACTAGGTGAACAATTCAGTTAAATAGATTTTTAATGTTGCCAAACTCTTTAGTCTGTGAACAGCATTTATAGATGACAAAGTCTGGGCAATTTCTGTTGGAGGGTATAGGTAGTTCAATCTTTTGGAGAGCAATTCAACTCTTAAAAGTGGTTAAAATTATTAATTTTAGGTTGTATATATGTGACCAGAATGGAAATGTACAACATGAATTGTTAACCCTCATGTAAACTATGGTCTATAGTTAATACAATTATTATAATAATGTTTTATCAATTGCAACAAAGTTACAACATTAATGCAAAATTTTAATAATAGGGAAAATTGCATGTGTGTGTGTATGTAGGGCATATATGGGAACTCTGTACTTTCTGCATGATGTTTCTATAAACCTACAAATGATCTAATAAAAAAAAAAAAAGACAGGCCCATCCCCAATCAAAATGATGGCACACCAAAGCTCTGACCTTCCATGGAAGTGATATACACAGCACAAAATGGCAGAAACGTCTTTCTCAATGCTCCAGAAAACCAAAAACCAAAAACCAACAAAAAATAGTTAAAGGATTGCAGTAGCAGGGTAAGCATCCTGTCAAGAAAAAGTCTTCTTAAAAGAGATAGGATCTCATGGCAATTCCTCCCCATCCTTTCCCAGCTCAGTGAGGAACTACCCTGTGTTTCCAGTGTGGATCCCTGGTCTTGATTCCAGAAGGAGCAGAGTGGCTCGTGTGCACATGCTGCGAGCAGGTATGTCTGGCCAAATCTGTCTGGTGGTGGCTTAAGTGACTCGCAGCCCCAGAACTTGCCCTAGGTGTGGAAGGCAGCTCTGAGAGCTCGGTAGAGAACACTGTTGAAGATCAGTCAAGTCGTGTGGCCTGGGGCAAAGGATTGCTGGCTGGGGTACATGTAGCACAGTGCCTGGGACCAAGAAGAAACTGTTTTCAGGAGAAAAGGGCACATTAGTAATAGTGTAAACAGGGAAAGTCTTGTGGTCACATGTACATACCACAAATGAGATGCGTGCACAGAAAAAAATCAGGAAGACACTTAAACTTTGGCTTGAAGCTATTTTCATACAATCTATTGTACAAATAGGCCCTGAGGTAGAGCACTTGCGCAGGTCAATCTGCAAAGACTATTAGAGGTGTTTCATTTTTTTCCCCTTCTTTTTTGTATTAGCTCCTGGCATTCAAGGAAAACTAACACTAGTTGGATACTAGTTTAAGGAACAGAAGCCACAGAGTCTAAATCTCAGTGATTATACAATCATCAAAATATCCATGTTTCAACAGAAGATTACAAAACATACAAAGAAACAGGAAGGGATGACCCAGGCAAAGAATAAGATTAAAGAATTAGATGTCATCAACAAAGAAGACCAGACCTGTCTCATTCCAGAAAAATACTTTAAAAAATATCCCAGATATAGTACAAACACAAGAATGTCCTTCTGTGAACTGGAACGGATGTATGTTGATATTGCAGGGTGGTGGAAATGTGGAGAAGCATGGGAAAAATACACTTAATGTAACCTTTGGACTACAGTTAACAACAATACTATAATATTCTTGCATCAATGCCAAAGATGTACTGTGTTAATATGGAGGTATGGAAAAAATATGCCAAATGTACACTATGGACTATAGTTAGTGATATGAGTTGAATGATATTATCTCACAATCTGTAACAGATGTTCCACAGCAGTGAGGTGTGTTGGTAAAGGGGTGTTGTATGGGAATTCTACACATGTGCGTGATTGTTTTGTAAGTTCACAACTTCTGTAATAAAAATATATTTAAAAAGGAGAAGATGACTGACAAGGACCATCTCAAGGAACAAACACAGTCTGCAACTGCAGGCAAGAGTCCCATCCATCTGCCCCATGGGACCTCAGCCCTCTCTCAGTTAGAGGTGCCTCTCTAGGGCATCACCATCACATAATCCTCAGGATTGGGAAATGGATGATGAACTAGAGTAGACTTACATTTGTTCTACTGTAGACTTGTGATCTTAGCAATGGAGGAAATTTTATCATGGATGTGGAGGGGTGGTCACTGGAGGTTCTGAGGGGAGAAAGGAAAAATAAGTGTAATTTGGGGGCATTTATGGGACTTGGGAATTATTCAGAATGACGATGACAGATACAGGCCATTGTTTATTATGTAGTAACTTGCAAAAATGTGCAAGAAAATGTAAACTACAATGTAAACTATAATAATCTCTTACTGGCAGTGCT
Source organism: Dasypus novemcinctus (assembly GCF_030445035.2). Lineage (NCBI taxonomy): Eukaryota > Metazoa > Chordata > Mammalia > Cingulata > Dasypodidae > Dasypus > Dasypus novemcinctus. The sequence goes on along the minus strand of NC_080681.1, from coordinate 45,528,801 downwards.
CCAAGATGTATTCTTCAATTGTGACAAATGTACCATGCTAATGGAGGATGTTGCTGATGTGGGAAAACGTGGAAGGGCTGGGGAATTGGGCATATGGGAATCCCCTATATTTGGTGTATAACATTTATGTAATCTAAGTTTCTTTTTAAAAAATAAACATAAAAAATTATATTAAAAAATACATGTTTTTAAAAAATATCCAAATGTACTGAAGGAGCTAAAAGAAAACAAGGACAAAGAACTAAAAGAAATCAGGAAGAAAAATAGATGAACACAAAGAGAATACCAATAGGGAGATGAAAATTATGAAAAAGAACTAAACACAGCTGAAGACCACAGTAAAGAAGTTAAAAATTCCCTAGAGGGTTTCAGCAGCAGATTGGCACTGGCAAAAGAAACAATCAACAAATTGAAGATCAGACAATTGAAATAATTCAGTATGAAAAGCCGAAAAAGGAAAGGATGAAGAAAAATGAACACAGCCTGAGGAACCTGTGGAACACCATCAAGTGTACCAATATATACATGTAGGAGTCCCACAAGAAGAAAGAAAGGGGCAGAGAGGATATTCAAGTAAATTAATGGATGCAAACTTCCCAAATTTAACAAAAGACATGAATATGCACATCCAAGCCTCAAAGAACTAATACAGGGCAAACCCAAACATATCTAAGCAGCGGCATTTTGCAATTTGACTGTTAAATGCCCAAGATAAAGAGAGAATTCTGGGAAGTGGATGTGGCTTAACAGATAGAGCATCTGCCTACCATATAGGAGGTCCAAGTGTTCAATACCCAGGGCCTCCTGGCTCATGTGGTGAGCTGGCACACATGCAGTTCTGTTGGGCACAAAGAGTGCCGGCCCATGCAGGGATGACCCTGTGTAAGGGAGCTCGTGCAAGGAGTGGCCCCTGTGCAAGGAGATCCACAATGTATGAAATCACAGCCCACCCAGGAGTAGTGAGTAGTGCCACACACACACAGAGCTGACACAGCAAGATGATGCAACAAAAAAAAGACACAGATTCCCAATGCCACCTGATGAGAATGCAAGTGGACACAGAAGAACACACAGCAAATGGACACAGCGAACAGACAATGGGGTGGGGGGAGGTGGGGAATAAATAAATAAATAAATCTTTTTAAAAAAGAGAATTCTGAGAGTTGCAAGAGAGATACAATGTATTGCATATAAGGTATGTTCAATAAGATTAAGTGTCAATATCTTAGAAACCATGGAGGCAAGAAGGCTGTGGGATGTCATATTTAAAGTAATAAAAGCAAAAAATTGCCACCCAAGAATTCTATATTCGGCAAAACTGTCTTTCAAAAATAAGGAGAAATTAAGACATTTCCAGATAAACAAAAGCCGAGTGAGCGTGTCACCTTTAGACTGGCCCCTTAAGAGATACTAAAGAGAGTTCTTCAGGTTGAAAGGAAAGGACAATAGACAATGGATCAAAGCCACATGAAGAAATAAAGATCTCTGTTGAGAGCAATGGTGTGTCAGTACAATTGTATTTTTGGTTTTTAAACCCACTTTTTACTTCCTATAGGACCTAAAAGGCAAATATATAAAATGTAGTGATAAATCAATGCTTTCAGACTCTTAGTTGTATAAACATGCAATCTGTGACAAGAACTATATAAAACTATATGCAATCTGTGACAGGAACATAGTTTGTGTATACTATTAAAGTCAAATTGATATCAGAGAAAATACGACTGTTATAGATTCAGATGTTAATTTAAACCCCATGGTAACTACAAAGAAAATACCAGAGAATATGCAAACTCATAAAGAAAGAAATTAGATACAGGTTGCCAGGGACAGGGGTAGGGTGACTGGAGAGCTAATATCTAATAGATGTAGGGCTTCCATTTGGGGAGATAGGAAGGTTTTAGTAATGAAAGATGGGTAGGGTGCTGCAATATTGTGAATGTGATTAATTCTAATGAATGGCAGGCTTAGGAGTGGTTGAGGGAAAAAGTTTATATTGTATATATGTTTCCACAATTAAAAAAGAAAGAAAGAACAACTAAAGAGATAATGACAATTAAATGCAATACCTGATACTGGATGGGATCTAGCAAGGCAGGAGAAAAGCCTTAAAGAGACATTAATGAGATATAGGAAAAAAAATTGGAATATAGACTATAAACTGTATATCAGTATTAATTTGCTTAAGTTTGATAACTGTAATTCAGGTGATTATGTAAGTGATTGTTCTTGTTTTTAGGAAATGTACTTGACAGTATTAAATTTCAAGGAGCATGATGTGTACAAACTAAACTCAACTGTTCAGAAAATGGGTTGATAAATAGATGATAGAAGAATAGTGAGAATGACACAGCAAATGTGGCAAAGAGTTAAAATTGTTGCATCTGGGTATGTGGGAGCTAAGGATATGTTGTGTTCTCTATATTGAGTTTGTATTATTTTTTAACTATCCTGCAAGTTTTAGAGTATTTCAAAATAAAAATTTATAAAAAGAGGGGGGGAATACCTCTCAGTATAATTATTCAATAGATGTTACATACTGTAAATATCTGTTTTGTGTTCTAATTATACTTTATATCTCTTTCTAATATATGTTTTGTCTTATTATTACATGTGGTAAGTGCCTGGAGGGAAGTTTAGACATGGTACAGAGCATGTGTTTGGACATTAGAAAGATCTGGAGTCACTTCTTTCACCTCTGACACCAATACTTCTTATTTGAAATGGGCAGAATAGTATTTCTTTAATAAAGCTATGTGAGAATTAGGTGTGATAATATGCTGAGCACTTGTACAGCATATTATAAATAAATACCTTAAAGTAGTACCTATTATTACTTCTGTACAATCAGTGCTTTGCACATATAAAGTATTTAATGTCTGTTAAGTAAATTACTGATTTTAATGTGGAGAAAACTAGTCTTGTTTGAGAAGACTTAAAGAGGCTATATCTTATTATCTTAAGAGTAGTAATCTTCAGGTTATATGGGATGCAATATGGAACTATTATGAAGCTCAATCCTTTGAAATGAGGTCAAGACATTCAAATACAGGGTAATCATATACTTTTGGCCATCAACTAGTTCTAGTTCAGTCTTTACCAGTAAACTTGTTGTCCAAAAATATGTATTTCAAAATTCTTTGCATTTCTTTAATTATATTAAGTAAACTATATTGAAATCATAGTTTTATGTAATATCTGAATTTAATTAGACGTAACAGTTGGCTATTGATTGGTATTATCTATGTATTTGCAGGAATTATTTATTAATGTCTATTTCCCTAACTGCACTATAATTTCCATGAAGGCAGAGACTATTTGTATTGTGTGCTTGACACAAAGTAGGGTCTCACAAACATTCATTATATGCAAGAATTTCAATTACTGCTGGTAACTCTTTCAATTGATCAAACTAAGTTAGAGATTTATAATTTATCTGATATAGGTAAATATAACCATCTACGATACTTTGATTTTGTGATGATTCTAAATCAGGGGTCAGAAACTATGGCCCACAGGCAAAATCAGGTCCACTGCCTCTTTTTGCAAGCCCTGTCAGCTAAGAATGGGCTTTACAATTTTAAATTTTTTTAAAATAAAAGAATATTATTTAGTGAACTGTGAAAATGATAGGAAATTCAAATTTCAGTGTCCATAAATAATTTTACTGGAACACAATCATGTGTTCACCCATGGTCATCCATGGCTGATTTTGTCCTGCAATGGCAGAGTAGAGTAAATACAACAAATACTATTGGCTCCCAAGTTAAAGAATTTACTCTCTGACCCTTTACAGAAAAAGCTTTGTTAACACCTGCTCTAAGCAAAACAAAAAAGGGACACTATGTCATTCAACTTGCTTATGCTTTGGAAAGAATTAAGATAAATGACCACATACATGTTTGTCCTCTATTTAATGATAAATTATATTTAGATAATTTACTATCAGTCTTAATCCTAAAGTTATAATCTTTAGAAATTTTTACACTAAATCTCCCTTTATGAAAATGAACAAATATTAAATAGAAATATATACATTGTTTAATGTCAAATGAAATAATTCATATTTTAAAACTTTTTGTTCTCATTTGTTTTCATTTATATGTCCTTAAAATGACTTGTGTGTATTATAATTCTGAATATTCTTAAAGGTAAAACCATATAAAACTTAAAGTCTAAATGCAGGCTTTTTGGAGGAATAATTATTCTACTAATTTCATAAATATGCATTCCTTTATTCTTTTATTACTCTTTTCTCTTCCCTATCTCAGCTCTTAAGCTTTAGATGAGTAATTTCTACATTTTGAAAAAGAAATAGGCTTTGAATAATAGAAAATAATATAAATGATCATATTTATTTGGCTAATATACTATAGTTTCATTCTCCCCCGCCCGCAAATAGTCACATATATCATGGAAACCTAACTAACTTACTCTAAAACTTTCTAAGTTAAGAAATGGTAAGTTTTCACTCTTGGAATTGATATAAGGGTGGCTATAAAAGAGGTGAAGAAATTTTTAATCTTACTTTTTCTAGGCTATTAATTCCTATACTAATGTCAAGAACTGTCTACATTAGGAGATACATGGAAGATGAAAGGCTGTTCTTGAATTTTAGGAGTTAAAAGCTATATCATAAATAATTGGGATTTGATTTTAAAAATTGTGTAAATGAAATCATAAAGGGGGAAACCGACTTGGCCCAGTGGTTAGGGCATCCGTCTACCATGTGGGAGGTCCGCAGTTCAAACCCTGGGCCTCCTTGACCCATGTGGAGCTGGCCCATGCGCAGTGCTGATGCGTGCAAGGAGTGCTGTGCCACGCAGGGGTGTCCCCTGCGTAGGGGAGCCCCACGCGCAAGGAGTGCGCCCCGTAAGGAGAGCCGCCCAGCGCGAAAGAAAGTGCAGCCTGCCCAGGAATGGTGCCGCCCACACTTCCCGTACCGCTGACGACAACAGAAGCCAACAAAGAAACAAGACGCAGCAAACAGACAAAGAGAACAGACAACCGGGGGAGGGGAGGGAATTAAATAAATAAATAAATCTTTAAAAAAAAAAAAGAAATCATAAAGGAACATGTGATCATTTTCCTATTTTCATGCAGAGTAACATTTGCATACAAACCTATATTTTTTAATTTATTTATATAATTTCCCCATGTAGGAGATTATGAAAAGGAGATGAAATTTAATTTTCCTGCTTGAAATCTAGATTCTTGGGGTGTTAAGATTCTTCTGAGTCACCTCTTGCTTCTTGTGTGTGTGTGTGCACACGTGTGTGTTCTTCCACTAAATTTTACATTTCACTAAAGACCTTGCCTTCTTTTATTTCTCCTTCTCTGATCCCAAAGTGAAGTAACACCAGTTCCCTCCTTCTTCTGTCTTTTTCTTTTCCCAAAGCAGCAATGGGCAATAGAATTTTGTGAACAGAGCATCATTGTTAGCTTAGGGCTGTGTGTGTATGGGTGTGTGTGTAGGTCCAGTAAACCAATTTTTATATAATATTAGCTATTGTCATTGTGGCAGTTTGATATTATTTATGAACTCCAAAAAGTGATATTGATTATGTTTGTAAACTAGCTGGTTCTTCTGGGCAGGATACCCTTTGACTGATTTAAATTCAAAGGCTTTATATTTACTTGATTAAATCAAATTAGGGCTTTGATTAGAACATGTCATTAGAGCGACTCAGTTTGAGTCCCTGACCCCTTTGTGGGCTATATAAATGGATACTCAATCAAGAAGACAGAGAAAAAAGATATACAGAGAGCTCTGTAGACACGAAAGAGGAGAGAACTTGTCAGCTTTCATCCTGTGGCCCCTATTCGCCTGATAGTTTATAGCTTATCTTGGGAAGAGAGCAGAGCAGCTGAGCCCAGAAAGAAATGAGCCCTCCAGCCTATAGCTGAGCTCAGAAGAAGCTAGGCCCATGGATCCTTAAGAGGAAAGAGGAAGGTTGAACCCTCATAGACATGGCCACCATCTTGCTTCGACATGTGGTGACAGATTTTGGTGACGAAGTACCTCTTATGGTCCTTGAGTTGTACCCTTTAGGGCCTTGAAACCATAACCTTTTACCCCAAATAAATACCCTTTATAAAAGCCAACAACTTTCTGGTACTTTGCATCCCCTTTGGGTGACTAACAGTCATTATTGTCATAAAATTGTCTTGGCAATTCCGGTCACATGGGATTTTTCGTTTGCTTAGTATCTTTGATAACCACATCCAACATTTTTTCCCTAATAGAAATCGTGCTAGTTTTGGTTCATGCTAAAATCCTATACCAAAAAGAATAAAACATCATAATTTCAAAAGTAGAAGTATATTTTTCTTACAATTCAGATTTAAGCAGTCCAAAGCTAGGAAGTAGATGCTGCTGATCTCAATATGTAGCTTTCTTCTCCAGAATAGCTGTTCCGGTTGTTAACATTTCCAACCAAAGAAGAGGAGGAAAGGGAATGGGAGCACATACACATTCTTTTATTATGGACAAGACCTCACATTGGCATAGATATCACTTGTGTTCTCATCCTATTACCTAGAACCTAGGCAAATGATCACACCAAATACAGAGTATGTAGGCTATAGCTAGGAGGATGTTTGCCAAGTTTAACTCAGTCCTAAGGAGAGTGGATATTGATGGATAATCACAGTCTCTGATACAAAATGGTGCTGCCATTTTATATATCCTTTTATGTTGATCAATTGATAAATATGTTTGTAAATATAGATTTTTCTTCCTTTTACTAAGAGAAAAGCAGAATAGAAATTTTCTCTGATCAATTTGGTTTTCAGATACCAAACTATTTCTATCATATTGTGCACAAACAACCAAATACCCAGAAACACTCTTTCTATAAGCTGATTATAAGACCTTTTCTTAACATTGAAATGGATTTAAACAGAAAGCCCTCCAGACTGGAAAAGATCTATGAGTTTAGGGCAGTTCCCTATAGGTCCATAGATATGCAACAGAGAACCTGCAGATTCCAGTTTATTAGGGAAAAGAGATTTACAAATTCTCAAAGCCCAAGTGTTTTAAAAAAATTATAGATATGAAATAACCCTTACTAATATTATGTTAATAAGTTAAATGTACCAGAATTCAACACAGTTAATAGTAGAAATGATGTGGTTTGAAATTTTTTTGATATCAGGATGAATATTCTATAGAAGGTTAGTGCCTGTTAATACTACTGGGTTGATTTTCAAATGCTATTTAAAAATTAGCTTTCAATCTTTAGGAAACCTAAGATACTGTATGCCTAATTAACACACATTTTTTTCAATTAATACACAGTAATTTTCAAGGCTAAACTCAGTAGAACTCATGAATTTCTAAATTTTAAGTGATTTTACTGGCTAGGCCTCTTTCTTGGATGAGTAATTCCTCTAGTAAGTACCCTAATATTACACTGTCTCTTGAAGTTTTTAACTGACTTTTTAAGAGAAAAGGTTTGAGTGAGAAAAATCATAATATTACCATGCATCTTCCACAATGGAAGCCTAGTATTTCATGTTATTAACTATGCCCAAAGTCAAAGGTTTGTGATTAAATGAAGGCTACAAAAGGACTGCCATATTTAAAACATCTTTTAATTTTTTAAAAGAAGAATCCAAATCAAAGACTAGAATTAAAGCCCAAGAGAAAATTTTATTTAACCATATTTGAATTTCTGTTCAGTTCCATTTAACCCTCAGGTTTTATTTTTCTTTCCTTCTGATAAACTTTTGCCCTCTAACCTGCTGTGAGATGAACAATGAAGCAGCAACTGATGCTCCTTAAACTCTCTAAGTAACTCTTCCTGAGTCATTATCTTTCAGCTTCCATAAGTAGCATGAAAATCTCCTTTCTGCTTCTCCCACCAGGAATCCAATGCAAAGCATTGCACTTGAGGTCATGTAGAGTAGAAATCAAGAAACGCAGGGCCCATCTGTGTACAACTGCATGCTGAATAGAAATCATGATCACCTTTATAAATTAATGGGACTCCTTTTTCTGGCTAAGGCTCTTCCCCACACCACATGAGTAATATGGCAAAGATCTGAAACTTCGATGGAATGATTGCCCCAAGTCTGGCCTCTTCTAGTGTTAAGAATGAGAATCCATACCCTTTTCAGGGATTGACTTAGGCTATCCTGGCAGAGTCTTTGTGCTTTAAGTTTCTGACTTTTCATCCAAAGAAGACCAAAAAGGAGAAAATTTCCAAGGCTGCGATTTAAATTCCAGGGTTTAAGATTTGATATTGGTCTTCTACCTCCTTCCTGCCTTTTTTTGGGTCAAGAAGTCAAAGTTTCCCTTTTATATGTAGTTTCTCTGCTTTTTTGTCACCCCTTTAGCCTGTGAGTACAGAGTAGATTTTCTTATAGGAATCAGACTGCTAATCCCAGGAACATTAGTGAGTCTATAAGGTGACAAAACATTATTCTAATCCTGCTTACTGCCTTCTAATAAGCCTGAATTTTCTATAGGAAATTTAGGGCTTTGCTAGACAGCATTGGCCTTAGCTTCCTAGTACAGAATTTATTAGCATATGTAGTCATTCATTTACTTGATCAGAATTGGAAGGTTATGAATTCAAAACAAAAACTGGTGAAGGAGTATATATTTAACCTGCTCTGCTTACTAGCAAAGGTGCATGCTTTACAGATGACATGCCTGAATATCTTCTGTGAAAAATACTTTCCCACTCCGTCTTATTCCTTCCACTCACATGCCTGCTTTCTCCTTTTAATTAGCCAAATGCCCATTCCTGACCTTTGTCCTTCTTACTCTGATTATCTACTCTGTACACATCTCTTTTTCCCCTGCCACAATCAATCCTTGCAACTACCTCCTAATTAACACATGGTAATCTCCTCGATAAAAATACGTATTTACTAAATTATATAGAGGCATTTTGTCCTATAAATCTCCAAGGTGGTGAAGGGTCTCTATTATCTGTCACTTACATGACAGTAAAGTTAATTACAATTGTCACCTGTGGTGTACTTTGTCTATCATTAATAGTTATTTATTCACATTCATGCTATAAATTTCTGTTGATAAGCTCGTGTTTGTTCTTCTTCCTGGAAAGGAAGGTGCCCAAGTGCCCTGGCATTTCTCTTCCTCTTTTTCTCTCCATTTTTCACCAATGTCTAATTGCGATAGAAATGAAAATATTTTAAAAAGCTCTTTAAATGTATCTACTAATTTACAGGAATTTCTGCTGGTGTTTTTCTCTCTATAGCAGTGGGTCATGCTAAACATTGATTTACAGAAAAGTAACTGTAACTGCACCTATAACTGTTTAGCACCATGATTTTGGCTCAGAAACTACAGTGTGCATAAAAGTCAATTATTAAATGGCAGAATTTGAAATGATGTTGCTTAATTAGTGAACGTGTTACCCATCAACTTGGCTTTCAGATACCAATATTTCTCCTAGATAAAGATGCACAAAATCGGTGACTATCCATAACCACTCTTTCTATAAGCTCATTGTGGCAGTGCCATAAGCAAATAATCACCTAATTGTCATTTGGCATGATATTGTTTGCTATCTGTAACGCTTTGTTGCAGAAGTTTTGCCTGGGCACCATTTCTCCTTGTTGTTGTCTTCTTTGTTTTATTATCTTGTTATTATTATTTTAGGAGGTAACAAGGATTGAACCCAGGACCTCGTACATGGAAAGCAGGTGCTCAACCACTGGAGTTACATCCACACCGCTGTGTTATCTTCTTTAACTTTAAATGGTGAGTAACCTGAAATTAGATGGCAAGTGCCCAAACAGAACATCTGAAATGAAAGAGGAAGGAGATTTCCATGTAGCAAACTCCATAAATGAAAAAAAAGATTAAACATCAAGCTAGATATTCCTGTTGACCAAGGTATTTGGTATCAAAGCTAGGCTCTTTACTCAATGATAGACTTTGGTTGCAAATATTAACCTGCTATGCAAAGTCTATTTAAGGGTATTAGGGCTTGAAATAAAGTACCTTGTGAAACCCGAAGCACTTTCTCCTGAATGAATGGAAAACCTGAGCGCTCTCGGTATTTAACAATTGCTAATATAAAACAATGTGTTGTGCTTTAAACTTGGTTCCAGGCTAATCTATATATTTTAGCACAGGGTATTAATATTTTATATTGAAATAAAGAATGTTAAAATTTGAAAGACATATAAACATGGATTTTAAATTTTAAATTATTGTTAAAATTAGTTTTTAATTAAAATTGGCAAATGAGACTGCAATGTGATAATTGCATATTGATAAACTACAGTTTTTAAGTTTCTTTTTGTGTAAAATAAAAAAATATAAAATAAATCTTCTGGTGAACTCATTTCAGACTTACATCTAATTAACACAAAAGATAAGTATGTGAAATAATACCAAATAAGAATGAAGAATTCTGTAGCAAAATTAAATGTCTGTTGTAGTCACCTATAGTTTAGATTTAAAAATGAATACCATATACACAATGTCTATTTATAGACTGTTTTCCAAGCAAGAATACCAAGATAATTCATATAAACATAATTAAAACTCCTATTGTCCAGTACATATAAGAAAATTAAAATCTATTAAAGTCATTAAAGATTTAAAGTCCCTTATAACTTTGAAGAGGAAATTCCGTGGCTGTAAATCTTTTAATACCAGTGATGACAAGGAAACTTTCCAAAAAGAAGAGTTTTGAAGAAGGGAGTTTTTGCAAAGTCATGTGTGCCTCTGACTTAAATATGTAGCTGATAAAAGTGCCATGATCATGGAATAGGCAGTTTGTTTACTATAATTATGATTACTTTCTCTTGGGTAGGAGAGTAATGTATAATAAAGGCATCATTGGAAGATGTTGCAGGGTGGTGGAAAAATAACTGAAAATTTCAAATTAACAATTGCGATTTACTATTTAAAAAATAGGCACAATTATTATTTACTAAATGAAATTAATTTGTGTGCCCTGGAAGTTTAAGTTAACACATATTAAATGTTTTCAAAGTCTCCGAAAATGCATTTTAATTCCTCCTTAATAGGTTTTACTGGGGGGGGGGGGGAGGGGGAGAGAATATAAAATTAATTTTTTAATTCTGAAAGAAAGAAAAAAGAAAGAAAGAAAGAAAAAGAAAGAATGAAAGAAATATTTGCTGTGTTTATGAAAGGTAATATTTACATGTGGTATATTTTCTTGTCATCAACAAATGAGCACTGTGACCGAGTTTTGGACATTCTGTTATACTCCACAAATACAGTAAGTAAAACAAATAATGATGCTTCTCTCTCTGAAGCATTGTCATTCAACTGATATGTTTTGAGCTCTTCTAGGCACCAAGCACATTATTCCCCCTTGCAAGAACACACATTCACATTTTTATTGATAGATAGTCATGGCTAATATTTTATGAAATGATTATTATCAAAAGTTATTCTTAAGAAATGGTATATTTCAAGACTCACCCCTATTAATAATATGAAATACTCTTCAAATCAGATAATTTGCGTTGATATAACTTCCATGACATCCTTTTATTTCCAAGAATAATTACATTATTTATTTCTCTTAGGCTTCTAAGTTTCTATGTTTAAATATAGAAACATAAAAAGAAATTGTTCCTATTTTGGATATTCAAGAAACACTAGATTCAGAATCAGGTTATCTGAGTTAGTGACCCACTAATTGCTACCTTCTCCTATGCAATGTTAGGAAAACTATTTGACTTCTAGTTTGGGGTTCCTTGTCTTTCAAATGAATATGCATTATTTACTTTATAGGATTGTTGTGAAGAATCAATGAGAACATGCATGTTAAAGCAAATTGTAAACTGTAGAGTCTATTCAAATGTGAAATATTTTAAGTATCTCATTTGTGAACCAATGGAAGACTCCCAACATTGATAGGGAAAATTGTTGAACTTTTTCTGAAATGAGGATATGCTGAGAAGAGAATATGGGGCTGTACCAGTTCTATAACTGGAAATTTAAACAGTGAGCCAAGACTTTCGCCTAAGGGGTTGACAAATGTAAAAGTAGCAACTGGCAAGAAAAAGACAAAATATAGTCATGAAATTTTTTTCATGTTGATTGAATATAATTTCCTTGGGAATTAGATTCATTCTCCTCAACTGTACCTCTCCTGTACTCTTATGCAGCAGGTGCTTATAAAAATTATGAGTTGGACCATGACAACTTAAAAGGAACATTGGAAACTTGGAGAGGTTTCTAAGGAGAGTCATAAATACAATTAAAGAGTTTGGGTATAGGACCTGAGGGGAAAGGTTCTGGAATATTCAGTTTGCTAAGGACAAGGCTAAATGTGGTAATGTGGGAATGTGTAATGTACTAAGGATAAGAGAACATCTGTTTTCTATGTCTAAGAAAAATCCAAAAGGAGCTGGGCTTAAGCTATAAGAAAACAAATTTGAATTAGCAACAAGAAAGAATTTCCTGACTCTGAGGGTTGCTGGGCATAGAAAGACTTGCCGGAATCTCCTTTGCACATATTTTCAAAAGTGTTTTCATTATAATGGAATTGTGTAGGTGTTGACCTTCCTGAATGTACGATGGATCAAATAACTTTCAAATAACATTTCTAACTTATAATTCCTTGATTGTTAAGTATTGTTACTCTGGTAAAACAAAGGAGAACGCTGTTGAAAGTTGTTCAGAATAAAATGTTCTTTAGCTATTTGCAAAGAATGAAGAAAAAATGTATTCTGATATTATCTATACTGTGTCTTGTATAATAACTAAATTATTGTTTAGAACATTTTAGAATAGGGAATATGCTTCACAAATATCTAATAGACGTGACCTCAGAAATTCTCTACCTCCTTAGACATTCTCTTCTTTCTTAGAAATTCTCGACTTCTGAACACTTTCAAATCTGGAATGGAGTGGAATAGGCCATATCAAGTGTGGAAAAGAACTTTAATTATTCGTCAAGTAAATTCCTGTGCTAGATAATATTTCACAGTCTCCTTTGTACTGAGGTGTAGAAATATGATCGCATTCCAGCAAATGAATGTGGTAGATGTGATGTGTGTACCATTTCTGGTCCAAGCCTTTTAAGAAGAGGATGCGCCCACTTCTATTCTGTTTTCTGCCTGCTGCAGGCAGACCATGATGAGATAATAGAACATGACTGAGCCACAAGTTGGAAGGGGCCTGGGTCTCTGAGTTACCATGTGGAGGGTCATGTATCAATCAGGAACAACTGCTTCCATCTGTTATGTGGGTGAGAAAGAAACTTACATTTTATCTGTATCTTTTTACATTATTTAGATTTTTTTTCTTCTGCTTATGTGACTGAGACATTGAATTGCCAAGCACATTTTATTCTGTTAATTTTTTCCTCAGGTCTTGGTCAAATACTTTTCTTTTCCTTGTTTAGGTTTTTTTCCCATAAAGTGGCATGTACAATATTTATTTAGGGACTATAGAATAAAATCTACAATATATTAAATTCTCACTATATATTTATGTATGATGAATGACATTCCATCTCGAAGATAGTTTTCTTATTTAACCTAAACATTAAAATATTATCCAAGTAGTTGAATAATTATATTAGAATGTATTGTTACAATATGGAGATTTATCATCTATTTTTCTGTATATTCAAAGAAAAACAGAATGAAAGCTTTGAAATATAAGAAGCAGGCCAAAGGTTTGCAACAAAAACTTGTTTGCAAATGAATTCTTCAAAGAAAATGTTAAAAGCATGGTGTCTTTTTAACTGGAAGATTTTTTTTTTTCCAGTATGGCTAGTTAATAGTCATTTGTTCGAAAACTATATTTAATTTCCATCTTTAAGTTAAATTTTATAAATAATTTTTTTAAACTAGAGAACCAATCAGCTAATACTTTTACAGAGTAATACCTTATTGCATAATATATAACTACATTTTTCTGAAATTGAGGAATAAATCAAAGGAGAGTTAGGACCTTTCTAATAATTCTTTCCAACTACAGACATTGGAAAACCCAAATATGCAGAAATATTTGTATGGCAATTAGTGGGGTAAGTTATTCACAATGTCTTCCATGACCTACTCTGAGTAGTTTGAAAACTGGTAATAGAAATTTAATAATGGTGGGTCTAACATCTAGTTCTAGATCAAGGTATGGAGATTTGCATTAGATTGAAGGACATAATAAATTGTTTCTTAGTCTCTTCTGGCCCCCCCAGCTCTATTTGGAATCAAATCATCCATTCATTTGGAGGTAATAGTATATGATATTTAAGAGCTTGGAATCTGCAGCTAGAATAATGTCTGAGCTTAAATTCTGGCTCTTCCATTTACTGAAACATTACCTCCACGATCTCCAATACTTTGTCCACCAAAATGATGCCAAAAATAGCATGTACAGTATATATTTTTCATGTGGAAGAATAAATTAAGGCCTGGTACACAGGAAATAATAAATCATAGCTATTATTCAATAAATATTTGTTTAGGGTCTGTAGAATAAAAACACAATATATTAAATTCTTACTATATATCAGACAATGCACTTGACAATTTAAAAATTACATCATTAGATTCTAACTACCTCTCTGTGAGGTAGGTATTATAATGCTAATTGTACTAAGATACTGAAAGTTTAAGTAACTTGCTCAAAGTCACAGAACAAATGGCAAAGTTGGGATTTAAAAGCAGGTCTGCTAAACTCTAAAGTATTGTACATTGAATAATGGGGAGAGGTGTAAAGATAAAAATTATACAGTTCAGAATAAACCAATTTAATTAAAGCAGATAGACTAAAAAAAAAAAAGCACTTTCCTAAGGGTTAAAATAAAAATATCAATGATGTGTGGTGGGAAGAAACCTGGTATAGTTTTCATTGCAATTATTACTAAATGTTGAGTTTTCCTGACCTTAGTTAGATGAAGAATGTTGCTAATGAGAAAATTGTTAGGGACTTGATCCTTGACTGGTTTAGTTTGTGCCCCTTGACTCCATTCCACATACCTATCCCAATGCTGCCCACCATCTCATGAACTATATCTTAGGCAGGTAGAACAGTTCAGGAATCTATGGTGGAAGCGAGCCAAAGCATCACTGCTATTGAAAAAATGGAGAGCAGATGAAGACTCTAATACTCAGATGCACATAGGCTTGTCCATTATTGCCACACTTGCTTTATCTTTGGTTGGTCTTTAGATTCTAGGTCAAGGCAGCATTTGTCATTCTCTACTTGCATACTCCTGGCTGTGCACAAAAATAAACCTTCTTTCTACTTAATTTGGAAGACCTATGGAGAATTATGTCACCACATTATTTGGATCATAAAGCTCGTATTATCAAGCCCTATCGAGTCCAAGGTGTCCTTGGATAACTTTCACCCCATTAATGAGAGTTACATTAGCTAAAAGATG
Source organism: Dasypus novemcinctus (assembly GCF_030445035.2). Classification (NCBI taxonomy): domain Eukaryota; kingdom Metazoa; phylum Chordata; class Mammalia; order Cingulata; family Dasypodidae; genus Dasypus; species Dasypus novemcinctus. The sequence continues at coordinate 45,513,442 of NC_080681.1, read as the reverse complement.
AAGAGTGACCCACAGCAAATTCATAATACAGAACCTGGCAAATAATAAGTAGTCTGTTAACATTAGTTATTATTATTAAAAGAAGTATAAGTCTGGTATGAGTAAAGGTAATACTGAAAGATACTTTTAATACCTGGAAAGCCCATAAGAAATATCATTTTAAGCTGAAAGTCAGTACAAGGAGGAATTTTTAATTGACAAGGTAAATTTTTATCATTTAAAAATGAAGAAGTAATATTTTTGATGATAATGTTAATGCTATTGCTTTTAAGTCCCAAAATGAAACTCAACTGCCTTCATTTATCCATCCCCCCCTCCCCCCCAAAATAAGAGGCCCTTTTTTTAAGCCTCACTTAGTCCATCTTAATGCACCTTTCAGTCAAAGAACAGCTTCTCATTAAGGGAAAAATGATTATTAACATCCTCATTTTGCTTCCTCTCGTGAATTATTTGCATTCAGAAATGTGCATGGCATTAGTTTCAGGGTAAATGCAAATATGACAGCGGGATTTCTCACCAAGCTCTTTTTTATTATTAGCTCTTTTTATGTACTCCATTTATTATTCCCTCTTCATTTTTCACATTGTATTAAAATGTTAGATTTCTTAAAATAATAATATTTCTTTCATGCAGTAATTGCCTCAGCCCTGTCTACACCAGTCTACATCTCAGAGTGCCCATCTGTAATTTGGAATGGCGTATAATGACTGTTCATCTTTGCTTAGGGGAGGCCCAGGAATTAGCTAGCATGGTAACTGAATCCCCTCTCTCCCACTGAGAATGTGATTACTCCAGGTGAGTCAGGTTCATGGGATAGAGAGAGAGGGCAGCGGTGTGAGGAAGCGTCTGCTGTGAGTACCAGCAGTATATTTACAGTCTGGGGTTTGAAGATAAATTAAAAATTTTTCCCCCTCAGCTTTGATAAGTGTCCATCCCCAATGCTTTTTAAATACAATAGCTCACACCATATTCTTCTCTCGACATTGCCAAGTCATTTTGTGGGAAACATTTGTTTCCTGTGTCCAATATCCTTCCTATGAGGAGTGAATGAGTTGGGAGGCTAAATATTCTTAGCCAAAGGATTGTGGGCACAGTTGGACTGGACTGGAAACATGGAATAAGGGGTGTACTTTCCACCAGGGTCTGCCTTGATAAACTGATTATAATTACGTTGTTTTTCCCTGGTCATAAAAAAAGGTAATAGATCTGACTAATAAAACCAAACTAATAAAATCATTTGATCATTTTGATTCACTGCACTTCACTGTGCCAAGCTTCCCTGTTGACTCACAAATTGTTGCTGTCAAATCGTTTTATATTTGTTTCTTTTGGATATGACTTAATGTCTCCTTTTCTCTCCCCTTGTTACTGTCCATCATTCCATTACTCCTTTCCAGGGCGCAGGCAGAATGATCAATGATCAAGGCTCAAGGCAAGCTATCCAGTAGGGCAAATAAATGTGTCTGTTTTTAAAATGGCACAGTACGCAACTTGTAGATACTTTGATATGGCTTTTGAGATAGGATCTGCTTCTTTGTGCATTACTAACTACAGGATGTTGTAATTAGCTTCATACTTCTGTTGTGTGATATGTAAATTTTTGCTTTGTGGATTATGAAATGAAAGAGTACTGAGTTCACCATGACCTGGAAGAGAGTAACAGGAGCAAGCATTCAACTCACAGTTCTACTGGTACAGGCCCAGGGTTAGCAGTTCTTTCACCTGTTTTGATGACATCTACCTTGCTTCAATTTTAGTAAAAATTTTCGAGTAGCTTAGCAGGGCCAGCTGCATTTGGGGAGCGGAGAAGGAGTGAAGAAGTGTTACGCACAACTGCTCATGGACTACTGGGCAACATTCCCTGCTTAGCCTATAGTGGGTATGTTTCTGCTGAGTGCCTAGTATAAGCCCAGGACTTTGCTTCGTGTTTTACAGATATTACTTCAAGACATTTCCTCAACAATGCTATAGGTAGGTAGTTCCTTTATTATCTGTATTTATAGAAGACAAAGTTGAAACTCAAAGTGATTAATCAGAATTACCCAACTTTTTCATGTCACAGAACACCTAGAATATTATATTTCTATGGCACACTGAGGAAAGTGGATGAGGATACTTGCCATTATTGGCCATCAGTCAAAGGTCCCAGCCATGTCAGTCCCAGTTGCTGGGCAAACCTCTAACCCATTCTTCTTTCTCTCCTTCTTTCTTCTTTTTCCTTTCCTTCTTTCTATCCCTCCCTCCCTCTCTCCTTCCTTCCTTTCTCCCTTTCTTCTTTTCCCCTCCCTCCCTCTCCCCCTCCCTTCTTCTCTCCCTCTCTTCCCTCCTTCCTTTTTCCTGTTTGTATTCCTCCTTTCTGGAATCATCATTTCATATCCTTGACCTTTTTATCCCTCCTAAGGAGAAGTTCATATTTTCCCTATTGATTTGTAAAACCACTTTAGAGTATAGAGCATTGATCCAGATCACAGGCTGTGGATGCAGACTTCCTGGATTCGTTCCTGTCACTACGCAGTTTGTATTCAGGCTCTATCACTTGTTAGCTGTGACTAATGGCGAAGTACTTAGTTGCCTTTCCCTTAGTGTCCTCATCTGTGAAATGATGACTGTAAGAGAACCTACCCCTTGGGGTTGTTATAAAATTGCACACGTAAACCACTTAGAAAGCTGCCCATTACATAGGCTATACTCATAAATGCTAGCAATAGATCATGGATATGAGCACTTTGTTGCATATATTGCAAATCTTTTCCAATTTATCTTCTTGCCAATTTTATTTGTGAGGTTTTTGATGTCTATAACTTCTGGTGATGAATGACTTTGAAACAAATGCATAAAATTAAAAATTTCCTATTAAAATGCTTGTTTTAAAAGGTATATGTAGCTAGTAGCAGTGATAAAATATATGTGTATAAAAATGATAGCCACAACTATGCTGATGACATTTTATTTTATTCTTTTAACTGTGTATCCCAATGATTTCTTACAGTCGAATAAAGCAGATATCTATATTACATTTACAAGTTGATTTCTTTAGACTTTTTCCCCTCATCCAGGTTTATCTCCTGACAGACAGAAAAGGAGAAAGCATTTTTATCTCAGAGGAACTGCAAGGCCTGGGATATTTGACTTTGGTGCCCTCGCTGCACAGCGCTGTGATAGATTCAGGGCCATCACTCAAAACTTTGGTTAATTGTATTAGGAACCTTAGAGCATAGGGGTTATGGCAACTGTTTAACTGCCACCCAGCAACCACCCAGGGGAACTGGACCCTGAGATTGAGAGAGGTACCACTGTTGAAGGATGATCTCCATATCAGTGTTGTTATGTGTATTATGTGAATGACAAGCTAATATAATTCCTCATCCACAGAGAGTTGGTGAGAAAAATACCTTCCAAATGAAACTACCAAGAGTCATCAATTGCTCAGAAGATAAACTGCCATCATTTTTTTAAACCTAAGATAATGGTCTCTTTCTGATTTATATTTGTTTTTCTTGGAAAGGTAATTACCTAATTAAAAACATAGACATGACAGTCTTCCTGTTCATTTACACAAGGTACTGTATGTGATAATTTGTCTATTTGGGTTATCTGGTGCTCGCCCAACCAAAGCTTTTTCAAAGGCACATTTGAGAGGAAAACAATAATAAAAAGCATCGGGGCCTCTGATCTCTAATGGTGGCAGTTGTGTTGGTTTGAAGCTTTGTGAGATAGTTTATTCTTTAGGGATCCCTGGAAACTTAAAAAGGCTCACATCACCCTACTGTCCAATAATGTACACATGATTTTTATTCTTAGCAACTACACATGCAATAAAAAAAAACTATATATGCTTACATTTTACATGCCAATAATGAAAATTATAACATGGGGACAATTTTTTATACATCCTCAAAAATAATTAAATGCACTCTATCAGCAGATACAGTAAGTTAATCAATATTTGGAAGCCCAGCAGGTTGTACATATGTTCACAATTCTTTAGGTGATTCTGTCATTCATTGATCAAATTCCAAGCCAAGGAATCCTTCAAGTCACAAGGATCTGCCAGACAGGACCTGGCAAGGAACTTTTCATTTTGTTACAACCTGGCTGAGGACCAGTGTATAAAACTACATGGGTAAACATGAGAACAAATCTGTCTATTTGTTTGTCAAAAAGGAGTAGTCATTATCAGCATAAATTTGGTCCCCAGGTGATGTCTGGCTTAAGCTTGTTGTGGTAATGTGACTGGTGTTGAGGAGAATCTTTGGCTGACAGACCATTAAAATACAGTCATTTATACATTAAAAAGTTAAGGGAATATTATAATTATTGAAATAACTCAATAAACATCCATCTGGACTTGTATTAGTGCTTGCTGGTTTATACACATCTACGTTAAATATAAACAGATTCCTCAAGCTGAAAAGCTTAATATACTGACATATGCACAAACAGATTGAAAGATACACAGACAAATGCCAAAATCAACCAAAAGTAAATTAAATCTAATATCTACATGATATACAAGTGTCTGTATAATGCTTGGTGACATTGAGGCATGAAATGTACCTATCAGAATATCTGTTGGGGAGAGCAGATCATTGCATTAATCCCAATTAATCCCAGGGAACTTTTTAAATCCCCCTCTCTCATTAACCAAAATAATCGTTTTTCATTCCAAGGAGCTAATACGGATCTAGACCATTATGCTCATAAATGCTTGCAGAAGGAAGGAATGGTAAATTTGGAAAGAAAGAAAGTTTTGAGCAGATGTGGCAAAATTTAGAGCCTAGGAATAATGGACTATTGGATTGAGGGTCCTGAGAATATATATGTTAACAAATATGCAAATAAGTAACCTTAGAAAGATGAGAGATGGAATGGGAAAAATAAAATTCAATTTTAATTAAATGCTTCTCAGATTTTAATAAAATTTTCGGCTTGATTTTATAAATAACATGTATTTGGCAAACATAATAATGATTAATTGATTATTTCAGATGGAAAATAAAGATGGAGTTGCCTGCCCTATTTTTAAAGTTAAACATTTACAAACTACTGTTCTCTCTGATTTGGAAAGGAGGGACCTTTTGCCAGAGCATGATATGGAAGTAATAGTGTGACTTTGACTCTCCCCATCCCATGTCATGTCTCTAGAAAGGCCTACTGGAAAGAGCCACAAAGACTGGGGACTATATACTTTCTCTTGTCTGATTATACCTTTGTTGGGATGTATAAGAGTTTTTTCCTAAACCATTGAAGCTCTGCACTGTTGGTTGGGGGTGTGTGCATTCCAAGGAGACCGTGGACAGAGTGTGGCCAATTGTGATGCCAGGGTTGTCTTGCTTGTTTGTGATGTTGAGAAATTCACCCCTAGCACAGACAATAAGGACAGTGTGAGCACTGCATTGTTTGGACTGCGTCCCTGTCAAGCGCCCAAGGAACACAGGCAAGAAGATGGACACTGCCAGAAGTGGAGGAAAACACCAGAACCACTTGAATAAGAAAAATGAAACCAACCAATGATCAGGCTCTCTGATTACAAATAAATACCCCCTCCCCAAAACAAGCACACATACACTCACATACACACACACTCAACTATACCTTTTAAATTCCATTCTCAGTCCAAAAACAGGCCAAAGAAACAAAACACAAAATCCCATTTCTTAAAGTGGTTGCTCTAAAAATCTCATATTTTATGATCCAATTTTTCCTTTTGTGCTGCCTATTAGTTTAGGTTTATAGTATTCTTAGAGAAACTGAAGCATAATAAATGACAAGGCCTTCTCCACCTACAGAATCATGCATTGTGTCATGCTCTAATTAAGAAAGCATGGACCTTGGAATCAGACCCAAGTTTAAATTCTTGCTGTGTTCATCACTAGCTATGTGACTTTGGACACATTTACTTAACCTCTTAGAGTCTCACTTTCCTCTTCTGTAAAGTGGAGATAATTCTATCAAACAGGATTATTGTGAGGACTTGATGTTATAAAAGCTCCTAGGATGGGTGCCTGGGAAAAGTTGGTTTCTCTTCCAAAGAAGAAAGTGAGAAATAAGAAGAAATCACTTTTGATTGAGAACTAGTGTCAATTAGATTTAAAACCTCTATGCATTTTTAAATTTCATCAACATAGTGCTGCAATATAGTAACACTCAATAATAAGCCAAATCATAATATTGTACAAATATTACTCTAAGAAAATGTTACCTGTAGTTTTGTTCATAATGGTGAAAATTAGAAGTAATCTACATGTTCAACACAGGGATGCTTAAACAGGTGATGGCAAATTCAGATGATATAATGCTAAGCAACTATTAATATTAACTTGTAGCTGGAACTTAAAGTCATGGGAAAATGTTTACAGTGTTTCACTGAAAAAAGGTGTATTATGTAACTACATGACTAGAGAATCTCAATTTTAAATTTAAAAATTATGCAAGCATTAAAAAAAGGGAAGGCAATACAATTACACCGTAAAGCTCTTATCTCCTTGTGAGTGGTTATTATGGGTGATTTTATTTATTCCATATTTATTTAACTTTAGTGTTTCTTAATTTTTTAACAGTGGGTGAAATTCAATTTTGTAATAAAAATATTTTAAAATAATTATTGTTTTGTCTATACTTTAAATAATAATATGATTGGTTTGTGTCAGAGTTCCCTAAATTGTAAGTACTAAAAGCTATTAAATAGTGAAATAATCATTGAAGGTTATATTTTGGCATATATCAAGAAAAATAGAATTGTTGAGTTGATGATGTAAATTATAAGGCTATCTGGCTTATTTCTGAATTATAAAGATATTTTTATAGTATACCTATAATAGCCTCGAACATTTTTGCTTATATTAGAACTACCTCCCATAAATGAGTCAAGACAAAAAAGTTCAATGCTTGGTCATGATTTGGTCATTCCTATATAGAGATGTTTTGTTGTTTGAGAATATCAAGAAATAAGTATTGCTTCTGTCTATACAATTAAACACACATGAAATATCTTAATACAGATGCTAATTAATACATAGTCATTGAATTTGAATCCACTGGAAAATAATAATGGTTTTAAAAATGCATTCATTCATCTACTCATTAATGTATTCTTTTACTAATAGTACCTTTCTTCCCTTCAAAAGTAATTAAATTTAAAATATAAACATGTAACAGCATTTAAAACACAGTCTTAAATGTAATAAAACAGGAACAACAGTAATATTACTATTCTTCACCCTCATTTTCAACTAATTAAATCACACAACTAAAAGAAAAAGAACTATTTACTGGCTTAAAATTAATCTGTTAATATCTTTTAATAGTGGACTTTGTAGTAAGGAAAATAATCCATTAGTCTCATTAGGATTGCAAATAATTTGGAAAATTTAGGAGATCTGATTCCATTGTAATGGTGAAATTGTAAGATCTCTATTTAATTTGAATCTGAAGTTGACTGATATATAGCATTATTTACTGATACTGCTGCTGAAGGAACCAGTTTTAGTTTTTTCCCCTTCTAGGTAATTCCATGATTGATTTCTGCAAAATCACTTTTATTAACTATGAGGCAGATCTGATTTGTCATCTGGAAGACTAAAAACAGAAGAACATTGGAAATTCAATACATAGATGTAGGCCTTAAGAGTAAAGATTGTTAGTGAAGAATACACAACAAGGAATGTGGACATGACCCATAATAAATACATCATAATGTTTCATCCTTGAATAGTGGATGCAAAGATAGAATTCATGGGTGACATAACTTCAGACTGAGTTGAATTCAATTATCATAACTGTCTTTTGCCAATATCAGGTGTTTAGGGGACCACTTGAAATAAATTATATTTCTTTAATTTTATAAGTAAAACATTCATATTTGATAAAATGAATTTACAAAATAGCATAAGAAAGTGAATATTAAAGGAAAGAGAATAATTATTCAAGATAATCTCTGATAACATTTTGGCATGGTCCCTCAGTCAGTAAATCAGTTTCTTTATCTCTCTTTCTGCACATAAATAAATATAAACACATGTATATCATTCTCATATAAGAAATTCATATTATCATTGACAAAAATGAAACTCCTGCTGGTTCTTATCCATATAATAGTATGTTGTATAGTTCATTATTACATATCCTCCCATACTATTGGATATTTAAGTACATTTTTCCACTAAACATTTTTATTTTTTTTTTTATTTTTTTTTTTTTTTTTTAAAGATTTATTTTTATTTATTTAATTCCCCTCCCCTCCCCCGGTTGTCTGTTTTCTGTGTCTTTTTGCTGCGTCTTGTTTCTTGTTTCTTTGTCCGCTTCTGTTGTCGTCAGCGGCACGGGAAGTGTGGGCGTCGCCATTCCTGGGCAGGCTGCTCCCTCCTTCGCGCTGGGCGGCTCTCCTTATGGGTGCACTCCTTGCGCGTGGGGCTCCCCTACGCGGGGGACACCCTACGTGGCGCGGCACTCCTTGCGCGCATCAGCACTGCGCATGGGCCAGCTCCACACGGGTCAAGGAGGCCCGGGGCTTGAACCGCGGGCCTCCCATGTGGTAGACGGACGCCCTAACCACTGGGCCAAAGTCCGTTTCCCTCCACTAAACATTTTTAATGGTTGCATAATATTCCATTGTATGGATAAACTATGATTTCCTTAACTATTTATTATAGTTTTACTCACTATTTTAGTTACCAACAGTACTCTGATGAACAAGTTTAGTTGAAGTCATTGTCTATTTTTGATGATTGCTGTTTCAAATTTCCTATATGTAGATAGGTTTTATTAAGAAACATTCTCCATGTCTAGAATCGTCTCTTTCAGGGGATCACGGCTCACATAGGCTATGTGTGAATCGCTTTTAGCTGTATCTTAAATAGAATGGCAATGCTTAGTCATTCATTTAAGAAGTGTCCATGGAGGATCTGCACCCTTCTAGGTGCTGGAGATCCATTTTTTTAGGCATCATTTAGGCTAATGCTGTTGAAACTCCTCTTCTCAAGGTCACTGCAGGACTGTATGTTGTAAAGTCTCATCTCTTTTTTTTTAAGATTTATTTATTTATTTCTCTTCCCTCCCTCCCCCCCACCCCGTTGTCTGTTCTCTGTGTCTATTTGCTACATCTTCTTCTTTGTCCACTTCTGTTGTCAGTGGCATGGGAATCTGTGTTTCTTTTTGTTGTGTCATCTTGTTGTGTCAGCTCTCTGTGTGTGTGGCACCATTCCTGAGCAGGCTGCACTTGCTTTTGCGCTGGGCGACTCTCCTTATGGGACACACTCCTTGTACGTGGGGCTCCCCTACAAGGGGGACACCCCTGCATGGCATGGCAATCCTTGCGTGCATCAGCACTGCACATGGGCTAGCTCCACACAGGTCAAGGAGGCCCGGGGTTTGAACCGTGGACCTCCCATGTGGTAGGCAGACGCCCTATCCACTGGGCCAAGTCTGCTTCCCTCATCTCTTACCTTAAATGATTCACGGGCAGCATTTGATACAATTATGTAACCACTGTTCTTGGAATACATTATTTTCTTTGTTTCTGAAATACTATTCTCATTTGGTTCCCTCCCATTTATTGGCTACTCTTTCCCAGAGTGCCTTGCTTGCTTGTCTCCGTGTTCTTGCCCTATTCATAATTTAGTGACCCAATGCTCACATATTGTACTCACTACCTAGGTGATCTTCCTGTCCCACAACTTTAACCAACATCTATTCTCTGACATGATTAAATTTATTTCTCCATTTCTGACTTTCCCTTAAACTCCAGAAATACATGTACAATTGTCAACTTGCCCTCTCCATTTGAATATCTCCTAGACATTTCAAACTTAACGTGTCCAAAACTAAACTATTGACTTAGCCCTCTCTCACTAACGAAAGAGACAAATTGACAAACCAATTGCCTCTGCATTTTTTCACCCTCTTAATAAATGGCAGTTCCATTCATCTAATTTCTTTGTTCAAAATCTTGGAGATATTGTATCATTTATTTAACAAAATTATTGGGTGAACAATATATTCTGGGTTTTATACTAGGTGCTAGGATCTATCAGCGGGACACACACTTGACTCTCATAATGGAGCTTACAGTCTAGTGAACTTGATTTCTGTCTCTTTCAGTCCTCATCTGTTCCATCAGCAAATCTTGTTGATTTTACTTTCATAATATATCTGAGTCCGATTACTTTCCATAACCCCTATGCCTTGCCATTTTCTCTAGTCCAAGCCAGGATTATTGGGTTAGCCTTCTTTTTTTTTTTATTTATTTTTTTTTTTAAAGATTTATTTATTTATTTAATTTCCCCCCCTCCCCTGGTTGTCTGTTCTTGGTGTCTATTTGCTGCGTCTTGTTTCTTTGTCCGCTTCTGTTGTCGTCAGCGGCACGGGAAGTGTGGGCGGCGCCATTACTGGGCAGGCTGCTCTTTCTTTTCACGCTGGGCGGCTCTCCTCACGGGCGCACTCCTTGCGCATGGGGCTCCCCCACGCGGGGGACACCCTTGCGTGGCAAGGCACTCCTTGCGCGCATCAGCACTGCGCATGGCCAGCTCCACACGGGTCAAGGAGGCCCAGGGTTTGAACCGCGGACCTCCCATATGGTAGACGGACGCCCTAACCACTGGGCCAAAGTCCGCTTCCCCGGTTAGCCTTCTAACTGGTTGCCTTTCCTTCTGTCTTTGCCCCACGAAAGTTTCTTGTCAATACATCACCCAGAGTGTCCTCTTAAAATAGATGTAAGAACATATGATTCTTCAATTTAAAATCCTTCCAATTTTAAAGCAAATTCCAAAGTACATACCATGGCCTTCCTCGTCCGCAGTAGGAACACTACAGGTATTGATGATGAATGACTGGATGAAAGGGTGACACAGAACATCTTATAGGCCTTATGTGCTAATTCCTTAATTGAATGATTTCCAAGTCATTATCATACTTATTATTTCAGTTGTTGTTGGTGGTAGGTTGCACTGTGTTGACAAAAGCTCTGAGTATTTGATTGACAAATAGTTAATCTGGTTTTTGACATTAAGACCAATCTGGATAGACATGGCTGTTCTAGGAAGAAGAAAAAAATCACAAACTGAATCTTTTCTGGAGAAGGAAGGAGATTGATTTGACAAAGGGTTTTACTCTTAGCGTTTTATCATCCTCTTTTATGTGGCATTGAAGAGCTATGAATTCAAATGCTGAAGTTATGATTCAATCTATCCATATAAAATTCTTGATTTATTTGAATCATGTGTATCTATTGCCCAATAGTTATGGGTATCAGTCATTCTGCACCCACCTCATCTGTTATCGTTAACAGTAATCGGTTGACCAAGCTTGGCAACCTACCCAGACTTTAATCCATAAGTAGAATCAAGGAAAAAAAAATCAATTATTTTTGGTTTATAGGTGTGAAATTAAAACACTTCTAGTTTAAACAACTCTGCCTGGGCAAAAAGAACTAAGTTTGCCTCACTATTATTTTTTAAATAGAAACATTTGTTTTAACTTTCCTGTTAATGTGTGGATCAGTAGCAAATTTCACTTAGTGGTATTCAGGATTAATTTTAGTAGTTAGCCCAGTGGCTGGCCTTACTAAGGGGCTATTTGCTGCTTTCTTTCTTTTAAAAAATGGGAGCAATTATTTGTGCTTATGAGAGCGATGGGAGCAACCACACACTAAAAATAGAAATTATGAAATTAGCCACAGGCAAATTACAGAGCAGGGACAAGCCTGTGAACATTTTCTCCGACTGACTTGCTGCTGACCTCCCTCTTGAAGTGGACAGGCTATTTTCTTGAATGGATGACATATTGGAAAGCCCCTTCCCTTGTCCAGCTCCATGTCTCTCTAGCTCAAAATGCCAATTGAGGGCTTAGTTTGATGCTGCACTTTGATTCCAGAGACAAACCTATTAGAACCATAACTGAGAATAGAAAATGCATTATGTCAAGGCCACCTGTTAAATATGAGCCATAACCTTTGTGCTGGGTGACAATTTTGTGGTTTTTAATTCTACTTTCATATCTTTGAACTTTAAGCTGCTTCTGTGCAAAAGTTACTCTCAATTGATATATTTAATGTAATAAATTGTTTTGAATTGGAGAAGGGCTTTTCATTATTATTACCAAAAATATGTGTATTTCCCCCAAAAGAATCTGGTTCATCTTTGGAGAAGGGAAAGAGGAAAAAAAAATAACATGAGGAGAAAAAGCTCTTAGTGAAACCACATTTAGTGATCACATTTTCTGTTTTTAGGGGCTGCTGTTGCCAAGGCATCTGTGATTATTATCCTTTTTGTATCGGTATGAATACATGGAAGCAAATAGAGTAGCACTTAGTAAAATGAAATGTAAGACTTGTCTGGGTGTAGGTGGAAAGGAAGTGATAGAGTTCAGAGGAACAGATGTTCTAGCGTTATTAAAACTTTTCAGAATGAAATTTCATACCCTGCTTCTAATTACTGCATTGCTCTTCTAGTATCCTGTTTTATAAAAACTGCTAAAATTCTTGTGGGGCATGAAAAGAAATGGCATGGAGAACCCAAAGCAGCTTTGGCTATGCCACTGAAAACTTTTAGCCCAAGGTACATTGACCCTTCCTCTCTTCAGCTGATCATTTGCAGTGCCACAGTATTGCCCACAGAAATGATGGAAAAGAGCACCTCTGCCTGCATGTTTTGCATCTGCGTGTACATTATTAGAATTCCTTCTCTGGAAGCCCCCCTGCTACACTGTTGCACTCAAAATAAGTGCTCTTTGATTTGTTTGACTTTGTGTTTGCAATACCTTAAAACTCAGATTCCATTTTGTTCTCCAGTGTCAAGTTATCTAAGTGTGCAGTTTCCTTCCATGCAAAATTAGGCTTTCTGCACCCATAGATTGGGAGCTAAATGCTTCATATTTATTATCTTTAAGGGGCTGTGTTAATGAAAGAATTTTAATCATTGACATTGCTCTGTGAATTATGTATTACAAAAACCCCTGCTGGTGAGTTAGACAAAATTAACCTACTGTAAGGGGCATTAAAAAAAAATCACAGCTAATTAGTAAGCCAACAGGAACAAAGAGAATGTAAAACAAAGATGTTGAGAACAAGACATATAGGTAGGAACCACTGCCTCTGTTTCAGACGTGGCTTTTTCTTTTATTTGGGCTACATATGTAATACCGCCTGCCATAGCTGGAATGTTCCTCCAATCTGATATGTTCCATTAGACTTGAGCATTTTTATGTTTTGTAATTAGTTTTCTAAGCTACACAGTCTCTTCACTCTTTCAAACTGTGGAAATCCAAAGGCTCATAATCGAAAATGGAAGATATTTTTAAATGCTTTTAAATTATTTCCCAGGCGATCTGTATTAGAGATGTAAGGCAATTCGCGGGAATTATAATGGGAAATGATTTCCATTGCTTTTTTTCCCCTTGAATCACTCTTTATGCTCATCATATATCCCGTATCCATTCCTGTATTTTAAAGTAGCAAAGCTTTGTCCAGGTTCCCTTCCTGATGCAGTTCCATGTAGAGTGGACAAAGGCAGGCATGGGTTTAAATCACAGGCTGCTTGCCTCCCCAGCTCTTCCTCATACTAACATCCAATCCATGCATCACTCTGCTGGTGCAGGAGCTGCGACGAGACAATTGACCCTGAGAGGCTGCCAGAGAGGTGTTCATGCTGGGCCCCGTTCCTTTCTAATTGCTCTTTCTAAGTTATAGGTGGAGATAAAGCAACCAAAATGGGACAAGCAGAGGCAAGAGAAAACAATAATGTCTTTTTCAATTTTTGCCTGCTCAACAGAGGCCCCGAGCATTAAAATGGATAAGACAGTTCTTCGACCTTTCATTTTCTTCTGGATTATTTCTTTTTATTTTCTTTATGTTAAAATTTCTCTACTACCTGATGACATCTGAGACCATTGTCTTTCTAATGAGACTCTACTTTGTTCTTCAGAGAAAGAGTCATTAATCTTTCTTCTTCCATTCTCTGAGTGTACTGTTGGAATATCCTCTGATTCTTGGATTATTTGAAAGAAAGCAAAAGGAACAATTCTGTAAAAATCTCACCTTGTAGTCAAAAGGAATTGGGCAAAGAATTCATAGCAAGGAGAAGTTCCTATTTTATAAGTGGCATAAGCACAGAAAGATATAGGATATCAGAAATAGGATGTGGGAGCCTCACGAGGGAATTTTGGCACATGATACATTCAACTTTGAGTAGCTGGCATCCCTGTCATGCTATTCTTCACTGCTTTCTCTGGGTTTAGAGGACTTAAAGGATTGTTCCATGTTTCAATTCTGATGGGTTGCCCTTTTATTATAAGCTCAGTGAAAACAAGTTGGAGTACTATAATAAATTGGAATGTTCTTGAATCTAAGAGTTTACTTCCTCTAGTCTTCATCTTCCATCTTCAGGTTAAAAGAACACTCTCCACCACTATCTGTCCTGAATCCACCATACATTTTTTCCTGTTTATGGAAGTCACCACAACAGATGCCACATTCCTGATCACCTCTTGTTTTGTGCACTGAAATCCCCACAATGCTTGCCACCCTCCGTCAAACTCATGGAATCCTTCCAGTGTGACTTCCCAAGTACTCCCAACATCATCTCTAAACATCCCCTTTTCAGTTCATTTGAATGGAAATCTGGCCTTTCCTAGAACTGCTTTTATTACATATCTCTCAAACTGTGGCTCTTTTAGTGTCCCCACAACTTTCTCAGAACTGACCCAGATGTGAAGTAAATGCTCTTGCCTTTCCTTACCCCTTGCAGATCAGGCATCTTCTTCTCATTAAAAGACCTCAACTTTTATCTCTGTTTAACAGCTGCCTCCCTTTGCTACTAACATCTACTGATTCCCTCTTTGCTTGATGGTGTTTGCTCCCAGCTCATTGGCACTCTTGCTAGTATTACGTGCATCTTCACGATTTCATTCATAGTGATTTAAAGACTCATAGAGTTGATCTTTCTAACTCCTGGTTTCCCAGTTCCTTGACCTCCTGCAAGGATCTTTACTTTCACCCTACTTTTGCCTCTCCCTTCTGAGGTCAGACTTTTTGGGGGCTCAGAACAACATTCCATAGTCTCAGTTTTGTACCTCCCATTCTCTGACCTCTACCTTCTATCTTCTATCTTTCTTTCTCCTTTCATGGCTCTCTCTCTCTTCCCCAGTCTTTTTTTTTTTTTAATTTCTCTCCCTCCCCCGCCCCCAGTTGTCTGCTCTCTGTGTCCATTCACTGTGTGTTCTTCTGTGACTGCTTCTATTCTTATCAGTGGCCCTGGGAATCTGTGTTTCTTTTTGTTGCATCATTCTGTTGTGTCAGCTCTCCGTGTGTGCAGCGCCACTCTTGGGCAGGCTGCACTTTCTTTCGCACTGGGAGGCTTGGCTTACAGGGCACACACCTTGCGCATGGGGCTCTCCTACACATGGGACACCCCTGCATGGCAGGGCACTCCTTGCATGCATCAGCACTGTGCATGGGCCAGCCCCACATGGGTCAAGGAGGCCCGGGGTTTGAACTGCGGACCTCCCATGTGGTAGGCGGATGCCCTATCTATTGGGCCAAGTCTGCTTCCCTCTTCCCAAGTCTTAATGATTCTTTGGCCCCACAGTGACAGCTAATCTATTGAGATGATTATTTTGAACACTCCTTACCAACCAATGTCCTCATTCTCTTCCTTACACAGCTTATATCAATCAGAGTACCTCTTGTATAGCCTCATTCTTGCTTTGCTGTGTTCACTTGAGAAAATCACAGCCCTGATTCTATCCAACATTTTGTCTACTTCATGCTTGCACTCATACAGCTGAATAAAATTAGAAGAAAAACATGAAATCATGTATAGTGGTTTCCTTTCAAATTCTTGACCTAGAACACAAATGGGCCTTTACCTCTGTGAAGTAATCTTATGTTTCCAGTGCATTCCCTCCCCTACTCTTTCCTGGTATGACTCACACTTTCTCCTCTCCTATTTAATCTCATGTGTAATATAGTCAACATTCTGAGACTCTTGGTCTGGTTCATAAACATACTGTACTCTTTCAGGCTTTCCCAATAGCTTTACCACCTCATGGCTCTGTGACCAGAGACAAGTTGTGTAACTTCTTATACCTTAGCTTCCTCATCTATAAGATGAATATATTCTAATCATATCATTGGATTGTTTTGAGGATTAATTGGAATAATATTAGGATGTGCTTAGCACACTACCCAACACATAGTGGGGGCTCAAAGTGTTGGCTTGGATTTTCATATCATTTAATTCTTAGGTCCAGGGAGTCCCTTTTTCTGCTTCTATAACTCATAAACTCCTACCCAGCTTTAAAGCCCTTGTCACAAGTTTTTTTCCCTTCTGATGAGTTCATTTTCATCATCCCTTCTTCTATACTGCCATAGCATCCTGTGGCCACCTTTTGTATGATTTATTACATTGCATTGTAATTGTTTTTTGTTTGTTTGCTTTTTATTTATTTATTTATTTATTTTTTATGCCTAGCTCCTCAACTAAAGTATCTCCTCCTCAATAACACTTCTTACGTCTTAAATTTGTATCTGGTTCTGTCCTAGTCATTGGCAAAAGATAAATGCTAGTTGTGTGAATAAAAGAGGTATTTTTATTTTTAGTATGATACCTCTCCTGTGTCTAGATTTATTGCTAAAATTGTTTTTAAATAAAAATGATTTTCATTAAGAATTATTTGAAAGCTAAGATGATGGTGGAGTTCGAATCCTGATCAACATCCGCATATAAAAAGTTACATCGAATTAGTCCAGATAGTCGAAACAATTGAATATTATATTGAATAAATTGAATATCTGGCCCATCCTAAGAGCTGAGGCTGGACCTAAGACCCTATTAAATACCATCCTACTCTCTAACACAAGGCACTGTCAAACTAGCACAGTTTTAGCCTTGTGTGTGCTGACAAGTCTTTCAGAGTTCAGCTGTTCCCATTGTTTACTTTGTAACAAATTTGACATGAGAAGACACTGATTACTTCCTTAGATAAACTCAGTTTCAGACTTCAGTGTGAGAGACATCTATCTTCCCTTTGGAGGTCCCATAGTGCTCTTTCTTTGAAAAACTCTCCACTTTTGGAATCATCTTGGTTTCTAAGATGCTAGAAAATTAAATATTTGGTTTGGGGCTGCTGGGAACAGGATATCCAGCTGTTATTCTGTTTGATACATTTGTACGGTAAATTTGTAGCTTTATCTCTTTAGAAAAATTAATTAACAGAAGTCATACATATAGATGTCACTATATACATTTTACTGATGAAACATATGAAAACAGAGGAGGAGTAGGCTATTTGTTCTCCCGTACGAATAAGTCATCCTCAGATCTGGTAAGAGCCGCTCCAGAACCTCAACACACTTTCCCCTTGCTGTTTTGTATTTTCGTCACTCGGGGCTTGAATCATGTAAGTAAGAAAGAACTGCTATTTCTATTTTATGTTTAGACATATCAGTTTTTTAAAGGAAGGTGGAAGAACAATGAACAAACTGTCTGTAGATATTGTCACCACTTATAAACCGTTTTGCTGAGGGCATTACAAGGTGCGAAGAATTGTCAGCTGAAAGAAGATCTATTGGCTCTCTGGCTTTCCAGCATCTGGGAAAGAACTGAGAAGCCAGTTGAAACCTCATACCATGCAAAATTGTATTCGATTTTTCATAGCTCCTTCACTCTCCTTCCCACCCCCTTCTGAATGGGGAATTCTTCAGGGCCTTTTCCCTTCCCCCTCTGCACAGCCCGATGGATCATCTGAAACTCTCTCAGGGCACTTCCTAAGGAATTACACAAAGAAATATTGTATATGTGGGGAACCATGCAAATATCTGCATTCATTTAGGAACTTAAAAGTCCAGGAAAGACTGATGCCAAGACTTGAGAGCCCCAAGATTACAAGTAAGTTTTAAGAAACAGACATGTCCTATGGTTGGTCAGTTAATAACAATAAAAGAGATGTAAAGAACAAGTAGCCCTTTAACAAGGCACTCCTTTGTTTCTTGTAAACTGCTATCTCTTCCCTTGAAACTGCAGTTTCTGTCCCATGAACTACAGGATGACAAAAATACCAAGACTGCTAACTGTGCACAGCAGAAATCAAGGGCTACATAACACAGAGACTTCAGGCCACTCATCTTTACACTAATAATGAGAATAATACTATTAGCACTGCTATTATTTACCAACTGATTACTAAATGCCAGCTCCTGTGCTGAACAATTAAGTACACTTAGTAACAGCATTTAATCTTTCTAAGAACCCTGTGAGGTTTCTCTATTATTACCATTTTACAGAAGAGAAATCTGGAACTCACGGAAGTGAAGTCACTTGCTAAAGTCGCTTAAGGAGTAAGGCAATGTGACATTGTCCTGGCAGCATCTTTCTCTTTTCCTACTTTCCAAATATGAGACATAGCTACAGAGTAGTTGTGCTCTGTGACCAAAAAAACAGACTTGGAGAGCCCAAAGCTTCAGGAACACACATGGCATCATGGTAAATTTTAAAGTCAGCAAACTTTGAACTGAACAAACATGAGTATATGTCGATCATGAACTCAATAATGTTCTAAACGCCAGAAAAGAATAAGAGCTTGGCAGGTGGGGTAAGGAAATTTGGATCACTCTATGCTTATCCCCAGCACTATGCCAACTAGCAAATAATTCAGCTCCCCTCCTATTATGGATTTAATCATGTCCCCCCAAATGACATGCTCAAGTCCTATCCCCTGGTCCTGTGAATCAGAACTTATTTGTAAATAAGAACTTTGAAGAAGTATTATCAAGATAAGGCCAAACTGGATTAGGGTGAGCTCTAATCCCATATATCTGGTGTCCTTATAAGGAGAGAACATTTGCGTAAACACAGAGAGGCAGAGACAGAGAGAAGGGACAAGCATGTGACGGAGGCAGAGGTATGTCACTGATTACCTGTAAGCCACCACCAGAGCCCTAGAGTCTTCAGAGGAAGCATGGTCCTACAGATACCTTGGTTTTGGACTTCCGGTCTTCAAAACTATGAAACAGTAAATTGCTATTGTTTTAAGCCATTTGTCTGTGATACTTAGTTGTGCACTTGCCCGCAAACTAAGACACCTTCCTTCCCCAGCCACCCACAAATATGGCTCCTACCCCCAAAGTCCTAAACAGTCACTTGAGTAGGGAGATGGCACACTTCAGTTTGCCCTGGACAGTATTAGGTTACACCTATCATTCGGGTGTATTGTTCACAGCACCTATTTGCATTGTCAAAAGTGTTCTGGTTTGGACAATAAGTAATATGATCACCTTAAGCTTAGGTGTTTGTCGTCAGAGTAGGGAAATGTTAGCACAGAATATTAACCTGATTGGTAATGAGTTTTTTCCACGAAGTGTTATGTCCTTGGAAAACTGTTTGGGAAAGAGCATGAGGAGAATGGGAAAGAAACTGTAGGTGTTTATAGGATACATGGAGTCACTGGGCAAATTACATTGCTGCGTAACCTTCGCCTCCTAATCAAGCCATCCCTGGGAGCTCGATCCCTAGACTGGTTCTTGTGGGAGCAGTAAGCGATTGCATAGCGTTTAGCTCTCAAAGATCTACAAACTCAGGTGGGGTCTTTGGATTAAATAAAGTTCAAAGCAGTTTCTGATAAACCACGCAAACCTCAAAATCAACGCCTACACTCTTTCTGAATTTGACACTTGGGCAGCATTTGTGCTCCTAGAAACAAGCAAGGACTAGACATTCCAGGCCGTGGGCAGAGCAGCTGAAGCCGCAGCTGGGAACAGGCCTCCTGCCTCGGTCTCCTGCGCTGGGCGAGGGTGTCAGATGGAAACAGTTGTGAGCTTTCAAGACACCTTTCTCCTTCCCTTCCCGGCTCAGCCCTCCACCGCTAGCCTTTCATAAACTAGAAAGCGCTTCCAAGGGTGAACAACGTGTTTCTTGATCCTGAATGAATATAGAGTTTTCACATACAACGACGACTGAATTAAAACTTAACTCAGGTTGTGAAATTAAAAAACAGTCGTGGTGCCGCTATAATGTCACCTTTATTGTTGGCTTAGGTTGAATGTCAGGATTCTACTGGCAGTCTGGGTAACACTTTGAACTGTAACTAAGTCAGTTCTGTGACCGTTTTAATGTGTTCTCGTGAAGCCTGGCAAAATTATATAAATAAAACGTCTTCAGATTTTCATCTTTACTCAGCTGTGTTGCAAACGGGTAATCGGACCCCACTGCAAGCGCTATGGAAAAACACAGCTTAGCTGACAAATTAGTGGTATTTGGTGCTAATATTACTAATTCAACATTTGGAAGGGTTGCTCACTGGGGAAAAATAACATGTTCTCTAAGTCACTAGGAGAAACTAGGGAGATAGTTAATGGGTGTTGGCTCTGCCGACGGATTGCTCACAGTCCTCTTCAAACTGCTGCTGACTTCCTGCCAATAGACGTGGAAGTAATTGTCAACAAGATTTAGTGTTACTTTCACATTTACACAGCGAGAGAGGAAAGGTTGAAAGAGTTCCGTGAAGTTTAGTACCGACTTCTACTGAACCATAGCAACGCACCCTGATTATCCCTAATGTGCGCTACAGAAAGAATTTTACATCGTTTGAGACCTAACTCATCCTTCTTGTCAGAAGGAAATCCCCCCACTACCCCCAGTAATTTCTCCTAAGATCAATGAGCTAAGCGGCGTTGTTTTTTTCCCCCTTGGCAAAAGGTTGTTTTGCACGTGGTGAAGCAGAGTTATTCATCTGTAGAACTAGGAGGATTAGCCTGTGGAACTAATAGAAAACCTTTCTTGAGAAAGAGAAGGGGGATTTTAATTTTGAAAGGAAAGGGCTTTGCTTGCAAATTGAGAAGACACTGGTGAAGGGATGCTCTTGGCTAAAGATGCTGTTGCATACTCAGGAACTTCTCTTGTAACACATTCTTTCCATTTCCAGTCTCCTCTAGGTATACCTGGTTGGCATGGATTTTACAATCTCTCTTTTTCCTTTTTCAAGTGGCATCTAGCTCTACAGAAGTAAAATTAAAATGATGACATTGCAATTTTCTGCAATTTGGATATATTTTTCTAAGACTGAGAAGCAAATGCATGAATGTCAAGAAATATGCCTGCGGAGTGTAGGTTTCTCCAACTATATATACAATTAAGCTCACATACACCATTAACACCACACAGAACATTATCTCTTCCTTGAATTTCAGGATGGCATTTCCAGGCACAAGAAGCACCTGTTAGTAGAATTTCTCCCTGTAATGAAGGCCATCTGTAGAGGAGACAAAAGTGGGGTGTGAGGACTCTGAGAAATGGAGAAAGAGCCCCTGGTACTGATTGAGGTGGCAACTGCTCTGAGCACTCTTAACAACTGTTGGGGGAACAAATACATTGGACAAGGAGTCATTTATCTAAGCAATATTTACACAGGCAGCAGGCATTTGAAAAGGAACGGATTTGGATTATGAAACCTTTTTTTTTTCCTTTGCAATAAATAGGCGTCATGCAGGAAAACTGAAACCTCCTGGCAACCCCTCTTGACATTTGAACACTTAACATGGTGCTAGTTTTCATACCACTGAGTGCTTATCCCTTGATTACTTTTTGGAAGGGGAGGAGAATGCACATAAAGAGACTTATCATTTTAAAAGCTGCCCTTCAAATTTAGATAAAAATACTGCAAAGGCAGTATTGATGAGTGATGCTAGTAATATTAGATGCTAGATGAGAACATAGACCTTTCTGTACTAAATTGATGAAGTGGTCTATTCAGCTTTGTATTTTGTATCTTAGAGTGGCACAAAGAAATATTTCCTGGGAGGCTACGGTGACTTTACATGACATGAACTTGGAAATGAGGGGAAATGAAACTGACATCTCCTTGGCCTTCTCAATTGCTCTTTGAGGATTAATCATCCAGGAATCTGAGAAAATCTTTGTTGTTAGTATTTCTTTTTCAGAGCTCCATACTTTAACTAGAAGATATTCATTAACTTATTTAACAGATAAAATTTATTAAGCACGTACTCTGTGCTCAGCATTGCTTTAAGCACTGGGGATGCAGCAGTGAAGAAAACATAAAGATCCCTTTCCTTCATTGGACTTATATTCTAAAAAACATAGATAATAATAAAAAAGCATTAAAATAATTGAGAATAAGTAAGCAAATGGGAAAAACAAGGCAGAGAAGGGAGCATATGTGGTGTAAGGAGCAGGAGAGTATAGTTTCAAGTTGGGTAGTCAGGCAAAACCTTGCTGAAAAAACAACATTTGAATAAAGACTTAAGGAGTAAGGAGTAAGTCATGTGGCAAACAGGAGAAGACTGTTCAGGTTGATGGAGAGCAATGCACAGCCCTGCAGGAGCAGCAGGCCTGGTGTTCTCAAGGCAGGACAAGGAGGCTGACAAGGAGAGAGGTGGAGAGTAGCATATTATGCCACAGATAGCTGGGGGGCTTAGGGTATAGCATCTTGTTGGCCATTTTAAGGGCTTTAGTTTTTACTCTGAAATGGAGTCATTGGAAAGTTTTAAGAAAACAAAACTTACCTGTTTCAAGCAATTCAATTACAGTGCTGAAAAAACTCTGTTATGAGGTCAAGATTAGAAGGAGAATAACCCAGGCAAAAGGTAATGATGGCTTAGACCCAAATATTAGCAGTGGAGGTCATGAAAAATTGTTGGGTTATTAAAACACTTTAAAGGTAATGGACCAACCATATTTGTGAATTTATTGGATAAGGAGTGCATATACAATAAATTGTTCTTAAATTATCCCTTTATGGCTTCTGGTCATTGATTCAGCGTGCTTTTACCTTTGTTAGAGAAACCTGAGTTTATTTTATCAGTAGTTTTCTTGATTTGGTAAACTTGAATCATGTTTTCGACCAAGGCTTTCAGTTTTCTAGACGAGAAGACTTTGAACGCCGTCCTCGTATGGTAACCTTCTATCCTCACAGCCATTCTACTTGCCATCCTCTCCACCTCTTCCAAGTTCATTAAGGCCGTCATTAGGAGAGCATCGAGTTCCAGGTAAGTTATAACATGTCTTGATATATAAATCCATTTTACATCTATCTGGAAAAAAAAATGTATTGCTCCCCACCTGCATTACCAAATGTACCATATTCCTTCCTCACTACAATGGCATAAGCAATGTATCTAAGTACAATACTCATCAGTCAATCCCAGTCCTGAATATGCTTTATTTACTTAATGGATAATATGACCTCTTCTTGTAGGTCAGGATCCCTTCAATGAATGAATCTAATAATAGTAATTTAAAATAATGTTTAATGAGCCTAATATATAAGCAAGGAATTGCCCTGAGTATGTTGCACTTTTTTCTCTCGTTGAATCTTTCCTGCCCTTCTCTGAAGTAGGTGCTAAGGTGGAAACTGAGCTTTAGAGAGATTAGGTGCCTTGCCTAAAGTCACACAGCTAGTAAATTTCAGCTGGGGAAACTGAACCTAATGCTGTAAGCACTACATTCTTTCCCTTGTATGTGGCCTCTTTGAAGATACTTTTGATTTCCACTGAGTGAGAGCTACCTTCTACAGTGCAATCATCACCGAGAGTTTAGTTCAGGACAACGGAAGACTAAAGGCACCACACGAGGGATATGCTTGGATGTAGGATTTCTGCCCATATAAGGCTCACTTTCTAATGAGAGCTTGAATACTCTCTACCTCTTCCCTATCACTATTGTTCCTATGCTAATTTGGATTCAAATGATCAAATTCTCAGACCAAGCGATATGCCATTTCCATCCTTTCTAATTGTGACCACCCTGCAGCTCACTGCTGTATTAATTAAAGTATCCCTTTCCTTTCATTCCCTTGTTTTCCTTAACAATGTATTATGTGTTTTCTCTTTTTCTTAAGTTGTTAGAACTCTTTATACTAGTTTTCTGAAGAATACTAAAGGCACAGTTAATTTACTATTCTGAAAATGTTGTATAGAAAATCTAAGTAATGGTTTCTAAGTACTATTGGATGTAAAATCAAGAAATTTTTCCCTATGAAGTTTTTAGATTAGAAACAAAACAAAACACAACCTTCCACCCCAGGCGAAATTAGCCTTTCCACAGACAGGCATCTGGGTACGTCTGCATCCACTATCTTAAAAAAATGTTTCTAGTTAAGATTTTCAAGGCTGATGTCTTTCATAGTTAACCAACACTGGATATTTTCAGTAGAGATAAGCGTCAAGTATTGGAATAAGAGAAATTAGTAAAAAAAAGTAGGGAAAATAAAAGGTAAGATTCTGTATTATTTTGCAAGTGATTCTGTTAGAGTTACTTTTTTTATTTGCACAGCTATGCAAGGAGAAAAGAAGGCATTTTTCTAAATTCCAATTTCGTTCATTTTATAAAGATCAGGTAAGACATAGTGGATCAGGTAAGATGTATTACAAAGTTGAAGAGCAAATTAAATATAATCTATCAAATATGTCACAAATGAATATAATTTACTACAATAAACAAGTAAGTAAATAATCATCATAGTCTTGAGGTTACCAATATATATTGAGGTAACTTAAAAAGTTAGGATGTCACAAGAGAATTTTCCTATAAACATACTAGGTAGAGTTTAATTTCCTAACGGTAAGGCACAGATTAAGTATAAATCTGATAAAAAAGGATTTGAATCCAACCTACGTATTAATTATATCCTTACCCATCTTGAGGTATCAGACAGGTCTATATTATCCAGCCTTCTTTTTTATTCTTATAACAAGATGTTAAAGGTTGACTCAATACTCTGAGTTCTCAAAGAATTTGGGTCAATAACTCAGGTTTTCATTTTTTCACGTTACTCTTATTGAAAGCAATTATTGCTACTTTCAACACAAGTCAATTAAAAACACTTGAATCTTGCTACTCTTTTTTCTAAAGGCTTACTTTTATTTATTTATTCCTCCCCCCTATCTCTCCATCCCCCCAGTTGTCTGCTTTCTGTATCCATTCGCTGTGTGTTCTGTGTATGCTTGTATTTTCATCAGTGGCACTGGGATTCTGTGTCTCTTTTTGCTGCATCATCTTTCTGTGTAAGTTCTCCGTGTGTGTGGCACCACTCCTGGGCAGGCTGGGTCTTCTTTTGGGCAGGGGGGCTCTCCTTATGGGACGCACTCTTTGTGCGTGGGTCTCCCCTCTGCAGGGGACAGCCCTGCATGGCACGGCACTCCTTGTGCACATCAGCACTGCACGTGGGCCAGCTCCACACGGGTCAGGAGGCCCTGGGTTTGAACCCTGGACCTCCCATGTGGTAGGCAGACACTCTATCTATTGAGCCAAGTCCTCTTCCCTTGTTGTTCTTAATTACCACAAGAGCTATGGCCTTCTGTATTAGGCAGAGTAAGATGCAGAGGAGAGAGCAAGCAGTTTGTAAACAAAAGAATTGGATTTGGGTCTTTTCTTCTTAACCTCTCCATAACTACTTGTTTAACCTTCACCCACTCAACCTGGCAGAGCCTCTTTTTCATATTTAAGGGCTGCTGGGAGAATTAAGTAAGATCATTTATATTGGGATAATTTGCATAGTGGAAAGTGCCAAGCAAATGGCAACAATTCAAGGAAACTTGGCTTGTAAAATTGAGGATATCACTATAAACAAATGCCTATGAACTATGGCCTGGACCATCCGGCCAAAGTTTATAAATAAAGTTTTATTGGAATAGAGCTGCCCAGTCATTTATGTATTGCTTTGTATATATTGCTTTGTATTTAGATATTTTCACACTATGAAGGTAGAATTGAGTAGTTGTGACAGAGGCTGTTTGGCCTATAGAGCTTAAAATATCTACCCTCTGATCCTTTTCAGAAAAAGTATGCTGATCCCTCTAAACCAGTATAAAGATCACCAATAAGTCAGCTGACATTCCCTTTCCAAATCATCTGAAGATTTCACAAGTTGGAAATAGAGATTCATGTTTGAGAGAAATTCTGGTGCTGTTTCTATAGAAATGGCAAAGAAAGATAAATCAACAACAATCAATAACAAAGAACCTCAGACCCAAACTCTACAGCAGACTAGAACGTGTGTGTTGCTAGAGGCAAAGGAACTTCACACCAGATAAGTTTGCATTTTGCTGTTAAATTTGGCATCACTAATTTTCAAGTGCTTCAAAACACACTAAAATGGTTTCTTCCACAATGATATATGTGGGTCTTTTTGCCTGAAGTGCATGGTCCATATTAAGGCACCTTTTCTGCACAAACTTGTGCCTCAGAGAAGTGAATAGTCTCTCCATTGTCTCACTATCCTGAGATTAAAAAAATAAGCAGATGCACATAAGGGTAATGGACCCATTTCATTAAATTTAAATCTGTTCTTTCTCTTTAATGTAAAGTGCTTTTAACAGTGTTTGGCACATGGAAAGCATCATAAGGCAATTTGCTATTATTATTATTACTATTCTAGTGCTCAGCTTTCTTTAGGAGCCATTTGTTCCAGTGCTAACATTTCAAGTTGTGTTCCTAAGTGATATATGGTTCATATTTTAGTGAAAGAAAAAAATTACACTCTTACCAATTGCTATGGTTATTTCTAATTCAATAAAATGAATATCCATATAGTTGATATTATTTGCCTAGTACTGTGCCAGATTGCTGATGATTTAAAAAAGGGACACCATTCCTGCTCTCAATTTGTAATCTAGTAGGAAGTAAAAAATGCACACATGAAAAATTAGAGACCAATTCAGCAGTAGCACGATTGTCACAATTTCAATATCCACTTTCTATTTGCTGATCACTTACTCTTGCCAGAGTCTATACTTGCTGTTTTACATACATTACCTCAGTGAATCCTTATACACCAATCCTGCAATGAGATACTATTAATCCTATTTAATACCCAAAGAAATTGTAGCTCTGAGACGTTATTTGATTTGCCTAAAGTCATACATACAGTAATACTCTGTGTGTATGGCCATTAAAAAATATATGATCACAAAAATTCCTCTTCACCAACTGTTTCCACGATATTTTAAATAAGAACGTTAATTTTGATTTAAAGATGATTCTGTTCATTTGGGTAGGCATGAGGAACATTGGAGAATGTCAATGACTTGTAATTTGTCCCTTTACACTGGCTTATTAAACTGAATACAGCCAGGTTCAAATAAATGGTATGAACTAACTATCTAGGCTACATGCTTTGGAAGTTAGAAATAAGAATATGCAAGGTTGAAAAAAGTTAATGGGAAGGCTTTGTTACAGTTTCAGTGATGATTTTTTTTGGTGTGTGATTATTTTAGTTCAGTGCCATTGCTTTTTTATGTTCAAAAACCTGCTCTTGAAGATCAGACATACATTTAAATATACCCTAAGGTGCCTGAAAATGTCACCCTGTTGTCCCATGTGGGTTCATTTTGCTTTATGCAACAGAAGTATTTTTAAAATGAACTGAAACATGATCTCTTGGCATATAGTGGTTGCTTAATAAATACTAGCTAATAAAAAGAAAGAGTGAATACATTTACATTGAACTTACATTGTAATTTCAAAGCTGTTTTATCTTCATTTCTGATTCATATTTAATTGGTTGTGGCCTTGCCATTCTAACTTTATGTCTGTTCCAATGAACTCTGTAGCAAATGCTATTAAGGAAAGTTACACTTATTTATATACTTGGTAACTCACTAATCAAGACTCCCCAAAGTACATCCTTCTGAAAAATAAATCCTCTTGTAATGGAAACAAAACAAAACAAAACCCTGAAAAACACAACAAAACAAGAAAAAACCTTGATTTATCTAGTCTCCAGTTTCAGTATTTTTATGTTTTTTATTCTCTTAAAAATGCTTTCCAGAACATTAGAGGTAAGATTCAGCAAGCCTGCTATTAAAATAGGGGAAAATATGGGAAACGGATTTTGGCCCAGTGGTTAGGGCGTCCGTCTACCACATGGGAGGTCCGCGGTTCAAACCCTGGGCCTCCTTGACCCGTGTGGAGCTGGCCATGCGCAGTGCTGATGCGCGCAAGGAGTGCCGTGCCACGCAAGGGTGTCCCCCGCGTAGGGGAGCCCCACGCGCAAGGAGTGCGCCCGTGAGGAAAGCCGCCCAGCCTGAAAAGAAAGAGCAGCCTGCCCAGGAATGGCGCCGCCCACACTTCCCGTGCGGCTGACGACAACAGAAGCGGACAAAGAAACAAGACGCAGCAAATAGACACCAAGAACAGACAACCGGGGGAGGGGGGGGAATTAAATAAATAAATAAATCTTTAAAAAATAAAATAAAATAAAATAGGGGAAAATACAAAGGCATGTGCGCTAGCTATAAAAGATGTATGCCCAGAGAAGATGTGAGATTTTAAGGGAGCTACAATCATTTTTATAATTTTATGGATGATTTGATTAAAAAAAGTGGAGGCAAAATATCATTAATTGTTCCTATTGTACAATATTTTTACAATAATGCTCTGAGACTTATTTCATGGGATTACAGGGACATCACTAAAATGCAGCTTCCTGGGACCATTTTAAACACACGGAATCAAAATATCTAAAGGTCAGGCCCTAACATGCATTATTAATAAGTGTGTCAGGATATTTTTATACACATTAAATGAAGAATCACTTTTTCAGTCCTAAAGAAGTCTGCAACATAAAATTAGTCAGAGTCATTAAATTCTGTGAAATACAGACTTGAATGACATATTTGCTAATATGTAATCTCTATTATACTAACAAAATCTTTATATACAGAACATCACAAATCCTATCCATGTAAAAGTTTGATAATTTAATACTGAATATAGGATGTTCCATGAAGAATGAATAACCTAATTGGAATGGTAATGCGATAATTAGCATTTATCTCTGAAATTTAAAATATTTTGAAGTTTCCATTTGTACATCTTTACCACTGCAGAAGGAAAAGGCAATAAGAAGTTTAATTTTGACAAGTGATGAAATTAGTGGTCCCAAAGTCCTGTAAAAACTTTAATTCCCTTTCCAAATTTAGAGTCAAATTTATTGTCTTCTGCTTAACATCTTCATGATTATTATGCAAATTTATTGTCTTCTGCTAAACATCTTCATGATTATTACGCAACACTTTAAAGAATAAAAATGACTGTAGAACCACAAATAGGGTCATGGGTCAGAGTCAGAATGTAGCATTTTCTCTTATAAGTCCTGTCTTTGGTGATTAAATACTTTTTCATTGATACTCAGGATAATTTTTAGAGAAACCAAAAGAGATGATGATTCTTTGTGTTTATGATGTTAATCGCTTTAAGCATTGAGTGGTTACGTTTCATCAGATTTTCTGTTTTGAATATTCATACATATTTTTTCAGTGAATCCTTAAAATCTGCTTCCAAGTAGGCGTTATTACTAGGATTTTACAGCTGAAGAAATGGCTATTTAGAGAGGTTAAATATCTCGTTTGATGTCACAGTTGTTGTGGGTAGGCTAGGGAGTGAACACAGGCACAACTGACTGGAGAGCCTGGGAGTTAAAGCATCTTGCCAAATCTGATAACCTATTCATAATTTGCTACGAAGGGTAGCAGCATGGGACTTTAATGAACTAAAGGAAAAAGTCTATTCCCCTGTGCTGAATCCCCTTTGCCTGCTATTTTCACCTCCTCAGTCTATGAAGTGAGTCATTAGTCTCATCAGTTGACTTAAAGAACTTGTCATGTTTGACTTGCAAATTTAGTATCTAAGATGCCTGGGGTTTGTAGGTATGCAATGGTACATTTCTGTCATCTAGAGGTATTTTAAAGGAGAATTTAAGAATTATTTTCAGGTCTGGCATAAATTCTATAATCTGTAAATGTTAAAATGTTCCTGAATTGTGGAAGGCTGAGCTTCATCAGAAATGGCACAATGACTAGGGCACTGAGCCTAGTTTCTTTGCCATTCATGCCTTGGACAGTCTCGGTGTTCTATTTCCTGTCACAAAGTGAGAGGAAATAAAATCTTTTTTTCAGGAGTGAAGCTTTAAACCAAATATCTGAGGAATGATCCTGTTGTTTTTCCAACTAGAATGAAAAACTGACTGAACTCCAAGGGAATCAGAAGCCAGTTTGAGAAAGGAAAGTTAGAGGAGCAGAGCAAGTCATGATTTCTGAAATGAAAAGAGTCAGGATAGACAAACTTGGAATTCTCTGCACTCTGAAGAAAACCAGTTGAGTGTGTAAACTGGAATAAGGTTTATAATATGTACAACTTATACTAATATACTCTAATAATTCATTTAAGAAAGATAGGTATAATAAATAATAACCACTGAATCAGCCTATGGAAACAAAGAACAGGATTTCTGAAAGGGAATGAAAAAATCCTTCAAGAAAAAACTTGAGGGCAGATTTTTCTGAACTATGGCAATGGGTAAAAGGGAGTAGAAGTTTCTACTGACTTATAATACAAAGAATTATAGGATTTGAGCATCAAAAAGTGTATGTTGGTGGCCTTCTACCAGCAACAGGAAATCATCAAACCCAAGATACCATTTGCTTCTGGGGTTTATTTTTCTTCACCAGCAAATAAATTCCTTGTACTGAAACTCAGCAATGACAAGGTATGTTCTTCGTGGGTATTTTAGAAGATCATGTCAGACTTTGCACTGCTGGAGACATTCCAGAGAGGCAGACATGTTTTTACCAAGTTCTCTGATTGGGTATCAACTTAAAGTGAAGGACCACAGCATATCCAAAGACCAGGCATGGTCTTTTTAGTGTGATTCTTTAGGCCAATATTGTCTTCACTTGTAAGTGAGTTTGCAACAAAGTCATGCATATAAAATTGGTTATTCATGGGGTGAAAATTCTGTTTTCTTTTTAAATATCTGTAGCTTGCACTATAAATAGGATTTTGACTTTCTAGAAAGGTTTTCTAAAATGATAAAACTGACCAATCTATTATTATTTGTTTTAATTTTGTATTGATACTAGGTTGAAAGAACTGTATTTGATGCTTATGGGAAGAAATTGTCAGCATAATTTGGGGAATTTGCTATTTGAAACTGTCCAGGATTTTATATGTACATCGTATTTTGCACAAAGATAACTTAAATACGCACCTGGTCATCTGAGGATTAAATACACACATTTCTCTAAGTTCCATTTCAAACCCCAGCAAAACTAAAGGAATTTAAAAAATCCTTAAGTCCATGAATAGAAAGTAGGAGAGAAGGTAAGGGGAGACAATGAATTTTGGGGAGATGGAGAGAGAATTAAGGACTGAATCTGACTCAGCAAGGTGAGAGGGGATTAAATTCATTCCGTGGAACTCCAGAAAGATTGCAATAGTCACTGTGGGTGCTAAGAGGACGGGGATGCACACAAAGTTTCTACTTGTGGAACAGTGAGACCCCCCAGGTCACCTTCCTTAACTGGCCCATTCCATGACTCTGACTCTTCCCATCTCTTGCCCCACTAACCTTTATACATGACTAGACATTCAGTTCTCTAGAAATTGAATTAGGGAGTCTGATTTCAGGTACTACAGACCTAGCTAGGGCTAGAGACAGGTTCAGTGCGGGAAACAGTGTGATTGTTTGACATCTGCATATTAAAAGGTGGGATAGTCAGCTCTCTATCTCCTCCTTTAGAAAGAAGAGATTCAGAAGGATACCCGCTCCAGACTTCCATCCTCAGATAGGAGGCTGGAGAACTTTTCTCTGAAAAACCACTATGGCTCTAAAAGAAAGGAAAAACTAATCACTAAATCTTGACGTTGATGGGATCTCCAACAAAATAAGTGGCTTGTCACTCAAGCACTCTATAAGAAGATTCAACAGTTAAGTCCCACCTTCATACCCAGAACATCCAAAGAGCATTTTAAATAGCTTCCTCTTGAACATGTAGAAATATACAGCCAAGGTCATCAGATAGTAGAAGAAAACTTCTGACCCAAAAGAGAAATGACCAAAATAATCTGTAAAATGGATCTCATAGGAAACAAAAACAACAAAATAAACAGAACTCTTTGAAAAAGACTCCATCATAATAGTCTCAGAGAAAATAACGAAAGATCTTGTATCTGTGAAGAAAAAAACAGAATGGTAAAATAAAGAAAAAAGAAAAGGAAAGGAAAGAACCTTCAGATATACAATAATAAACATCAGATTTCAATAGGCTGTAAAGATAAAATTGAGGACATATCTTGGGAATTAGAATAAAGAGATAGAGATGGACAATAGAAGAGAAGGAGGGCAAAAACTAAGACATTTAAAAGAGAATTACTAAGATCCAGCTACTAGTCCAGAGAAGGAAAAAGAAAACACACATGCACACACACAGAAAATAGAGGAGAGGTAATTATTTAAGAAATAAAAATATAAAGACAGTTTTCACTCTTTTAAGAGACACAAGTCTCCATGTTGAACTGGACTACCAAGTGTCTGCAATGACTATAAACACATTTATGACAACCAGTATATTGTTTAGGATGCAGTTGTGCCTGCTATTACAGAGGTCAAAATAATAAAAATGGAAGTTTATTTCTCGATACATAGCAGTTGAAACGCAAGCAGATACGATTCCTTCATTGCTTCAAGCACCTTCTTATCTTGTTCCTCTATCATCTTTAAAATGTGGCTATTTCTCTTGGTTTAAGACAGCTTCCTCAGGTCCACCCATCATGTTATTTGTCGCCACCAAAAGGGGAGAAAGGGAAGGTCCTTTTCTTTTCAGGGCCCATTCCAGAAGTTACACATAAATTTTGCTTACATCTTGTTGGCCTGAGGCTTGTCTCCCACTAATCCCGTTAATATGAGAAGCTGGGAATTGTCTTTAGTTTGGGCCACCACATTCCCAGTTAAATCTTAAACCTCCTATTGCTTAAAGAGAAAGGAAAGATTGGAGGTTGGAGGTGGGGGAGTGTAGCAGCTTCTGCCATACCCAGAGATAAAGACTCTAGAAGTTTACATAGGGAAACAAAACAAAAACAACTAGCTACTTACAATGGAATAGGGAAAAAAAATTTAATTCCTTAATGGCAACGCTTTATGTTAGAAGACAATGGAACAATTCTTTTACTATAGAAAGGGAAACAAAATTCTACCCTATGTAAGGGGAATAAATTAACAATCAAGTGTGTGGGTTAAAATAAAAAACATTTTCAAACCTGAAATTCTAAAAATAATTTGTCCTTCCATATATGCTTACTTGCAAATATTTTAAGTACTGTTCTTCACCATAGTGATGGACTATTTAATAAGTAAGAGAAAGTCACAGGATTTAGAAAACACTAAAATCTAACACAGGAAAATTATCCTGTGAAACTCCAGCTGAACAGCAGGATTATAGAATAATGAATCCAGATTGTAGCAGGTCTGAGCATAGGATTTTATTTTAAGACTTGAGTGTCTAGAACTCAAGCTATGTCTAGAACTCAAGCTAAGTGTAAATGAGTTCCCACTATTAAGATAAATGGAGAGCTCTTAACACAGAGTTACAGTCTTAAGCAAGGGAGAGATTTGTAGAGTATGAGATTTGAGTTAGAATATGCTTAGGTTTTTTACTTCAGGTAGCTAGTACTTCATAAGTCTGTGGGTGGGTGGTGTAGATAGCAAGAAGAAAGAAACCTCAGCATGGGAGTAAAAAATAAAACAGAAAGGACTTATTTGGAACTCTGGTAAGAGACAGATATCATGGAGAGCAGTAGAAGAGACATAATTTTGTTTGGTTATATATGATAGGATTTTATACCCCTAATTTTTCCTCAATTGGACAGTAGATTGGAACAATCCATAATTTTCCAGGCAATAGCTTTGGAGGATACAGATGGTAGCTGAGAGTGCTGGATGTTGAATTTATCCAGGTGGTTTGGCAAGGCAAGAATTGAAATGACTTATTGGCTATGTGCTTCAGGGAGACTCTCGGGCAATTCTTAACCAGGAATTGCAGCCAGACCTCAAAAGAGCTCTGAAGGGTTAGTCATCAGGGAAATGTGCTGAGTTCCCAGAGTTAGTGGCTGAATACCCTGGGAACATTCATGGCACTTTCTTTTGCAGAGGAAATAGATCTCAATTTGAGCCTAAGACTGTATATGTGTGTGTGCAAAAGTGAATTGTTTCTCACCTCCCCACTATCTTTTTGGAGTGGCAACTACAAAGCAAGTTGAAATGAGCTATAAAAACAAAAAAGCAACATTTTTGTCTCAATAAAAATATAAGGCGTAATTTTAGACCCCATTCCTTTTTTATTCTTCTATTTATGTTAATTTATTTCTCTACTGAGTTCATTAGCTTATTTCATGAGTTGTAAGACACGTTTGTTTACATTTTAGCATCTCTAGAACCAGGACGCATTTTTCTGAGGGGAGGGAGAGGAAGGAATAGGTGTAAAGGGAGACGTTTTTGGGACATTGGAATTGTCCTGCATGACATTGCAGCTATGGATACAGGTCATTAAATATTTTGTCATAACCTATAAAATCATGCTGGACAAAGTGCAGACTATAATGCAAACTGTAGCCATGGTTAGTAGCAATACTTCAACATGTGTTCATCAATTGCAATAAATATTTCACACTAATGAAGGACGTCATTAATGGGTGAAAGTGTGAGGGGGTGGGGCATATGGGAATCCACTATATTTTTAATGTAACATTTATGTAATCTAAAGCTTCTTTAAAAATAAAAAAAAAAATTTTAAAGATGATCTCTTACAATCCTAATTGTCATGTTTTTTCTTTCTTAGTAGCATTAATATAGAAAATAATGATATGCAATGATGACTTTTTAGATTAAAAAATACACCATACACTATTGTTAATTAGTTTAGTGATAAATATCATTATCGAATATGAACAAAGACGAAATTCCTAGAAGTGGAACTGCAAGTCAAAAAGCTTTTAAAAAGTTTTGACAGTACCCTCTGCAAAGGTTGTCCTGATCTGCATCCCTGCAAGCAAAATTTATAGGTGCCTAATTCTTTGAACTTTTACCAAGCTGGAGTTAATTTCTTTGTAACTGCCATTTTATTTTTAGCTAAAATGACTTTAGTTATTATTATCAGGACCTAATGTTTTCATATGCTTGTTGTCTGATTTAGTTTAGAGTTATGATGTGTTTTTACATGTAGAAATTCACATTTTTATATTGTCAAATCTACAATCTTTTCATTTATCGATTTTGCTTTTCAGTATTTTTTAAAAACCTAAATCAGCGGTTCTTAAACTTTTCTGTTTCATTGACCCCTTTGCCAGTCAGGTGAAAACCATGGACTCCTTCTCAGAATGTAGCAGCAGATCATTTTATGACACTCAACTAGCATCAGGTTTAACAACTACTATAATTTTGATGTATGGATGAGCATAAGTGATTTTCTGAGATATGCAACAACTGTAATGTGATATGAAATGAATACTACTGTAATTTATTGCATACATTCATAAGTGAAGGACATGGTAGATTTCAGTTAGAGGTCAGAAAAAATAAAGATAATAAGTTGATTTTTTTCAATTCAAGATCATGGACCCCCCCCCTGAAATCTTTCCACAACTCTTTGGGGATCCATGGACCCCTGGTTAAGAAATCCTGGCCTAAATTCACTTCTGAAATTAAGAAAATTGAACTTAAGTTTATTATTAAATAAAATGAATGCTATAAAATGCAATAGCTCATATTAATATATTATTAGTGAGAGTACACATGAAAAAGAGTGAAGAGAAATAGAGGCTATATATATATATATATATATATATATATATATATCAAGAGAGATATGGTATTTTAGTTAGGAAAATGAATGGACAGGAGATATCTGTAAATAGTATGAAATTTTATAAAATTCTCTCAAGCAACTGTAGGGGTGCACAAGTCCAAATTCTGCAAGGCAGGCTGCAAACCAGGGGTTCCGATGGAGGTCTTTGATGAGCTCCCAGGAGATATTGTCTGTCTGATGTAGAGCTGGGAATTCTCACTCTGAATGCTGACATCACTTCCCCTTTAAAGGCCTTCAGATGATTGGATGAGACTTAACTCATTGCTGCTGGCGATCTCTTTAGTTGTAAATGTAATCAGTCATTATGCAATCAACTCCCTGATGATATTTTTTAAAATTTTATTTTAGTCCCAAGTCCTCCAACTAAAATTATTTAAATATAAATACCAGCCTGTCCTCTCCCCTCCCACTCCATGACCTACAGGACAATATGGCTTGCCTTTAAGTACAGACTTTTCCCACTTTGACTTCGCTCCTCTGGCCACCCCTTCACCATGCTATAAATCTTCTCTCCTCAGCCTCCCCCTTCCCTTCTCCCACCAGTCTCAATGATGATTAAAGTCCCTGAAATGCCTTTGTATTACAACTAGCCCAGTGTTTGCTTGAACAGACAACCTGGCCGAGTTTACACATTAGCCTAACCATCACAGTCCACCACATGTCAACTTGACAGCAATATATATCACCATAAACCATAGTCTCTAAATAAAAACAATAACGGGTATATATATATTTCTGCCTAACAATATTCAACTGTCCTGCATACTGGAAACTCATTAATAGGGTGCAAACCCTTGACTAATATTCACTCTTAAACTTTACATCCTTAAATACTACAACATGAAACTAATACAACTAATGTCACATAATATGGGAAAAAGGGAAGAAAAAATGATATTCATTTTCTCTACACATACAGACATATTCATAACAAAACAAGGAAGAAATATTCATGACTATTGCTGTCCTTTTATGTAACCAGTCACACGCTCCAAGTTCATACCTTCTCCTTCTTCCATTACCCCTTCCACTTTCCCTTTACCCTCAGCATGAACCTCATCTGGCTGTGGTTCTTTATCTGGTGGGGTGACCCAAACTTCCATTCTTGATGATTCTGGGCCCTTGTTAGTCCTGCCTGGATTGGATTGTTGCTATTTTCCATTGACTTTAGTCACAGGGCATGGTAGTTCTTAGAGATGCCCTAGGGGATCTCCTGTATTCCAGGATAATTCTTCCTTACCTCTATTGTGTAGATGCAGTCCTATTTCCCCTTGATAGTCAGGATCAAACACCCTAGCCAGTATAATAATTCCTTTCTTTGCCTATTGATTCAGAGGCATGAGGAGCCCAAAGTGGACAGGTGGCAGTCTTAACTTCCGGATCAGTGGAATCATTGCTCTTTTCTCTGGTGGAAGCACTTCTCCTTTTGGAATTAAGACCTGTAGAACAGTGGAGCTCAAGGTTGCATAGACAGGAAGCAAAAGTTTTCCTAGTGGATCACTTAGGATAATAGTGAGTGGTGCCACTCCCATTTTCATCCCTTGATTCCTGGACCAATGAATCCTGGCTATGGGAGAAAGAGCACCGTAGAATGGATGCTGATTTAGAGCATACAAGGCTTCCTAGCCCTGCAAGGTATAGCGACCTAGTTGGCACCATAAATGAGACTTCAAAAGGCCATTCCACCTTTTTATCAATCCAGCTGCTTCAGGATAATGGGGAACATGGTTAGACCAGTGAATTCCATGAACATGTGCCCATTCCCATATATCATTTGCTGTGAAGTGGATTCCTTGATCAGAAACAATGCTGTGTGGAATACCATGGCAGTGGATAAGATATTCGGAAGTCTATGGACAGTGGTTTTGGAAGAAGCATTGTATGCAGGAAGGCAAAACCCATATCCAGAGTATGTGTATATTCCAGTTAGAGCAAACTGCTGCCCCTCCCAGGATGGAAGTGGTCTAATGTAATCAACCTGCCAGCAGGTAGCAGAGTGATCACCTCAGGGAAAGGTGTGATATCGGGGGCTTAATGTGGATCTCTGCAGCTGGCAGATGGGGCACAAAGCAATTGGCCTTGTGGCTGAGTCCATGCATAACCTCCATCCCTGCCACTATGGCCACTTTGTTCATGAGATCCTTGAGCAATGACAGGAGTGGTTGAGAAAAGAGGCTGAGTGCTAGGCACAGAACGGTTCATCTTATCAATTTGATTTTTAAAATCTTCCTCTGCTGAAGTCACCCTTTAATGAGGATTCATGTGGGACACAGATATTTTTGTGTTTTTTGTTGACTGAGAAATGTCTATCCACATACTTCTTCCCCAGATCTCTTTGTCACCAATTTTCCAATCATGTTCCTTCTACATTCTTGACCATCCAACCAGACCATTGGCAACCGCCCATAGATCAGTGTACAAATGCACCTCTGCCCATTTCTTCTTCCAAGAAAATGAACAACCAGGTGCACTGCTTGATGTTCTGCCCACTTGGAGACTTTGCCTTCACCTCTGTCCTTCAGGGATGTCCCAGAAATGGGCTGCAATGCTGCAATTGTCCACTTTCAGTTGGTACCTGCATATCATGCAGAACCATCTGTAAACCAGGTCTGAATTTTTCTTCC
Source organism: Dasypus novemcinctus (assembly GCF_030445035.2). NCBI lineage: Eukaryota > Metazoa > Chordata > Mammalia > Cingulata > Dasypodidae > Dasypus > Dasypus novemcinctus. Next base: position 45,475,174 of record NC_080681.1, on the reverse strand, counting down.
TCAGGCAGCTGATTGTAAGGAACTCCCCAAGTGACCATAGCTGTGGGCTGGGAGAGAGACAGTAAAGTTGATGGAGTGGTAGCCATGGGCATTAGAGCCATTTCTTCATGTAACTTACTTGTGCGTTCAGGATCCACTTGAGTCCTCTCTCCTATATACCACTTCCACTTTATGATGGAGTGCTGCTCTGCATACCCAATGGTTTGATGGTCAATATTCAGCTCATGATAGGCAACTCAGGTCTCATGGCAAGTTGGTGGACCATGGTTAAGCATTCAGTATCTAGTTAGGCCCAAAAGCAGGCCAAAACTGTTTCGCAAAAGGAGAGTAGTTATCTGCAGAGGATGGCAGGGCTTTGCTCCAAACTTTGAAGAGGCTACATTGTGATTCTCCTATAGGGGCTGCCAAATGCTCCAGATGGCATCTCTATTTGCCACTGACACATCCAGCACTATTGGATCTGCTGGATTGGATGACCCAAATGGCAGTGTAGCTTGCACAGCAGCCTTGACCTGTTACAGAGTCTCCTCTTTTTCTGGTACCCACTCAAAACTAGTAGCTTTTCTGATCACTCAATAAATGGATCAGATACCAGACCAAAATGAAGAATGTGTGTCTCATAAATCTAAAGAGACCAACTAAGCATTCTGCTTCTTTGTTGTTCATAGAGAGAAACCAGATGCAACTGCTTATCCTTCACTTTAGAAAGGATATGTTGACATACCCCACACTACTGGACACCTAGAAATTTCATCAAGGTGGGTGGTACCTGTATTTTTGTTGGATTTATTTCCCATCCTCTCTCTGTACACAAATACCTTGCCTGTAAGTCTAGAATCATTGCTACTTCTTGTTCACTAGGTGATATCAGCATGATATCATCAGTATAATCGACCAATGTGATGTATTGTAGAAGTGAGAGAAAATCAAGTTCCCTGTATACAATATTATGACATAGGGCTGAAGAGTTGATGTATTACTTAGATAAGACAATGAAAGTATATTGCTGGGCTTGCCAGCTGAAAGCAAACTGTTTCTGTTGGTTCTTACTAATGACAATTGAGGAAAAAAAAAACATTTGCCAGATCAATAAATAGCTGCATACCAGATAACAGGGGATGTGTTGATTTGCTCAAGAAATGATACCACATCTGGGACAGCAGCTGTAATTGGAGTCACTACCTGGTTAAGTTTATAATAATCTACCTTCATCCTACAAGATCTATCTGTTTCCTACACAGCCCAAATAAAGCAGTAGAGTGAGGATGTTGTGAGAATCACTATCTCTGCATCCTTCAAATCCTTGATGGTGACACTGATCTCTGCAATCCCTCCAGGAATCCAGTATTGCTTTTGATGTACTATTTTGCTAGGTTCTACTGGCTTTAACTTGGCCTTTTCTACCAAAGTAGCCCTCACTCTGCAAGTCAAAGATCCAATGTGGGGATTCTGTCAGTTATCAAGTATGGCTATTCCAATTATGCATTCTGGAACTGGGGAAATAACCACCAAATGGGTCCAGGAACCCATTGGACCCAATGTGAGATGAGTCTGAGCTAAAACTCCATTGATCATCTGATCTTCATAAGCCCCTACTCTGACAAATGGACCACAATGATGTTTTGGGTCTCCTGGAATTAATGTCACTTCTGAGCCAATGTCTAATAATCCCCCAAATGTCTGATTATTTCATTTCCCCCAATACACAGTTACCCTGGTAAAAGGCCATAGCTGTAGGTATCTTTGGGGAAAGATGGAAGGAAGATTAACACTATAAACTTTTGGCAGTATAACACGGTTCTTCCCCAGTGGGTCCTGGCTTTCCCCTCATTCAAGGAGCTCTAGATCTGTAAACTGTCTCGTCTGGTAATCGATTAAAGGACCATGATTCTCTGCTTCTGTAGTTCAGGTTATGGTTTTGTTTACTTGACCCAGAAGTTTTCTGCTTATACAGATCAAGTAGGAATTTAGTAGACTGCCTATCTATTTTACTTCTATGTATCCCATGACTTATTAGCCAACACCATAACTCTATGCAACTGAGACTATCTTTCTTGCTCTTTTGAAGTCTCCTTTTCATTGTGGTAGCCATAACCACCTTGTCTTTTGTTGATTAAGTGCTGCTACTTGGCTTCTACCAGCCCAAGATCCAACCATCAAATCATAGTAGTTATGGATTCTAGTTTCAGGACAGTAGTTCCCACAGTAATATATGGACTACAGAGAAGAGCAACCACAGAGCTCTTCAGAGAACATACAGTTTGTCTTACAAATTTATTCCTCATAGTCCTAGTTAAAGGTGTGCCCTCTAGCCATTCCTGGGGTGGGTGAGCAGGTCTTAAATGGTGAATCCATTCTAGCATTCCAGTCTCTCTAAGCCTTTGGATCTCTTCATCTACAGAATACCGGGGTAAATAGTACATCTCAACCTCAGACATTCTAGGTCATCTTGTGGTCCATGTTTCAGCCAGCCACATAAACCAAGAGTTAGAGCTCTTTTTAATCCTTTGAGCTAAAACATTGAATCCAGACTCTCTGCTTAGTGGGCCCATATCAATAAATTCAACCAGATCCAACTTTACATTCCTTCTGCCATTATCCCATTCCATTAATATCCATTCCCACACATATTCCCTTGATTTTTGTCTATATAAATAGGAAAACTCATGCAGTTCTTTCAGAGTATAGTGTACTTCCTCATGGGTCACACTTTGTAATTTGCCTTTGAGAGCTTGTTATTTTAGTCTACTAATAGGTCTTGAAGAGAATAGGGGTGGAGGGGGTGGGTAAGAAGAAGAATTAGAAGTGTCTTGCAAGCTACTGACCTCAGAGCATTCCTTTGCATTTTGTCTGGTGAGACAAGATTAATCTCTTCAGGCAGGAGTTGGATGGCAAACTCCTCAAGGCAGTGTGTAGATTGGACAGTACAGGCTGGAGTTTGGCTGGTCTCTGTCTCAGGGCTGGGAGGAGATTCAGACTCCCTGTGGCAGGCTGGAGGCTGGGTGATACAAGCTTGGAATTCCACAGTCTCCACAGGGCAGACCATTAACAGATTTATCTGGTAAAGTCACAGCAGAATTTAGGTTTTGAATGTCCCTACTGATATCATCATCAACCCATATATCTCCATTCCAATCCTCAGGATTCCACTCCTTTCCTATTAATACCCCCACTTTAGCAGCAGACACCCTGCAAGGTTGAAGTTTCTGTGGTAACGTTGCTACTCATATAATGAGATTCTGAGTCTGGTTTTCAGAGATCTCAAATCTGTTGTTGCACAAAACAAGATTTTCTTTCAGAGTACACATAGAACCTTTCATATCATTCACGCAGCATTTAGGTTGTAAGTTTGAAGCCTTTAGCTCTTCCCTTTCTTTGTATCCAGAGTATTTTGGAACAGGCAGCCAACATCATTGCACATTTTAACTCTACAAAACTCTATTCAGGTATTAAAAATACTTTTACTGAGGTCCTTGCTTCTTATAAGCATGGAAGTAGTCCTATCTAGTGGTGATATTTTGCATATATTTATTGCCAACTCACACCATGGGCTGTCAGTGGCCTCTTGATTATTGGAAAGATAGTCACGCTCTTGAATCTAATCAGAGTATAAAGTCAATTGTAAAAATCCCAGAACCAATTCAGAAATCTCATTTTTAAGGACCACAATACTACACCTAGGGAAACAGAACCACCAGGAGATATCTGTAAATAGTATGAGATTTTATAAAATTCTCTCATGTGACTGTGGGGATGCACAAGTCCAAATTCTTCAGGGCAGGCTGCAAACCAGGGGTTCCAATGAAGATCCTTGATAAGTTCCCAGGAGATGCTGGCTGTCTGATGTAGAGCTGGGCGTTTTCTCTCTGAATGCTGAAATCAATTCCCCTTTTAAGGCCTTCAGTTGATTAGATGAGATGTTACTCCCTGCTGATGGCAATCTCCTTAGTTTGTTGTAGATGTAATCAGCCATTATGCAATCAACTCACTCATAATTAAAGTCCATGACATGCTCTTGTATTACTACTAGACCAGTGCTTGCTCAACCAGACAACTGGGCAACATTACAGGCCAAATTGACACATTAGCCTAGCCATCATATATAAATAAAGACATAGAGAAAGACAGACTTGAAAGAGGCAGAGAGGCCTTAACTTATTTACTCTAGTGTTTCCAGTGCTTGCCATTCTGTTTGGACCATAAATATTTGTTCATGAATAGGAAAGAGTACAGAAGAAATGTTAACTAGGTGGATTTAGAAAGATATACTAAGGAGGAAAGTAAATGGATATTGATGAGGAAACATGCCCCGTTTGTGATATTTTATTTTACCAATAATGACATATTACACTGTTGCATTCTCACAACTTTAGGCATAAATAACAATATTACTGGTTGATATTTGACCCCGGAACTGGATAAAATTAAATCCAGGCCTGCCTAGACTCAACTTTTCAGAAAGACAGCTTCCCATTCTTGCAAATACACTAATTAGTTGAGAAAACGGATTAGCAGTTCATGAAAAATAATATAAACTTGTCCTTTGTAGGATTTAAGGGAGACTATATTAAGAGATGGAAGAAAGAATTTTGTTCCTGTTATGGAACATAGGCCATATAAATTTGGGCTATAAGCCAGGAAAATATTGGCCTGAGTGATGAAAAATAGGATTTTTAAAGAAGATTAAAGACATGAGGCAGAGTTAGGACTGTTGATTGAAGCACAAATTTTAACAATAAGTGTTTGGAGGGAAGAGAATTTCAGCTAATAATTCATAGCCTGGGCTATGAGCCTAATCATATATGCTAGAATATAGAAAGAAAAAAATGTTACTATAGAGTTTTTCTCTCAGTGGAGAGTGAGGAACCCTAAGGATTTTATGAGAAGTCTACTATAGTGATATAAATATATAAAAATTTTTCTGTGTTAAGGAGTTTCCAACTCAAACCCCATTGAGATTTGCTCATCAGTAGTTGTTAAACCTTCAATATATTTTGACACTAGAAGCTAATAATAATTATTGTATTTATGTACTTGCAGAAGGCTCAACTATAATACACAGAAAGTGGAGAAGAGTAAAAATCATTTTGTGTATTTTATTAACTCATTCATTATATGAGGTGACACTTGTTATATCAAGATTGTATAATAGTCTATTCTAAAGTATGGATTTTTTTTCATAAAACAGCTTGAGCATATCATGCCAAAGTAATATGTACGTGAAAGAATATCCATCATAGAATAATAAAGGAAGGATAAAATCATTTTACGAAACGAGACACAGAATTCATTTGCTCAAGTAGCTGCCAGTTGGTTGTCTAATAAAAGAGCTAATGCATAAGAGTCAGGTTATAGACTTTGTATTGATGGTGGTAAAGATGGTATTTCAGCTTCATTGGGCAATATGCCATTGGCACTACAATGTGGATGAGTTCATTTTGAATATATTAACTCTGCCTCTGGTATTGGATTCTAATTCTAGTTTTGACTGTGTGATGTTTATCATTCTTATCATTTTATCTTTCTGGGCCATAATGAGCCATAGTTCCTTCATTTGTGAAATGAGGGGGTTGAACAAGATCCTCTTCCAATTTCAAAATATCATTATACTAAGATTTGAAATGAAGAAGAGGCACAGTTAATAAACTGCAGCTCTGAGATATGACTACTTCGACTGATCAATTTCAAGAGGTCAATCTCGACCCAACAGGAAATGCTATGGAAAATGCTTACCAGTGAATGTGTAAATGATGTTTGAGAATGAAAAAGAGATTAACAGTGTCTCTGAATGCTGGCTATGTGGAGATAATGGGGAGTATTTGAATCAATTGGCTAACCTTGTCAGTACTCTACTGTGAGAAGGTCATTTAGAAAGCTCTTCCAGGATTAAAGGAGCTGCAAGAAGGAGAGATCTTGTGGTAAAGAAAGCTGATTTCAGGAAAGAGAGGCAGAGTGCAAAGTGTGCTTGTGATTGTGTGCACATGTGCATGCACTTCTGTGTAGAGATTGCCAGACAGGTTCCTCCGCACATGGGTTGCTGTATACATGTGTTTTTTTTTTTTGCTGTATACTTGTTGTACATATATCTGTGGAAGCCTTAATCTTCCCTCACATACTACATGTTCCTTTCAAGAAATAAAGAGATTGAAAACATGGTTGTTTTGCTTTCTCTGTATCACTTGGAAGAAGTTTCATTTGAATATTCAAAACTGAAAAAGTTTCAGGATTTTCTCTGGTGAGATGGAGATGGAAATAAATTTCCTGCTGATTTCACACTATTGCTGTGAATTGCAGGGCTTTGAAACTTTGGCTTTTAAAAATAAAGTTTGAAATTTGTCAACCTTTTAAAAAAGTTATTCCTCTATGTCCATTCTACTACATCTGGCAGGTAAATTGTGTTTTAGTTTCTCAGGCTGCTCAAGAAATACCTCCAACATATTGCAATGGTTCAGCTTAAACAATAAGAATTTATTTGCTAAGGTTTTGAGGCTAAGACAACCAAACTAAGGCATCATCAAGGTGATGCTTTTCTCTCAAAGACTGTGGCACTCTGGGGCTGGCTGCTGGCGTTCTTTGGTTCTTAGTTTGTCACATAACAAGGCATATGGCAGCACCCCCTGGTCTTTCCCTTCTCTTTTGGGTTCAGTTGATGTTCCGCTTCTGGCTCTGCTTTCTCTCTCAGCATTTGAATTTTACTCCACTTATAAAAGGCTCCAGTAACAGGATCAAGATGTATCCTGTTTGAGGTGGACCACATCTTAATTGAAGTAACGTCATCAAAAGTTCCTACTTACAATGGGTTCATACCTACAGGAATGTCTTAAATTTAAGACCATGTTTTTTCTGGGGTATGTATAGCTTCAAACAATCACAAATATAACATTAAAATAATTACATAGGACAATATATTTTTAAAAGCATAGTCTGTAACAATGGACTGCATCAGTGAAATATTTACTCCTGGACAATTAATTGGCAGGAATTACATTGACCTTGAGGTCATAAGTCTGAAGAAAGAGGTATACAGTTTAACATTGATCACATATTTTGGAATCATACAGATCTAATTTGGAGTCTCACCCTAGGCTCACACAATTTGTGTGACTTAAGAAGAAGTAGAGACTTAGGAATATGTGAACATGATTGTTCACAAAGCGCCAGGTCAAAGTCAGTCATTCCCTCCCTGTCTTCCTCCCTTCCTCCCTTCCCTTCCCTTCCCTTGCCATTTTCTTCCCTTCCCTTCCCATTTTCTTCCATTCTCTTTCCTCCTTTGCTCAGCAAGTGAAAATAGTTGGGAAATGGCAAGTCAAAACAGATTATCCATGTCTTATGTTGACCTAGACATTTTTTACCATTTATTTAAAATATGTTATAATTAATTACAGTAGGCGACATTGCTAAACAATTTGAGTGTTTAGCGCTAGAATAAGGAATGAAAGAAACACTGTTAAAATTATGCCTGTATATTTTCTCATCTCTTAAATCGCAAATAAGAAATAAAAGATATTGTAGTACAATTAGGATTTCTCTCAAATAAATTAAAAGTGTGCATTTCCTGGGGAGAACTGAGGTTCTGATCATTGGATTAAAAGTGGAGATATGATATAAATTGGTGTCCAAGTTTAGCAGTTGGCCAATGGACCTCACCTTATATCAATCCCTTCTTCCATTTTCTGTTTTTTCATTAGAGCCCAAAGCTTCCCACACATACTACATTATTGCTGAGAGTGAGCTGATGCTGTGCCAGTATGAATGAGAATTGGCATGACCTGCTCAGATTTAAGGGAGGGGGAAGACAGGAGGTGGCACTGGAAGAAGGGGAGCTAAAGAAGCATGCCCATCATCTCCTTTATCCCTCACTCTCAATGTTCAAGCACATCATCCTCCTTCAAAAGGAAGTTAATGTGACATAATGAAGTTGGTGAAGGAACCTAGCAAGTGTGTTGGGGTGGAACAAATCAAATGGTTTTGACTCCAGAATCAGTCCAGTTGGATAGCATGATGGGAGAAGGAAGGGCACAATAGCCTCTCCATGTCTGGGGATGCATCAGTTAGGATGCAGTCCCCTTTAAGATATCTACTTCCTAGGAACCAGGCCCATACTGACAAATTCTGAGATGAGAGAGAGAGGTATAACCTCCTATCAATGCTCTTTTTTGATACTCCAAGCATTGAGTTTTGTGTACAAGAGGGGTACAACCTAAAGATACTGGCAGAATGGGAAATGAAAGGATGAAACTAGATGGGCCAGGTAGGGATGTTGGAAAATTTATCCAATTCCTCCCTGAGAGCTCTATACAGGCCTAGGGGCTGCCCTGAGCACCTGCATACCTATACCTGCGCGATGCTTAGACCTCAGGCAAGGGGAGGGCAGAAAAACTGAGAAATTCTACAATAAAAATGTAGTGAACAGAGAGTCCAAAGCACGACCCAAGGTAAACTGTGTTCAGGGGTGAGTTTCTTAGGGCTGCACATTCTCCTGATCTCTACAAAGTCCTGAGCCTTTGCCCCACAACATAGAAATTGAGAGTGGAGGGGAGGACAACAGGAGGCCAGGAAGACCCTGCTGGCTCTGCTCGAGTGGAAGGGGGGTCTCCCCTTTCCCAGAGACAAATTGCAAAAGACTGGGTAGAAGCATCCCTGGGAATAGTACAGGACTAAGAAAAGTAGGAGGAATTAGAGAAAGGAGTGCAGAGTAAGAGAGAAAAGGAGAGTCATGCCTTACCCTGCTTCATGTAAAGAAGACCTTGATCCGCTGACCCTCTACAGCCACAGTAGTCACTGCCTCCATCAGAGGAGGCCTGTTGTGGGACAGCAGATGCTGTCCTCTGGAATCTCCCTTCCTCCCATCTCTTTGCTGCAGGTGGGTATTATGTTAGTGGTGCAGCCTCAAGTAGAGGCTCCTCCTGAACAGATTTTGCCAACAGCCCAGCTGCCTATGGGGCCCCTCACCCAATCTCCAAAGCACCAAGTGGATGCTATGTCAGAAAGGGTGCATAGCAGCTGCCACTACTGTAAAGGGCCTCCAAATCCCCAGGGTATCCCCCTTATGGCTCATATCCTCAGGCCAGACCTAGGCATTTTTGAACTCTATGTGTACTTTGAACTGCTCTCTGAAAAACCTCATATTTCCAAAGAGGCAAAGTTTCCCATTTAATTCAATTTAAGAAATATGTTTCATTTATTTGACAATTTTTAACCAAAAAAAAAAAAAAGAAACAAAAATTAAAACCCCACCATAACAAATGTATGGAAATGTGTTATCTGTCCACTTTTAGCACTTTATAGACTATCAGGCATACCATGCATACCAGGTTTAACTTGTTTTCGGGCAGGTTCTAGACTGTGTCTCCTTTAGTTTATTTATGCATATATTTGACCTTTCTACAAATGTGTAATTGATTAGGAAGGAGGAGCTTTTGTCTTTGTCTTTCTTTGAATTGAAGCCTGCACATGTCTGCTCATGTAAAGTTATACAAGTGAGTTCACTAGTTCAGCACATGTGTACTGTGCTCAATTAAACGCCAGGCAAAGCTCAGGCACATCTGTTCAGCTCATGCTCTTATCATTGCTTATTAGACCATTGTGCAATGACAAGGGAACTCAACACACTGTACCATGTCTATATGTATTAAGGGTAGTATCAGATATTCCTTGCCTAAATTAAATATACACATAAATGTAATTGTTAAAATTGAAGTGAAGTAATTGCTGTTCAAACCAGAAGTCAATCACTAATTAAAAACAGGGCATTCAAAAGGAAATAAAATTTCATGGTCGATACGATGAAAATTATCAGGATCAGGTGATACAAATCAAGCTATACCAGTCCCAATCATTAGCACTCTCTACACAAAGTTGTTACTATGTTTGTAAAATTAAAATTTGCAGTTTTGTTCTGTGTGTTATGATAAGTTCTGATGTTTTAAAATAAAGGATTGGCTATAAAAATGAGTGCCCCAGCATCTTTAGTGTAATTTGAACTCCATCATTTTCTTAAAAATATACACTTTAAAATGTAAGTCTTTCAATAAAAGTATTTAGTACTTTTCAAAGTTATCACATTGTACATGGGGGAAAAGCACGTGGTACAAGGAAAGCACTCATTCAATCCCATGCTACTGAATTTTCAATGGTCATGGTAGGCGAGCAAGCAATGAACATGTACAAATTATCTTTGCTTTAAGATACTACACAAAAAAGACAACAGGAAATTGGTTATGAAGAAGTATTTATTTTAAAATGAGAAATTAAGTGAAACCAGTACAATTCAACTGATCAAGGTATGATTATGGTGCATTACACAATTTTGTTTGTTTTGTGAAATACGACCATACGAGTAAATAAAAAAAATATATATTATGTGGTAAAACAATTAAAGCACATAAAACAGGAAACATATTTAAGCTTTAGTGTAAAATTTTAAGGATGTTATCAAGTAGGCTTCAAAAAAATGTACTGGTGTTGGAATTAGCATAGAGAAAGTAATGGATAGAAAAATTATATGAACTGTGATATATAATAAGGGCTTCATCAAAATGAGTTCAGATAATTGTGTTGGGTGGACAACCATGAGCTCTAAAGCAGATTAACACCGGACATTGTAAATCCTCACAGGGCCCACTGGATGGAATGGGGGAGAGTATGGGCCATGATGTGGACCATTGACCACGAGGTGCAGAGGTGCCCAGAGATGTACTTACCAAATGCAATGGATGTGTCATGATGATGGGAATGAGTGTTGCTGGGGGGGAGTGGGGGAGTGGGGGGGTGGGGGGTGGGGTTGAATGGGTCCTCATATATATATATTTTTTTAATGTAATATTTTTACAAAATCAATTAAAAAAAATAAAACTATCTGCCAGTAAAAAATAAATAAATAAATAAAAAATAAAGCAGATTAATGAGCATCTTTTAAAACACTGGTTTTGTAACAGAAATTCCCAGTTTTTAAAGGTGTAATCTTTATAACGAAGAATATTATGCATTGTTTACTGTTATAGACAATAAATTCCAAAATTCACTTTTTCAGTCGAGTTTAATTGGTTCTGTGGAGGCCAAATCCTGATACAAATCTTTCAAATTAAACAAGAAACCATTTATTTTCCCTTCCTGGTATTAGCACCATTAATAAACCCTTTTTCAAAACGTAGTCATACTTGTTTGTGTCTCCTGCTGACATTTTTAGTAACCTGAAGCTTAGGTGGAAAAATATATATGCCTGTTACTCTTTTTATTTAGAGATTAAGTATGGTTTAAGGTGATGTGCATGGCTGCTAATCTGACAAGGGTGGACTGTGATGGTTAGGCTAATGTGTCAACTTGGCCAGATAATCATGCCCAGTTGTTTGGTCAAGGAAGCACTGGGCTAATTGTAATACAAGGGCATTTCATGGACTTTAGTCATCAGTGAATTGTTTGTTTAGATGGCATAAGTGATGTCTCATCCAATCTGTTGTAGGCCTTAAAAAGAGAAATGATTTCAGCCTTCAGAGAGAGAATTCTCATTTCTACTTCAGATAGCCAGCGTCTCCTGGGGAATTCAATAAGGACCTTCATTGGAGTCCCTGGCTTGCCCTGCCTGTCCTGTGGAATTTGGACTTATGAATCCCCATGGTCACATGAGACACTTCTATAAAATCTTGTACTATTTACAGATATCTCCTGTCAGTTCTGTTTCCCTAGAGAATCCTGACTAATACACCACTCATACATTTATGTATTAATCAATCAATTTTCTGAACCTGTGAATGTAAGTTGCATACATCATGCTGTTAAGCATCTACCTATACTGCCATGTGCATTTCCTATGAAGAGAGATATTCACTTATGTAATATAAATCTACATGATTCCAGTTTTTTAATATGTCCCAACAATGTCCCTTTGGGCTTTTTCTTCTCCCTTGCTAGATTCCATACAAGATTATGTGTTTAATTTAATTGTCATTGGCTCTTCAATTGCTCTTTCTTTCTTTTTAAATTATAGGAACATATATACAACATAAACTTCCCATGTCAACCACCCCAAGCATGCAATTCAATGGGATTAACACAGTCACTTTATTGCATTATCCTCACTATCTTCCATTACAAACTTTCCTATTTCTACAAATAGAAAGCCTACACTCATTATGCATTAACTTCTCAGCTCCCATGCACCAAGCCACTGGCCACTCATAATCTAATTTCTGTCTCTATGAGTTTGCATATTCTCTACTATTTTCTTCGTAGTTACCATAAGGCTTAAATTTAACAACAAACCTTGTTTTCTTTAATATACCAATTTTAATTTCAACTGTATACACAAGCTAAATCAGTATATCCCTCCATATCCTCTTCTCTTCCTCATCAGTTGACCCTTCCTGTTCTAAAACATCTACACCAGGTGTCTAATCTCATCATCACTTCTTATCAAAGTGTTGGTCACTTGTAAGGGCTTAATATTATGAGCTTTCAGGTGACACTATGATGTTTAGGCTGTATTAGTCAGGGTTTTATAGGGAAACAGAATCAGTAGGAGAGATCTAAATATTATGAGATTTTATAGAATTGTCTCACACAGCCATGGGGATGCACAAATTAAAATTCTGTAGGGCAGACTGCAAGCCAAAGGACCAAAGGTTCTTTAGACTGACTGTCTGAAGTAGAAGGGAATTCTCTCTCTGACTGCTGAAATCACTTCTCCTTTTAAGACCTTCAACTGAATGCAATCTCCTCAGTTGGTTGTAGATGTAATCAGTCATAGACTCAATCAAACCACTGATGATTTAAGTCTATGAAGTCTCCTCACAATAACAATCAGACCAGTGCTTTCTTGACCAAACAACTGGACACCATTTCCTGGTCAAGTTGACACACGAGACCAACCACCACATAGGCTATAATCTTAGGGGAAGAAAGGTCAAAATTTTAGAATATGACAAGTCCCTCTGGATGAGAAACACTGGGCAGAGAGGCAGTTTTTGACCATGAATATGTCACAAATGAGGTTACCAATCTCACTTGTGTGAAACAGTTGGTGGAGTTTAAATAATTAACAAAATAACTACCAAGAAAACTGAAACTAAAACAAAAAAAAAAGTTTCTAAGGTACCAGATTTCCTGGTAAGGACTAGGAAATCAGCTAAAATTCCATCAGTAGATTCCTACATTACTGTTCATCAAAACCAAAACAGACATTAGTTCAACTGGCTAACTAAAATATCTACCTGCACGCATTTTTCCTGTTTCCTTCATCACAGTATCCTTTGCACTTTTCTAAATATCAGAGTTCAGTTTTAACTAATGAGAATTAAAATTAATAATTTTGGAGATAGGATTCTGCCATTTAAACCAATATGTAAAACCTTCTCATCACTGCAGTTTTACTCTGTTCTCACAGAGATGATCAAGAGAAAAGGAATAAAAAATGGGGAAAAAAAACACAAGGACTTAGGGTAAATAGATTTGGGCTCAAATTCTGATCTGTCCCTTATTTGTGGTATGGCTATGGACAAGTTACTAAGGTATATGGGCTTCAGTTTCCTTATTTGTTAAATGGAGTTAATAATACCCACTTCATAAGAGAGTGAGGCATAAATGAAATAATATATACTTGTAGGGAATCTAACTATGTTCTTGGTACTCAACAAATGGAAGATATCATTGGGTTATTTAGTATTGCATATAAATATTCACACACACATAAGCATATATTTATGTATGTGTGTGCTTGCTAGCATAATTTCCCTGGGCATACAATCAAACGTCACAAAAGCTCTAGTCCAGGGATTGGCAAGTATCCTTTAGGAGTTATGTGGTAAATATTTTAGCCGTTGTGAGTTACATGGTCTTTTTCACATTTTAGTGTGATACAATACAATATCAGACAATATCAAATTGAGTGGCACGCCAGATTTGGCCCACAGGCCATAGATTGCCAACTACCACTCTAGGAGACACTTCAGATGTGCCATTTCCAACATAATGCAAGGCTTCTGTGAAGATGTGCTGGAGTGCTGCAAGAACTGTAGTGCTGTAGATCACTAGAAGACAAGGATCAAGGCAGAGAGGCCAATGCTTGGGAGAAAGGTGACTGGAAATGTATGACTAAAACATTGCACATTTCAAAATGGCAGATGCATCTCTGTCATCAGTACCAAAAGATCAGAGCAGATAGGTAGTCATAGAAAGAGTCTAGAGAAAATCCTGGTATCTGAGGGCTCCTTCATCCATAGGATTTGAGGTTGTATAAGCTTTCTCACTTTCTTGGTTGCTGCAATACCCAGACAGCATCCTGGTAAGAAACAGGGCAAGAGAGGAAATACAAAAAACTGAGCATTTATGAACAGACTGAGCTGCACAAAGGGGATCAGACTGAGTTTACTGTGTTACATTCTATTTAGTTCCCACCCTTGCTACCCAGCAGGGAGGGAGTGATTATAAGTATTTAGAGGTTTATGGGAAAGTTGATATAAGTAAGAGCAAAATAAAGAAACTATTCTCTTCATCTATCTGAGTACAGTATTAATAAATTATGTTTTATTAACCCTTGAAAAGCCCTGATCCCTTTGATGGACATGCTCATGTTCATTCTCCTCCTGTCCCTACTTCTAATCCATATTTTGATACTGCTGGAAGAAAGGCAGAGCAAGAGGAGAAAGGATCAGAAATATGTTTTACTCATTCCCACCTGCCAACAATGTTTGGTGAATTTTTAAATTCTGTCTTTAATATTAGATAGTTAAAAAAAATACTCTAAACATAAAATTCTAATAGTTAATGTAATTAAAAAAAAAACATGTTCCTTATTTTCACCTCCAGGAAGCATTTATTCCTTCCACCAGCCCCCTAAATTTTCTCTGACTTGCTCATCCACTCCCCCCAATCCTCAACCAGTTGAGAATCACTGATTTGTCTAAATACTATTGACTAATGATGTTGCATAGTGGAAAGATGATTTTTTTAGAGAATATATTTCTATTTGTTCATCACTGTTTTCAGAAATACTTTAATTCCTTTGATAGTTTTTTTACTGAAGAATGTTCTAAAGCCATTTTGAATCTGAATCATCTGAATCATTAAGAGACAATGTTTCATCCTAATTCATTCTGTAACTTCTATCTTGGCCTTGGCAGGCATCTTACTGAACACACTGAACCAATTTGTGTTAGCTTGAGTATTCTGTGAATCCCCCCAAATTATGTTCTTAAATGGAACATATTATGAACCTTTGATTTGATTAGATTAGTTAAGAGTCATTTGATTAATCACTCCAGTAGGTCATAGCCCAGGGTGGATCTTAATCTCTTAGTGGCACCTTTTATATATATAAGCCATAGATACAGAGAAAAAAGCTGCAGAGACAGAGAGAACCCTCCAGAAGCTGACCAACATGGGAGAGAGAAAGGCCATAGACAGAGTGGCTGAAGCTAAAGCAATGCAGCCTGGAGAAGAGGGGAGAGACGAATGGTCACTGCCATGTGCCGGATCACCCATAATTGAGCTCAGGAGAAAGTGAGCTCGGAGATGGCAGAGACCAGCAGAGCCATTGTGCCTTGCCGTGTGGCAGGAGACTGGGATCACAAACAGCCAAACTTTGGGGAGAGAGCTCTGTCTGATGCTTTGATTTGAACACTTTCACAGGCTCAGAACTGAGGAGCTTTTAACCTAATAAAACCCATTGTAAAAACCAGCTGTTTCCTGGTATATTGCTTTGGTAGCCTTAAGCAAATTAAAGCACAATTGACATATTTCCACCCACTTCTGGGTAAAAAAAATATTTCTATTGGTACTCTTACACAAGTGTATATGTCTCCAAGAAAAGAATCATCAAATGCTTTCTGTTGTTTTTTTTTTCAGGGCAGGGCTCCTGGTCCTGGATTTTACTTGGATTGCTGGATCCCAAAGTTTTGGAACTGTACCTCAAGGTAATGCATGGATCTACCAACCCTGATACTTATGTTTTCCTCTATTAAATTCTTAACATTTCTTCCCTGAAGCTGTAAGAAAAAGGTTATTATCTTTGGAGTAAAAGAGAAATGCAGAGTGGTAATTATCTTGTTATTTTTAAGGGTATAATTTTAGACCCTAAGGTAGATACTTTTTATTGGTATTATCTAGTCTGGTTGGGTAGAGAAAGCCAGAGAAAACACAAATGTGACAGACCTTAGTTTGGTTCCAAATCTGTGGCTTCTACCCTTTCAGAAAGTAATTTGTGCTTTAAGGAAGAATTCTGTGTGTTGCCAGATATTCCATTAGTGTACAGGATATTTTTGTGCTCTATTCTTTAGGATTCAGGCAATGGTATTGTGTAAGGTGTACCAAGGGGAACAAGGCGTGATTAAAAACATTTGTGATTCATCGTTAAATATAGAAATCACTGTAATTGGATTAAGTTGGGAAATACACAGTGAAGCTTGAGTTTTCCCTTGAGAGCCAAATGTACACTGAGTTCAAAAAGTATTGAGATGACTTTCATTTAAGAAATGAAAAGCCAAACTGCCTTAATCCCAGGATGCACTAAAGAAAGTATAGCATCTACATGCCTTTTTGGATGAAATTTTTGCTTGAGTCAAATCCATTTTCTCTTAAAGCTCTGAATATGGATTTCTGCCAGAAGATCCAGCTTTGCACCATGAAATCTTGGTCCTAGAGGTACAACTGGACCTTTGAAAATGCCAGCAGAAGCAGTTACATCAATCCTAGTGGAAGAAAGGAACGTAGCTAATGCAGAAAATCTAAGTGATGGAATAGTCACATAACAAAATACTTTCAACATATCTTTTGTTAAGCAATGCTATCCGTGACATGCCTATCAGTAATATTGTCAGAGGCTGTAATTGAAGAGATATATTAATTATTATCAGTCACCTCCACCACTCTGATGGCTGGTAGAATGATGCCTCTATAAATTGATGACACTGATGGTGCCTGGTGCTCAGAGGCAGCAGAGATGAGACTTTTTGCAGGAGGTTAAGGTGGTCTGGATTGGATTTCCTTTTGGCATTCCTAAAGTCCTTGACAGAAAAACTATTGGAGAGGAGATATCCAACATTCATCTTGCCTTCCTTCTCCCTCCTTTCGGTTCTGTTTTGGGAAAAGAAAAACTAAGAATATGGTTAACATGGTTAACAGGGTTAACCATGGTTAATATGGTTAACAGAGCTAACAGGGTTAACAAGCCTAGTGGCATGAGTTAGGAGAACTGAGGTGGATCACAGCTCTTCACCTGGGTTCCCTCCTCCGCTTGTCTGAGGTATTTAGCTCCCTTGTTCTCGGCCTCCTTCCCACCCTCCCATTTTGCATGTCAGCACAAGCAAGTTAAGGCAGTTTGGAGCCTGTCCCTGGTTTTCACCATCTCCTCACTTATCAGCTGCAATTTTGTGAAGGCAGGTAGTGGGTTGTTACAATGGAGTAATACATTCCCCACACATTGGAAAAGCCTTTTTTTATATTCTGCTGTGCTTTTTAAAATTGAAATTAGAAAAACTATGTGCAGAATAAAACCTGGTTATTTCAATTTCATTCTTCTTCCTAATAAATTTGAGATAGTGCCTGCAATTATAATAAACTCACTTATATCCCATGTCTTGGTATAATTGGGTATTTGGTATAATTGGGAGTCAAATAATTATTTCCAATCAGTAGGAACAGTGTGACATCACTGTCACACTGTAAACATTTTCCCAAAGTATGTGAAATGAACCCAACTGAATGCATTGGAAAATAGAGAATGGCTGCTGGGGGCTTTGAATCCTTGGAAATCCCTGGAACAAGGATGGGGAGCAAAAGTGATGGGTAAGTATAGCTTTCCTTTAGCAGGTCTTTTCTTTTTAGGTGTATGTTTCTTTTTCTGGAAGCACTATTATGTCATTGCCTTCTGGTTGCTCCTAACAATTTTCAGTTACTGAGAATTCAGTGTTGGAGATAAAAGTTCACTTTTATGCTATGAAATCAAGCTGAAGGAAGAAAAAAAAAGTAGCTAACAGTTTACTAGTTTTTGATGAGGTCTTGGACATATATCTGATTGCTCACTAATGGCAATTTTTTGGTTGTTAAAACTATCTTAGGTTGTTGATCTGATTATAAGATTATTATATCATCAAAACTTGGTCATCAATATTTTAGGCTATCTATCAAAACTATACTTGGGAAGCGAATGTGGCTCAAGTGATTGGGTTCCCACCTACCACATGGGAGCTTCCTGATTCAGTTCTCAGTGCCTCCTAAAGAAGACAATGAGGTGGCGTGGCAAGCTGACACAACAAGAGACACAGGAAGAAAAACACAATGAGAGACACAAGAAAGCAGGGAGCAGATGTTTCTGGTGCCTTCTAAAAAGGATGAGCAGGACAGTGAGTTGGTGCAATGGCAGGCATGGCAAGCTGATACAACAAGATGATACAACAAGAGACAAAAGAGGAAAAACAAAAACAGACACGACAAAGCAGGGAATGGATGTGCCTTAAGCAATTAGGCTCCTCCCTTCCACATTGGAGGTTGTGGGTTCGGTTCCTGGTGCCTCCTAAGGAAACAAAGAAAGAAAATAGACACAGCAAGTACAAACAACAAGGAGATGGGGACAGATAAATAAATAAAATCTTTTTAAAAAACTATACTTAAAAAATTGCAAATTCATTTATTTTGAAGGTATTCCATTTATATTGAAGTCTATGAGCATGAATGTTGGAGATTCACATATCTCAGCAATCGTTTGTATGTCCCAAAGTGATCTCTGGACAGAGATATCACTGTTTTTATATGTCTTGCTCCTTCCTCCTCTCTCTCATTTCCCCCAGACCCATTTAGAAATGCACATTACATACAAGTGATTGCAAAGTTTTGTTAATTTTTGCTAATGTTTACCTGCTTGCCCACCTGGCTGCAAAATGTTTTGATACAAAATTCATCATTCACTTCAAAGAAAGAAGAGTTTATGTTCCCAAGTATTTGGTATTGTGAAACTTCCTTTGTTGAGTCTTTAAAGTTCTCAGTGTGGTCTGTTCAGTATCATTAAAAATAGTAATCCACCACAACCTTTCATGTCTTCCAAAGGAATTTAAAAAGTAATTCTGTTCTTCAAGACCTCAAAACATTGAATGTTAAAACTCTTTAAAATCTTCACTTTAAAAATTCAAGGAATTGAAAAATTAAGATGTCTAAGTTATCTTTTTAAAATTTTTACCCATATGAGGACTTCTTTTCCAAAACAATCTTTTCTTTATGAACTTATTTCTGCCAATACACATTTTGCTTTCAGGATATGAAACAGGCCATTTAAAAATTTTGGATCAGTCTGAAATAGGTGATTATAGGAATTGATACATTCTTCATCCTCAATTTATGGCTTCACGATGTCACTTCCTTTCCATCTTCAAGGTACATTATGTTAATTCAAAACGGCCAAGAGGAAGTATAGTGTGCTAGTTAAGAAAACAGATTTTGATTTTAAGGTTTGAAAGACTAATGAAGAAATCCTAGTCAGTTCATTTTGAACAAATTAGGTAATGTCTCTTTTCCTCCATTTTCTCATCTATAAAAACGAAGATAATGATGGCATCGATTTCTTTGCAATGACTATTAAAATACATATTTTAAAAGTGCATCATACATAATAATCACTCACTAAATGTAAGATAATGATAAGATTTTGGTGTTGCACTAAAAAGGCACTAGAGTGGAACAGGTATAGCTTAGTGGTTGAGCTCCTGCTCGCATGTAGGAGGGCCTGGGTTCAATTCCCACTACCTCCTAAAATCAAAAGAAAAGAAAAGAAAACAACCAAAAAACCAAAAAACCAAGATACTAGAGATTCTGTCCAAAAATAGAAATTTCTTTATTGGACACATTATTTTAATTTCATAATATAAAATAATTTATTATTTGAGAACTGCCATTCTAACTTATTCCACAATTAGTCCTCACATTTGATATTGGTGTTTTTCAATTATAGTGTTTAAATCACAATTAATCACAGTCTATATACAAAGGTAATTGCATTAATAGGGACAGGGGAGGCCTCTGAGGTAATGTACATGGACATGTGGCAGGTATATGTGTGTGTGCCTGTGTTTATTTACAAATTCTAAATTCAAACCCCACAATTACCTTTCTATGCCCTGAACTGAGTGAGCAGGAACTTCTAGATGATCTTGGCTCATAACTCTTTAAATAGGCAACTTGTAGGAAACAAGGGCGTTCTGGGGTTGTAAAAGGAGTACTGGACTTAGATTCAAGTTATAACCAGTCACTTACTTTGTGTATGGAATTTCTGGACAAATTGTTTAAATTCTTGAAGATTCAGTTTCTACATCAGAAAATGAGGGAATACCACCTCATGGTGGTGTTGTTTGAATTAAATTATATACATAAAATTTGTTAGAACCATATTTAGCATAAAGAAAAATTTAATATTGTTAAATCTAAAAAAATCATAAACTCCACTGGTTCTATTGGTGAATTGCCTTTTCTAAGATTTTACCTGTGATAAGTTAACTAGGTGGTGCTTAGCTGTGTACAAATATTTACTTTGCAGCTTTACTTTCTTAAGTCTCCGATGTGACTTGTGTCATTCCTTTGGACATAAACCTGCTTTGCATCTAGGGGATTCATATTTGGGAAGTTACTTGTATTGGGCATCCTTATTACTTGCTCTGCAGTTGGCAGTATCTGTGGATCTGGCTGGAAGCTCTGGAGAAAGAATTTTTCTGAGTAGGAATTGCTCTGCCATGCTGGATAGATTAAAATACATTTAATGTACCCTAACAAATTTAATAAAATTCACTATGTCTTTGCTTTTTTTTTTTTTTTAAAGAATTATTTTTATTTATTTAATTCCCCTCCCCTCCCCCGGTTGTCTGTTCTCTGTGTCTATTTGCTGCATCTTGTTTCTTTGTCCGCTTCTGTTGTCGTCAGCGGCATGGGAAGCGTGGGCAGCGCCATTCCTCGGCAGGCTGCTCCCTCCTTCGTGCTGGGCAGCTCTCCTTATGGGTGCACTCCTTGCGTGTGGGGCTCCCCTACGCGGGGGACACCCCTGTGTGGCAGGGCACTCCTTGCGCGCATCAGTACTGCGCATGGGCCAGCTCCACACGGGTCAAGGAGGCCCAGGGCTTGAACCGCGGACCTCCCATGTGGTAGACAGACGCCCTAACCACTGGGCCAAAGTCCGTTTCCTGTCTTTACTTTTAAAAAGACAGATTTCAGCAAATGTACCTTGTAGAATCCATGAAATATAGTATTTATCAATCTTCAAGTGTTTATTCTCTTTGGGAACTGAATATGCTGTGTGATTAAAAATTTATAGCCCTCAATGCTTACATTAAAAAGGGAAAAAGCTAAAATTGAAGCTCTAACTGCATACCTGGAGAAATTAGAAAAAGAACAGTAAACTAATCCCACTCCAAGTTGAAGGAAAGAAATAGTAAAAATCAGAAGAAATAAATGAAATTGAGAACAACAGCAACAAAAAATAGAGAGAATCAACAAGACCAGAAGTGAAAGAAATAGTAAAAATCAGAACAGAAATAAATGAAATTGAGAACAACAGCAACAAAAAATAGAGAGAATCAACAAGACCAGAAGTTGGCTCTTTGAGAAGATCAGCAAAATTGACAAATCCTTAGCTACACTGACAAAGAAAAAAAGAGAAAAGGTGCAAATAAATAATATCAGAAATGAGAGGGAGGACATTACCACTGACCCCACAGAAATAAGAGAGTTCATAAGGAGATACTATGAAAAACTATGTGCCAAAAAACTAGACAATGTAGAAGTGATGAGCAAATTCCTAGAAACACACAAACCATCTAAATTGACCATAGAAGAAATAGAAGACCTCAACAAACCAATCACAAGTGAAGAGATTGAAACAGTCATCAAAAACATCCCACAGATGAAAAGCCCAGGACCAGATGGCTTCACACATAAATTTTACCAATCATTCAAAGATGATCTATTACCAATCTTGCTCAAGTTCTTCCAAGAAATGGAATAGGAAAGAGTGCTACCAAACTTATTCTATGAAGCCAATATCACCCTAATTCCAAAACCAAATAAAGATATTACAAAAAAAGACCAATATCTCTAATAAATATATATCTCTAATGAAGATGCAAAAATCTTCAACAAAATACTTGCAAACAGAATCCAACAGCACATTAAAAGAATTATATACCACAATCAAATGGATTTTATTCCAGGTATGCAACAGTGGTTCAACACAAGAAAAATCAATTAGTGTAATAAACCACATTGATAAATTGAAGAAAAAAATCAAATCATATGATCCTCTCCATTGATGCAGAAAAGGCATTTGACAAAATATAGCACTCTTTCTTGATAAACACTCCAAAAGATAGGACTAGAAGGAAGCTTTCTCAATATGGTAAAGTGTGTATATGAAAAACCTATAGCTCACATTGTACTCAATGGTGAAGCCTGAAAGCTTTCCCACTGAGATCAGGAATAAGACAAGGATGTCCACTGGCACCACTGCTATTCAATATTGTGCTAGAGGTTCTAGCTAGGGCAATTAGGCCAGATAAAGAAATGAAAGGAATCCAAATAAGAAAGGAAGAAATAAAACCTTCACTATTTGCTGATGACATGGTCCTACATCTAGAAAAATCCACAACAAAGTTATGAGAACTAATAGACAAGTTCAGCAGAGTGGTGGGCTATAAGATTAACACACAAAAATCAATAGTGCTTCTATACACTACTAATGTGCAATCTGAGGAAGAAATCAGAAAAAAACGTCCATTCGTAATAACCACTAAAACAATCAAATATTTAGGAATAAACTTAACCAACAACATAAAAGACTTGTATTCAGAAAACTACAAAACATTGTTAAAAGAAACTGAAGAAAACTTAAACAAATGGAAGGACAGTCCATGTTCATGGACTGGAGGACTAAATATCATTAAGATATCAATTCTACCCAAACTGATATACAGATTTAACCCAATTCCAATAAAAATCCCAACAGCCTTTTTTGCAGAAGTTGAAAAGATAATAATCAAATTTATTTGGAAGGGTAAGTGGTTTTGAATAGCTAAAAGAATTTTAATAAAGAAGAACAAACTTTGAGGACTCTCATTTCCAGACTTTAAAACATATTATTTAGCTACAGTGGTAGAAACGGCATGATAGTGTCATGAAGAAAGACACATTGACCAATAGAACTGAATTGAGAACTCAGAAATAGACTCCTACATCTACAGTCAAGAGATTTTTGACAAGGTGGTCAAGCCCTCCCAACTGGGCCAGAATAGTCTATTCAACAAATGGTGCTGGGAGAACTGGATATCCATATCCAAAAGAAAGAAAGAAGAGCCCTATCTCATACCATATACAAAAATTAACTCAAAATGGATAAAGGATCTAAATATAAAAGTGACAACTATAAATTGCTAGAAGGAAATGTAGGAAAACGTCTTAAAGATATTGAGGTAGGCAGTAGTTTCTAAAACCTTATACCCCAAGCATGAGCAACAAAAGAAAAAATTAGAGAAGTGTGACTTCCTCAAAATTCAAATGGTTTTGCACCTCAAAGGACTTTGTCAAAGTTTGAAAAAGGCAGCTGACTCAACGGAAGAAAATATTTGACAATCACATATCCAAAGAGATCATACAACTCAACAATAAAAAGACAAACAACCTGATTAATAAATGAGTAAAAGTCTTGAAAAGACAATTGTCCAAAGAAGAAATACAAATGGTGAAGAAATACATGAAAAAATATTCAACATCACTAGCGATTAGGGAAATGCAAATCAAAACGATACCTATTAGACTGCTATTAAAAAGATGGAAAACTGTAAATGTTGGAAAGGATGTGGAGATATAGGAATGTTTATTCACTGTTGGTGAGAATGTAGAGTGGAACACTGAGCAGGACTGTTTGGCAGTTCCTAAGGAAGATGAATAAAGACTTGCCACATAACTAGGCATATAACCAGAAGAACTGAGAGCAGAGACTCGAACAGACATCTGCACACCAGTGTTCATAGTAACAATATTCATGGTAGCCAAAAGTTGGAAACAACACAGGTGTCTATCAACTGATGAATGGATAAGCAAAGTTGTGGTATATTCACATGATGGAATATTATGCAGTGGTAAAAAGAAATGAAGTAGTAAAACATGTGACAACATGGATGGACCCGGAAGACATTATGTTGAGGGAAGCAGGCTAGACACAAAAGGACAAATATTGTATGATTGTACTATTATGAACTAAATATGTTGTGTAAACTCATGGAGTTAATAATTAGACTATAGGTCACTAGAAAATAGAATGAGGTTGGAGAACAGAGAACTGAGATTTAATCTGTGCAGAATTGGTAAAAATGTTGTTTGTAAATCATTGGAAATGAATAGAAATGGTGAACGCATATCATGGTGTTTGTAACTAGCAGTGCTATTGTGTGGGTATAACAGTGGTTGAAAGGAAAAGTCTAAAGTCATATACTACTAGAAGGAAAGCTAAAAACTGTAACATGGTACTGTATATGAAAGTAAAACTGATGTAAAATACGAATATGGGTGATGCTGCATATATGACTGCTTTTTACAAAACATAAATACAAATACACTAGAGAGAAGGAAAAAGAATAGCAACTATGTATGGCAAGGGAAACGCAGAGAGCTTGAGAGGTGATCCATTTTATTTGTTTTCTGTTTATTATTATTATTACTGGAATAATGAAAGTGCTCTAAGAATGATTGAAGTGATGATGCACTAATATGTGATTGCACTGAATGCCATTTATTGTACACTTTGGATGGATTTATATTTTATTAATATGTACCAATAAAATTGATTTGTTAAAAAAAATGCCTCTTCCCTTCTCATTGCTGCTCTAATGGGATGATTGGCACTCATAAGATGAGAAGATTTAAGAAACAAGCTTTGACAAATATTTTTGGATGCTTTTGTTAACAGAGTAGAAAAATTCATCTCATTTCCAAGGGACCTATTAAAGCTATATTAGGATAATTCCATTTTTTATCGAAGGACAATGTAATAACCCTTTCTATGAAATATAATTGAATGTAGTCATTCTATTGTGTTGGAAGATAGGACATGGCTTATAACAATTAAGTTATATATATGATGAAAATAGCAACTGTTTATATCCCCTTCATTTCTTCAAGATTTTTGCTACTGGCTTATTGCTTCTCAATCCAATACCATCATAACTGCTGGTGATTTTCATAACCTCATAGATGATTCTTCCACTCTGGCAATTCTTGGTTCCTTGACCTGTTCTCCTCCAAAGATAGTGTTTCCCACTTGACTGCAACCACTCACTCCCTCCGAGGGTCACATTCCAAAACTTCTCATTAACCAAAATTTTGGCCTTTCCAAAATCCCAATTTCACGTATTCTATTTACTAACCACTAGTTTTTTGGTTCAATTTGTCCAATATCTTGATGCAATAGTACTTCAATCCAATGACTTAACATCCATTGAGTTTGCACTTGCCTTTACCCATCTCATGTCTTCACTTCTGTCCCTAAACAGCTTAAATTTCATTTTCTATCAATAAAATAATCTCCTTCCTCAATTTCATTCATCCTTAACTTTCTCACTTATTTATGAAAGGGTTGGTATAGTAGACATGAGATGTGCTGCTCAGATTCTCATGCAGGGGAGGTGGAACCCTTCTTGCTCAGTGGTTAGCTGGTAGCCAACAGCTTTTTACACCTTTGGGTCTGCTGTTAACTTGGAATAGATCCAGCCTGTGACTGCACAAGGCATCGATGGTACAAATTCTAGCCTTTTCTGCCCAATACAGGACTTCTCTAATGGGCCATCTTTGCTCCAGAGCTTCCTGTTCTGCTAGTTTCCTGTCACCTTTGCCAGTTTGCAACATGGTCTGCCAGCTCCCAATTCCCAACTTTGCTTCCTCACTTTTCCTTTCAGAGGCATTAATCTCCACTAAACTTTTTACATTCCTAATGCCATCTCAACATCTGCTTCCCGGAGGACCCAGCTGGCACAGCTGGCAAAGGTACAACCCTGCCTAAACATCTCTCTGCTGATTCTGTACTTACACCTGGGCATTGCTGTCTGGCCTCATTTTAAATCTATGATCAAGTAGAGCAAATGGGCACTTTGTGCTGCCAGACAATCATACCAAATTTTCTCTTCCCCCCTCATCCAGAAACCATTATTTTATAGCCTCTATTTTTGCCTCCCCATCTATATACTGATAACTCTGAATTTGTATCTCTAGCCCAGACTTTACTTCTAAACAGACTTATTTATCTAAGTGTCTATTTACCATCCCCATTTGAATGTTTAAAAGGCCCCTTGAACAGTTCCAAAATAGGACTCCTAACTATCCTGCTCCAAACTTGCTCCTCTAGTAGTTTCTCCCCAACTCAGTTAATGGTGATGTCACCATTTCAATTGATTATGCCCAAGTACACCATAATCATCCTTGGTGGCTACTTTTTCATTTAATTTACATCCACCCTACTAGTAAATGGAAAGTGCCCTGTATTTTATTATTTATTTGATTTATTGCTTTTCTCTCACATTAGACTATAAGCTCAATGAGTATAGGAATTTTTGCCTCCTTTTTTAACTGTTCTATTTCCCATGAATAATATACCTTCATAGATTAAGTGCTTAAAAATATCTGCTGGATCTTTAAAAAAATGAATTAATTATATGTGTGTTATATGTTTCCAGCATCCTTGTAGGAATTGTAGGAAGTAAAAGAAAATAAATGCATATCTAGGTTATGCCCCTGGTCCTTTAATTACCTAGTGAGAAAACTTTACACTGCCTTGCAATTACAAGTGAATTTATAGTTTATTATAGCCCCTACTAATACGGGTTTGGAAGTTGTAAGTATGTTGGAATTACAGATATTTTATCCACCTTTTATACCACAAGTGGCACTTAGTCTTTGATGTCATGCCTTTTTAGCACTTGGTAATATTTAATTCAACCTTTAATTTATGTTTTGTCATGATTGTTTAATAGCTTCATGTGGTTAATTCTCATTTTCAAAACAATAACATAACTGTCTAGTTGAAATCAAGACTGTGTTACTTAATCTAGACCAAGGGATGTTGCAGGCATCCAGAATCTTGAGTATTTGAGTTAATTAAAGTGATTTTCTGTAGAAGCAAACTCTGATTAAAGCAGAAGGTCTAAATAATTAGCTTTCAGCATGGAAATTTAAATAGGAAAACAACTCATGAATTTCCTTATTGCCCTATTGCCATTTATAAGATTATGTCTTCCAGCTTTATCTCCAGCCCAGGTCTCTCCTGAGTACTTGATTCAGACTCATATACTCCTCTACCTACTGGATATTTCCACCTGGTGGTCCCATTGACATCTCAAACTCATAGTCTAGCTCCACAATCCTGTAGTTTTCTTTATTTCTTGTTTCAGTGAAGGATACCACCATCTACTAAGTGGTTTAAGACAGAAACTTGGGAGCCCTCTCTATGCATTTGGTACTATGCTAGATAGTGAGATTACAAAGTTGATTAAGATACCCATCCTGTCATTGAGTAGGTCGCATCTAATAAGAAACATTAACACAAAATTGTAATTTCACTTTGTTGTGGGAAGTAGTAAAAATGCTGCAGAAAAAGGACTTTTAGATTAGATTGAGAATTTCCTGAAAATTTTCCTTTCTGGGTATTAAAGGATGACTTTTGAAGTTGAAGGAAAATAGGAAGAATATACCAAACAGAGAGAACAATGAAAACAAGGACATAGACAAATTACAACAATTAAAGGTTGAAGTGCAGTGTGGGTCATTTATATAACAAGCAATAAATATAAGGCATAAGGAAGTGAGGAAGGGATATGAAGTTGAATGGGTATTTATGGATAAGGCCATAGTAGGCTTTGTAAACCTAATACTAAGAGGCTGTGGGCAATGGGAAACTGTGATGGTTAAGTTCCCTTGTCACCTTAGCTAGGTTATGATATCTAGTTGTTTGGTCAAGCAAACACTGGCCTGTTTGTTACTGTGAGTATATTTCATGGATTTAAATCATTAGTCAGTTGATTTCATCGCAGGGCTGATTACATCTACAATCAACAAAGGAGATTGCCTTCAGCAATGATAAGTCTCCTCATCCAATCAGTTGAAGGCCTTAAAGGCAGAAGTGATGATTTTGGTAGTCAGAAGAATTTCTGTCTTTACTTCAGCAAGCCAGCTTTTCCTAATTCCTCAAAACCTTTATCAGAGTTCTTAACTTGTGACCTGCCCTAATGCATTCAGTTTTGCCAATCCCTGCATTCATGTGAACCAATTCTTATAATAAACCTCTTAATATTTGCATATATATGTGTATATACATACATTTTACTCATTCTGTTTCTCTGGAAAACCCTAAATAAAAGAAAGTTGAAAGAAACAACAACAACAACAAAAATAAAAACATTGTGAAGAATGGAACCCTAGGAGAAAATCAGGATTTGGATAGAATAGATGCCCATGAAAGAATTTCTATATTGCTGGTGCACTAACTAAAATTTGAATGGGAAACTAAGTCTTACCAGCACAAGCTACAACCAGTTTGGGACCAATGTAGCTAGTGGTATAACTTATTAGCTAAGGTTTTAAGTGTGGATGGTCCTAAAGAGAATAAACTGTGAATGAAGCATTTTTCCTGTGCACTTATTAGAAGAGAACATTAAGCAGAGTAATGAATGGCTTGGTTGAACCACTGGAAAAACTTGTGTGTTGCCTAGTTTTTCAGGTTAAAAACCTGTCTGTCCTGTAGATAGAGAACCTTGATATCTTAATTTTCATATTTGCCAGATCTAAATAGTATGATATGAAACTCCTAGCTTGGAATTAGTCTGGTGTCAATGGGAAATTTGTAGAAAATAGTCAAATAAGGGTGAGAGATAATTGAAACTTTTAATCCATTATTATTATAACAATACAATTGAAAGTTAATTTTATGCTTGATACCCATTTATTTTGAATTCTGAGCCTTGAAAAACAGTTACCCCATTCAAAACCTTTGATCTAAAAGACAACAGAAAAGGACAAAATAATATACAGGACAATTCAAATTTTAGAAAAAAATTTAAAACAAATATCACTGACTTCATGTCAACAGCTGCAGTGATAGGTACTTCAGAAATCACAAAACAACAAACAAAAAAGCACAGCACTAAAATTAGGAATATTTTATGAAGAAATCCATTTTAAAAAATTTTATCTTTAATCAGGGAAACAACACTTAAGTACATGGTTCAGACACTTCAGAAATGAGTTTGAGTAAGGCTTAAAGCTTTCCTTGTTTTTAAAGTGCTTATATAACTTGATGACAACATCTGTATTCATGACCTTTCTTTCTACTACCCTGTAGGATTAAGATCAGAACAGTGGCAGAAATCATTTGTAAGGCAAACGCCTAGTTCTTAAGATTTCAACTGTGCATTTGTTCTCCTGATAGCCTTCCCCAAAATTGCCATGAGAGCTACCAGTAAAGAAAGGGTCAGTATTAATTACAGCAGGTTTAGCTTTCCTGCATATTGCATGAGACATGAGGATAATAATAGTCTCCTACCTTTGTACTTTTGCATTATGTTAATGAGCGTCAGAAAGGCAATGTGCCAGGAAGACTACACAGTCCTCTACTTCTGCCCAAGGTATCTGCGGTTTAATCCAAAATGTCTATGTTTAAATTTCAAATCCCAGAAGAGACCCCAATGAGTATACTCCATCTTATGAAACACTTCATTGTGCCAGCAAGTGGATTTTCATGCTGTGGAACAGTCGGACGCATTCCAGTTCTACAGCAAGTGTTCCTTAAAGAGATGCTTCTGTACTTTGCTTCCTCACTGTATATAGCTTTGGCAATGGTCCAGTGAGACTGAGAAAATACTCTCGAATTAGGCACAGACTGGTGATAATTGCTAATTATTGAATATCAGTGGATGAGAAAAGAAAAATCCATGGAATGGCAAATAGATGGCATGTAAAAGTGCCAACCTCACTGTCGATAGTATTCAATCCATCAATCTTTATAAACAAAGGACAAATTCAATTAGGCTAAGTAGATGGTTATTTAACAATAGTCAATAAAATATTTCATTACTGTATAGTAAATAAATCTTATATTTAACCACAGCTTAGTATATTCCAATTTTAATACAAGGGCAGTTTGTTTTCATAGCTTGTTCTAAACAGCACTTTAAAATGTTGACACTTCTATTGTGTATTTAATGAATTCATATCAAATATGCATGGCAAATAAATACTATGTTCCTGGTAAACTTTTATGTCTTCCCCCCTCTCTTGATCTTTTCGAGTAAAGTAACATACTTTTCACAGTATATTTCTTCTCTCATAAAAATGCATATAATAACATTGTAACTAAATCTTATTTCAATATTTTTGCAAGACCGGCAAGAGAAATCTAGATCATTGTAAGTGCAGACTTGCTGTTGTTTGAAAATGCAGCTTTGAGATCTACCTCAGTTGGCCCCTGAGCAGCCAGCCCGTTGAGGTGTACCTTTTCTCACCAAAAAGATTATGGCTTTCAGAAAGTCTTTAATCTGCTGCCCATATGTAAAAACATTGTGGCAATGCATATAATGTTGCTAATAAGACTCGGGGCTGGCAGAGAAGACTGCTTTAGATATAAAGGCATATAGAAAATGGTGCTTCAGTGTCACTCTGTTTCACAGGATCAGAGCAAGGTATTGTTAATTTCTCCCAAGAACAAAATAAGGAATATTAGAGACCTGTAATTAGGGTGGGTGTCTGTGCCATCACTACCCATGAGATTGTTACAAAATGGTATTACAAGTGACTGGGTTTCAGAGACTTGAAGGGGTCAAATAATTGGCAGGTCCCTAAAACTCCTATTTATTTCATTACTTAAAGCACAAGTAAAGACTCAACAGTGGAATGAAATAGATGAATGCATGCACAGTCAGTGTACTGCCTACTGATTTCTCACAAAGTAGTATTCAATTGTGAGTATTGCCACTAGTGAGTGTCACTTTCACTGAGGGAGCAGAGGATGGCAATTCTCTCACCAGGCTTTTATAACTGGCATGTGGCTCAGATCCACAAAGAGCAACATGGTGATTTCCTCCTTTCTCTGCAGACAAATATAAAGATAGAAACTGCTATGCAGTATTTGTCTAGCCCAGAGACAGAGTGTGTGAGATCTGTAAGGGTTTTCCTGGTAATTACATTTTGTAAAGGATATGAATCCTTCTATTTATATTTGGTAACTTTGTGACCAGAAATAACAAATGTTTGATTCTTTAGCTCAATGGACTTTGAAATAAATGCTTATTTTTGTTCATCTCCAGCTTTGGGTATTTTTTGAAATGCCGCTTTAAAGCTAGCCTTCCTTGTAATTCACTATGGGATGTCTTTATACACCGCTGACAGTAATACAACTCATTTTGGGTGATTAACTTAACCCCCAGTATTGCAAGTGTCGTGCTGCATTAGCATATCTTTCAAGGAATAGTTGCAGTGTGAGAAAATTGCCTGTAGGATTATTTGCAACTAGGAACCTGTGAAATGTAAAATAAAATTGAGGACTATAAAGTAAAACATCAAAGCTACCTAAAATATTAATAGCCAGCACTCTAAAAAGTAATTTAGAAGATTGCATGCGGTAGTGAAAATTACTAATTTAAAAACGGAGTTAAAAAAAACAAACAAGCAGGAGTTTAGAACAAACAATGAACAATAGAAATTCATTTTGTTCATACATTCATACTATAAAAAGTCAAGAGATAGTGAAACCTTATCAGTTGAGAGGGTCCAAAGTTCAATATTTGACCATCCTAAACTGAAAAATAAATATGAAAGCAAAGCTGACATTCTCCTCCACTTCAAAATTGAAGGAGAAATATAAGGTCCCCTCAGCAAAAAAGTGTGACTGATCCAAAAGAGCATTTTCATCACCGCCCCCCCCCGGAATTTTGTCTCATTGAACAATACTCTTTCTTTCTGCCTGTGGCCCAGCATTCTTTTGATTGCCTATTTCTTAGGCATTTTCCAGGTTCAAAGCCAATCCTTGAGCATGCTATCATTCTCCCTGCCAATCCTTGAGCATGCTATCATTCTCCCTAAACTTTTGTTTTGAAAGTTTCTACTCTCTCTTAGAGAGGAGAATTGGTTTTATAGGCACATTGTATGCCTTTTTTTTTTTAAAGATTGATTTATTTATTTCTCTCCTCTTCCCCCTGCCCTGCCCCAGTTGTCTGTTCTCTGTGTCTATTTGCTGTGTGTTCTTCTTTGTCCGCATCTGTTGTCAGCGGCACAAAATCTGTGTTTCTTTTTTGTTGAGTCATCTTGTTGTGTCAGCTCTCCGCGTGTGTGGTACCATTCCTGGGCAGGCTGAACTTTCTTTTGTGCTGGGCAGCTCTCCTTACGGAGCGCACTCCTTGTGTGTGGGGCTCCCCTATGTGGGGACACCCCTGTGTGGCAGGGTACTCCTTGCGCACATCAGCACTGCGCATGGGGCCAGCTGCACACGGGTCAAGGAGGCCCGGGGTTTAAAACACAGACCTCCCATGTAGTAGATGGATGCCCTAGCCACTGGGCCAAGTCCTTTTGCTACAATGTATGCCTTTTGTAGTCACTCACATCAGGGTTCCAATCTTGCCCCCGCCACTCACTCATTATAAGAAAAATGAAAATTAAGCATTTAGTATAGACACTGAAACTATGCTATGTCATCACATCATCCTAAGTACTTTATTCCTTGGATGTTTCTAATGAAAAGTTTATGCATATGGGAAAGGTTTGGCAAATTTTCTATACTCAAATCTGTTTTAAGACTTTTGCTTTCAATCAAGATGAGTAACTGGATCGTTTTACCCTCCCCCCTGAAACAACAAAAATATTTGAAACCACAGTTTTCAAGACATTAGGAAATGAAGGACAGTGATTGCTAAATAAGAAAACAAATGAGGTAAGTCCTACAAGTATTCCTACTTATTGCCTTAAGAGTTTCTAGGCTTCAGTGCATGGAAGATGAAACTAGGTATTGTCCAACAAATTTGAATTGAGAAGGAAAAGAGCATGGTGGCTATAGTTCATATTGGAGAGTTACGTAGAGAAGTAAACAGAGAAAAAAAACAAACAAACAAACTCCAGGTATCTGCAAAGAGTCCTTGAGTAACCAGCAGAGTACTGTTCAGCAAGTATGTGTGAAGTGACTATACAAGGCCATACAAAGAACTGCCTGATAGGATTAGAAGCAAAAGCCCTCTGAGAGCTCACACAGGGCCAAGAGTAGCTTCTATTCCCCAGCCAGACTGGAGGAATATTATAATTCACAGACAACGGGGTAGAGGACTCAAATGGGTGTTTCCTCAGTAGAAGGGGAAAATTACACTACTTAATGTTATTCTACTTCAACCTAAAAAAACCTTAAAATCAAGGCCGAAAAACATCAAGCTGTTTCCAAATAACTTAACTGAGTCCCAGAGGAAAGCTCAAAAATTTTAAGGGAATGCAGAGATAACCAGCACACAACAAAGTAAAATTCACAACCTCTGGATTGCAATCAACAAATTACCAGGCATGAAAGGAAACAGGAAAGTAAATTAATCAAATAAAACCAACTCAGAAGTAAATGTTAAAATTAGCAGACAAGGGCATTAAACAGCTATTATAACTATATTCCACACATTCAAGGACCTAAAAGAAAGATTGTAGATGTTATGTAGAGTCATGGAAAATATTAAGAACAAAATTAAACTAAAGATTAAAAACTACAATGTCTGAGATGAAAAATACATTGGATGGGATTAATGACAGATGAGATCTTGCATAAGAAAATATTAGTGAATTTTAAGATAAAGCAATGAACACTATCCAAAATGAAAGAAAGAGAAGAAAAAACTAAAAAAAAAAAATTAAACAAAGCATCAGTGAACTGCGGGACAACTTTGGGCAACTTCGTGTATGTATAATTGGAGCGCCTGAAGCAGAAGAGAGAGAGGAGGAGAGTGAGAAAAAATACTTGAAGAAATAATGTCAAAATTTTCTAAATTTGATGAAAATGATACACCCACAGATTGAAGACCACAATGAACCCCAAGTAGAAAACCATACCAAGGCTATAATAATCTGTTTACTCAAAATAAATTGTTAAAAAGAAAACCTTAAAAGTAGCCAGATAAAAAGACATGGCCTTCAGAGGTACAACATCAAGAATGACTGTAGAGGGTGGGGGGTATATGAGTACATTACATTAAAAAAATAAAGACAAAATAAATTTAAAAAAATGACTGTAGATATCTTTCATTACAAACAGTGCAAGTAAGAAAAGAGTGGAGCACCATTTTGACTGTATTAAGAGAAGAGAATCTGTCAACCTGGAATTCTATTATCAATCCAGCTTTTATTTCAGCTTAAAAATGGAGAAAGCTGGAAAGAACTTTTCAACAAGGAAAATGACAGGCAAATGCTAAAATAATGACTTTTCTTGAGCCCACCAAAGGATTGAGATTGCAGGGTGCATTGGCTGGAGTAAAATACCATAAATTGGTTGGTTTTTATAAAGGGTGTTTATTTGGAGTAAGAGCTTACAGATACCAGGCCATAAGCATAAGTTAACTTCCCTTACCAAAGTCTATTTTCACATATTGGAGCAAGATGGCTGCCTATGGCTGCAAGGGTTCAGGCTTCCTGGGTTCCTCCCTTCCAGGGTCTTTTTGCTTCTTTCTGGATTCAGGGTTCCTCTGTTCCCCTTCCCAGGGCTTGCTTCTTTCTGGGCTCAGTGTTCCTCTCTTCCTGGAGTTTGCTTCTCTTTCTTCTGTGAGCTTACTTCCCAGGGCTCCACTTAAGGCTTCAACATCAAACTCCAACATCAAAACTCCAACATCAAAAGCCCTCAACTCTGTACTTTTCCATGCCTTTTATCTGTCCCCACCTCTTGGTGGGAGGGGACTCAATGCCGTAATGACATGGCCCAATCAAAGCCCTAATCATAACTTAATCATACCCAGGTAGAGACCAGATTACAAACATAATGCAATATCTATTTTTGGAATTCAAAACCATATCAAACTGCTACACAGGGCCACCTAAAATCTTAGGAAATTTGACAAATTCAGAGAGAAACAGGATCCCAGAATTTGCTCATCGGGGGTAGACACACCTCACTGCTATAAATACAGTTAAAAATTAACAAATTACAGAAGGCAGAATGTGGGCTGACAGAGAATGGAAAGCCCCTGGGACTGCAGTTATAACAACATTCTCACCCTCTTACAGGCTTTTCCTCCATTAAACTCACAAGGCATTATTGGTGATGATGGTGGAGAATCCAGAGATAGGTTTTCTAACGGTGTTGGCTGGGGGAGGGGAAGCACAGACACTACCAAAATTTTACACCAGAACCATTTTTTCTACCTCTCTTCAGATCAAAAGACTTATTTTGTAAGGTGTATGTGTGTGGAGGGGAAGAGCAACAACAAAAAATGTTGCTTAAGGGCACTGTTGAAATTACAGTTTGGGAAAGGGAATTTTTTTAAAAAAGCACTACTAATGGGGGAGAAACAGGAATACCCTTCAGGTCAACAGTGGGAATACTTGTGAAGGATAATTCCACCCCCCCACCAACCCCACCTCCGCCCCACTCCCTGACTCACAGACTCTGCATCTGCCTAAGACTGAGGCTTAATCAGAGCAGTAGAGACTACCCCTCCTCCTTTCATCACCAATAGATTAGCAAGTGGTAAGTAAAAATAATAGTGAAGGCGGCGGACTTGGCCCAGTGGTTAGGGAGTCCGCTGTTCAACCCTGGGCCTCCTTGACCCATGTGGAGCTGGCCCATGCGCAATACTGATATGCTCAAGGAGTGTCATGCCATGCTGGGGTGTCCCCCACATAGGGGAGCCCAACACGCAAGGAGTGCGCCCCATAAGGGCAGCCGCCCAGCACAAAAGAAAGTGCAGCCTGCCCAGGAATGATGCCGCACACATGGAGAGCTGACACAAGATGATGTAACAAAAAGAAACACAGATTCCTGTGCCGCTGACAATAACAGAAGCGGACAAAGAAGAAGACGCAGCAAATAGACACAGAGAACAGACAACAGGGGTGGGGGGGAAGGGGAGAGAAATAAATAAATAAATAAATCTTAAAAAAAATAACAGTGAAGAACAGCTGGGAGAGATGCAAGAAACAGATTCTTTCTGGGGAGCAGTGTCTTTGGGAAATGACAAAAACCAAAGGGAGAGAATAAACTGAAAAAAAAAAAAAATAACCTCTGGTTCCTAGCTCATACTCCAAACCCAAGATTTCAGTAGAGGAATTTTAAGCCTGTGGTGAGCTGATGCTAACATTAACAGGGACAAGTCTCAAACCCAGCACAACTCTGGACACAAGATAAACCCCACACTCCTGGGCTATCAGAAAAAGGGTGAGCTCATCTCCAAGCATAAAAGTATTTACCTCTATATTTACTCTACTACATGAGGTGTCTGACTTTCAACCAAAAATAAAACAATAAAAAAAGGAAATGACACTCCAAAGAGATAAAGCAAGCATAAAATCCAGATTCAGTTATGACACCTGTTAGTATCAGGTATAAGGAATGCCTTTTATGGGCTGTAGACTTAACACACTCAAGGAAAGAATCAGTGAACTTGAAGAGAGATCAATAGATAGGATAAACAAAACAAAAGGAGTGGAGATGGAATTTGGGAAAAAAGAATGCTGTCAACCCAGATTTCTATGCCCTGCAAAAATATCTTCTGAAAGTGAAAGAGAAATAAATTCTCAAACAAAAAGCAATAAAAAAATTGAAGGAATTGATTTCAAGCAGAACTACTCCACAAGCATTTCTAAGGATGTTTTCAGGCAGAAGGAATATGCTATCAATCAGAAGAATATGCTATCAATCAGAAGAAGTGAGGAGTGTTGAAAAGGAATAAAGTAAAATAAAATTTATTTGTTCTTATAATTAATAACTCTGAAAGATATCTGTCTAAAGCAAAAGTAGTTGCCATGTAATATGTGTTTAGAACATATGTAAAAACATGACAATAGTACAAAGGATGTGAGGAATGAATTGGGAATACACTCCTACAATCCTAACACTTCAATGAAGTGTTACATTATTTGAAAGCAGGCTTATTTTGTTTAAAAATATATATTAAAAAACCATATCACAATAACTGCAGAATTAAAAAGGGTAAAATAATAATTCAATATAAGAGAGAAAATAGAATCATCCCTGGTACACTATTAAAAAAATGGAATCATAAAAACTGATTAGCCCAATGGAGAACATAAAGGTAGAAAAAAGAAACATAGAACAATTGGATCCAGTGTTCTATGCCTCAGTTATTTATCCAAACAAAATGAAAGCATATGTTGAAACAAATATTTGTATACTAATATTCACAGCTGCTTTATTACAAGAGCAAAAAACTGGAGGTAACACAAACATCCATCAACAGTTGAATAGATAAGCAAATTGTGATAAATCCTGGCAATGGAATATTATTCAGTAACCAAAAGGAGTTAACTATTGATACATAGAACAACATGGATGAATCTCAAAATAATCATAATGAGAGAAGCCAGTCAAAAAGGAATGTGTTTTTATTTATATAAAATTCAAGAAAAGGCAAACTAATCTATTGTGAAAAAAATAGATTATTGGTTACTTAGGAACAGGGGTGGACCTACTTGGACAGGGTATGGGAGTTTATAATGTGGCAGGAGGAAACTTTTGTAGGTGATGGATAGGTTTACCTTGATATGATAGTTTCATGACTCTAGGTCAAAACAGGAAAACTGTTCCAATTAAATATGTGCAGTTTGTTGTTTCCATTACACCTCAATAAATCTGTTCAGAAAATATGCTTTAGGTGGTAAGCATACATTCTGCTTATAAGAACTGTAATTTAAATTTCCTTTCAATTTTACTACACTTATATAAATTTGTTCTCCTGCTTTTCTGATGCAGGATTAGAATATCCTGCAAAACTTGTGATCCAAAAATATTACAAGGCTTGCACAAAATCATCCACAATTTAGTAGTACCCAAAAGTCTGAATTTCTAGTCTTCTATTTCCTTCTGGCACTCTTTATACCAAGTCATTAGGTGGCAAGTTGCTCACCAAATCCCTTTCCACTCCTTCCTGGACACACAGCTCATCTATATTTCCTATCTGCTCTTACAGTAAAATGTGATCATGTGAATGAGCTCTAGCCAATGGCATTGTTAGCAGAAATGATAAGCACAACTTCCAGATCTGATCCTTGAACACCTCTTGTACCTCACCCTCCTTCCCTTTCCCCATTGTCTGGCTGAATGAAGACTCCTCTGAGACTCTGGAGGAAGGCAGAGTCACTATATCAAAAATCCTTTGTCTTTAATTCGAGAAGTGGAAAACTGCCTGCTAACCAGGGGCAGTGGAATTACACTGTTAATGTTAGTCATGAATTAAATTTTATTGTGTTAAACCATGAAATTTGGCAGTTGGTTTGTTACAGTATCCATATCATAGCAAACATACATTGTTAATTTTATCAGCATTAATGGAGGCAATAAGGATAATCCTTAAAATGGCAGTATCTGCTCTTGAATAATTTTTCTCAAGCTGTTTTTCACATATGCTACTAAGGTGCCAGAGTCACAATAGATATTTAATACTTTTCTACTCTCTTGACTTAATTTTTTTTTTTTGCCCTTTTCTTCTTGAAATACAGCAACAAAGAAAGAAGATATACTTTTACTTGTTTCAATTAGCATTTATTTACGCTGAAATTAAAGAGTAAGTTTTAGAAGTTCTATCACTAAAGTTGTCTCACAGTAGCTTTCTCTATTCTTGGTAAGAATAAGAATCATATCACGTTATTGAGAGAAATAATTACTATTGAAATAGAGTGCACATAAGGATTTGTAGTTTCTTTCAGAAAACTTATTCACACTTTTGATCAACATTCCATTATACAATTCCAAATTATGTTTTCAAAAACAAATCACAAAACAGAATATTCTTCTTTAGTGCAAAATTATCTTGTAAAAGGATTATTTTTATGAATAGCAATATTTCATTTCAATTTGTGGGTGTTATTTCTAAAAAACTAATAAGAGGTTCTATTTCTCTATAGGCTTTAATAAAATAAACTTGACTACACGAGTGCAAAGGAATATAGCCATTTGGTTCTACAGTCCAACTAACTGGTAATTGTTAAAAGGGCTACCCCATGGTGTTCCGTTTCTGGGTAGACTCAGTAGCTGTAATATCACCTTCACTAGGTACTCACTTTACCTTGCATGTGGCATAACCACAGGCCCTAAATTCAACACGCACCCCAGAGGAGGGAAAAAGGAGTCTTCTCAAATTGACAGAAATAGCCTTTCTAGAGAAATTACTGCAATCATAGCAGAATTGCTATTTCTCTAAGGAATAAAAAAGGAATGTGTGTGGATAGTTGGGAGTCTGTGGAGTTAAGAGTGGGAGATGCAAAAGGGCTGCTCCAAAATATAGGAAAGCTCTTCCTTTGTAGCACACTGTTGAATCATGCCCTCACTTGCCAAGTATAGGTGGCTCTGGAAAAAATGTAAGCTAACACAATTCGGAGGGTAGCTTTACCTGAGGGCTGTGTATTTTACACACTGAGGTCACAGTTGTTCAATATACGCATTGAGGTATTCTTGATGAATGTCTGTCCTTAATACCCTGCCTATTTATTAGAGATATCTATAAACTGCAGAAGGAGGCACATGTTTAATAACACAGCACTTCATTCCATAAATGCTAAAAGGGAAATCTTCATCCAAAGAGTGGAGAGCTTAAGAAAGTACTTGAATACACTGGGAATAGCCCAAAGAGAGGCTGAATAGAGAGCCTTGAGGCAGTCCACAGGTCACAGACCTTCAGAGAAGTGAGGAGTCACTTAAAACCATCTTCTATACCTTATTCAAAATATATCAATGGACTTAATGCGAATAAATCAACTCCATTCTTCTTTCTTGAAAGATCATAAATAGAAAATCAAAGAGTAAAATCAGAGGGCTAAAAAGGACTTAGAGAAGTCACAGAGTTCACCTGCTTGCCTTCCAGCATAGGATGGCATCTAAGTCTAACAAGATAGGCGATGAATATTCTTAAAGGTAGCTAACAGTTCACGTTGTTCATGTGGCTGTCCAACTACCATTTATTAAAAGAAAGAGGCCTTTCTTTTCTTTCTTTTTTTTTCATTGATACCCATCACAGAACCACTCTAACTAAAATAAATGTTAAATATCAGAAACCACCAATGCTGTTACAGAAGTTTATATTTCCACAACTTCTCAGTAATATTAGGCAATGTGATTTAGAATTGTGACTTTTAAATCACTTATTTATGGATTTATGGGATGGATTTTTTTCCTTTTCTTTCTTTTTTTTACATTAGCACTACATTTACAATAGCAAAATGTCTTTTTATTGGTTTATTTTCAATTTAACATATCAGAGATTTACAAAAAAGAAAAAAGCTTCTTTCGACAGGTCAAGAAATCTGAAGCAGTTCCTAGGGCAGCAGCTGTTATTAACTTGTGTCTCATTCCAGGTAGAGCATCACAAAACACGTTTCTTGGATCTCTGCCTCATCTTTCTTCTCTCGTTTCAGCCTACGCATCCGCTTCTTCCACCAATTTGCCCTCCTGAGTCCAAGTGCCACGAGGTGGGTTCACCGTCCAGCGCCCACACAGACCCAACTACTCAAGAACACAAAACACCTCAGCTAATGAGAGGAAAAAAGCAGTTTTTTTTCTTAACCTCTCCCCCTTCCACTTTTTTTTTTTTTTTTTTTGCCTTTACTTACCTCCCTAATCACCAGCACTTATAGCTGGGCTCTTTAAAACAAAAATTTTTTTTTCCTACGTTTCTTTTCTCTCTCTCTCTCTTAATAGGGTCAAGAGTTGGAATTAGGAAAATTTGGTATAATGGAGAGAACCTTGCACAGGAGTCAAGAGACCCAAATTCTATTCTTTGCTGCAACATGTATTTTGAGGTCTTGGGAAATTCATTTAACCTCTCTGAGGGAGATGGAATGACCTCAGAAATCACTTTAATTATGCCAAAGGCTATTTGTTGAATACCTATTGTGTGCCAGTCTCTTTGCAAATATGCAACAGCAACTCTCCAAGGGTTGCGAGCAAGTGGCACTGTGGGATTCAAATGCTTGCTTTATTGACTGCAGTACCTCCCAACCTTATTGTTAGCCTGGGAATGGAAGGTGCTATGTTAAGAGCATCTCAGAATAGAAAAAGTTTTGTCTTTGAATAATACCATTTCTACCATGAAACAAAATCATCAAAAACAAAGAAACTGTTTATTTCCTGTTCCAATCCCTCAGGTACAGAAGACTGAGGTCTACTGAAAACCAGATTTACGTGGCTTTGAAAATGCTAAGATAGTGGAAATGACAGAAAAGGAGTTGTAGAAAGTCTTTATTGCTTTCCTAGCTTTGTTGTGTTTAAATTGGATGTCTTATATAGATAGCATAAACTTGTTAGGCTGTCCCACGATTTTTGATGGCACTGAACAGTAGCTGAAGTCAATGGATTTCAACTGAGGGCAATTTTTCCCCACCTCCCCTCCCCCAGGGACATTTGGCAGTGTTTGGAGACATTTTTGATGACCACATTTGGAGTGTGAGTGTGCTATTAGCATGTAATGAGTAGAGGCCAGGAATGCTGCTATATATAGTACAATGAAAAGGTTAGTCCCATACAACAAAAAATTATCTGTTCCAAAATGTAAAAAATGCTAAGGCTGAGAAACTCTGCTTTAGTTAAAAACCTCTGTTTAGTGCCAACTTTGTGCCAAAGTTTTTGTGCTATTTGCTGGGGATGTAAAACAAATAAGACATAATCAGGGTCCCTGAGAGTTGTCTGTCAACTAACTGGAAGAGGGAGTAAACAGATAGTTTGGAGGTAGTGTGGTAGACGCTCTGATGGAAGCATGTGCAGAAATCACAGAAGGAACCAGTTGACCATTCTAGAAGAGTTAAGTAAAGTACCCAAAAGTGATTTGACCAGAGAACCAAGGTATAGGAAACAGCATAAGTAAACTCATTGAACTGTTAAAGAGCATAGTGTTTGGGAATCAGTTGTCATTGCTTGAGCTCCAGATATAGGCGAGGATGTGGAGGGACTTTTATCCACAAGGAGAGAGAGGCTTTTGGATACTACAGCAGCTGCATGCCATCAGATGTTAAACTTTCTACTGACTCTTACTTTCTGTGAGATAATGTAGCAAATGGCCCACAAAGGTTAGAGGGGTTGCTGTGGACATAGTTGGAACCAGATGGGCAGACTCCTGAGAAATGAACCCAGGAGGATAATAAAGGCACTTTTACAATCTAACCCAGCTGATTTGTCTCTCAAGGGTGCATTCTGATGAGCCATCCTGCTACCCAGAATTATCATCATCTCTAGGATTTGAACAGTTATGTCTGCAGTTCGAATTTAGATTGCAAGATTCACTTTAACTCAGGTCAAAAGCTGACCTGAATTTAGGAGTTTAGGAGTTATACAACCAGAAAAAGAAAAGGCTGGCAGAATTCTATCGTCACGCAACGCAATGTTGAATACTTTGGATCCAAAGTCTTTCATACCCTTCTCTCCCTCCCAATCCAGGGAAGATTACTCTTGCATCAGTTCCTTTTATGCTAACAAAAGTCCTGATAACCATAGTACTGATATGTTCTTTGAGATACCCTTTCTTCAAAGCTATCCTGGACTACACAATAAGTTCCAAAATTATTGGAACCTTTCACAAGTTGTGAAATCAATCTCTTTTAATGATGGTATGTTAGAATAAGTTTTATTCTACAACCAGGAATAAGAATAAAGCATTTGAAAATGAATTTCAGATAGTTCATGTAGCAAAGAAGTAGAAGCCCAGTTGGACTCCTTCATTGTTATCACAGCAGCATAAATGTTGTTAAAAGTGCAGACTGCTACCTCAGTTGACCTCCATCTTGTATGCATGTTTACCTCAGGCTCAGCAGAGATGTGAATAGCAAGAAAGAATAATGTAAGGTCAAGAGGTATCTGGATCTTCTCTTAGAATCCTACAGCCATTTGTACTTGCCCAAATATTGACGTATTGTGCCAGTCTGGCTTCAAGGCTTATAATGAAAATAAGACTGTCTACTTGTCCAAAAGTATAAATAAGTAAATAAACAATCTGAGGAAAAGGAAAGAAGGAAGGAAGGAAGGAAGGAAGGAAGGAAGGAAGGAAGGAAGGAAGGAAGGAAGGAAGGAAGGAAGGAAGGAAGGAAAGAAGGAAGGAAAATCGCAGCCTCAATCCTACCTTCTCAGAATTCTAATGAACCCAGCTCTAGGCCTGGGTTTCTGCTTTAGGAGCCAATCTAAGTTGTGGTTCTCATTGCCATCTTCTGCTACATGTTGGGAGAGGGTTTTTTGTTTTTTGTTTTAATTTTTCTTGGACTTCCCATAACCATTTGATTCATGACTGGAAAGGAAGAAGTTTTCTTCCTGAGCCGTATTTGTTTTGCAGGGTTGCCATAACAAACAAATGGCCATGAACTTGGTGGCTTATTCTCTTACAGTTCAGGAGGTCAGGAGTCCCAGGATGAGGATGTTGGCAGGGTCAGTTTTGAGGGAGGATCAGCTCATTCCTCTCAATTAGCTAGTTGCTGGCATTCTTTGGTGTTTCTTGGCTTATAGACATATTTCAGTCTCTGCTTCTATCTTCATGTCACTTCTTCCCTGTGTCTCTACATGTCTTTTGCAGTCTCTTATAAGACACTCACATTGGATTTAGGACCCACCCTAATCCAATATGATCTCATTGTGATCCTTACCATAAATACATCTGGAAGATCCTATTCCAAATAAGCTAATATTCTGAGGTTCCAGGTGAATATAAATTTTGTGGGGCACACTATTATTTAATAATAGTAGCTAAACTTCTGTTGCCAATTAGGCCTCTGTCCCAGTTCCAACCTATCTTAGGCAGAGAGGCTAGTGCTCCCTTATAAACTCCCCTTTCTGTAAGAATCTTCTCTGGGACCCCAGAAATAATGAGTGCACACAATGGTGGGTCTGAAAAGGGGAAAGGACTGGTTTGCAAGGAAAGTTACTCAAGATTAGAGAAGGCCCCATTTCACTTTTAACCATGTAAACGTGTAGTCAATTAAGTTATATTTGAAGTGAAAATATATCCTCTAAAATCTATTTCATACAAAATGATTCCATTTGAG
This sequence comes from Dasypus novemcinctus, assembly GCF_030445035.2. NCBI lineage: Eukaryota > Metazoa > Chordata > Mammalia > Cingulata > Dasypodidae > Dasypus > Dasypus novemcinctus. The sequence goes on along the minus strand of NC_080681.1, from coordinate 45,430,969 downwards.
ATCAAAGTTTAGATAACCTATTAAAAATTTAAACTATTAATTTTGAAAGAGTCTTTCTACAAGTATAGTTTAAGAAAAAAAATCCTCTTAACCATCCTTTAATGGATATTTCAAGTTCTACTATACTTGATTTGTAAGGGATAAGTTATTTCCCATATCATTGTAGTTTCCTTCTTTAGATATAGGATCAAAGTATCATTCCTTAATTTTTAAGACTGTGGCTATCACCATTATGATTTATTAGTTAGCTTCTTGGTTACCATTTTATGGATTTTCACGAAGTGGTCTGAAAAGAACTAATCGTACTGTGTGACAAAAGAAATTTATACTTTTCTCACCCAAAAGTATTGTGCTCAAAGCACGATGTTCATTTTATTATTAAAGTTGCAAAACTTAAAGGCAGATTTTAGGACAAATAATTATCTCGACATTGTATAGTTTTTTCCTCTATTCCAGGCTCTCATTGCCTGTGATAGATGATGCGAGATCAAAGGACAATTCTATTATTTAATTTGGTATCCTGTCATTTCAATGCTTTCATCACAACATTTGCTTGTCCCAAACCTCTTTATGTTGTTTTCTGGGAGACACAGAGTCAAAAAACATGCCTCTTTAAGTTGTCGTTCTGTTTAACTCCTCCTATGCAATTACATTTGCATGCATAATACAGCATAACAAATTAGATCTTGCAAATACACAGGACAGGAATTTTGCAAGCTTGTGGCATGAGATGTAGCTAATGTAATAGGAGAGGAGGAGATTAGAGGTTGAGGTAAAGAAGAAAAGTAATAAATGAAATCCACTGTAGAAACTGGCAGCTGAAATCTATCTTCTCATCTTTTTAAGGCAAGTGATCAATTGCAGACAAGTAAATGAAAAGGGGAAATGCAAAACCAAATTTGTTGCTATACCAGTCTGCTAAAAGATTAAGATTAAGCAATATATTTGGCTCTAGGGAGGAAGATGTTCATTGGTTTTCAGACAGTAAAATAACTCTGACATTGAGGAAAATACTTTATTTCACATGTTAAACTGAAAAAAAAAATAAAGAAAAATATTAGGGCTGTAATTCTAGCTTATTGGAAGTGTTTTCTAGGAGACTGAAACAATATTTTTGACTGAATGAACCTAGGCTGGAGTTACAGCTATACCCATAACACCACAGCCACTCTGTTCTGCTCCTGCCTTATAATGACTGGATTAAAGTGTTTTTCTTATGTGATTGTATGTCTTCTGGCCTCCTGACACATGAAATTGGCCACTTTAGAAGCACTAGGAACTGATGGTCATTCAAAGACCATTGTCCCCTGACGTGCTCTTAGTACATGTCGTACTTACGGCAATAACCGGTGCTAGGACCAGGTCCTTCACTAAAACGTTGGAATAGCCACTTTCAAAATGGTGAGCCAATATCTGCTGATGATTTTAAATGTTTTCCTTGGCCTGATAAAAGCAGAAGAAACAGGAATTGAACTCATGGTCCCCTCAGTTATTTGTCTCTCTCGCTCTCTTTTTTTTTTTCTTTCCCTCTTTTCATTTTTCTTACTCATTTGCTGTCTGTTGCCTTCAAATATGTAGGGGAAATAATAAATTTCCGGTAACATGGAAGTTGGATTAAATTCAGGAAAGACCCAACATATTAGAGTGGTTAAGATACGTTCTATAAATCTTTTCTTTCTGTCCTGCTCTCCTTGGGTTTTATTTCCTTCACTTCCTCTCAGATCTATTACTTCTCTCATCGCAGGCCCAGCATCCCACTCGGCTAGGAGAAATGTAACAGATTGCTTCAGTGAAGCGTTTGCCATTCTCCAGGTTTTTCCTCGTCATTCTCTTGCAGTTTTTTCCCAATGCTCCTGACAATGTGGAAGCGCTCCCCAGCCAATCATTTTCTGGCATTCCGTTGGTTCCATGGCGGAATCCGAGGAAGCCAATCAGCCTCTGCTAGGCTGATAACCATCATTGCTTCTAATGTGTGCTTCGTTCGGTATTTCTCATCACAGCATGCATCTGTTGGGGAGATAAAAGGGGAGATTTACAAATATATAATCAGCAGATGTATGAAGGCTGTTTAGGCAAAGTAGACTAAGAAGGAAGCTTACCCGCATTTTCTTGGGTAAGAGTAGATAAATATGCTGGCTTTTGTATGATTAGGTCATTACTAACACCTGGAGGCTGTCTTGGTCCTTGGAGGAAAACCATGGAGAATATTTGGTAACGAACACATTTGGTTCACAGAGGGGGTTACTCTGAGCCAGATTGGAAAACATTTTAAAATGGAATATTGCCGGCATTAAAGAGGCAGATATTTCAGCTTTGCTGCATAACAGGAGTTCTCTAGTGGATCCTTCCACATAATGGTGCCGTATGGCAGTCTATGGAATATCACACTCTGATGTCAGAAAAGCATACATCCCCTTAGCTTCCTGGCTGCCAAATGCTTGCATGTGAGTTAGAGCATCTACAGTATTATTTAATCACTTTCTCGTGGGCCCTTGTGTATCAGCTCCACAGTCCCAATTGTATAAAGTCCTCACTTAAAACCAGTGGAGTTTCTGAATGCTAATGGGGAGTTTGCATAACTGTGGTCTTTTAAAAATTGTTTGAAGTCTGTTTCCTCCCTCTCTAGCATCCTTTCCCCTCCCCCCTTTTTCCTAGATGAAAAACATGGGAAATTTTGGGCACTATTAGAATAAATTTCAAAATAATTTCGTATTTAAGATTTTTCCTTTTACCTTAACTAACATAAAATAGATATAGAATCTCCTCATAAAACACTTTTTTTATTAATGAACTTTTCCAGCATATTTGTTGGAAAGCACAATTTTTAAGGAAGGGGAAAAGGACAAACCCTAAAGCTGTGGGGAAAGAAACAAATACCAAGAAATTAATTATCTAACCTTTGCTTGACAATAAGAAAAACTTAGTGTAGTGATTTCTCACCATGGACCTTGACTTCTAGAAAACTTTCCATAACCAAGAGAAGCTCTGTGGGTCATACTAAGTCATCAGGATATTGGGAGGTTGCATTAGGATGACACTGTTGGACAGAGAGGAATTGCCTGCTCTGGTGAGAGATTAAAAATTTAATACTGTAGGATATTCTATCATTCTAGCTCTCTCTCTATTCCTTTCCACTTTCCCTCATATATTGCCTCATTATTTTCTCTTCTCTGCTCTGTGTGGGGTAAAAATCTTGAACTTTTCCTTTTTTAATTTTTAAAGAATTTGTCAACCTTTGCCTTTTGTAAACTGATTATCTATATGGGCAAAGCTTTCTTAAATCTCATCCTTTCCTCTCTATATGCTGGAATTAGAGGGAAATTCCTGGGTGCTGAATCCTGTGTCTCCAATAAAGCAACATGGTAGTGGTTTTTGGATAGAATTGAAGGAGTAAAGACAGTAAAATATGAATGGCACAGAATAATGTCTATAACATCAATACCAGCATTGGACATGCTGGCTTCTTTGGGCTACCTAAGCTATTTTAGGACACAGCTACATGTCCTTAATGATTACAAATCTTTTCTTTCATCTCAGAGTGAAATGAAAAAGAAATTACATTGGCTTTTCTTTATTGTCTAAAAGGTGTAAGTAGAATCTATATGATAAACATGTGGCAAGCAACCGGCACGTAAATAATTCAGGAATGTTGAGCAGGGGAAGCATTACAGAATGCCATTCCCCAGCCCCACCTCCTGCTCCCCTTCCCCATCTGCAGCACTATGAGGCACATTGAGTAGGCATGTTCAATTTGAAATGTAGGGAACTTTTCACATTCTAATTTTGGAAAAGCAAAATCAAATCAAATCAAACAAAACTTGCTATCTCATTTTTAAAGTATTAAATTCCCTTTTTTTAAGAGGAAGTTTAAACTTTCTTCTAGCCTAAAGATTTTGAAATTTCAGATAAACCTGAATTGAAAGACGATTTCTCTTTATCCACTTGCATCCTACTGCATAGAATTTCTATGAGTCATATTGTTTTAAGGTTTTGCAAAAACAAAACAAACAAAAAAACTTGGTTTTGTACCAGTTTAATGTTCTAAAGGAAACATTTTCCCTTGAGATTCCTCTAATATGCTGTATTTGGATTCAATGAAAGCATTTATGTTCATAACTTTTGCTGTCTTACGGGATTCTCTTTGTGGTATGTCTTATAGCAATTTGGGGATGAGAAAGGAAATGAGAATGAATATCCTATTATCAATTTCCGTTAATTGCCATCAGCTGTGTGTCCTTCTCCTAATACATTTCATCCACACAATCTTCCCTTTTATTTTTTGGTCATAGTATATGATACCATTGCTTCACAGCTCAAACATAATGTTTTGGAGGAAAAGGAAAAAAATGCTTTTACAGAACAACTGTTGGTTTAGCAGTTGAACTTTTCTTCAGTTCTTGATGCAAAAAATATAAATTGCTGCAATTCTAATTTTCCCATACATTAAATAGCTAATTACAATATCATTTTATCTGATAGATACGCCTATTTTATCTGATAGAAATGACTTTTCAATGCTTAATTTGGATATAAATTTTGAATACTGAAAAGAAAATATTAAAAAGATTCAGAAGTTTATCACATTGTAGTATCTTATACACATGCATCTTTCCCTCTGTGTTTGTATTGGTGAGCAGATACAATAACACTTGAAGAACTTTATTATCCAATTTTGTGTGCATTCAATAGAATTATGAGTTTTTGATCATACAAATGCAAAAGAGCTTTGGCAGTAACAGGAAGTAGCATAGTTCTAGAAGCACAATTTCCATTTTATTAATCTGAGACAGAACTACTTTTTCCAAATTGCTACACAGTTTGAATGATCTCTTCAGCTTTCTGTGTTCATTCTTTGCACCACTAACTTCAGAGTGTTTGTGGTTTACATAAATTCATAATCCTACAAAATCTGGGAAGCTAGAAATCTTTGGATGCTATCCACATGACTGTTAGAACCCATAAAGTTTTTAACTTACTTTGTGGATGGTCTCTGTTAGTCTTGGTTATTGACCTGTGCAAATTAGGAGCGATGAAGATTCTAGAACTTTATTTAGGGTAAATCATTTTAATAGCTTATATATTTACTAGAAATCTCTTTATCATACCTTTGAAATTCATGCTGAAATCTTCTTTACCTATGAGAACCTCTTAACTTCAGCAACTAACACCCCTTGAGAGGATCCATCCAAGTTTTAATTCTACCCCACCTCAATACAGGCAGTGGTTGGAAAGGTTCCAGAACAGTAGCCATTACAAAAAGGGGAAAGTCCAGAATTCCCCACAGAAGGCATTATCTTAGCTATCCCACTACCTCTTTCATACTATGTTACTTTTTTTCGAAACACCCTGAGGCTCATGCCATAAGGATGTGCTCTCTGGTTATCATGTGCAATATGCCAGTCTTCTTACTGAGGGAGAGTCGACATCATCTCAAAATCCCCTTCTCCAACCATACTCTTGCCACAATCATGGATGACTTCAACCTTCTTGTGGATAATGCACCTGGCAAACTAACTGCAATATTTTTTTAACTTTTTCCTTTTAACAACACTCTCCCGAGGCCACAGTCTATCTTTGACTATACCCAGAACTCTTCTACTTCATTATCCCACTTGTTGATAATCTATTAGCCTTCCAGTTCCTTCACTCCTTTAGTCTTACTACAATTTCTCTTCTATCTTACGAGTATCTCCAATTCTTAAACCCTTCTATTTTCTCCCAGCCTATCATTATCTCCCCAGCTGCAACTTCAGGTTGCATAACATAAAGCCATCTTTTGCTGAACCCCTCAAATTTTTCTCATCTAGTTCTTTTGACATATCTACTCCATAATGCTGGAAACTGGAGGCAGGAGTTGTATCTGATTAAATTTTGAATTGACTGCAAACATTGCTAATAGTCATAATTGTGCTCAGTTCACTTAGCTGAATTGAAAATAGTAGATGAGAGGGAGAATTTAATGAATGAAACCTAGTCTCAAATTTCCAGCCTTGGTGACTGGGTTAGCAAAGGTGTCAGTTGCAGAAATAGAGATATTTTCTGTGTTGTGGTAGGTTGGGGTAAAAAACTGTCAGCTCAATTATTGGATTTGAGGTGATTGTGAACATCTAATTTGAAATGTTCTTAGAAACTAAAAGTTAATACTGGAAATTGCTGGAGAGATGAAGACTGTGATAGTGATCTGAAAGTTCTTTGAATAGATGTCATTTCACAACATAACAGTAAGGGAAATTGACTCAGCACCTGCTAGTTTTGATGCTCTGTCATAAGATCTTTTAGAAACATTATCTTATTTAATTTTCATAGAAACTGAAAGAAAGGATACTATTATTGCCATTTTATAGACTAGGAAACTGACGCTTGGGAAATCTATGTATAAAACTTCAAGATAACTTCAGGGAAAACTATAAAGGGAGCCAAGTCTAAGCGGCACAAGAGAGTTTTAATGCAAATATTTGCTCAACAAATACTTGCTAGTTAACTGATTTAATAGTGTCACAAAAACACAGGGCAAAGTGAATTTAAGGAAAAACAAAGTCGTTTTTAACGCTAAATGTTCTAGAGAGATAAAGGAGGATGAATACTGAAAAGAAATAGTTTTGGTATTCTAAACTTAGCCACTGGTGATCCTTGAGAATGCACACTCAGTAGAGTGAAGAGAACCAAAACTAACCTCATGAAACATGGGAACTACAATTTGTAGAAATATGACAGTGAATGGATGGAAAGCTTGAAAGCTCAGGAGATTTAAGTGAAGATTTGCCTTAAATCAGTTTTATCATTTGTGTTAGTTGATGCAGGCTAGGTAGGCCTGGTGAAATTCCAGGGGTTATCAAAGGTAAGTGACTCAAGCAGAGTCCCCGCAGGACAGTGAATCCAAGGTAGCTTTTTACCTATGCCAGCTTACTTTCCCATTGCAGAGGGAGCAGAAGAGAGATCATGGCCAGCTCACACCCTCTCTCAAGTACCTTAGACCAGAAGAATTTCTTCTGTTCATAGTCCATTGGCCAGAAAAAGCCATTGGCCCCAATCTATTGTAATGATTAATTTCATGTGTCAGCTTGGTTAGGTTATGATGCCCAGTTGTTTGATTAAGCAAGCACTGGCCTGATTATTACTGTAAAGGTATTTTGTAGATGGATTTATATCATTAGTCAGTTGGTTTTATCTATGGCTGATTGTATCTACAATAAACAAAGGAGATTGCCCTCAGCAAGCAATGAGGAAAATTTTCTTATTCAAGCAGTTGGGGGTCTTAAAAATTTTTTTTTTCACTTTTACAGAAACTTTAGATTACATAAATGTTACACTAAAAATATACAGGATTCCTGTAGGACCCCCTTCCTCTCCCTTCCACACTTTCCCACATTAACAACATCTTTTATTAGTGTGGTACATTTGTTACAATTGATGAACACATATTGAAGCCTTGCTACTAACTGAGGACTATAGTTTATGTTATAGTTAACACTCTCCCCTGCACAATTTTATAGGTTATGACAAATGTATAATGACCTGTATCCATCATTGCAATGTCATGCAGGACAATTCCAATGTGCCAAAAATGTCCCCATGTTACATTTGTTTCCTCTCTCTCCCCTCAGAACCTCTGGTGGCCACTGCCTTTATATGAATGATAAAAGTTCTTTCATTGCTAGAATAATAATGTGTATAATTGAATAATAGTAAGTCTATTTTAGTCCACTGTTCACTCCCCAATCTTGAGTATTTGGGATGGTGATGCCCATTCTGCTTCTAATTGAGAGGGCCTTAGAGCCCATGGGGCAGATGGATGGAACTTTCTTGCAGTTGCAGATACTCTCTGTTCCTTGAGATGGGCATTGTCCATCATCATCTCCTTGTTAGTTGTCCTGGGTGAGTCCTATGAACTGGAGAGTAGGTGTTGCAGCTCTGCTGAGATTCATTGCTCAACCAACAAATGAATGGACCAAAGATTTAAGTGTCTGGAACATATATTTAACAAGTATAGTGCTAATATGTGTTCAAATAAAAGGGACAGAAGAGCCATGTGTCAGGAACTTATAAATGACTTAAAGAGAGAACTGAAGATTTTAGAAATCAGAAAAAGAAAATTTTCATCCTTTTCTTTAGCCAGCTAGCTTCTCTCAAGGAATACAACTTCACCTTCATTGGAGTTTCTTACTTGTGCCCTGCTCTAAAGAGTTCAGAAATATCAGATTTTAGAATTACCTTCCTTGAAATTTCCAGCTTGTGTACAGAATTTGGACTTGCCAATCCCTATAATCTTTCTCTCTCTCATTCTCTCTTTCAATTTCTCTTTCAGAACAAAATATATCCCATTTGTTCTGTTTCTCTGGAGACCTCTTACTTCCACACATACTACCAAGGGAGGAGGAAAATGTAGAGAAACATATTTAGATCGGCAAACAAGGCTGTCTGTGCCACATGAGTGAAGTTGATTATATTGTCGGCTGAGATCTTAAAACTACAGCATACAGGTTGGAATTTACAACTAGTCCTGGAATGTTTTAGTTTAAACTTGGTTATCTTTGAATGACTTACAAGTTCTGTGTGGAAGTTTCTCCAGGTTAAGTTTCAACATAAACTTTTCTCATTGCTTGTCTCAATATCTTTCTCCCCTTCAAAGTTAAGACTAGGAGTAGTTAATTTGAAATATTTGAACACATATTTATACACAAAATGTATGACAACATTTGTCATCTTCGATGATTTGGTTAGGGATCGACCAGCTTTTTGGTCTGGGTAGAGAGAGGTTGAAAGGTGGCATTCCATCAGAGGTGAGAAAGGTAACTAGAAAGTAATAAATGGATCAGCAATAATAAATTGATTCATCCCCCTATTTCTGGGATTGAACTTTTACATTTTAATTTTCTTTACTAGCTTTTACAGATTTTCCAAGTTCACATCTATTAGTTATCAATGTTAACCTTCATTCAGCCAGTATGAGGGACAGATTGTGTGTGAGTAGCAGTGGGCAAGAATGTACCCCTCTAACTGCCTCTGATACAGCTGTTCACCCTCTTGGTTTTTCCAGTCTGGAGATGGAGATCAGCACATAGACTTTTCTAGTGCACAATGTTTGCTATTCTATCTGCTAGATCTCAGAACACCACTAAACAACAAAGCACTGGATGCTACAATAAAAAGATTTTAGAAATCAGAAAGGAGATCCTGAAGAAGTACCACCACAGTTGAGGCAAATTATCTTCACCCAACAGAAAGAGAAGGTTCTCCCTTCCATAAAGGGGTTGCACATATGCATGCCACTTGAGGCATCACAAATTTCTGGAGGCTCATTGGACTACAGAGTTAGGTCCCAATTTAAGACAAATGATCTGATGTAATATGATGTTCTATGGGCAAGCAGTCAGCAGAGAAAAAACAATAATCTCTCAGAAAACAAAATACAATGTCTTCCTGCCAAAAGAGAAGAAAATGTGGATGAAGGCCAAATAGCAATAACTGTATGGCTAATGGCAGACAGTCCCCCTGCTCTCTGCCCTGCCTTCCTGGCTTCTTTGAGTCTGGAAGAATTCTTTCTTCCAGTAATTCTTATTAGAAGCCCAATATATGAAAGACAAGTGTACCTGCCCTGGCTTGGTGGCAGGAGGACAGTGGGTATGCAGGTGGAAGAGTACTGCTGGCCCGCCCTGACCTCCTCTCTACACCTACCTAGGCAGCTCTGGAGAAGTCTAGGGATCCACAGAGCACAGTGTGAAAATCCCTGATCCCCAGCAAAAGAGTATAATATTAAAGGGCTTCAATAATACATTTTAAATTTTGCATTCAGATAAAGGAAATCATGAGTTTATATTTACAATTTTGGATTTCTTTCTTCCATGTTAAAAGTTTTATCATCTGCTCCAAATCCTTGACCTGGGTTCCTATGTGATCTTGTGATCTTTTCTTGTTTCTAATCTCACCCAGACCCAATCTGCCCCTATTTTTTTTGTGTGTTAAAGTCTCATCCATGTTGCTTCCTCTGCCTTGAATACTTTTTCTTCTTGCATTTCTTTGGATACTTCCTGTTCATTCATCAGGTATCTGCTTAAATGTCATTTCCTCAGAAAACTTCACCAGAACTCAAAGTTTAGTACAGGGATTGATTTATACTCTTAATCTGTACTTTTCATTCAAAACCCCTATTCATGATTTCAACTATATTGATTATCTACTTAATATCCATTTCCTTCAATTAGATTCTAAGTTCCATGAAAGCAAGCTAATATATGCCATATTAATAATTTTGTAACCAGCAACTAACAAAATGGTTGGGACATGAGGAAAATTCAGTAGATTTGCTGAGTGACTGATTATTATTAGATGAGGCTTTATTTTCATTATCTTCTTTTCAAAGTCATATAACAAAAAGCTGCATATTTGAAGTGCCATATATGTTTCCAGTTTAAATATTATGGACATTGGGTTGATGGTTCAACAATCAGATTTGGGGGAGGGGCATAAATAATAGGTCTATCTATATGGATGGTGCTTTGTGCTGTTATTAAAATGCTTTTCTTTGAAAGGTAGCATTTAATACTTACATCAACTCTTTGAGGAATTTATCAGCTATTATTACTATCTTGTACATGAAGGAACTACTAAATAACTTGAATGGTTGTATGTTGCCTAAACTTCTAAAGCTAATTAGTGATTGAACTAGAATAAAATCTACAACTTCTAGCCCAGTGGTAAATTTAAAAATTACATAGAAAGAGTCTCCAACATTAGAGCTTATTCTATAAAGCGTTCAGGAAACCAAACCCATAATAAATTTCAGTTAAAGACAGTCCCATAGATTCACATTTTTCACTTTAGTTTCTATTTGACTAACAGAGTGAACAAATGCCTACTTTTCAAGAGTGTTTCTGGATATGCAATTAGATTGTCATTTTATATACATCTTTAAATACATAGAAGTGTATTGTTTTTTTCTTCACAAATCCAAATATGACAATGGAAAACTGTTTTTTTTTTGCTGAAATGTGTGGCAATAACAATTGGGGACATCTCATTTAATTGCCGTATCCCAAATACTCTGATAGAAATAAGTTTGAAATGCCTCCTATGGAATTATTGTGGTGAGTGGAATTTCAGGAACCGAAGCATAAAAAGTTTAAAATATATTCAGAGGAAGATTTGTTAAAGGAGTGTGTTGTCTTCAATTTGTGGACATGAGTCCAGATTCAATTATTAGTAATCAAAAGTCAATTTCATTTGGAAATTTTAAAGGCCCTTATGGAATAATTTAGAATGAATGCCTCTGTTTAATGGATGATTGTACACTAACATTTTTATTTAAAAAGAAATGTTTCCCATGCCTGTGAATTTGCTTTTCGGACTCCTTTTTACTTATTGTCAAACAGGTACTTCTCATGACTTACTCTGAAGTTGGGGGCTTCTCTGGCTTTGCCCAGGCTGCTTGAGGTGGGGGGCTAGATGGACGCACAGCGGGCGCGAAGAATACTGCAGAGACGGCGAATGGTGGTATCATGCAGTCTGCTTTATTGAGGAAGTGCTGGACAATATATATTGTGGGGTGAGGGGACGGGGCAGGCAGGAGGCGGCGTGTGGGGCGTTGGTTGGTCGGGGCTGGTGGGAGTTAGGCAATGTGGGAGTTGGCCAGTGGGGATTGGCTAGTGGTCGTTGGATGACGTGGCCCCGGCGAGGGGGAAGCGGGGGAGGCAGTAGGTCAGGCTTAGCGGTTAGGCGGGAACGGTTGAGAGGGCGTGGATCGCCTGTACCTCGACGAAGAGTGGGCAGCCCGTTCGCCAGACAGGGAGGGCGGGACTCGCCCATGCCCCTGCGGAGAGCAGGAAGCCCGTCCGTCCGTTCTACCAGTTCCCTTGGCCCACCGCAGCTCGCCTGGATAGCCTTCCCTCAATTCCCCCTCTCTTATACATAAAAATGGGCCGGGAGAGTGGCAGGGAGGTGGGCGAAGTTTGCATCGGCAAAGGAAAGAGGGGGGAGGGGGAGGTTAGCCGGTCAGCAGGTCCGAGCTCGAAGGTGGTCCGGCGATGGGACAGGCGAATGGCTGCTTGGTTCTGGAGGGCAGCGGCGGTATTGGCGGGGCCCGGGGCGAATGAAGTTTTGGAAGATCCGTCTCCTGAAAAGTTAGTGGGGACTAAAAGGCAGGTAGGCCGTGGGCTGGGGGACGTGGGAGCGCACGGTGTTGTTGTGGACGGTTTAGCGGGGCCGTAGCTGCTTGAGAGCGAGGGCAGCAGGGGGGGCCGAGGTTACAGGAGGCGTAGGGCACCTGCGGGGAGAACGGGCGGGAGGAGGCCGGGAAGACGAAATGGGGGGGGGCGTTCTCGGTGGTGGCGAGTTGCTGATAGTTGACCTGTACGTGTGAGCTAAAAATTGCATTAGCCTGATCCTTGGCGAGTTGGATGATCCTTCTGATGGCCCATGGTCCACTGCCAATTCGAAGAGGAGAATAATTAGGGGGCCCAAAATAGGGAGGATGTAGGGGAGGATTCCATTGAATCCCCAGGAGAGGCCTCCTTGGGCTTCTCTCTCCTTTTTTCGTTTTTCCAGTCTGGCCCTGACTTGGGCTAGATTGTCTTGAATGAGGCCGGAGTAATTAGCATAGAAACAGCATTCCTCGCCTAGTGCAGCACAGAGGCCTCCTTCTTTAAGAAAGAGGAGGTCTAACCCTTTGCGGTTTTGAAGGACTACCTCGGAGAGGGAATTAAGTGATTTTTCTAGGTGGTTAATGGCTGTTACGAGACGGGCGACATCTTGGTCGACGGCTGCCCTGAGCGAGGAAAAGGCATTAGTGTGCAGGGTTAGGGCCGCAATTCCGGTGCCGGCTCCTGCAAGACCTAGAAGCGAGGCAATCGTAATGGTGGTGATGACTTCTCTTTTCTGCGCGTAGGCCGGTAGAAGGTGACGCTGCCAGGAGTCAAAAAATTGGTTATTGCTGTGATAGAAAATGCGGGGGAGTAAGAGAGCGAGCACGCAGGTTTCGTTGGTGGAGTTGAGGGTACGAACATTAAGGCATGGGGTAAGGCCGGTGAAGGAACATAGCCATTTTGTGTTATCGGCGGGTAATAGAAATTTTGCGGTTGCATCAGGGGTAGTTGTATGGTTGCAGAGAGTTTTCATGGAGGGGGTAATGGTGCCCCCGATTTTAGTGATACAGAGCCCACTTTGAGAGATGGATTGGATTGTCAGTCCTACTTGTGTTTGGTTCCAATTGCAAGAGGCAGGAGCATCGTTTGGGGAGGCTTGATAAGAGGCATTGGTGGCTATAGCTTCGTAGTAAGGCATTGAGGAGGAGAGGCACAGCCAACAGCTAGAGGTAAGGTTGGCATCGGAGGAGTTAAGAGTAAGAAAGGTGGCTTTGACTAAGGACAGAAGCGGGTTGTGGATTTGCAACAGGGGTAGGGGGGTGGGAGGGGTGGCGATGGAGCTAGAGGACTGATTGCTGGTTTTCGTTGCAGGGGGAGGAGGAGGGGGTAGAGGGTTGAGGACTGGGTTGGGACCAACGGCAGCTGGAGGGGTGGAGGTGGGGGCCTTCTTTTGTATTATGAACAGGCCACCATAATCATAACTTTCCATGTATAGCCGGATACCGTATGTATGGCCCTGCAGCCAGGCAGTGCTGGAAGGGTCTTTAACGGTGAGGACAATCATATCCCATCGGGCAGAATTTACAGTACGGAATGAGAGGTAGGGGTCCCGGTTTGGAGCATTGCTCCAGCCGTATGCCATGGTTTCACATCCCCAGGAGGGGCAATAGAAGTGTGCAGGGTCGTGGCAGCCTCTGGCGGAGGAAGGACAGATGTAAAAGCCGGAGACTAGATAACTGCTGCCGTAGGATAGACCTACCGGACGCCCATTAGTGGGCGAGGCATAGCATGTCCCAGACTCGTCATTCAGTTCTGTGTAGGAACGACCCATAAGGCGGCAGATGTGTGTTGTGAACGATGGGGCTTGGGTGGTGACGTTATGCAACAAGATCTTATCTTCAACCCCAATGACTCTGACTGTCCAATTGAAGGGTTGGTGTGACAGGTTAGAGAGGACAGGTGCAGGGTTGGATAGGAGCGCGAGCATTAGGAGGAGCAAAGATTTAAGCGGAGGAGTACCCGGCGGGGGGGGTTGTGACCTGAGATGGCACGGGCTCGGTGGTAGAGCTGGATTAGCTGCAAGAGCTGGGGGTCATTGGTTGGGGCGATTGGAGAGGTTTCTTCGCTCAGCGTCATCTTGGACACCCGATGGGCGAAGAACCGCAGCTTGCACTTGTCTCGTAGTGTCATTGTGGGCGGTGGTGGCAGGCCAGATATTGTGTCCGGGGATCCAGATTGGCTGTGAGGTGGTTTCTGGAAAAACACAAGCAAAACCTCTCCCTTGGGTAAGGAGGGGGCATGGCCCTTCCCATGTGGTCTTCTCTGGGTCTTTCCAATAGACCATGGGCATGGGGATGGGCAGATAAGATGGCCCCCAGTGCTTATGGGTGGGCGAGAGGCCCTTGTTGTCGAAGGTTAGAAGGTTTAGGTGGATGAGGCATGTTGTAATGATTTCATCTGCAGAATTTTGGGGGGCAATTGCCCTCTCTTTCTCTATTTGGGTTCTTAGGCGGCGGTGCGTATTTTCAACGAGCGCTTGCCCCTGTGGGTTGTAAGGAATGCCAAAATGGTGTGTGATGTTATAGGCCTGCAGGAATAATTTAAAGCTGCTGCTGTGGTATGCGGGCCCATTATCGGTTTTTAGATCCCAGGGGACGCCCATGAACAGGATGGCCTGTCGAAGGGCCTTGATGCAGTATTTGGCTGATTCTCCTGGGAGGGCGGCCGCATAGGTGAGGTGTGAGTAAGTGTCAATAGCGACGTGGACATATTTGAGCCTCCCGAATGAGGGGACGTGGGTAACGTCCATTTGCCATTGAGAGTTGGGTTTTAGACCTCGGGGGTTTACTCCTTGAGGCTGCAAGTGAGGCCCGCCCCTCCGATGATGTAGAAGCGGGCAGATCCCAAAGGGCAGGGGTGGAAGGGGAGGGAGGGATTTCGCCCCAGCCGGATAGCACAGGCGCTGGGGGTGTGCTGGGCGGGATGGAGGCGGTCCCATAAGGCGGTGGAGGGGGAGCCGTGCCCACTTCTCCTTTGTTAGGAAGCCCCGCCTTGGAGATATCCAGGTACTCGAGCTGTATGTGGCCCCGCGGTTTTGGCGGGCCGCTCGCAGAGGAAGAAGGCAGAAGTTCGCCATTTTGGTCTAGTGGGCCCTGTTTGCCATTTTGGTCTGGCGGGCCTTGTTCTAGCACTTGCTCCAACTGAGCGCATGCCGAGACGGAATCAGGGCTGGGCGCAGCGGGAGTGCTGTCTTCCTTCTCCGCAACAAAGGCCTCGGGGGGACGCGCCCCTTGGAGGCAGGACTGAAGCATAATGAGAGCGGGAATAAGGCCCGGGGGGAAACACTTATTCTCGTGTTGCGTAGCTGCCACTACTCGATCAACTAGGAGCCGGTAAGTGTCTGGGTCCCAAAGGTTAGTGGTCGCAAGCCAGGGATTAAAGGGGAGAAGGAGGTCACAGAAGGATTGCAGCTGCCGGACGGAGACCTTGCATTGGTGATAGTCAAGCAGGGCCGCCAGAGCGCGGACTTGGGGCGCCTGCTTGCATGAAAGAGAGGCTCCCATGACTTACAATGAGAGCTCACCAAGCAAAAGGAGGGTGAGCGGGGGGAGAAGCATGAGCAGAGTGATCAGGAAGATAGGAGAGGCCCACAGGCGAGAGCTGGAGCGAAAAAGGAGGACTGTGAGGAAGAGGGCACAAAGAGGGGAGAGGAGAAGGCAAGGGAAAAGGTTGTGGGAGTTCATCCGCCAAGAGAGGTGGAGAGAGGTGTGGCCAGTGCCGGCAAAAGGGAGAGAGTTGACTCTGCGGGAATCCTAGGTGCCTCTTGACCGTAGCGGGTCGGTATAATCCCCCGACATGGAAGAGGGTCCCTGTGCAGGGACCCCCCCAGGCCGCCTTTGATCGTATGAGGTCACTCAGGGATTGCGGGTTGGCTCCTGCGTCCGGACGCTGTAGGTTAGAAGGTGGGGGACAGGCGCTGAGGTCAGGGGGCCGCCAAGTTATGGAGCAAGGCGGTGAAGAGAGGGGTTCTCAGGGAAGTTCATGATGGCAGCCGGGGTTGAGAGGCCGGAGATGCCGTGCACCAGAGTCCTCCAGAGATGGAGGACGAAGGGGCCTGTGCGGAGCACCAGGCGGAAGAGACCTCGCCTGATCGGGGCGGGTCGAGGGGGTCCGCCAAGGGCAGACGGTGGGGTCTTCTCCAACGGCGGTTAGGCGGCAGAGACGGGGGTCCTTACCTGCGCCATTTGAAGTTGGGGGCTTCTCTGACTTTGCCCAGGCTGCTTGAGGGGGGGGGCTAGATGGATGCACAGCAGGCACGAAGAATGCTGCAGAGACGGCGAATGGTGGTATCATGCAGTCTGCTTTATTGAGGAAGTGCTGGACAATATATATTGTGGGGTGAGGGGACGGGGCAGGCAGGAGGCGGCGTGTGGGGCGTTGGTTGGTCGGGGCTGGTGGGAGTTAGGCAATGTGGGAGTTGGCCAGTGGGGATTGGCTAGTGGTCGTTGGATGACGTGGCCCCGGCGAGGGGGAAGATGGGGAGGCAGTAGGTCGGGCTTAGCGGTTAGGCGGGAACGGTTGAGAGGGCGTAGCTCGCCCGTACCTCGGCGAAGAGCGGGCGGCCCGTTCGCCAGACAGGGAGGGCGGGACTTGCCCATGCCCCTGCGGAGAGCAGGAAGCCCGTCCGTTCTACCAGTTCCCTTGGCCCACCGCAGCTCGCCTGGATAGCCTTCCCTCATTACTCTTCTTACCTTGTTTCATGCTCTGTTAGCAATATATTGAAACTTTACTTTAAGGCATCTGGTTCTGAATTAAGGCAAATCCTTTTTGGATCCCACCCAAGAGAATTTTCATTTCTGAGACAACAGTTACTTCTTGTTCTATGTGGTTTTACCTGAAGAAATTTCCAAAGTCTTGGAACTCTGAAGACAGCTTCATAGGAAAGCACCAGAGAGTTCGCATAATGTTTGGAAAGACTGTGTGGCACATCAAGACAGAGCTTGTTTTGGGTTCTCTCATATCATTGGGTCAGCCCCAAGCAATTTACTATTAGATGGGAAAAGGGTTCATTTGACCAAAGGAAAGGTGAAAAAGAATGTTGAAAGAAAAACAAGACAAAGCCAAGGAAAGAGTTGTTGGCATTAGCCTTGCCCGTGCCATCCTCAACACACCATTTTTTGTTTTAGTTGGAGGACGTTGAGGGTTCACTGTGACACTGAAGCCTCTGGGCCAAGGAAAGAAGGAAATGAGTCAAATTACATGAGGTAATATATTAGAGGGGTAATGTGTTGATTTCCAGGCCTAGCCAATTCTGAAAAATCACCACTTGAATTGGTGGTTTTACAGATGATGTGAGAAAATAGATCAGGGCCAATAGGACCACAGAGCCTCAATTTTATTGATCTCTAGAAATAGATCATCTAGATTAAAGTTATGGCAAAGAGTGGAATTTAGGCAAGTTTTTTAAAAACACCTTGAGTGCCACACCCTCTGTTGCACCTGTTCACCCAGGTGAAATAGAGGACTTCACTCAGGAAAAGAAGCACCTTCCGCTAGTCCTCAATTCACTTGTTTGAAAAAGTAGTTGGAGAAAAACAAAGGGATTCTTGTTCAGTCTGAAATTCAGGAGAAACTTGCCAACTTTATGAATGATGAGTGTTCCACTTTCCATGTCGAAATTGCTGGCCCTATTGCTGATATCCATAAATTAAGCAGCTGGGTTGTTGGTATTTTTTCATTTCGCAATTAAGCATGCAGTATTCAAAATGCACAATAGGTCCCTTAGAAGTGTGTCTAATCTGTCTATCCCCATTAAAAACAAAACAAAACTGGATACAGGATCATAAACAAAGAGTCAGTTACAGTACATCTGTACAAAGCTGGAGAGTTGAGTTCCAAGAGGATTTACATTGGGAAAAATCCCCAAAGCAATAAAGGAGACAAGCACAAACGTGTCCACACTCCAAATAGTGAGGCAAAGACTGCTCCAAGCCAACTTGTTGTTTCAAAGGATTGGAAAGCTTGTGTTTAATAAAACGTAATTCAAATTCATGATATCACAGATTGCTTCAGCAAGGAGGGACTACATGAAATCTTATATGCTAATTTAAAAATTTCCACCTTCTTTCTGTAGTGATGTTGTGCTTTGAAGACCACATCAACTAGCAGACTTCCCCCACTCCTGTAAAACCTCAGAATATACCTTTAACCAAGCTGTGAGACTCTAACTCCTTTATGATAATGATAGACCTTAATTGCTGTGCTATTCTTTTAAATCTTAGGGTGGCAAGCAGCATGAATATCTTAGTTCAGGTCTAACTACTCATTTAGAAAAGAAGTTGAAGGTAGCCACAGTCATCCAGTCTGGTTCACCTTCACCTCAGCATGACAGAACAGGCAGCAAACTGGAACATTCAAGGCGGATGAGCATTGGCTGTGTTTTTAAGTAACACCTGTGTTTATCTGAGCTTGGCGGCGCCAGATACCCCTTTGTCAAAATTAGCAAAGCTTCCAGTGATATGCTAGTCATTTTCTGAGGAGGGTTTATGGTATTGTTTTGTTTTCCAAAAAGCCCTGCTTCCTCAAGCTTTCTATGTTTAGTTAGACTTGAATAGAATTAGAAATGTTCAGAATCAATAACTTAAGGGCTGTGTTTCTAAACCTAAGTGATAGAAACAACAATTGAAAAATGATAATCCTCTTAATTTATTAAAGAAAGAGATTCATTTCTCCATTATCCTTTAGCCTTATTTTCTTTTTTCTTTTTCTTTTTCCCAAGCAATCATGCTTATGTTTGTGCAGGAGTAAATGTTCAAACCCATCTCCAGAAGCAGACACATTGAAATACCTCCCTATTGTGATTTCAATTCAGGGTTTACTCTGGACCTTCAGCTCAGTAGGGAAATATTTGACATCTCCACTTCAATTATTTAGTAGTCACCACAATGCAGAGACCACACATAACAGCCTGCAACTGGTTATATTTGGAGAGGATCAGAAGAGAGTAGCAGAGAACTGCATTTCTCTTAATCTCCAAAAACAATAGTACTTCAGGTCATGATTCCTTTCCAAAGTATACTGAAATGCTGAAAAACAATCTAAGTCCTTTCAGATTAGAGGCAAATAAAATATTTCTGCAGATTGGGAGTATGAAAAGTCATCTCAGGAATGTCTTATAGACCTATATTTGTTTTAAGAAAACTTGTGCATAAAGGATTCTGTCCCCCCGCCCCACTACGAAAGATTAATTAATCAATATTTGGTGGGTTCTTCCTTCCCTTTGTTCTTCTATATCTCATCATTGTCCATAAACCAGTCTTGATTCCAATGTAGCCTGCCAGGGTATTTCATTGCCAAGGGCAGACATTTGTTTTTCAAGGATTTTGTTCATGAAAAGAAACCATTTCTTCACTTAAACTATTTCTTTAAAAGTATTTTTGGCTTCTGATGCTCTGTAATCAAACTATCATTATCATTATATCAGCAATTTTTACCTTTTTGGAGACTTTATTTCACCAACACCTTCCTTGCTTTCACAGAGTCCTTGCAGTTTCCATGATTTTGTGATGAGGGTAGTGTTCATTTTTGAATCATTGGTTTTCATTATAATATATATTTCTAAATTTAGCGACAAAAAATACTTATTTACATTTAACATCTTGTATTATTTTTTTTCCTCCCAACATAGCTATATTTCCTTTTCTCTCAACACTCTAATTGAATAATTTCCCTTCTTCTTTTCCTTTTTGCGTGTGAAAGAAGAGAAGAACGAACTTCCGATGTTATTATCCCTCCACTTCAACAGTTATCCCCATTTGGCCAATCTTGTTTCATCTTCCTCTAACTTTTAAACCTTGCAGAGGATTGCAGTGAAGTAGCTTTAACACCGTTATACGTTTCTTCTTTTATTGTTCGATATTAGATTATTTCTAGATTTCCAATATATGAACAAATGTTGGAATTAACAACTTTTTTTTGCATGCTTTACCTCTTCACATTAATATTTATTTCCTTTGGATCAAAGGTGTTCTTACTATTCTTGACACATATTGCTAAAATTCTTTCCAAAAGCTACATACCAATTTATCCTCTTAACTACAATTTTATTTTACAGAATTGAAAAGTTATTGGTTAAGGATTCCTTCTCTTTGGTTTACTTGGCATTTCTTTTGTTAATAGAACCCCTGAACAGTTTACCTTAGCTTACATTCTAGTTTCACTCCCTCATTTGTGATTTATTTTGTCCCTTGCTCATCTACTTATTGGGTTCTCAGTATTTTTCAACCTCGTTATATGAGCTCTCAAGATAAAAATATTAATCATGTGAGTGTAGTGAATTTTTAAAGACTGAAACAATCCAATATGCTTACTTATTGCATTTTAGTAAAAAGCTAATATTAAGACATACTAAATCTGTACAGATTTGACTTGTCAGTGGTTTGAGCTGACCTGGGTGAACATAGTGGATGATTTTATGGCTCAGCAGTGTTCTTGAAGGAGGAATTTCCCCCAGGATCATTGACAAATCCTTCATTTCCCGACACTGGATTGCAGGTATATGAGAAAATGTGGACAAATTTACAGAAAACTGTATTGAGAATTTTAACCTCCAAACTTGGACTTATTATCAAAAACGCATTTAAAAATATTTCCCCCAAAAAATGCTCTCTATTTTTTCACACTCTATTTAAGTATAGGGTGGAGCTGGTGAACTTTTCAGAAAAGAGTATGTGATAGGTGGGTTGTGAAGCTGGGAGCTGGTGCAGTATGAATTATGCTCTTAGGACTGGCACCGGTCCTTGACCCGTCTTTGATATTTAGTTGATAGTTTACCCACAGATACGCAATCTTTGTTTAGAAATGAAAAGTGTACTGTTTGTTGCCACTTCTGCCTCATTTCCCCCTAAACTGTTAAAAAGAAGAAAAGGTGACAGAAAATATACTCTGAAGTCATATATGTTTGGCACCATGAGAAAAAACCCTGTCGGTTCTGAAAAGGGGCACCTGGGATTTGCTGAGGAAAAGCTGTTGCATATGCAGTGGCATATGAAAATATCAGTCTGATTGCAATGCTATATGCATTAATGTAGTCTACAGACATTTCCACCAGCCTTGAGAAGAAACTGACGGAATAAATTCAAATGTATATTTTAGGGATAACAAACCTATGAAAGCTCTTATCCCTTCCCGTGTCTTACTTCTAATATCATATTTAACTTTTCCTGTTCTGGGTGATCTACTTCTTCAAGGATCTTCTAGACTGTTATAGGTAATTGGTTAAATAGAATTGTAGAATGATATTAGTGGCTAATAGTGAATTAATGTGTTATATCCCATCCTCACTGAATAACATGGTCATTTTAACAAGAGTCTTCAATGCCTCAACTCAAGAACATGATTCATGGTGGGAATTCATGATCATACCCATAGGGATATAGTCAGATTTTGACGGAGGGTTTACTCTAGTCTTACAAATTTTCTACAAAAGGGGCCATATATGTCATCTATGAGCAACTATTTGTTCATATACTATATATCGAGAGAGAGAGAGAGAGCGATTTAGGAATTAATATAGGCCTTAGCCTAAAAATAGTAAGAATATTTAAGTTTAACTCTCTTTTATACCAGTTCACATAATTTTTAAAAGACACTGATAATCTATATTAAAATAGATAAATTTATTTGATCTCAATTCAGTTGGCCATTCTGCAAATACCTAGCATGTTCTTTAACTTCTCAGAGGCTCAGTTTACTTATCTGCAAAAAATAATAATACCTGTCATAGAGGATTGCTTTGAGAATTAATGGAGATATTATATACTATTATATGACATACACTTTAACAGATTGCTGACAGCATATGTAATGATATAGCTGGAATG
Source organism: Dasypus novemcinctus (assembly GCF_030445035.2). NCBI lineage: Eukaryota > Metazoa > Chordata > Mammalia > Cingulata > Dasypodidae > Dasypus > Dasypus novemcinctus. The sequence goes on along the minus strand of NC_080681.1, from coordinate 45,409,011 downwards.
TGAGAATGGCAATTAAAAATGATCAAGAAGTGGGTATTTCTGACAAAATAAATTCTTTTCACTATTGGTTTGTTACCAGTAGTTATATTAAAGTTGGTAAAAAACCAAAAGACTAGATTTGTTAAAGATATTTGGTTGAAGATATCTAAAAGAAACATTAAAGTTACAAAGATTAGAGGAATGGGTTTTCAGGCAGTTGCATTCCTTGTATTGTGTTTCCTCGAAGATTGTGAGAGACTTTTAGTATCTGTCTGTCAGGAGAACTGACTTGTTAACACATTCCAGGGGCAGCTGTGAAGACAAAGCCTGTCAGTAACTTCTCATTAAGTTCCCAGCTTCAGTCTAGCATGGAGAATGTGCTAGTCTCTGTGATGGATGGTCCTTCCCAATGCTGCATGTGAAATGGCTCTTGATCGTGAATGGTTAATCTTAATGAGTCAAATTGGGACTTCCTCAGAATTTTCATATCACTTTAATTTTGATCCAACTATAGCTTGAATGTCTAGTATCCAAAACTTTTATCTTATTATGGAAGAAGGTGTTTAAGAGATGATCTTTTCTTATTTTTCTAAAAAATAAATTACTAGCGTGGTTATAGAGGAGGGCTCTCAATCAAATTAGTAAATCTTTTTTGAGGACAGACTTATTTCTATAACACACTTGAAATAATATATCAAGTAAGTAGACATTTAATATTCTTCTTACTTGGACATTGTAGGTGTAGGCTTCCTTAATTGTTTTGGTTAACTGATGGGCATTAAAAGAATTTCAAAAATGAGTTCCATCTTTCAGGGAGACAGTTCTCATTTGAAACTGCATCAGTGGGATTGTCCTCAGATAAGATCCTGGAGGAGTTTTTCTGCTATGGTTTAATGAGGATCCTCTTCCCTTTCCCCACTATTAGTATGAGTTTAATGAGTGTGAAACCTTTCAGATGCTGGAGGAGTTCTGTGCTCTGATTCTTTCAGCAGGTTGATGGCATTAATATCTTTATCATCTGAATGACATGAGTTGTCTTTTGGGTCCTTTGGAGCCTCATTTGTAGAAGGGCTGGGTGCAGCCTTGTTAGTGCCATTGCAAGGTGGATTCTTAATAAACACCCAGAGGTCAGCTATTTCCTTGCAATTTGCAGTGGAACTTGGGATGTTAGGGATAATATTTGCCTAAAGTATAATAGTTGGATGAAATGATAGAACTTGATAGAGATGATCCTATAAGTCTTGAAACTTAAAGATGGGGAGGAAGGCACAGTAGTTAAGGACTGGGCCATTGACCTCAACAGATTTAGATGCAAATTTTGGCTCCATCCACTCAGTCACTCAGGGGCCTTGGGCAAGTGGCTAAGTTTTCTCCATCTTTGTTTTCATTTCTATAAAATAGGAAGAACACTTCCTACCTCTTAGTGTTTTTAGGATTAAATGAGTTAACATACTTAAAGTACCTAATACAGCCCTAGATTGTAGTCAGCATGCAATAAATTACAGTTTCTTTATCTATTTATTTCCCTAAGTAAACTTTACCCCTCATTTAATAATCCTCTTCCCTTTCCCCACTATTATGGGCTGCCAGAAAGAATGCTATTTGGGATATAATAGAAAATCCTTCTCAGGTTTTCCTCCCACAGAGAACAAAGAATATAGCAAAAGGACCTCTATTCTTGGGCCATCATTATCCTCTGTGCCTGACTGACGTGGAACAAATGCGTGGTCATATTTGAATGCCCACTATTTCCTACAGCAGCAGTCAAGGTCAGAATGATACTATTGGCCATCAAAAAGTATAATCTGTTGGATCTTGAAAGGCTTTAACTAGAAATTCTTCCTCTTCTCATATGCACCATCCTAAAGGCTAGTCACAAAGCTTTTTAGTTTCCCTTTAGACTTTTATTTTTGGTCCTATATACTGTTGGTGCACATATCTTTGAACTATTTGAGGTTCATTGTTTACTTTCTTCTTTCTTGGAGTGTATTTCAAGCATTTTATTCTTGGTGGTCTTTTGTTAAGCCTCTCAGAGGCTTTCAGGCTCTAAGACAACAATGATTTAAAAGTTAATGTGTTATTATTTTTTCCTTGCTGTACTTCCATCTCTTCTTCAAATGTCTCTCAAAATTTTCAAAGACCCCTAAATGAACCAAATGAATGACTTTTCCAACATTTTAGATTCTGCGACAAAAAATGTTTAACCCCTGAAAAGTTGTGTTGGGAATCATGGACAGAATGGCAAATGTTGAGCTTCCTTGCCACAATGACTTTTGACAAATGATGGTTGCTCTTATGTTATTTATATACCCATCTCTCTCTCTCTCTTTTTCTCTCTCTCTCTCTCTTTCTTTTTTTGCTGGCTGTTTTTGTTTTTGTTTTTTACTAAGTAAACTTTATTTCCTTAGCTTTCCTTTCAAGGAAAGAAAAAATCATACATCCCTCTCTTAACATTGATTTTCTCCTAAATATTTGGATACTTGATAATTTGTTTAATTATGTAATTGATAAAATGGTGACGTGTATTACTGTTCGTTCAACCATATATTTATACTGTCTGGGAATGTGTGGTTATAGTTCTGTGAGAGAAATAATTTATTAGTGTTCAGCAGCTTATAAAAACCTTGTGAGAGAGCTTAAACATCTAAATAAATAATGAAATGCAAAAAAAAAAATCCTTTAGGGCATACTAGAGAATGACCAATTTAAAATTTAGTAGGAAACAATGATTATTATTTCTCCTCAAGGATATGTGTGTGTGTGTGTGTGTGTATCTCCAGTAGCCAAACCATCTGGCTGGAAGAAGTTTTGTACTGTATGGTATACTAGGTACATCCAAAGTAGAAACAAGGTAGTGTGGCCCTAAACTATTTAAATATAAATTTTATTTAGAGGCTAAATTAACACATTTAATATGATATATCTTGACTCAGTTTCTTGGGTGGAATATCGTTAACACTAATCAATTACATCTTTTACTCAATATTTAAAGCCTACATAAGCCTGCAATTCTATTGGCGGAATTACTCTGTGATATTACAGATTTAGGGAAAGGATAATTAGGCCTGGAGTGTCCAGTTTCCACAGAGCTCCTGCAAAGGCAGGAGCTGCACTTATGATCAAACACTGAGGGGACCTATAACATATCGGGTGCGCTAATGGATGCTTTGTTATCATTCTTAGAACTGTTGGACTGATTCTTTGATCATGAATATCGGAAGGAGTTTCAAAGGGTGCATTTGTAAAATCTTTAGGAACTATTAGGTGACGGTACATTTCATCTCAGGGTTCAGTGCAGCTCATTTTACTAAAATATCTACATCCAATGATATTTACTCTTTCAAAAACAAAAACAGCTTAGATTATTAAAAAATCAATTTCAGGTCACAACATTTTATACTATAGAATGTTGCTCCAACCCAGAGTAGTGCAGCATGTTTGCATTATAGGGTTTTTAATTCTAATGGAGGATGGTTCAGATATTGTAGATAATTGCTCTCTTGTACCATAAAATAGCTGGAGAGTTTTCTTTTTTATGTAAAAAATACTCAGAAAAAAGCAGGAGGAGAATTTGTTGGGATTGTGGTAGAGTTTGAATATCTGGTATTTTTAAAAAACTGCAGTAAATGTAACTGATCTATTTGTGATCGGTGCAAGGCAATGGAGTAATTCTTTGTTATCTTCTAGAACTAGTCACCATCCTCCCAATCCGATTTCCAGATCTAGACCAAAATGTTCTCATGATACCTTGTTCTTTTCTATACTACATAACCATTGGCCTGCAATCCATCTTCAGAGGAATTTCTAAAGGCCTATAAATCACAGCAGCCATTAACAATCATCAGTATCGGAATATTTAATTAGTCATTCACCTAATTGGTTCTTAAATGCCTCCCTCCTAGTTTTACTGAACTCCTTTATTTCTTTCTTTATAAAGAAATCTAAATGGTAATTTTGTTTAATTCTTATACAGTCAAATACTGTTTTAAGCAGAGTCAGTGATCCAGGAACAAAGATTCTTAACAAAAAAAACATTTACCAATAATGCTTCGTTTTCTTTAGATTGTTTTAGAGAGCAAAAAAGGAAACAGTGACACATGAAAACTGATGGCTAAATAATAGCCTTACTTAATTTCATAAAGAGTTTGGAAAACCATTCTGTGCTTTAAATAATTGTTTACAAATGATTATTGTTGACCTGCTATTTTTTCCTCAATGTTTATATATATATATATTGCACTCCATTTTGTAACTGAAATAAGACACATGAAGATACACATAATTTGTAAAGCATTGCTCTCGGCTTTTACACCCATCTCTAGTTTATTAGAAATTTTGTCTTCTGCCCTCACATTAGGCCTTTTGAGATCTGTGCCAGGTAAGTGAATTAATTGACTGGGTATAAATATGTGAAACTCTTCTACCATCTCTTAAAAACAATGAAACTGTAAAAGGCAATAGAACTTGCAGCAGTAACACTGAAACGGCTTTCTAAAGTGAATTAGTGGGTTGCACCAGATTTCATCTAGCTCTTTAACATATGTTTATCTATCCAGCTATCTATTTATCTATCCAATGTGTGTGTTTACACACAATACATAAATGTTATGCAAAAAGTATATAGAAGCAGATGCTGCCTTACAAAGATTAAATGCTATTTTTTATATGTCTCTAAAGTCTGTGTCTCATATTAATACAATGGATTGTCAGATTTTTCCATTGTTCCACTTCAAAGCATGCAATTATATTGCCTTAATTGGAAGCACTGATGTGTTTTCACCAAGGATGTTTATTTGTATTCTGACTACTGAGATATAAATATGGGACCATTTGCTATTTTTAGTTTTCTACCAACATGGATTTAAAAAAAAAAAACTTTTTATCTTTATAAACAGGCACATCGAGTTTATTGTCAGCTCAAAACTCTGTAGTGGAATCATATGAAAAAAATCTTACTAGTTATAGGTTGTACTGAAATGGATCTTTATTCAAGGGCCGTGATAATACTTTGCAGAAAGCATGTAAGACAAATCCTGGAACTTGCTCACTTATATATCACCACAAACCCAACTGACATGGACTTCCTCCAAAAAAGCTTTGGTGTTCATTCAACCAGAACATGCTTAAATAAGCTTTGTTCATTTGTATATAGATGATCACTACGATCATCTATCTATCTATCTATCTATCTATCTATCTATCTATCTATCTATCTATGATCAATTTTGTCAGCATGGATTTAAATTATCTTTTTGATAGGCATGTTTGTGAAAATATGAGCTACCTCTAAAACTTTTTGAGGATATAGTCTCCCCACAGATTTTAGTGGGACAACATTTTCATCATGTCAGGTAAAATCAGTACTAAATTACACTAATTCTCACCTAGTAGGAAATACAGACTTTTCTTTAATCTTGTGTATAACAGCAAGGTTCTGTTGACCAAAGCTGTATAGATCCTGCCTTTTGTGCTATATCTCCAGCCTCAGTGAGATGAATTAATCTGAATCAATGGATTAATTCTGGAAATGCCATATTTAGCACTTACTATGCTCCAGGTATCATTTTAAGCAATGTGTAGATATAAAACACCTCATTTAATCTTCACAATACACATAATGTAGGTGGGATTAGTTTCCTCATTTGAAGATACAGGGAACATAGAAAAAAGGAGGTAAGGGCATTATTTGTACCAACAGCATTAAAGTTACTTTTCTTTATTTACTCAAAATACCAACACAAATAATTGACATTTATTGAACATTCTTTAAGGGACAGAGCACTTTCTATGTAATATTTAATTTCACAATTAACCTGTGGTATCATCTCTTCAAGGCTAAGGAAAAAAACACTCCATCTCTCCTCACTAGTGGCTTAGCTAAGTGGGAATGCAGTGAAAGGACTTCTGTAAAATGGAATCAGTTGTGAAATGACAATTATTTGTTCATTCACTTTTCATTCATTTCACTCAACAAATACTGCATGTATTGAATTTCTATTTATAAAATATCTGCTATGTGTCAGGTACATTCCAAGACATGAGGAATATAGAAGACATAAAAATAGACAAGAAAATTATATTATATTACAAAATGAAATAAATAAGATCATTGCAGATTACGGTATGTGTTAAGAAAACACAGTATATACTGGAATAAAAAATGCAAGAACAGATCTCCTTTAGATAAGAGTAGTTAGAAAAGTGTCTGAGGAAGTGACATTTCAAATGACCTAGGGAGAAAGAGCTGCCCTGTGAAGAGCTTGGAGAAAGATATCATCAAGAATTCATGAAAACAAGAACTTAGAAATGTTCCAGGAACTTAGGGAAGACCAGAGTGTTTGGAGAATTGCATTAAGCAAAGGCAGCATGTTGGAGGTGAGGCCCTAGAGAGTGAAGTAGCCAGCTCTTGCTAGGATAACAGAGGCAACTTGATGCAATGCTCCCTTGATGGTCTTGCAGGGCCCAACACAATCTCCATGCTGCTTACTTTATTCTTGGTGGGGTGGGTTCCATGTGTGTGGCAGGAACTCAGCCTTCTTAAACAGAGCAAGTATGGTACACCTAGTATTAGATATTTTGCATATGTTTGTTTTTTAAAAATTTTTATTCTGTTTAACATATATATAAAAGTCTTAGCTTGCTACAGAGCTGCTGATGCAAAGTACCAGAAATGGGTTGTCTTTTATAGCAGAGTTGATTTTTTAGGATAAAAGCTTAAATTCTGAGGCCATGAAATGTCCAAATCAAAGCACCATCAGAGATGTTTTCTCACCAAAATCAGCAGCTGGTGTTCCTGTGCCCTGCCATGGGGCAAAGATGGCTGCCAATCTGCCAAGGTCCGTGCCTTCCCCTCTAGAATCTACTCTCCCAGAGCTTAGCTGAGGGCAAACAGGCCCAGGGCTTGTCTCCTTCCACGCCTCCTCTCTCAGTCGTGGCTGCTCCACTTTCTTCCTGAGTTTAAATGTGAGATATCAGGCATATGGCTCCTCTGTTCAGCCTTGTGCTGCTCCATGGGTCCAGCCTCTTGGGGGCTTTGTACTTAAGCTTTGGTTGCTAGAGAGCCTTGAATACTCTCTCATATGGCAAGATAAAAAAATGGTGGCTTCCTTTATTTCTTCTTTCTCTCCGTCTGTTTATATAAAGCTTCAGTAAGAGGGTGGAGACGCAACCTGAGTCATGCCTCACTGATGTAGTCCAATCAAAAGGGCCTCATACCCATAGGAATGGATAAGTTCAAAAGCATAATCTTTTTCTTTTTGGAACTCATAAAAGAACTACAAACTGTAGCAATATTCTAACATTTCTCCTTTTATTCACATTCAGACATATTTCAGTGCTGTTAATTGCATTCACAATGTTGTGCTTCCATCACCACCATCCACGACCAAAACATTTCCATCATTCTAAATAGGAGCTCAGTACATTTTAAGCCCTAACTTCCCATTACCTATCCCCACCCTGTCCCTTGGTAATTTATATTCTAGATTGTGACTCCGTGAATTTGCTTGTTTTCTTACTTGATGCACACAATTCTATATGTAAAATTTACCTATATTTACCTTGGCACAAAAACAGATGTAGATTAGTTGAGTAACTTACCCAAGGTCATAAGGCTATTAATGAATAATGGAGCTTAGGCTTGACCTCAGATCGTGAGGTCTTTATACCTGTGCCAAGGTGTTTCCTTTGTGACAGTGATAGGGCCAAGGTGGAGAGGATAAAATTGGGTGGTCTCACAAAAAAGTGCCCAACACAGAGGAGCCAAGAGGCTCCAGGACGATGTGATTTTTCCACTCAGAGATTTCTTGGGCACTGATTTGTTGCAGGGCTTGGCCTGTATTAGACATTCATGGGAAGTAGATGCTGAGATACAGAATGTAGAATCTAGAGGTTTTTTTGACCAGAGTGGAGGTTTGGGCATGACAGCCATTTCCCTTATTTCTCTTGGGCACATGTCTTTGAAAACAGTTTATCAGCAACCATGGGGATGAGTGGTAGTTAGAAATGAGGTATTAATTAGTGCGAGAGTCAAACCTAGTCTAGCTCTCATCCTTCATTTAGTAACTCCACTTCTAACCATACAAAGCAACAACAAATGTGAGCATAGCCTGAGGGTCAGAGTATGTTTTAAGAACATAACTTTGGACTGTGTGTGCAATGACATTCCTAATAAACCCAAAAAGCTAAGTGGGGATTTCTAGTTCATTTGGGACTAAAAAGATGGATGCTTTGTAGTTCCCCCTTGATATTTTACATAATACCCTCCTTTTATATTCAAGTTCCATATGTATAATTCTTTAAAAAAAAAAGAGTGACTTGATTTTGCTCTCCAGAAATCTGAGCACCAATATCATGTTGTACTTACTTGTTTCATGGGAAAAGATGGATTACAAGTCTATGAATTCAAATGATGGCCTATTGCTGCTTTTTAAATCACCAGGATCCTGAATATCAAATTCACATGTGTACATCTTAAACTATAATTAAATTGAGCAGCAATCTGAGGGAAGGCTCCATCTTGTAGTACTTAAACCTTATTCTCAGGCTCCTTTGAGACATTATAGTTTTCATTTGCTACTCAACATCTTCCCACCTTTCATCTGATACACCTCTTTTCGGTCACATATTTCCATGCAGCTATTTTAATTTAGGGGCTTTGTTATGGAAATAGATTACCCACTTTTGGACTAGCCTAGAAGCATGAAAGAATTGTATGGAGGAGTGGAGTGGTATGTGCAGAGAGCCATTTATGATGAGGTTCCTGGCTGGTGAAATACTTTGTGAATTTCACTTAATACTTGTTGACTGATGGGCTCTGTTGCAAGAAAAGAGAGAAACAAAAAGAGTGAAAAAATATATTACACAGTGGTGTATTTCCATTTTCTTTTCTTAAAATTACCCTTTTTTTTTTGGAATTCGAATTGAAAAAATTCTTCAGGTGACTAGTTTCCTGGATCCTCTGCAAAAGAACTTTTTCCATCAGTATTAGGGAGTCTGTCAGGAAAGGAGGTCTTAGGATTTGGGATGGCATGCCATCAGAACCTTTCAACAGCCCAGCATTGGCATAAACTACAATAGAAGTTCCCAAACAGCTACTACACCTGGTATCATAATAGTCTGGGATGTTTCAAAACTCTGTGCACTGAGCTTCACATCCACAAATTCAGATTCAATGAGACTGGAGTAGGATGCAGAAATCCATTTAATTTTTAAAACCTTCCTGGCAAATTCTGATGCGCTGTGGCTTACAAACTATCTATTGAATAGAGGATTAAAGCCATGGATAGGGGTCATCTGTCAGTCAGGCTCTGGAGAATCTTCTCTTTTCCTCACTCAGCCTCTCCCTGAAGAGGAAGATGTAGGTCATGGGCAGCACTACGGATGAGATTTTGCCCAAGCACTGAAGAGGGTAAAGCTTTTTTTCCTACTGGTGTTTCTTTGTTGAATCCTTTTACTCTTATCTTTATTCATTTTCTTCTTCTTCTTCTTCTTTTTTTTAATACCCTAAGTCCATCCCATTTATTTTTGATGAATCTCCAAAAGATATCTGCTCTTTCAGAGATTATAGAAAAACTGTGAAATTAAGACAGAAAATTTATTATATGGACCACATAATAGTTATTTTTAAAAATCAAAATGTATTCTTTTTTATTTTTATTCCTGTTATGTGTATTTGTCAGAGATAGAGTAACTGCTGTAATAAAAATCTCCAAAATGTTTGTGACTTTATATAATAGAATTTTATTAATTATATGACATAGTCCAATGCATGTTAGCAAATGCTCAGTCTCCTTCCCTTCTGTGGCTCCTCAATATACTTGGGTTGTTCCTTCCTCTGTATTTTACCATGCAAAGAAGAAAAAGGCACACTTACTTTTAACAACTCGTTCTGAAGGTGGCACCCTGCACTTCCAGTGGCATTTCTTTATCTAAATATCAGTCATATTGTCCCATCCAACATGGCTACATGCTCCAAAATTGAAGAGATAGGATATTGGTGAGCTCTCACAGCCCCTGACATACATGGTCCACCTTTCTGGTTGTCAAATAATTATTTGCTTTCTTCCTTCTTTACACAGACACCATCACCTCCTCCACAAAGGAAGACAACTCAAGGTCCCTTGTAATCACTGCAACTACTTCATACAATCATTTCTGTCCTATCTACATATATAGTAAAATCTTTCTAGGTCCAAGAAACTAGAATATAAAAGACCAGTCCTTTCTGCCCCCAACACAATCCAGTTTACAATAGTGGAGCAGGTCTGGATAAGCTCAGCAGAAACTACCATGGAGAAAGAAGAAAGATAGCCAGCACTCATGGATCCATGGTATTCTGAAATCCCTCTGAGCATGCATGATGAAGTCCACCCTCCATGGAGGATGACGGAAATTCCTTGATATGACATTGACTTCACTCTTTGGATGGCATCCTTGGCTTCTGGGATTCTCCCTTGCATAATTAAATGCCTTGGAATGTATTGTATTTTGGCTGGCTGGTCCTGAGGTCAAGCTCATGGGAGGTGACCCAGAAGTGGAGCCAGCAGGCGCTTCACTTTTTTTTTTCCAAAGTGTATTCTTGTGAGATTTTTTTTTTGTTCTCCTATTGGATTTATCCTACAAAAACCTATTCTTCTTATATCCCTCTTCTTGAGCATGGGTGGGGTAGGGAGATTCTATCCTTCTGCCCCATTAGTCAGGTCTTATTTGTTACTCTGCTTCTCTTCCCTTGAATTCCAAAATGTCTGAACCTCCCAAATCCTAAATACTAATGTCTACTGCCATGATAGATCTTTATTCAGAAAACATAGTTATTTTAGCACCTGTCTTACACATTTCCATTCTGTACCATATTCTACTATGAATCTTAACAATTTTAATGTCACTGGTCCTTGTGACATTATCATCATGACTCAGATCCTTCATACACTACATTCTCTTTTGATTAGTCTCCTCCCTTTCCCCACCCCCCCATCATCTCTCCATTCAGGACTTCACCATCACAGTGATCTTACACCGTATATCATCTCTGGACATAACCTGTTGACAAATTGTTTTGCTAATTTGAAAAATTCGCAGAATATCTTTATTGCCTCTTTTTAATGTTCCTTTGGAATTATAGAATTTTCAGTAGCTCCAAGTTAGCAGTTTCCTTCTGATTTACTTTCAGTATCTATTTAATTTGAATATTTTAGTTAAATTATTTTAGTTCAACAAAATTTAAAGGAAGGCCTATGCACTATGTGATATATACTATGCTAGATACCATGAATCAAAAATAAATACGACACAGCCTTTGTGTATTTAAATTCTAGTTGATACCTGACATGTGTCTTTAAAGATATGTAAGAGTTTAGAAAAAATGACTAGTGTTGCAGTTTGAGATTATTTTATGAATCTCCAAAAGAAATATTTTGTTGTTTCAAGCCATCCAGTTTGTGGTACTTTGTTAGGGAAGTCCTAGGAAACTCGGAAAGCTTCTAAACCCAAACTAAATGAATCTTTACTTCAACTCCCCCTATGCTTTAGTTTCCTAGATGTCAACACAAATACCATGCAGTTTAGGTGGCTTAAATAATCAGAATTTATTGGCTCACAGTTTTCAGGCTAGAGGAAATCCCAAATCAAGGCATCATCAATGAGATGCTTTCTCCCAGAAGACTGGCATTGTGGGGCTGACTGTCAGTCATCCTTGGTCCTTGACTTTTCTGTCACACAGCAATGCACATGGTGGGTTCTCCTGGCTTCTCTTTACTTTTCTGGGTACTATTGGCTTCTGGCTGCTCTCCCAAGCTTCTCTGTCTAAGGTCTTCTCTATAAAGCCTTCAGTGATAAGATTAAGACCCTTAATGATTAGTTGATTCACCTTAACTGAAATAACATCATCAAAACATCCTATTTACAATTGTTTCACACCGTCAGGAATGACTTATGTGCAAGAATGCATTTTTCTGGGACACATAGCTCCAAGCCTCCACACCCTAAAATATAACTATAGCTATCAATCATGAGGAGTAATGTGAGAGATGACAGATGTGGAGTCAGAGTGGAGAAGGACATGAATTTATTGCAGTCACAGTATCATATTTTTACAATTTTTAGAAACTTATGATTGCATTAACACATCATTAGGTCTTCTCCCAGGGAATTAGAAGAAGCCCATGCCAGTGACATGCCCTAAAACATCAAGAGCTTCACAGTAATACTACCTTTTAAATGCTAACCATCTGCATGGGTTCTAGTAAGTAAACACTGAATAGTGATCTATTCTAAAGGGTGATATTTCGAATTTTATTAATTCTAACAAGCACATTTAAACATCTATAAAAATAAGCATCATCTTACAAGAAGTGATATCTTTCAAATGTCATTATCCAGGCAGCATTCATAATGACATTGCCATTGCCTATATATCAAAGAATATCAATAAATACCAGAATCACAGCCTGCTGGAAAAGTTCAATCATTAATTTGGTGGTGGTGAAATGGGTATATACACATGTAAAAACACTGTTTGAAAGGATGTAAGAATCAATGGTCTGAAAAGAGAGTGCTAAGTAATGAAGTCTATGTATTTAGCAATGTTCCCAAAAAAAGAAATTAAAAAATCTGGCTAGCTGTACATAATGTAAAACTGTTATTAAGAACCCAGCCTATTGATTTTCAGTAGTTTAAGAATGCTTCTAAGAAAACTCTACCATCAACATTCTTGATGGTTCAAGGAAGGACAATGTGTGGAAAAACTTGGCTATTAAGACACTAAGTCAAATAAGTGATTTTCAAATAAAGGATTTAGAACAGATTCTGAATTGAAAAATTTTAAGTATATCTTAAACAATTTATTTTGCTAATACTTGTCATATTGGATAAGAATGATACATGATCAAATCTATGTCTGATTAATGCTAACAGTCCACCTTCAGAAAAAATCTGGATGATGAGCAAGTTTTGTGTCAAAATTTAAGAGGCTCTGTTTTTCTTTCTTAGTGGTACATAAAATGGTAGTGCATCTTAAAATCTCAGGGAATGGATGTAGCTCAAGTGATTGAGAGCCTGCTTCCCATGTACAAGGTACTGGTTTTGATCCCTGGTACCTCCTAAATGCAAAATGAACAAATGAGAAAACCAGTTCTCATTGGGGAGCAGATGTAGCTTAAGTGCTTGACTCCCATGTGTAAGGTCCTGGGTTCAATCTCAGGTAGCTCCTTAAAAAAAAAAGTAAAAGAATATACTGGGCTTATCAGACACATCTCACATCTGTCAAATCCACATCTCTTTCCATAAGGAACTGCCCTGCTCATGACCCCTAAAGAAGATGCAAGTTTGGGTGATCATGCCTTGTACTACGTGAACCCACCTTTTCATGATGTAAGTTGTCAGCTGGAGATTTACAATTGATCCAAGGAAAGCTATTGCATATGATGTTGTCCAGAAAACTACAACATGAGCTATGATAAATTACAAATGTATTTGGCTACAAATGACACTGACAAATAAATATTCATTAAAAAAATCTGTAACTATATTGGTCTCTTAGATCGTAAAATACAGTAACTCTTGTGAGGATGGCAGCATGACTGTCCATGTATGTGGGTATGGGTGGGGGAGTGGTAAAAATGATGATAATTTTCATCTTCTTAGGATGAAGTTAATATACAATACCTAAACCTGAAAAGGCAAGAAGCAACACTCTAAGCCTATTAATTTGGGGTGATAGCAAAAACATCAGACAACTCAGATAAATGAATTAAAATTTCTTGTCACTGGGTGGGGGAGTTTTGGGGTTGTTCCTTTTTTTTTTTTAAATAGTCTTGCCTGGCAGTATTTTCCTTTTAGCACTTTACTTTTTGTTTTGTTTTGTTTTTCTCTTAACAAATCGATGTTATTAATACATATTAATGAAGCATAAATCCATCCATAAATCAGTGGTATTTGGTGTAATCACATATTTGTGCATTCATCATTTCGATCATTCTTAGAGCACTTTCATTATTCCAGTGATAATAATAAACAAAAAACAACCAAAACCCATCATCTCTCAATCTCTCTATGCTTCCCCTGCTATACATAGCTGCTATCCTTTTTCCTTCTCTCTAGTACATTTGTATTTATACTTCATAAAAACAGCCTTATATATGTAATATCACCCATTTTCATATTTTACAGGAGGTTTTACTGTCTTGTAGAGTCTCATGTTACTGTTTTTAGCTTTCCTTCTAGTAATATACATAATCTTAGACTTTCCCTTTCAACCACTGACACACCCATACAATAGTACTGTTAATTACAAATACTGTGATATATATGCTTTAACCATTTCTATTCATTTCCAAAGATTAACAAACAATCTTTTTTTTTTTAGCAATTCTTGCACAGATTAACCCTTAGCTTTCCATTCCCTACTCTCCTATTTTCTGGTGACCTATATTCTAATTATTAACTCCATGAGTTTACACAATATATTTAGTTAATAATAGTGCAATCATACAATATTTGTCCATTTGGATCTGGCTTGCTTCACTCAATATAAACAAATTTTCACTTATATGATGTGCCTGTATAACTTCAGAAAAAATAAATAAATACAAACATGAGAGAGAGAGTGAAAAATCAGAGGAGAGAAATTGGAGACGTATGTAGATGGCCCTTTTGAAGTATATTCTTATAAATGAAACATAGAAACTGCAGTAACCAGATGTAAGGAGAAATTATTTATTAATAGCAGGTGTATATCTGCATGGTAATAATCCTAGGGAGAGAGGGAACTGAAGATGGAGGAAATAGAGGAGGAGGATGGATGGACAGAGGGTGAGCAGGGAGTTTACAAACAGAAGGGCTGACTTCAGTGGACAAAGGCAAGGTAAGTCTACTTGCAGACAGCTTGCGAAAGTTCTTTTGTATTGCTTCAGTTTCTCAGTAAATAATATGCAAGGTCATCAGCCGAGAATGAAGACCAAGGAGGGGCACTGGAAATTGCAGAAAGAGAAATTGTGAAATAGTCATTTAGGTGAGAGGGAGTGATTTGACCAGAGAGATGCTGTAGGATTGCTAAAAGCACTCTTAAGACTACAGTTTAGTGGTCAGGAATGTGAAGTGAGGCCGGTCAATACGTGGTGATTGATTAGATGCTGGGGATAGAGTGTGTGGCACCATTGAACAAGGGGTTACAGGAAGGGGTTACACATGTGGATTAGGGAATAAAAATGGTGTTAGTTCAGTTTTTAACATGTTACCTAAAAAAGGCCTACATGATATCCAAGTACATTGGTATTCAGCCAGAATTTAAATACATAAAGTTATGGAAAGCAATGGAAGATTGTAGAATTGGTGATACAAATTCATGTCACCAATAATATGACTTGAATTCAGATGGCCAGGTAGAGTGTTTAGAATGAGCTTCATTGTGACGTTTTCTGGTTATGAGATACCTAAGAGTCTGTAGGATGCTGAATTATTAAGGAGGAAGACATGAAAAATATCCAGGGATGGGGAAACAAAGGGTCTATATAGGGGGCCATACAAATAGAGAGGTTTGTACACTGCATGGGCTGACGATCTGCACTCTAAGGTTGAACTGAGGGCACCATGGTACTGTGCAGGTCTCCTGAACTGATAGCTACTCTGAGTGCTGGAGGATGACTGGTAGTTGTGCTGCCTTCACGTCCTCAAAACCAATTAATCTTTTAAATTAAAAGAGGTACCTATTTTATTTAGAAATGTTATTTTTATTGGAGTGAGATATTGATTGAATAAATATATTACTGAATATTATATTCTTCCAGCTTCTATTGTATATAGAAATATTTTTATTGCAAAGAAGCTATTTAATAAATATATGCTAATTGAATGATTGCAAGTACAAACAAAAATGTCTTTATCAAATCTGTCATGTCAAGGTCTATGACTTTTATTATTATTTTATTTTGAAATAGTAGCTCTTTTGAATGTTCCTTCATAGATATTTAAAATTTGATTCAGGGAAGCAGACTTGGCCCAGTGGTTAGGGTGTCCATCTACCACATGGGAGGTCCACGGTTCAGACCCTGGGCCTCCCTGACCCATTTGAAGCTGGCCCATGTACAGTGTTGATGCGAGCAAGGAGTGCCATGCCACACAGGGGTGTCCTGCGTAGGGGAGCCCCACCCACAAGGAATGTGCCCTGTAAGGAGAGCTGCCCAGCACAAAAGAAGCCTCCCCAGGAATGGTGCTGCACACATGGAGAGCTGATACACAAGATGATGCAACAAAAAGAAACACAGATTCCCATGTTGCTGACAACAACAGAAACGGACAAAGAAGGACACTCAGCAAATGGACACAGAGAGCAGACAACGGCGGGGTGGGGGGGGCGGGGTTGGGGGGAAGTGGAGAGAAATAAATGAAAAAAAAACTTGATTCATAAATATACCATTTGCTTAAAGTTTCTCAGATTTCTAAAATATGCTTTCAGGTCACTTTTTTAACAGATCAGAATTAAAATAAATGACAACTAAAACAGGATCAATTCATTAATTCTTCTCTGGTTTAAATTGATGGAACAGTTAAAAATATCTAACAGAGTCATATAATACAATTTAATTGTGCATCACATACTTCATAAAACTGGATTCTTGAAATGTGTCATATTTAAATAATCCAGAAAACAATTATAGAAATCAATAGCATCAAGATAATGTTTAGAGAATAAATTAGAGCATTTGGTCATATGCTCAATTACAGAAGAAAAAATGCTTTAAAATGAACCATATTAATACATTTTTAATAATATTCTACATCATAAATATGTAATATTATGAAATTGATTAGATTGAGTTCATAAGGTAATCAATTTTGCATACTTTTATTAAATTATATTCCAATTCAATGCTTTGTAATCATTTGAAATGGATTGTCAGTTTTAATTGTATAATGCGCTGAATAGTTAAATAATTTAATGTGAAAAATTTAACATACCATTTTGATAATGTACCAGGATTTATAGAAAATTAGTTTCTTTTATCTTTAATTCCTGAATCCTTGAAATAAAGAATGTCAGCATATGAAACTCAATTTGTATTTTCTCCTATAAGATATTTCTTTAATGGATTTAGGATACAAGGCTTTTGGAACGTAAAAATGTTCAACTTTGAAAATTAAAATATGTGCACTTATTTATGATTTTCTTGTCATATACACATTTATCCTAAACTGCCCTCCTGGGAGAGAGATTTTATTTTACCTCCAGGATAGCTCAAACACTACAGCCAAAGTATTGGGATGGCCTGAAATTCCTTGCTTGTTTATTGTTGTTTGCTTCTGTATGTTTGTATGTGCATGGCCATGGTTAATGTAACTGCACATAATGTTCTTTATTTACATTTCCTACTTCACTATCACTAGACAGTCATACTCATTGCTATATTTTGTATGCATCTTTTTCTTTTTTTCCCCCATCCTAACACTTGTTGTATTACGGGCTCCATTCTTAATTACTGGATGGATTTTTTCACCTTACATCTGTATTCTGAGTGGCAGTAAATTTTGGGGTATTCTATGTACTTAAATACAGGCATACTTGTTTTATTGTGCTTCACTTTATTATACTTTGCAGATATGGCATTCTTAACAAATTGAAGGTTTGTGGCAACCCTGAGTCAAATCATTCTATTGGCATCATTTTCCAAGAAGCATGTTTTCACTTATTGTCTCTGTGTCACATTTTGGGAATTCTTACTATATTTAAAACTCTTTCATTATTAATATATCTGTTATGAAGATCTGCGATCAGTGATCTTTGATATTATTATTATAACTGTATCGAGGCACCACAAACTGTACCCATATAAGATGGTGAATTTAGTCTTTAAGTGTTGTGTATGTTCTGAGCCATCCCTGACTTTCTCAGTTGCCCCCATATTCCTTGAGACACACAATATTGAAATTAGGCCAATTAATAATAATCTTACAATGGTCTCTAAATGATCAAGAACAAGGAAGAGTAGGACGACTATACCATCTCTCACTTTAAATCAAAAGCTAGAAATGATTAAGCTTAGTGAGGAAGGCAAGTTGATAGCCGAGAAAGGATGAAAGCTAGACCTCTTGTGCCAAACAGGCATGTTGTGAATGCAAGAGAAAAGTTCTTGGAGTAAATGAAAAGTGCTACACCAATGAACATACTAATAATAAGAAAGTAAAACAACCTTATAGCTGATATGGAGAAAGTTTTGGTGGTCTGGATAGAAGATCAAAGCAGCAATAACATTCCCTTAAGCCAAACCCTAATCCATAGAAAAGCCCTAACTCTTCAATTCTATGAAGGCTGAGAGAGGTGAGGAAACTGCAGAAGTCTGAAGCTAGCAGATGTTGGTTCATGAGGTTTAAGGAAAGAAGATTTTCCATAACATAAAAGTGCAAAGTGAAGCAGCAAGTGCTGATGCAGAAGCTATAGCAAGTTATCCAGAAGATCTAGCTAAGAAAATTTATGAAGGTGGCTACAATAAACAACTGACTTTTGAAGTAGATGAAACGCCTTCTATCCTTCTATTGGAATAAGATGCCATCTAGGACTTTCAAAGCTAGAGAGAAATCAAAGCCTGACTTCAAAGCTTCAAAAAACAGACTGATTCTCTTGTTAGGGACTAATGCAGCTGGAGACTTTAATCTGAAGCCAGTGATCATCTGCCATTCTGAAAATCCTAGGGTCCTTAAGAATTATGCTAAAGTTACACTGCCTGTGCTCTATAAATGGAACAACAAAGTCTAGATGACAGCATATCTCTTCATAACATGTTTTACTGAATATTTTAAGCCCACTATTGAGAAATACTGCTCAGAGAGAGATCCCTTTCAAAACATTACTGCTCATTGACAACGTGCCTAGTCACCCAAGAGCTGGTGATGGAGATATAAAATAAGATTAATGTTATTTTTATGCCTGCTAACACAACATCCATTCTGCAGCCCATGGATCAAGGACTAATTTTTATTTTCAAGTCTTATTGCTTAAGAAATACATTTTGTAAGGCTATTGCTCCTATAAGTAGTGATTCTTCTGGTGGATCTGCATAAAGTAAATTGATAAACTTCTGGAAAGGATTCATCATTCTAGGTGTCATTAAGAACATTCATGGGTCATGGGAGGAGGTCAAAATACCAACCTTAAGAGAAATTTGGGAGAAGTTAGATTCCAAAATTCCCAGATGACTTTGAAGAGGTCAAGACTTACATGGAGAAAGTTACTGCACATGTGGTGGAAATAGAAAGTAAACTAGAATTAAAAATGGAGCCTGAAGATATGAGTGAATTGCTGCTGTCTTGAACTGATGAGGAGTTGCTTCTTATGGATGAGAAAAGAAAGGAGTTTCTTGAGATGGAAACTACTCCTGGAGAAGATGCTGTGAATATTGTTGAAATGACAACAAAAGATTTAGAATATTAATGTAGTTAATAAAGTAGCAACAAGGTTTGAGAGGACTGACTCCAATCTTTAAAGAAGTTCTGTGGGTAAGATGCTATCAAACAGCATTGCTTGCTACAGAGGAAGCTTTCATGAAAGGAAGAGTCAATCAATGCAGCAACTTCATTATTGTTTTGTTTTATGAAATTTCCACAGGCATACCAATCTTCAGCAGCCATCAACATCAAGGAAGGACCCTCTACCAGAAGATTACAAATCACTGAAAGCTCAGATGATGGTTATCATTTTTTTTTTAGCAATAAAGTATTTTTAAAATTTAGGTATATACATTGTATTTTAGACCAAATGCTGTTGTATACTTAATGGAGGACAGTATCATAAACATAACTTTTATATGCACTGGGAAGCAAAAAAATTCATGTGACTCACTTTATTGCAATGGTCTGGAACTGAACCTGAAATATATCTGATTTATGCCTGTAGCTCTGCTATTAGGAAGGCAAATTGCATAGCAGTTATGTAGACAAATATTGGAGTTAAACAACTTTTGGTTCACTATGTCATTTTCTAGCTGTGTGATTCTGAGTAAATCACTAAATTCTCTGTTTTCATTTCCTGGCTGCTAAAGCAAATACCATGAAATGGGTTGGCTTAAACAATGAGAATTTATTGGCTCATGGTTTTGGGTCTAGGAGAAGTCCCCAAATAAAGGCATCATCAAGGCCATGCTTTCTCCTGGACGACTGTGGCTTTCTGGGACTGGCTGCTAGTGATCCTTTGTCCTTGGCTTTTATGTCACATGGAAAAGCACCTTGTGAGCTCTCCTGGCTTCTTGGATCCATTGCCTTCAGGCTTCTCCCCTTGTGGCTTTCTCTCTGCCTGACTTTCACTCTGCTTATAAAGGACTCCAGTAATCCAGATGAAAGCCCAAACTGATTAATTTGTAGTACATTTTAACTGAAGTAACATCTTGAAGAGATCTGGTTTACATGGATTAAGTTTAAGAAGATGTTTCTCTGGGGTACATAGCTGATGAAACAGCCATCCCTACTCCTTTAAACATTTGTGCAGCAGCCATGTTCTCCTGGAACACTGGAATGAAATCTCCAACCTCTCTAAGCATTGGGCTGGTGGCCAGGCTCTCTGAAAACGATAGAAAAGAGGCTCCTTTCTCTCTAGCCATTGACGTGGTGGCTAGCTTCTCCACACCAATGGTAGGACACAGATTCTACTCTTTCTGAGCATTGGGATGGTGGTCAGGCTATCTCTGAACAGCAGCGTACAAGACCTGCCCTCTCCAAGCACCAGGGCTGATGGCCTGCCCTCTACAAGTGCAGGGTTGAACCTGCCTTTCCACACTCGTATGTGAGCTTGCTCTTATGGCCCAAGAAGATCTCTTAAATCCAAACCCCAGCTCCCATAGTTCTGACCTTGAAGTCATTCTTCCTTCAGTTCATCTCTTTGTCCCTTTCAGTCCCGGTTAGCCATTGTTCCACATAATTTCACAAAAGCCTTGTCAGTTTTCTTTGTAATTCACAGGGGTCCAAGACATCGGACAATAAAATCTTCCATAGATCCTTCCTGAATAACTACATTTCCAATCGTGACTTCTGAAATGGCTGACTAGAGCCATGTCCAATTAATTACACCCTCATATGGAACCTTTTTCTTTGGGGATTCATTTTCCAATAGCTCAAGGAAGGTCCTCATGAGCCACTCCTGGCCCTGGTCATAGAGCACACTATTTGGATAGTATCAGAATTTTCCAAATCATCAATTTCTGGTTTCTTTGTGCCCAGAAGTTCAGTTCTCAGCTTATCTCTTTACTCTCATATTTTACTATAAGCTCCAAGTAGCCAGGCTGCACCTACAACACTTAGCTTGGAAATCTCCTCAGCTAAATATCCAAGTTTGTTGCTTTCAAGTTCTGCCTTTCATCCAACATCTGGACTCAATTTCACCAAGTTCTCTGCCACTTTATAACAAGGATTGCCTTTCATCCAAGTTCCAATATCACATTCACATTCATCATTTCCTTCTAAGGCCTCATCGGAACTACCATTAGCATACATATTTCTCTGAACAGTCTCTTCAAAGCAATCTAGGCTTTTTCTATCAAGCACCTCACAATTCTTTCAGCCTCTACCCTGTACCCAATTTCAAAGCCATTTCCACATTTTAGGTATTTGAAATACCTAATTTTCTGGTACCAAAATGAAATAAGCACATACTTTGGACAGGGATTTGCCTTTCCTGCATACAGTGCTTCTGCCAAAACTACTATCTGTGGACTTAAAGAATACCTTATCCATCATTATGGTATTGCACACAGCTCTTCTGATTGTGGAATTTAAATGAAGTGTGGAAATGGGCTAATGCTCATGGAATTCATTGGTCTTACCATGTTTTCCATCATCTTGAAGCAGCTGGATTGATAGAACAGTGGAATAGCCCTTTGAATACTCAATTATGGTGCCAAATGTGTGGCAATGCCCTGCAGTGTTGGTCAGTGCTTTCCAGGAGACTGTATATGCTCTAAAGCTGCTTCCACTCTATGGTGTCGTTTTTTCCCATAGCCAGGATTCAGGGGTCCAGAAATCAAGGGGTGGAAATAGATGTGACAGCACACTAGATGATCCACTAGAAAAAAAATTGTTTCCTGTCCCACCACCTTAAGCTCTGCTGGTCTACATTTCTTAGTTCCAAAAGGAGGAGAGCTTCTATCAGGAGATACAACATTGATTTCATTGAACTGTAAGTTAAGAGTGCCACCTAGCAACTTTGGGCTCTTTATGCCTCTGAATCCACAAGGCACAGAAAGAAATTATTTTACTGGCTGTGGTGATTGATTCTGATTATCAAGGGGAAAAAGGACTACTACTACACAATGGAGGTGAAGAAAAGTTTACTTGGAATACAAGCGATCCCTTAGTGTTTCTCTTAGTACTGCTGTGTCCTATGATTAAAGTCAATGGAAAACTACAACTACGCAATCTAAGCAGGACTACTAATGTTCCAGAAACTTCAGGAATGAAGGTTTGGATCACACCAGCAGGCACAGAACCACAGCCAGTTGAGGTGTTGGCTGAGGATAAAGGGAACATGGAATGCATAGTGAAGAAGATAGCAGTAAATACGAACTACGACCACATGACCAGTTACAGAAATGAGAACTATAATTGTTATGAGTACTTCTTCCTTGTTCTGTAAAGAATATGTTTATATAGATAGATAGATACATGAAGCAAATATCTTTGTTTTCTTCCCTCTCTTATCCCCTTATCATATAATTGTAATGTATACTAACTTTATGCCATTGTATTTAAATTATGGAATATCAAGTTTAAGAGTGAATATTACCCTACTACTTGCATTCTCACTTGTGGAAATAGAATGTTTCCAATTTTATGCAGGAAGTTGAATTATGTTAGGCAAAAATATGACTGTTATTGTTTTTATTTAGAGACTCAGTATGATTTAAGGAGATGTCTATGGATGCCAAGTTGACAGGGGTGAACTGTGATGGTTAAGTTCATATGTCAACTTGGCCAGGTTATTCTGCCCAGTTGTTTGGTCAAGCAAGCATTGACTTGATGGTACTGTGAGGGTATTTCATGGATTTAATTCATCAGAAAGTTGATTGCATCCCTGACTGGGTACATCTACAACCAACTAAGGAGATTGCCTTCAACAATGAAAGAAGTCTCATCCAATCATTTGAAGACTTTAAAGGGAGAACTGATTATTTTAGGAGACAGAAGAAAGACTTGCCATCTCTACTTTAGCCAGCTAGCTTCTCCCGGGGAATTCTTCTAAAAACCTTCTTGCTTTTGGACTGCCCTATGGAATCCAGACTTGCCAATCCTCATAGGCACATAAGCCAATTCCTATAATAAATCTTATAATATTTGTATAATCTATATATAGATATGTATCTCCTGTCAGCTCTGTTTCCCTGAAGAACCCTGACTAATGTACTCTCTAAATCTCAATTTCCTCATCTGCAAAATGGAGATAATAATATGTATAAGGATACCTACTTTACAAGATTGTCATTGATATGAAGTGAAATAACGTAAGTAAATCCTTTAGCAAATACTTATTTATAGTAATTGTTTATTACATGTCATTATTTTAATTAAATTCATTTGGACTAGTTTCCAAGCCGTAGCCATGTATGTCTACTTGGATGGACACAACTGCAGAATATTCCTGGCACAGTATGATATTCCTTTTTCTGAAAATGGCTGTGATACCCAGAAATGCATAACGATATGGCCTCTTTGACCAGAAACAATTTTTCAAGGGTAAATTGCACCTGACCCAAGCCAGGCCAGTCAAAGTCCTTTCCTAGAAGAGCTTAATGCATCCTTCTCTGAGGGTGAAGAGAAGGCTTCTGATGCTCAGGAACTATTGGCAGCTTTGTACAGTTCCATGTGAGTAATCAGTTTATAATTAAAGAGAATATGGTTAAAAGCAGAAATAAGCATTACTTCACTCATTTTTCCTATGGTAATTGACTACCTATTATAGTTAGATAAGGTGGATAGCGATGAGGACACAAAGGTGAGCAGAACCAGACACGGCTCCTGTTTCATGGAGTACTTTATCTAATGAAATGTCTAGTGGTGGAGATAAACATTGATGGAATAAACAGCCATGAGTGACTGATCACACACTAAGTTATGTGAAGGAAAGGATAAGGGTTCAATGATTGCATCTAAAAAAAGAAAGTGTAAGTAGTCTAGGGAGTAATAGAAGTCTTTCCTGACTGAGTCACATTTGAGCTGATTTAAAGGATCAGAAATGGCTATCAAGGTAAAGATGGAGAGAAGGGTAGGTAAGGTGGAGAAAAAAAGATGTGTAAAGAATATAGGGAAGAATGTGCAGCATTTTAAAAACTAAAAGAAAGGTCAAGTACAGAACAGTGGTTCAGAATGTAGACTCTGCACACCAATAATTGGTTTCAAATAAAGGGCTACCAATAACTAGCTGTGGGTCTCTAGGAAAATTATTTAACCATTTCCTATATCAATTTCCTCAGTTGTTCCAGGGAATGACTCCAGTTAAGTAACAACCTCATAATGGTCTTGTGTGGATTATGTGAAATAATATATGTGAGGTACTTAATACAGTGTGTTCAGCATGCGTTAAATGTTCAATGTATGTTTGCTATCATTGAGGGGAAGAGTGATACAAGAAGCTGAGAAGTAGCTGATGACACATGATTTTATCAGGTTTCCATTTTGGGAAGATCACTATGTCTGTACTAGGTATAAAGGAGATTCAACAGAGACAAGATTAGGTATAAAAGGCCAGTTATGAAGCAATTGCCATGCTACAGAGATGGATGATGGCAGTTTGGGTGTGGGTGACAGCAATGGGCATGACAGGTTTATAGGACTTGGAAATTATTTGGAAATGGGAAGAGTATTGTCAGGGTTCTCCAGAGAAACAGAAACAACAATATACATATATGTGTAAATATTAACAGATTTATTATAGAAATTAACTCATGTGGCTACGAGAATTGGCAAGTTCAAATTTGATATGGAAAGCTATAAGTTGGAAACTCAATGAAGGTGATATTGTATTTCCCAGGACAGGCTGTAAGTGAAGAACTCTAATGAAGGCAATGATGAATTCCCCAGAAATTGGCTGTCTGAAATAGAGATAGACACTTTCTCTTCTGTCCTTGAAATCATCAGTTCTCCCTTTATGGCCTTCAGGATTGGATGAGACATCCCCTTGCTGAAGATAATCTCCTTTGTTGATTGCAGATGCAATTAGCCATAAACACAATCAACTTACTAATGATTTAAATCCATGAAATACCCTCACAGTAACAATCATACTAATGCCTGCTTGACCAAACACTGGACACCATAGTCTATCCAAGTTGACCCATGAAATTAGCCATCACAAGAAGTAAAGAAGAGGCGCCGGACTTGGCCCAGTGGTTAGGGTGTCTGTCTGCCACATGGGAAGTCCGCGGTTCAAACCCTGGGCCTCCTTGACCCGTGTGCAGCTGGCCCATGCTCAGTGCTGATGCGCAAGGAGTACCCTGCCACACAGGGGTGTCCCCCGCGTAGGGAAGCCCAACGCACAAGGAGTGCGCCCCGTAAGGAGAGCCGCCCAGCACCAAAGAAAGTGCAGCCTGCCCAGGAATGGCGCCGCACACACAGAGAGCTGACACAACAAGATGATGCCATAAAATGAAACACAGATTCCCGTGCCGCTGACAACAACAGAAGCGGACAAAGAAGATGCAGCAAATGGACACAGAGAACAGACAACGGGGGGGAGGGGGGGGGAGAAATAAATAAATACAAAAATTATATTGCAGGATGATTGGTCTTATTGGGTAGTCATGAATACATTGATAATTAAGTCCATAAGAGAGAGCAAGCATGTAAACAATCTGAGGATCAGTGATAATTCTCATTACAGAGTTTGGGAAATAACTGCTTTTTAAAAATTTTTCAGTAAAAATGGAATGACAGAAAGCTATGAAATATTGGAAACTTCTCTTGTTGATGACAATATTTATTGTCTTCTTGGTCTGACAGAGAGATTCTCAGCTTTTTATAATTTTGTTTTTATATTTGGACATCAGATTGAATGATGGATTTCATAAAGTTTTAATAAAATAATGAAACAAAGATGAAATCACTCAAACAACTACTTAAATGTTGTGCTTTTGGTAAGTCACCACCTGAAAAATTTCAGATGGAAGCATAGGAAGATAATTCCAATATTTCATAGTTAATTTCATGGGTCAAATTGGAGAGACTATGATCTATCAACACACATTCCCTACCTCACAATTCTGTAAGTCAGAAGTCTGACTTGGGTCCCACTAAGCTTAAATCATGGTGTTAGCAAGACTGCATTTCTTCCTGAAGCCTCTGGCGGGAGAATCCTCTTCCGGGCTGTATTAGTCAGCCAAAGGGGTGCTGATGCAAAACACCAGAAATTGGTTGGTTTTTATAAAGGGTATTTATTTATTTGCGGTAAGAGCTTACAGATACCAGGCCATAAACATTAGTTACTTCCCTCACCAAAGTCTATTTTCACGTATTAGAGCAAGATGGCTGCTGACGTCTGCAAGGGTTCAGGCTTTCTGGGTTCCTCCCTTCCAGGATCTTGCTTCTCTCTGGGTTGAGGGTTCCTCTGTTCCCTTCCCAGGGCTTGCTTCTTCCTGGGCTCAGGGTTCCTCTCTTTCTGGGACTTGCTTCTCTTTCCTCTGTGAGCTTAATTCCCGGGACTCCAGCTTAAGGCTTCAGCATCAAACTCCAACATCAAAACTCCAACATCAAAACCCCCTAACTCTGTTCTTTGCCATGCCTTTTATCTGTGTGTCCCCACCCACCAAGGGGTGGGACTCAACACCCTAATCATAACTCAGTCATGCCCAGGTACAGACTGGATTACAAGCATTATCCTATATTTCTTTTTGGAATTCATCAATAATGTTAAACTGCTTCACGGACTCATTTAGGTTGTTCCACATAGTTGTAGGACTGCAGTTGCCATTTCTTTGTTGGCTTTTGGTGGAGACTTGTTCTCAGCCAGGAAATTTGGGTCAAGCCATCATGCTTCAGATATCTCCAACTTCCCGTTTTGCTTCGTCTTTCCTGCTTTCTCTTTCACATTTCTTTGACTTCATCTAGAGAACGTCCTCTGCTTTTAAGGACACTTGATTAGATTGGGCACACCTGGATTATCTGGGCTACCCTCCCTATTTTAAGGTTCACAGCCTTAATTACATCTGTAAAGTCCCCTTTGCCATGTGTATCAACATCACATCAGCATAGGTTCCAGGGATTAGGGTGTAGAATCTGGGGGGCTGTTTTTTGGCTTACCACAAGTATACTTTCTCAAATAATTTTTTGTTTGACTCTTTGAGGTATCCACAGAGTTTCAGATATTTCTTACTAGGAAACAATTAAGAAAAACATATAATACATGCACTACATTTTCATAAGGAAATTTGTAAATCATACTTATGTTAGCTAACATTGTTTTATTTCTTAAATTACCATCAAATTACTTATGTTTGGTAACTCCCTTTGAAGCAAATGAGCAACATTTATTCTCAATAAAGCTTCCATTTTAACTAGACACATTAGATATCATTAGCACAAATTCATTATAAATTACATTCAGATTTCATACAGGGTTTATTTACCCAGTACTTGTTCCATATGAAAAGTTAACTAAGATAATATTAATATTAGTTTTCGTAAATGCCCCGCAGTTAACTAGAATCTACTTAATATGGGAAACAATTCTTGCTTTCTTTGTAATATTCACAATGGACAAATATCTAATCCTACTTTAGTTTATACTTATTAATCTAACCATTCAGCATTTATTTTCATTCTAATGATATATGTAAATTCAGAAGCATAATTTAAAATAGATGGATTTTAAACTTCAAACTTTGGTGTTTTATGTCATTAATTATGCTAAAAGATACATAAATTCCCTATAATTATCCAGCTTATCACTATTTTAATGTAACATCCTCTTTAAAAATGTAATTTCAGTTCTTTTGCATTAGTCCTTGATTCATATTTTATCCAAGCACCACCGTCTTGGATATCCCCTGCAGAGACAGATCCATTCCTAACAAGGATCTTTTTTCTTTTTTTTTTTAGAACTTGGTAATGATTATAATACTGATGACAATTCCTGTCATTCTTTTTAGGCTGTAGCTTTTCAAGGCAGAGTGGTGTTCCCTGATCCTTCTTAAGCCCCTGTTTAAATGTAAATTGAGGAGACCAATTTACATTACTTATTCCAGGCATCCATATGCAACACCAGATTGCAAAAAGAAATATTTGTAAGAAGTTATCCCTATATTTATCTTATGACACTCATCACTGTGACACTTCAGTGCTTGAGCAGTGAAACTAGAATCACTTCAATTATCTACCTAAGGGGAAACCATCCTAAACAGACAGCGCTTTGTGTCTCTCTGAGCTGTATTGAGTAAGTGGAGAGGGAATGACTTTTTAGTGCTCTTGGACTAATTAGATAGTGGTTTGGTCAAAGGGGCTATTTGCATTTTTTCCTGAGTGAGTGAGATTAAATGCCTTTAACTGGATTTTGAAAGGCAGAGGGGGCCTTAGATGGCCTGATATCACCTTTTCCACTAGGGAATTTAATTTTAAAAACATTCCAGCTTTAGGTAGATGAGAGGACTGTATCATGGACAGAAGGCAATTATTAGCAGTATTCAAGGGCAAAGAAGAAAGAGAAGCAGCAAGACCCTCCCTCCAGGCTACAGAAGGTAAAAGACAGTGTGAGGGAAAAAAAGGGGGGGTGGGCGGGTTACCTATGAAAGTTGAAAGTTCCTTTCTCTAATTTTCATAAATTTTCTACTTAAGCTGAATTTTGGCCATTTGGTGTCCTATTAATTTAGAACTTGACTGTGAACTTTTTTCCCCTTTTTTGCATAGGTGCAATTATCGCCAAGCATCATTATTATTTGAACACTAAGAGGCCAGGAGAACTAAACACGCTCCTTGTTAATAGTCAGTGAATAAGGTCTCATGATATCACTTAAACAAAATGTAGCTTAAAATCCTTGGGTTCAAATCTCTATACTTTCCCATTTATAATCTGTGGAACTTAAATTCTCCAGGCCTAACTTTTTTCAATCACAAAATTGAGTCATATTGCTTTAATTCATAGTTTGTTCTAATGGCTAATAGAAATAATGCTTACGAAGTTTTCTGCACATGTTTGTTACCAGTGCTCAATGAATGAAAGATGTTATTATCATATTATTTATTTTATTGACTGCTCATGGCAAATCTGTGAAATAGTCAAGGAAGGCATTATCATTGTCATTTCACAGTTGAAGGAACTGAGACTCAGAATTAGGTGGAGGCTTTTCTGTCTGTGATGGAATGTCCATGGCGATTTTCAACACTCAGAGCTGCAGTTCCCCACCTAGACGTGAAGGAAACATAATTTACAATGTCATCTTTATTTGCAGATGTGTATTCTCTCACATGTTTTTAACACAATGCTAAGCGTGCTGGAGGAAACAGAAAAGCATACTTGCTATATGTATTGAAATCTGTCCTGCTCGGATCCTGGCTCTCCTAGGCTGAGAAAGCTGACTCAAAGACATAACCGGGGTGTTGAGGTGGGCATTAATATAATGATGCTGATAACATACACTGTCTCACACATTAAGGTCTTAGTGCTAAAGCTGGTTTCCTCCCTTTATTTCAGGACTTCTTAACCTTTTTTGTTCCACAGACCCCTTTGCTCGTCAGTAGAACACTAGGAACCCTTTACTAAGACCACACTACTACACTGTGTATTATTTAATAAATACATCACACTTGCACCAACAAGACCCCATGAGAATAACAGGTTTTTTTAAATTTAATTCAAGCTCACAGACTTTTTTTTTAAGATTTATTTATTTTTTATTTATTTCTCTCCCCTCCCCCCTCCCCAGTTGTCTTCTCTCTGTGTCTGTTCGCTGTGTGTTCTTCTGTGACCGCTTCTATCCTTATCAGCGGCACCGAGCATCTGTATTTCTTTTTGTTGCGTAGTTTTGTTGTGTCAGCTCTCCATGTGGGCCGTACCATTCCTGGGCAGGCTGAACTTTCTTTCACGCTGGGCAGCTCTCCTTACAGGGTGCACTCCTTGGGCGTGGGGCTCCCCTACACGGGGGACACCCCTGCATGGCACGGCACTCCTTGTGCATTAGTACTGCACATGGGCCAGCTCCACAAGGGTCAAGGAGGCCCTGGGTTTGAACCGTGGACCTCCCATGTGGTAGGCGGACGCCTATCCATTGGGCCAAGTCTGTCTCCACAGACCCCTTTTTTAGAACCCTTGCTCTATTTGGTCTTTGGGACAACATTATTGCCTCTAATTTTTCCCTGTTTTATTTCTTCACTGAATAGACTTTTATTAAAAATAAACGAATTCTTTCCTCTTTATGTTTATTTTAGAATCTCTGAAAAAATACAAGTGATTAGCTGATTAGCCTTGAGAGTGGAAGTATAAATTGTTGCATAACAAATGAAACAGATGATCTTTTTTTAAACCATCTCACTATTGAAATGAGCTATCATTGGGTATTTAGTTACAGCGTTAATAAGACATTTGAATTTTTTCTCCCTTGATGTAGAAATTAATTAGTGTCAGCTGAGAGAAACAAATTATTAATTTTTTAAATTGTTAGATTAAGGTAAGGAGATTTTAGATGGTTTTCATGTATATACATTACAACACCATTTAAAAAAAAAACTAGCATTAGCTTTTAAGTGACATAAAAGATGGCTAAAATTCCATGCAAACTGAATATGCTGTCTTTGGTTATAAAGACTGAGGAGAGATGACTATTATTTTCAATATTTGGATACTGGGAATGAGCAGATAGATTGAGTCAACTGTGTGTATGTTATGTGTGAGTATGCTTATGTGTGTATGTGTGTAAAGGAGTTGAAGTAGGAGGGAATTAAGAGTGGGAATGAGAATAAAGGCAGCATAAATTGGTACACAAAAAGAATCCAAATGTTCTAAAACCCTAATCTCTGACTTTATTCAGAGTTCCATTAAACACATACACATGGAACATATACTTTATATGTTTCTTGCTGTGCTTTCTTCCCTACTGCTTATCATTTCCCCTCCATTCCATTAGATCTGGTTTAAACCTGTTGAGTAATAAGACAACTCTAGTGAGGTATGTTTATTTTCCTTTAATATCAATTCAATATGAGGTATATATAACTGGAAAAATCTGTTTTAAGGCAAATAGCATGACCCACAACATGAGGTTATAGCAAATTCAAACAGTCACCTTTCCTGAGTTCTTTCCTTATAGTTGTATAAAAGCATCTATCTTACCCAGAAGACAAGGGCTAGTTAAATCTTAATTAATTAATTAATTTTTTCACTTTTTAAAAATTGAAATTGTATAGGATAGAGCCAAGGTAGCTAGAATGCCTGTTCATCATGTAAATGGTAACAAACACAATATTTGGGAATGTGCCTTGCCTCCATAAATGTTGCAAACATCCATATGATTGTCTTTATTCCTAATTCTAGATGTTCATCATGTTTTAGAATTCAAAACATCTGACATAGCAGAATAAACTATTTTTCAAGGAATCTCCATGATATTGTAAGGGATATTTTCCTCTCAAGATAAACTTTGGCTGAATATCTCCATTTTAGAGCTGGAAGCTGGCTTATAAACAATCCAGTTTAACCCCCATTTAATAGATATGTTAACTGAGTCAATCAGAGACATAGTAACTTGACTAATTTTGCATAACAAGTAAGTGAAGAGTTCTGAATAAGGACAAGTTTAAGATTCCAAGAAATGTCATATATTTGGAAAAATCTTAGCATTTTGAAAAATAAAACAACCTAGAAAGGAAGCCTAAAATGATGCTGAATGAACTAAAATGCAGATGTTCTAATTTGACTCATCTAACAACAGGAATGATTCAACTACTCTTTTCAGACCTATGTGAAGTTGTCCGATAATCCAGTTCTTTCAGCTGTACGTACCCAACATGCCTCTTTATGGTGGATGTCACCTCACAGCTGAGGCAAGTTTATGGGGCACTGCAGTTCCCCGGGTGCTCTTTGTTCAGTGGAGAACCAGAGAACTTCAGTGTCTGGGACTGAATCCACCACCTTTCATCAGTTTGAAATGCATTTTAAATCAATGTCAGGCTGGCTGTAAAATTTATGTCACCAACTTCACAGTAACTCCAGCTGTCCCTCAGTCCTGTGAGTATCTATCCTAATTACGTATGATAAAAACATAAGAAATGAGCAAAAACAATTATTTTAAGTCAACTTTAAGAAAAGAGATGAAAATCACAAAATTATAAAACTGCAGAATCAAGAACAATAATCCCAGTTGAGAGAAAAAGAACAAAGACAAACCTTCTGGATATATTATCATAGATGTAAAGAAGTATATATGTATAGCGTTATGTTGCTATACATTTTCCTATGAAATGATTAAGGTTGGATCCTTCTTTGGAGAATGCTGGAAATCTTTCATTTTCTTTTGTCTGGTATTTCTGAAGCCATCATTTTTCACATCTGAGTTTGGTTAGTCACTATTTCAAACATTATTATATGGCAAACGTTATTATACAAAAAACTCAAATAAAATGATTTTGCCTTTAGGTCTCAGATTCCACATAGAATTCTTTAATTATTAGTGGAAGTTTGATTGTTCCCATATTGAAACCAGTCTCCTTAGTACTTCTAACACTCAAATATTTTTGGTTTTGATTTCATGTCACTAATGTAGTCATCAGATTTTGCACATTTTGTTCTTTATTATTTCCCTGATTGGTCATTATCAGACCAGAAATGGTAAAGTACTTCACCAAGTAGTGCTTATCAGCTATTTGCCTGCTTGTACAATTTTGTTGAGTGTGGTGTTGCTACATTGATTAATTTGAATGCAACCTCATGGCCTGATAATGCCCATTGATGAGGGTTGACCTTGCTAGGAAAACTGTAGAATATTTGGTTGGGTTGGAAGATGCTATAATATTGTCCAAAGTAGAAGGAAAATAGTGCCGTTGTTTACCAGAGGAGGAAAAAAGGGGAAATTCGTGAATAAATAAATTAGAAGAAACAATAAAAGGGAGTAGAAGCCAACTTTCATATCTCTTTGTCAGTTGCTTGGGGACAAAGGGAGGGGGAGTTGGAACAGAATTTATTTAAAATTTCAAAGAAATATAGGGTAATGGTTAAACAAGCAGGTTATGGAGCCAGAATTCCTGGACTCTAAAGTTTACCTCAGACATTTCCTGCTTTGTGAACAATGGCAAAATGCTTAATCTCTCTAAGTCTCAGTTACTTAACTCTGAAATGGGATTAATGATAGCACCCACCTCATAGATCCTTTAGGTAGATTCCATGAGATAAGCTATGTCTTGATTCTTAGTGTAGGACATAACCCTCTTGAAATGTTAGCTCTAATTGTTATTAAAAATCAAGGGTATATTATGGTTATGATTGGAGGATCTCTAAGGAAAATTGTAGCACAAGAGAATTTAAAAGTAGTTTTTCTGATAAAAGGGATTTGATAAGACAAATGTACATTACAATGTAAACTTGCTGGAAATAGCTCTGAGAGAGTGTAGGATTGCTACAGCCAATTTTAAGTTGGAAGAAAAGTAGGGTTATTACTTTTTAGGTTCAAGCAGAATTGGCTAATAGATTCCATATGTAATGTAAGACTATATGCCTGGTCTACTCTTCCCACCTCCCTCCATTTGTAGAGGGAGAATGAAAAATGTAGTAGAAGGTGAATGGACATACTGAATAACACAATTTGTATACTATTGTCTCAGGAGATACTAGTGAGACAAGGAGCAGCAGAAGTTGCTGGAAAGGGGATGGAAGTTTTCATCCATCCCACTTAAGCCAGAAAAATCTTGGGACCAGAGCAGTGATTCACCACTGGACTTGGTTTAACCTGAAAAGAACCATGCACTTTGGTGGTTAAACTCTTTGGAGATGCGTATGTAGTAATATACAGGTGCACTTATAGTAAGAGGTGGAGTTAACCTGTGGGTTTCTGTTTCCTTACTGTTAATATTGTTATAATCATAACTTTCTCACTGGCAGGTTTTAAGAATTAAAATATATCATTTACAAAATGATATCTATTTATGAAATAGATACCTAGCATAATATTTGGTACACAGTAGAACCTTTGGGTAGATTCCATGAGATAGTTCCCTTTCCTTCACCATTTTTGTCTAGCATTTCTACCACTAGTCCTTTAGATTCTTTCTTGCTTGTGCCCTATTGATGACATCTGGTTGAGAGTAAGATTTTCATTGCCTACACCTGATAATGGTACTGAAATGAATGGTATCCTACCCAAATTCATGTCCACTTGGAACCTGAGAATTTGACCTTATTTAGAAATAGGTTCTTTCCAGATGTAATCAAGTTAAAGATAAGGTCACATTGGATTAATGTGGGTTCTAAATCCAATATGACAGTTGTCTTTAAGTAGAGAGAAATTTGAACACAGACATGCACAGACACAGAAGGACGTGAGCTACGTGAAGACAGGGTTGAATTGGAGTTACATCGCCATAAGCCAAGGAACATCATGGATTAGCAGCAACCACCAGAAGCTGGTAAAGAAGCATGAAACAAGTTCTTCCCTTGAAGCTTCAGAGGGAGCATGGCCCTGCTGACATCTCCAGACCTATGAAAGAATCAATTTTAGTGTGAAGCCATCCAATTTGGGGCTATTTGTTATAGCTGCCCTAGAACCCTACTACAAAAACCTATTGCTTTCGCTTGGGCATTCTATGTGTCCTTTGTCTACTCTCTTGGTGTTGTGAAGTATTGTCCTTTGCTATTCCTTTCTGTGTTCACTATCTGTACTTCAGATCCACTCCTTCTTTTATCGCCCTGTTCTGTGCTGATAAAGGACACCTTGGTGGTTCTCATGCCCTCTGACTTCTGGATAGACTTGGCCAATGGATGGAGGAAAAACAGTGAGTTTGGGAAATTTATTTCCTTTGTTTTCTCCCCACAGGGTCTCTGAGGGCTAACTGCAGCAGGTCAGGCAATCTTGTCTACATAGTTCTGTCTCCTCAAGCAAGTAAACAGCTCCTGTCCTCCTCCCATTAGACGGAGGGGTCGTTCTCCTCTGCTGGTAGCCCTGTGGAACTACATGATCTATGACCTTTATAAATAGTTCCCTTTTAAATTCTCTGTAACTTCCTACTTTGAATGTGCCTTCACTTTCCTGTTCAGACCCCGGAAGGATGTACTGTATATGTATCCAGAATTTACCATTCTTGATCTGATTTCTCTATATTAAAACAAGTATCTATTGTATATTTAGAAAGTTTTTAGAAATTTTTAAGAAAAACCAAAGCATATTTAATAATACATACCTCAGTGTAAATCACTCTAGTTTCAAGGTTTCACTGGTCTAATTATCAGGTGCCCTAGTGAGTAAATTTCTAAATTGAAAATACTTTTTTTCATGTGTTAATATATAAGCTAGACCATGGTTAAAGATATATTCCTTATGGAATTTGATATAAAGGGGTGTCCTTTCAAAATCTCTTGTTTAGAATGTAGTGGATAGTGAATGGACTTCATGAAGAAGGTGTTCTCACATATGAAATGCCAGATAAGAATTTTAGGGAGGTTTCATGCTCTGTCTATGTTTAATATACATTTATATCCCAATCCCAATCATTAGATAAAAGGATAGTTTGTTTCAGTAAATACTAAATGGAATTTGGTGCTGTTTTAAGATTTTTTTTTAAATCACTTAATATTCAAAAGATCTGAAATCAACACCTGAATGGAAATGTATTCAAGAATATAAAAATATAAAAAGAAAATTGGTTTATTAACAATTAAATCTCTTCTTTAATTAGATCTGGTTTACACATCTGAGGAAAATCAAATGGCCTTTAGCAAATATTTTGCAATCGTGGATTTTTTTTTAATAAGGAAAGTAGGTGACATAATGATCAATTACGAGAGTGACATACCTTTTTGTTTTAACTTCATCTGTTCTGCTAAAATTCAAAGTGCTGCATTATTTTACAGCCTACCTTTTTGCAGTCCTATTAATGTGTGTTTTATTTGCTAATTAGTACTGGTTGGTCCTCAATTTGTCACCTATAGGATATTTTGGATCAGAAAAATATCTGACATGCACTGGTGCATACTATATGCCTGCAAAAATTAAATTTATTATTTCTTTTATTTTCTAGAGAGTTTGAAAAAAGATTATTTTGATTCACATATATTTTCTGGGCAAGATAAACATTAAGACAGTTTTTAACATTCAGGTATACAAATAATTGGATAGCCCTGCTTTTATGATACCCAATAATATCAATATAAACACATTTTTATAAATTCCACAAATATTTTCAAATGTTACCTTTTTTCTAAATATTTTACTGCCTATATAATATGATATTTGTGTTCATCAGTATATTTTCAATGAATATACCATATATAATAAATGATATGTTGCAAGTATACATTTCTTTAATTTTTAAAGATTTTATTTTTTATTTATTTCTCCCCCACCCTCCCATTCCCCCCATTCCTCCCATTGTCTGCTCTCTGTGTCCATTCACTACGTGTTCTTCTGTGTCT
This sequence comes from Dasypus novemcinctus, assembly GCF_030445035.2. Taxonomy (NCBI): domain Eukaryota; kingdom Metazoa; phylum Chordata; class Mammalia; order Cingulata; family Dasypodidae; genus Dasypus; species Dasypus novemcinctus. The sequence goes on along the minus strand of NC_080681.1, from coordinate 45,372,461 downwards.
GCTTGTATTCTCTCATTAGGCGGCTCTGGGAGCTGATTTGGGGCCTTCTGGAGTGGGAGAGAGGAGATTACTCTTTTGCACCGCCTTGGCTCCCTGTTCTGCTACATCTTTTTATTTTCTCTCCTCTGTGTCTCTTGTTGTGTCATCTTGTGTGCCAGCTCTCTGTATCAGCTGGCACTCCTGCGTAGGGTAGCTTTCCTGTGTGGGGTGGCATTCCCACCCAGGGTGGCACTCCTGTGTGGGGCTACATTCCTGCATGGGCCAACTCACCACGTGAGCCAGCTCACCATGTGGGCCAGCTTGCCTTCATCAGGAGACCCTGGGCATCGAAACTGGACCTCCTATATGGTAGATGGGAGGCCAATTGGCTGAGCCACATCCATTTCCCTATATTTCTTACTTATTGATTTATTCAACAAATATTTATTCAGAACCTAAGATGTGCCAGGCAATAGGGATATAATAGTGAGCTTGACATGGTCACTGTCTTCACAAGGGTGACGTATAATCAAGCATTTGCTATGGACATGAGCAATTTTCCCCATAAAGGACACAGCCATTTAGGATAATTTAAAGACAGAAACAGGAAAATAAAAGAACTGTTGTTCATTGAGACCTTTTTAAAGTAGTGAATTGCCTCTTAATTTTAGAAAGAAACTGATTTCAAATTTAATTAGTAGGTCTTGGGGCATCTTTTTCTCATTCTTATTTTGAATCTATATAGTTCTCTCCTGTTAGCAAAAGTTGAATTTCTCCCTCTGATCTCTAGATTATACTAATAATGGATTTCAGCAGCCCTTTTAATGCTTACTACTGCTTACAATATTATGTAGTTTGATCTTATTTAAATATCATTAAATAAATCTTTGTGATAATTTCCATACATATATTTATTTTTTCCCTAGGAAATTTGGCCTTTCTTTGTTGCCAAGAAAAATTGTTTCACTTTATAAATACCATCATCTGATCTCTAGGTTTACATATTATGTGCAATTTACAGATTAAAAAAAAACAACAAAAACCCTTATTGACGAAGTAACGCATAGTCCACTATTACATGTGCAGAAGATACCTGAAAGAACCTGAGCTAGAGTATTCATATGATCAAATTGACGAAGGGTGATTCAGAGACCTCCCAAGATACTGTCAAAGATATATATTAATTTTACAACTGTTATAAAAAGAAATAAGAAAACAATAATGGAAATATAACAATTAATATGATGTGATAGTAAAAATAAAGATAATAAATTATTAATGACACAGTAAAATGAAAATATGGTAGAAAAATATAATAGAACTAGATACAATATAACCCATAAACATACATTAAAAAAAACGAAATGCATTAAATTGCAGTGCTTCCCAGCATGGTCACCCAAGTTGAATATCATGCAATGGCTAATGGTTCATTTGATACTTCCTAAAGTTTAGAGAGCAGCAGGGGTTGAAAAATTCATTTGTCATTTGAGCCCTTATGAATGACTAAGAGAAATACTTTCTCATCCACATTCGCCAGGCAACTGCATGAAGAGAGGGAGGCATGTGGTAAAGGACTGTGACATCCAGTGCTAGAACTGAAAGATGTACAGCTGTTGGCAAAGAAGGGAATGTTGTTTTGTGTGGGTGGAGAAACAGTATCTTGTGGAAGGGAAGGCAGGATCCTGGCAGGAAGGAATTTCAGATCAAAATATTAAAATCACTGATCCTGAATATAGTACAGGAATAGCCTTGAGTATTCACAGAGTCCATATTCTTCTCTAACCAGCCCTCCCTCATGACTATGTTTGTAAAACCACAGTGCCACAGGTTGAAGCCTTTTGTGATTCAACATGACTGAGCATAATCATTCTGCGGTACAGGAGCTCAGATGTCCCAGAGAATGATTTTTCTTCACTAACCTGCAGTATTGTTTTGACAAACTTTAAGAAAAGTTACAGGATATGAATGAAAATTGTCACAGAATTTTCATAAAGCCTTCAAAAATTATATAGTAAAAGAAGATCAGAGAATGAAAGTACTATTAGAGGTTAAAAATGGCTTATAGAAGGAAAAACAAAAAGCACAAATCTATTTTCTTTTACAAGAAAAAGATTTTCTTATATGGATTTGTAAAAATTCATTTTCTTTATGATACTGGATTCCCTGACGACTTTAGTATATTTATGACTTACAGAAGAGAGGGACAAATTGCAAAATCTGCATGTTATGCATGATTATTTAGATTGAAGATAGAAAGGAACCCAGAACCAAATTTCAAATTTTAAAACTTTTTCAAAATACTTAAAATATGTTAAGAGCTTTAAATCGTTGAAATGAAAGTGCATAAACATAAAAATAATTTTATTGATTATTTCATTCAGTAGTTACATAAAATCCCGTTAAGCTAGCATTTTAGTCATTGGCAAAGACATTTCTATAAAGTTTGTGAAGTGAAAAATCCCTGGGTTGTATTTTACTGGGTGCTTTAAATGTAATGTTTAAAGCTTTAGTGAGGAGAAATTATAAAAATTATAACCCTGTAATACTTTCCATTTTAAAATGAGTTATCTGTATATTAAGTGCTGATGGCATAACTTAAAAGTATATAGGGAGGGTTTAAATATATGAGTGGGGCACATAATGAGTAGCTTTATTTTGCATTTTCTCTGGCCACATTCAGGCATAATACAGATCAATTAATTTTCTAATCCATTAGTAAGGGTGGTTTTTCACCTGAATATGCTCAAATTGAAGTCTAGAAATATTTCAATTCAAGGCTGCAGTGGGCTGTTATTTTGCCTCTACTTCAACCCACAATTTATTGCTGAAATCTAGCCATAGTGTATCCAGGACTGACACCTGTGCATTTCAGTCAAGGGAGTAATATTTTTATATCTTGCTGGGAAACAAAGTTGCTTTCTGATTATCCACCTTGTGACAAAGTTGCATTTATCCAGAAATGAATAAAAAGGAAGTCCTTGGCATATAAAGGAGACTCCACAAAACAACATGATGTTTTAAAGGTGATGGAATGTACAAGAATCACATGCTAAATGTAAGTCCCCATGCCAGATCTAACTTCTGAGAATATACTTGTATTTATTAGAAAAACAAAATGAGTGTTAATGGACTAAGACCATGGAAACTTCAAATTGGTCAACATCACTATGAATGAATGATGCAAGAATTCTTTAATATACAAACACTTGACCATTTCTGCCAGCAGATATAAAAAGGAAACTTGAGGAAATCATCTGCCACTCTTCAAAAAGATAATGTTTAAAAAGGAAAAAAATAAAGAAAAGAAGAAAGCTAGGAGAAAGAAAACCTGGGACTAGTACTTTGTAAGCCTCAATTTTAAGAGCTAACCCTTCTGTTTATTGGATAATAAAATTGAGGAAATAGGTGACAAGTATGCATGGCAAAGAGACTATATTCTGAGTATGGCCCTAACAGCCTTCAAAGTGTATATTTTTCATTTTTTTTTTTTCTTGAATGTTCTTTTTCCTTACTTGACACTCTCTCAGAGGATTTAGTCTACTATTAAAACTTTAACTTCCACCTACATCCAGATGATGTCTAAATAAATATCTCTGGTGCAATGTTTCTTAGAATCTCCAATTCTGAATTGCCAAATGTCTGCTGGACATTTGTAATCAAATGTTTCACAGTCATCTCAAGCTCAATCTTTACCTTCCCCATTCTTTCTATTTCAAAACTTCCTATATTCATTATATTAATTGATGCAACTACATACACCTTGATAAATGAAATTTAGTAGGCAAAACATGGAGGCACTTGTGCTAAGCCCCATATCAGCAAAACCAAAATCCAAATAAGTTGCTACTCCTTGTAAATGCCCAGCTAGCCCAGGAAACAGAATTTAAATCAGTCAACCAGGTATTGTAAACTCCCTGTTCTTACAGCAGCTAATTTCCTCATTGCTAAGCAACACTTGCACTAACCATACATGACAGTTTGAATTTGGTAAATCCCAGAAAAGATGATATCTTTGAACTAATCCATTCCTGTGGGTGTGAGATCCTTTGATTGCATTAGATTCAGTTAAGGGAACTTGATTAGATCACTTGATTAGATAGCTTTTGATTGGACTACATCAGTGAAGCATTACTCAGGTTGGGTTTCTGCCTGTTTTCTGAGTCTTATATAAACTGAGAATATACAAAGAGACATGCAGAAAAGGAAGTTCGGCCATTTTAACCCAGCCAGATGTGAGAGAGGACTCCAGGTTCACCCACAGCTGCATAAAGACAGAAAAGCCCCAAGATGAGGACCAGGGAGAGGATGCCAATAACTGAGCTTGAGGAGAAAGTAGATAGCAGACCTGTCATCTTGTCTTGCCTTGTAGCAGGAGTTGAGGATATGTCAGCAGCCAGCATTGGTTGAGGAAGCATCTCTGATGATGCCTTGATCTGGACCTTTTTGCTGCCTTACAACTTTAAGCTTTACCCCAAATAAATCCCCTTTATAAAAGCCAACCCATTTCTGGTATTTTGCATTGACAGCCTTTGAAAAACTAACACCATGTTCAGAAATGTCTTATGCATTAACTAATGAAGATGTTCTCCCAATATACTCCCTTTTTCTGTCTATAAAAGCCTGTTGTTCTCCTTGTTTAGCAGAATTCCTCTCTACCTTGTGCTTATTAGAATCTCTCCAACCAAGTTTTTCCCTAGTTTTTAACAAGCTAATAGTATCAAAGTCAATTCTGCTCATCTCTGTCCATAACTCCCTAAATCCAATCCATCAAAAATTTTTTCAATTATTTTTTGTAAAAATTTACCAATCCCATCCATTCACTTTTTTCCCTCAAAATTATTGCTCTAGTTGAAATCTTTATCATTTATTTTTACATGACTGCCATAGTTCAAGCTGCATCTGTTCTCTTCTTCTCTCCAACACATTTCATATAACTACTAGTAATATTTCCTAAACATGTATATAACCATGTTTCTATCCATCTTTCTCAGAAACTTCAGATGGCTCCCAAATTCCTAAAGAGGTAGTCAGAACTTATCAGGTACCATATACTCCTGGGACACTGGGTTCAGTGGTCATTCCATGAGAAAACCATGTTTTTATGATTCTTTTTCTTGGCTTTAGCAATTTCCTCTGCTTAGAATTACTTTCTTCTCAATCTTTTATGGAACTTGTAGAATGTCTGGCTATCCTTTAATACCTCAATCAAATGTCATCTCTTCTGTGAGGTCTTTGCTGACTCTCTTGCTCAGCTAATTTGTCTTATACTCTGCTAAAATGAACCACATTACATTAGAGTTTTTAAAAAGTATATATCCTCCTCTGTTCCATTATTTCTTTTTAAATTATTCTTTTAATCCTCCTCCTCTTCTTTTATAAAGTCTATGAGATTCTGAAGACTTAAGACCTTTGTATGACTAGTGCTTAACAAAGGATCCGACACATGGTAGAGTCTTAGGAAATACTAACAAATGAAATGGAAAATCTTAGAATGAGAAGAAAAAGTGAAAATAAGGATCCAAAAGATTTCAATACTTACTGTGGACTGTGGGAAAAGTTGTTGGACAGGAACTTGTAAAATGATTTCTTAGTGTTATTGAAGATAACCATCTTCATTATGGAGATGTGGCATTGGAAGTAGGAGTCACAGAGAAACAATGGAGAAAAGAGAATTTAAGATTTTGTTAACAGTATGGTTGAAGTATTATCTGAAGTGGCTGAGAGAGTAGTCAGATAAATGGACAAATATTGAGCAATCGATCAAACTGAGCCTGAGACCATAAGCATTCTCCACTTACATAAGTTTCTAAAGAAGTGGCACCATCATGGGTCTTCACATAAGGTAAGGAGGGGAGATAATGTTCTAGTCAAAGATTCACATGATCTTCACATTTCTTGTTAAACAAATGGAAGTTTTAGAAAAATGTAGTGGCAAAAAAGTAGAGAAAACCATAATTTGGATTGTAATGAGTAAATTAATACATGCAAAGGTATAGTATGAATATTGTAATTGAAAGGATCCTCCAGGGTCCAGCTGAAAGTTTTCCCTAAATACTGGCTAGCTTTGTTCATGGTACTATATGGAACAGCTAAGATGCTACCCTGGCAAAAGCCAACAACTTTACTTCGGCTCTAAATGTCATCCTGCCTTTCCACTGAAGGAAATGACTATAACAAATGTGACTGCTCTCTTGCCTTATCATTTTTCCCCTCAACTGGATCTTTCCCATTAGCATTAAAATATTTTCCCATAAAAATAAAATTTCTCTTTACCTATTTTACCCTTCATCTACCACTCTATTTCCCTCCTTCCTATCAAAGAAAAAAAAAGTATACTCACTTGGATTCCAGTTTTCCAATGTCTCTTTTTTTTAAAAGATTTATTTTTTGTTTATTTCTCTCCCATTCTTTCCCCCACTGCCCCTCAGTTGTCTGCTCTCTGTTCCATTTGCTGTGTGTTCTTCTGTGTCTGCTTCTATTCTTGTCAGTGGCACTGGAAACCTTTGTCTCATTTTTTATTGTTGTTGAGTCATCTTGCTGCATCAGTTCTCCATGTGTACAGCACCACTCCTTGGCAGACTGCACTTCCTTTCGTGCTAGGCAGGTCTCCTTACAGGGTACACTCCTTGTGCGTGGGGTTCCCCTACGTGAGGGACACCCCTGCGTGGCACGGCACTCCTTGCACGTATCAGCACTGCATGTGGACCAGCTCCACACAGTTCAAGGAGGCCCTGGGTTGAACTGTGGACCTCCCATGTGGTAGGTGGGTGCTCTAATGGTTGAGCCAAGTCTGCTTCCCTCCATTGTCTCTTAATCAACCCAATAAGGTTTTTGCTCCCATGATGCCATTGAAACTCCTCTCTTCAGGTTCACTGAGAACTCTGAGTTGTTATAGCTAACAGTGTCTGGTTTTCCTCTTAACTGATTTATTGGTGTCTTTGATGTAGTTGATCACTTCCTATTCCTATTCCTTGAAATGCTTTTATCACTTGGATTCCAGGACACCATATTCCCTTGGTTTTCCCATCAACTTACTGGATGCTGCTTTCTGGACTCCTATGCTGGTTGTTGGTTTCTACTATAAGCTTTTGAATACCCCAGGGATCAGTTATCGGATCTCTTTTGCTCTGTGTATTTTTCTCCTGTTGACCTATGCTCACTTGCTGCATTATTATATTCAATCCAATTGCTCCCATTACTATCTAACGATGACAACTCTCAAATGTATATTTTCAATCTGAATAACTCTAGACTTACATGTATACTTTACATCTGAACAGGGATGGGCAATTGTCATCTCACACTTAACATATACAAATTCACATCCCTGATCTTCATCCTCAACCTACTCTTCCTGTAGTGTTTCACATCTTAGCTAATTGTAATTATGTTCTTCCAGTTGCTAAGGCCAAATTTATAAAGTAATCCATGGCCCTCTCTCCTTTTTTTCAATATTTTTAAGGAAGTTTTAGATCACATAAAAGTTTTACTATATGGGATATATATTTAATGGGCATAGTTCTAATTATAGATTCAGATAAAAGGGGCAGAAGAACCATGTATAGGAAAAAGACTCTAAGTCTGATACATTGAGGAGATAAGTTATACATTCCAAGGTAAGGGTCACAAATGAGTTTTCACAGCTAAGAGATTTCAAAGTGAGTCGGAAAGTCATTCCACGGGTTACAGTTACACACGTCTCAGAAGGATCTCATTGGCTGCCATAGTGAGCAGTGCTTCAGGCAGGGGTGCTCCAGAGACTTCTGGACACCATAGGCAGGTCAGACAGACCCTCTCTTTTTATCATACCCCACATCCAATCTTCTAGCAAATCATATTGGCTCCACTGTTAAAAATATTCCCCAAATCTGACCACCTTTTACCATATCTGCCACTACTTCTCCTTCTCAGATAAAAGCCAAAGACATCTTTGATCTAATATGTTGCAATGATCTCATCGTTTCTTGCCTCATATAAAACTGTTTTCAGTACAGCAGTCAGATCAAACCTGTTTAAATGAATTTTCAAACTCTAATGTTCCTGTACCCCAAATCCTCCAACGACACTTTATTATCCCTCCTACTTACTCTCTGATTTAACCAAATTGGACTGTTGCTCTCCCTCACTGTCTTAAACCCAGCCACACTGGATTTTTTAGATTTCCTCAAACACATTAGACGTACATCTGCCTCAATACTTTTGTACTTGTAGTTTCCTCTGTCTAGAATAATCTTCTCTAAGATATTGAAATAATTTGCTCCCTTACTTCCTTCAACTCTGCTCAGATATCACCTTCCCAATGGGGCATTCATGAAAATTTTTAAGTCAAACACCTTTCCTTTTCCCTGCTTTATTGTTTCCCTTCATACTTACTGATTGATCAAGCACTTAGACAGCATTTTCTATGAGCCAGACAGTATTCTAAGCACTGCAGAAATATTTTTAATCATCATAACAACATTTTGAGCTTGACAATAACAACAGTCCCATTTTACAGGTGAAGAAACTAGAACCCAGAGAATAAATTACTTTCTAAGACACTAACTGATAATTGGGGTTCAAATCAGGTGTCCTAACTCTATAGATTGTACACTTAACAACCACACTAGACAACCCCTCATCATACAAACATTCCATATATTACTTATCTTTTGTTCTCTGTTTCCCCAAATGGAATGTAAGCTCCACAAAGGCAGGATTAGTGCCAGTTATATTCAGTTCTAGAATAATTTCTGGCACACACTAAGGACTAGATAAACATTAGTTATATGAATGAATAAATAAGTGAATGAATAGATGAATGAATGTGCTGGAGACTAATCCAATGTATCTGTAGGGATGCCATAAATGTTATGAAATAATTGGAAGACAGTGAAGTGCTATATTTTGGGAAACCTCACTGGGCTGATCAGAGTGTGGCCACTTTGTGGTTGAGACACATGACAATTAGGTGTAAGACAGAAGCAGCAGTATTCCTTCTTTGATATGAATTCTGGGAAACAAAAGATTTGTGCAGGCAGGAGAAGGTGGCTTGGACTTCATTCATCTCCTGACAGTTGATTCTGACACTTTCTTTCCAGTCACAAATAAGCTCCTTGAAAGAATAATGTACAGTCTCCACCTTCTCACCTCCTACTCTCTCTTTAGCACCTTGCAGTAGGGCTTCTGACCTCACCAGTCAATGGAAATTGCAACAACAAAGGTCAATCTATTATTTGGTCTCTCACAATAGTCTCCTGATTGTTACCCTGCTTCCACTATAATCTCTCCAATTCATCTTCTCTGTCACCACTAGCTTTAATTTTCTATCCTCAAATTAGATCATATTACTACATTGCCTGAAATAATCATCAATTCCTGATTGCCTTTAGGCTCAGTAGTTAAATTTTGATGCATGGCATAAAAGATCATTCATGGTCTGGCATCCCACTTACCTTTCAAGCTTCATTTACCATCACTTTCTTCCTAGAAACCAGTACTTTAATTGTATGGGACCACTACTAGTTCTTTGAACAGAACATCATTCTGCTATTTCTTGTAATGCCATCCACATCTTTGATCCCAAATGAATTTTATCAAACATTTCTTAATTTCTCCAGATAATTATTTAGTTTTTCTTTTATGCCTTATATACCTTGAACCTATGTCTTCTAAAAGAACAATCATTTTCTTTAATATTTGTTAATTTTAAAGTAAGTGTTTTCACCAAATTTTAAGCTACCAGAACATAAGCAACATGCACTCACACAAAACTTGGAATATTATACTAATTGAATGAACGAGTGGTAAGGATGATGCATATAATTTATTGGCAAAAAGGGGTAAGGGATGTTTATATGGGGACTAGTAGAAAAAAGGCTAGGATATGCAGTATGGGACCTCCTATTGGAAGTTCTTGAAGTCACATAATATTGTAAACAGTAACTATTATTTTAACTTGAAAGGATGATGTTTTCAAAGATGAATATGGAAGTGGTGTGCATAAGGAAATTGAGAGTCTCAGAAGAGTCCAGTTAGAAAAAATTTGCAAAAATGTAATTGTGGAATGATGAGGGATAATAAACTATAAAAAATAAAATAAAAGTGCCATAGAATGTGAAGAATGAAATGATGGGAATTGTCAACAGGGATATAAGAGAAGAAAAAGTTAATCAATGCTCTGAATTTTTAGCCTGAGATACCAGTGAATTAGTGGAACCAGAAGGAGAAATAGACACTTGTAGGAATGAGGACTCATTCTGAGAGAGAGAAAAAGAGAGGGAAAAATATAGACACCAATAGGAAGATACTAAGGGAACTAGAAAGAAAGAACGAAGAAGAAGGAAGTGGGGGAAAGTGTCAGAGAGGGGGAGAGCAAGAAAAGGAATGTAACAGATGCAGTGTAATGGGCCCATGTGTGGTGCTGGACACAGGATGGAAGTGGAAATCATGAACTTGATTTCTTCTTCAGTACTTGACCCCAGCTATCTGGATGGCCAATTAACACTTCAAGTAATCCATCTGCTGCTTATTTTCCTTATCTATAAATGAAACATGGATTTTATGAAGTTTATAAATGTATGACTAGGTCAAATTTGAATTTATAGAGTTAGAGGAGAATATTGGAAAGTCACACCCGGATATGCTGTAGCCTTAGTGAATATAGGGTTTGCTCAGGTGTAATTCAGAGATGGAGATAGGATTGGGATTCATGGCAAGGACTGCCATGTACTCACTAGACTCATTTCTATTTCTTCCTCAGTATACTTTGATGCTGCAGTTTTAGTTACTTTACGTGTACCTACATCACAGAGCTATGGCCAGTGAAATACAAGCCCAAAATGATGGCGCCATTTCCACTCTGAGTTAAAAACAAAAATGAATGCAAAAGTAAAACTCCTATAATCCTTTATGATCTTGATCTCCCTTTCTAATCTACTAGTCAGATTCAGAGGATCTAGGGAAGAATTTTGTGGTCCTCATAGATGGTATGAGCCAATTGAAGGAGAGCTGCCCAGGAGACATGACTGACTAGGAACAGCTGAGTGGGATCTTTGCGTAAGCAATCAAAAAATTTAGGTGTTGTTTGTGCTGACATTTGGACTTCCTTGACTAAAAATTTTACATGTAGAAGGAATGGTTGAAGACAGTGATTCAAATTTCTGTGGGACTCAGGAGACAGATAGAAGAAAAAGAATTTAATTTGCAGAATCCTGAGAAACACCACTGAAGGTTTTAAGAGACCAAAAAGTCAACCAAGGAGAGAAAAGTAGGAAAATAATTTCAGTTTGTTCATCCTTACTGAAAACAAGGCAGAAAAGAATCTCATGATAGCAATAGGTCAAGATCAGTTAAAGAAATGCCATTTGGAATTACCAGAAAGAGGTTATTGCTAAATTAACAGAACATAATTGGTAGAGGTTTACTTAAAACAGGAGAAACGTGAGCCTCTTTGAAGATGGAAACATAAGAGTCAATGTCGAAAGGTTAATTGAAGAAGCTATGGAGAGGTCTGGGGGTTTAAATTATCATGGTAAATGGAAAGTAATAATACTTTATAATATAGGTAAATGGATTAGGTTAAGAGAGAAAGGGAACTTATCTTTGAAGGGAAAGATAAGGGAATAGAAAACCATTTAGACTAAAAAATATGTTTTATGTTTCATTTCTTTAGGATAAAAAGAAGCAATGTTCTGATTGAACTTGGGAATGGAAATAATATTTACATTAGTTATTATGGATTGGAGCTGTCTATGAAAGGATAGTAAGAGAATCCCAAAATCTTCTTGCTATGACCTCTGGTAGTTTCAAATTACAAACAGAAATGTGGAATCAAGGAAGAAGAAAAGTTTACAATTGGCATGATGTATTTTCTGGCAATTTAAAATACATCCATCTCTTCTAATTCTAATTAAGTAACTAATTTGACTTGGTTAACTCTATTGGTATGAAGAATCATGGACAAATAGTACAAAAGACATTTTCTCTTTTATCAAGTGAAATGTCCAATAAATGGCAGTGATAAGAAAAGCAATCCTTAATCCAATGTCCTCTTAGTTAAGCACAGAAAGCTAGTTAGTGAATGATAGTAGACCATATTCATGATCTATTATTCTATTTTTCTTCTTGGGAGACAATTTTAATAGGCTCCTAGTTAGATTATGAAAATAGCACGTTTAGTAAAGGAAAGGTAGAATCAGTAATTTTGAGACTCTCTGGGCCTTTGTTCATCATGTATAAATGAGGGTGACTATTTACGCTAATCACCCAGTTCTATTCAAGGTATAAAAAATATATAATTCTAGAACTCTAAGGATCCTTGTTAATTTAAATTTGCCCAAAAGACTACTCAATCAGACAAAAAAAAAAAGTAAGCAAGTGAACATTCTCTGATGTTAGAGGAAATCAAGTAAAATGTAATGTATTTTCTAGATTAAGAAAAGCAAAGCCATTAGGAAGATTCCCTTCTTGTCTGTTCTCTCAGACAAGTCTAAGGACTTCTTCCCTCACATCTTAAAATGCCTAGCAACAACCTAAATGCTAAAGTAATTCTGAAAATGTCATTATTCAGTTTCTCATGTTAGTACTGAATGGCATTTCAGAAAATGCTGTAGAGAGGAGAGATACAAATTCTTTGTTTATAGACAAGAATCAATATGATAAATGCTGCCACTTTTGTTTTCTAAGTAAACCCTACAGTGGCTTGGGCAATTATACAATTTATGTGCAAGCTTGAGACATAATAGTGTTGTTATTCATAATAGAGAACAATGTCTCCTTAAAGCCAGATAGGATTTCCAGTAATATTTTTCATGGCATGAGTACTGTCAGAAACTGACTCCTATTTTGCTGCAAACCAGTTATGTCAACTCCAAAAATTCTTGTGTATGTGTTGAAATGGAGCCATAATAGCTTATAGCAAATGAGACTTCCAATTGTAATCAGTTAAAATGACTGTTACAATGCATTTAAGAAAAAAATATTGTTTAACATAAAAGGAAATTTGTTAAGAAATTCTGTAATAGCAATATTAGTCCTATAATTTATTAAATAGACATCTTTTAGCATTCACCTTAGCAAATGGGCCAAGTCAGAGAAGACTGCAACAGGGGGCGACTTCAACCTTGAACACCTTGTTTTATTCTTTTTGTGGTTTTGAGAAAAGATTATAAACCCTGGTAGGGAGTAGATCAAAAGGTTAGAGAAAGGAGAGAGCAACATTCTCTTTCCTGATAAGGTCATTAAGTGAGAGCTACAAAGTAGAATTTTTCTTTCTCTCTTTTTTTTTTGGTGGGGGTGGGGATATGGCATGCTATGTAACAATCCTTTTGAATACTATTTTACAAGTTGAGATGCCTAGGGTCTCTTACTAATTGGGATACCTTTGATAGGGAACCGTGTTGGGATGGCACACCTTGCTGAGGGGACTCTGTGCATTTTAAGTTTCTACATAGGTCAATTAACTCTTTCATCTATTATTAAACATTGGCTGGATCTGCCTCTATTTGTTGAATTTGCTTCATCTCTGATATAACTAATGTGCAAAGTGGTTATTCTCCACCTGATTCATGGATCTGTCCAATGGTCGATACCATGATCTAGGGACCCATGTCACAGGGGAGGGCACAGGAAATGTTTGTTTAGTCCCAAATCATTAAATTCAGCCATGAAAAGGAATCTTCTCTAATTCTAAAAGTGTTTAGGTCTGGTTTGAGTGGGCTCTATCTCAAAGTTAGAAGGTGGAACAACACTTGATTTAGATTTAGGAGATTTGATTCAAATCTGGAAACTACTATTTAAAGCTAGACAAGTCACATAATCTGACCTTGCCTTGTTTTCTCACCTGTAACAAAAAAAGAGGAATTAATAGTATTTATTCCTTAAAGTTCTTATGAAATTTAGAGGAAAAAAATACTTAGGAATTTGTTTTGCACCATTCCTCTCAAGCCGAAGATACTCAGTCTGAATCTTGAGGAAGTCCAGAGTAAAGAAGCAGTTTTTGTAAATATATATAAAGACCTGGTTCCACTGGGGACAAAGCTAAAGTCAGTACGTAAGTTTTAGGTTAAGGCTGGGGATCAGTTCATATAGATGGAAGAAGTGTGGTCACTGAAAGATGGACAAAGTAGAAGACCCTAGGAAGATTTTGGAGTCAAATTAGGAAAGTTTGGGACAATGAGTAGAAGTTCAAGTCATTAGGGCATAGCTAAATAGAAACAAGAGAGAGAATGGGATTTTGGCTAGGAGACTGGAAATAGCTCATAATTGGCAACTATTGGATGGATCTATAAAGAAGCAGAAGTATCACTAGTGATTGAGTGTTCGGGCTGTCTAATCTCTGGTTCTGGTTATAAACAACTTTTCTGGTATGGGTCAGTATGACCAGTGGGTTGAAGCTGGGCAGAGATAAAAACAGAGAGAAAGAGAAAAAGAAAGGGAGAAGGGAAGGGAGGCTGGGGGAGTGGGGAAGAGAGAGAGAGACAGAGAGAGAGAGAGAAAAGCGGGGGGAGGGGGAGGGGGAGGAGAGGGGGAGGGGGAGGGGGAAGGGGAGGGGGAGGGAGACTGGGCTCTTCCAGCATTGATAATAGCAATAAAGTGCTGTGTACCCTGAGAGTGGGTTTCATAGTTCGTGCATGCTCAGTTTGGTTCTCCCCATTTCTGCAATATCTTATGCAACAGAGATTTCTCAATTGGAGGTGATGTGTTCTGAATTAGAGGTAAATAACCTCTAGGACCATCTTGTAGGAAATTACTCTTATCCCTGGTATTACGTGGTGATTGGCCATACCTCAGTAAGAAGTTTGACATAATGGTTAAACTTACATACCTGTAAGAGCGAGATAAGTCTAGTTTCAAGTCCCTGATCTACCATTTATTAGCTGAGTAAATTTAGTCAGTTTGGTCAAATGTCAACAGTAAAATGGGGATATTAATCTCAACATTGTTAGAATTGACTAAGATAAAGTTTTGGGTTTTTTTATTTTTTTATTTTATTTTTTAAATTTCTTTCCCTTCCCCCTACCAACCCCAGTTGTCTGTTCTCTGTGTCCATTTGCTGTGTGTTCTTCTTTTGTCCGCTTCTGTTGTTGTCAGTGGCATGGGAATCTGTGTCTTTTTTTGTTGCGTCATCTTGTTGCGTCTCCGTGTGTGTGGCGCCATTCTTGGGCAGGCTGCACTCTCTTTCACGCTGGGCAGCTCTCCTTACGGGACTCACTCCTTGTGTGTGGGGCTCTCCTATGCGGGGGACACCCCTGCGTGGCACGGCACTCCTTGTGCGCATCAGCACTGTGCATGGGCCAGCTCCACAAGGGTCAAGGAAGCCCAGGGTTTGAACTGTGGACCTCCCATGTGGTAGGCACATGCCCTATCCACTGGGTCAAGTTCACTTTCCAAGATAAAGTTTTTGATGTTCCTGGCACTTGATATTTGTCAAGTTTTTTAAAAAAATTTATGTTTTATATCAATATTACAAATTACACTGTTAACACAAGATAATAACATCAGTAACAATATAAATCTGCTTTGGTCCAGGGTTACACTTCCCCCTTATTTTGTTCATTCCTCAATCTTGAGGAATTTGAGAGGATGCCCACTCTGACTGCTTCAGCTCAGAGAGGGCTTAGATATTATGGGGCAGATGAAAGGAATTGGTTTGCTTGTAGTTGAGGATACTCCTTGTTCTTGGGTTGCAGCTTGTCCTTTGCTATCATTTTGTTAGTTGTCCAGGGCAAGCCCAAAGAACTGGAGAGTAGGAGTTGGCCACAACTCTGCTGTGTTTCAGGGCTCAATCAGCATAACCTTTTACTATTACATTTTGACAATTGGAACAAATATAAAGAGAAAATGACTACTCATTTTAGTGTCATCCTTTTCTTTGTAATTCTACAGATTATGCCTGTCTAGAATGTAGACATTCCAAGTGATAGAACATACTTTCTTAATTGTTCACTGTTAATTCTTTAATGATGGCTAATATACAATAGCTATATTCCCTATTGCCTTTGATTCATTTGATTGTATCTGGTGCAAAGGCATCTGTAGAGCTAAATTCCATCTGCCAGTACAAACATTGTCTAAATATACTTTTGGTGAAATTAATATTGTTCATCAAAGAAACATTGATTGGTAACAATAATAAATTTGAGTTTACTAGCCCATTTGCTTTCCTCTTTTCCTTTCTTCTTTCAGATGTTTCTTAAGCATTCCTAACAGCATGAAAAGTTTGAGGACCCCATAGGGCACAGGGTAAGCCTTATAGATAAATGGTATATATTGAAAAATCGGTTGATGTATCATCTAGTTACAGTTACCCAACTGCATTTCTCCTTACTGTGAAGAGTCACTAGCTGAATCATCAGAGGTTGATTAATAATTAAAGAAGTAGAACCTGCTATGATGTAATAAATAAACTTTTTATGTACTTAAGCTGAGAATTAAGTTGGTAAAATTTTTTTTTTTCTGGAGGCTAGTTTGATATGTATGTTAACAATATTAAAATATCGTTACTCTTGGATCTAGAAATCACACATTTATGAAATTATTCCAAATAAACAATCAGATACATGTGAAAATGTACATGTACAAGGATGTTCATTGCCACCTTATTTATAAAAATGAAAAGTTGGAAAATTGCCTAAATGGGACCTTGTTATGGTACTCTTATATGACAGAATAATTTTTCTTCTTATGCTTTTCTGAAATTCTCTAAACATGTTTTAATTTAGTAATCATTTAAACATATTTAAACATAATTATGTAACACAGAAAGCATGCCTTCTCTCTGAAATTTCAAGTATTAGCAGAGCTTGGACTTTTTTTACCCTTTTGTTTACTCCTCTATATGTAACACAAAAAGGATGCCTAGCCACAGTAGGGCTCAATGAATATCTAGTTATTGAATGAATACTTGCTTTGTTCTATTTTCTCAAACATTTTCAGATATACAAACTATTGAATACTTACTTTTTATTGTGTATTGTGAGCAGTGCTTTAAATATAACAGCAAACAGGTAAAGAATTGTATTTTATACTTGTCATAGTGTTGGCTGAGGTAAAGACTTGTAGTTTATGCTTGTCATAGTGTTGGATGCCCACCATTTCCATCTTTTGTAGAATGTTTTTCCTTATGAGACCTGTCTTTCCAAGGTAGATGCCAAAACTTAATTTTCAAACTTCCTTAATAACTAGGGTCCAAAAGCGTGACCTCAGTTTTTGATCTAGGGGAGATTTTAAATTAGGAAACATATGACAAGAAGAAGGAGGTAAAACACAGAATCCATTTTTCTGGGAAAAGTGGCAGGGTGATAGCCAGTGTTGCAAAGTTTTCAATGGTTGCATGTTCAGTGCCAAACAGACAGTAGAATCTATGGTGTCTGTTCCCAGCAACAGTGGAAACTGGGTCTTGTTAGCAATTTTCCATTGTAATTTAGGTGTTGTACCTGGTTGGACAACTTCCAACAATTTTATGATCTTCCCAAAGGTTCTGTAAATTGCCTAATATTGTCCAAGAGTATGTTTTCCTTTCCTACTTGAGTAACAGTATACCCAATAGGCCACTGTCCAGTGATTCTGTCTTCCACTTTAATAGCCACACACTCCTGCTGTGCCACCACCAAATCTCCAGTTTTGGGTATCCTTTTGTTCACTCTTTTGTCCACTGCTGTATGCCCAATAGGTAGCAGAACACCTTTGATCACCCTTTTTTTTCCTCCAGGTCATTTCTTCACGTTCCAACTCAAGTACCAATAATGATTCACTTTCCTCCTTAGTTTATTCTATGGTCTGTTATTACAAGCAGTGATTTATATTCATTCTAAACTACCCTATTTCTATTTTTCCGTCAAACTCAGCTGAAAATACCCCATCCTGGTTATATTCAACTCCCCTTCTAATTCAAGCCAGCACATTAACAGCTGAATGAGACTGGTATAAAACACACTAACATGCTAACTAATCTCACTTAAAATCCACACCAAGAATGTCAAAAGTACACTTTGCGTTGCCCAGCTAGCCTAATTATTTCTTCAGTCAACTCTTCTTGCATATCTGAGACAGTTTCAGACCATGTACCTCTCATCTACCTCTCCTCTATCCCCATACCACCACTGCTTCATTCCTACAGAATTCATGAGACATCCCACCAGTAGTTGCACCACTAAACTTACCATCCCACCTGCGCAAGTACTCTGCATTCCTTCCTGCTGATCCCACCAAAGCCAGCTTATCTTTTTGTACCCTAGATCCCACCCTGTCTCACCTACTAAAGAACACAGCAATTAGCCATCCTTAACCCTACATCAAGAAAGTGTTCCTTTTAATTGAATCATTTCCACCATTATTAAATATACTATAATATCTTCTAGTAATAATTATCCCTTGACTTCACTGTCTGCTCCAGGGAAGTAACCATTCCTCTGCTCTCTTCTGTAGTAAACATCCTTAAAAGAATTGCTAACATTTATTGTTTTCATTTCCCTGCAGATGCAGCCACCCTAGGACAAGATGACATGATCGTCTTTCATCAGGACCATGGCAGTAGCCTCTTATATGGTTGTCCTGCTTCCTCACTGACAAGCCTATAATCTATTCACAGCAGCTGGAGTGGGCTTTTAGAAATGGAAATAAAATCAAGTCACTCCTTGATCAAAACTTCCCAGTGCTTTTATCTCGCTAAAATAAAAGCCCAAAGTCCTTGCCAGACCGTACAGTAGCCTGAGTTGGCAGCACACTTCTACTGCTCTCATCTTCTACCTCTCTCCCCCTCTCCCACTCCCTCTGGTTCCAGCCATAAAGGCTGTATTAGCCAGGGTTCTCCAGAGAAAGAGTACCAACAAGAGATATCTGTAAATAGTATGACATTTTATAAAATCATTTCACATGACGGTGGGAATATAGAAGTCCAACTTCCATAGAGCAGGCTGCAAGGCAGGAGATTCAGTGAAGTTCCTTGATGAGTTACCCAGCAAACACCGGCTGTTCAAACTAGAGATGGGAATTATCTCTGAATGCTGAACTCACTTCTCCTTTTAAGACATTCAACTGATTTGACGAGCTGTCACTCATTACTGACAGCAATCTCCTTAGTTGATTTTAAATGTAATCAGCCCTGGATTTGATCAACTGACTAATGATTTAAATCCATGAAATACACTTACAGTAACAATCAGGCCAGTGCTTGCTTGACCAAACAACTGGACACCATTACCTGACTGAGTTGACACATTAGCCTAACCATCATAAAGGCACCCTTCTCTTTTCTTTAAACTTTCCAAATATGCTCCCATCTCCAAGATTGTGCATTGACTATTCCTTCTCCCTTGAATATTCTTCCCTTAAACAGTTACATGCCTCCCTCCCTTACTTAATTCTGGGTTTTTCTCAAATGTTACAAAGAAGATTTTCCTCCCCACCCTACTTACAATAGTCCAACCTCACTCTGTCCATTCTCTTCTCTTGGTTTCTTTTTCTTCAGAGCTCTTATCACATCTGCCATATAGTATGTGCTTATTTATTTATTGCTCAAGTAACTACTCCCACTAGAAAATTATCTCCATGGGAGCAAGAATGTTTTGTTTGTTTTTTGAAGATTTATTTTATTTATTTCTCTCCCCTTCACCCTTTTGTCTGCTCTCTGTGTCCATTTGCTGTGTGTTCTTCTGTGCCCGTTTGCATTCTTGTCATGCGGCACTGGGAAACTGTGTTGCTTTTTTTGTTGCATTATCTTGCTGCATCAGCTCTCATGTGTGTGGCGCCACTCCTGGGTGGGCTGTTACTTTGATCACTGCTGTATACCCAGTACTTTGCAGCATTGACTAAATATCTGTAGGCATTGAACAAATATTTGTTGAAAGAATGCCTGGGGTCCTATGAGAACAAAGAGGAGGGAGTGTCATACTCTTCTTCTCTGGAGGCTCTTCTCAGTGGAGGTGACTCTAGAACTGAGTATTCAAAGATGGGAAATATGCCAGGCAATGAGTGAAGGAGGGAGGAGAGAACATTGTGGAAGAGGGATTAGTATAATAGGTACAGAGGCACAGAGAGATACAAGTTTTAATCCTAGAGAGGAATGTACTTCCTTTATATTAATAGCTAGAACCTAAGAGTGGATGGTGTAGGGGGAAGAGTGCGGTTTCCAGAGAGTGGTAGACACCATGATAATTGTGTTAGGTTAATCTTCTAAAGTTTAGCGGTATAGCTTTATGAATACTACACCATTCCAAAGATTTTTCTAAAATTTTCATGTGCTTAATATATTCATATTGGAAAGAAAATTAAGCCACTCTATATTGCTGCGAATGAAATGGTGCAGAACTAAAAATCCAAGTGCCTAATTTATGTCTTCCTCTTTGAAAAAGCATCTAATGCTTAAAGTATTTTCCAGCTTCCATTAGGTGGTGTAGACTTACATATGAACTATGTATATGAGTTATATTTATATGAAGTGACAAATCAGTGAACTAATCATTCCTTAATTGAATTAATAGTATTAACTTGTATCAACCTGATTAGATAATTTTAAAGGAAAAGGATTCCTTTTTTAATCATACACAGTTGATCTTCAGGCATTAAGACTCTGACAAAAGCTATGGATGGTCTACCCAGAAAAATATAAACATACACGAGCAATTTAGAATATAATTTCAGAAGGTGTTAGTTATCACCCCAAGGCCACTCACATCTTCCATATCCATTGGCTAAGCTAGTAACACTTTTCCTAACACATACACTCTATTATGCATATAGTGCCTAGCAAATAAAAATAGTCTGAAATGAGTCAATTCAGTGTTTTTCAAATTAAACCCTTGGGAGAGATGGTTAGCATGTAAATATCTTTTAATATATGTTGTCTTTATTTACCCAATGTGTTTCTGAATAGTTTATAAAAAACACTGGATTTATAATATTTCTAAAATACTAACAAAATGGTAAAATAAAAAGTAGTTAAATGAAAATTAAAGATAATCTCAAAAGTTTGAGCTAGGGACCAAATGTAATGGAAATTATAATCTGTTTGGATGTTTGACTACAAGTAGTAAAAAAACCTTCAAAATGTTTAAAACATAGACAAAGTTTATTGTTTCAATATAGTTATGACATAGTTTGGTTACAGGGCATATAGTTTAGCAGCTCAACAATGTCATCAAGGGGAAAACAGACTTTGACCCAGTGGTTAGGGCATCCGTCTACCACATGGGAGGTCCGCGGTTCAAGCCCCGGGCCTCCTTGACCTGTGTGGAGCTGGCCCATGCACAGTGCTGATGCGCGCAAGGAGTGCCCTGCTACACAGGGGTGTCCCCCGCATAGGGGAGCCCTACGCGCAAGGAGTGCACCCATAAGGAGAGCCGCCCAGCGCGAAGGAGGGAGAGCAGCCTGCTGAGGAATGGCGCCGCCCACACTCCCCATGCCGCTGACAACAACAGAAGCAGACAAAGAAACAAGACGCAGCAAAAAGACACAGAAAACAGACAACTGGGGGAGGGGAGGGGAATTAAATAAATAAAAATAAATCTTTAAAAAAAAACAAAAAAACAATGTCATCAAGGATTAAAGTTTTCTCTATCTTCTCAAAACCAAAACTTCAGGAAATTGGCTTTGTCCTTGGGCCAGTTACCCTTTTGGTTGCAGTGTGGCTGCAGTAGGCCTAGTTGTCACGTCAAGATATGTCAACATCGGAAGGAATAAAATGGCAATCTCTTCTTTGTGTTTCTTTCCATAAGCTGCTCTCCTTAGATGCAGGATACTCCCTTTTTATATCTCATTGGCAAGAATGTGTCATATGTTAACTATAAACCAATCATTGCAAAGTGGAGTGAGATAACCTTGTTAGAGTTAAAATATTCTGTGAGAACAGAATTATATTCCCAGAAGTATAGATAAATGGATACATTTAGAGTGCTCTTAGCAAGGAAAAGGGGGAAATAGTGGATAGGCAACCATTAAACTCTTGCACAAGAGGGGGTCAAACATGAAAGGAAAATGTTTTCCTAACAAAATAATTTAGAGCATGTGTCTACAACATTGACTTCAGTAGATAATGGTTGGAAAAAAAATGTCATGGGATCATTAGCTTTATAAGGGTTGATTAATATGCTTAATGAATACAAACTGAAATGATCATGTTTTATCAAAAATATCTGCTAATATTTGAGAGAGATTATGTTTTGGTTACCTTGAGTAAATTATTTAACCCCTTTTAGACTTATTTCCTCATTTGTAAAATGCAGATAAAGCAATTTGTAGTGCCTACCTCATAGACACGTCTTGCGAGCCAAAACTATTATAGACATATCTCAGAGATAGTGAGGGTTTGGTTCCAGACCACTGCAATAAAGCACATATTGCAAAAAAATGAGTCACTTATTGTTATTCTAGCAATGGAAGAACTTCATCATTGATGTGGAGGCTGTGGTCACCAGAGGTCTGAAGGGAGGGAAAGGGGAAAATAGATGTAATAATGGGAGCTTTCTCAGGACATTGGAATTGTCTTGCATGACATTGCAATGACAGATACAGATGATTGTATATCTTGTCATAACTTGCATAAATGTGTTGGAGAGAGTTTAAACTATAATGTAAACTACATCCACACTTAGTGGCAATGCTCCCATATGTGTGCATCAATTGTAACAAATGTACCACACTAATGAAATTTGCTAATGTGGGGAAGTATAGGAGGGGTAGAGAGTGGGACATATGGGAATCCCCTACATTTTTTATGTAACATTTATGTAATATAAGTATCTTTTAAGAGAAAATAATAAACTTTAAAAAAAGTGACTCACATGAATTTTTGGTTTCCTAGCCATATAAAAGTTATATTTGTACTTTACTGTAGTCTATTAAGTGTGTTATACCATCATGTCTCTAAAAAACAGTATGCTGGGAAGCAGACTTGGCCCAGTGGATAGGGCGTCCGTCTACCACATGTGAGGTCTGCGGTTCAAATCCCGGGCCTCCTTGACCCATGTGGAGCTGGCCCATGCGCAGTGCTGATGTGCGCAAGGAGTCCTGTGCCACGCAGGGGTGCCCCCGCGTAGGGGAGCCCCACACACAAGGAGTGCACCCCGTAAGGAGAGCTGCCCAGTGCGAAAGAAAGTGTAGCCTGCCCAAGAATGGTGCCACACACACGGAGAGCTGACACAACAAGATGACGCAGCAAGAAGAAACATAGATTACCGTGCCGCTGACAACAGAAACGGACAAAGAAGACGACGCAGCAAATAGACACAGAGAACAGACAACTGGTGTGGGGGGAGGAGGGGAGAGAAATAAATAAAATAAATCTTTAAAAGAAAAACAATAACAATGTACTTACCTTAATTAAAAACACTTTATTGCTAAAAAATGCTGACAGTCATCTGTGCTTTAGTGGGTTGTAATCTTTTTTTTTTTTTTTTTTGCTAGTGTGGGGTCTTACATCAAAATTGATGGATATGAGTGATCAGGATGTGGAATTACTTAAAATAAAACAACAATGAAATTTGCTGTATAGATTGACTCTTGCTTTCATGAAAGATTTCTCTGTAGCAAACAATGCATTTTACCTACAGTACAACGTCTCCCAAGATTGGAGTCAATCTTCTCAAACTTACCACTGCTTTGTCAAAAAAATTTATGTAATATTCTTAATCTTCGGTTGTCATTTCAATAACTTTCATAGCATCTTCAGAAGGAGTAGTTTCCATCTCAAGAAACCAGTTTCTTTACTCATTCATAAGAAGCAATTCCTCATCCATTCAAGTTTTATCATGAGATGGCAGCAATTCAGTCACATGTTGAGGCTCTACTTCTAATTGTATTTCTTTTGATATTTTCTACCAAATCTGCAGTTATTTCCTCCACTGAAATCTTGAATGCCTCCAAGTTATCCATGAAGGTTGGAATCAACTTTTTCCAAGCTCTGCCTATTGTCAATATTTTGAATTCCTCCAATGAATTATGAATGTTCTTAATGACATCTAGAATGGTAAAATCTTTCCAGAGGATTATTGATTTACTTTAGACAGATCCACCAGAGGAATCACTATTTATAGTGATTACAAAATGTATTTCTTAAAAAATAAGGCTTGAAAGTCAAAATTACTCCTTGATCCATGGGCTGGAGAATGGAAGTTGTGTTAGCAGGCATGAAAACAGCATTAATCCTATTGTACATCTCATCAGAGCTCTTGGGTGACTACGTATATTGTCAAAATTTTGAAAGGAATCTTTTTTCCTGAGCAAGAGGTCTCTACAGAGGGCTTAAAATATTCAGTAAACAGTGTTGTGAAGAGATATGCTGTCATCCAGACATTGTTGTTGCATTTATAGAGTACAGGCAGAGTAGATTTGCCTTAGGGCCCAAGGATTTTCAGAATGATAAATGAGCATTGGCCTCAACTTAAAGTCACCAGGTACATTAATCCCTAACAAGAGAGTCAGCCTGTTCTTTGAAGTTTTGAAGCCAGGCATCAATTTTGTCTGTCTAGCTATAAAAGTCCTAGATGACATCTTAGTCCAACAGAAAGCTACACTGAAAATCTACACTGAAAATCATTGTTTATTGATTATCAGTTATCTTAGCTAGATCTTCTGGATGACATGCTGCAACTTCTCCATCAGCATTTGCTACTTCACTTGCACTTTTATTATGGAGACAGCTTCTTTACTTAAACCTCATGAATCAACCTCTGCTAGCTTCAAACTTTCATCTGCAGCTTCCTCACCTCTCTCAGCTTTCATAGAATTAAAGAAAGTTAGGGCTTTTCTATGGATTGGCCTTTGGCTTAAGGGAATTCTGTGGCTGGTTAGATCTTCTATCCAGACCACTAAAGCTTTCTCCAAATCATCAATAAGACTGTTTTTCTTTCTTATCATTCATGTGTTCACTTAGTAGCACTTTTAATTTCCTTCAAGAACTTTTCCTTTGCTTTCACAACTTGGCTAACTATTTGACACAAGAAGCCTATATTTTGGCCTTTTTTGGCTTTTGGCATGCTTTCCTTACTAAGCTCAATCATTTCTAGTTTTTAATTAGAAGTGAGAAATCTGAGATGCTTCCATTCACTTGAACACTTAGAAGCCATTTAAAGATTATTAATTAGCTTAATTTCAATATTGTTGCATCTCAGGAAATAGGGTAGCCCAGGAAAGGGAGAGAAATGGCAAAATTGCCTGTCAGTGGAACAATTAAAATACATAAAATTTTTATGGATTAATTTTGTGATCTTATATGGGCACAGTTCTTGGCTCCTCAAAACAAATACAATAGCATCATCAAAGATCACAGATCACATATCACCTTAACAGATATAATATTAACGAAAAAGTTTGGAGTATTGTAAAAATTACTAAAATGTGATACAAAGACACAAAGCGAGCACACGATGTTAGAAAAAATGTGCCAATAGACATGGTCTATGTAGGATTCCCACAAACCTTCAATTTGTAAAAAATACAATATATGTGTAGCTTAATAAAGTGAAGCATAATAAAATGAGGTATGCTTGTACATATGTGAAGATTCATTGTGAACTATAAAGCACAATTCAAAAGCTGTTACCTCACAGGAAGGAAGAAGCATCAGCAATGAAACTCATGAGTCAATGAAGAATTGTTCTAAATTACACTGGCATATTTTTCCAAAAATTAAATAAAACCATGTGATATTTTTCTTTATAGTCTATCCACTCAGATTTCAAACCACTTGACAACATAAACTGTCTTATTAAATTGCTGTCAGTGAGGCAATTTACAAGCACTGTTATGTACTCTGTTTAGAAATAAAGCCATTTAGAGATGTTGGCTTACATGGGAAACAACAATGTGTAGGTAATGAAAGTAGAAATAGAATCATGTCTCTTAATATTGGGCTCTGTTTTCTTCATAGGACTTGACCATTTTGACATTAAAAATAACACCTAATATTTTCTCATTTCTTTTGTCATTTACAGCAGTGACTTTAACACACTTTTTGACTGTGAAAGAAAATTTGAATTTTATATTATAAAATAGTATGCATATACAAATATACACATGTATCTACACAAATACATACATACAAAACAGATATAATAATATCAGAAAACAGTACTTAGTCTTCTATATACAATTAGCTCTAATATTTTCTATTTTGTTAAAGTTTACCAAAAAAAACATATTGCAACACACTAAACTGATTTCATTACCAACCAATAGGTTCTGATCCATAGTTTGAAAAATACTACATTGCTTGATATGTAGATAAATAAACTTGGATTAAAATGTAATGAGACGGAAACAGTGGTAACCTAGACTTTGTGTGGCTATATCCAGCCTATAGATGTGATTTGTTAGGTGTGGGAAGGTGTTTTGCTTATTGGTTTCTTTGTTTTTGCTAGTCCAGTTTTCACCTCAGAACTCAGAATTAATATCTAGGGTAAAGTCTGGTTATGCATATTTTGGCAAATCCCCAACAGTTGAGAACATACTCTATCTATTCTTCCTGAGCAATCTATTCAATCACATGGTCCACCATCAATATCCCATTTGACTGGTGTATTCATAAAACCCAACATGCACCAAATTAACTTTAATATCACCAACCAACATCATCTAACCTGTTTCTTCCTTTCCTTCAATGCTTTCCGACCTGCAAATATATAATCTTCTATGACAGTTTCCTGGCTCTATATTTTTACTTCAGAGGATGGCACCACAATATACTCACACACCAGTGAGTTGTTCTCTACTCTACTCTTCTAGTCACTGCCTCTCCACAAATGAATGAATTAGTATTACTCATTACTTCTGCTCTCACTATCCCTGCCTTAGTTCAAGACATCATCATTCTTTACTTAGACTACTGCAGTATCCTCTAAGCAAATTTCCTTATTTCTCTTCAAATCAGTTCTCCATGCTACAGCTCTACTGTTCCCAAGAACTCTTTCATTTCAGACTCTTTAATGACTTTGCTTCCCAACAGGATAAACTCTAAACTATTTTGTTTACTATTTTAGTTTACTATTTCACTTTCAGCAGTGAAAGTGCTTTTGACCAGGCTCATGGTCCTCTGGACTGTTGAGAAAGTTTCCTCATTTGAATTCAGTCTTTTTTTCCTTTTCTCACAATCTATATTCTGCACACCCTGCTTGATACTGGGGAGCTACACCTGTATTTCAATTCTCTCCTTTAATCTTTTGTACTCTTAGGCAAGTTACCTTATTGAGTCTTACTTTGCAACTCTGTCTTGCAGGCATATATATTGCACAATGTAATTTCTGGACATCTACAAGGAATGTTCTGACCTTATATTTCGTGTTCGTAAAGTTAAATCTATGTCTTTCTATAACAAAATTAATGCATTAATAATTACATGGTTCTAAGCAAATGACACATTATCTGAATATATGCATTTAATTCAGTATATATTTATTGAGCATCTACTTTATGCCAGATCTGAAGATAAAATGTGAATAAATTATAGGCATTTACCATCTGTATCTTGCTTCATCAACATCGCAAACTATAAAATATCCCAGACTTTTACACATTTCTGAAAATGATAATAACTTCTGTAAAATATTTTGTAGTATCACATCCTTTATTCTTTTTTTCCGAGGGAGAAGGGGCCTCAAAGTCAACAATTTAAAAACTGATTTAGTTTTTGTGAACAAAGCATACCAATGTTTTGAAATGGCAATGATTCAGTCAATTTTTAAAGATACATAGTAAACTATAGCCTTAATTTCCCTGACAATGAAAAAATCTTTTTTAATGATCTATAAAAGAGAGTAAATAACATTTCAATGAAATTTGAAAATAATGTCAATATTAGTAAGAAAAGAAGAATCATAAAAATGGACTATGCCATCTTTGAATAGGAACAGGGCTTACAGATAAGTGAGATTGAAATGCAAACCGGGCCAAATTAATAAAAAATATAGATGTTCAATAAGAAGAAATAGCTGCTGTAGTGAAGATAGATAACTGCAGGGGTTCATGGGCAAACCTCCCCCTTGCTTAGAAAGTGCTAGAGCAGAATGGTTGAATAGAGGCATTTCCTTTTGCAACAGTATTAAGGGCATTGTCCTAATCACACCCCCTAGGGGAAACAGGACTTGCCAAACAGTTGACTTGGGTGTTTGGTCTATATTTTCTAGGGGCAGACTTATAAAGAAGGAGGGGAATCAGCCACTGATTTATCTTGGTTGAGTAATAGGGATCAGGAAATAATCCAAGCATATTAAAATAATATAAATTTCCACAGCAGAAGAAATTTTTGCAGAAAGCCCAAAGACTTAGAATGAGAAGATGAGCAAATTACCAAAGTTAAATTTTAGTCTGATTTTAAGAGAAAGTGACCAGAGTCTAAGTACTTTGCTATTCAGAAATAAACTGCTAAGGAAAGTGGTAGAAATCTTTGACAACTGGAATGTGCTAATTTCCAGGTGACAAAACCTAAGATGTATTACTATAGACTGATGCCCTGTCAGAGCAAGATTGAATAGATAACCTATTTGGTCTTTTCCGTCTCTATCTCTCTTTCATTTCCACTTCCATTATTCCATGAATATACAAGAAAGAAAAATCTAATATTGTTAAAGCTCGGGTATGGTTTATTGACTCGCTATATCTTTAAGATAACACATGTACATTGTGCTGTTATACTTGATAGCACAGTTTTTTCATGAGTAGTTGTGAATAGAGTAAACAGACTCATAAAGCCTGTTTAAAGTGTCAGTGCATAAGTTACTGCCGGTGGTATCTTGGGGCTGCATTAACTTCCACATGTAATTTTTCTTCCTTCCTCTTCTCTCTCTCTCCTCCCCTTTTTAATTAATAGATTTCCTCACTCCTGAGCATTTAGCATTGCCTTGTTTGCTTGCTGCAGTTCCCCATTGGGGTTTCCCCTGTGGATGTAGTAGAGGGACATGGGGGAAACAGTTTGATGAATTACAATTTGTGGAAGGCAGTTATGGTAGCAGCAATAGAGAAATAGAATATTTGCAAAATGCCAGAGGTGAAGGAATAGGACACACATGATTGAAGTTGCCATAAAATCAAAGCTGTCAAAGCAACAAAAGCCGTAAAGAAGAAATATTCCGGCAACGTCAGTCTCCCCACAGATCCAGGGGTGCCATGAAACATATTGCTGAAGCAAGTCCATTAGAAGTAGAGGGGGAATTTTTTTCCCCATTGACTAAGAAAACATGTGCTGAACTATAAATGTTCTCTGTCCCAGGAATTCTAGCGGAGACACCTGGGGACTACAACCTTAAAATCCCATTCATAGAACAAACATTTGCAACACCACTTGAAAGATACTGAAGGAAGGAAGGTAGAGGGGAGGATGAGGCCTGATGGGTGAATTGAGAAAGGAGAATCAAAGACTGAGGCTGGCTTCGAAGAACCTTTGTGGAGAATTGGGAGCGTTGTAGTGTTATAGAGAAATCGGGTGTCCGCGGTATCGAAGGCCAGGACACAAGAGTACCGAGAAGGAAGTTGGTTTATTTCGACCGGCCGGGCTCGGCGGACTCTTGTCCTAATAAAAACCGAGCTCCGAATAGAATTTTCCAGACACTTTTATACAGAGGATATAGGATTAGGGAGACTAACAGTGATGGTATGCAAACAGACCTTTAGTTAGGTTCTTCAGTGTTTGATCTTAGTATCAGATAGGTTATTTCCTCCAGGTGAGTTACACATTCTCCACATCCAAGCCAGCTTGGATTAGCATATCTTCCACATCGCGTCTGGAGGCAACCCTGAATACACATTCAGTCTCACATCCTATCTGAACATTCAAAGACTGTAGGGCCTATATTACTTATTTGGCCATTTTGGGGACTAGGTACACTTGGAAACAATTTTGAATTTATGCACAGGCTATATCAGTAGTAAAATGACCTATGTTGTCCCCACATAAAGGTAGTCTTACTAGGGAGATAGAAGTATCAGACATATCCCTATTTCCTTTCCAGAATCCACAACTATGGAGCAAGTGGAATCTGCTCAGTGATAATGTGAAGTGCGTATTTAGAGAACAAAGACATAATTATTCCTCACCTGATGTGAAACAAGCTACTTTGGCACAAGTAGTTGGTTAGAAAGGATAACCATTTGTAAACCTCATAAAGTAACCTAAATATCTAGGGAGGTACCAAGAAGGGGTTACAGTGATTGCTTCAAACACCAGACAAGTTTCCCCTGTGTGGAAAACTTTGCCTGATGGTAGACACACAGGATTAGAGAAGTAAACATTCGGAAGACATTGTCAGGGTTTGAGTGGTAGATCACAGAAAAGTAAGGGGTCAACAAAAGGTAACAAAACTAAAATTTGGTTTAAACAGAAGCAAGCTAGATTACAGATCCCTGCTTGCAAATATATATATATATATAATCTTAATCACATTCCTTCTGTCGTGGTTTAAAATGATTTTATGAAAAATCCAAGTAGTCAATAGATTCTTGCTAACTTGAGTTGCTTGAGATGGCCTCTGATGTCATGAATCCATGACCATTTAATGAAGAGGAGCTTATTTTCTTTTTCTAGAAGGGTTGTTTGTAAGTTTTTTTAATCTCCAGTAGGAGTGATGATGAGACTGTGAGAATGAAGATACAAAGCTGGAGGAAATTTTGCAATCCATGTGATACCTCTCTGGAAGGAAACTTCCAGAAATCTGAAAAGCAGAAAACATTGTGTTGACAACCACATATGGAGGGACACCAGAGAGACCTCAAAAGACCTTCGAGCTGTGCTGGTTCCTTTGTAGAGCTGGAACTCATGCTCTGGGGGACAAGGAAGGCCTGCCAGATCTTTGTGAGAAATCTTCCATTTGATTTTACATGGAAAATGTTAAAAGACGAATTCAACGAACGTGCTATATGCTGACATCAAGATGGAGAATGGGAAGTGCAAGGGGTGCGGTATGGTTAAGTTTGACTCATTATAGGTGGCTGAGAGAGCCTGCTGGATGGTGAAAGGGATGAAGCTGAGTGGTCAAGAGACTGATGTTCAAATCGATAGAAATGCCTAAGCAGTTGTCTTTTTTAAGCATGTATACCAGACCTCTGAATTTGTATTTTTTCTTGTTAACCATTTTAGTTTGTTGGCTGGATGCATAAAGATATTTTAAAAATTCAGTTGCTTTTTGAGTTAATTTAAATCACCTTTTAAATGATTGGGGCTCCACTTGACTGTTTGCATTAAGATTGCAACGTATGCAGGGTTTTTTTTGTAGTTTTGGCATCTTTTGACATCAAATATGTCTTTGGTAAGACATACCAGTTTCCCCCAAAAAAGAAAAAAAAAGAAACTTTTGAGGGTCTCAGTCTTCTATAAGTTCCCTTTATTGCTTGCTCCCCAAACCTCCCAGGGAAGCTCCTTTTACTGACCTCCAGGATTCCTAGGAACCACCTGATTACTTTTTACTCTTATAAATGGGGACCTAAAAGTAGTAAAAGTGCCTTTCCTGAGGAACAGGTATTATTCCAGGAATAGAGCTAACGCAGCAGAAGACCCCGGTTGCCATGTCTCTGCCTGTCTACACAGCAGTTGGAGGAATAACTCACCACTTATAACTTTTTTGATCTTAAGAAAGTCACCTACTTCAGATCTCTTATTTGCTGAACAAAGGATAAGATACCATAATTATGACCCTTTCTGGTTGCAAAATTTTACAATTTTAAATAAATTAATTTCTTTGAGTTTGCTTTCTTATCTATTAAATTGAGATATTAAAATCAATGTTTCCCTGGGTTGCCATAAACCATCTTGTTGCAAACTGTATATATTATATAATTATAAAGAATCATTGTCATTATCATTATCACCTTTATCATAACAATCTTTACCATTATCTCTTTCTAACATTTTCCTGTAAACACGAAAAGTTCCATTTGGAAACCCATACCATTTCTTTGAATAGATTGAAACAAAGAAATAAAATGCATTTCTAAATACATTTTGTACATTTGCTCTAATTTTTTTTTTTAATAAATATCTGAACTCATCTTGCAATGGAATATGTACTTGTGTGATTATTATCATTTCCATGATAGTAGATTGGGGTCACACACAAAGCTCTGAGACTTGACTGCAGGTTCAAGCAGCAGGAGAAACTGGTTTGGGACCAAATAAGCTCTGATTCAAGTAAAACTGTTGAAAAGCATTGACAAGGGAATACAGAAAATAACTGGGGAAGGAAATTGCTTTTGGAATAAATGTTCCGTACTTTCAAGTTTGCTCTGGTAGCAAAGTGCCCCTTTGAAGAAACTTAATAGAACTATTAGAGGGACCAAACATGAAATATCTCATGAAATCTTAAAAGATTTATTTTATAACCATTTTTTTCCTAACGGTGTATGTGGAGGAAAAAGAAACCAAGGAGATGAAATTTGTACTCTTGTACACAAATGCATAAGACTATTTGATGGAGAACAATGACTAACGTCTAAATCTATTCCAAATTCTCTGTCTGATCGGTGCTTTGCCATGTTTCTTGTTAATGTTTTTGTATCCTGTGCTACCCATATGCCTAGATGTCAAACCAAAATGCTTTGTTTTCTGGTTCCTTGCTCACTGCTAAACTTTGGCAATTATTCATTTTATTTATGCATGTATTTATTTACTTATTAGTAGAATCTTTTTTTTAATTCAGAAAAAAAACAAAAAACATAAAAGTTTTCCAGCCACACACAGGAGGATATGGGTAGGGGAAGGTGTCTGTCCATCCAGCCCTGGCCCCTGCCCCGTGTGGTTTTGGCAGCAATAAGGGATGTGGGGTAATGGCCCCCAAATAAAAATGGTGTATGTGTGCGTGTATGGTAAGGAGAGGGGTGCAAAAGCAGTGGGGAACGGTGGGGGAGGGAAAGACCAGGTCAGTACTGGTAACACCGCAGGAGGGAGGTCATTTCATAACATTTCTTGTTGATCACACCCCCGTGGACACCTTCTTGGCCCATCGGCAGGACTAGGTTGCGGCAGTCCTGCTGACGGCGAGGCTGCAGGCGGGAGCTCCGCCGGTGCTCTCGGTACCAAGATCCACGGTGAGTGCTCCCTCCTGCAGCAGCGAGTCCCGGGTCACAGAACATTTCTGGCCCCCAGGTGTCAGCCCATTCACAAAAAAACTTGACCGGTCTTGGCCAACCAGGACGCCAACCTCAGCTGGCGCGATGTTAACGAAGGTCTTGCCAGGGACGGCGGCCCAGACGGAGGGCGAGGCCTTACAGCCCCCGATGGCCGCGTCCTGACGGGTCCCGCCCGCCGGGAGGTTGTCGGGGTAGGCGCTGCCCCCGCCAGGGCGCTGCTGCGGGGGCGCGGGCGGGCTCGGCTGGCGCGGGGCGGCGGGGGCTGGGGGCGCGCGCTGCCAACGGGTCCGCCGCTCTGCTAGCTGTGCAGCAGCCCTCGCACCGCCACTTCCTGCTCGGCAATTATTTTCAGCTCTTTAATTGTAGTTCAGATGAAGTTCTCCTCAATTTGGGTGAAAGCTTTCTACATAATTTGTCTGTCTTTATCAGTTTTGAGTAACTACTATGTACCCTTCATTCATTCGTTAAGCAAATATGACTTGACACCCTGTCCTAGGCCTGGAGAACAAAAGAATCTGTAAGCTACATTCCTCTTCCCCAAATAATTTAGAGTTTGGTGGAACGTGAAATCTAGATTGTTTAAATATGATAATAAGGAGCTACAGCAGCCTCTGTGAGGAGCACCTGATCCACTGCTACTTGCAGGAGGGGCAAGATTGTTAGATCTAGCAGTCTAGTTGAAGCTTGGAAGACCACCAAGACTTAATGCATCTAATGGGGGAATGCAAAAGGAATGCAGGAAAGGGGGAAGGGGAAAGTTTCTAGACTCAGCCTGGAAGTGGAGTAAGAGACTCATTTCAGCAGTTCAGTATTATTTGATTTTAGTAAGTGAGGAATGGGGAAAGATCACAAAATGTTTGAATGTCAGACTTAGGAATCTGAAGTGAATCATTGACAGGGTACAGGAGAACCACTGAAGTGGTCTGTACAATGGGTGAGAGCAATCAGATTTGCTCTTTGTGAGGCTCATTCTGACTCCAACATGAAGGATGGATGGAGGTGGGAATCAGAGGCAGAGAGCATAGAGACTCAGGGAGGTTGATTAATAGAGTGAGACACTCAGCCAAGCCAGGGACAACACTGGCCTGAAAAAGAACTGACTTACGAAAGGAATGTCGTTGATGGTGAGTTTACACAATTTGTAGTAGCTAAATGGATTATGTGATGGGAAATAAAGGGAAAGTACTGGGAGGTAGGGGTTAGGCTGGAAGGGGATGATGGATCATTTTTGACATGGCCAGTTTGAGACCTGTAGAACATCCAAATGGAGATGTTATGTAAGATATTTAAGCCTGAATTTCAGGAAAAAGATCTTGGACGCAATCACTTTGAAATTATTTATGAATATAATATGCACATATTAAGAGAACCATGAGAGTAAATGAAATTAGAGTTTTAGTTTGCTAAGGCTGCTGAAAGCAAAATACCAGAAATAGGATGGGCTTTTATAACGGAAAATATCATAGTTCCAAGGCTGTGAAAATGCCCAATTCAAGGCATCATCAGAGATGCTCCCTCACTAAGGGTGGCTGCTGGCGATCCTGGAGTCCCGGCACAGGGCAAGGCAAAATGGCAGCTCTCTGTCTCTGCCTTCTCCTACAGGCTGCTTTCTCCCCCAGCTCAGCTGTGGGTGATCAAGCACACGGCAGACTTCCTCTCTTCAGCTTTGAGCTGTTCTGTGGGCTGAGGCTCTTGGGAGCCTCTTTCCATGCCTCTGTGCTCCACTGATTCTAGCGTCTAGCTTCTCTCTCAGCCTCTTGGGGCTTCTCTAGTTCTCTCTCACATGGCAGGGTAACATGGCAGCTGTCTTTCTCTGTCTGTTTCTGCTTTCAGTTATCTCCCTGCCTCCAGCAGGAGGGAGGAGACAAAACCTGACTCACACCTTACTGCAGTAGTCCAATCAAAAGCTCTAAAGCAATCTAATCGATAAGTGATCTATCAAAAGACCCCTTAACTGAATCTAATGCAATTAAAGGGTCCCACAGCCACAGGAATGGATTAGTTCTAACTACATGATCTTTTCTGGGATTCACAAAACTTCAAACTGTTATAATTACCTAGGTAATAAGTGTAAAATGAGAAGAGGGAGGAAAGGCTCTTATAAACAGAAAGGCAGGAAGCACTGTCATTTAAGATATTAGTAAAGGGAGAAAATTCCTTCTTTCTTACTGGTGAATATATGAAATAATTCAAATAGCTCCCTAATTGTAAAGTTGATTCAGTGTCCTTGAAAAATTGCAAATCGTATTTTTATTGTGACCTACCAAATACATTGCATTTCAAAGATTTATTTTTGTTGTATTTCAAATTTTTTATTCTCTTTGATTTGAATTTCAAACAGTTATTTGATGTTCAAGTTAAGTTATTTTAAATTCTATTTTTTGGATGCAAAAATTTTCAAAATGTTCCAATTAGTATTAAGAGTAAAGCATAAATCCCTGTTGTTAAGTAGTAAGGGAGTTTAAAAATTTTAAATAACTCTAGCAACATGCACAAACCTGGAAAAATTTGGCTTACTGAACAATATTTTTTCTGTGCTCGATTTCAAGTTGCATAACTTTAACAGCATGATAGGGCATTAGGATAAAGCTGTGATCTCCCACACGTACCCAAACATACAAGGGTTTGTCAACCTGAGGGTATTTATTATGGTTGGCTTCGGAATTTCTGACACTCTCAGAGGAAAAGATGCAAATGACTGATAGCACTGATCCCTGAACCTTGGCAATTCATTCTGTGAGGCCTATCTCCTGTTTCAGGTACTGTACTAGGTGCCAAAAAATACAGAAAACAGCACCTAATTGAACTTACACAGTCCCTGTGCTTACAGAACTTAGAGAATATCCATTTTGTGAATGTGCCTGAAAATACTGCTGTACAAACTCCTTTTGAACAGTACAGGAATGAGAGGGTCCAGCCCTTTTGCTTCTGACTCTGATTGTCCACGGAGCAGGTCATTGTAAATAGGCCTTTTTTCTTTTAATAGAGAAGTTACAGGCTTACAAAATAAACATGCATAAATATAGCAGTCTCATATATCATCCCACCACCAACACCTTCATTGGTGTAGAACATTTGTTACCACTGATGATAGCTCATTTAACTTGGCTTTTTAATTCCATCATCAACATGGTTGTTGAGGGCAGTCGTTCTGGGCTCCAAGTCTTGCCTCACAGTGATATAGATGTTGGCATGGACTGAAGTGAGGTGCCATGGAATCATTTGTTTTTGAGCCCAAGAGGGTAGGAATAAAGGGTTCCTTTTAAATTATTGTTGCTTCCATTCACAGCTCTACTTCTCTAGCCTTTAATATTCAAGAATATAGGAGACACAAGCAGAAGCAGGAAGAAAGCAGATACTTGATGCTTAGTTAACTGAAAAGTGATGGTCCTTTGAACCCTAAAAACTATGGCAAGAAATCCAAGCTGTCCACTAAAATTTGAGTGTTGATTTTGACAGAATTTTGCATCTTTATTTTAGAAAATCAAACTCATTTAAGGTAAACACCACTGTTGTATGTTATCTGTGGTACATACTTGTCTTTAGGAAATGTGCTAATATTGACAGATAAAATGGAAAGGGTTTTTAAAAAATGTATTTAATGCTTTGGTTGCTCTGCTAAATTTTAGTTATTGTGCTTCCATTTAGAACATTAGAAAAAAGAAAAGCTTATAAAATTTTCCATATTTTCTCTGTTAAAATGCAAGAAGAAAGAACTGTTAGGTAAATATACCATCACTTTAACCTCAAGGATTTCCAAGTAATGAGTGAATGTTTTCATGGTCCTCTAATTTCATATTTGCCATGCAGTAGATTTGAAAAACAATTAGAAACTTTAGAAGTGCTTGAAAATGGCAATGCATATTTTTATTATACCAGCCTGAGGACATCATGGTTTTTCCTCAGGGGCTCACTATTGCACTTCCGTACCTTGGTATATCATAAATGTTAGGCTATTATCAAATGCTGACAGATAAGGCTGTGATTTGAAAGCTTCCATAAGAATTCTATCTTTAATTTCTGTTAACATTTGACAGTTTCACAGCATTAGAAATAACAAGTTCATTGAAATTTGACATTACCTGAGTCTCTTGCATATACGTCTCATTTAGAGATACCGTTTCTCTGTTTCCTGACACAGAGATTTAAAATGAACATCTCAAGAAGAAGGTAAAAAGCCACAGAAACTACAAAAAATTCATTTCATAATAAAATCAAATGCAACTGAACAAGTGCCATAAAGGGAAAAATTTTAAGTGGGAAAAAGAGAAGACTTAATTGATAGTAAACTGGATTTTGGGCTCAATTTCAAACAAATTATCTTTTCTGTACTGTCTAGGCAGTACCAAATAAATTTGAAAAGTAAATAGTAATAACTCAAATTGTCCTAAGGCTGTTTCATCAACCTCAGTAGTTCTAGGAAGCATGATTAAAACTACAACTATCTTACAAATAGTAACCCTTGCATAGTTTTGCAATTTTTTAAAGATATATATGTCCAGGAATTTTTCAATCTAGTGATATTTTTTGACATTTTCTACTTATATGGACACAATTATTTGCTTTATATAAGGGGTGACTTTAAGGTAAACTGGTCAAACTTAGACAACTCCTAAATATAATCTTAAGTATATTTGCTATCAGGCTCAAAAATATTCAGGAAGCTTGCTCCATGCCTGTGGGTTTTTCATGAAAAAAAGAAAAGAATAGGAAAAAATTTACTAGAAACCATATATTTTAAATGAGTCCCATGCCCAGATAATAACGCCCAAACCCACTATAACAAGATATAATAAAGTAGGTATTAAATGTACTTGTGATTTTTAGAAATTATATTTTGCTAAACAAAGGTGGGCAATATTTTTTTAAAACTATGCAAGTTTTTATTTGGTGGAGCTTGCAAACAATGAAACATCAGTCATGAAATAAGGCTTTCTTTATGAGATTCTGCCCATTTAAATTGCTCAGAACACACAGGACAGTTTAAGTGTTACCATTATTTTTATACTCCCTAAAAGATGGCAGGGTTTTCTCTGTTAGGAGAAAATTGACAGAGTTAATACTTATTTCAGGCCTACGGTATGTCAAGCATTGTGCTGTTTTTTGAAATAAAAATAAAACTTGGGCACATCACTGGATCTTTGTGCACTATTCATATTGCCTTGTATTTTCCTGTTATGTCATCCACTATCTTCACTCTCCAAACATGCAGTGAATAATAAATTAATTAATTTTCTTGTTACTGATGCTATCTGATATCTGCATTCTGTAAGTCAAATTTGTAATTTTCAGAACAAAATAATAGTTCATGCTAATGGAACAAAAGGATAACACATTTGCAATTGTGACTGTCCTACAAAAACTGAAATTTATAGCCATCTCCTTTTTATAGACATTCCTTTATGAATGTTAGAATTAGAACAAAAATGCCCATTGCAACTTTGAAATGTCTCATGCAGAAAAGCCTAGTTTCTGGTTTCTATTTTGAACTTCTAAGTGTCTTCTAGATCCTTTGGAAAGTATTGCCTGCAATGGTTGTGCCATTCTTGCAACTTAATCTGTTCCTTTCTTGCAATTTTATTTCTAATTAGTTGTTGCCTTCTTGGGGATGAAAGTCCTTTTTGCACCTTGAAGGGCAATGTGAACTTAATGAAAATATGCTGATACAAGTTAAAGATGTTTCTTTATGTGAGTAAGGGCACTGAGGGTTAACCCTGACCTTCCCAGATGAAAATTGCTGTACTGTGTTTCAGTTATCATTATATATTACCATATTCCTTTTAGTGAAACCATACAGAGAATTTCAGAGTGAAGGGGCTATTTTCTTTAGAATCACCTAAACACAAGTTGGTTTAAATAGATAGCTGCCAAATTAAGTCCTTGGTGCTATAATAATACTAGGATAGAATGTGGTGTGTTTCTAAGAGCCACATTGGTGCAGAAGACCTGTCTTCCCATTTGTTTTTCTCTGGATGGGGAAATAATGCCGTCTCTGGAAAATTTCTGAAATTTCATTATGTATCTTGAAATATTCTGTAGTAGATACTCCAGTAGATGCTCCTGTAAGGAGCACCTGTTGAACCAGTTACTGGGATTCCTACAATCAGAAAGCCTTCCACTGTCAACTCTTTCCATGGTTGCCTTAGTTGCACTGTAGCCTATCCAAGGCCATGCTTTTTCCTGGAACAGCCCACATCAAATGACTGATCAATATGAGCAGCGGGAATGGGGCCATAAAGGCCTGGTCTGCTCAGGCCAATTTTCAACAAGCATTCTAGTTTTAGGGGTGCCCCAGAACAGGTGAAAGAATAGTACAATGAACACCCATATATTCCAACTCTTTAATTCACCAATTTGCCGCATTTGTTTTGTTTTTGCTAATATTATACACATGTGTGAATTGCTAAACTTTTAAAATTCATTTTCAGGTATCATGGCTCATCACTCTGTAATTTGTCAGCATTTATTTTCTAAGAATAAGGGCATTCTCCTAAAGAGCCTCAATAATATTGTCACTCTCACGCAGGGGTTCTTAACCTTTTTTGGTCCATGGACCCCTTTGCCAGTCAGGTAAAAACCACAGAACCCTTTCTAAGTCCACACTATACTGTGTATTATTTAATAAATATATCACATTCATACTAACATGTCCTCACAACAATAATGTTTTCTTGAATTTCAATTCAAGTTCACGGACCCCCTGAAATCTTTCCACAGGCACCTTTGGGGTGTGTCTCAAGTGATGCAACATTGATACTATATAATCATCTTAATATACAGTCCATATTTTAATCTTCCCATTTGTCCCAAGAATGTCTTTTGCATCTGATTTTCTTCCATTGAGGATCCTTTGAGAACCATACATTGTGTTTGTTTCTTTAGTCTCTACTAATCTATATATAACCTTGTATTTTAAGAACAAACTTTGAATGATATTGATATTTTTTAATAGTTCAGGACAGTTGTTTTGTAGAGTGTCACACAATCTCGATTTGTTTGATTATTTACCCATGATTATATTAATATTTAACATTGTTGGAAATAATACTGTATATGTGATGTTGTGTCCACCTCAGTACATTGCATCAGGAGGTCCATAAACTGATTTTGCCCCTTTCTAGGTAATGTTAAGTAGATAAATTAGTTAAGGTAATGTCTGCCAATGTCTTCATTGAAAAGTATCTATGTAATTAATAAGTAACCTGTGGAGAGCTCTGTTTCAACAAAACTTCAAGATATTAGATTTTTTGTTCTTCGTAATCTTTAATATTTTTAGCATCAGTTGATAATCCTTCATAAATCTGTTTTTACACTGGTGTTTACAAAATGGTCATTTTCTCTTTTTCCATCTACATTTACAGCTGGAATTCTTCGTAAAGATAAGCATTCCTTCTCTTTGCTGTGTGCGCACGCGCGTGTGTGTGTGTTTGAAGATGGATTAAAGGATTCTTTTTAAAATCTATGTTATAATTCATTACTAACATTTTATTTTTTTGTGCTCAAATTGTCAGAAATTTAGTCAGTAGAAACCCCTTCAATCTTTTAACAGTTTTTGAGCACTTCTTTACTGTCCGGCTCAAAAATATATTCAAGTTCTTTGCACAGATTTGGCAATCAGCTATTTCTCCAAAGATCTCAAGTGGAGAATGGTACTTAGAAACCAAAATCTGGTGATGCTATGCTTCTTGTTACAGCAATGCTGTTTCTATACCTTTACTTGGGGGCCAATCCAGCAAATAAAATCAAACAAACAAAAAGAGTTCTTACATATACCTCCAATTTCAATCTTATGTTGTAAGATTCTTCCTTTCATAATTTTTTCTCCTTTTTTCTCCTAATGAGAACTCCATTGCCACCAAAATATTAAAATATTTACTCACTCACCCTATCTATCTATCTATTATCTATCTATTATCTATCTACTATCTATCTATCTATCTATCTATCTATCATCTATCAATTATCTATCCATCTTGATACTTAATCCAATATTAATATATTAATATTAACTTAAAGACTTAACTAAATCCTATGAACCACACCTCCACTGAGTAAAGTTCAAGCTATTCTTGTTGCTTTTGTAATTAGAATATGTCTGAGGGTGTACTATGGTCCAAAGATATTTTAATTAATTATGTTATTTCCATGTGAATATGTTAGCCATGTTATACAGTTATATTCATTTGTTTCTGCTTGTGTTTAATATTAATGGTTTTATTCCATACTTGTTGATTTGTTTTTGAATATAAAAAGCATTGTCATTGTTCAAAATCAGTTTATTCTGTACTTTTCCTCTCCCCACTATTTTATATAAGACTTATGGATTATGGTTCATTTTAAATTTTTTCTTTAGCTTACTTAATATTCTAGTGGAACTGTAATTGCCACTGAGGAGAAATTAACATCATCCAAAGATATATACCCTTAGAAGGAGGATTTTGTGTATCCCCCTTTTAGGGGAGAGAGACAGAGCAACCATAATTGAATGAAATATAACTGCATAAAATTATAACAAATTAAAACATTTATGAAATGATAATGTTATTTTGTTACACGTAGTTTCAAAAGTTTGTAAAATGTGTGCATGCATGTTTAGTAGCCTAACATAGGGCTGTATTGGTTTATAGGCCATTGTTTTTTAACTCTAAACCCACCTTTCATTTTTCGGAGCTGGAACCCTTTGAACACTATGTCACCCTTGCAGATGATTGTCCTCCTACCTTCTACCACAGGGATGCTACAAGGAGAATGGAAGGAAGAAGGAAGGAGAAAAAACTTGCTTCTTCCTATTTACTTCTTCCTTACAGCCCTCACTCAAACAGTGGCAGTTCTTTCTAGTAACAGTTGTTTCTAGTTTAGAGCTCCTTCCCGTACTTCCAAACCAGCCAGTGGAATCTTTATCTTCAGAGATTTGAGTCCCTGAATAATGGTGTTCCTCCTCAGAGTTTCTTGGTTTCTGGTGCCAACCATTCAGTGCCTTCTATTCAGAGAAATGTGTTCTGACTTAGCAGGTGCCCTTCTCTAGCCTCTTTCCTTGTTCTGCCAGCCTTTGGGGTGAGAGCTGCTTCACAGAGTTACAATCTCTGTTTTACCTTAGGGATCCATTGTTGCCTTTTAATTCTTCCAACATTAGCCTAACCAAGCTCCTAAATTATGTTCTGTCAATACAATTTAGGTTTCTTTTTTCCTGATTGGACACTGATGCATAAGATATACTGAAAATATTCTCACTCACTCCTTATCCTTTCTATATCTACTTATGTCCTGTAGATTCTTCTTATGCTTAATTTTGAAAAATAAAGATGTATATCTATGTTTATGATTAAATTTATACCTACATATAGGAAATAGCAACATATTAGTTCATAAGGATTTTTTTTTACAGCTATAGTATCCACCATGTGATTACCATTGCTATTTAATAGATAAAGTATTTGGATTATTTTCAATTTTTTTATTGTAGGTAATTTTGCTATGAAAAACTTCATGCATACGTTTTTTTGTTTCATGTTATTGGACCTAAATGTTCAATAAAATTATGATTACTTAGTTAAATGGTAAATGCATTCATAGTGTTGCGAGGTATTGCCAAATTTCCATTTATATTGGTCACTTCATTCTGCATTCTCACTAGCAGTATAAAAGAGAATCTGGTTCCCCAAAGCTTG
The DNA here is from genome assembly GCF_030445035.2 of Dasypus novemcinctus. Classification (NCBI taxonomy): domain Eukaryota; kingdom Metazoa; phylum Chordata; class Mammalia; order Cingulata; family Dasypodidae; genus Dasypus; species Dasypus novemcinctus. The sequence continues at coordinate 45,329,784 of NC_080681.1, read as the reverse complement.
AAGAAATAATGTATTGTTACGCTTCTGAATTTTTAAAAAATCTGACAGGTGATAAACTATCACAATATAGTTCTAATTTGAATTTATTTCCTTATGCTTAAATATAATTAATATATTTATGGACCAGTTTTTATATCTTTTTCTCATGAACTATTTACTTATGTTTTGTATCCATTTTGGGGAGGCCTGGCTTTTTTACTCTTCAATTTGTAAGAGTTTGTCATATATCAGACAGGTTTTCCCTTTATTTGTGATAGATAATGCGAATGCTCATTCCTTGGATATTTATCATCTGAATATTCTTATGGTGCTTTTTCTGCCATGCATCATGTTTTAAATAGTAAAAATTATTAATATTTTATTTGTATGGCATCTGGAGTTTGAATATAAAGGAATTCAACCTTGTTTTCTTCAAATACTTATGTGGTTTCAATTTTTGGCACATTTACATACCTTATCCAGTTGGGATTTATTATGATGTATGGTGTGAGGTATGGAATCAATTTTATCTATATCCAAATGGCTATCCAGTTGTGTCAGCACCTATATTAATATGTCTATCTTTTCTCAGTGTTTTGAGAGATCACCTTTATTATACATAAATTTTGATCTGTGCTTGAGTCGGTTTCCAGATATTCTATTCTGTTCCACCAGTCTTTGTATTCTTGCAACAATAACACATTTCTTGATAAATTTTAGAAACTTTATAATGTTTTAATATTTGATAGACTTGTCCCACTTCACCACTCTATTTTACCCAACATGTTATCATGAAAGTTTTCCAAATGTTCAGAAAAATTGAAAGAATTTTACTGAGAGCACCCACATACCTAGCACCCAGAGTCTACCATCAAATTTTTAAATTGTGCTTTATGATGTATCTATCCACTTATCATCCTTCTATCTATCCCTTGGACCATCTAATTTGTTGATGTATTACAAAATAATTTGCAACATCAATATCCATCCCCCCAAAACAAGTGCTTCAGTTTGCATATCATTAAATTGAGTTCAATATTTGTTAGGGGTTTTTATTTCTTTTTTTTTTGGTAAATTTGTATACAAAAATGGAATGCTCATATCTTAAGTGTGGTGTCCAGTGAGTTTTGACAAATAATTACACCTGTGCAAAGCAAATAAAATTCTTTCATTCTTTTCTCAGTAAACCCCTCCATACTCTACCCTCAAACTCTGTCACTGTTTTATTTTTTTCCACTATACATTAATTTTGCTTGTTTTAGTGCTTCATTTAAATGAAGTCATATACTGAGTACACTTTTGTGTAAAAGTTTTGTGTAAGGTTTCCTTTACTCAGAGATGTTTTGTGATAGTCATCCATGTTATATGAGTAGGTCATTTCTTTTGATTGCTGAGTAGTAGTCCATTTTATAAATATACCACAGTTTGTTTATCCATCTCTTAATGATGGATACTTGGATTGTTTCCAGTTTTTTGCTATTATGCTTTAAAGTACTATGAACACCCTTCAACAACTATTTGTGGAACATATGCTTTCATTTTTCTTGGATAGATACCTAGGAGAACTGTTGGGGGCATAGGAAAATGAATGTTTGGTTTTTTAAGAAACTGCCATTCTTCTGTGTAATGTTGAAGTCTACTTTTGTTCTTTCAGGAGTGTTTTTAAAGTTTTCCTCTTTTTTTCCCCCCACATTTCTTATTGTTTACTTATAAATTTTTATTTTTGTGTTGTTATTATGCACTTTTTCCACTGTATCTTTAATTTTAATTTATTCCTGTCACCTTAGTGTATTCTTTTATTGTTTTAGCTAATTTCATCATTGATTCGCTTGGTTTTTCTAAGTATGCCATCATATCACATATAAATAGAGATCATTTACATCCTCCCACAGTTATTTTTAATAGTTTTCAGTTTTCTGATTACATTAGCTATTGCCTATAAGAATGTTAAATAGTGACAGTAATTTTGGGAATCCTTATCTTGTTTTGGACATTAATGAGGGTGTCCTGTCATTCCCCCATTCGGTAAGATGTTGGCTTTGGGAATGAAATGCATGTTTTATATAAAGATATATATGCCTGGTCATGCTAAGGAAGTGTCAGTCAATAAAGCATCTTATTTGTATTGAGTATTTTTATCAGGAATAAGTATCTTATAAAAAATATTTTCAGCATCAAGGGGAAATCATAAAGTATTTAGAAATATTGCTAAATTTATTTGATAATTTCTTGCTATTAAACTATTCCTTCATTTCTACATTAATGCCCACCTGGTTATGAGCTATTATTTTCTTAATTTGATCTTGGATTCTGTATGCTAATATATTCTTTGGGTTTTGGTTTGATAACCAAAATTAAAGTAAGATTCAATGTTTAGTTTTCTCTTTTTGGGCTATTTTATCACGTTCATGTTTCATTGTTACCTTTAAGACAAATTTGGCAACTCTTTTCCTTTTTCCTATGCTCTAGAATAGTTTATACACTATTGGTATCATCTGGTCTTTAAAGTTTTCATAAGATACACCTGTGAAACCACCATGGCATAGTGCTCTTTTGTGGTGTAGTTCTTTGATAACTTTTTCTATTTCTTCTATAGATTTTTGTCTGTTTTAGCTTTCTACTTCTACTGGAATGAATTTTGATAAATTACATTTTTCTAGGAAATTATTGATTTCATTTAGGTTTTAAAATTTTTTCATAGACTAGTACAAAGCAACCTATTATGTTTTTAAATTCATAATTTAAATTTATTTCTTTAAAGTTTTAGATTTACAGAAAAACTGAGAGTTTCATATCACCATCTTACTGCTATATCCCCTACCCCTGGCATATGATTTCTCCTATTATAAAGATCTTCCATTAATGTGGTGTATTTGTTACAATGAAACCAATGTTGATAGGTCATTATCAACTGAAGTTCATAGTTTACATTAAGGTTCATTCTTTGTGTTTTACAGTCCTATGGGTTTTGATAAATGCCATAGGACTGTAATGCCTGATCCCCTGACAAACACTGATCTATTTACTGTCTCTACAGTTTTGCCTTTTCAGGAATCTGATACAGTTGGAATATTTTTTGCTGTTGTTGTTTAAAAAAAATCACTTATTTCATCTACATTTTCAAGTGTATTTTCTTAGAGTTGACCAAGTTTTTCCTATCTTGGGAATCTTTTGGCTTCCTGTATGTATCAGGTTATTTTCCATTAAAAAATGTTATATATTTTCATATTCATACTATCTGTACTTTTATTTTTCCCTGAATTCAACTTCTCCTGGTATTAATATTGCTCATCCTGCCTTCTGTTTGTCTGTATTTGCCTTGTATGCCTTGCACCATCACTTAATTTTCAGTCTATTTAAGACCTTTTGTTTTGGATTTGTTTCTTTATAAGAAAGTAGTTGGCTTTTGCTTTGTTCAACTTGAGACTACTTTTCTTGTAATAGGATTCATTGAACTGACAGACTTGTTCGGGTTTAGTTTTATCATAGTACTTTATATCATACTTTCACTTTTCATGCTTTGTTTTTTTGTTCTTTTTTTTTTTCATTTTTATATGGTCTTTTTAAAATTTCCCTGGCATTGTTTTTCATGTATGCATTCTGATAATTTGGAAGTTATTTTTGCACTTATTGTCTGTTCTTCTGGAGATTACATTTATACCATAATTTTATACAATATACTTACTGCTCTTCTTCAGACAATAGCTATTGAATCCCCATTTTGTGCAATGACAAAATTATTATAATTTCCCAAACTATCTTCCTTTATTTTCACTATGAAATTATAGATAAGCTTAACCATTTTTCTTAGTTTTTCCAATATGTACCCTTACATGTTTAAATAAAGTTATGCTTTAATTATACTTTTATCTATTTCAAAAATATCTTTTAGTCTCTATTTAAGATGAGGAAATAGAATAGAGTACTTACATTATTCTCCATCTTCTCTTCTTGCTTCTCTTTTTGGCTAATATATTTTGTTTTAATTTTGTGGTTTGTGACATTTTCTTTTTTCTTTTTTAACCATAATTTCAACAGCTGTTTCATTTTAGTCTTGCTTTTAATTGAATTCAAAGTCTTAGCCAATCTTTTTTCTAGAGTTTTTCTATTAATCCTTTGTTCTATTAATTTATTTAAGAAGGGCTCACAGGATCTTGAGTTCTTACACATGTAAAAATGTCAGCTTGCTGCCTTTGTATGTTTTATAGATTCTTGTTTATAAAATTTTTATGTTATACTTTCTTTCCCTGAGAAAAATTGTAGGCATTTGACAGTCTCTTCTAACACCGAAAAATGCTGAAGACAAGTCTCTAAAGCTAGCCAGATTCTTCACCCATTGGTGTCTGTCTTTTTTACTTGGTGCCCAACAGAGTATTTATTTATTTATTGGCTTAGAAGTCCACGTGACTCAGTGAATCTGTGTTTAGTTTTGAACATATTGTTATCAATTTTTCTTGGGACAGGGTTGTGAAAGTGGAATGATAAGTGATTTTACTAACCATCTTAATTTGCTTGAGCTTCCATTTTATCCAGAAAATTATAAAGAAGAAACAGAGGTTACCTGAAGCAGGCTGACATACCAATAATCCTTTACGGTGGTCATAAAACCTCAGCCTAGACCAATAGGAAGAACTGTAACAAAGAGTTCCAGGTGACACCAGCATGGACTGCAGATCTTCACCAGATGACCACAATCTTACATCAACATCATTCTTGCTAATTAATGAACTGGGCTTCAAGAACACCCTGCTCAAAAAGCCTATTGTCCCCATAGTCCACACAGCTCATGAAATGCATGTACTAACCATCAGTCATGTCCCCTAAATCCCTCCTCACTCCCCACACCTTCCTTTTGTTTCAAGCAGCCATATAAGCTGCACCCCACTCCCCTCCCGCTCAGCTCACCCCTTTGAACAGAAACATGTTTTGGTGCTGCTCCTACATTAATGTGACTTTTGCTCAGTAAACTTGCTCTTACACCCCCTTTTAAGTCTTTTTTATTTTCAGCACAACAGGGCATACCCTTTCACTCTGTTGGTAGTCTTATATTTCTATGAAATTTTCTTGAATTATGTATTTGAATCTGTTCCATACTAATTGTTGATAATGCATTTTAAACTCATTTCTGTATATATTGTCCATTTTTCAAAGTCCTGACATCTATTTACTTGTTTTGTCTTTTCAGCAGTGTGTTTTCCTTTGTGTTGTTATCAGTAAAGCTATTATATCAACACTTGTTTAATTTTTCTGTTCAACTTCTTTCCCTAAGCTCTCTCAACAACTGTTTCTATGAATTGACCATATATTTTTTCTTAATCCCTGTATACCTGTATACTTGCCTTGAATTTTTAAACTATTTTATTAATTTTTAAAATTTCATGATATGTTTGACATAATTGTTTAAGATTTTGTTGTTGTCTCTTCCCTTCCTTCCTTTTTTTTTTTTTTTTTTTACTTTAAGGAAGATTCTGTGCTGGTTCCAGTTTGATTCTTTGAATGAGGCAAGTTCTTCTCCAACCAGTTTTTTGTAGGCAGTTGTGTGAGAGAGGAATTAAGACAGTCCTGTGTGTTACCAGGAATTCAACCTGCTACACAGTTAGGCTGCCACATTGAGTGTGAGAGACTTATTTAAACCACAGTTTCTCCAGAACCAATGAAGACCCTCCAATCTGTCTTGGAATGTTAGGCATCTTTGTATGTTTCCTTGTGAAACTCCTGATGCACTGTGGTGTCAAATGACATCCAAAGAAGTTTCTCCCACCAGCCTGGATGTTCTATTTACTGTTCTTTTAAATGGAAAAGATTTTAGAAATTGTTGGTTTTCCTACCTACTTAGGATGACTATACTCCACTAGTTTTGTTTGATATTTGCAGGGTTTCTCATTGGATACTTTCCCACACCTGTCTGTTCTTTTTTGCTACATTTGGAGGTTCTTCCTCAAATATTGAGGTTCAGCATTAGTGTTTTGAAAAGGTAAAATTTTTCATATTTCTGTTTCATCAGTTCTTCTCATTGTGCTTGAGTGATTTCTAAATGAAGATGGAAGTAGAGCTCTTCCCTGTTCCCTGACTTCTTAATACTGGAAGCATACAATAAATTCAATGACTCTTAACTAATACAAAGAACCAACCACCAGGAGGATGTTAAGACCCTGAGACAGTTGAAGTGAATGAATCCTCTATTAAGTCCAGAAGTGCTAAAGCTATGCAGCATAAACTTCAAGGAAAAAACTCAGTCTTGGCCTTCCTATTAAATTTTTTGTTGTTCAGCCTTATGAGGTATAATTTACATACAAGAAAATTCACTGGGTACTAGCTTTGTCTTAACTTTTGTTTTTCACCATTTTTCTTTGTTTCTCTTTTCTCGTAATTTATTTCTGCTTTACTTCCTACCATATATGGTATCTATTAGAAAGTTTTGGTCATACTTTAGAAAAAAACAAAATCAAAATGGCTTAAACCTGTGATCTCAAACTTTGAAAGGCACCAGAAGGATGTCTCCCAGCCCCAGCATTTCAGATTCAGTAAGTTTGGGGTGAGGACTGACATTTGCATTTCTGGCAGTGTCTCAGGGGATGTTGCTGCTGATCCGGGTACCACAAATCAAGAATCAATGGGCGAGGCAATTTGACTTATTATCTTGCAGTGAAAGATGGTAGGATTGTTCAAGGGCTGAAGAATTCTAGATTTCATCAATAGCATCCCAGACTCAGGTGCTTTTCCATCTTTCATTCTTTAGTCACAGAAATATAGATTATTTTCCTTCATGGAACACACTGGTTGTAGCAACTCCTGGCATAGCAGTTTTCATTCAGGGGGAAAAAGAAAAAGCCTAATCCTTTCTCAGCCTTTTTAAGTTACTTTTCCATAAAGTACAGTCATTGGTGAAAATTAGACAACACAAACTTTCCTGAGCCTATTTACTAACAAGGATGAAGTTACTATTCATTATTAGTTTGGACTAATCAAGAGTAACCTCCTGGGGCTGATCCCAGGAGATAAAAGATAAAATATTTATCTTTTAAATAGATAAAAGAGACTAGGATTGGGTTGAAAGTGGTAGGAGATAAATTGCTTACTTGGAGAAAATAGTAGAGCTGCAAATTATTTTATCCGCAGGTTTCCTGAGGCCATTTTACAGTTTGGGCCCAGTCTTTCCCAGTCAATTTTCATCTGTTTAGTCATTAAAATCTAAGTGTAAAGTGCCATATTAACATTTCCTTGCTAAATTGAAGAAACAACAATGTCTCAATTGATTCTTTTAAATTCATAAGTTCTATTCTTCCTTGTCATTTAGAAAAATCAACCTCTAAAATTTTATGTTTCAAATGTGCAAATTGTCTTCTTCAATATTTTCTATTTTTTAAAATTTTTGCTTCCCTGTTTCTGGAACAAATCTGTGTTGTTTACTGTTTCTGGAATAAACTTGGAGTAATGTTACCAAATAATTAGGCCATAAACAATTTTCAAATATTTAATTTGGTTACTATTCCACAACTTTCTAGGATTTTACACAAAAGAATTATAGTGTCCCTGGTTTCTGAATGATGCTCAGCCATTGCTGGCATTTTTTATTGCAATAGCAAGTTGGGTCTTTATTTTATTAAAATCTCTATGGTGACTATTTACCTTTGGAACCTTACATTTTAAATCAGCCCTGTCATCTCATAATCTTCATTGGATAATGTAGTCACTACTGAAATTAGTAAAAATGAAGTTCATTATGCAATTTCTTAATTGTAGTATTTCATATAGACTGGTTTACCTGATATTCTTTCTTTTTTTAAAAGCAATTTTATTGAGATATATTCACCTACCACACAATCCATCTAAAGTATACATTCGATGGCTTTTGGTATAATCACAGAATTGTGCATTCATCACCACAATCAATATTAGAGCATTTTCATTACTCCAAAACGAAAAGCCGCCTTCCCCTTACTTTACAAGTGATGAAAAAATATTAATATATTACTATTCACTACAATCCATAGTTTGCTTTAAGTGTATTTTTGCCCAAATACCACCCTTTCATTTGCATCTTGTAATATTAACATAAACTTCTCCTGATTATGGAAGAACATACTTATGTTTGTACTATTAACCACATTCATCACCTGTTACAAGGTTTGCTATGCTAGACAGTCCCTTGTTCCATTCATTAGCTTCCCTTCTAGTGACATACACAGCCCTGAACTTTCTCTTTCAACAACAGTCTTACTGAGGCAGGTTAGTACAGGAAACGAGGGATGGCCACTGGTTAGAACAAAGCCATTGACATCACTGCTGAATCTCAGCAAGGAACATGGCCCCGAGACCCCACCAAGAAACCCTCTGAGGGAAGGCAGCTGCTGCTAAACAAAGCCTTAATCATTACATTAAAAAAACCCCACCAAGAACCTGGTCATGAAGTCCCATTTGAAACCCCCAGGCTCAAAAGAAGCCCCAGATAACTCCAAACAGAAAGGTCCCCTCTTGGTTCCTTGGAAACTAATGGGTACAACCTGAGTGGTCCATTGTATACACCAATGAGAAGTCAGAAAAGCAGCCAATCAGTACAGCAAATAGCTGAAATTCCTCCTTAACACGGGGAATGGGGAGGAGGAAAGGCCACCCTTAAAAAGGCCCCCAGCCCCAGGCCCCTCCCCCATCCCTCCGCCTCCTGCGGTGTAAGTCTCACCCATGGTAGCATGCCTACACTCAAATCTCAAGTGTGTACTCTCCCTTTTTCTTGTTTCTCAATAAACCCTTTTCCTTTCTTCATTAACCTGGCTTGTCTTTTAATTCCTTCTCCTGATGTAGCTAAGAACCTAGAGCTCAGCCGCCCATAACAATACCCCCCTGTTGGCGCTGGTAATTACGCGCACTCTACCCAGCTATCGTCACCTCCTCCCCGTTCCAAACATTTACAATCAACCTTATCACAAATTCTGCACAAATTAAGTCACTGCCCCCATTCTCTAGCCTCATTCTATCTTCTGGTGACCAATCTGCTAGCTATTAACTCCATGACTTTCCTCATTATATGTAGTTTATATTAGTGAAATCATAGAATATTTGTCCTTTTGTATCTAGTTTGTTTCACATAATGCCCTCAAGATTCATCCATGTTGTCTTGTGCATCATGACTTCATTTCTTCTTAGAGCTGAATAATATTCCATCCTATGCATATGCCACATTTTGTTTATCTGCTTATCTATTGATGAACACCTGGGTTGTTGCCATCTTTTGGCAATTGTGAATAATACTACTATGAACATGGGTGTGCAATGTCTGTTCACACCCCTCTTTTCAGTTCTTCTGAGTACATACTTGGGAGTGGGATTGCTGGATTGTATGACAGGTCCACATGTAACTTCCTGAAGAACCAACAGTATCTTACATCTGGATTGATAATCATTCATGCTTATCATATTCTTTCAGTTGTTAATATGAAATTCACAAAGAAAATATGGATATTTTGAAAGGTTGCATATAATACAAAGAAGTAATGAAATGTGCCCTATGTCGAGACACTCAGACAAACCTAGATAAACTGAATATTTTTTCTTAAATTTTAAATAGTTTACAAACCAACTAATCACCCATCTTGATTTATGTTTGCCTGATAAAAAATGAAAATCTTAATGAGGTGGATAAGTCAGTTCTAAATAGAAACAATATATGATTCGTTATGGAGGTATCAGTTTTCTTCTCTTCTTGCTCATATGTCATATAATCAAAAGTTGAGTGCTGTACATTCTATCCTGAAAAAAACAAACATCTTAGATGGTATGGTACACTAAGATGGGTTAGAAATTTTTACTTTTTCCCTTTCCACACAGCTTCCCTTTCAATTGGGTAAGTCCCACATGATTGAGGTCTGGCCAATGGAATGTAGACAAAAACACTGAACACCACTCCAAGCTTAACTGATTAAAACCTTCTGTGGCAATCTTCCTCTCTTTTTCTGCTGTCATTTTCTTGAATGGAAGGTGTTCTATGGATCCAGAGAAAGACAAAGTCCCAATACAGGAGAGGTCTGGCTTCCAGCCATCCTGATTGACAATATGAATAGCTGTTATTCACTGACTAGGAACATGCAATTTAATAATATGTAAGTGTAAAAATAAATGGTCATTGTACTAAGCCAACTGAGATTTGGAGACTTGTTTGTTACAGCAGTAAACAGTTAATAGGTCAAAGTACAACTTAATACAACTTGCATGTAACATTCATTGCTAAAAACGCTTCCTTTTAGGATTGCTTTATTATGAAGTATAGAGCTTCAGAAGTATAGAGTATCAGAGCTCTTCCCCCCTGCCCCAAATTTTTAGTTGATTAAAATCCCATCTATATTCTATATGTTATTTTATGAAAAGCTAGAAATTTTTCTAACTGTTCCTTAGTTCTTTAATTATTACTTTCTCTATTACATTTCATACTATTTTGCATCTCATTTGACTAGTTTTCTGCTTATAACTTCTCAATCATTCAAATAATTCCCATCTTTACACATTTGGTTTCCTGGGATGTCTTCTTCCATATGTTCATTCAAGCTTAGCCTTATCTGCAAAGTATTTTTTATTGTCCCAATCCTCAGTGAATTCCTACAAATCTTATTTTCTGTACAGTGATTTTGGCACTTATCAAATTATTGCATGATGATAGTAGGAAAGAATCTTGTCTTTAGCAATTACCTTTTAAATACTACTAAGTATTTTAAATATTTTTAAAGACTACCATCACCTGAGTGCCTCACCATTTGCCAAATGTATTATAAACAAACTCTTATTTAATAATCACACAGAAAATTCTTATCAGGTAGGTTAAAAAAAACAAAAAAAAATGTGGAGGTACTGGCAGTTGAATCTGGTACCTCATACATGGGAAGGAGGCATTCGACCAATGAGTTACATCCACTCCCTTTCTTCTTTTTCTTATTTTTATTTTTAGATTTTTTTTTTACCATCATTTTGTGGAAGAGGTGAAGAAATTTACAACCCAATGGAAAGTTAATTTTAAAGATCAAGTTTTTGCATTATACCACATGGTATTTATCGTTTATGAATAGTTTCTTTCTCTTTAATTAAACTTGAAGCACATCTTTGTTTTCTGGAGTCAGAAATTATGCTTTGGACTAAACTTGCTCAGTAAATGTTTGGTAATTAATATCTATATTTGGGTACATTTCAGAGTACATCTGGATTTCAGCAGAATCTATTTGGACCTTAACCCTGTACTTGACCTCTGGGTTCTCTTAAAGTCAACCTCAATGTTCAGAAACATTACACTGTGGTTCTTCAGTCTGCAACCATGGGAATTCAATCAGGAATTTCCCTGGACTGTGACTGGATTGTAACCCAAACTCCAGGTCAGGCACTGCACAATCCAGATTTCTTGGGGTTATTCTACTTTTAGTGAAGGGGTCACTGTGCACCTAGAGCAGATTAGACCATACCTACAGTGTCAACATTTGTTGAAGTTTAGTATTCACATGTTTACCTGTAGGAATCCATCTTATTATTCATATTCTATGAAATAGTAAATAATCAAAATTTGTCGGTTGCTTATAGCCTTACCCTGATTTCTAATCTGTTTCTCTGTAAAGCAGGAGTTAGGAGATCTTTAAATGGAGATCAAAATGAGGAGAGTTTAATTAGGGCTGTATTCAATTACTAACCTACTTTACTTATTTAATATTATTTGAAAGCTCATCTCATATATTTTGGTCACAGAAAAATACTGAATGGTTTTAATTCTTAATGCTATCATTATGTTCACAATCTGTTTTCAGGTTTTCATGAATTTTACATACATTTATTAATTTATGGCAATTTATGTATTTTATGGCATTCCTGTTTTCAGCAGAAAAATGGGTTGCAAATAAAGTAAGATAATTGCTAATATATATTCCATGACTTTAATGGCCTTTTCTTCCCTGTGGACCATTATTAGTTTTCCCCTAAAACCCTTTTAATTAATCAAAAGAAAAAGGGAGATTTTCATTAATATCCGAACATCTTTTTACCTTAATTTGTTTTGAAGTGTATATGTGTCATGAATTGTAAGTCCCTGGAGAAATAGATGAAAATAATATGAATGTTTTCTTACTTTGATAAAACATGGTTATTTTATGATCCAGTAGATTATAACGGTTTTATTGGTCTTTTTGTGGAACTTGCTTCCCCCAAAATATGTTTAGCCAAGCTTCTTGTTTCTTTGTGTTTGACAGACCCTGGAAACAGAATGCTTATAAGTGTGACAATATCAGATTCATTGACAGACTTCTCAAAATTATGTAAACCAAAGTCATATCATTTAAAAGTTTCATTTGGGTGTAAGGTAGAAAGCAAGCATGTATCACCAGGTACTATACTTTACAGTAAATACTGACCCAGCAGAACTACCAATACAAAGGAATAAATCCTATAACCTTTGGATTTCAGAATAAGAAAACAAGTAGACTCTGGAGAAGGCTGCTTTATTTACAATTAAATGCTTCTCCAGATGCCAGAAATTATATAAAATATATAAAAAACAATTTGAGATACTTGAGAACATTGAAGACCCAAATGAAGCAACCACACCCATATATTTTTTCTTTTTGATTTTAATTTGTATAGTTCCCAAAATATGAGAGAGCTATTGCCACTTAAAAGCATAAGTGTTCAGAAGGAGCAAAATCCCCAGTAAGAGAAGGTTATGGAAACATCAGGAGAGCAGAGTCCATTTTAACAGGGTATTGTGCAATCCTCAAACGAAATTATCACAAGCGTATCTTATATCTCAAACTGAATTTGATGGACTAGCAGAAGACAAGTGATAGTCTTTCCGATTTCCTGACTGGAAAGATGAGTGGGAGTCTGTACCTGGAATCTAATTACAGGCAAGCCACTAATAAAACCACGAGATACTTGACAATATGAGAGAGAAAATTGTACAAACAGAAAATTTATGACAGTGATCCACTGCACTGCTGCAATAAAAAAATCTAGTTTGAGTGACACTTCCTGAATAGTAATAAAAAATTAGACGCCCATTCAACCACCCGGGATATTATCAATATTTACTCCTTCTTTGGTTGTCAGTTTCATGTCATGCCCCCAAACCTCCTTCAAGGGAAAAGAAAGAAATGTAGGTTCTCCTCCCCACATAAATTTAAAGACAGTCTTTAGCCTTTAGGACAGTTTGTTTTTCTGCAGGCAAAGGCAAGGAATTTGCTTTTTTGTCACTCTTGAGAAAAGCTGCTCTGTTGTAAAGAGCATAATTTTAGAGCCAGACAGACTTAAATGTTGATCTCAACTCTTCCTTATGCCAGAAGAATGTGATCTGACCTGTTTGAGATTTTCTCATTTTAAATATGAGAATCACCATAATTACCAGAGGAAGAATTGTGAGAATTAAACAAATGCAATGTTGTAATGCCTTGCAAATAGTAAACTCTCAATGCAGGGTAGGTCAAAAAAAAAAAAAAAGATAGAGAGAGAAACAATTATTTATTCCACCATAGAATAGCAACTTGTCAAGCAATATGATCTAAGTCTCATCTAAAAAGAGCTGGGGTATGGAAAGCATGATTAATGGAAGACTTTCTGAAAAGATTCATATAAATATAAAATCGTTATCTTTATACATGGAATTGTGATTCACCACTGGTTTAATTGCATAGTTTTAGTTTAACAACTCCATAACTGAAGATTAATCTTTACATTTTATTGATCATTAATTAATGGGAGTCCTAAGAACATCTCCTAATAAGTTAGGTAATCCTATAAAAACAAACAACTAAATATAAATTCACTGAGTGGAGTGCCATATAAAATAACTTTAATACAATTAATAATAAGTTTCTATGAGTCCATGGTATGTACGTGCCACATTTTGTTTATCCTTTTATCTATTGATAGACAATTGGGTGGCTTCCACCTTTTTGGCAATTGTGAATTATGCTGCTATGAAAATTAGTGAGCAAATATCTGTTCCAGTCCCTTTTTTCAATTCTTTTGGGTATATCTCTAGAAATGCAAATGGCAGTGTCCTATAGTAATTCTATACTAAACTTTCTGAGGAATGGCCAGTTTTCCATAGCAGTTACACTCTACCATGTTGAGAAAGTTTCCTTGTATTCCTAGTTTTCTGAGTGTTTTCATCAAGTAGCATTGCTAGATTTTGTGAAATGCCTTTTCTACATCAGTTGGCATGATTATGTTGTTCTTTTTTCTTCTTCATTCTATTAATGTGGTGTGTTATATTGTTTTTTTTTTTATGTTGAACCATCCCTGTATATCTGGGATAAGTCTCATTGACCATGGTGTATAAATTTTTTAATGTATTGTTGGGTTCAGTTTGCTAATATTTTGTTGAAAAATTTTGCATCTACTTATAATCATAAGAAATACTGTGTGTAATTTTCTTTTCTTGTGTTATCTTTATCTGGTATTGGTATTAGAATTATGTTAGCCTTATGGAATGAGTCAAGATTCCCTCCTCTTCAATTGTTAAAGAGTGTTTGATCAGGATTCGTATTAATTCTTTGTGGAATATTTAGTAAAATTGACCAATGAAGGTGTCAGCTCCTGGGCTTTTCTTTGTTGGCAGGTTGTTGTTGTTGTTGTTTTATTACTAATTCAATCTTATCTTTGTTATTGGTCTGTTGAGATCTTCTATTTCTTCTTAAGTCAGTATAGGCAGTTTGTGTGTTTTGGGAATTTATACATTTTATCTAGGCAATCTAATTTTTGACACACAATTGTACATGGTATACTCTTAAAATTATTTTTATTTCTGTGAGGATGGTAATAATGTACCCACTTTCATTTCAGATTTTATTTTATTTTTTGCACACCTCTTTTTTTCCTTGCCAGTGTATCTAAAGGTTTGTCAATTTTATAGCTTGCTTCAAAGGACCAACTTTTTGTTTCATTGATTATCTCTAGCTTTTTTTGTGTGTGTGTGTGTTGTTTTTTTTAATTTCATGTTTCATTTATCTCTACTTCAATCTACTTCTTTACACCTGCCGTCATTGAGTTTAGTTTGTTCTTCTTTCTATAGATCCTACAATTGTGGGGTTGGATCTTTCTTCTTTTTTAATGTAAGCATTTGAAGCTATGAATTTCCCTCTCAGTATTGCCTGCACTGCCTCCCATAAGTGTTGGTATGTTTGTTTTCATTTTCATTCACTGCAGGATATTTCCTTATTTCCCTTTTGATATCTTTTTTAACTCATTGGTTGTTAAGAATGTGTGGTTTAATTTTCTCATTTTTAAGAATTTTCCAGTTTTCGCTCCTTTATTGGTTTCTAGTTTCATTTCCCTGTGGTTAGGAAAGATTCCTTGCCCGAGTTCAATGTTTTCTAATTTACTGAGATTGTTTTATGACCTAATATATGCTCTATCCTGGAGAATGACCCATGTTCACTAGAGAAGAACGTGTATTCTGCTGCCATTTTGTGAGGTGCACTATATATGTTTCTTAGGTCTGGCTGGTTTATAGAATCATTTGCGTTTTCTATTTCCTTACTGATCTTCTGTCTAAATGTTCTATCCAGTATTGAATGTAGTGTAATGAAGTCTCCTGCTATTAATGTTGAACTATTTAGTATCTCTCCTTTCAAACGTATCAGTATTTTCTTCATGTATTTTGGGGTTCTTCCGTTTGGTGCATATATATTTATAATTATCTTTTCTTATTGAAGTGCGATATATCTTTATTGGTATATATAATGACCTTCTTTATCCCTTATAACAGTTTTTGACTTAAAGTCAATTTTATCTATTAGCATAGCTA
Source organism: Dasypus novemcinctus (assembly GCF_030445035.2). Taxonomy (NCBI): domain Eukaryota; kingdom Metazoa; phylum Chordata; class Mammalia; order Cingulata; family Dasypodidae; genus Dasypus; species Dasypus novemcinctus. Next base: position 45,314,036 of record NC_080681.1, on the reverse strand, counting down.
CCTTAGTTCTATTTGATTACTGTTTGCTTGGTATAGTATGTTTTTTCCCAATCTTTTCACTTACAACTTACTTGCATCTTTGAAATTAAGATGAGTATCTTGCAAACAGCATGTAATTGGGTCATTCTTTTTTTTATCTATTTTGCTACTCTCTACCTCTTGACTGGAGACTTTAATCCATTTAACTGAAGGTAACTAATGATAACATAGGACTTTCTTCTGCCATTGGCTACATGGTCTTTGTGGCTATTTTACTTCCTTTGTCCCTCAATTCTTCCATTAATGCATACTTTCATATTTATTTGATTTTTTTATAGTCTACCTCCTCATTTATTTGTGTTTGTGTGTATGTGTGTAGATATGTCTATATATATATATATAGAGAGAGAGAGTATATTTTCTTTGTGGTTATCATAGGGCTTGAATTTAACAACCTAAATTTATAATTTGATACCAACTTAACTTCAATGGCATAAGCACACACTGTTCCTATAACTTCTCTGACCCTCAAACTTTCTTTCTATTATTAGAAATGATGCCCTTATATATGGCAAGTCTAATACTCTAGATTTATCATTATTTTTTATGCATTTGAACTTTAGAACATGTAAGAATTAAAAAGTGGAGTTGCATACCAAAAAATACAATACTAATACTATTGTACTGGTATTTATACTTACCCATATGGTTAATTTAATTGGAGGTCTTTATTTCTTTTGCCTCTTCCATCTATTCTTTACTGTCTTTTTTCTTTTCAGTGTGAAAAATTCCCTTTAGCATTGTAGGGCATGTCTAGTGGTGATGAATTCCCTCGGCTTTTATTTATATCGGAATTTCTTAATTCCTTCTTTATTTTTGAAAGACTGTCTCACCAAAATAAAATTCTTGGTTGACGATTGTTTTCTTCCAGCACTTTAAATATTTTGTCCTACTGTCTTCTCGCCTTCATGGTTTCTGATGTGAAGTGGACATTTAATCTTATTGGGAGTCCCTTGTACATAATGCTTTGCCTTTTTCTTGCAGCTTTCAGAATTCTCTCCTTGTCCTTGGCATTTGATGGTTTGACTACTATGTGTTTGGGCATGATTATCTTTCGGTTCATCTGGTTTGGGATCCACTGGCTTCTTGAATGTGCATATTCATGTTCATTGTTAAATTTGGGAAGTTTTCTGCCACCGTTTCTTTGAATATTCCTTGTGCCCCTTTCTTTCTTGTCCTACTAGAAATCCCATAATGTTTATATTGGTGCTTGATGTCTCAGGATATCTTAGGTTTGTTCTTTTTTTTAAACTCTTTTTTTCTTTCTTTTCCTTAGGCTGAAGGATTTCAAATTTCTCATCTTCAAGTTCTTTGGTTGTTTCTTCCGCCAGCTCCAATTTGCTCTATTGCATGTCTTAAAGCCACTCGTCCTTTGCCCCGGTCTGCTTAGACTTAATTTTTCTTAAACTTCTTTAACTATCCATAGTCTGCTTCCACCTGCAAAAATCAAGTTCTGTGAGGGCAAGTCCAAGAAGAGTTTCCAGGTTCAGTCTTTCAGACTGCCACCCAGTAGATTGGCACCTGCATAAGGCACCCCAGTATTCACATATGGGTGACTCTCCTTCCTTGGAAAAAGTCCAGGCATCTAGTGTGATTGCAGGCTAGCTCTCCAGAACTCTAGGTAGAAGTGGGGGATGAACCAGCAAGGGAAACAGGTTTTTCTATGATTTTTAAAGCTGTGTTTTCCTGATTTGGCTCTTGCCCAGTGACTGCAAACTTTTAAATTTTTTCTAGGATCCTGAGGAAGATAGCTCTGCCAGATTTTGCTAGTTGTTTAATGATTCTGTGGGGGAAAGACTCCTTGGAGTATTTTATGCCATCATCTTATTCAACCAGAGCTGACTGTGTCTTAATTCTTGGGGATCAGACAATTTTAGATGATTGATCAAATTTCAGGATGCTTTACTAAGGATTAATATCAAGGAGTATGAACATAGTATAAATTTTATCTATTTAGCTGCAAAAATATGGAAAAGTTAATAATTTAATTCTGTAGGTTGATGAAAAGGTACTTTCTGATTTACATGACACTTGGCATCTAAAAGTGAAAAAAAACTATACAAAAAGATGTCATTCCTGCGTTCTTAGAACTTTCATATGACATGATAGTTAGACATACATAGATAATCAATATACAATAATTTTTTTACCCCTTCTGTAATTATTATACTTGGCTATGGGGAGGGAAGAAATATGAAGAAGAAGAAGTGATTTTTTAAAAGGAACACAAAAAATTCATAAAAGTACTTTCTCATTTTCTCTCACTTCTTAACACTGGGGAAAAGAGAGCATTCCACAAGATCTGTCTCTCGATGAATCTGCCAAGATCTGACTTAGTCCTCACTGGTCAGATGTGAAAATAAATGCAGAACAAATAAATGCAGAAAATAAATGCAGGAACAATGTTTTCCACAGTATGGTCTTTGGGCTTTGGTAGGCCAAAGTTATATTCTCAGCTGCTTTGAAAAATACAAGGAGCAAGTTATCTATTTAGTTCCTTTTTTGGAAAATCCTTAATCCCATCTACTTTAATTTCAAAAGAAATTAAAATCATATATTAGTAAAATATTAATTTACTCTTTTAAATGTCACCAAAATGTGGTATCCTTGAGCAATATCAGCTGTTAACTAGAGAATACAGAAATCCAGTTCAGTGTTCCCAAAAGAAGAATGGCTATACAATCCGGGATCACTTATTCTGTACATGTACATGGAACACCAGAGTTCGAGGAAGGGTGCTCCATTTTCAGAGTATCTTGATTTGGTGATTGCAATGTCTGCTTCATTTTTTAAAGTCATATATTAGATGGATTACGTTTAGCCATAAATTTTGAACCTTTCATTCATTCTGCTGTTTTGTTATCATTTGATGTTTTTACGTTTTTCTGCAATTCTTTGTTAAAACAGAACCTTCTACATTCCATGACTTCCAAGACTGGACTGTGGAACACAGGGAGAGTTTGAAAACCTCTGTTCCAATATTTCTTATTCCTTTATGTACCATTAGAAGAAACAAATTTTCCTAGTATAGACTGACATAAACCAATCCCAAACAGGACTGTGTAATCTCTTCAAAAGCATGGGCTTGATAATTCAGGACAGCATTTTTCCGGTTTGCGTCAGAGCACAGGCTCTTTGCTCTGTCTTTCTATAGTCTGAGAAAACAATACTAAGCGGTTTGGAAGTGTCTACATTTTGGAAAGAGCTTATAAATTCTTGTGTAGATAACATATACACAAATGGTTTCATATCTACATAGTAGCCACTGTATATGAACACTGAAGATGCCAAATCTGTGAGAAGGAGGTATAATCAGTAAAGTAACAAATCAGAGCTCTATATCAATTTATATCCCTAAGGGTAATGTGTTTAAGAAGGGTCTTTTACCTTTATTACTGCTATTCACAACTGAAAGCACCCATTCAAAAATATTCTTGAATACAAACTCACCTTTTGTATTCCACTCGTTAGAGGTGGTATAAAAAAGAGGCAGACCAGAGTCCCCAAAATTGGGGAGAGAGGTTTTCAAAACTTCTTTGAGAAGTCTGACCATTCTTATGCCCAGTACTCATGGATATGGAAGTTAAATTAAATTTAGTCCATGAATTTCAGATTATTTACCTTCATTTCTGATATAACATTGGCCTAGCATAGATATAGTAATAGACATATATTATATATGATACACATATACACGATTATAGATATTACCAAAGATACAATTCTAAATGTTTCCCAATTAAAAATATAAAAACCCAGGGCTTTGAAGTTCACTTTATTCATAAGCTAAGATTTGGAAAGTCTTTAGGGTAAAGAAAGATGGAAGCATGCTATCCTTCTATTTAAATGAATAGCAAATTAACTTTCCATTAGAACTCTGCAGCATATCCTGACTTAAACTGATCGAAGCGAATTGATTCAAAGAATTCAAGACCTACAGTGATGAAAAGAAAGAAGCCCAATATTGTTTTCCTCCTCCTTGCCTCAACAATTTTTAAAAACACAGTATTTGAAAAAATAAAAGAAGTGTAGCCTGGTTATATGTTAGTAAAGCACACACTGGTGAATTGAATATAATAAAAGCAAAAATGAGAGCAACAAAGGGGAAATGTATTGGGAAAACTGCCTTGTTGGGGATCCTGACAGAATCTGGAGGTCTTCAGAGTGTGGGGTTGAAGATTGCCAATCCATTCAATCACACCTAATCCCCCACTGCTGGGTTGGATCTAGGGCAACATAGATTTTCCTGTACCCCCTGCCAAGAGTCTAATAATTCACATCCTTTCCTTTGAAGGGTAGAAATCTCAATAGGATTGGAACAAGTCACTGAAAAGGTGCCAGCAGGGGGCTTGTTTCATTATAATAACAAACCAGCCCCTGTTCAAAGAGAAATCACAGGGAATTCCTTGCTGTCTTGTCCTACTTGATTTCTTTTTTTTATCCTAAATATTTACCTTAATCTCTTTAAACCTAGACCCTCCCAGAGGAATAGCTGTACTTCTTCCAGTATCTGGAGAGTACTCTCTTTCATGAGATTCTTTTGGTTGTCACTATAGGTTCACTCTCTTCTCCAGAGAGGTTTATGTTGCTTCTTCACTTCCTGGCTCTACATTTTATTTTTCATTCTAAGCTATTAGCTTGAATTTACTTTTTTTCTTCATGGATTTAATTTTCTTTTTCAAGACCAGAATGTGGAATCCTTCAGATATGGACAATCTCAAGTGGCCAAATAAGGCATATATCTTCTCCACTTAAATATTAATATAGATGGTGGTCAAACTCAGAGAGAAAAAAGTATTCATACTGGACTTTCTACTTATAGCATCCTTGATTTAGCCATAGAATCCTGGTGTTAATCAAGTATCAATCAATTATAACAATTCTAAAAGCATAGTATTCGTTCAGGGACTTTGCCTAGTTCCTTCCCTGAAGATGGAGTAGATTCTGGCCTTGCCCTGCTGGCTCCAGCTTACTGAGCTGGGTAGATGCCTGACCCAGACTGGACCAATTAGGTTTAATCAAAGAGATATTCGCAATTGGGGTTCATTGAGGGACCCTAGTTTGGCTCAGCTGGTACTTGAACTGAGAACCTGGGCTGCCCTTATGTTGCCTGTGGTTTGTTTCCAGGTTCTTGGCTATGTTGCAGAATGGAACTTAGGGATGCACCATATTTTAAGCAAGCAAAGGGATTATGGTACGGGAAAAAAAGAGTAAGTATGCATGTGAGACAAGGGTCTGGGCGTGCTCAAGGGAGAGACATGCACTGAGGCTGGGGCGGGCCGCGGCTTTCTTAAAGCTGGACTTCACCCCCTCCCCCTCCCTTCTTTCAACCACATAAATGAAGACTGTGAGTTATAACATTCTCATTGGTTCTGAGTATGCTGAAGAAGGACTGGAAACACACCATTTTCATTGGTTCTGAATGTCTGCTAGGCTGAGTGGGGTCAAGGGACTGGGTACAAAAGGGTTTCTAGTTATCTATTGTCTTCAGGTATGCGGTCTTGGGCAGTTGACTCCTCATTTGGTGACTTTCCACTGTCAGGCACAGGCAAAGATGGAGAGTGCTGACTCTTTGTTCCTTATTACCCTTGTGCTTTACACAGCACCTTTCCCCCTAAGGTCCCTGTTATGGCCTGTCTCACTTGTGGAGAGCCTCGTTCTGTGTCTGCCAAAGGAGAAGGAAGTGACCTGAAGAGAAAGAACAATAAGGCTAATATTCAGAAGCTAGCAAGTACAAAAATCCAAGGGCCTCTGAGAAACACAGAAGGAATAAATTATAACCTTGTTAAAGTCCTAGTTCATAGTCTCAGTTCATAGTCCCAGTTGCTGGGGAGGCCCTCCTGTAATTCTTGACCTTGGGAACAGTGAGATACTCTGTGCCCTTCTGATAAATCCACCTTTTAATTACACTTGCTTGACTGGGTTTCTATTACTCATCACAGAAAGATCTATGAATAAGACAATTGATTTCAATAGGGTCATAGAATCATGATTGGACCAAAGATACCTAATAAAGATTACTCTTTTTATAGATGAGAAAACCGAGACCTATTAGTAAAGCTAATTATGATTGAAAATATAACTAACAGATAAACCAAAACTAGAAATACAGATGTGTGGTAAAAATGTCTGGCAATCTTCAAAGCAAACTAAAAAGTATGATTAGGGGCAGAGCCCAGAAACTGGATTCAGAAGACATGAATGCTAATCCTTTCTTAGTGATTGTGTGACTTTGCATAAGTTTCTGGGGTCTTGGGTTTTTAATCTGTTAATGATGTCATTTAGACACAAGTTCTCCAGGTCCTAACTCTAAAATCATGTGACTCTAAAGAGCGTCTGCAAACACAAAGTAAATTGGATATCAGAAGCAATTATCTTGAAAATGTAAATATGGATATTGTTGCTTGGGGTGGAAATAAACCAGTTCATGCTGGGTGAATGTCCAAGTGTTAAAGTGGAAGCACTACTTTACAGCAGAAAGCTTCCTACTGAAGTCAACTAGGGGTTCCCCAATGTGATAGGTTTACTTTGTGAGTGTTTCATATCAAAGACTAAACTGATGTTGTGTGCAGACCATGGGTTTGTATTCAGAATCTGTCTGGAAAGCATCCAGAGTCAGTCATGTGCCACAAAGACATTTTTTTGCCATCTAGTAGGAGACTTGAAGAGTTAACTCTAAATTGATTTGGGCTCCAGCTAGGTGAAGAAATAGAATGAACCAAAACAAACAGGTTTCTCTACTCTCCCCTTTCCTTTCTATTCCCTCTCCTCAATGATACTATATTTGCAGAATGAGTGAATATGAATTCAAGAGCTTTTCCCATTTTCCCTCATAAAGGATAGAGAATAAAGAGATAGCCAATGAAGTGAGAAGTTTCCATTTCCAAACCTTTAAACTCCTGTCAGCACATAAAATACGTATTCATCAGCATATACATGGGACCTTGAACAGCATGAAATTCTTTCAATAATATACACAATATAACATCAAATTCCCTCTGTTGGCATGTAGAGATAATTTCCCAGTGGGCTACATTCTTGTCTTACTTCCTTCTCTTGCCCCTTTCTGAGACCCTTCTCATCTATCTAATGCTTCTACTAATCTACTGAATTGTCTCTTGCCAGTCGGGTAATAAATTAATTGCAGAATCATCAAATTGAGGAACCCTTCCTCAGGCCTAATTCTCCTCACCACTTCTCTCACATTTCATACCTGTACTTACTTTTCGTCTTTGAATGCTTTTTACCATAGCTCGTACCTCACTGCAGTTTCATGGTTCAGCCAATCCTATCCCTGCTTTCGGCCTTCATTGATTCTTTTGCCTCAACTTACCTCCTAAATATAGATATTCCTAAAACTTTTCTTTGCTGCTTCCCCCCATTAAGCTTTTTGGGTGTTTCAACTCCTATGATTATTCTCAAACTATCTTTCGGTGACATGAAGAGGAAACAGATGTGCATGGGAAAAGGAGCAATGAAAAAAATTTTAGAGGCAGAATATATAACTTGCTTTTACTTTGTTTAATATGCGGCAATTAATGTAAATCCAGTTTTAATATTTCCTACAATGTCTTTAATAAAGTATATATAGTCAATTAGTCCATTATATGTTAATGTTTCTTTCTTTCTAGAATTTAAAGAAGTTTTATGTTTCAACATCTGGATAGATTCAGTGCCATTCTGATAGAATATGCAGAAAGCAAAGACTGGAGGACGAATATAGTGGATAATAGATAGTAATAAGTCTCTGAAGAACTTTCAGACATTCTTTGGAGGCTTTATCATTTTCTAAGTATTAGTTATTTAGGGCAAACTTACCTAAATGTACATGATGAAGGAAGAACAACTGGAATCTGAGTTACACATACAGATTTAAATTCATTAGCTTCTCTCCACCTCTCAAAGATTTCTTCTCCTGGATTATAAATTTCTCTCCAGAGTTTCATTCATTTCCCTGTCAAGATCCACTGACTAGGTGAAGTTGTGTAGTGCTGAGGCAGTTCAAAATCAACCGTAGGCAAATGTTAAAGCCAGTCAATTTTGGGTTAGATAATTCATCAAAGAAGTAAATATAGAAGTGGACTTCAGAAAACCAAAGACAGACAATCTAGGAATGGAATACAAAGGAAATAGCTGGAAGTGAGAATCAGGAGACAAAGAAATAAAAATAAAGCCCAGAATGAAATACCAAAGCAAAAATCTGTGCCCTAAAACCCAAATGTAATTCTGTCAGCTAAGGTACTGCTCCAGTTGGCTTTTACATCTTGTTCATTCTATTCGTGTTTCCACCCCTTGGAGTTCCCTGTAAGTAGTGACAGTGGCTTTCATCACTGCATAAAATTCACATTTCATATTTCCTTCTACATTTACAGCCAATTGACTATTCCTTCACCAGTTCTCTCAATTCACTCCTTTCTTTCCATTTCCTCTTCTAGGGCCTTTGTTCAGGTACTGACCACCCATTTTTAGAATTTTGAAATAATATCTCAACAGATAAATTATGTTCTCTGTACTAGGTTCTTACATTAGATAACCCATCATGCATACCTCATGGTTCATACTGTTATAACCAGAGCTTGGTCATGACACACAGCTGCTCAAAAACATTTAGAAACACTTTGGCTTTAGCCAAAAAGTCCAATATTTCACTATTGTATTTAAGACCTCTCTAAATCTTGCTTTACCTCCTTTAAATATTACCTCCTATTACCTTATATACATTCTGCATCTTAGAAAATTTTCTTTTTTCATTCCTCTAATTTGTCTTATGTATGTATACATATTCACCTTTCTTGGAGTCCCCTCCTTTCATCTCTAGTTTCAGAAATCTTATCCATTCTTGAAGATCTAATTAAAATAAGTTTTTGCGTTCATTCCACAAACATTTTCAAAAGCATTCCATGTCCCAGAATGTGTACAGGGTGCTGGGAAAACAGATGAATGGCATTGTCCCTATTAAAATAGAAATATACTATAATAAATACATAATATGTAATATATATAGTTATATACTATAATATAAAAGCTATGGTAGCACACAGAATTGGTTCAACATGGGGCAGGCCCTCTGCAGGGATTAATCTTTAGCAGGGTGCTAAAGGAGAAATAGTTTATCAGGAAGAGAAAAGCAATAGAGGATTGGAGATTTTTCCAGGCAAAGGGATAGCAAGTCTATTTTTTAAAAACCCGAATTGTAAGAGAGAGAGCACACAGTTTTAAGGGTATATTAAACTGTTTGCTCTAAGTAGAAATGGTCTTTTCCCTATCCAAAGTATTATTCATACCACACACAGGAAATTTTTAATGTACTCCTTGCGTTTAGATTTTTCCCATTTCTCTGTAATTTTCACAGAAGGCAGGGATTATGCCATTCATCTGTATGCATATTTCTCTTCCCAGCATAGTAGTATACACTTAGAAGCTTAATATTTTAAAAAATATGTGTACCAATTGAATGAGTTAAAGGTAGCATAGAGTGACTATGTTAATTCTTATTCCCAGGTTTGGTTTTCCCACTTGTCCCCCATGGTGCAGAAAATAAAAAAACTGACCTTTCCAGGGGCACTGTGTCACTCAAACAAAGGTGTGAAACTAAAAGCAAACTTCATAAAAAGAAAGGTGAAGGTTTTTGATGGATTTTTTAGTTAAACAAAAGGGCAGATCAGAAGCCTGTTCTGTGGATTTTTTCTGGGACTTTTTGTTTTTTTCAGAACAGGAAATTTAAGAGTTTTGCAGAATGGAATTTCTCACTGGCTTCTTGAAAGACAAAGATACATTCCATATTCTTTCCAATGTAGGTATGTTATGGTAAAATGTGTATTTTTGAAATTCTTTAATTTAAAAATTCTGAATTTCTGAAGGTTAGAAAATCAAAGAAGACTGACCATGTGCCTTAACTCTGCCCTCCTGGCCACTGTGTGGATTACTTGTAATCCACCTTTGGAGAAAGTCAGTGCCTACAGAACTTGTTTTTGCATGTTTTGAAAGTGAACTGATGTCCTCCTGATATATTGCTATGAAGGCATCTGGCATTTTCTCTTCAGTCCAGAAGAAGAGAATATGGCGAAAGCAGAATGAAAACGGTCATTTTTATTTTGTCCATGTTTTTTCAGTTCTTCCACCAACTCTCTTCACCATCACATTGAAACTGTGAACCGATCACCAACCCGGGCCGACTACATGAAGGGCAGAGGCAGAGCAATGTCATATCACTCTCATAATTCTAATCTGACTGGAAACCCATTTGTACCTGTGGTAGCTAAACTCTTATCACCCAATTCCTCCCATCCTCTTCATTAACCTGCTACCAATCTAGTTCCCAACTTTTTAGCAAAGCAGCCCCATCATTTTTCCTGCTTAACCTCATTCCTCAATATAATTTCTCTATGTCTCTTCATGATACCACTATTTTCCAGCCATCTAGACTGGAAAACATGGAGTACAACTTAGTCTATATGCATATTCTATGTCAACAATTGACTCTCTAAAGCCCAGCCTCTCATTTTCGTTCCTATTTTTTCAATTTTGGTTGAACTATTAATACTCTGCCTTGTTCATCTTGAGATACCCTCCTGTTTTGTGTGTGTGTGTGTGTGTGTGTTTTCTGCTTTTTTCCTTCATGTTTATGTTTGGCACACTCTCTCCAGATTGTTCCCTCAAATGCAGATTGGGTCATACATTCTGCTGTTCAAAATCCTCCAGTAACTCTCTGTTTCCCCACAAATTATGTAGAAATTCTTCTTGGAGGCATACAAGGCCATCCATAAAAAGGCCTCAGGGTTCCTCCCTCTCTATTCAGCAGTGTGGCGATTAGGAGCAGGGACTCTGTAGTGAAATATGTGGATTCAAATTCTGCCCTTGCCTCTTCCTATCTCTGTGACTTCAACAAGTTACTCAACCTCTCAGTGCATCAATTACCTCATCTACAAAATGGGAAGAATGGTACCTGCCTTGGAGAATTATAATGATACATGGCTTCAAAGTGGGAAGTATGTTGAACAAGGTCTTATACATAGTAAGCACTGATTGTTAGCGATCGTTATTAGTATCTTCCATTATTATTTCTCTTATAATACCTAAAGAAGTTATACAACCAAAAGTCTTTGAGCTATAAAAAAAAACCTCAAGGTCTTTATTTTACTTAATGAGAAAAGTGAAGTAGGAAGAATTTATATAACTTTCTCAAGATCACACAAAAATATGGGTGGGGTCCATGCCCGCATCTTCTGACTAGTATTTTTTAAGGCTTTAGTGGCCTAAAGCCCCAGTCATTGACAATCAGTGGTGACTAACCATGAAATCAGTGAAACATAAATTAAAAATTTACTTTGTAGCCTAAAAACTAAGAATCTGAAAAAGTATGAAAATGAAAACCAAAATCTGTAAATGATAATCTTAGGCTACTCTCTTCACCTACATAGAGGGCCTGAGCAACTAAAAATATGACTACCTCCACTGTCAAGTTTCAGAGCTGAGTAAGGTCAGAACCTGAGAATGTGTACATTTCCTTAGTGTTTCTGCTTTTCAATGCCATATACAATGTTTATTGTTTATATTTAAATAATAATATCCACTCATTTCCTGCTCTGTGTTTGCAGTCAGTCAAGTGTTCACTCTATTGGGTTTTTGATTGCTCATTAAAAATCTCTCTTCTGGGACATAAAGTAAGAGCAACATGTGCAAATTTATGAGTTTTACTTCTATCTTATTTGTATTCCCAGTCTATGTGTGCACTGATCAGCTGGCATGTGTACTTCTCTACTAGGCTATGTTTTTGAGTTATTATCGTCTTTTTTACCCCATGATTCACATTCTTCTAAATGTTGATTACTCAAGACTTGGATTTAGATATAGTGAATAGCAGGAGAGGCTTACCCTGCCCATTTCAGATTACTGGACCACATATAGCCTCCGCTGCTCAACTCAAGCTCCTTAAATGCTTGCCATTTTACAATATTTCTCTCTCTTCCATCTAAAAATCAAAGTTTTCTGATCACATTGGAGTTTTTCTTATAACAATATTATTCATAACTGTAGTTAGAATGCAAAATACCATAATTATAACTTCTCTTCTTTCTGTTTTGGAATAATAATCTGAGAAAAAGAAAAAAAGAAAGGAAGGAAGACCTCCAAAGTGCTGAAAAAGTAAAATTATAACAAGATAGAGAGAATAATCATATTTGTCTCTCAAAAGACAAGAGCAAATATGCTAACTTTGCAAGTGTCTACTTTGTGTCACCTATTTCATTTCTAATCCTTGCAGCAATCCTGCAAGGTTAAGTATCATTAACACCATAATAGAGAGAAGGACAACTTTAGGTTCAGAGGCGTTAAGTGGTTTGCAAGGACATATAACTGATAGATGCCAGAATCTCAACTTATTCTCAGGTTTACCTGGCTCCAAAACTTGTCTTCTCACCATGACAGCATACAGCCTCCAATATTTGACCCATATTTAATACTTCAGGCTATTTAAAGCAGATACCATGAAATAGGTTGGCTTAAGCAATGGGCCTTTATTAGCTTACAGTTTGAGGTCAAGAAAATGTCTAAATTAAGGCACCATCAAGGTGATGTTTGCTTTCAAAAACTGGATGGTGGTGATCCTTGGCAAGGAACAGGCAGTATCTGCTGATCTCTCCCTTTTCTTCCTGGTTTCATTGCCTTCAGTTTCTGGCTTCCATAGCTCTTTTTTTCTGTGTCTGAATTTCATTCTCCTATAAAAGGATTCTAGTAAGAAGATTAAGACCCAGTCAGTTTGAAGTAGGTCGCATCTTAACTGAAGTAGCCTCATCAAAACATCCCACTTACTAAGGGTCCATGCCCACAGGAATGGATTAAATCTAAGAACATGTTTTTCTAGGGTACACACAGGTTCAAACCACAACACACCACTCTCTAAACCCCAAAAAGACATGTTCTTTCTATATTCACAATATACTCATTCCACCCATTATCCCAAAAGCTTTAATTCATTTCAGAAACAATGTTAAGTACAGAGTGTCATCAAAATTGGTTATAGGGGAGAAGGGGCAAGATGGCATCCGAGTAAGTAAACCCACATCATCTCTTCTACAGAGAACATCTGAGTGGAGGGCAAAATCCTGCCTGAGTGAGCTGTATGGGGAATACACAAAATGGGAGGCTTCAGGGTATCGATCTGGAGAAAGCACGACAAAAAGTGATTGCTCAGGTTGAAACCATGAGTTTCTGGCTCTTGAGGCTGGAGCTGTGGGACAGCTGAGACCCTCCCTCAGGGCAGGAAGCTGCAGCATTCCCTGATCTTTGCTGGTCAGTCAGCTGGAAGAGATAAACTCTGAGAGTTGAGAGGGTTTTAATGAAGGAGAGGGATCCCCTGAGGGTCTGGACCCCTTTTCTTGAGCTTTGAGGAGCATACCAGCTGGTTTGAGGAGAAACCAGGAAGAGGGGAGATGTGACTCTGCTGAGGCAGCCTGATTTACCTAACCTCCCTGGGATAGGAAAAATTAGTCTGGGAGAAGATGGCATTAGGCAATTAATTAACCCTGTGCAACTCATCTAAGGGAGGGGGACAGTAGGAAGTGCTTAATAAGCTTTCAAGAGCATATTTAGGGTTTCCAGCAAGGTGTGGGGACTCTCTCTGAAGAAGACTGAGTCTTTTTTTTTCTGTGATGAGTTAAGTCACCAAGGTCCCATTTGAATTTCAAAAGGGAACTTTCACACAGATGATTGCTTCCTACTGCCCTGGGAGAGAAAGCAGTTAGGAAAAAAAAAGGGGGGGGGGAGGGGGAGAAGGGGGAAGGACAGATTCCTAATTAGTAGTTTATCCAATTACAAAGAGTCAATCCTGCCCCAGGATTTAAGAGCTAATCAACCCAGCAGGAAGGTTTAGCTCAGTAGAGGAGTTTCAGCCTTAAATGTACAAGATTTCTAGTTCAATTCCCACCTCCTCTTAGAATAGTGACTCACTGGGATGTTAAACATCTACCTGATACTTTAGGAGAGGGGAAAACATAGATATTATTCTTGTATTAGCTTCCCTTAGGTCTCTTATTTAAAAAAAAAAAAAAAAAAAAAAGGTTACTTCTGTTACATAATTTAACTTAGTTTACTCACTAAAACCCACTTCAAAATATGCAGTGAAAAAGATACAGGGTAAATGATTGATAAACACTGCAGCCTGACAAGCTCCACAGGGTCTTAAGAGGAAAGTCTGTTTATTCTTAGTGTTTGGTTGACTCCTTGCTTATGGTTTTGTCTATTTTTTGGTTTTCTTGTCTTTCCATCCACTTTATTCCCTTCCTTTCCTTTTAATTAGGTGCTGCCAGCTTATTTCTTGTTTGCTGTGTTTCAGCTTTCTTGATTTTTTTTCTGTTTGTATTGGTTTTGGCTATGAATGCTCTCTTTTTTCCCTCCTACATCTTTATATCTTCTGCCTTTTGCTGTTGCTAGCTCCCTATTATTCTCGCTTTTTATTTCTAACACTTCTATTCTGTTTTATTAATTTTTTCTGTTTTTGTCTTTCTTTTCTCTTTCCCTCTCTCCTCATCACACTGGCTTTTTAATTCATACTATATTCTTCTCCATATTCAGCTTCTCATTTCATTGTAGGTACTCCACTTATTTTTATTCCTATAACTCAACACTGTTTACATGAGTTTAATATTCATTCTCTTAGGACTTACACAGTTCTTTTGCTACGAAAAATTTACTATCAAATTACCATTACACTTTTTCTTTTCTTACCTCTTTTGCTTTCCCAAGACCTAATCTTTTTCCTTCAAGGGAACTTAGACAACAACAAGGAAAGAGAATAAGAAGAACAAAGTATCAAAGAGGAAACTTAACACACACACAAAAGCAACAACTAAATAAAACCTGAGACTAGAGGGAGAAGCTAATCAACTGAAAAAAGGCATCAAGATAAAATGATGACCAGACAGCAAGAAAAAATTACAAACATACCAATAATCAGGAAGACATGTTCCAGTCCCATGAACAAACTAAAAACTAGAAAGAGGAGCAGAACCTTGAACAACTAATCAAAGCTGTCCAAACAAATATCATGGACCAACTTAATGAAGTGAAGGAAGAGATTAAGGCTATTAAGAAAACATTTGGAATGTATACTGAAGAAATTGTAAACATATGCAAAAAGATAATTGATATGATGGTGATAAATGGCACAATCTAAGAAACAAAAAAATACACTCTCTGCAAATAACAGCAGATTTGAACAGGCAGAGGAAAGAATTAGTGATGTGGAAGTCAGTATATCTGAAATCAACAGATTTAGAATTGATAGATTAAAAAGACAGAAAAAATCCAGCAGGACCTTAGGGATTTGAATGACAAAGCAAAATGCACAAACATATGCATTATAGGCATCCCAGAAGGAGAAGAGAAGGGAAAGGGGACAGAAGGGATATTGGAGGAAATAATGGCTGAAAACTTCACCAACCTATTGAGGGAGATGGATGTATATGTCCAGGAAGTGCAGCACATCCCAAACAGTGTAAATCCCAATGGTCTAATCCAAGACATATGCTTGTCAAATTACCCAATGGTCAAGACAAAGAGAAAATATGGAAGGCAACAAGAGAAAAGAGAACCATCACATATAAAGGAAGCTCAATAAGATTAAGTGCTGATTTGTAATCTGAAACCATGGAGGCAAGAGGCAGTGGTATGGCATAGTTAAGGTACTAAAAGAAAAAATTTTCCAGTCAAGAATTCTCTATCCAGCAAAGCTGGCATTCAAAAATGATGGGGAGCTCAAAATATTCACAGATAAACAGAAACTGAGAGTATGCTAATAAGAAACCTGCCCTTCAAGAAATACTAAAGAGAGTTCTGCAGGTTGAAAGGAAAAAGCAGGAGAGACAGAGTTGGAGGAGTGTGTAAGAATGCCTAAAAAGATAAAAAGAGAAATAAAAACAACATATGACATACACAAATCCAAAGAAAATATCGCTAATGTAAGTAATTCCTTGAGAATAATAACACTGAATGTTAATGTATTAAACTCACCAGTCAAGAGACACAGATTGGTAGAATGGATAAGGAAATATGATCCATGTATATGCTGTCTACAAGAAACCTGCCCTAGACCCAGGGATTCAAGGAGGTTGAAAGTGAATGGCTGGAAAACAATCCTATAAGCAACGATAACCAAAAAAGGGCCCATGTAACTATACTAATATCAGACAAAATAGACTTTAAATGCAAAACTATTGTGAAAGACAAAGATGAACACTATATATTAGTAAAAGGGGTATTATTTCAGGAAGAAAGAACAATCATAAACATTTATGCATCCCACCAGGACACCTCAAAATATATGAGGCAAACACTGGAAAAACTAAGTGGAGAAATAGGTGCACTACAATTACAGTGGGGGAATTTAATACACCATTATCACCATTAGACAGAACATCTCAAAAGAGAATTAATAAAGAAACAGAGACTTTGAATAATATATTAGAGGACCTGGACCTAATAGACATATATAGAACACTACATCCAAGTACACCAATCCTGCTTAAACTCTTCTAAAAAATTAAAATAGAAGGAACATTGCCTAATTCTTTCTATGATGCCAACATTACCTTTATACCAAAGCCAAACAAATACACCACAAGAAAGAAAAATTACAGACCAATTTCTCTAATGAAACTAGATGCTAAAATCCTCAACAAAACACTTGGTAATCATATTCAACAACACATCAAATGAATTATGCACCATGAACAAGTGGGTTTCATCACTGGTATACAAGGATAGTTCAACATAAGAAAATCAATCAATGTAATACACCAAATAAGCAGACTGAAAGAAAAAAATCACATGATCCTAATGATAGATGCAGAAAAAGCATTTGACAAAACACTGCAAAAGATAGGAATAGAAAGAAACTTCCTGAATGTGATAAAGGGTATATATAAGAAACCCACAGGTAACATCATATATAATGGTGAAATCCTAAAATCTTCCCCTCTAAGATCAGGAACAAGACAAGGATACCCACTATCGCCCCTTCTATTTAACATTGTGTTAGAAATACTTGCTTGAGCACTTAAGCAGGAAACAGATATAAAAGACATCCACATTGGAAAGAAGTCAAAATTTCATGATTTGCAGACAACATGATCCTATACATAGAAAGCCCTGAGAAATCTACAACAAAACTTCTAGAACTTATAAATGAGTTTAGTAAAGTCACAGGTTATAAGATAAATGTGCAAAAATCAGTAGCATTTCTGTACACTGATAATAAGCAATCTGAGGAGGAAACCAAGAAAAAAAAATATCATTTACAATAGTAAATTAAAAAATCAAATACCTAAGAATAAATTTAACTAAAGATGTAACTTTACACAGAAAACTACACAACACTATTAAAGGGAATCAAAGAAGACTTAAAGAAATGGAAGAATATTTCCTGTTCATGGATAGGAAGAATAAATATCATTAAGATGTCTATCCTACACAAACTGAACCTTAGATTTAATGCAATCCCAATAAAAGTCAACACAGCATTTCTAACTATGAAATTTATTTGGAAGTGAAAGAGGCCCTGAATAGCCAAAGACATATTGACAAAGAAAAATGAAATTGGAGGAATCACACTACCTGACTTTAAAACATACTGCAAAGCTATAGTGGTCAAAATGGCATGGTATTGGCACAAGGGCAGACATACTGACCAATTGAACCAAATTGAGAGTTCTGATATAGATCCTCACATATACAGTTATCTGATATTTGACAAGTCCACCAAGCCCACTCAACTCAGAGAATGACCTCTTCAACAAATGGTGCTGAGAAAACTGGTTATCTTTTTGCAAAAGAATGAGAGAGGAATAACATCTCACACCTCATATAAAAACCAACTTAAAAGGGTTTAAAGATTTAAATGTAAGAGCCAAGACCATAAAGACCTTGGAAGAGAATGTAGGGAAGCATCTACAGTACCTTGTAACAGGAAATGGCTTCATCAATTTCACACCCAAAGAACAAGCAGTGAAAGAAAAATAGATAAATGGAACCTTCTCAAAATTAAAACCTTTTGCACCTTAAAGGAGTTTACCAAGAAAGTGAAAAGACAGTCTACCCAATGGGAGAAAATATTGGTGACCTTATATCTGATAGGAGGCTAATAGCCAGTATATATAAAAAATCCTATATCTCAAAAATAAAAGGACAAACAACCCATTCAAAAAACGGGCAAGAGATTTAACAGATGTTTCTCCAAAGAAGAAATACAAATGGCTAAAAAGCACATGAAAAGATTCTCAAAATCACTAGCCATTAGGGAAATGCAAATCAACTCTACAATGAAATACCATTTTATACCCATTAGACTGGTGGCTATTAAAAAAACAGAGGACTACAAGTGTGTTGGAGAGGATGTAGAGAAATAGGAACCCTCATCCACTTCTGGTGGGAATGTACAAGGATTCAACCATTGTGGAGGACAATTTGGCAGTTCCTCAAAAACCTAGCTATAGATTTGCCATATGATCCAGCAATTCCACTGCTGGGTATATACCCAGAAGAACTGAAAACAAGGACACAAAATAATTTATGCACCCCAATGTTCATAGTGGCTTTATTCACCATTGCCAAAAATTGTAATCAACTGAAAAGCCCATCAACAAATGAATGGCTAAACAAAATGTGGTATATACATACAATGGAATACTACTCAGCTGTAAGAAGGAATAGAGTACTAATGCATGCAATAACACGGAGGAATCTTGAGGACCTTATGTTGAGTGAAGCAAGCCAGGCACGGAAGGACAAATACTACATGACCTCTCTGAAGTGAATTAAGCAAATCAAGCTGTCTCAGAGAGCTAGAGACTGGAAGATAGACATTATAGGAAATGGGGGGGGGGGGGAAGACAGGTTGTGAGCCAATGACCACACAGGCGAAATCTATGATGAAGTGGAGGCAAGTTGTTATTCATTGAAGGGATAAGATGGGGGCATATGGATACTATTGGGTTGGGTTTTGCAGGCTGGAGAGGGTCTAGGGTTGGGAGAATGGGATAGATAGTCCATGCAATTGTGGGGAGGGTTGGGGGGGAGGAGCAGGTGAACATGGGAGATTGTTAGGTATGTGGTTGAAACTATAATGTTGAGAAAACTCATAAAAAATATAATAAGGAAGGGTTATGAGTTTAAGGTGTTAGATGGAGGGCATCTGCCACAGGGTGCACCTGTGGATGGCTTCTAGGAAGTGGATGAGTGCTCATCTTGTCATAGTGTGTTATATCAGTGGGTGGAGACCCATACCATGAGTGGGAAGGTGTACCCTCATCCAGGGAGGCCTGACGTTCTCAGAGGGGAGGGTGTCTCCTGAGAGCATGGGTGGTTCCCAATAGGGAAGGACAGACTAGTGGCCAAGCCCTCAGCATTATTGCAGGTATATATGTACCTTGTCCATCAGGCAGTGAAGCTTGGTTGTCACTGTGGCTCCTGGGGGGTGGGGGGGAAGAGGAGGAATAGAGTAGATGGAAGAGGGGGTAACTGTTGGGCAATGGAGGTGTTCTGCATGATCATGTGATGATGATGGATGCAGGCCATGTTAAATTTCATCAAAAATTTGTAGAGGTGTGTGGTCTAAAATGTAAACCACAATGTAAACCGTAATGTAACCAAAAATTTATAAAAGTGTATAGTCTAAAATGTAAATCATAATGTAAACCATTATTTAACCATGGTTGGTAGCTGTGTTTCTATATTTGTACATTAGTTGCAGCAAATGTAATATCCACATGTAAAAAGATCATTGCTGGGGAGGGTCAAGGAAGGGGAGGATGTTGGGTATGTGGGAACTCCCTGTATTCTACATGTATGTAACTTTACTGTGACCTAAAACTTTTTTTAAAACATAATAAAAAGAAAAGATGTAAGATTCTGAGGAAGAAATGGAGGAGATTGCCTTGCTACTGTACATACAGAGCTACACCTATTATTGTGATGAAAAGCAAAACATAAAAAAAAAAACTTTACAATATTTTTCATTTTTTAATACCCTAATTTCTTTTTTACTTATTTTAGTTTTTCTAATTATTATGTATTTTATTTCTAATGTTTAAACCAATCATTACTACTTCATTTTACTATTAATTGAATTGGCAATATATTAGCCTTCATTTATTAAGAAGTTTTGGATCACAGAGGGTTTCAACTATGGCAGGGGAGGAGCAATGGTGTGGGTTGTCATTAATGGGGGATGCATGGGTGAGAGGGAGTTTTCCAGGGCATGCATATAGGGTATATAGATATGTCTGGATGTTCGTTACGTATTGACATAGTGGGTAGAGTTTCACACAACAATTGCAGGAATGCTGAGTACCCACTTAGGGAGTTCTGTTGCATTCCCCAATGGAACAGCAACAATCCCCCAAATGCAAGGGCAAAGACAAGTGAAGAAGGATGTTCCAATGATGGGCCCTTGATACTGATGACTATGCTTATGAGCCTGTGTGCTAAAAATTTCAGGCTAGAGCCTAGAGCTGCAGAGTGCCTAAGAGTTACCTCCTGAGAGCCTCCTTGTTGCTCATATGTGGCCACTCTCTAAGCCAAACTCAGGATATAAATTAATTACCTTCCACCCAGCATGGGACATGACTCCCAGGGATGAGCCTCCCTGGTGCTGAGGGAGTACAACCAAACACCGGCCAGTGATGCAACTAGAAAAAGATCTTGAATAAAAGGGGGAAACAATAAAGACAAATGAGTTTATATGGCTAAGAGACTTCAAAATGAGTCGGGAGGTCATCAGAAGGGTGGCACGTATGCACATCTCAGCAGGATCTCAGAGACAGTCAAAGTAGATACTACACAGGTGGTGGTGTTCCTGAGGGCTATGGAGGCACCCAGGTCCTACATTCATGGCAGATAGCTTTGGAGTTCAGTGTCTTGTCATTGGGCCCTACTTTGGAATTTGTGCTCCTGAGTGTGATGGAGTTGGACTCAGAGGTGACTTCTCTACACATGCCTCTTCTGTCACTTTTACTGAACCTGTGGTTGGTGCTAGGGTTGGGGTATGCCCAGGAGACTTGAATCTCTGGACTGTCCCTGTGCCAGTTGGGCCCTGAACCTCAGCAGAGCTACAATGCCTACTCTCTGGGTTGTTGGACTTACTCTGCTCAGCTAACAAGGAGGTGAGTATGGTCAACCACCACACCACGGAACTGAGAGAGTCTACAACTGCAAGTAGGAAAATCCCATCCATGAGCCATGTGGGATGTAAGCCACCTCTCAATTTAGAGGTAGAGTGGACATCGCCATCCCAGGATCCTCAGGATGGGGGAATAAAATATGGATTAGAATGGACTTACTCGTATTCTACCATAGAATAATTGTGACTCTAGCAATGGAATAAAGTATATCATTGATGTTGAGACAGTGGTCATGAGAGTTGCTGAAGGCAGGGAGAGGGAAAAAGAGGCCCCCCAAAAGAGGCATTTTTGGGACTTGGAGTTGTCCTGAATGATATTGCAGGGACAGGTGTAGGACAATATGTATCCTGCCATAAACCTACTGAATGGACTGTGAGAGACTGTAAACTACAATGTAAACTATAATCCATGCTGTGTAGCAGAGCTCCAAAATGTATTCATCAAATGCAATGAATGTACCACACTAATGAAAGAAGTTCTTGATGTGGGAGGAATGGGGGGTAAGGGGGGTGGGGTATATGGGAACCTCTTATATTTTTTAATGTAACAATTTATGTGATCGATGTATCTTTAAAAATAAAAGATAATAAAACAAATTTAAAAATTGTTTATAGGTATAGTCTGTCCTGTGCCACAGTTCCCCTATGGCTGTGGACCTGTGAAACCTAAAGAACAAGTTCTCTTCTTCCAATGTACAGTGGAAGGGCAGGTATAGGATAAATATTCCTCTTTCCACAGGGAGAAATTAGAAAGAAAATAATGATCATGGGTCCCAAGCAATCCTGAAAACCTGCAGGGCGTACTCCATTAAAGCTCAAGGTCTAAGAGTTATCTCTAGAAAGAAGCTTTGCCCCTTGGGACTAAAAAAGTAGCAGCCCCACTCCTTTAAAGTGCTTATGCCATGGTCCCGTTCTTCCTCAACCCTGGGGTAGAGGTTCCACCTCTTCACACATTGGTATGATGGCCAGGATCTAGATTACACCTTTGTCAAGCATCAGGATGGTGGCCAGACCCTCCACAGCCCCCCAGGAATCTGAGAAAACTGTGGTGATAGCATTTTTCCTGAAAAATGGGACAGAAGCCCTGCCCTCTCCAAATGCCAGTATAGACTCAAAACGTAACACATACATGGAGGCCTTCTCTCTTTGCCTGAGAAGATGTCTTCATTTGAAACCTTAGCTTCTATGGTCTTGCATTTGAAGTGATTTCCCTTCAATCTGTCCATTTTCTATCCTTTTTAGTCCAGGCTGGCAGTAGTTCTATTCGATTCAGATCTCACACACACACAGAAAAACCTTGTCAGTTTTGCATATACTACACAGGGTTCCAATCTATGAGACAGTAGGACTTTTCACAGATCCTTCCTGGATAACTGCACCTCCAGTCCTGACTTGCACTGAAATGGCTGACTGGGACCATGTTCAGTTAAACCCTCACAAAGATCACTATTCCCTGGGGATTTGCTTTGCAGATGCTCAGAAGTTTTGAAACCATCAGTTTCTGGTTTCTTCGTGCCCAGGAGTTCAGTTTTCAGCCTATGTCTTTCCTCTCACATTTTTCTATAAACTGCAAGGTGAAAGAAGGCTATATTTTCCACATTTAGTTTGGGAATTTCTTCAGCTAAATAATCAAGCTTACAACATTCAAATTCTGCCTTCTATCCAACAGCAGAACTCAATTTTGCCAAGTTTTCTGCCACTTTAAAATAAGGATCATCTTTCCTCTAGTTTGCAATAACACATTCATCATTTTTTCTAAGGCCTTGATGGAAGCATCTTTAACATCTATATTTCTACCAACAGTCTCTTCAGGACAATCTAGGCCTTTTCTATCAAGTACAGTACATTCTTCCAGTCTCTACCCACTACCTAACTCAAAAGCTATTTCTTCATTTTTGGTATTATCAATAGCAGAAACCCATTCTTCTGTTAACAAAATCTGTTTTAGTTTCTTAGGTAGCTTAAGAAGATACAATAAAATGGGTTGGCTTAAACAATGGGAACTTACTATCTTACAGTTTGAGGTCAAGAAAATGTCCAAATAGGCATCATCAACGTGATCTTTCTTCCTGCACACTGGTTACTGGTGATCCTTGGTTCCTCTCCACATGGCAAGGCACATGGTGGCATCTGCTAGAGTCTCCCTTCTCTTTTGGGTTTTGTTGTCTTCTGCCTCTGGCTTCCATGGCTTTCTGTCTATGTACCTGAATTTCATACTCTTATAAAAAACTCCAGTAAGTGAACTAAGACAGTCAGATTGAGGTGGGCCACAGCTTAATTGAAGTAGCCTCATCAAAAGGTCCTACCTACAATGGGTCCACACTCAAGGAATGTATTAAATCCAAGAACATGTTTTTCTAGGGTACATACAGCTTCAAGTCACCATGACACCACGAGTTGGTGTCTGGGTTAGGGACATGTTGAGTGCAGACACTCCTTTCTATATACAATCATTTTTACAAAAATCTTTTTATTGCTTATTGAGTCGTCTTTATTTTTGGAGTATTTAATTGATCAAAGAAATTTAGTAGAAAGGAAACTTTGGAGGTAAAGTGATTTGGTGAGCATATTACAAGACAAACCCTCCCTAGACTATGAGAGTTTATTTTAAAAAGGGACAAATAATATTTTATTATTGTTTTCATAAACAATCTTTTAAATATCTTTTAAATATCTTTTAAAGTATAAGGGATAAATAATTTTTTTAAAAAATATAAACACAAATCCATACCCATGAAAGCTGCATAAAATATTGCATTATGTAGAATATGAACAAGTTTAAAAATAATAGGTGTTGGAATAATCCACAGGAAATGAAAATATCCATATACTGAAAGAAAGACGACTAGACTTAAAACTGTACAATCTTAGTTCCAGACATTCAAAATCTAAAGCCTTATGGTCACTATATCTGTGGTCCTGCAACCTCTTAAATAAATAAATAATAACATTAAAATTTAAAAATGTTTTTTTTGTTAAAGCTAAATAGTGTCAAGAAAAAGAAATAAGAGAAAAATTGAAATTCACTTTTTGACTTACATTGAATTTAGGAAAATATTTTACAAAACCCTGCATAATGAAATTAGGGCAACTATGGTATGGTTAAAGGTCAGGGTCAAGATTTCAACAGCTAAAATTATGAGGCAACAATCCAACTTGTTTAAATAAGATTCCCTTTTGAAAATTAGAAGTTTTTGTCCATGCCTGTGGGGATGAGAAGAGTTTCATGGGACACTTAGTGGCAAGGGATCTTGAACTAAAGAAAGAAAAATTTGTCCAAAGCAAACAAACAACAACAGTGCTAATGGGCTATGAAAGGACTGCATATTTTTGTTGATCTGAGAAACCTTGGAAGAAAAGGAAAATAAAATCAAGTCTACTTTAAGAAATTTCTGTTTGACTAAAAACAGTGACCCAATTGAATGAAAAGGTACACCAACTATTTACACTAGAAAAAATGCTCATTGGTTATCTACTTATGAAAATTATTTGTTTTTGTCAATATCTTTGTCAAAAAGTTTTTAATAAAGCATTTCTCTTCAGCATTTTCCTCTCTGAAATATGAAGATACAGAAGATTGCTTCATTTCCATGTTTATTCCCTTATCCTATTACCTTATTCCATTACCATGGAATAGTCTTCCTTGAATCTAAACTCTGAACTCTACTTTCCTACTCTGGAACTATAAGAAACAAAGATTAGTTTAGTTTTCACATAAAGGAAGAAAATATTAATTAATGTAACCTGGCAGCCTACTGCCTTAGTCTACCACTCCCGGGTTAAACAGGAACAGAGGAAACCAGCTTAACCAGTCCTATAGGCAATACAAAAGATGCCCAAGAAGAGCTAAGCCAATACCAATTCAGCACAAAATTCCATTCCTTATTTGGAAAAGGGGAGCAGGTAAAAACTAAAATGCTTGGGGTGTGATGGGGGAAGCGGTTAATCACAATCTTTTGCACAGCAAGTTAGATCTTCTTGGGTAGGTTTTAACCTCTGCAGTATCCAATCTATGGAGAAAGAGAGGAAGGGCTTGCATGCTAGGTTTAGGGGTACAAATTGTGTCATTCTTCTTTGTTTGGGGTGCCAGCAACGTTTTCTGGTTGTGCTCCCCTTCTTGCAAGATTGAGAATAAATTTTTTCTTCTCCACAATTGGGTGAGCCTTATTTTCTTCCAGAAGAAGATTTCTTTCTTACAGGACCTCTCCCTTTTCTTAGTGTAGCAAAGAAATAGGTATTCTATAAACATGTACTGAATTAATTAATGAAGAATGTACATCTACTATGTGTCTGATACTGCTCTAGATACTGAGAATAAGAAGGAGAAAGACAGTCACTGCCCTCAATTAACATATATTCCACTCTAGGAGATAAAAAAGTAAGCCACAAAATATAATGTAATAAAAATTTTGATAAAGTTATACACAGGATGCTAAGGAGGGAGGAAGTTCCACTTATCCAATTTAGAGAAGAGGCAATGGAACTCTTTGTCTCTGTTTGAGTTGAGTCTTACAGAATTTGTAGGAGTTAACAAAAGGGAGGCAGGTGGAGGCAAGAGGGATGAGATCATTGCATGACTAGTATATAGGTGCATTTTGATGAACCACCAGAAATGAGCTAGAGAAATAGTGGTTAGCTCTTGAAAGAACTAAAAAAGTGGATTTTTATCCTCAATTTGATTGAGAGCAATTGAAAAATGAAAGATGTAAATTCAAGGATACTGCTCAGATCTGTATTATACACAGGTCATTCTCACAGCAGATTGTAGTTTATGGGTTCAAAACTTGAGAAAGGGATACTAATGAAATCATCTAAGGGGAAACTGATGTTTGTCTTCTAAACTAAGGCAGTATGACAAAGAAGGTAAAGAGGAGTTCAAGATTGTCCCCCCTATGAGGAACATGAATATTTTTTAATTGAATTATATCATTCATACATGAATATACATAAACAATAAGTGTATAGTAAAAGTTGTGAACTTACAAAACAATCACACAGGAGTCCCATACATCACCCCTCCACCAACATGTTGCATTGTTGTGATGCATTTGTTACAAACTATGCAAGAGCATTAAAAAAAAAAAACAACTATTGATTATACACTTTGGATAGATCATAGGGCATGAGGGTATATTTCAATAAAACTGCTTAATAAGCAAATAAATAATTGTGCAAGAATAGCCAGAAATAGCAGTTTATGTACACCAGAGGAAACAGAGCAATTGAGAGGAGAGGAATTTCCTTGTTTGTGTGAATATGAACATTTGTGATGTTATAAATTACTCAGATTTTGTGGGTGCTCTGTTACTCAATTTAAGCTAGCACATATCCTTAATGGTACAGAAATTGGTATGAGGAGTGAGACAAATAAAGAAAATTAAAACGTATTGAATTAGCTTCAGGTGGGAGGCAGTTTTCAGGTTCAAGGAATCTGATTTTGAAGGCCAGTAGAATTATGTAGTGATTATGCAGTGATGAACATTTGTTAAGACTGTTATGTGAAATAGATATCCAGGAAGATAATATACCTAATATGTTTGTAGCTTTAAGGGAAAACATTAGATATTATAATAGAATGTTAATAGGATATGTTGTCTGCTGTTGGCAACATTTGACAAGATAATATAAGAAAGACACAAACTAAGAAGTTAATTGGAATGAAAGAGTACAGGAGTACAGAAATTGGTTGAGGCAACTGTTTTCTCAGCCCCAAACAGTAAAAGCTAAAATTGATAAATGTTTTAAGCTACAGAGGCTTATTAAAACTCAACCTTGAAAAAAGGATAAAACCAAGGACATGGCTGTCACATCTATTGTTAAAACTTCTAAATAGATTAAGGCGTGCCCAATAAATCTTTTCAGTTGGAAGAAAAATGGCTCAGGAAAAAAAAAAGTTAGGGTGTGGTTTTACCACTGAAGCTCTATGACCTCTGGGTACGTGCAAGTAAGCCAAGAGAGCAAGGGGCGAATGTCTTGAAAAGAAACTTTGATGTAGCTCTTGGCACATGGAACTATTGAATAAAAAGGAAAAGATATCGATTAAGAAGAAACTGGACATAGACTAGATGATTTTGTGACACCCTGACATGTAAAATGACCGTAAGGGCTCCAGTTTTCTGTGGGCAGGAAGCAGATTGAAGAAGCTGCTCAGCTCACAAGGGTGGGATATTCACCACTGCCCACTTTTAAATGGCCAAGGGATATAACAGACAAAGACCAAACCTAAGACCACAGGGAACATGGGACTAGAGAACCATTCCCAGGGAGTAGAATTTAGGTCTAATCAAGAAACACACCCCAATTCCAGGGTAGGGTGCTGTGAATCAACATCTACTATGTGTCTCCCACTTCCCCCCTTTCTGAATTAGAGAGTTTACTGCAGTTTTCCTATTGTTCCTGTTCTACCATTTTGTATTGGATGTACAAGGAGTAGGTAACTTATCTAAAAGATAATACAGATAACTTACCTGTAAGTTACAGTTCTCCAGGTAAAGAAAAGGCCACCTGAATGTATGTATGTACTACACTACAACACTTCAATATAGAAGAAATGACCTTGTGTCACCCAGAGCTTGATATCATGACTGTATGGCATTTTGGAGTTTTCTCCTTTGATGATGAGCATATATTTTATATATTTCATGCAGGAAGGATGATGTACCAAATATTTGGTGACACAGAAGGGCAGATTTTATGGGCAGTGGTGACATTTGCTAAATATTTACTTTTAAGTACATCAGGACTCCTTTATAGTTACACTGGGCCATGACAATAGTCCTAGCCAATTTGTTGTGAGTGAAAGTGATACATCATTTTTAAACTGAAGACCCTTCTGAACACATTTTTGCCATCTATCTCCAAGAGTAATGTTCTAGAAGCTGCCTAATCTGTAGCCTGGATTCCAGAGTGAAGAGATATGGAGCAGAACTGCCTGCTATGATGGAAGTTTAGCATAAATGTGAGAAAAAAAAAAAAGCCTTGTTTTCCCAAGCCATTGAGATTTGGAGATTCTTTGATACTGTGGCATAACCTAGCCTACCCTTCTTGGTAGCTACTGGGTCATCAATTTAGACGAAGCCAAGCTGAATCAATTAATCCAATATGACTGGAGTTCTTAAAAGGAAAGGAAATCTAGACCGAGAGAGACTACTGAGCGGAAGGGGTAGAAAGAAGCCATAGGAGAAGACTGAAGGAGATCACCATATGAGGGAGGCAGAGATTGATTGCCAGCAAGCTACCATCAAAACACTAGACTTCAGAAAAAGTCTAGTCTGCAAATACCCTGATTTTGGCCTTCTAGCCTTCAAAAGTGTGAGAAAATAAATTATTGTTTAACTAACCAATCTGTGATATTGGTCATAGCAGCCAAGACAGAACAAGGACAAACATATAGAAAGGAAGGAATAAGTATCTACTTAAATGAATGATCAACATTCATTGGCACCAACATTTGCTTTAATCAGAGGGCTTGATTTTTGTGAGTGTGTGTGGAATTATATTTAGAATTAGAATTGCTCAAAACACACTAATTGTTTTTTTGTTTTGGTCATTCCTTTCTAAAAATGAAACTGGCTAGCCTATTTTTAAGGTATTATTTGCTTTTAGGTTATCTGTGTGAATATATCATTGCTACCCTTTATTACTCTTCTCTTTGCTTTCTAGTGTATCTGATTGATGGAAGCTAAGACAAATTTAGAACACTGGCTGAAATGGAGAGTGGGAGAAGTAATTTTAGCCTTCTAGCCTCCTCTATACAGGAAAGAACATCAGAGTGAGGATGCAATGGAGTTGAGAAAACCAAATAGTTGCATTCATGACAACCACAAAAAGACACAGAGCTCCAGATATGAAGGAAGAGCACTGATAAGGAATGAACATGGAGAACAGGGGCTATATTGCAGGTTAAGGACTTTCTTGTTTAGTAGCCAATGTGAGCCACTAAAGGACTTTAAGTGGGGGTGGAAAAGTGTGACCTGATCAGATTTGTAATTTGGAAATACCATGCTCACAAACCTTTCATATTTAGCACTTCTTCTACCTTCTTGGCCTCACTTCCTCAATTCTATTCAACACTATTATCTAAGTGCAAACCTTCTGGAGAAGTTATAAAAAAGGATTTTCCCTGAATCTGCTTAAGATATACTATCCTTTAAAAGGTCTGCTGGAAATTTCAATCTGGACTTTAATAGTTGCTGTATCTTGATTCAAAGTCACAGTTTAACAACTTGAGATTTTATTATTTTATTAATCTGTTAGAAAGGGAGTCATCTGAGCTCTCTGCCACTAGCCCTTGAGAGAAACATGGCTCCTTCTGTTTGAACAGTCATGACACTGATTCTAATGGGTTCTCATTTAAAAAAAAAAATAGGAAAAATGGGTCCTTATAGAACAGGTTAATGATGTACCAATAATATGTTGCTTCATTACCATGTTATGATGAAATTGGATTATTATAAGGTCATTGCAAATCCGACATTTTCCAACTGATTTATTTTGGGTTACCCAGAAGTTAACAATTCAAGGTTGCTTTTGACTTCTATAAAATTTAAACTTTGCTAGAAATCTCTTTTACATGCCAAATCAATTTGACACTGCATTTAAAAAGCAATTGGAAAGGGAAAGCGGCTGTGGCTCAATCAGTTGGGCTCCCATCTACGATACGGGAGGCCCTCAGTTTGCCTCCTTGTGAAGGCAGGCTCACTGCGTGCCGTGGAGTGCCACGCAGCCCGCAGGCACCGCGGACAGCTGACTCAGCAAAGGTGATGTGACAAAAGAAGGGAGACAAGCAAGAACACAGAAGAGCAGCAGTGAATGAACACAGAGAACAGACAGCAAGCAAGCTGCAAGGGGGGAGGAGAAAAATAAATGAATACAGACACAGAAGAGCATATAGCAAGATGGACACAGAGAGCAGACAGCGCACAAAAAGTCCCAAGGGGGGGATAAAAAAAAAAGCAGTTGGAGGAGTTGATGTGGCTCAAGCTGTTAAGCATCTGCCTTCCACATGGGAGGTCCCAGGTTCAGTTCCCGGTGCCTCCTGAAAAAACAAGAACAACCAAAACAAACAAAAAAGCCAGTTCAGGGAAGCTGATATGGATCCGTGGCTGAGCTTTGGCTTCTCACATATGAGGTCCCAGTTTTAGTCCCCAGGCATGGTTACCTCAAAAAAAAAAAAAAAAAAGCTAATCTAGACTAAGCCTTATAAAGATTTGTTCATAGAAATGAAATTTAAATAGAATGCCATGCATTAATTTGGATCCTGGTTCTTGGCATATGGAAACTTTGTTTTGGTGCCTTTTGAAACCAAACCAAATGAAATGGAATAAAATATTTATTGTAGTTCCTTGTACGCAGGTGTGCAAATAAGCAACAACAAAAAATCCACACTGCATGGCATTAAAGAATGTAAAGATATGTTAGACTTTGTCAGAATGGAAATGAAGGACGGTGAGTTTGGGGCAGGAAAGAATGGAGGCCATTTGGGAGCTGAACCATTTTGGATGGAGAAAATTGTACATTAACTGTTGGAAAGCCTGTTCACTGAGTATTCTTATTTATTTATTTATTTTTACTTCACCCAGTGTGAATTTCATAAGAATAGTAAGTTGTCTTATTTATCTCTGTACTCCATGGATAATGCACTATATAATACATTATATGTGTGTAATAAATATTTGCAAAATAATAATTTTCTCCTGAAGGAAAAATCCTAGTGACTTGTTTAGTAAGTCACATCTACTACACACAGGAAAATGTTATGCACAGATCAGATGTCCAATAAATATTTGTTGAATGTTCATATGATCGTCTGATTACTTGTTCCTTAAAATAATTTTCTTTTTATTTCCTCTGATGAGAGCAAATCATTTTCCTTCTCTTTCTTTAAATAATCTCTTTTGCTCTTCTTCTATTTCTGTCTGGGGTATTCTTATTGTGAGTTCAACTAATATGGAATTGCTAGCTGAGTTCAAGAAAGATCCGTTTATGAACTAAGCTTTGGTGGCCTGTGCAATGATTAGAAATATACGTTGGGCTTCTGCCATAATCTGAAGTCCTCTGGGCTAAGAGAAAGGACCTGTCGTCTCTTGTTGGCTCTGCCTACATCACTAGTGTGTAAACTTGAGCAAAACTTAAACCATCCAAAACGCTAGGATATAAATCTTTTCCCCTTTGTAAGCCTTTCCCCCATTCTTTCTAGCTCTTATTTTGAGTAGGAGCTAGGTAAAAAGCGCGCTCTCTCTCTCTTTTTCAAAGTAGCAATTTTTTAAAAATTTTTTAAAAAGAAACTTTAGATTATATAAACATTACATAAATAATATAGGAGATCCCCCTATGCCCTGCTCCCTACCCCTCCCGTACTTTCCCACATTAACATCCTTCATAAGAGGGGTTCATTTATTACAATTGATGAACACATATTGAAGCAGTGCCAATAACTGTGGATTAGAGTTTACATTATAGTTTACTCTGTCCCATGCAATTTTATAAGTTATGACAAAATGTATAATGGCCTGTACTCTTGATAGGGATTGGCATAGTGGTAATGAGCAAGTCATCTTTTCTTCTAACGATTAAAGCCCTGACCTTAAGCAAGTCTCCTCGACTGTCTTTTCTCTCAGACTGACATTCAGTGCTTGGCACTACAGTAGCTTAAGATACTGAATGTGTCTCTTTCTGCAGCACTTAATGCTGTCAAAACAGTTCATCAGGTCTCCCTGTCCCTTGCAACAGTTGCTGGCCTGATTAGCGAGAGCTGCACAGTGGAAAGATTACCAGTCCCTGCTCTGCTTCAAGTGTCAGTGATTTAATCAGCCCCTTCAGGTAAAATGCAAAACCACAAATTCAATGGCAGAAGGTGGTGGTGGCTGGAATATGCCCATTGATTTCCACCTTTAAAGATAGTTTTCTTTAGAGAGCGACTTCTTAATTACCCTTTACAAGTGTCTAGAAGGCCAGCTTCCTCATGACAGATTAAATTTACCACATTCTGCTTCGATACCAACTGAACATTTTCGAGTCATTCTGATTATCTTTCTCCTTCTTTCTGCTGTGACCCTTCATTACCCCCCTGTGGCCTTTCCTTCTGTTATGTTCTCAGGTACTTCAACTTTCTCTTCCTACGATTTTCAATTATATCCCCACTCTCCTTTTTTTTTTTTTTTAACTCTGATGGAGATACAGATGTTGCCCAGTATTTTTTCTGAAAGCTTGAAAGGACAAAAATAGACAAGCTCTTTGAAACAATATTTAAAAAAATGTTTACAATTCACAATTCCGAACACTTTTTTTAAAACTTTACTTTAAAATAGTAAAGAGATAAAAGTTGAGACAGGGAAGCTGAAGAGTAGGTAAATACCCACTTACTGGGAGAAAGAAGATGTTTGGAAAATTGTGTTTTCTGACTGTTAAGTAAACTGCAGCTGAGAGACCAGGATAGACGAGGACAGGCTCGGCACCCATGTTCACTCTCTTCATCTCATTTCCATCTTTCTTTCCCAGCTGGACTAAGAAAGCACAAAGCCACTTCATCCTACTTTTGGCTCCTATCTCAAATGGGACTTGGGGAAGTCATAAAACCTTCTTGGCCTCAGTTTCCTAGTTTATAAAGTGAGAAAGCTGAGGCAAATAATTTCTGGCATCTCTCACATCAGAAACAGTCTCTGAGTCTATGAAATCTTGAGAGTTGAAAGAATTGTCAGAGTACAGATGTGATGTGCTCCAGGAAGCCCCTTGTGGGCCATAGCATGAAAGATTTTGATATATACCAGCTTTGACGTAAAAGAAGTTTTTTCTTTTCTTTAACAGATAAACAGTTGTAAGGATATGTGAGGTTTTAATAATACTTTTTCTTTCTAGAGTTCAGCGAACTATATGCTATATAATTCTTGAATTGTGTTTGTTTTTTTATTCCACTTTCATGCGACAGCAGGCTCATAGAAAATTTCACATTATTTGACTTGCTCTCACAGTAATTTAACACACTGGGGAAAACTGCATCTACCCTCAACAAATTAAAGCCAAATTTGATTTAATCATTTTCACTTTAGCAGAAGCCATTAGCATGACAGGATTAAGAATAAATTCCTTGTTTTGATTATTTGTGTTGAATAAATTTATTGGATTCCTTATCAAATTACTCCTCACATTCTCTTGTTGCTCTGACCCAGACTTGTTTATTAATGACTGTGGTCACTGCACAATTTATGAACAAAAACATCTGTCCTATTCACAATACCTCTCATGAAAATGCCTGCTGTTTATTGCCTTTCAATGAAGGCATTGATGGTGATTAGTTAAGCAAACCTCTAAATATTTATAGATTTGATTCATGAAAGTACCCAAAGAGTGAATTTGTGAATTTGAGCTCTGTAAGGTTGATAGTTACATCTTTCATAATAGCCATTGCCTGGTGTTCAAAATACAGTTGAAATATATTGTGTTTTAGGATGGATCTAGAATGGATTAATACTTAACATTAATTGAGCACTTGTTACATGCCATGCTTTGTTCTAAATCTCATACATATATTAATGTATTGAATCTTTATAATAATATTATGAAGTATGCATTTTCACCTCCAATATGTAAATAAGGAAACTGAGGAACAGTTAGGTTAATTAGCTTGTTCAAGTTCAAAACCAATAAATGGAGAACAAGGCTGCACTCCCAGGCAACTGGTAGCAGAGCACTCACTCTTTACCATTCTACTTTGCTGCCCCTGACCTGTATAATAATCCAAACTACACTGTTATAACTCTTGCTATCTGTCAGGTACTCTTCAAAGTGCTTTACAAATATTACCACAGTTAACCATTGTAACAATTTTACAAGGGAGGTACTCTTATCTCTATTTTACAAATATAAAAACTGAGGCACAGAAAGTTTCATTAATGTGTCCAAGGTCACACAGCAAGTAGTTGAGCCAGAATTGGAAGGAACTAATTCATTTTCTGCACCTGTGTTCTTTCCTAGTAAAATCTTCAACTTTTCACAGGATGCAAATATTATAATTTCCTAACTGCATGCCATTTTAAAAAATGATTTCTCACATGTAAATGGCTATAAAATACTTATTTCACAAGGCTGCTATAAAAATTATTAAATCAACTCAGATATATTAAAGAATTTATAGAGAAAGACCATGGCCTTTGAAGATACCTGGATTTCAGTCCTGGCACCCCTCGTCCTGCTGTGGAGACCTTGGTACATTACCTATCCCACACTTTAGGCCTCAGTTTTTTCTAGTGATAGTAAAACATACCTGCAGGGCTTTCTTCAAGGCTGAATTAGATATTGTATGAAAATGTTTAGTCCAGTAACCACATATAGAAATTACTCAGTAATTATAGTAATCATTACTTATTCTTTCATCTCTTCCACGTTAAGTAGCTACCACACTAGACACATAGTACATGATAAATAAGTGTTACTCATTATGAAAATCAAATGAAACTGAGTTATATATTTGAATATGGTTAAAGTGGAAATTTTAGGTTGTATATATACTACTAGAATAAAAATTAAAGGAAAAAAATCCTTGGGACTGTACAACATAAACAGTGAACCCTACGGTAAACCATTGAGTACAATTATAAAAATGTGCTTTCATTAGTGTAACAGATGTACCACGCCAGTGCAAGTTGTTAATAATAGAGTGACATATGGGAGCCCTGTATTTTTGCATGATTTTTCTATAAACCCACAATTTCTAAAATTTAAAAAAATTAAATTTAATAAGCTGTTAAAATTTTAGAGATGAACTGGGACCTCACTATTCTGTAAGACATAAACAGGCTCCTCCAGCTTGCATGACCTTCTCGCCATTGTTCATCAAGTTAAACTCCAAGAACATTCTATTTAAATCCCCTCTCTCTGACATCTTTCATAATTCCCAGATATAACTGTTAGGTGTTTCCAGTTCTGAGCTTCTATGACTCCTTTTCCATGACTCTTATTACAGCATACATTTCTGTAAGGTGTAGGAGTGAGGTATGTTTCTTCCTCCCTTGCCTTTGCACCTCCTTGAATGAAGAAAATGTAGTTCTCATCTTTGGTTCTCTACTGTTCACTTTTAGTGCTGAATAAATAGTAGTCAATAAAAGTTTATTATATGGCTGAATGCATGCGTGTGTGCGAAAATGATGAGTTCAGAAGAAGAGTCATTGTTAAACAGAGTGGCACAGAGGAAATATGCTGGGCACATAACTCAGAGGTCGATGGATTGAAACCATCCTATGTTAGCTCAAGTGTTTTTCTGAAGCAGACACGTGCATAGTTACAGAATGAGAGCCATCAAGCATACTATCCAAGGGGTTTTAATCTTTGAAGTAGCATATATTATTTTAACTTGGTTTTATCATTAAAAAGTATTTAGTTCTTATCATATGAATCCCTGAAGTGACTTGGTATTTGTTACTTTATACACTGGCTAATATTATGGGTAATCATCTACATCATGATTTTTTCTTTAATATAAACTGGAATTCTCATTTTCTTTTATTGTTCATCCTTCTGTTCCTGATAACTAAATTTGAAATATGACAAAGCTCAGATCTTGCACTTTCCTTCTGATGATTCTTCTAGGTCTCCTCCATCTCCATATCCTTAAAAACAATGTGTACATTGGTGAATCTTAATGCATACTTTCAGTACAGATATTTGCTCTGAATTCCAAAGCATATATATAACTGGAACTCAACATCTTTGTTGGGATGCCTAATAATCATCCCAAACTAAACACTTCCAATACTGAAAATGCCTTGTTCACCGCCTTTCCTTACCACCATCTGACATCTGACCCTTTCCCAGGATTCCCCTTTTAAAAAGTGACACCACCACTCACTGAGCTGGTCAGGCTAAAAATCTAGAAGTTGTCCTTCCCCTCAACCCCAGGCATAACTTATCAGCAAATTCTCTCCCACATACCTTCGAAATACACCCTGCATCCAAAGACTACCAACTCTAACCTTGTCTAAGCCATCATTCTCTTGCACCTAAACTACACATCTATCTAGTCTTTCTGTTTCCTCTATTGAAGTTTTGCAAATGTCAATTAAAGATGCCACTTTATTGCTCAAGCTTGAACTGAATTCCTTATCTACATGGCCTTTCAGGCTCTGAACCCAGCCTCTCTCTTTAACTGATCTACTACTCACCACCTTTTTCGCTCAGCTCAAACCATACTGGTCTTGTTTTTGCTCAAACATGAAGCATGTTTACTTACCATGAATTTTATCTGTTTATTTTGTTCCCCTTTGATATTTACAGGGCTAGTTTCTTAATTCCATTCCTCTATATGTCCTACTCATTGTACCTCATAATTCACTCAGTTCATTTTGAAATTAGCTATATCTCTTAAAATTCATGGTTTTGAATACCCACCTCCTTTCTCCCTAGCTACAAGGGAATGTCTTGCACAATCCTTTCATGACAGCCAGTGAAATCCAGCACACCATAATGAATGGATCTATATGAGACAATATGATAGCCTGATATTCAGAAGTTGTCCAGAAGATGTATAGATATAGCCATTTAAGTTTTTGTTTAATTTACTAATCTTTTTTGCATCACTCCATAACATTTTTAAATTGTGCCCACATGTATTTAGGAATAAAGTTTTTCTCTAACATTGTAAAATGAAACCTATTGGAAAATTTATCCTTTTGGATAAAAGAGTTAAGGCAATTATCTGAGTATTTCACAACTAATCATGTTTTAAGAATCTTGATACCTAACCAAATAGATTGTTAGGGCAGAAAATTGCATTGATTGCGCACTTTCAATAACACTGGTGCAAGAAGTCAAAGAACTGTCCCAGAACTACCACTCCTCACCAGCTGTCCAGCTTTTGAAACTAGTTTTTCCAAGGTAATTCTTCTTTCAGGGTAGAATGGTTTGAAAAATAAAACACTGTCTATTACATATAACTCTTTTTGCCATTAATCTTTATAAAAGGAATTGGTGATTATGAAATTATAGTATTTATGCATAAACATTTTACTTAAAATTTAGAACTCCTAGAATGTGTTCAGAGTCCTTGAAAATGGGACAATTAAATCAGTTGCTTATAGAGCTTAGAAGTATAGATAAAAAAACAAAGTTTTCTCTGAAGATTTTTCTTTTTCTTTCTTGTGCTTTTACATTGCTCTGTTTTTTCTTTTTTAAATGTAGTTGGTAAACAATATTAGACAAGACAAAGCTTTAAAATACTCAAAAAATTTACTTATATTTCTCAGAAAACAATTGTATGGAGAACCCTTTTAATTGTGTTCAGGTATTTAAATTGCAAAATCAGTCTGAAAATCAGTAGCCAGTTTTTGGGTACACTTTGAAAAATGAACCTTGGAAATTACTTGCAAAGAATGCCTTAAAGTAATGTCAAAATTGGATGATGTTTGCTCAGGATTTATGATTTTGAGATTATGGTACTGTTTATCAATGATGGAATAAGAGTCAATCTTATATACAATTTAGCTGTCATACTTCGATTTGGTAAGTTTAAA
This sequence comes from Dasypus novemcinctus, assembly GCF_030445035.2. NCBI lineage: Eukaryota > Metazoa > Chordata > Mammalia > Cingulata > Dasypodidae > Dasypus > Dasypus novemcinctus. Next base: position 45,276,323 of record NC_080681.1, on the reverse strand, counting down.
AACTAAATTGTATTAAAATTTAAAAGAATTAGATGTGTATTTTTAGCTATAGTTAATCTCAAAACAAAATAAGGGAATCAAATTAATGCATGTCTGTTTGTGGAGAACATTTTAAGCCTTTAAAATAACTATTGAGCAATGCTTTTAAAATTCTCTTGGGAAATGTAAGTCATATAGTGAATAGCTTTTTTGAGATGCTGCTATCATTAAAGTATTGCAAAGATAGAATTTTCTTTCTTGCAAAAGAGATACTATTCAGGACAAAATGCATATTTGTCTTAATGAATAAGTTGGTCAAATTAGCTTCTTGTAAGTACAAGAATCTGCCAAATGTCATTTTCCTTTGACCATAGTTTCTCTAGTATTGCTCACTTTCATAAGTAGATATTTTTGTCTTATTAATGAGTGAATTATTTTGCAGTGGCATCATTCCTGTCATTTGAGCATGCAAACATCAATTTAATTACCCCATTTTACAGATGGAGAATCAAAACTCTGAAAGTTTAAGTCCAAGCTAACTGAGAGTCAGTGGCAGTCAGCTGAAGAATCAAGAATGTCTGAAAATTTATTGGCTCAAACATAAAATAATTCTATCATTCTCAACAAACTTGAATTTCATGTACTGCACTTAATAGGGCAAAATGACCCATTGTGTTTGATAATGCACATAAAATCAGTATTCATTCAAAAGGACTATTCCATTGCCTATTGAATACTATTCTGTTTCTATTCGCCAAAACCACAGCTGTAACATATGTGTGAAACAATTAAAACTTGAATCAAGCTATATCTCAGAGGACTACAGATCCATCCTTAATTTTTGGTGAACAGAAAAGTAGAAAAACAAACATTTTTCAGGCCTGAAATGCTGCCACTATACATCCTGAAATTTTAATCTAATGTCCTTTAGAATGGAGTCACAACACAATTGGCAATCAGGTTTCTTTCTTCTCTGAGGGATAATTCTCTATATCCTAATATCACCTCAGATCTCATTGTCACCTCAGATCGGATTGTCCTTTGGTGGCAATCTGTTTTTGTCTTAGCTGATCTTTGGGCCAAAAGTCAAATTCTTTTTTCAAATTTATTATGAAATTTTTCCTTAATAATTTTAAAGTCTAAAAGTGACATGATTGAAAGTGTAAGAAAGAGTGGTGTTTTGAAAATAGAAATCACATAAAAATACCCTCATAATTTTCAGTGATATAATTATAAAATTTTAAGTGATTATCAGTTGCAATGTTGATATCTCCTGACTCCTATGCCACACTTTGGTTTCTTCATATTTCTGCATTTCAGTGGGGGGTTGACAGTAGTATGTAATGGCTACTGTGCCCATTATTTTCCTATGCCTTTTTGCCTCCCATCTACTCTTCAATATTACTCTGTGTCGCTGGAACTGAGAGTTTGCAAACTGTATTCCTTAAGATTCTTTGGGTCTGTTTTTAGAGGCAGCAGTGGGGAATCTAATGACAGAAAGAGGGAAGAAGTCATTGCTGTTTCTCTTTCCTGCTCCTTCCTTCCTTTCTTTCTTCTTTCTACCACTGAGTCCTCTCTATTGCTCTAATATCAGGAAGATTCAGTGTGCCTGATGGAAGCTTTTACAATTAGTCCTTTTCCATCATGGAGAGGGTAATACTTTGATATGATTTGAATACAGACTTGTTCTACATATGGATTTGCTTTTGTTACCTGAAACCTGCTGCTGTCATCATCATCCACTGATTACTGGAATGCCTCATTCAACATCATGGTATTCCATAAAATCTAGCATCATGTCATGGGACTTATTTTACATCAAAAGAAAAGCAGTAATTACATGCCTATGGGATTCCTGGTCTTACCATATAGGTAATCACCCAGAAGCCACTGACCCAGATAGAATAATGGGATGCCCTGAAGACTTAGTTACAGTAACTGTTGGGAATACCCTTAAGTTTGAAATGCTACCTTACAGGATATGGCATGTGTTTTGAACCTAAGACCAATATATGTTGCAGGTTTTTTTTCATTGCAGAAACATGGATTTCGAAAGGTAGAAATGGGTGTGTTACCTCACACCAGTATAGAAAATAACTCCCTTACTTTCCTTCCCAGCAACTAACCTTACCCCCTTGCTGTTTCAGAACTCTTAGTTTCTGAAGGAGGAATGCTTTCTTCAGGGAACATAGAAGTGGTGCTGTTGAGTTGGAGGTTATGACTTCCATCTGGTCAGTTTGGGTTCCTTATGATATTTGATAAACAGAGAGGAGAATGATGTGTCAATTGGTATGATTGCACTTCACTGCCAAGGAAAACTATTTTGCTGTCACACAGCGAAGAATAAGGGCAAGTGTATTTGGAACTCCTGTAATTCACTCATGTGCTTCCCTGTACTTTCTTGTCCAATAGTGAAAGTTTAAAGTCCATATTCCTGAAGCAATGATAATCCCTCTTTTGTGTTACTAGTTCCTCAGATGCGGTTCCTCTTCCATGTTTCTAGATTCTGGTAACACCACTTTCTTTCTTTTGCTTCCTTAGTCTTAAGTATTTTGGCTGCTTACTGTAGTGACTAATCTCTGGGGCAAGTTACTTTCTCTTTCTACTCTTCCAGGATTTAGCCATCTGTTATTAATTCCTAGTATTAAATTTGCATCTTTCGATATATCTGACATAATTTCCATTTTCCTGAACTGACCCTGACTAATAACAGTTAAGGGGAAACTACCAAGGAAATCTTTATCCTAGTATCTTTCAATTAAAATTTCAGTGTTTATTTACCTGATGCCATTTCTTAGGATATATCTACAGTCCTATTTTTCTCCCATTTTCCAAGAACAAACATTTAAGCTTGTTAAATTTGAAGTCTCTCGTGTCTGTGAAAGTGTGGCTAAACCAAAATACAATCAACCAACAGATCGCTGAATATTAAGTACAGTTCTACATGATTTGTGGAGAAGCATAGTAAATAAGACACTGTCCCTTCCCTCAAAGAGTCACAATTCATCTCAGAAGATAAGTATAACACACATGGAAAAAAAACATGAAAATTTGAAGAGTTATAGAGGAAATAGGGCAAGAAAATCTGATATAGGCTGGAAAATTTCATACACAGAACTATTATCAGGGTGGGCTTGAATATTGGGCCAAATATTCATGCAAATAAGTAAGAGAAAAAAAAATTTAATTCAAAGAAATAGCCAGAATTGCATTTGAAACAAGGATGTGGGTTGTGAATTTTGGAGAATTAGAGTGGGAAAAAATGTGGAGGAAATCAGATGTCTGATAGGACAATGTAGATTTCATTTATTGACCTTTCTGAATCTATGGAAATTTTATCAGTCAAGATTTAGTTAGGGAACTAAAACCACTGTGGGATAATTAGTATGGGATAAGAAACTTATACTAGGAATTTGATCTTACACAATTACAGAAGAAGATGAGGAAGTAAGATTGGGAAAAGAGAGTTGGAGAATCAAAGAAAAGTTAAAATATGAGGCAATGATGTAGAAAAGTCTGAATTTGCAGGGAAACCTAGGTAGCCAGATACCTCCAGCTTCCACAAAGGATTGTGAAGAATGAGTTGGTAGAGGAGTTTATGGGAGATTATAAATCTGGGGTCATTGGTGCTCAGGAAGACCAGCTTTCTGGAAAAAGGACTGGACCTAGAATAGTGAAGACTGAGGACAAGCTGTATCAGCAGGTCTGTGTTTACCTCTCACCACCTCTAACTACATTGGCCTTCAGAGAAAAATGGTTACTGCTTCACTTCATCTTTGCAAATACTGCATGCATTTTTTTTTTTTTACCCAGCGCTAACTATGCAACAAGCAAATAAGAATATTTAGGGAGATGTAATTGCAGTTTGGCCAAATTGACATTGTCTAAAACCAATAGTCCACCCCTTGTTAACTTGGTAACCATACACATTTAACTACATTTAACTCCCAAATTTAGCCAATAGCAAAATAGCTTCTGTTAAAAGTGGCTCAACTATCCCTAATATAATAAAAGAGACACTAATTTTGTCTCCTAAAAAAAGCAAAAAGAGAGAAATCCAGGGAGAGAAAAAGAAGGCATATGAAGAGTTTAGTATATATTCAAAATACTCATATCAAAGTAAGTAAAAAATTCTCATAACTTTACAGTGCTCATTTATGGTATTTATAAGCTTTTTTCAATATACATTCTATACCCCTTTTGACCTTAGCAAGCACCTAAACTGATTGTGTTAGCTTGCCTGTTGGGGTGACTCAAAATTTCAATCTTGAAGCAGCTATGATATTAGCAGCCGTACCTACACTGTGTTATTGAAGTTTTATATTAACTTTTATCATAGGACATTAGAGTACTCAGAGGTGCCCAAAATGATCTATTGCATTACCGTTGTGCCTTCAACACAATTTCCTATTGATTGTTAGAACCAATCACCACATCCAATATATGATCGATCCCCCTTTTTACCCTTGATTCCCTGGCATGAGGAACCTAGCTGAGGCTAGTTTAAGGGAATGATTGTTATGTCGTCTTGGGGAAGGATATCTCTAAATCAACAGAGCCTTAAGTTCAAGGATGAGAAGAGAAAATTTTACTTATGTATAATTAAGGCCAACAGTGAGAAAAGTTAGTTCCATTTCAACTCTTTGATTCCCAAACCTGTGAATCTTGGGTATAAGGGCAACAACACCATACTTTGGTTACTGACTCAGAGTATATGCTGCATTATGGAGGACATTGCCTCATGTCTGCAGAATATTGTCACCCATTTGGTGATGTAATTAACTCTTTAAATGGCCATTCGAACATTCTTTCAGGCTAGTTGCTTCAGAGCGATGGGAAACATGGCAGGACCTGTAAATTCCATGAGAATAAGCCCTTTTCAAAATACTTAATTTGTTGTAAAATGAGCTCCCTGTTGAGAAATAATGTGTGGAATACCAGATGGTCAATAAGGCATTCTGAAAGCCCACAATGGTGGTTTTGGCAAAAGCATTACAGACAGGGAAGGCAAATCTATATCCAGATTAAGAGTCTATTCCAGTGAGAACAAAGTGCTGACCCTTCTATAATGGATGTTTAGTTTTTAATCACCTTGGTATGGTAAGGCCAGACACAGGTCAAAAGGGAGAGACTGGAAGAATCTGATAGATTTCTTTTTATTCATAGTTTCCTGGGGAGAGCACTGAATGCCATGTTGGGTCACATGGGGAAAACACCAGGGTCAGTTAGGAGGCAAAGAGAAATTTGATTGAGAAGCATATAAAGGGGAGTCAGGAGTATGTTAACAAGGAATTGTTTGGTTATATTTGAAAGTGGTGGCTCCACCAGTTTGTGGTTATTCACTTGTAAGTAAGCTGGGGTAAGAGTTATCTAGGAGTAGGAGATGAATAGTTGGGGCTTGGTCATCTAGGAGCATCAACAGATGTCAAAGCAACAATTTTGTTAAGGGAAAATGTGGTTAATACAGGATATCTCTACCATGTGGAAAATAATGCCATATGAGGACTCAGTTTCAGTCTCTTCTGTTGACCACCTGGTAATGGTTGTAGTCAAGATTGGCCTTAATGAATGGAAGTTCAAGTTGGTGAATCTACGCGTGGCCTCCATCCTTGCCACCATAGGTGCTTGTCGATGAGCCTATTGTGCAAGAACAGGCTGACTGATATCCCAAGAAGAAATTTTGTTTATTTGAGTATTAAGAACCACCTACGCTAAGGTTGCTTTTTGGTATGTATTCACATGGGACATAAATATTATTATATTCTGTGTCCAATCAGAAAAATTTATGCTCATGTCTTTCTTACAAACTTTCTTGCCACCAATAGTCCAATAGTGATCCTTCCAAGTTCCTGAGCACTCAGCCCTTAACCCATAAATCAGTGTAGATCCATACCTCTTGTCATCACTTCTTTCAAACAAAACTACCAGACCCGAATTTCTGATGAATAACTTAGATTTTCTATCATCACCTTCCTTCAAAGTTACCCTTGAGTGGCGCTATAGTGCTGTAGCCTTTCACTTTAAAGTAGTGCCAGCATATCATGCAAAAACATCTGCAAAACAGGTCTGAATTTTTCTTTTGTCATTTTGTCATTTGGTAGTTTGAGGCTTTTATGCGTCCCAGAAAATCATGACCTTAGGGCTAATTCATTCCTATGGGTCCGCACCTCTTGTGGTAGGTACCTTTTGATTAGGTTATCTCATTTAAGGGCCTTTTGATTAGATTACTTTAGTAAGGCATGATGCAGGGTAGGTCTTATTTTTACTGGAAGCTTTTATAAATGGGGTGAATACAGAGAGAGAAAACACCCAGAAACTGAGAAAGCTCTGGAAGCCAGAAGCTGAAATCAATGAAAGACAAAAATGGCGAGAATGCCATGAAGCAGGAAGCTGAAGGCAAGGAAGTCTGGAGGAGGAAGGAGAGCTGCAGCAGACCCCACCATGTGCCTGGCCATGTGAGAGAAGAGTCCAGGATTGCCAGCATTTGGTCTTTGGGGAGAAAGTGTTGCCTGATGAGGCCTTCATTTGGACATTTTTCTCAGCCTCAAAATGGTAAGCTTCTAAATCAATAAATCCCTATTGTAAAAACCAACCCATTTCTGGGATATTACTTTCAGCTTTTAGGAAACTAAAAGAGTCACACACACAAAATCCCCATGAGGTGATAGATATGAATTGAAAGAGAGGAAGCCATGTAGTAGGAATAGCGATCATAGAAATCTGAACTTCTTGATTATGAATTTTTCTTGTGCATTTAGGCCTTGCTTAAGTTCAATTTCATATGTAATACTTATACAGGATGATGGAGTTGATTGCTTAAACAGCTGGTTTTGAGCTAATGCTGAGTAATCATGGGAAATTCAGATTGCACTGTAACTTGGTATCCCATGGCCAAGTATTCAGTTTCTATTAAGTCTCATTAGGAAACCAGAAGCTATTTCTCAAAAAGGAGAATAGGTATTTACAGAGCTTAACTGCTTAAAAATCCTAAAATTGTTTTACTGCAATTCAGTGTGCCAAAGGCTCAACACAGCATTGTTGTCTACCACTGATCTGGGAAGCACGCTTAGAACTGCTGGATCATCTGTGGCATTCAGAGGCATGTAAAGTGCACAAGGTAGCCACATGGAAAGAGTCTCATGAAGAGAGACAGAGAGAGGCCAGACTTGCCTCCATTCCCACCAAAGCACCAAACACATTGTGAAGCTATCTTTGAGGTTCTGTTCTCAGCCACCATCTGACTAGAACCTTGTGAATGATCCCAGCGAACACCATGTAGAGCTGAAGAACTGTTGAGATGAGCCCTGCTTGCATTCCTGACTTGTAAGAGAATGAGGGTTGTTGTTTTAAGCTACTGAGTTTGGGGTTAGTGCAAAAATAAAGACTTTTGGTAAAGTTGTTTTGGCATATTGGTGGGACCCATACCTAACTTTCAAATATTCTCACTGTTGAGAATATGTCAGACTTCTATCAGTCTCTTTTTTACAGTATTTCTTTCAGAATATATTATCCCTCTCTTATCTAGTTTAGAGTAACTTGGGAAGTGGACTTGGCCTAATGGGTAGGGCATCTGTCTACCATAGGGGAGGTCCACGGTTCAAACCTCCTTGACCCATGTGGAGCTGGCCCATGTGCAGTGCTGATGCGCATAAGGAGTGCCGTGCCATGCAGGGGTGTCCCCCATGTAGGGGAGCCCTATGCGCAAGGAATACACCCCGTACAGAGAGCCACCCAGTGTGAAAGAAAGTGCAGCCTGCCCAGGAATGGTGCCGCACACATGGAGAGCTGACACAACAAGATGACGAAACAAAAAAGAGACACAGATTCCAGTGCCGCTGACAATAACAGAAGCGGACAAAGAACACGCAGCAAATGGACACAGAGAACAGACAACTCAGGGTGGGGAAGGGGAGAGATAGAAATAAAATAAATCTTTAAAAAAAGAATAACTTAATAGGATACCAAAATGTAGGTTAGTAGCTAATCACTTTAAAATGAAATTAATTGATAGTAAAAAATTATTATACATTATCTGTTTAAACAAAACATAGTGACATAATGAACTTCAATCCCATTCATGATAATTTCTTAAATACCTAGGGAAAAAAAAATCACTCCAACTCTTCTTAAGACATATTTTCAGCAGAAACTTCAAAGGATCCTCTTTGCTCATCTTTACATAGATATATGCTGTTCTCCATCTAGTCTGGTGTCCTGAGTGCTTACATACGCATTACTTGTTTGTATTAAAGTGGCTACAAGGCATATTGGCTAGGCAGAGCTACACATTCAATACCATTAACTTCATCAAAAATATTATTATGAAAGTATGGCCTGTTCACATGGAATTTAGCTTATATCAAATTCCTTCATGTTCCAGGCTTACAGGCTGCACCTACTTTACCATGCTATATCTGGATGCAGTCTTTATTTATTTAAAATAAGAATGCTGTAGAATGTATCTACTACAAAATTATACATGGTTATGGTAATTAATAAATAAAAATCTAAAAGAGATTTAAATCAAAATTACCAGATTCTGTCCATGGAGAAGTAACTACTGTTAACATTTCTATAAACCTCTTTCCCTACATCTATTTTTGTGCACACAGAACATGCATGTATGCCCACACACATACTCATAAAATTGTACAGGTTATAAGTGCTCCTCTATAAGTACTATCACATGGAAACTCTTTCCTTGTCAATGATTAAAATATACATTATCATTTTAAGTACTAAATAGTATTCTGTTGGTTAGATATACCATGCTGTGTTAATTGATTTCTTAGAGTGATATTTGGTATGTCTTAAAGTTTTTAATAGTATACAGTTTGTTTCAGTGAATAGATTTCATGCTATGACAATTACCACAAATAAGTAATTTATTGTCTTAGTTTTAAAGGCTAGAAGTACAATATTAAGGTCTTTCCATCCCCTTATGCACAACTGAGCAGAGTCTGAGAGACAGATAAAGTAGATACAACCCCAGGTATTGGTTCTTTTGAGGAATAAAGAGACCCACGGATTCTATGGTCATGGAAGATGGGGTTCACTGCTATGGCAGATGGCCCTTCTCTGGAGCTGGTGTTTCTGCGTGATGGAATTGGACTCAGAGGGGATCTCTTTTCACAAGACTTGCATGCTACTTTATTGGAATTGTAGTTGGTGCTGGGGTTTTAGATATATTTAGGGGATTTGAATCTCTGGACTGATAATATGACACCCAGGCCCAGAGCCTCAACAGACTTCAGCTCCTACACTCTGATTTATTGGACTTACCCCACTCAGCTAACATGGAGTTGAAGAAGGTCAACCACCACACCATGGAGCCTAGAGTGTCTGCAACTGAAAGCAAGAGGAGTGCATCCAGTATCCATGTGGAATCTAAGCCCCCACTTGACATAGATGTGCAATGGACACAACCAATCCAATGTCCACACAGAAAATGTGGAATGGGTGTGGGAAGGGTAGCCATGGTGGCTGCTGGGTTTGGGGAATGGGAGGAAGAGATGAGATGTGGAGGCGTTTTCGGGACGAGGAGATGTCCTGGGTGGTGCTTCACGGACAATTACGGGACATTGTAGATCCCCCCAGGGCCCACTGGATGGAACGTGGGAGAGTGTGGGCTATGATGTGGACCATTGACTATGGGGTGCAGTGATGCTCAGAGATGTACTTACCAGGTGCAATGGATGTGTCACGATGATGGGAGAGAGTGTTGCTGTGGGGGAAGCGGGGGGTGGGGGCGGTGGGGTTGAATGGGACCTCATATTTTTTTAATGTAATTTTTAAAAATAAATAAATAATTAAAAAAAAAAAAACAAAAAGGTCTTTCCAGGCCACGCTTTTTCCCAGAGTCTGTAGCATTCTCGTGGTGGCTTGCAAGTAATCCTTGGCTCCTTGGCTTGTGGGTACTTCTCTGCCTCCATCACATGGCAATCTCTCTTCCTTCCCTGGCTTCTCTTAACTGCATGTGTCAGAAATTTCTCTGCTCATAAGGTCTTTAGCCATATTGGAGTAAAGCCCACCCTCGTTTGGTTTGACTTCACTTAACTAAAAACATCTTCAAAGGTCTTATTTACAAGGGTTTCACATCCACCCCTTAACTCACCTTAAGTAAAAGCATAATCAAAAGCACTATTTACAGATGGGTCCACACCCACAGTCCTGGGGGGTCGGGCAGGTAAAGCCTTGAATATGTCTTTTGTGGGGGGACATGATTTAATTTCCAGCAGTAAACATCCATACAAACACACACACCCTTGAATGTGCAGATATATGTGGGCATTTTGTCCAATTATCATCTCAGGATATATTTCAAGAAAAGGTATTGCTGGTTCAGATGGTGATTATATACATTTTAAATATTGATACATATCATCAAATTCCTTACTGAAAGCTTGTGTCAATTTAGTTCCTAGGAAAATTTCTTGACAATGGTATTCATTTTGGTTTAGTACGCTTATTTAAATTAAAAGGCAATTAAAATGAAAGGCTTTTCAAACCATTTCAAAACTGCAACATTTGTTGAGCTTCCTTGTTTGTTTAAACTAAGAATTTCTTTTAAATATGGAAAGAAAAAATCTTTCCTACATGGCTTTGATAGGTGACCATGATGAGTGGATTCAGCATGTTTCTTGCATTTTCTTTAAAAATTTTGCTATTTGGCACTCTATATGGATTAAACAGAACTCTAAAATATAATTTTTAAGTTTCTTTTCTTGGAGAAAGAATCCTTCCCCAATTTTTTTATTGGGGTAGATGGATAGCTGAGGTGTATCCATCTACACCATATCGTTTAAGGGCACTCTTTTCCACAGATGTGTTGGAACTGGATTTCTAAGTAAGCAATAGGTAACTTTTGAGATAAACTTCTATTTTTAGAGATGAAACCTGAAAAAATGCCTAAAACTGTGAAGGTGTCTACTTACCATGAGGGGATATAAGTACACATGGAGAGCAGAAGTATAAGGAGGAGCTACCCTAATGCTGTCAAGAGTGAGTTACAAGGAGGAGGATTAAGGGAAAAAATCACCTTTCAAACTAATGCACAATGTTTACTTAATTAAAGAGTGATTTTACTTGAACTTGTAATGAAGGCAGTGAACATATTTTCTGGGAAAAAGGTAAGGATTGGATGATTTTCAAATTTGTATCCATTCATGATCAGGCTGCTAAAGACATTTGACCAACTGCTGTCATTACAATCTCAATGGGTTTTCTTTTTCCTCTTATGCTTTTGCAGAAGCAAAATAATATTCCCCAAACAATCTGTCACTTAAATAAGAAAATATTTATTGCTTTTAGCTTAAAAGAGTCTTGTTTAAACAGAAATATATTATATCGGCAAAAATGGGTCCCCTCTTGCAGTGGTCTTGGCAGATGGTCAAAGTTCTGTCTCCCCTGGCCTCTTATTGCCTCTGCTCCTTCCCCTGAGAATCCAAATATTTTTTCTCCTTTTTCAAAAGAGAACCCCAAAGCTGATGTTCAGGGGCTGAGCTAACATGTGCCTCTATAATCACTGCCTCAGACAATTCTAATCGTATGTTTAGTTCTGTTTTATATTTTCTGGAAAGCTATGATTCAGAATGGCACACATTTTTAAATACTTAAACTGGAGGATAGAAACTTGAAGAATGCAAGGATGAAGAAGCTGAGAGGAACAGTCTGGAAACGAAGCAACTCTGCCTGGGATTGCATGACTTCTTGCCTCTGCTTCTCTCTGTTCATTTGCTCATTCTGTTTTTCTGGTGCCTTGGCTTCTGCTTTTTTGCTGTCTCAGCTCTTCTTCACCCAGCGTCCTATGTATCGCCAGTTTTGACTCTATGTGACCTTGCAGTTCCAGAGCTTATAACAACAGACTGAGTACAGTTATATCTGCAACTCTACATTCATTTTCTCTAGAGAGGAACCTGATTGGACTGGTTTCCGAAGTAGAAACTTCCTTGTCACTGAAAGTATTCAAGCAGAGGCAGGTTGTCATCCATCAGTGTAGTAGAGAGAGTTCTAGTTTTCTAGTTTGGGCATGGAAGACGAACCAAATGACCCCTAATTCCTTTTACCTCTAGGATTCAAGTAATATATCTTTGCTTAAAACCCTCTCCCTAGAAAATATCTTCCAAAATAAACATCTGCATCATTACTCTTCCTTTAATCTCTGTCAGAAGATTTGCTACTGTCATCCCTGAAAAATGATGTAGAACATTCCGACAATTTCAATTCCTCAAAATGCCAGATGTTATATTATTAATCATATATATACTTATATACATATACATAAATATATATGCATAAGCACATATATTTACAAATGCCAAGCATGAGATAGGTATGCTCTATGGTACTAGACATATTCTCTCAAAGAAAGATTTTTTTAATGTAAAGCATTTTCTTTATAAATTAATAAACCTAAATCTAGTCCACAGATAATAATCTAAGCAGTTTAGCACTCTTTCTTTGTGTGGCTACTATTATAAATTTGAGCTGGGTGCTTAATACATATGAGCAGCATTGCTAGGAAACCATTCCCTTGGTATCCCTGTGTGTCTAACAATACTGTATATTTAAGATAGGATTAACATGAAATATATAAAAAGAATGTAACAAAAGAAAACAAAACCTACAACTACCTTGGTTTTCAATTAACTAATCTTTAAAATGTAGACCAGTATAAAAATTTAAGCAAAAATTAAATGAGACTCCTTAGGTGTGTCAAGATTTTGTACCTTTACCCACAATCAACACAGATTGATTAAACTTGATCTGTTTTGTTTCAGGGACAAGCAATTCAACTATTTTTATCCCTTTCTCTGTCTCTAGAGGTAAGGGGGATGATGTCAGGCAGCATACTGTTTTCCCCGGACCAAAAGCAAACTCCCTTTGCAGTCTCACTTTTTCTCTTTCTAATTCAAAACTCTGGAAACTACCTCCACAAAGCAGTAAAACACCTCTTTAAGAAGCTGTTAGGAATTTCTCTTTTTTCCTTTTTTTTTCCTTTGAGGAATAATTCACAAACAATAAAATGCAGAGACCTTAAAGTTCAGATTGATGTGTTTGGTCAGTCGTATCCTTCTTTGTAACTGCAACCCCAAACAAGATATAGAACCTTTCCCTCACCCCAGAAAGTTTCCTTATGTCTTTTCCAGGCAATACTCTCCTGTTATTCCTCCAAACTAGTCACCTTTTGATTTATGTCACTGTAGTTTAGCTTTGACTCTTTTTGGACTTCATGGAAATTGAATCATTCCATTTCTACTTTTCCATGTTTGGATTCTTTTGCTTAACATGTTTTTGAGACTCATCCATGTTCTTGTGTGTGTCAAAAGAATATTTCCTGTATTTTTCTGGGTAATATTAAATATTATTTAATATACCCCAAATTTTTATCCATAGACATTTGAGACATTTTAGTTATTGGCTATTCTAAATAAGGTAGCTATGGACATTCTTTTACCAGCTTTTGTGAACATTTTATAAAATTTCTTTTGTGCATGAACCTAGAAGTAACATCACTGGGTAATTGGTTAGATGTATATTTAATTTTATAAGAAGCTGTCTATCAGCTGTCCAAACAATCTTACTAATTTTTACTCCTACAGCAATGTAGGAGAATTCTAATTGGATTTTCACCAACTTTTGGCATTGTCAGCATTTGTGATCTTAGATTTTCTAATAGATATGGAATGATATCTAATTAGGATCTAAATTTGCATTTCCCTGATAAATACCATTTGAAATACTTTTTTGCTAATTGGTCATTCATAATCTTCCTTTGTGAAGTGTCTGTTCACTTATTATTGTGTTTCTCTTTTAACTGTTGATTTATAAAAATTCTTTATATATTCTTGATATGAGTTCATTGTCAGGAAAAAAGTGGCTTATTTATTTCCTTAATGCAGTTTTTTAAAAATTATTTATTTATTTATTTTATTCATCCCACCCGCTTGCCATGGTTCCCTTGTCTGTCTGCTCGTTGTTTTGCTCACTGTGTCTGCTAATCTTCTCCAGAAGGCTCAGAGAACTGAAACTGGGAAACCTGGGAAACAAGTGCTTGACAGCCTGAGCCACATCCACTTCCTGTGGACTGCAGCCTCTGCTGCTTGTGGCATCTAGCTTGTTTGGACGACTGTGGGGTCTAGCTTGTTGTGGCATGTTGCAGTTACAGTGTCTGCTCATCTTCTTTAGGAGACACTGGGAACTGAACCCAGGACTTCCCTTGTGGTAGATAGGCACCTAACCTGTTGAGCCATATCTGCTTCCCTTAATAGCGTTTTTTTTTATGGGCAGAAGAGAATATTTTAATTTTGATGAAGTCTAATTTACTAATTCTAAAAATTTTATGATTAGTGCTTTTTGTGACTTGTCTAATAAACCTTTGTTGATCCCAGGGTTGCAAACATCTTTTTCCTATGTTTTTTAAAAAAAGTTTATAGTTCTAACTCAAAAATGTTTTGTAGTTTTCACTGTAACAGTCTTATACATAGTCTGCTAGATTTATTTCTAATACATGATATTATATATGCTCTTTTTAATACTTAAAAAAAATTTATTTCCCAATTGTTCATTGTAAATAGAATTTCACTTATTATGTTACTTTACTTGTTTACTATTTTTGCTGTGAAAAATTATTACCGACTTGGTGAGTTACAACAGCAAAAATTTATCCTCTAACAGTTTTGGAGGTTAGAAGTTCTAAAATGGATTGGGAGGGTTGTGTTCCTTCCGAAAACTGTAGGGGAAAATCTGTTGCCTTCCCTTTTCTAGCTTCTAGAGCAGTGGTTCTTAACCAGGGGTCTGTGAGCTTGAACTGAAATATTAAAAAAAAAAAAACACTATTTTTGTGGGGATGTGTTGGTACTGGTGTGGTATATTTATTAAATAATACACAGTATAGTGTGGACTTAGTAAGGGGTCTTTGATTTTCACCTGACTGGCAAAGTGGTCCTTGGAACAAAAGCGGCTAAGAACCCCTGTTCTAAAGGGTGCCTCTATACTTTGGGCTGCATTTCTTGAAAGTTCCGTCCTCCATTTTTAAAGGGAAATGCCTATAACATTCCCATCTTTCTCCCCCCCCCCCATTTCCTTTATCACTTTACCTTTGATCTTATTTGACCCTCTTGCCTCTTTCTTATAAGGTCCCTTGTTATTACATTGAGGTTACCAGATAATCCAAGATAATCACTCCATCTCCATACCCTTAACTAAATCATATCTGTGAAGTCCCTTTTGCCATGTAAAGTTCTGGGGATTAAGATATGGACATCTTTGGGGATGCATTATTCTATTTACTATATTCACTTAGTTCTAGAAGTTTTTATTTTGATATTCATATAGCCATACAAGCTTTCTTATGCTTATTGTTTGCTTATGATTATCTTTCTCCATCTCTTTCATTTTCAACTTGTTTTTGTCCTTATATTTAAAATGTGTCTCTTTTGAATAGCATAAAATGGGTTTTGCATTTTTATTCATTCTTACTGTTTCCACCATTTAATTGCTGTGTCCATTTCATTTATATTTATTGTAATGATCTACGTAGGAAGATTTAAGTCAACACTATAAAATTTTGTTTTCTATTACTCCTATCTGTTATTTATTCCTCTGTTCAGTTTTTGCCTTGGTTTTAGTATAGCACATATGTTTAGTATTCCATTTTTCTCCTATATTGATTTTTGCCATACCTATCTGTGTTTTTAGTGATTTTTCTCTAGAGATTTTAATATATACTTTAAATTATCACAGAGTATCTTCAAATAATATTTTATTATTTCACAAATAAGGTAAGAACTTTATATCCATATACTTTCCTTTATGCCTCACCTATCCTTTATTTTCTTTTATGATGGGAATTTTATTTATGACCAAGAAATGTCCAAATCAAGGCACCATCAGAGATACTTTCTCACCAAAGTAAGCTACTGATTATTCTGGTGTCCCTCTCTGTGGCTAAGATGGTGGCCGACCTATGTTGTGGTCCCTGCCTTCCCCTCCAAAATCTATTGGTCTCCGGGAGCTAGCTGTGGGCAACCAGGCATAGGGCTTGTCTCTTTTCAGCTCTTCTCTCTCAGCCTTGAGTGCTCTGCCTTCTTCCTCAGTTCAGCTGTTGGTTTATCAGAGATATGGCCCATCTCTTCAGCCTTGAGCTCCATGGGCCCAGCCTCTTGGGGCCTTTGTGCTTTAGCTTTGGCTTCTAGAGATCCTTGTGTCCTCTCTCACATAGCAGGATAAAAAAAGGCAGCTTCCATTCCCCATGTGTCTCTTTCTGTGTTTCCATTTATATAAAGCTCCAGTAATAGGACAGAGACCCTATCTGAGTTATTCTTCACTGACGTAGCTCAATCAAAAGGGTCCCACTCTCACAGGAATGGATTAGTTCAAAAACATATTTTTTTTTTCTTTTGGAATTCATGAAATACCTTCAAACATCACATTCAGGGATCAATTTCCTTCAGCCTGAAGAACTTCCTTCAGCATCATTCTAGAACAGTTCTGTGAGAGATTATTTCAGTTTCTTTCTAAATGTTTAAAAATGTCATTATTTGTCATTAACTTTCAAAATTGATGGATTTTAAGATGATTTTTCCCCTTTCTTTCTGCCCATTAATATGTTGCTCAAATTTCTTCTTGCCTTGATGGTTTTTGATGATATCAACCATCAATCTTCTTGTTTCTTAGTATATAATGTGTTTCTTCTTCTTTGGTTTATTTATTTATTTTCCCTTTTTCTTTGGTTTTCAGAATTTTAACTATATAGTGCTTATGTGTGTGTTTTTTAAAATTTATCCTACTTATTCACTTTGCTTTTTGGATCCCCATTTTTATATCTTTAATCAATTTTTGAAAACTCTATTTTTTCTTTCTCAGACAAATATTTCTTCTATTCTGGTTTCTTTTCCTGTTAGGGCATTTAATATTTTTAACATTGTTGCAAAGATTTTCTACTTGCAATTCTGTGTTTTTGTGTGTGTGTGTCTATGATTTTTGTTTCTTTGTTTTTCCTTTGTATTCAAATTTGGGTAATTTCTACTGACTTGTACTCAAGTTCGTTATTTCCACTGCTGTTTCTAGTTTTAAGCATACTGAATATATTGCTCATTTATGATAAGGTCCTTTATATTTTCATTTTGTTCTTTTTTACTGTTTCCTTCTCATCCATGTCCCCCCATCTGTTTATGCTTGTTACCCATCCTTTCCCCAAGTTCCTTCAACATATCTAAAGAAAATAATATAGTTATCCTAAAGTCTCTGTCTTATAATTCCAACATCTGTGACATTTCCAGGTCCTTTTCTATTACTTTTGTTCTCTCTTGACTGTGGATGACTTTTTCTTGCTTCTTTGCAAGAAATCGCACGTGTGCTGCACTTTGTGTATCAAAGAATACTAGACACTAAAGTAAATAATAGCTATTCCCTCAGAAAAGGGCATGCCCCCTTGTGTCAGGCTGCTGGTGCGAATGGCAGTGTCAATCTAATCAGGTAATTGAGCTGGCTTTGGGCTTTGTTGAAGCTATATCTAGACTCAAATGACTACTAGCTTCAAATATTTTGAGGGACTTTGAATACTTCTTTACGTTTTATGTCTTCTTGCTAACGTTCCCAACTGTGGTGATTAATCTTTCTCTCCTTTTTAGTCCCACCTGCTGGTTATGTAAGTCATGAAAGTTCTCTTTCACTCCAACTCCATTTTTGCTTTCTGTATCTCAGGAGTATTTTCTTCCCGGTTTCCTTCTACTGTCCTTTGAAAGACCTCTTCACTGCACTGGGTAAAGTTTGCTCAGGGTATCTTGGAGGGATTTTTTTCTATTCTCCTCTCCTTTCTTGGGTCTCTTGCAGCCACTGACTTTACTAAATGAAGGAACTGTGTGACATAGAGGGATTTCCTTCAGCTCTCCAGTGCAATATTTAGAGGCTGCTGTCTTATATTAAGGGAAGGCCCAACAAACCTCAGTGGGGAATCTCTCTCAGAATTTTTCCCATGCCCCAGTCTTTGGCATATTATGTCTATATGCTTCATGAAGGGCCATAGAAAAGGGTTGACAAGTATATGGAGACTCACCATATGGATTCTAGTGATTCTAATCCATCATGCCAGCCCACATGTAGCCATTACAGGTTTGTTGAAAGTTTAACTGATTTATTCTTTTCTGTTCCTCTGTTGCTCCAACAATGCTAAGAGCAGCTCTAGCTCTCTTCCAGAAAATTCACTTCTAGAATTTGTTTTATTTTTGTTTCTTGGCTCTTTGGTTTAATATCCATGATTTTGTGGTTAAACTGGCTCATTGTTAGGGTGTGCAAAATTGAATAATTCTTAGCTGTTTTTTTAAAAAGAATATTTAATTTATCCATTTATTTATTTATTTTGAGAAGTTGTAGATTTATAGAATAGTCATGTATAAAATGCAGGATTCCCATATGCTACTATATTATTAACATTTTTTTCTTTTTTATTTCTAGGAATGTATATATGCCCTAAAATTCCCCCTTTTAGCCACATTCACAAATATAATTCTGTGCTGTTAATTATACACACAAGGTTGTCCTCCTATCACCAACATCTATTAACATGACTTTTTACATCTTAATTAAAATTGGAAGTCTTCTCTTCCTCTCTTTTAAATGTAATTTAAACAATGGACTAGTTATTTGAGACCACAAGGGACCATGATATTTACAGTATAATTTTATATCTTCTTTTTGTCCTCTGGCTTTAGCTATTAAGAAAGATTTAAAGCTAAATGTGCATCTATTTAGATGACTGGATACCACTGCAATTTGAATATATCTAGAGGTGAATGTTCAGCATATAAAACTGTGTTGGTAGCCCAAACCAATATTTCTCAAAAATAACAAATACACCTAATGAGCAAAGAACTATTTCTAGGAAAATAAAATAAGCGGTAAGCATGAAGTTCTTGTCCCCAGTGATTCTTGTACATTGTCAGATGTTGTCACCTGTGCTATAACCAAAACATAAGAAACAAGAATAACAGCAACTGCTTTCCTCTGAGTGTTGCTAGCAAAGCAAGATGTCATGGCAACTTAGGAATGGCCCTCTCAGTGGAACGTCTTCTCTTTATGTGAAATAAAAAAAATAGAGAACATAGGTTGAAGGTGTATGCATGAAAATATAGTAGTAACAGCAACACCTGAAATGTATGGTTTTTAATATAAACAAAAGAGAAAAACAAGCATTGATGTTGCAGTTTGGAAAGTTAGAGAAATAGAGAGAAGGGTTAGGTCACAAGCAAGTGGTGTGCAGGCATGCAGGAATCAAAAACAGGGTGTTTATCAGGCTAAACAGGAGGCTGAAGTTTTGCACATGCTAAACAGCGTGGGGAGCTTGGGCAATTTCCGAGAGGCTTAGTTTCAGGGAAATTGGTGATGGTCTACTACTGAAGATAAGGTGCTAAAATTTCTAGTAGCAAATGATTTAAACTAGGGAATGGAAGCGTTGTAGGGACCCCATAGTAACCAGGGATGCTCTAAGTTGGAGAATATTGTAGAATCAAATGAGATGCTTGCAGACCTTTAACTATAACAGTGCTAGCAAGGCCTCAATAATACTTAACACATAAAACAAATTATAACAATATCCTTAAGATTACCACACAAGTAATAGTGCTATATAAAAACTCATAAAAAGGAAATGTATGGCTACAATAACTGTATTAAAACAACTACAGTTTTCCCTTAAATAACCATACAATCCATGCTTGGAGGATATTATGCTATTTAGTGGTTAAGCTCAGAAGCAGCTGCTTTGAGACTGGATAAAAAAACAAAAGGCTTTTATTTTCCTTTACTGGAAAACTCAATTGGGGAGGGACAGTAGTAGAGGGAGAGGCAGAATGGAGGCAGGGACTTCTCTCAATGATTATTTACCAAAGATATGAAAGCAGCAATTCCTCTGATAAAACTATTAAAAACAAAAAAGCTCCAAATCAAACAAACAAATCAGTAAAGCCATTGAAATGTATCAGCAGAAAGACTATTTTCTTTTTAAGGAACTATGTATCAGGATTGCATAATTAAGAAGGACAACAAATCTGTATCACTTACTGAGTATTTAATCTCATATCTTTCTTTCTCTGTCCTTTCCTGAATTACTATTGGTGTAGAAGATTTGAAATCTAAGACAAAGATATTTCTGTGCTTCAGGCAGAGAAAGTAAGCAAAAATAAATACACATGGTAGTGATTTGCAAGCACAGTTCAAAGATATTGCATAGTAATTGTATTAATTTCCATTTCTAGAGGATGTTGGGATTTTTAAGAGAAACCATTAATAATTACCCTCTTCCTTAATTAAGTTTGGGACCATTTGATAGATAAATGCAAGAATCAGTGAGATGGAAGGCAAATTAACAGTGAGATGGAAAGTAAATTAACAGTTTTTTTGTTTTGTTTTGTTTTTTAATGGCTAAAAGCCAAACTGAAGTCATGAAATACATGTGTGTGTGGCCATAAAAGGTTTGTTAAATAATTTACCTTCAAATTAGACAACTTACCTCCCAGTTATTAGTTTGGCTGGACAGCTGCAGGGCTCTGTCCACTGGGACCTTTCCTATAAGCTTACATGTGGAGTAGCAGACACTGTGTGCATCCTGTAAGTGGCTGTTTTCAAGAGAGGGACAACAAGGGACTGAGCAGAGGTCATTTCTTCCTCTCAAACACACAAATCAGGTAAGTCACTCCTTCTCCTGAGTGTGGATAAGAGGGGGAGGAGAGGAAACCAAGAATGTTATTCTAGCAGAAGTTCCTTCTCCAGGAAATATGAAGCCAGGAAATGTAGGTTCCCATGAACATAAGGCATTTAATACTCAGAACAACCCTATGAGCTGACAAAGTGTACTTTAAGTTATATACTAAGAAACTGAGGCTCAGAGATTCAAAATTATTTGCTTAGATTAAAAGAGCTAGTAAGATAAAGAACTTAGACTTGGACTCAAGTATTCTCACTCTATACTTCTGAAAAACTCTAATATTCAGCTTGTCTTCAGAGAGACTAGTATGTCCTCATGATCCTAACTTTAGTTTCCAAAATATTATTAACTCTCAATTTTAAAAGAACCACTTCACTTCAACTTTCAGAATACTTCTTTTGTTTTTATTGCTGGTTTTTAATTGACTTCCCTATACCAAATTGAGATATAACATGAAAAGTCACAGATCAGGGAAAATTTCCCTTTTATTATTTGAGGTCAATTAACAAAAGTTTCTTGCCCATTTATAAATTGTTTTGATTACTTCATCTAGCTAGGTCATGATATAATGGACTAGAAAACATATCTCTGCTGGTGCCATTGGTTTTTGTGTTTTTTATTTATTTATATTTATTTATATTTTATATTATTTTTTTGCATGATTCTTAGATCAGCTGCACTTTCACAAAAAGCACTGAACACCAAAGACCTCTCCATGCAGGGGGCTTGGGCCTCTATAAAATTAATGGTGTGGGCTACAGAGCATACACATACTAAGAACAACCTCTCACAAGATGAGAGCACAAGAGTGTGGACCAGTCTAGTTCACTCTTCTATCCAACTTCACCAATGAAGTGAAGGAGACGTGAGAGGCCAGGAATTTTACAGTGAGTTCCTCAACAAGAAAGGAAATCACCAGGTACTCTTAACAAAGCATAGGTCTAACCGCACAGTGCCCCACACAAAATAAAGTGCTGTTGGCTCACTCACAACTTAAATTTGAATTCACTGTCTTCTGCAATTCAAATGTCTGCCCATCTAATTTTCCAGGATTAAATTCCAAGTATCCACTTCTAAACCTAACATTGTGGCCTTCATTATTAATTGAACATTCCCTGGGCTTTCTCACATTTGTGACAGTGCTTTCATTAACAAATATTTATTGTGTACCTACCACATGCCTGGCACTACTTCAAGCAGTTGGGATACACTGTGAACAACACATATAAAAATTCTTGTCATGGTGGTCTTTATATTCTAGTGGGAGTAGGCAGATAATAAACAATATATATTGGAAAAAGTAAACTTAGTATTTTAGAAAGTGATATGTACCATAAAAATAAGCAAAACCAGAAGTACAAGGGGCATTTGAGAGATGAGAAGAAATTTTTAAAAGGATGGTCAAGGTAAAGGTTCATTGAAAAATTGACATTGATTTAGTTTCCTAGGACTGCTGTAACAAATTACAGCAAACTAGATGGCTCACAACAGAAATTTATTCTTTCATAATTCCAGAGGCCAGAATTCTAAAATCAAGGATAGCACTCTCTGCAAAGACTGAGCCTCCTTCCTTGCCTCTTCCAGCTTCTGGTGACTTCAAGTTTGTAGCTGCGTAACTCCAATTTCTGCCTTCATTTTTGCATGGCAGAAATTCATTTCACATGGCTTTCTTCTCTGTTTCTAGCCTCTGCGTGTGTCTTATAAGGCCACTTGTCATTGGACTTAAGGTCCACCCAGGATAATATTATCTCAAGACTCTTAACTAAATTAGTCTGCAAAGACCCTTTTTCCAAATGGAGGTTACATTTACAGGTTTACAATGTGGGCATATCTTTTTGAGGCCCACCATTCAACCCAATATGACACGTGAGCAAAGACTAAGAGCAGATGTGAGAGTTAGCCATGTGGTTATCTGGAAGAAAAATGATCCAGGAAGAGGAACTGGCCAAAGTAAAGCCTTTAAGATGAGAGTATGCCTGGCTTGACCATGGAGCAGCAGGCAGGCCAGTGTGGCTGGAGCACAGTAATGGCCAGCCAAGGAGACTGAGAAGAGCCGATCAGTTTGACAGAAGAAAACAAACAATACAATGTCTAGAAGTCAAGGAATTAAAAATATGGAGCAGAGAGAATATTTAACTGTGTCTAATGATACTGAAAGGTCAAGTGAAATGAAGTCTAATCAACTTGAAGGTCAGAGGTAACCTTAATAAAATCACTTTGGTGGAGGGTCAAGAAGCCCAATTAGAGGGAATTCACACCACACCAATCTACAAGACAAAACTCAGCGACACATAGATGAAAACTTCCTTGATCTTTCTACTTTCATACTTGTGAATTTAAATATTTTAGCACTTATCTTTCACCTTTAATTGGGGTTATTTGTGAGCTTATTTTACTTCCCTTTTCAGATTATAAACTTATTATAGATAGAGCTCATGTTAGATTTATCTTTGTGCCCCCATAAGGTTTAATGTAGTGCCAAGTACATAATAAGTGTTGGAAAATCATTCATTGAGTAAATGAATGAATGCTAATTATGGTCATATTACCAGAATTTCTACCCAAAGAAGAGTTCTGTCTAACCATTGTCAAACCAAAGCAAAGTATTTCTCACATTCTAGTTTTCTTACTTTGGAACTTTGTTGAGAACTCTGCTGCAACATTGTATTCAGTGCAAATTTTTAAGAAAAGGTATTTGGACATATAAGAAAAAACAGGTGAGAAAAGCTTTTTCGGTTTCATTCTACTTCTCAGGTTTTGCTCTTCTGAAATAGCACAAAGCACTTTCTTACCGTTTTTAGTTCCAAAGAAAGATGATGGCAACTTGCCTAGTTTATAATGTTGCTCCTAAAGTAAAAAATTACAAAATTTTAACTTGTTATATCTTAAATAGAACAATCAAGAACAATTTGTAGTAAAATTACTTATGACTTGAATCTAAGACAATGTAATCCCCGTCTGCTTAGCCAGGATAGGCAAAACTCTTGCTAGCAGATTCAAGGATAGTAATGCCTCTGATAACCCCCTGTATTAGTCAGCCAAAGGGGTGCTGATGCAAAGTACCAGAAATCTGTTGGCTTTTATAAAGGATATTTTTTGGGAGGGTGTAAAAACTTACAACTGCAAGGCTCTAAAGAGTCCAACTCAAGATTGCTTTCTCACCAAAGTCAGTTGCCACGTGTTGAAGCAAGATGGTCACTTGCTGATCTCAGCGAGGGCTCAGCCTTCCCCTCTGGGCTGTAGGCTGGCATAGGGCTTGCCTCTCAGGGCTTCCTCTCTTTTCTAGCATAGGGCTTGTTTCTTTTTGAGCTTTCTAATATCAGTCTCAGTTGTTCTGGTCTCTTCCTAAGGTCACCTGCAAATGATCAGACAAATGTCTCATTACACCCCAGGACCCCAAGATCAATAATGACAGAGCTCTCTCTTTTTCAGCATGTCATCTTGAGTGTTCATTTATATTGGTCCACTGAAGTCATGGGGACTCAACTTGAGTCTTGCCTTAGTGATGTGGCCAAATTAAAACTCAAATCCTAACAGGTTATTTAATGAAGGGCCCCTCAACTAAATCCAGTATAATCAAAGGGTATCACATACAGAAGAACAGATTAGTTTACAAACATAATATTTATCTTTCTGGGATTCACAAAAATAATCTCAAACTGTCACACACCCAAAGAGAGGGAGCTGGCATTGTTCTTGTGATGCTTGACTGTTAACTCATAAAATATAAATCATCTTTGCCTTTTCTCCTCACTCTTTTACAATAAAATAACTAAGTACTGTTTACAATACGTGCAAATTTTCTAGTCTGTCAGAATGACTTAACAACACTTCTGGGGATAGGTTTCCTTTATCCCTGTGCCTGTGTTTGCCCTATACCTCACAGCCCAACTTTAGAGATAATACAGATGGGTTGACATGTACATTCTTCTTCTGAGTTGATTTTAACTGGTAGATTTGTCCTGATAAATTGTGTTTGTTGAATAAGCATTCTTTTTAGTCAAATTTGTATTTGTGTATTTGTGTTTGTATTTGTAT
Organism: Dasypus novemcinctus; assembly: GCF_030445035.2. Classification (NCBI taxonomy): domain Eukaryota; kingdom Metazoa; phylum Chordata; class Mammalia; order Cingulata; family Dasypodidae; genus Dasypus; species Dasypus novemcinctus. Next base: position 45,251,602 of record NC_080681.1, on the reverse strand, counting down.
ATTGGGCTGTCAGCTTGGCATCACGACTCCCCATGTCTGGGATCTCCTCTGCCTTTCAGCATAAAAGCAGAACCTACACTTCCAGAATAGACTGGAGGTAAACTTTGAGAAGGCAGCAGAGAGGAAGAGAGACCATTATTCTTAGAAGACTGTATCCGTCAGACATAGTGGCTTCCCAGTCTATTCCAGGACCTCACTCTCCATGGTCCTAGCGGCTATATGTGGTAACTCCTCAGACTCCTAACAAGGTCCCACTTGTTCCCCAGACTATTGCAGTTCCTGAGCTCTGACATTTCCGCCAGCTCCCAAGCTCAGGAGGAAGCCCTGAGTGAAGGTCTCACCTCTCCTCCAGGTGCAGCCTCAGAACTTCAGGCCTCCAGGGCGCTTGCTATAATGGTACTCCCATTTTCTCTATCAACCCCCTTTATCTTCATAATACCATAATGTCTCTGATTTCCTGCCCAAATTCAAACTGACACACTCATTACAAAAACATTTTCTTAGGATCTATTAGATACTATATGCTGGGTTAGGCTGTGAGGCTGCAGCACTAAAGACAGGCTCCTGTCCTTCAAAAGCTGAAAATTTAGTGAGAAGAATGAAAATGAGCACAAGATGCCAAGAGAGCATGGACAAAGTTTACCTAAGCCAGGACTGGACAGGTCAGGAAAAGACCTTTAGAAAGAGGGACCCTCTAAGCTGAACCCAATTAGGTTCCCTTACTATCCATTATTCCCAGAGTGGACACCTGTCTAAATTTTTCTCTAAATTTCTAGAATTAAAATATTCTGAGTTACATGACAAGTATAAATGTGTTTGCCAATAACAGCAGTTTCCTTAAACTCATTCTGACCACAGAAATACCTGAGCATTTAACTTTTGTCTTCGCATGCACAGAGTTTTGGAGAATCCCTACACAAAATACCTAGTATTTGTCTTTGTCTTATTTAAAACAATTTGATTTCCATTTAAGGAATCCCTGAACAGGGCTGCTTCCACATTCACTCAGTGACTTAGAGCTCCTGCCCAGGACTGTATTATCAGCATAAAGATGAGCACTACACTTAGAACACTGCCTTGTCAGCTCATTTATAAGGAACATAAATAACAATGGTCCAAGGATTGATCCCTGAGGAACCCCCATAATGACATCCATTAAATCTGACATGACACTGTTTAATAACACAAGTGGTGTGTGCCCTCTTAAGCAGCTAGCACACCAATTAATTAAGGATGATGCCATACCTAGTCCATTCCATTTATCCAGCAAAGAAGTATGTGCGACCAATTAGGAAATAAAATGATGTTTGAAGCAATACTACATTATTTATCTAAGATAAGATCTCTTGACTTGAGCTGTAACACCAAGATGACTATGTGCACACACCCTCTCCTTCAGTGAGCTGCAAGATGTTGACATTCTATTTTACCATGGAAAGAGAGGCATGATTTTAACTTGGAAATGACACCTAGACATGGCATCCAGGATCTTCTCAGTGAAGGAATACTTAAAAATAATTGCATTAGATTAAGTTCACAGTAATAATCGTGCATGCTCACTTAAATAGTTAATAGGACAATCTGGCCCATTGGTACTTCACAGGAAGTCATTGCCACATCTTTATGCCATTGAATGAAATCTAAAATGCTGTCCAAGGCCAGCTTTCCTTGCCAATTTATTTTTGGTTCAGGAACTGTAAATAATTGCTGGTAAAAACAAATTCAGGGAAGAAATAATAGAAATAGCATTGGCAGACTATACTAGTGGGGGAAAGGAGAAGGAAAAAGAAAATAACTTATATTTAGAAATAAGGAGATAGATAATGAAAATAAAGACCTTATCTTAGAAGCTGTGGGAAAGGAAGGGAGGAAGGGAGGAACATGCTTTGCCATCTCTGGCAGCCTGAGATAATGACGATGATGATAATGCTATATGATTGTACTTAATGATGTTGAATCAATTTATGATGATGAGGAGGAGGAGTTTTAACTTTTGAACCATTTAATGTTCCTTTATTAGGAGGACGATAGAGAGAAAGGAAGAGGAAAGGGATGGGAAAAGAGAACAAAAGGAAAGTAAAGAAAGAAAGCCAAGTAAAGAGGAAAGGAGAAATGAATTCACAGTATTTTCTTAACAATGCTAGTTATTTCAGTGTATTTATCATCATATTAGTAAAGCCATCTTATTTGTTTTTTTTTTCCTAGTAATAATGAAATTTCATTGCACTGATTAGGAAGAAAATAGAGTAAAGAAATAAATAATGTGTCCGTCCCCGCCCCCCTGCCCCCGGTTTTTCCTTAGGTAAGTGGTTAGAAACAGTCAGACTAGAGAACAAAAAGGCTCTGGGAGAAATATGGTCAAAATGTTCTCCCTCTTGCAGAAGAGGCCAACCAAATAAATGACTCTTTGCCCCATGGGTCAATTCAAGCCTGGCCAGAGTAAATCCCTTTTCTAATATCAGAAACTCGCCTAGCCTTAGACACAGCTGCAGCAACCTCTTTAGTGGAGGAGGAGGCTCTTTTGAGTGCTTGACATTTGGAAGCTGCCGATTTCCTCAAAAACTTCAGCCTTTACAAACAGAAAAGTCATAAGTTTTCTATAATTACTATCTGGGACAAGTATGAATTGGCTATAGATTGCAGAATATCATGTGCTGGATTTGGTTCATATTATAGGGATTTTAAAAATAATGACACGTGTGATAACACTCTTCATGTTAAGATTTCAAAAGATTTTAAAAGCTTAATTGTATAATTAGGGACCTCACCCACAATTAAGAATGCACCCAATTGCCAAATTGCATTAAGGAACTAAGGATGACTAGCTTAATGTAGCATAAAGGGAAACTAAGGTGCCTGGAGATTTTGAGACTGATATGAGATGTTTTAGCGTACTGCTCAGAAATTAAGACTCCTGCTGACTGCCTGATAAATTTGAACCTCTAGAAAACCTAAATGTCCTTGAAAGAGTTGCATATTTTAGATCAGTACTACTCAAAGTGAGGTCCCTAGCCCATTGTGTGTGCACTACCTGGGAACTTGTTAGATCTGCCAAATCTCAGGTCCCACCCTAGGCCTACTGAATTAGAATCTCTGGGAATGGAGCTCAGGACTCTGTGTTTTAACAAGCCCACCCTTCAGGTGCTTTTATGTTCACTAAATTTAAAGGGACTCTTGAGCTATTTTAACATACTATTTACTTCTATTTCTTAATACATTTTCACTTGTGTTGATTGCAAGATTTAATAATGTTCTTCAATCACTCACAGTTGAGATTTCATTAGCGTACTAATGATCTGTTAGTATTTGGGAATTTCATAGAAACATCTTCAATATAGTCCCAGTCTTCATGGAATCTAATTGTTTCTGATAGGTTCTTTAGATTTCTTTCTTTATTCATCTCCCTTTCCTAGCCTCACCCTTCCCTTAAATTTATTAGTGGTACTACAAGCTTTTCTTTCTTCAAGGCGAGTTCATTTTTGGCTTTTTTTTTTTTTTTTTTTTTGCAAATTGGAGATTCCTAATGACAAGTCTCCATATTTTTAACCACTTTACTTTGCTACTACCTCATCCTTAATTGTCAGTCCACTATTCTTTCTTTGAGTTGGAAAATAGGATGAGACTATCCCAATGATAACTTCTTTTTCTTTTCAGCCTATTCAATCACAATGCTCACCTACAGCCATCGAGCTTCCACGTCATCTCTGTCCTCACCAGCAGAGAAGGGCAAATAATCTGCCATCTTGTCACTTCTCTAACATTAGATCTACCTCTCTTACAAAACCTCAGTATCATTCCCTTCTATTGCCTTTACCATATCTAATATGCTAGTGTCTATTTTTCTACCTTTCTATCCACTAGCATTACCAGACCCATATGATGCCCTCTGTGGCAGGCAGGAGAAATTAAAGGTGCACACCAATATATTGGTGGTGGGTTGGTGTGGGAGGCCTGTGACCTTTTTTGCCATTATCAGGGTCTCCATTCATCAGTAAGTTCCCCTTTAGAGATTTTCTTTAGTGGGTTTTCAAAGGAGTTACTCAGTAGACTGAAATCGTCCCTGCTCGATAGAGATTGATTGTGAACTCTGATTCTCAGAGGCTAATACAGGAGAGAAACCCCCGCTGGGAAAACGATGTCCTGCTGGAGGAAGGCCTGTTGGCTGCTATGATATCTGATGGTTTTTCTTTCACTTTTTGATTTCACAGAGGCAAATACCTAGACTTGTAAGGCTGCTTTTAAGTTTCTCTGTCCATAGGACCTTTATCAGTTGTTTCACCTTTGCCAGTTTTACATGTATCAGAGTTAACATTTCTCTCTCTTATTTCCCATTAGTACTAGTATTTCTCTTCTATTTTTCCTTTAATCCTTCTACCTATAACAAGGAAGTTTTCAAATGGCAGATATTCACATCTCTTTCTCTCTTTAAGGAAATTCAATCTAGGGGAACATCCAATGTTTTGCTGAGCAGAAGGGTTAAAATTCATGTGGGATAAGTGAAGAGAAGGCTAAATTGCTAGACAGCAGAAATAAAGGGGGAGACAGAATTCTGGAGGGAGTTCAAGTTTAGAAGGAGAACAGTGGAAGTGAAGTGACCCAAGAGTGGGGAAGATGATGATGAGAAAGCAGGGAAGAGAGAAAAGATATTTGGGTAGCAAACAAAGGAAGCCAAACATTGGGGAAAATGAGAATTGGTTTAAGGAGATATTTAGGAAGTCATTTAATTTAATATAAACTATATATCTTTTACTCCATTCTTCTTAAAAAAAAAAGAAAAAGTTAAGCTGCTCTTTAATGGTTTGGAGTCAGGAGGTAAGTACATTTTTTGAAGTGGCTATTGAGACTTTCCTCAGTTATATCTGGGTTTAAAATTCTCCCTTTCATGGGAAAAAAAATATGTGATTTAAAGTAAGAAAAGCACAGCCATGCAAGTTGAGTGAGATATAAAAGATTGATTTTTTTACATTATATACGTTATAGTGAATTCTTTCTTGTTTTACCTTCCTGAAGTCTCTCACAGGAAATACTTTGTTCCTGGGACATGCATGAGTTTTAGATTGAGAAATCTGTTGCAAAAAAAGGAAAAAAAAAATCTAACATTGCCAGCAATACCTACATAAGCCAAGTAATTGCAAGCTTCATGACTCTTGGGCAATATAATATCCTTGATTCCTACATGAATGTTGGGACATTAGAGTTGTGTAACATTCATCTCAAAGAAGTCAATATGCAAGTGGGTAGCCTATGAATATCTGTTAATGTTGATAAGGAATTGTAATTTTAAAATTCATGTGACAATTGGCATACGTGGAGAAATGCTGCTGAAATAATTTCAGTAGTGCAGTGAATACATTGAATTCTGGAAATAGGGTGGAAAGAAGAACATTTGGCTTTAATTTAATTTTTTTAGGTTCACTGTTTTGTACATAGTAGCCAATATGCAAAAAGAGCCACAGTTTTGGTAAAATAGTTTATTTAAAATACCTAAGCTATAAATACTAAATTTTAAATTAACATTTAGTCTTAAACTGGAGTTCCTAGTCTAGCAATGAGGTTGAAGTATGAAATCCAACAATTCTTTGATCACTGTGAGGCAAAATATTTCTACATTATATTTGATAATTTAAATTGTAAACTGACAGTTATATTAAAACCAAGTGGTTTAAAATAAGTCTGGATTTGTTCCTGATATTTTGATACTTGCCTTGATAGTACTTCCAACTCTTCAGTTATTTCTCCTTAATTATATGTTTATTAAAATGAATAATTTTCTTTCATTTGAAAGAAATTTCAAAAGTAGCTCCCTATGATACTTCCATTTTAACCTCTTATATTTTCTTCCAGCATTTGGAGCCAGCTTCACATTGGTAGCAGCCAACAGCATCATACACTGCCATATTTGTTTCATTACCCATCACTAAATGATGATTTAACAGGTTGGGTTTAAGACTCCCAGTCATCCAGATCAAAAGGGAAACAATTACATCATATGGACTGCTTAAATAGATGATAATTATTTTTGCTAAACACTGGAGAAAGGAGGATTTTAATTTTCCAGGTCTAAAAGTTGCCTGCATTTTGGCTCTGCCTCTCCAGCTCACTAAATAACCTTGTCAAAGTCATTTAACCTCTTAGTGCTTGTTTTCTCATCTGTAAAATGAGGATAATTATCCTTACCTATCTCATAGGGATGGTGTTCAGATTAACTAATTAATGATTAGAAAATGCTACAAAAATGCTCAGTATTATTAAGGAAAACCTAAGTATTTTCAGTGCCTTTGGGTAAAAGTGCTACTTAGCAGAAATGACTCCCAACAAGTGTTTGATAGCCTGATAAGCTGCCAGCTCCTTCCCTGAGGAAAGATGACTAGATCTGGGACCTTGCCCTTCATAGCTGTTTTGTTAGCTAAAGAGCACAAAGGCTGCCTATAAAACACAGAACACTGGGATCAATGACACATTTCTGAACTCTGACACATTTGAAGAGCTGACAAATGAGAGCAACATACGGCACTTCAACCCAAAGGAACCATATTTATCTGTCTATTCAGAATGCAAAAATCTCTGCGGTTTGTAGTTATTATAATTGCAGCTTGTAATATATCTTTATACAAAATGAAAATGGTGGGTTTTCTTTACAGGTTAAGAAAGCTGTGTTCACACCCTTAGATTTTACCTTTTGCCAGACAGACTCAGGGTTTCTGGCAGTCTCATAGGCAATAGACATAAGGTTTCTGTTCAACTTTTTACATGTACATTTGCACCACAATGGGACCAACTGTCCCTTTCACATCCTTGTAGGCCCTGGATCTCTTGGTGTTAGAGAGAGAAATATTCCTCAGGGCTTTGCCTGGGTTCTCTTCTTAATCTAAGGATGTTCCTGGATTCTGTATACTCTTTTCTTACCACATTTCCGTTGCTCTGGTTGGTGTGTTCACTCTTTCCTATTGATCCACTGGGATAAGTAACTAACTGCTTTCCCTGTCTCCAGTCCATTCTCGATGCAAGTATCAAGTTGTCTTCTTAAAACACAAAATTTATTCTTTTACAGTGTAGCTGTTTGATATTGTTTATGAATTCCAAAAAATAGATATTGGATTATGTTTGTGAACTGTTTTTTTTCCTATGGGCATATTAGATTATATTGGATTCAAAGATTTCACTTTTAATTGATTAAATAATGATTGAGGCTTTGATTGGCCACATCAGTAGGATGTTGAGTCCCCACCCTCTTGGGACTCACTGGAAAAACCACCTGGCAGAGAAGAGAGTGAGAGTTTTGGATCCTGAAGCCCAGGAAAACACACAAAGAAGCAGATACCTGAGGGAAGTAACTTACACTTTATGGCCTGGTAACTTCAAGCTTCTACCCCAAATAAATATCCTTTATAAAAACCAACTGATTTCTGGTATTTTGTATCAGCACCCCTTTGATTAACTAATACATATCCCTTTGCTTAAAGACTTTCGGTGGTTCCCCTTAGCTTTTGGATAAAGGGAAAACTAATCAGGATGACAGTTTAGGTCCCTCACATATGGCCCACAATCTCCCTTTTGGCATCATTGCCCACAACTCTGATCCCTAGAAGCTGCCATTTGTGGCACAGCTCTGTAAAACTAATCATGTTTCCTTTGTCTGGAATGGTCTTTCCACCTGAGTTAATTGCTATTAGTCCATGGAAAATTTGTTCTAATGTTAGTTTTTTATTGAAAACTTATTATCATCACTTTTAAAAACTGATCATCATTTAAGTCCTTTTTCTTGTGACCTTTGTTGTACTTTTACAAGGGAAAGATCACTGGACTCCAATCCAGATCTTATGCTCTCCTTCAAGTATCCTCCCTGAACCTCAGCTTCCTGTTATATTAATTAATGCTGCAAGGGATAATGACCTACCTGCTTAATGGGTTTGCTATCAGTATTAAATGAAATGGGATAATCCATGTGAAAATGCTTTGTAGCATATTAAATGCTATACAGGTATAAGTTGTTATTATTGTACTTTTTATTTTGTATTATAGTTAGTTGTATAAATGACTGCTTCCCCTGATGGATTATATACATTCATATTAGGAAAGAGGTTGTTTTATAATTAAGTTTTGTATTCTTTGGTATCTAAAAGCATGCCTGGGATATAATACTTGTTTAATAAATATTGGTTGAATGTATGAAAGAAAGCAAGAACATAAGAAATAAATCTAGATAAAGTCTATGCTTATTTCCAGATAAATGGGATTTCTTCCTTCACTCTCTATTTTTTCTTCATATATTCATTTATTAAATGCAATGTGCAAGGCACTCTCTGTTAGAAAAGGAACATTAAGGCATATTTTAAAAGATGTATACTTTATCTTGCTATACACTATTTCTGTGACTTCCTTATTTGCAATATATTATTAGCCTATAGAACTACTTGATCAAAAAACTCTTCCAATTGATGGACAAATAAATATTCACTCATTGCCCAAAACAATAGACTGAACTAGTCTTAACAACACAGTGAATAATAAGATTGTTTAGTGTCTTGTGAGATTTTTTTATCTTGTTCCAATTTCTAGTGGGCATAAAAAAAATCTTCTTGGCAACTATGCTTTTCAAACTAGGAGAGAGTCTAAGAGAGAAAATGACATCAAAATAGAAATTTCCCCTTTTCTTTAGACTCTTTTTACAAGTTTAGACTTAGAATCATGACATATAAATGTATTAATTTTTAGGTGGTTACAAATGGAAAAATAATTTAAAAATTCCATTTGTGTAAGTGATCACTTTTTTTAAAAAACTGTTTTGGGTCTCTTTACTTGTAGTATTAAATTTTTTTTTCTTATAACATATCCTATTTGTCATTTTAACACCATTTTAAGCAAAAGCTTGCCACCTTTTACACAATGATGACTTTTAATTCAATGTAGTATGGAAGTGATATTTAAAAGTTCAGAAAAGTGGTCTAGCACAAGGAGAGCAGTTACTTTAAAATGTGTTTCTTAAAACTTAAAGAATTACATTTTTCATAATCCAGAATGCTACCGAGTTCATCATTTGTAGGGCTACTGACAAAGCACTTTTTAAAAAATGACAGAGTAATTTAAACTTTTCATTAAAAGCCTTTTCAATCTCAACTGAATAAAACCAGCTGTTCTTTTCACTTCCTCTTCTATAGCAGCACATCATAAACATTTAGACCAGAGCTCGGGATGACACCAAAACTGCTTATCCACAACTGACTCCTTCCAAGAATTTTGATGGAGGAGAGGAGTTGGCAAAAGATAAAGAAAAGATAACTTAATCAAGTCCCTGCCAACTGCTTGATCTAAAAGAGTTAACCACCTGTGAATAATGAGGTAGTATTGTCTTAAAAGCAATGTTTACTGGGTGGAGAAAAAAATCACCCTGTGGAATAATTGCTCTCTGTCTCTCTAGGGCCCCTGCATGTACCAGAAATTCAATCTAGAAGTCACAATTTCAACCCGAACAGCAAAACCCATTTGTTGTCTTCTCTATTTTCTCCTCCTTCTCTCGGCTGCTTTTTCCTTCTCTGGCTGCCCTTCATATGCTGGCCCCTCTAAAGAAAAGTTTTCCCTCAAGAATCCACTTCTGGCCCCTCTCTTGATGAATATAATATGATTTAGTGGACTCAAAACTTCAACTATGATCCCTAAGGATGTGAATCCAAAATTTTTCAAATATCTCATCTTGATTTATAATTTTGCTCAAGTTTTGTGTTAACTCATGTCTTGAATAATCAGTGTCTCCTCTTGTCTGCATGTAACAACCTGCTGTTAGATGCAATCGCCTTGAATCACATCTCTGATAATGTCACAGCCTTGTTCAAAACCTCAAGGTCTCCTTTTTGCTTGAGAAGCAAATCTAAACTTTCTAAGAGGTAATTCAGGATGCTCCACAGTTGGTTTTCTGTTTCTTCCCCCCATCTTATATTTTTTTCTTTTATATGCATTCTCACAGACTAGAGAGTTCTGTCCAATATAGTGAGTCAGATATATAATTTTAAATTACCTAGTAGCCAAGAAACAGGTGAAAGCAGTATAATAATATCTTTTATTGAATCCAATATATCTCAAATGTGTTGTCAATATAAAAATTATTAATGTGGTAGCCAGCCTCTAAGATGACCCTCAAGCACCCTTGCCAATGATCATGCCCTTGTGTAATCACCCCTATTCTCTATCAGTATTGGTCTTTGTGGCCAATGGACTATGGCAGTAAGGATGGCATGTTACTTCTGAGGCTAGGTTATAGGAGACCTTGTGCCTTTTGCCTTGTTCTCTCTTGGGTTATTCATTCTGAGGAAAAGCAGCTGCCCTGCTGTGAGTGCTGTGAGGGCACCTAGGCAGGTCTGCAGAGAGGCCCATGTAAAGAGGAACTGAGGCTTCTGCCAACTACCAGTGAGGAACCAAAGCTTCCTGCCAATAGCCTCATAGATGATCCATCACAGAAACACAGTCCAGCCATAGTCAACTCTGGCTGGCAGCTTGACTGCAAACTTATGAAAGACCCTGAGCCAGAACAACCCTGTTCATCTGCTTCTGTATACCAGGTTCTCCAAGAGTATGTGGGATAAAAAATGTTTGTTGTTTTAAGAGCCTAATTTTGGGGTTAGTTTGCAAAATAGTAAACTAATAAAGATTTGTGTACTTTGAAATGAAGTGCTATTGTAACAAAATCTAAAATGTGGGAGGGGCTTTGGAACCAGGCAGTGGGTAGAAGCTGGAAGACCTTTAAGGAAAGTGTTACTGAAATCTTAAAAAGCCTTGTGAAAACTGTAGAAACATGATGCTCTTTGATGAGCTGTGAATAAGGGCTTAAAGGAAATTAAGGGAAATTTTGTTGAAAACTGGAGTGGAAAGGATGCATATTATGTAATGGTAGAAAGCTTAGCAACACTGTTGCCTACAGTAAAATAGAAGGTAAAAACTGTGTCCAATGAATTGGTTAATCTATCTAAGGAGATTTTTAAGCAGAGTCATAAGATGCCAACTAGTTTCTTGTAGTTGCTATATGTTGTAAAATGTAAGAAGAGAGAAATAAACTAAAGGAATAACTGCTGAATGAGAAGGGGCCAGAACTTGGTGGGCTTGAATATTCTCAGTCTTTCCAGATGGTAAACAATGATAAAATTAAGAAATTCCTTATAAGCAAAAGTCAAATATGGGGCGTTACCAGGAAAACATGGTTGGAAGACGGTACTGTAAAAACCTTTCTTAAGACCGTAAGACCTTAGAAAGATCATCAGTAGTGCCTCAGAAAACAGTGTGGTTCAGACAGACAAAAGCCTCTCTAGAGGGTGTAAGGGTGTGCCTGACAGATCCTCTCAATCAAACAACAGAGCTTCTGAAGACTTATTGGTCTTGTTCCTCAGCCATATTGGAAGAGAAGGACCCAAGGAAAAGAAGGACTCATTTCAAGAAGAATTTTGGGTGTAACTTTTGTCTAATGGAGTGATACCTATAAGAAGAAAGGAGATCCAAGAGTTTTAAAAAGAATTACAGTCACAGAACTCTGCAAACTTAGACTGAAAGGGACAGAGATGCAACAAAATGAAGAGGCGTTTCAATATCCAAAATTAAATGGGCAGGAAAGTGGCTGAAAAAACTACACAGATGCATGCACAGGGTACTTTCTTGGAAAAGGATGAATTAGAGGGTACAAATAAGAGCTCAAAGAGTGGCACTGAAAGGCCATGAAAATGACTGTCAGTAAGAGATATGACTGAATCAAGGGGGATCCCAACATTTATCTAGCTCAATTTTAGAATTGCTGTGGACTAGTGACTCCTTCGTGCCTATTATCCCCACTTTTAAACAAGAATGCCTATAGTGGTTATCTTATGCCTGCCCCACCATTGCATGTTGCATGTGTACATGGAGGATGGAACATATCACTTGTCTCTTTAGTTCATAAATCTTCAGATAGAGAGGAACTATACTTGAAGAGCTGTATCTAAAGAACTACAGCCCAAAATGCCTCATCTGTACCCAGACCTGATCTAAATGACAAGATTCTGGACTTCAAGCTGATACTGTAATGGGATGAGATTTTAGGAGGCCTTGAGAAGGAATGAATATATTTTGCATGTGAGAAGAATATAAAAAATTTGTAGCCAGAGTGGACTGTATATAATATACCAGGAATTCCTTGATAGTCCTTCTTTCAAGAAGTGGAGCCAAATTCTTCTTCTCCTGAGTGTGGGCTGGACTTAGTAAATAGTTTCTAAAGGAAAGAATAAAGTAGAGTGACTTCAGAAGTGAAGCCATAAACGGCACAGTTGCTTCATATTTTCTTTCTCTCTCTTACATCACTTGCTCAGTGAGCAAGCCAGATGTGAGGTGAGGAAGACTCTTTATCTATGGAGATGCTGATGTGATAAGGAACCAAGGCCTTTGCCCATCAGACATGGAGTAACTGAGCCTGCTGCCAACATCATTGTTAGCGAGCTGTGAAGCAGGTCCTCAAGCCTCACCCAAGCTTTCAGATGTTGGCTGCCCTGGCTGACGTCATTATTATAACTTCATGAGAGATCCTAAGCCAGAACTATTTTCAAATTCCTGCCCATAGATACAGTGTGATAATAAATATTATTAGTTCTTTTAAATGTTTTAAATCTTAGGGTAATTTGTTATGAAGAGCTAGATTACTAATATATTTTATAGTCTTTTTTCCCCCTAACGCACTCTTTTAAATCCAGTATGAATTTCACAACATATTTCAGTTTGAACTAACTTCAGATGTTCAATAGCCAAATATGACTAGCAACTGCCATAATAGACAGCATAGCCAAGAAAAAAAATAAATTTCTCTATATATGAATTAAGTACTCCCAGAATTTTGTCATTTCCAGACCTTTGATTACTGTGTTTTCTTTGTCTAGAATGTCCTTTTATTCTTTCATCTGGTGACGATCTCTTTACCCTTCAGATAGCCCAAGCCCACCTAATTATTAACTTTTATGTGACACCTCCTACCATGCAAGCACCCAGAATTAATTACCACTTTTCCACCTCTTAGCACTTTGTTCTTATGATTGGTTACATGTCTAACTTTTTTCTAGATTGTGAGAATCTCGAAGACAAGATTTAGGCATTTTGAGTTTTTGCATCTTAGCATATGCCTAACTTACTGCTTAAAACTTAGTGTTCTGCAGATGTTTGTTGAATACATAAATGACAAACACTAAACAACTCCTTGACAGTAATGCAGTAGAAAGAGTTTTTGCATTACAAGGAAAACTAAGGTGCAAAGTCCCTAACATTTGTCAGTATCCTATAAAATGCCTCATAGAGAAATGTAGTTCTTAGCGGCAGGAATCCAAAAACACATGGCATATTTCTCTCTCCCAAATGATTGTGTGCAGATTTATTAGGCAGAGCATAAGTGAAGGACCGAGTTGGGGTGCCCATTACTGACTGAAGTCCTGTTTCACAGCACCATTCCTTCTCTCCCTCCTAGGAGATGACTGCTGTTCAGCACGAACTTTGTACTTCAGGTGTTCCTAGGAGCTGAAGCCTCTACGAAGCATATTCAATATTTCAGGGTAGGTGTTTGAGACAGAAATCAAACAGCACAAATCCTAGGTCCATAGGGAGTAACTTCTTTTCCTTGGTTTATGTGTAAAAGATCTAATTTTCATTTCCTGTGAGTGGAGTCTTCAAACACAGGGGATAACTTAAAAGGACTAGTTATAAGAAAAAGAACACAATGCTTCAGATAGAGCATAGGGAAGCAGGATGTGGAAATTATAAGAATATTACCAAGGAATAGTCTTTCAGTAAATAAATACTCTTTCCTTTTTTAATTTTGCAGAGACAGGGAAGCAGATGGGGACAGAGATATGAATCTCACCCAGGTGTATTATTGTTACAAAGGGTAGCATGAGAGTATTCATCTGACCACGCCAGCTGTGAGCTTCTTCGTGACATGACATGTGATGACCCAGACACTGAACTTTTGTCTCTTACCTTTTACTCCTCTTCTGGAACAGACGATGTACTTTCCACTCTGAGATGAAAGTGCAGCCTTGAGGGTCATCAAATAGATTGATTTTCTTGGCAATTTTTACTAATAAAGAAGAGCTTTCAGAATTTCTTTTCTTTTCCTTTTCTTTTTAAAAATTTTTTTCCCCCAAAGGAAAGATGCCAGAAGCAGTATATCTTGTTCTCACCTTGTTAGTTCATCGTAGAAATATTAGCATCCTGGATGAGAAAGGCAGGAAAGTTGTGGGCTGAAAACTCAGGGAACAGTGTGGTTTACAATATATACCTTTAGGCAGGACTCATGGTCTTAAAATTGCCTATTTTCCCTTTCACAGTAATTTTCCCTTTCATTTATGGTCTTATTTATCTAGAATAAAGATTTAGGTTGGGTGGTAAAATAAAACCATTAGAAGTCGACCAATGAACAGTTTAAGGAATAAAGACCATGTGTTTGTCTGTTAGTGATCTCTTGAGATTGAGGTGGGTCTTGGAAAATAATAAATCTAAAACGTGATTAAGTCAAAGGGGAAACTTTATCTGGATCCTCCATGTTGCAGTAATTTTTAGCAACCAGGTTGCCATAACCTCACATGTCTCCACGCACCCAACAGGTACTTAAATGTGTTATTAAGTCTGAAGTTGGTGATTATGTGGTTGAGGAGAATGATAGAGAACATGGTAAGCCAAAGGAAGTCCAAGGTTAATACATAATGTACCTGATCTTAAAAGACTGCTATCTTTGACATTTACCAGAGCTGAAGAGGCAGGTGGGATCATAAGAAGGTCCATAGCTAATGGTAAAAAAGTCCTGGTCAGTTCCCTCATCTTCAGAAAGAATGGCTGGATGCATTAGTATGTCTTTTGAAAAGACTACTTGAAATCCTGCTACATATGCATATCTCTGTCTCTCCATCTCTATATCTATTTTCCATATATATATATACATACCTACATATACATATATAAAGTATGTGCCATTTCTCACATATGAGAACCAGAGGAAAAATGTACTGTCATGTGAGTAAAACTAAATCTGAGCCCTGGAAATAATTTTTTTTTACAGTTTTCATCTCTGGGCCTTGATTTCCTAACCTATAATAAGGGATGAGCTTCATTTTTTTTTTTTTTTTTAAGGAGCAAATTGACCTCCTAGACATGAAAAAGGAAAATGTCCTTTCCTATTTTTAGCATCTTGATTCTCCAACAGTAGATAAATCTGAATTTCTCCCCTCTCCCTTTCAATCAAAAGAAAGGCACTGTCACCATTCCCTAACACCCTCCCATAAATACAGATTAAAGTCACATTTGATCACTGTTGGTTAGGGGTAGAATCAGGGCTCTGTAATAGACTTTGCCCAGTGGTAGGGAAAGGGATGTGGAACTGCTGCAGATGGCTTGAAATCATGAACAGGGAGCACGATTGCAGGACTCTAGTGTTTTCAGTGTCTGGCAAATCACTGGCCACTAAGAAGAAATGATGGACATCTTCGATTTTATTCTTCATTCCAACTCATATCAGGGAAAAACCACTCACCATATCATATTTAGAGGATTTAAGATTTTGGTATAAAGTATACAAAGAGTCATTTTAAAACACAGGAATGAGAAGCAAGTGTATCCCAGTGGCTGAGTGCCTGCTTTGCTTGAATGAGGTCCTGGGTGCATTCCACATTACCTCCAAGAAGAGGAGAGGAGAGGAGAGGAGAGGAGAGGAGAGGAGAGGAGAGGAGAGGAGAGGAGAGGAGAGGAGAGGAGAGGAGAGGAGAGGAGAGGAGAGGAGAGGAGAGGAGAGGAGAGGAGAGGAGAGGAGAGGAGAGGAGAGGAGAGGAGAGGAGAGGAGAGGAGAGGAGAGGAGAGGAGAGGAGAGGAGAGGAGAGGAGAGGAGAGGAGAGGAGAGGAGAGGAGAGGAGAAGAGACAGAGGGCTTTCAGAACACAGAGGGTTTTTAAATAAATGCAGAGGGCTAGGAGCTTGCTGCAAAGTTCATAAAAGGTTTAAAAAAGGTCTAGTTTTTTTTAAAAAGCATATAAAAAATCTTATATGCTTTTAAAGGATGACCTGAAAATTCTTCCACCTCCTGAAACCACATTGGTCTCTTCTTTCTGACTCTTCTGTTTTCCATATTATTTCCTGCAGCATTCACTGCTTTCATTTGAAATTATGATTTGGGCTCTTACCAAGAAGTTTGGCTTCCAGGTTTTATAAGTGTTTCTCACTCGTTTTCTCCTTATATCTTTACAACCATTTTAAAGCTCTTGTTGATGGGTAAATAATGGTGAAGGTAGCAGGCAAGTGACCTCTTGTATAATTCTGGAGAAGTAATTAGTGAGTTAGATCCCCCAGAGACATGGGTGATATATTACAACTTGTAGGTGGCTTGGCACTGCACCTACTCCACTCACGTAATTCCTATCAACTTTCATATTTTAAAGCAGAGGCAAGGCAACAACAGCAGATGGGAGAAAATGTGTTTATATACAATAAATGTGTGTTTTCTGGGCTGACACAGAGAATCTATAACATTTATTATATAGTTAATGTCACATGGACAACGTATTGTAGAACTAGATAGTTATCCCTCAACCCTTTTATGTACGTTTCCACATATACTGATAAGGAACCCTTAGCTTGGATTTCACAGTATAGAAAAAAATAAATAAAACAAACTAGGCATACACACTTCACCTTTGCCTAAGGGTAGCCAGGCTTGACATTACCGCTGGAGACATTAACTGTTGCATAATTGAGACCAGAAAATTGAACTGCAGAACAATATACTACTTAGGATAGTAAAGGTAGCAATGCTTATTTCCATGCAAATGCTCCATTTGCTCTTACAATGTCAAGTTAAATATTTAATTGATCCCATTCTACATGTTTAGGCATTTTCATATCACAAGTTGCGAATTTAAAGTACGAAATATTGATTAGGGTAAGGAGCTGGAATAAAAATTCTTCTCTGTTATGAGTGCTCATAAATATCTTGGTTAAAACCACTTAGTATTTCTTTATTTACAGTTCTCAGCCAATTTCCAAATTGTTAATCAGGAATGGGGGGCTGCATGCCTGGCCTGGGTGGGTTACAGACAATGGGCTCCTATTCCAAAGAAGCACGTTTCTTAAGCCTATAATGGGAATGAATGGAATTCTAACTCCATTCCCCACCCCATCTTTTAATCACCATTCTGATCCCTGAAGAAGAGAGAATGCAAATACCTAGCTTGTTTTCCACCAGTACCCATTCAAAGTCCTGACTGACATCACTAATTTATCACAGCATTCTTGGCTTTTTGGCCCACAATCCTTGTCAACACAGATCCCTAAACAGCCATTCTTAATAATTTAGAATTGGTTCCTGAGATGAAACCTATTTCAATGTTGACATTCAGCTCTAAACAGTAATACTGGCTTCCTAGTTCCCTATAGACTAATCCTTGACTCCCTTTGTATAGGAAAAGCTCATCCTCTATATTCTTTTTTGGACTCTTCCTTGATCTCTTAATGGCAAGAAGTAGATTCCTTCCTTTTCCTCTAGTTGAAGATAGAACCCAGATTATTTGTCTATGCTTTGGATACCTCATTCCTCAGTCTAGATTATTAGTGCCAAAAATTGGCACACACAAAATAGAAAACACACAGAGAGGCAAGTATTAAAGGCCAGATCAGTTTCCTTATTTTAATCTCTGTTTGTCCTGATTGCCATAGTTATTAAAGCTACCTATTGATATCACTGCAGCAAAGGTCTTCCATTGGGACCTTTCCACCACCACATGCCTTAGTTCTCCAAGGTTCTGCTTTCATTTCTCATCTCTGAAAAATAAAAATTAGATTAACAAAATTTTCCCATGTTTTCTGGGAGTAGGCATTGGTATGGGGAATGAGTGAGTGACAAGTAATGATGGCCTCAGATTAGTTTTGTTTAGTCATCAATTAATTTATTAGGTAGCTATTTATTATCTGTGCTATGTCAGCAGTGGTGAGTTTAATGAATGCAGCAGTGAACAAAAGATACTTAAAAAGCTTATGGTCTAAAATGGAAGAATTTAACCAAATAATATACAAATATGTAAATCAAACTGTGAGAAGTCCTATGAAAGAAAAGTAGAGGGACGTGAGAGAACTTATCCTGTCTGGCAGGGCAGAAGAGGCTATTCTGAGGAAGCAAGGTTTAAGTTTAAATCCAGGCTGGATAGGATTTAACTAGGTGGAGGGAAGGTTTAGAAAAATGAAAAGAGTGCTTCAGGAAGTGGGAATAGCATGTGCCAAGCCCTCAAGTCACAAGGTATATGGTGTCTTTGAATTACTGGGTGTGAATAGAGAGCAGAATGAGGGTGAGATGTGTGTAGTGGTGAAAGATGTTGCTGGAGAACTAAGCAGGACCAAGGCAGACCACACAGGAGCTTATGGACCTAAGAGATATGGCTAAGAGGTTTTAAATGGAGAATCACACAGTTTTGTTGTTGTTTGTTTGTTTGCTTAGGATCACCCCAGTTTTGAAGAATAAATTGAAAAACAAAAACAAAAACCCAGAGTGGATATCAATAGACAAATTAAGAGTATAGGAGATTTTAAGAAGATGGGATCAGTGCAGCTAGGAATCAGCCAGAATCTGTCTAAATCAATGGTTTGGGGGTCTCCAGAGACCAGGAGAAACACCCTTCACTATCCAGGAAAGAGGAGGAGGAAGAGACTGACAATCTGTGGTAAAGATTTGTGAGTAGATTTCTCCCTGCTGTTGTGCCTGGTGTTCACCTCTCAATGGCATGACAGACTGCCTTGGGAGCCACTTTCTGGCTGGAAATAGAAATCCCCTTTCCCTAAAGCAGGGGTGGAGGCACAGTTGGGCACCCACT
Source organism: Dasypus novemcinctus (assembly GCF_030445035.2). Lineage (NCBI taxonomy): Eukaryota > Metazoa > Chordata > Mammalia > Cingulata > Dasypodidae > Dasypus > Dasypus novemcinctus. The sequence continues at coordinate 45,232,764 of NC_080681.1, read as the reverse complement.
ATGGCTACTGATTAGAAAATTTGTCTAACTGGTTTTCAATTCAGAGCACAGCTAAAGTTTAAACCTGTCCAAGGCAGAAAGAAGTCAGCAGCCTCCATATTAACTCTGCCCCTGGCAGGAATGGAAGCATATTTATTGAAAAACATAGTAACTTCCTAGGATGGTAGGGATCAGTTAAAATTCACACAGATTAGAAAGCAGTGGGCAGTCACTGGTCAAATTCCCACCTCTGGTAAGGAAGGAAGTATGGCTGATTGAGAAGCCCAGTAACTTTCTGGGAGGGTAAGATCCTGCCCAGGTTAGAGAGCAATGAACAGCTACTACTCAGGCCCCCACACCTGGCAGGGAGGGAGTTGTGATTTATTTAGAGACAGGTGGCCTCTTGAGATCAGTTTCAGTCCACCCAGTTAACAGATCTACAGAATTAAAATTACAGCATCACCTTTGGGGTGCAGGGAACAGCTGGCTGAAGATTGTCAGCTGATGGGTAGATCAAAAAAGTGCAGATTCAGTGAGTCATCAAAGAGAAGTGTGATGGCCTTTTAGGTCACCTCCCCAGGGCACATTAGAAATGATCTACACACCCCTCATGGGTCCTTGGAACAATTTTGGCTGGGAAAATTGACCTGGGAAGGTTGTTTCTAGGGGGACCCTCATACTAAAATAGCCCACCAGGAAAAAGAAGTTAGAAAAAAAGATAGGAGTGTTTAAAATAGAGAGAGGCAAATTAAAAGCAAACAGAACATATTAATATTCCTGGAGGAATAGGAGAAAGGAAGCTTTCTCCTGGGGTTGAAATAAGTGTACAAATAGTGCAATCTCAAAAATTGCACCATATATTCAGGGCAAGAAGCAGATGAATAAGAGCTAAAAAAAATTGGATTAATTATGAACTATTTTAAAGGCCTAAAATAAAGTGAACCAGGTGTTAGGGAGGAGCTTTAGCACAAAGCCAATCAACAAGAAAGCCCTAGGCAAGAGAGGAATTGGGTACCAATACCTCAAGAAAATCAGATACCTAGACACAAGCAAAAAATTACAAGCCATACTAAGAAACAGGAAACTATGGCTCAGTCAAAGGAAAAAAATTAAACCTTCAGATAAGATACAGGATTTGAAACAACTAACCACAGATGTTCAAACAAACCTCCTTAATAAAGTCAATAATATCCCTAAAGAGATTAGGGATATTAAGAAGGTACTGAGTTAGTATAAAGAAGAATATGAGAGTACACAAAGAAAAATAACATATCTTATGAGAATGAAAGGATAATAAATGAAATTAAAAATATACTGAAAGCATGCAAGAGCAGATTTGAAGAGGGAGAAGAAAGGATTAGTGAGCCAGAAGACAGGGTTTTCAAATTAAAACAGACAGAACATATAGAGAAAACAATGGAAAAAATTGAGCAAGTTCTTACAGAACTGAATGATAGCACAAGGTGTACAAACATATGCATCATGGGTGTCAGAAAAGGAAAAGAAAAAGTAAAGGGGGTAGTAAGAATATTTGGGGATATAATGGTAAAAATTTCCCAACTCTGTTGAAAGACATAGGTATTAGGTATACATATCCAAGAAGCACAAAATACTCCAATCCAAGTAAACCTAAATAGGTCTACTCTGAGACATGTATTAATCAGAATGACAGATGCCAAAGCTAAAGTGAGATTCTGAAAGCAACAATTCATTACATATAAGGGATGCCCAATAAAACTAAGCACTGATTTCTCATCAGAAGCCATAGAAGCAAGAAGGCAGTGGTGTGATATACTTAAATTACTAAAAGAGAACAATTGCCAGCCAAGAATTCTATATCTGGCAAAATTGTCCTAAAAAAATGAGAGTGACATAAAGATATTCACAGATAAACAAAAACTGACAGAATTTGTTAGAGTTCATTACAGGAAATACTAAAGGGAGTTCTACAGGCTGAAAGGAAAATACAGGAGAGAGCCTTGGAAGAGAGTCTAGACACGAAAAGTATCAGTAAAAGTAACTAAAAGGGTAAAAAGTGTGATAAAAATAAGATACAACATATAAAAACCAAAGGATAAAATGGGTGATGTAATTACTGCCTTCAAAATAATAACATTGAATGTTAGTGGATTAAACTCCCCTATCAAAAGACACATACTGGTAGAATGGATGAAAAATATAAGCCATCTGTATGTTGTCTAATATTAGAGACTCACTTTAGATCCAAGCATACAAATGTGTTGAAAGTGAAAGGTTGGAAAAAGATATTCCACAAATATAGCAACCAAAACAAAAAAAAAGCTGGAGTTGCTATACTAATATTGGACAAAATAGATATTGAAAACAAAGCTGTTATCAGAGACAAAGAAGGATGTTATATATTAATAAAAGGAAAAATCTACCAGGAAGAAATAGCAATCATAAATATCTGTACACTTTAAAAGAGTGCCCCAAAACACATGAGGCAAACCATGGCAAAACTGGGGGAGAAATAGTTGGCTCTGTAATAGTTGGAGACCTCAATATACTGCCCACATTAATAGATAGACCATCTAGACAGAAAATCAATAAAGAAATAGCTCACTTGAATAATTTGAAAAGTGAATTAAACTTAACAAACATATACAGAACAATGCACACCAAAACAGCAGGACATACATTCTTCTTAAGGGCTCATGGGTCATTCTCCAGAATCAACCACAGCTGGGTCACAAAATGGTCTTAATAAATTTTAAAAAATTGAAATTATACAGAGCACTTTCTCTTACCATAATGGAATGAATTTGGAAATTAATAACAGTTGAAGGACTGAAAAAAATGCATAAATTTATGGAGGTCAAACAACACACTCTTAAACAATCAGTGGGTCAAAGAAGAAATTGCAAGAGAAATCAGTAAATATCTCAAAACAAATGAAAAGGAGAACACAACATAGCAAAACTTATGGAATACAGAAAAGGCAGTGCTGAGAATGAAGTTTATAGCCCTAATTACCTGCATTAGAAAGGAAGAAAGAGATAAAATCAAAGACCTAACTAGATATCTGTAGGAACTAAAATAAGAACAACAATCCAATCACAAGCAAACAGAAGGAAAGAAATAACAAAGATTAGAGAAGAAATAAATGAAACTAAGAACAAAAAAAATAGAATCAATAAAACAGAAAGTTGGTTCTTTGAGAAGACCAACAAAATTGATAAACCCTTAGCAGAATGACAAAGTAAAAAAGAAGATACAATAAAATCGGAAACGAGAGGGGGGACATTTCCGCTAACCTCAGACAAGTAAAAAAGTTCATAAGTTGATATTAGATGATATTATGAACAACTGTACACCAACAATGTAAACAGTTTAAATGAAATGAATAGTTTCCTAGAAACACACCAACACTGATCCTATAAGAAATAGAAGATCTCAACAAACCAATCACAAGTAAAGAGATTGAATCAGTCATCAAAAATCTAAAAAAGAAAAGCCCATGACCAGATGGTTACCAATCATTCAGAGAAGATATAATACCAATTCTGTTCAAACTCTCCCAAAAAGTTGAACAGGAGGGAATGTTACCAAACTCATCTATAAAGCCAATAGCACCCTAATACAAAAGCCTAATAAAGATACTACAAAGTTACAGTATTAAAAACAGCATAGTAGGCGCACTCCCCGCCGGCCGCAGCTTGACACGCCGCGCGGTCCCCAGTCTCCCGCGGCCGCCTCCCCCAGGCATGGCACAGGGCCTCGCCGCACCATGGCAGCAGCGCGGCACAGCACCCTCGACTTCACGCTCGGCGCCAAAGCTGATGGCGAGACCATTCTAAAAGGCCTCCAGTCCATTTTCCAGGAGCAGGGGATGACAGAGTCAGTGTACACCTGGCAGGACCACGGCTATTTGGCAACTTACACCAACAAAAATGGCAGCTTTGCCAATTTGAGAATTTATCCACATGGGTTGGTGTTGCTGGACCTTCAGAGTTATGACAACGATGCACAAGGCAAAGAAGAAATTGACAATCTTTTGAATAAAGTAGAAGAAAGAATGAAAGAACTGAGTCAGGACAGTACTGGAAGGGTGAAGCGATTACCACCCATAGTTCGAGGAGGGGCCATTGACAGATACTGGCCCACTGCTGATGGGCGCCTGGTTGAGTATGACATAGATGAAGTGGTGTATGATGAAGACTCACCTTATCAGAACATTAAAATTCTACACTCAAAGCAGTTTGGAAATATTCTCATCCTCAGCGGGGATGTTAATTTGGCAGAGAGTGATTTGGCATATACCCAGGCCATCATGGGCAGTGGAAAAGAAGATTATACTGGCAAAGATGTACTGATTCTGGGAGGTGGAGATGGGGGCATCTTATGTGAGATAGTCAAACTGAAACCAAAGATGGTCACTATGGTAGAGATTGACCAAATGGTGATTGATGGGTGTAAGAAATATATGCGAAAAACTTGTGGTGACGTCTTAGACAATCTTAAAGGAGAATGCTATCAGGTTCTAATAGAAGACTGCATTCCAGTACTGAAGAAGTACGCCAAAGAAGGGAGGAAGTTTGATTATGTGATTAATGATTTGACAGCTGTTCCAATCTCCACGTCTCCAGAAGAAGATTCCACATGGGAGTTTCTCAGACTGATTCTTGACCTTTCAATGAAAGTTTTGAAACAGGATGGGAAATATTTTACACAGGGGAACTGTGTCAATTTGACGGAAGCCCTGTCGCTCTATGAAGAACAGCTTGGGCGCCTGTATTGTCCCGTGGAATTCTCGAAGGAGATCGTCTGTGTCCCTTCCTACTTGGAGTTGTGGGTATTTTACACTGTTTGGAAGACAGCTAAGCCTTGAAGATTAAGATCACCTAGTCATGAGTTCCCCAAATAGCCATCCTGACCTTTATATGCTGTAGATGACACCGAAACAAGTCAGGCAATTGATTGTGAATTCCTTTAAAGTTTTTTTTTAATTATTATTTTTAATTTAAAAAAAGCAAATGGAAAATGTATATTTTGATGAACTAGGGTGTTATTTTTTGAAAGTCAGCTAAAGGATGATTAGGCAGCCCAGTGAAGGCTGCTCAATGCACTGAACCCCTAGAATGTGATTTTTGTTACTTTTTATTTCTGTGTGGGCTCTTTTGCTTTGGTTTCGGTAAGCCTTCAATTTGGATGTTAGAAAGAATGAAATCATTGTTTTGTTCTTGAGGGAAGTTCTTGATAGTGTTTCTTGTCAAAAAGTTGACTTAGATATTGAAATTTGGTGCTTATAAGAGTTAAAAAAATGAATAGCATTGCTTCCATTAAAATTACAAAAGAGAAAAAAAAAAAAAAAAAAAAAACAGCATAGTAGAGGAGCAGGTGTAGCTCAGTGGTTGAATGCCTGCTTCCCATGTACCAGGTCCTGGGTTCAATCCCCAGTACTTCTGGGAAAAAAAAAAAAAAAAAAAACCCAAAATGATACTGGCATAAAGATAGTCATATTGGACATATTGACCAATGGAATTGAATTGAGAGTTCAGAAATGGACCCTGATATCTATAGTCAACTGATTTTTGACAAGGCTGTCAGGTCGATTCACCTGGGACAGAACTGTCTCTTCAACAAATGGTGCTGAGAGAACTGAATACAACACCTCATATAAAAATTAACTCAAAATGAATCAAAGACCTATATATAAAAGCCAGAGCCATAAAACTCTTAGAAGAAAAGGTAGGGAGACATCTTCAAGATCTCATGGTAAGTGGTGGTTTCTTAAACATTACACCCAAAGTGTGAGCAAAGAAAGAATAGATAAATAAGTCATCTTCCGAATTAAATACTTTTGTGCTTCAAATAGCTTTAGTAAAAAGGCAAAAAGGCAAACTACTCATTGGAAGAAGACACTTGGAAATCATATATCCCCTAAGGGTTTAATTTCCAGAATATATAAAGAGATTTTACAACTCAATGATAAAAAAAACAAGTGACCCAATTAAACAGTGGACAGCTGAATTGATATATTTTTTCAGAGAGGAGATACAAATGCCTAAGGAGTACCTGAAAGGATGTTTATCATCACTGGCTATTGGGGAAATGCAAATCAAAGGTACAGTGGGATAGCATTACTCACCTTATAGAGTAGCCACTATTAAAAAAAAACACAGGAAACTACAAGTGTTGGAGATGATGTAGAGAAATAGGAACACTCCTTCATTGGTGGGAATGTAGAATGGTGCAGCTTCTGTGGAAAACAGTTTGCCACTTCCTCAGGAAATTAAATATAAAACTGCCATATGAACTATCAATCCCACCATTAGGCAAAATTCAGAAGACCTGAAGGTAGAGATGAAAACTGATATTTACACACAGGTGTTCATAGCAGCATTATTCACAGTTGCCAAAGGATGGAATAATAAGTGCCTTCAATCAGTAAATGAATAAATGAAATGTGGTGTACACATACAATGGAATATTATGGAATGTAAGAAGAAATGAAGTCAGAATGCATATGGCAACAGTGAGGACATTGTGTTGAGTGTAAGCCAGTCACAAAAAGACAAATATTTTATGGTCTCACTAACATAAACTAATTACAATGGGAAAACCCATGGAATTAAACTTTAGAGTAGAGGTGACCAGGAAGTAGAATGAAGGTTGAGAAGGTGGAGCTGATGCTTAATGTCTGTAGACTTTTTAATAAGATTAATTGTAAATGTTTGAAAATGGATAGAGAGGATGGTAACACATTACTGTGAATATAATTAACAGTGCTCTTTTATAGATGTGATTGTGGCTGAAAGGGAAAGTCTAGGTTGTAAATGTCAATAGAAGGAAAACTAGAGGACAAATTTGAGGTGGTATATCATAGTAAACCCAATAATAAACGAAGAATGCGTACAAAATACAAAAATGTTCTTCCGTGAAGTAGAACAAACATACATCTCTATTACAAGGTATTAATAATATGGTGATGTATTTGAAAAGCACAACTAATGAAAATTATGGGCTACAGTTAACAGTAATAGTGTAATAGTTTTTCATCAATTGCAACAAAGGTATTAATGCTAAGTGTCAACAATAAGGGGATAGGGGATTTTTCTTTTTGAAGTAGTGTAAATGTTCTAAAATTGTAATAAGTGCTTAACTCTGTGTTTATACTGAGAGCCACTGAGTGCCCACTTTAGATGAATTGTACAAAACATGGGACTGTATAACACAGTGAACTCTGTGGTGGATGGTAGACTGTGGTGAATAGTACAAAGGTAAGAATGTGCTTTCATGAATTATAACAAATGTACAATACTATTATAAGGTGTTAATAATAGGGTGGTATATAGGAAAAATACACCTAACATATACTATGCTCTACAGTTAACACTAATATTTAAATATTATTTCTATCAATTGTAACAAAGGTGTAACACAAGAAAAATATCAAAAATAGAGTGGTATATGAGAACCTTGTATTTTTACATGACTTTTCTGTAAACCTGCACCTTTTCTAACTAAAAAAATACAATTGAAAAACAAAATTAAGCTAAGTGAAAGAAATCAGAGACAAAATACTACATATGGCATGGTTCTATTTATGTGAAATATAAATATGAAGAAATTTATTGAGATAGAATTAGATTAGTGGTTATGTAGGGCTGGGGAAGAATAGAGAGATTGGGGCATGACCACTAAAGGCTATGGGACTTTTCCTTTTGGAATAATGAAAATGTTCTAAAATTGATTATGGTGATGAATGCACAACTCTCAGATTATACTAAAAGCCATTGATTGTACACATTCAATGGATTGTATGGTATGTGAATATATCTCAAAAAAACTGCTTTTATAAAAGAAGAATCTATTGCACTTATCCAAGTATGACACAGTAATAGCTTTGATAAAGGTATTGGTGGTGGAGATGAAAAGACATGAACAGATATGAGATATATTTAGAAGGAAAAATTAATTGAGTTATATCATGGCTTAGAAAGGAGGAAAAAACTTGGATAGGGAGAGATAAAAAGGATGATCGTAAAATACTTGTTTGCACACCTGGATTGTGTATCCTGTGGTTCACAGAGACAGGAAATACTGGGAAAAGACAAAGTGTTGAGGACTTACAACATGAATTTTATATAATTGATGTGCCAGTGAATTATCCAAATAGACTTGGAAAGTAGACAGTTGGATAATACTGATCTGAATTACTATGGGGTAGAAATGTACATATGAGTTCTTTGCCTGGTGAGGTGACCCTAACGTTCATTCCTGAAGAGTCTGGGACATAAGTAGACTTTCCTGGATTGTTTTGTTATAGTTTGCCACTAACTTTAATCACAGGGCATGGTAGTACTGAAATACATCCTAAAGACCCTCTTGTATTTCAGATATACTCTTCCTTATCTCCATTGTGTAGTAGTTTCCAATTTCCCCTTGTAATCAGGATCAATTACTCCAGCCAGTACAGTAGCTACCCTTTTTGCCAGTTGATTCAGAGACAGGAGAAGCCTAAAGTGGCTGGTTGGCAGTGTTAACTTCAGCTTCAATGAATCATTGTTGTGTCTCCAGGTGAAAGTACTCCCCTCTTTGGAACTAAGACCTCTAGATAAGCAGAGCATAAAGTCATGGAGACAGGAAGCAAATATTTTGCTAGTGATCACAAGGGGTAATAACAAGTAGTGCCACTCCCATTTCCACCCTTGATTCCTGGACCCTTGAATCCTGGATGTGGGAGAAAGAACACCATAGATTGGGTGGTTATTTAGAGCATTGTGAAGCAAATTGCTGTATGGTGCACTATGGAAGCACAGATTAAGGCACAACAAAGACTTTCAGAAAATGACCACTTTATTACTTATGCAACACAAAGTGTCTAGCAAAGCATGGGAAAAGATGCATTTGGGGCAGTCTCATAGGGAAGCCAACTGCTTGGGTCCGGGTTGATGGATGGCCAGTCCCATTCACCTGCCTCACTTTGAAGTGGAGAGGAGAGACAAATCTGTGCCCCCTGAGGGTGGGATATTTATAAAACCCAGCGGGAGACATCCCTGCCACAGAAAGTTCCCACCCTGATTAGCAGCTGGAGCTGCTTGTTCCAGGTTTCCAGGTTTAAGGTGTGATCAGGCCACTCCATTAGACCTAGCATCTGCCCCAGGCTTTAGAATGGAAACATACTGAAACAACTGCACACAATAGAAAGGGAAAGGGGTAGGTGAGGGTTGGGAATGGCCACTAGTGTGTCCCTGATTTCCCCAGCAAGCATATACCGCCTTCTAGAGAACACTGTCTTAGCCCTGCAAGGAATTTCTGCCCCATTGGCACTGTAATGGAGTTTGTAAAAGTCCATTTCATCTATCAATCCAGCTGTTTCAGAATGATGGGAAACATGGTAAGACAACTGAATTCCATAGTCATGGGCACAATGCTGCATTTCCCTTCCTGCAAAGTGGGTTGTTGATTAGAAGCAATGCTCTATTAAATAACATGATGGTGGATAAGGCATTCTTAAGTACACGATGGTAGTTTTGGCAGAAGCTTTGCATGTAGTGTTGGAAGAAGCATTGCATATTGTATTGGCAGATCTGTACCCAGGGTTAGTATCTATTCTTGTAACAATAAACCACTACCCCTTTCATGAAAGAAGTGATCCCAGATAACCAAATTGCCACCAGGTTGCTGGATGATCCCCTTGGGGAATGGGGCCATTTCAGGGTCTGAATATTGGACTCTGCTGCTGAACATTGAACATTCAACTCTGAACATTCAACAGTGGCTATAGCCAGGTCATCCTTGGTGACTCATGTAATCTCATGCCACTGAGTGCATGGATAACCTCCATACCTATCACCATGGCCTTTTTGCTCATGAGAGTCACAGTCCCTCAACCAATGAATAAACTCAAGACAGCTGAATGAAGGGAATGTCAAGTTCCTTTGGGGAAGGAAACTGCTACAGTGCCAAAAACTTATATTGTTGATCTTTCTCCCAGCCTTCCTCCCAGGGACATATGCCCTTTTACCAGGATAACTGTGCATTGTGAAAAAGGAAGTTATCAGACATCTCAGGGATTACTGAACATTGGCTCTATATTGACACTAATTCCAAGAAACCCAAATTGTTACTGTGGTCCCCCATTCAGAGTCTGGGGGATGTTGTCATTATGAGTAAGATAGATATTATAATCTCCATGCTACGGGTGAGAAAAATGATGTTAAAGGCCATACAACAAATAATTGCTGGAGCTAGGTTTTGTATTCAGTTCTGTTGGAGTCCATTCATCAAAGTCTTGATTATTAGGTTACACTGTCTCTTTCACTATTTTAGACAAATAGCTAAACAGATCATGTGGTAGGTTGTACTAGTTTCCTGTATAGTATAAAGTGTGCAAACAAAGGAAGGAATAATTATAAAATAAAAATTTCTGGATGCCTTAGAAAAGAATTAGTTTTGTTTGCTTAAAAATGATTTTAAAATTTACTTTTTCTAAGGGTAGATAAATGGAAATGTTTACTAAGTAGTAACAATAAAATCATATTTTCCACAGGATTGCAAATTGAAAACCATTTTATGGCAATGGTACATTTTAAATGTCCTTATTAATTCAGAGTATGAGGAGGTATTTCAAAAACTGCCTTCCATATGATGACCATAATTTAATTTATAGGTTTTATACCATGTTCTATTTGAATTAAATCTTACAGATTTTCAGAATTATTCCATTTCTGTTTTCTCATGAGTAGGTATTGTCAAAAGCAAACAACTAAACTTAAAATGAATTTTGTCTCCTATATATTGGGGATTGTTTACATTTTATTGGCTGCTAAAGCAAATACCATACAATGGTTTGGCCTTATGCAAAGGAAATTTATTGGCTCAGTTTTGAAGTTAGGTTTCCTAGGCAAAGCAAATACTATGAAATGGGTTGGCTTAGACAATAGGAATTTATTTGTTCATGGTTTTGAGGACCAAAAAAATGTTCAAATCAAGACATCATCAGGGTGATGCTTTCTTCCCAAAGACCAGCTGCTGGCAATCCTTGGCTCTCTGTCGAATGGTGTATTAGTCAGTCAAAGGGGTGCTGATGCAAAATACCAAAAATCTTTTGGCTTTTGTAAAGGGTATTTATTTGGGGTAGAAGCTTACAGTCATAAGGTCCTAAAGAGTTCAACTCAAGGTACCGTAAGAGTCACATCCAGTGTCTGTTGCCACATGTTTATGCAAGCATGTGATGTCTGTGAGGGTTCAGTCTTCCTCTTTCTCTTAAGTCTCGGTGATCCCAGCTTCTTCCAATACCAGTTGTGGACTGGGATAAGTGTCTTCTCTCTCCTGGGGTTCATTTCTCTCTGGCTCAGCTGCTGTGATCACTCTACAAGACCAGCTGTAGACTATCAGGCTAATGGCTCGTCTCTCTTCCTGGGGCTTCTGCCATGTCTAATGGACCTTCTCTCTTTCCTCACATATCTGCTTCTCTGTGTCTTCTCCTTCTCCGTGTTTACTTTCCCAGGCTCCATATCAAAACTCCAGCTTTCTCCTCTGCCATGTCATTTTATCTGTGAGTCCCCACCCCTTGGTGGGCAGGGACTCAATGTCCTTCTGATTTGGCCCAATCAAAGCCTTAATAATTATTTAATCAAGTAAAAGTGAAACCTCTGAATCCAATCCAATTTAATATGCCCAGAGGAACAGAACAGTTTACAAATATAATCTAATATCCATTCTTGGAATCCATAAATAATCCAAACTATTGTATGGCAAGGCATATGGTGGCTTTTACTGGGCTGTCCCTTCTTTTCCATGATTCACTGATTTCTACTTCTTGCTTCCATGACTTTCTCTCTGTGTATCTGAATTTCATTCTCTTATAAAAGAATTTCATTCTCTTATAAAATAGGATTAAGACCCATCTTGATTGAGGTGGGCCCCACCTTAACTGAGGTAACCTCATCAAAAGGTCCTACTTACAATGGGTTTAAAATCATAAGAATTGATTAGATTTAAGAACATGTTTTTCTGGGCTTCACACAGCTTCAAACCACCACATTCTGCCCTCTGGAATGCAAAAGATACATGCAAAATCTCCCAAAAGCTTTAAGTCATTTCAGAAACAATGCTTAGTACAAAGTCTCATTCAAATGAATTATAAATATAATCTACCCTGGGGCACTAGTCCCCTTTTTCTGTGGATCTATGAAACCCAGAGAACAATTTATCTGCTTCTAATAAGCAATGAAGGAACAGACAAAGGATATATACCCATTCTCATAGGAAGAAATTGGAAGGAAAAGAGGGATCATGGTCCCCCCAAATTCTGAAACCCTGGAGGGCATACTCCATTAGATTTCAAGGTCTGAGAATCATCTATGGAAAACATATTTAGCCCTATGGGCCTGATTGAGTGGCAGCCCCACCTGTTTGAAGTACTTGAATAGCAGCCATACTCTCTCTGAACACCGGGGTGAAGGCTTCACTCTCTGAAAGCATTAGTATGGCAGCCAGACTCTCTGCAATCACTAGGACAAAGGCTCCACCCTCCTCAAACGTTGGAGTGGTGGCCAGACTCTCTGCAATTCCTAGAGCATAGGCTCCACTCTCTGAGACACTGGGATTTCAGCACTATTACTGAACAATGGGATGGAAGACCCACCCTCTCCAAGCACCAGGGCAAACTCCACATTTTCACCAATATCAGTGGGTTCACTCTCTTGGCCCAACAAGTTGTCTTCAGTTCAGACCGCACTTTTCTTTTTGAAGTAAGATTTCCTTCAACCTGACTCTTTTCTGTCACTTTTAGCCCAGGCTGGTAGGGGGTTCTTTCATAGAGCTCCAGAAAAAATACTTGTCATTTTTGCATGTAGTACACAGGGGTCCTAACCATCAGCTAAAAGAACTTTCCACAAGTTCTTCCTGGACAACTGCACCTCCAAGCCTGACTTACATGGAAATTACTGACTGGTTCCATGCTCAGTTAACCCCTCACATGGAGCATTGCTCTTCAGGGACTCACTTTCTAGAAGCTCTGAAGTTTCCAAGCAAACAATTTCTGTTTTCTTTGTGCTCAGGAAAGCTTACGCCTTTTCTCTCATATTTCACTATAAGCCTCAAGGAGAAACAGGTTGTATTTCTATACTTATCTTGGAAATCCCCTAAGTTAGATATCCAAGTTCATGGCTTTCAAATTCTGCCTTCCATGTGACATCAAAACTTAATTTAGCCAAATTAATTGCCATTTTCAAACAAGGGTAGCCTTTCCTTCAGTTTCCAATAACACATTCATAATTTCTGTTTAAGGCCTCATTGGAAGTACGTTAGGAATGTATGTATAGGAAGAACTATTTCTACCAATAGTTTCTTCAAGTCAGTATAGGTTTTTTTTTTCTATTGAGCATCTCACAACTTAAAATTACTCCATCCTAATTCTACCCATTACCTAATTCCAAAGTCCTCATATTTTTGGGATTTGCAATAGAAGCACCCCACTCTCCTGGTACCAAAATCTTTTAATTTCCTAGGCTTCTCAAAGCAAATACCATGAAATGTATCAGTTAAACAATCAGAAATTATTTTCTCATGGTTTTGAGGTCAGGAAAATGTCCAAAGCAAGGCATTATTAAGGTGAGGCATTCTTCCCAAAGACTGGCTGCTGGCAATCCTTGGCTCCTCTGTCATATGGCAAGGCACATAGTGGTATCTGCTGGTCTCTCCTAGCTCCTCTGGGTTCTGCTTATTTTCAGCTCCTTGCTTCCTGTGGCTATCTTTCTGTCTGAATTCCATTCTGCTTTTAAAGACTTTTATAATAAGATTAAGCCCAATCATGAGTGAAGGGCCACAACTTAACTGAAGTCACCTCATCAAAAGTCCTACTTATAATGGGTTTGTTCCCATAGAAATTCACTAGATTAAGAAAAGAGTTTACTGGTGTACATAGCTTCAAACCCCATAGGGGTAATTTGGAACAAAAGATGTTTAAGTTTAAGTAGTTTATATTCAGAAGCTTATGTATTGCTTTCTTTTAGCTGTCAGTGAAATATAAAAGTTCACATCTTATTTAGGTTGATCAGTCAGCTACAGTGAATTTTTATTTCTGAGATAAAAAGGAGAATGTTAGTGAAGGAGGCCAAGGTTCTATAATAGCTTACAGATAAAGCTTTCATATTTAAAAAGTTCAGTGTTAATGCTTCAAGCAGTCAAGAGTGTTTATGCTATTTAATCAGAGTCTGAAGTTAAGGTGAACTTCTGGCTGCCCTTAACTCTCTATGAAACCAAGTAAACATATATTTGAAAGTAAAGCCTTTCACAAAAAAAGTTTTCTATTATGTTCTAATATTTTGAATTCCATGGATGAATGCATGGGTATGTGAAATTTTTCAAAACAATTACATATTACCAAAAGATTTATGCACATTTGTACAGTCAATTCCTACTATGTGCCAGACACTATGCTTAGGCAATGCATATATTAATAGAAAGATACATTAGGCTCAATTCTTAATTTCTAAAAGCTCACAATCTGAGGAAGACAGATAAAATGGAATACTACTAACAGGTAAACAATAAATACAACAGAATTATCTAGTTCTGTATGATGAAATGAAAGAGAAGAAGAAAATTTTAGAGTAAAGGGAGAACTGTTCCAGTGAAAGCTAAGATAGTGATGTAAGATGCTCCAAGGTTCCATTCCTATACAGAATTTTGTAAAATTGACAGAACCATCTTTCTCATAACTCCAGAAAACAGTTATAGGGTTGTGGTAACTAAGCAAGGGTTGAATCAAGAAAACACAGCTTTAAAAATAGAAGTTGCTTATGTTGTACTTGCTGACCCCTTCCTTACCCATTCCATGGAGCAGTGTAGAGCCAACCTGCATCACCATTGAGGGTACCTATTTCAGTTCTGGAGGAAGCAGAGTAATGTCTATGTGTATACTGGCCTGCCTGTATGTTGATCCCAATCAACTGGGTGGTAGCCTGAAAGACTGAATCAGGAAACTCCACTCAAGCTTGGCATCCCATACCCTGGCTGCAAAATGAGTCATTGTACAGCTAACAGCATAAGAAACAATTTAAACAAATAGGTTCTTCCTGAGTCTTTGGAATTATGTAATTTGGGCCCCATTCAGTATTCCCTATAGAACTTAGATCTGTTTGTTTCCTGACTGTTTAAGAAACCTATAGAGGGTTTTGTTTCCTGACTCAAAACCAATCACCTTTCTACTTCTTCACCAGAAGGCTAATTGTTTGGTTAAGAAACAGAGGAAGAACTGTGATTTATAACCTGTCTAACTCAGGCAGTAAATGATTTTAGCTTTACTTAAGGTCTATGGTGAGCTTTAAGCACTTTGTTTGTAAGGTATGGATGTAAATAACTTTTCTACCAGAATTCCCAGATAGCCATGTTGGGATAATAGCCACTGGGTTTATTCTTTTATCTCACTGATCATAGCAACTGTGGTGATATCTAAATGTGAAATAGGTGAGCAAAATGTACATTTCTGCTATGAATGTTTTAGGGAAAGAGTTTCTAAAACTTTGATAATAGCACACTAGTGTTGAATATGATTATCAGCTTTATTTCCCACTTTGATTCTTAACACTATCAGTCAACTTCCACATTAATGAAAATTGACCATAATTATTCTCAAATAAAAACAAGTCAACTCTTCAGTGGAACACACATGGATTATTCTCCAAGAAAGACCACATGTTAGGTCACAAAATATGCCTCAATAATGTAAAAAGTTTGAAATTCTATCATGTATCTTCTCTGACCACATTGGAATGAAGCTAGAAATCAATAACAGAAAGAGAACTGGAAAATCACAAATTTGTAGAAATTAAACAACACACTTTTGAAAAACAATGGGTTAATGAGGAAATCACAAAGGAAATTATTAAATATCTTGAAGGAAATGACTATGAAAACACAAAATACCAAAACATATGGGATATAGCAAAGGCAGTGTTGAGAACCAAATGAATAGCTCTAAATTGAAAAAAGAAGAAAGGCATAACATCCCAACTGGAGGATCTAGAAAAATAAGAGTAAACTAAGCCCAAAGAGACCAAAAAGAAGGAAACAACAAAGATTAGAATAAAAATAAGTAAAATAGAGGTAAAAAATAGACAGAGTCAACAAAACAAAAATTTGTTTCTTTGAAAGGATAAAAAAATTGACAAATCTTAAGTAGACTGACAAAAAAGAGATAGGACACAACTAAAATCAGAAATGAAAAAGGGAACATGACACCAAATCCTATGGAAATAAGAAGGATTATAAGAAGATACTTTGAAAAACTGTACACCAACAAACTAGATAACCTAGATGAAATGGACAAATTCCTAGAAAAGAACAACTAGCCACTGACGAGAGTAAATAGAAAATCTTAGATCAATGATTAGCATAAGATTGAATAAATAATATTTTAAAAACCCTCCTAGAAAAGAAATCTCAGGACCAGGAGGCTTCACTGGTGAATTTTTACAATCATCCCAAGAAGAATAACACCTCTCCTGCTCAAACTTTTCCAAAAAAATTGATGAGGGAACATTCCTTAACTCATTCCCTGAGGCCAACCAATACCAAAGCTGTGCAAAGATACCACAGGCAAACAAAATTATGAGCCAGTATCCCTTATGGGTAGAGTTGCAAAAATTCTCAACAAAACATTGGCAAACTAAGTCTGACAGCACATCAAAAGAATTAAGCCCTATGATCAAATGTGATTTATCCCAGGTAAGCAAGGATGTTTAACATAAGAAAATCATAGTATATGATGATGCATTAATAGAAGGAAAGAAAAAAAAACCCACAATCATCCCAATTGATGCAGAAAAGGCATTTGACAATATCCAGCATCTCATTTTGATAAAAAATAAATATTTAGAACTAGAAGTAGAAGGAAACTTCTTCAATTTGGTAAAGGATATATATGAAAAACTCACAGTTAACATCATACGCATTGGAAATTCTATCCAGAGCAATTTAGGCAAGAAAAAGAAATAAAAGACTTACACATTGGAAAGGAGGAAGGATAACTTTCTGTATTTGCACATGACATGATTCTATTCAGAAAATCCTAAAAATCTACAGCAAAGCTCCTAGAGCTAACAAATGAATTCAGCAAAGTGGTGGGATACAAGATCAACACTCAAGTCAGTAGTGTTTCTGTGCACCAGTATGAAAAATCTGAAGATGAAATTAGGAAAAAATTAAATATATAAAGCAACTAAAAGAATCAAATATCTAGGAATAAACCCAACCTAGGATATAAAGGTCTCATACACAGAAAACTGCAGAACATTGCTGAAAGAAATCAAAGAAGACTTAATTAAATGGTAGGACTTTCAGTATTCATGGATTAGAAGACTAAACATTATTCAGACATTAATTCCTTCCAAAGTGAATTATAGATTCAATGCAATCCCAATCAAAATTCTAACAGCCTTCTTTGCAGAAGAGCAAAAGTCAATTGTTAAATTTATATGGAAAGGTAAGGGACCCTGGATGGCCAAAACCACCTTTAAAAAAGATAAATGATGTTGGAAGATCCATTCTTGCCATATTTAAATCCTATTAAAAAGCAACAGTAATCAGAACAGCATTGTACTGGCATAAAAACAAACACATAGACCAATAGAATCAACTTGAGGGTTCAGAAATCAGAAATCAACTCTATGACCAACTCTATGACCTTTTATGACCAATTTTTTTCAACAAGGGTGATGAGTCCACTCAAATGGGAAAGAATATTCTCTTCAAATGATGCTTGGAAAACTGAATATCCAAATGTAAATGAATGAAGGTGGACCCCTACCACATACCATATACAAAAATTTACTCAAAGACATAAATATAAGAGCCAAAATTATAAACTCCTAGAAGAAAACAAAGGGAAGCATCTTTAGGACCCTTGGTATGCAATGGTTTATTAGACTACACCAAAAGCATGAGCAACAAAAGAAAAAAATAAATAAATGGGACTTCATCAAAATTAAAAGCTTTTGTGCATCAAAGGGCTTTATCATGCAAAGAAAAAGAAAATCTACAGAATGGGAGGAATTGGAAACCACATATCTGATAAGGGTTTATTATCCATAATATATAAAGAATTCCTACAACCCAACAATAAAGAGAGAAACAGCCCATTTATGAAATGGGCTAAAACTTGAATAGATATTTCCCCCCAAAAAATACATAAATGGCCAAAAGCACATGAAAAGATGCTCAACATCAATAGCCATTAGGGAATTGCAAATTAAATCCACAAGGAGATACCATTTTGTAACATTTTGTACTTACTACAATGACTAATACATTCTAGAAAATGTTTTTCTACAAAACAGAATATAACAAATGTTGGATAGGATGTGGAAAAATAAGAACACTCATTCATTATTGATGGAAATATAAATGGTGGAGCCATTGTGGAAAAAAGTTGGGCAGTTTTTCAGAAAGTTAAGTATAAAATTACCATATAGCCAGCAATCCCACTGCTAAGTATATAGACACAAAAGAATTGAAAGCAGAGGCTCAAACAGATATTTACTCACCAATGTTCATAGCAGCATTATTTACTATTGCCAATAGATAGAAGCAACCCAAGTGCCCATCAACAGATGATTGGATAAGAAAAAAGTGGAATATATACACGATGGAATATTATTCAGCTGTAAAATAGGAATGGAGTACTGATACATGGATGAACATGGATGAACCTTGAAGATATCATGTTGAGTGAAATAAACAAGACAGAAAATGAGAAATACTGGGAAGCGGACTTGCCCAGTGGTTAGGGCTTCCGTCTACCACATGGAGGTCCGCGGTTCAAACCCCAGGCTGCCTTGACCCATGTGGAGCTGGCCCATGCACAGTGCTGATGCACGCAAGGAGTGCCGTGCCATGCAGGGGTGTCCCCCATATAGGGCAGCCCTACGTGCAAGGAGTGCGCCCTGTAAGGAGAGCCGCCCAGCGTGAAAGAAAGTGCAGCCTGCCCAGGAATGGCACCACACACATGGAGAGCTGACAGAACAAGATGACGCAACAAAAAGAAACACAGATTCCCATGCTGCTGACAACAACAGAAGCGGACAAAGAAGAAGATGCAGCAAATAGACACAGAGAACAGACCAGGGTGGGGGAGGAAGGGGAGAGAAATAAATAAATAAATCTTTTTTAAAAAAAGAGAAATATTTTATGATCTCATTGATATGAAATTATTAGAATAAGCAAATTCATATAGTCAGAAACCAGAATACAGGTTGACAAGGATTGGGGTGGGGTAGGGAAAGGGGAACTGATGCTTAATTGGTACAGAATTTTAGTTTGAGGTGATGAAAAATTTTGGGAATAGTGTCGATGGTAGTACAACATTGTGAACAAAATTTACAACACTGAATTATGTATTTGAATATGGTTAAAAGGGGCAATTTTAGGTATGTTACTAGAATAAAAATTAAAAATACAAAACATAGGCGTGTACAACACCAACAGTGAGCTCTAATGTAAGCTATGGGCTGTAGTTAATGGTACAATAATAAAAACCTTTCATCAATGGTAACAAAGGTACCACTTAATGCAATATATATAATAGTGTAGAGGGAATAGAGGAACTTGGTATTTCCTGCATGGTTTTTCTGTAATCCTCTTTAATTTAAAAAAGAGGAGAAAGGAGAAAGAAGGAAATATGAGAGAGTGTAGGAGAGAGGGAAAAAAGAAGAAAAGTGGAAGGAATTTAGGAAAGAAGACAAGAAGTCAGGAAGGAAAGAGAGAAAGAAATACAGAAGCACAGTTACATCATTACACCTATCCTTTCTTTCCACAAGCATTTATTAAGCTCATCTATAATTTTGTCTGTTTGTGTACCTCTGTGTGAACGTCTTTGCTGTGCATACACAGAAGTTAAATTAATGAGCTTTAGAGTATATGCATGCTTAATTTTACTATTACCAGATTGTTTTCCAAATTGACTACATTAGTTTATGACCCCAACAGCAACAAACACAGTTCATATTTCCCCATATAGTTACCAGTACTTGATATGTTTGTTATAATTTTAATTTTATTTCTCTGAGATCTGGTGAAGTTGAGTGCCTTTCAAATACATATTAGTCATTTCTATTTCCCCTTAGTCAATAGTTTATTCATATCTTTTGCTAAGTTTTCTGTTGCATTTCTATATATTTTCTATATTTGAATTCTTGGTCAGGGTCAGTTACGGAGTTTGCAATATTCTTTTTCTAGTCTCTCTCCAGTCTTTTACTTAGCCTTTGGTATGCTTTATCTTTTAATTTCATTTCCCATTCCTAAAATTAGATTACTTTTTAAAAGTTTTTTATTTCTTCATTTTTAAAATTACATCCTTTATTTCTTTATCTGCATTTAACAATTTTAGCATTTCATGTCCTCTGTGGGATCTAAAACTCTTGTTGTTTTATTTTCTTACTCTCCATTCAAAGTGGCTTGCTACCCATTATGTTCTTGGTAATATTTGGAGGTAACATTGTGACATCTTAATCTATGGGAATCCTGTAGGTCTAAATTGGGGACACTTTAGTCCAAAGCAGATTGATTTTTATCTGCTTCTTTGAAATGATGGTCACGCGATTACAGAATGCAAAAATAAAGGGGTGTGCATTTAAATTAATTCACAATTTTGGATATTTCCCCCAAAACTGAATTTACTGTGATCATTTTAAATGGAAATAAAATATGTGAAAGTAAATCCAAAAATTTCTGCAAAATATTTGAAAGGCTACCTAAAAGATGTGAATATAAAATAACAACTAAAATGTTTTATAGTCTAATGTTTTAGTATTTTAAGCATTGGTTTTTGTGGAAACCAGATAATATTGTGGAAAAATTGATGCCTAGAGAAATAGTTGGCTTGATCTTTGGGGTACCATTTTTTCTAAATTGTATCTGACTCTTGTTAATTTGATTGTATTTTCTGGTATTTGAATTTTTTAAGTGTGATTGCTTCAATGCAAAGATATTGAACTCATTTGCACATTTATTTAAAACCCTTTTATAAAATTGGAGATCAGAATTACAACTACCCGTAATCAAAGACTAATAATAATACAAGGGCCTGTGAGAATAAAAAGCCAAAAGAGGATTTTAAGTGTCTTTTCTTCTCTTGTGTCATCACAAGCAACTTTTATGATTTTAGATTCTGCTTGGGTATTTTCAATGGTTTGCCTGGACTGAGGTTGAAATAACTTTTCCTTTTCAATGCTGGTGCTCAAGTGCCACTAAAAGGGAATCATCAGGATATTTGCAGCCTATTCCTGGTACTTGATCATAAAGTCAAAGAAGAATAAACTATAATTTGATAACATTGGCAAGTATGACAATATAGAACATAATGCATGAAGTTTGGAGGAAAGAAGGGAAAAGTAAATTAAAAACATTTATGAGTGAGGTAGAAGAAACAGGTTAAATTGAAAATATTCTGAATCCATGGTCTTTGCAGGAAACGTTAATTTTTTGCTCAGTCACTACAGTTATTTAAATATTCTCTTCTCATTTGACATTCTGCTTGACTCCAACAGGTTATAACATGATGTATTAGTCAGCCAAAGGGGTGCTGATGCAAAATACCAGAAATCTGTTGGCTTTTATAAAGGGTATTTATTTGGGGTAGAAGCTTGTAGTTACCAGGCCATAAAGCATAAGTTACTTCCCTCACCAAAGTCTATTGCCACGTGTTGGAGCAAGATGGCTGCTGACATCTACAAGGGTTCAGGCTCTCTTCTTCTTGTCTTGGCTCCATGGTCCCAGCTTCTTCCAATATCATCTGTAGGCTGAGATAATGCTCGTCTCTCCCCAGGCTCATTCCTCTTTGGGCCCAGCTGCTTTGCTCTTTTCAAAATGCCAGCTGTAGACTATCAGGCAGATGGCTCTTCTCTCTTCCTGGAGCTTCTACCATGTCCAATGGAGCCTCCTCTCTTTCCTCACATATCTCCTTCTCTGTGTGTTTACTTCCTGGGGCTCCAGCTCAAAACACCAACCTCCCTTCTCTGCGGGGAGGTTTCTCTTGTGCATTCTAGCCTCAGATTTGGTTTTCTATTAGTATCCTTCATTGAAAGGAACCAGGGTTCTCTGTAGAAGAAATGACTCCATGTTGGGGCAGGAGAGTTCAAGATGAACCCGGAACATCTTAAATGTGATAGATAATATCACTTACAATATGATCAATTGATTGTTACCCAGTGGCACATTCACACTTGCACACACACACAGATACATTTCTTAATAGTGAGAGTTAATCAGACAAATGAAAATGCTTGTTACAGATGGTGGGGGAGAGGGATCATTCAGTAAATAAAGTGAAGAACTTTTATTTGTTCAATTGCATCCTTCGACAATAAAGTCTGTATCCTCTCACTGTGACTGCCAGTATCTTTTCATCAAAAGTCAAGGGCAAAAAATGGTCACAATAGCACACTTTGCAGGTTAGAGTTAGTACAGATTTCAAAGAGATGAAATTGTATAAAAATCTAAGCAAACAAATAAAAATAAAGTCACATGGCAAATGATTCACTATAGCACAAAGGCCATTTTTTCATGTGTTCTAATTAACTGTCTTGTGTGAAGTGATATAAATCTTAGAAGTTCACTAAGGAGATTGCTAATTATTACAAAGATGAAAGATGTATTTATGAACATGTAATATTGAAGAAGGTAAAGATGAAAAGACTCCATAAAATTGTCAAAGCCAAAAAACAACAAAGGAACAACAACATTTTATGAATGTGAATGCTAATCCATTTAAAAACATTTTGTGTACCTGAGACCTAAGAAAAGAGGCAAAGAGATGGAGTGAAAAACAACAACAACAACACAGCTATTGAGGAAAGGGATGAGGCTTATTTCACTGAGAGCAAAATGAATTATTTGCTTGAGCATTCCCTAAAGAAGAGGAAGGTAGTATTCTAGAAACTGCAATGCATTCTCCTTAGGGGAAAGTAAGATGTTAAAAGGCTTTATCATCACACTAGAGCAGATAATTAGGCAATTACAACTATTAAATTTGACAGAGCATTAGTTTAAATGCGTTACTCACTAGAATGCTGAAGGAAGTAACAAACACTATACTTCTTAGTGAATACTTTTGTAACTCATTGAGGACAACATTTCACCAGAGAGCTGAAGGGTGCTAATGTACTGCCATATTTGAGAAAAGCGCACACACACAAATGGTCTTAGAAAAAACTCCTCAGGAAATCCTGAATCTTCTGAGGTCATTTAACTCTTATATGCAATTATTGCAGCGTTCTAGATATTAACCCACCAATCATCAAAAGACCTTTCAAAAGTAGGCAGCAAGTATCATTCAGAACCTTCTACCTTGATTTATAGGTATTAAAACAGAAACAAAAAAAAAGTCACCTTGAAAGCTGGTAGAAATACCAACTCTAGGATTTAAGTAATTGACAATTACCAAACATTTGGTAATGCATAATTTAGTAAGACCAGAGTCAACTTAGAACACTGTCCTCATCACCTTGCTATAAAATCTTTAAATGGATTGCTCCTGCATTTTTAAAAAGCATGAACTATCACTACAGTGAATAATAATTTAATATAATAATTACATAATGCTTATCACTTACTTTTCAAATTTCTCACGTTCTACAGGTCTCCCTAGATCCTGCTCATATTCTTATAAATTATTGCTGCTAGGAAAAGAGAACTTTTAAAATAGTAGTTGTGTCCATGCACATTGCACCAGAAATCTCAAACAGTTTATTTCTAAATGTCAGCAGCTACTCAGTGGCATCATTGCCTGATTTATTGTCATCAGTCTCATTGCATGGCAGTAGAAATAGATAGTCAAGGCCAGTGACAGACAAATGATAGTCTCGGTGGATCTCAGCATAAGTGTTAGACCTATAAGGGTCTTCACTGTTTCTGACCCTGTATTCACTAGGATGGGCTCGTAGGCTGAACAGACTGAGGGTCCCATGGTATAGGATCCTGGCTTGTTCATGTCTGTGTTCCCTCACAATATGGATGCATTTCCTCTATATTAATTCAGTGTTTGTTGAGTATGGGGTCCCCCCAAGAAGCTTTCTCTGACATTCCCATTGATGAGTTTGAGGTCCCTTTTATGTAATTGGCCTCTATTGTAGTATTTACAAACCTGATGTGAAATCTCCTAGCTTTATGTCTGCTGTTTCCACAAGTCTGGTAACTGGTAATTCTATCCTAGACATGTGCTTGGCTAACAATTATATATTTAGTGCCCAACACATAGTAGGATGCTCAGGAAATGTTTGCATAATGAATAAATGCTTCGGTTTTCTCCTCAGTGTATCTGCAAATATTTATCCCTAACAATAATGCACACGTCCATACATTTTTAAAATTCTGATATTATTTTAGATATGTAGCCAGAGATATAGGTAATGGTTAATGGCTGCTTTTTTGTGATGTTCGTGGTTTGATTTGACTCTATTTCTCCATTCTGCTTCCATAATTTTTGTGATTGTTTGATGTCAGCATAAAGTTATGAGTTTAAAAGGAAGTCAGTGTGACTCAGTAGAAAGAGCACTCTGGATTTTTATTTGGAGACCGATGCTGTCTTACCTTTGCTTTGAAAAAATAAATTAACCTTTCTGAGCTGAGTACCATTACCTAAAGAAGGAGGATTGTATTAAAGTGATGCCTAAAATAATCCAACCCTTCCAACTCTAAATAGCAATTATCCTAGAACAAATAAACTGAATAAACACTTATTGATTGTAGTATAATAGCAGTGTACCGAGAGTGAAAATCAGGCAGAAACTTGCCAGGGTCTGCATACTCTTTGTAGCAGTACAACCCAATAGAACTTTCTGTGATGATGAAAATGTTCTAAAATTTGTGCTATCCAATAAAATAGACACTAGGCACACTACTGTGCCCTTGGTGTATTAAGCAATTGTGCTAGCACTTAGCTAACACAATTGAAGAATTTAATTTTTAATTTTATTTACTTTTAACCAATTTAAATTTTAATTGAATAGCCACACATGGCTAGTGGCTACTGTATTGGACAGTGAAATTTTAGAGAGACAGTTATATGAATAAATAAATCAGACTATAGTAAGTTTGAAAGAAGAAGTACAATAGGGGACAAAAGGTTTAATTACCAAAAAAAATTCTCTTTCATGTTTAAAAAAAGTATATCAAAATTATAAATAAAATAGAGAAAAAAGGTACAGAGTATGTATTGAAATTAGTAGAGCACTCAATTGTTGAGACAGAATGATATCTTTTCAGTAGCATAGAAATGAGCTTGGGTAAAGAATCTTTCATGACATCTGTGGTGTACTGAATTGTATACCCCAGTTGGATATGTTCTTGGTCTTGGCCTGCATTCTGGTGGTTGTGGGTCCATTGTAAATAAGAGGTCTTTAAGATGTTACATCAGTTAAAATGCAGCCCAAATGAACAACACTCTAAATCTGTTTATAATGGAAATTTTAAACTAAGGATTAGAAAATATTGAGGAACAGAATGAACAAAACTATGAGGTTGTTGATTATAGGTTTATGTGATTCTAAATGGCTTTGATGATCTCATATAATAGTAATGAGTGCATCATACAAAAACAATCGTAAAGGCCAGAGTCAAAATCAAATTTTAATATAGATTCTAGATTGGAAAAATGACAGTAATATGTGAAAGTGCATAAATATATTAAAACTCACACTATAAAATAATTTGGCAAAAACAATGAAAAAAATCCATGCCCAGAAATATTTAGAAAGAGAGGAGAAATAGCTAGTAAGAGCATGGATTCTAAATCAATGAAAGGTGTTTTGGCAGGCAATAAAGAAAATGAAGGCAGGGTTAGAATGCTAAATTATAGGCCATGTGTACTTTAGGTCACCATATTACTCGTAGAAACGACATCACTGAAACTGAAGGAGTAAGATGGAAGACGACTCATTGAAGTCAAGATTTAAGAGGATAGAGCATTATTCATGAAGAATGATTATACAGCTTTCAAAAATGTAGCCTTAAAAAAGATGACTAAGAAGAGAACTGCAAGAGGTTTGTTAGGAACTGTAAGGAAAGGTTTAATTGAGGGTGACCTGAAATTGAAAGGGGGAAGATGTAAATTCGGAAACATTTCCTAAAACTGAAGGTCAATCAGACAAATGGAAATCCTTTCCAATGGAGGTTGTTGAAGTAGCATCATTAAAGGTATTCAAAAGGTTTTAATTAATTTAACCAGTCCATTGACAAACTGTACAAAAGAACTAGCATTAAAATACTGTTAACAGCAACTGAGAAAGTTCTAAGCTATGAAGGACTGAAGCCTTAGTTTAATTATGTCCTAAGCATTTGTAGAGCAGATATAATGGAAACATAGTAGAAGGAACACTGATATTGAAGTTGGAAAGACTTACATTTGAATTATCATTTTGTCTTTATAACCGCTTACAATTTGAGTCATGTTGCTTTACTTTTCTGAATCTCATTTTCCAGAGCTGGAAAGGGTTTAGACCTGCTTCATGTAGTTGTTTTGAAGTTTAATGAAATAATATATGGAAACTGCCTACCACCGAGTCGGGACATTCTTTTGCTCCTTAGAAACATTGGCTTCAATTCAGTCAACTGTAATGGACACATATTCCGCAGTCAGGACAATTTCTTCTGATATTTGAGCATTACCCTGTAAAAGGCGCTCCCCTAGGTGCCAGCTGAATAACCTGGAAGGAGGCTACATTCCCTGACCCTCTAGGAGTCACAGTCTAATCAGGAAATAGACCCGTAAACATTGATTACTTAAGTCAAGCCACAAGTTCCAAAAACCCATAAATAACAACTTTAGGGAAAGTGAGAGGCAAGGTTGGAAGAGGATAAGCAGGACAACTTGTGTAGAAAAAGCTATACCGTTTTTTTTAAAGATCTCTTGATGTCAGCATAGTCCTTCCAGTTGATTAGTTTGAAGAATCTATCCATTTCTTTCTTCAACAACTCATTAATTAACACCTACTTTATTCCAGGTTCTGGAACATGATGATGAGATGATGAAGGGGATAGAGTGTTCTCTCCCTTCAGAATTTATAAATGCTCTAAAATGAGTAGGAGAGATGTAGCACCCCTCACTACAAGGTTGCCCATAATATGGAATAAAGGGTAAATTTCACTGCATGGCCTTACGTCTTGAAATATTTAAATTAAATATGTAACAAATCAGTAGAGGAAAAAAACCTCCATAAAATGCAAGTACAGATTGAAGGGTTTATCTGTGGAAACAGAGAGAGTCAGTACTTTCTGTTTTGCCTTAGTGACAGAGTAGAAAGAATTCTGAGCATAAGGGTGAATATTTGGCTTCTAGAATGAAGCTAATTCTCAGGTTTCTTTTTAGCCCCAAAGGATAGAGTCATTTTTTCTTTGAATCTGTTGCCTTCCTGGTTCAGAACTAGTCTTTTAAATCTCAATGTCAAATAAATTTTTGTTTAGTAAATTAATAAATAAATGATAAATTTTAAGTGTAATGGTTTATATTTTCATTCTAAATTGCACATTTCTAATAGTTCATCTTTTAATAATTTTTCTTTTTGTTGAGACTCATAGTTTAGTTGCTGTCATCCAGGACCTGGTATTTATGGGGAAATTCAGTCATGTTACTGAAAAAAAAAAAATACTAAACTAAACATTGAGTTAACATATTCTCCCTATCTCCAGACATCTCTTGATTTCTTTCACAGCCCGACAAAAACATTTATATTAAAAGATGGTATTTCATGAGTATGAGGAAAATGCTTTCCTTTTTACTTTTTGAAAATGCTTTGCTATTTGAGATTTGAACGCCCTTCTTTGTCTTCTTGTCCAGAAAGCCATAAAAAGCAGGTAGTACTAACGGCCACTAGATTTACCTTATGAGCACTTAGCCAGATTTATTTGAAGAGGGCAGCATTTAACAAACCACCCAAATATTAGTTAAAAGATCTATGGTCCAAAATTATAAAACATTCAAATTAACTACAGGTGCTGAAAAATATATTGGTAAAAGATAAGAATACTGTGACACTCAATAAAATGATCAGGGGTATTGATGTACATTTGAAGAGATCCAGATCTGATACAGATATACTAACCTTCAGGTACATTCCTGATCCTGAGTGTGATAATGAAAAATTACAAGTTGCACATCTTTTTGATTGATTTGCTAATTGATTTGCTATAGTTTCAATAATTTATATAGTTTTCCCCTGTTTCTAGGGGGTTTCTGTAATAATTCAGATAAGTCAACACATGGTCCTTATATCTCTTAGTACCTGGCTATGATGCTTAAAATCTTGCTCTATTCCTCTCTCTGATACTTTTTAATACCTTAAGTATGGAATTAAGAATTAGTACCCATCTTTTGAGCCCTTTAGAGAAACAAACTAAGATTTTGACTCAAATTTAATTTATTTAGCTATGGATTTTCTGGTAAGAAAGCAATACAGATTTTTAAACTCTTTGTCATCTGTTTGGAATCTTTTTTCAACATATTTTATAGGACAACCACAAATAATACTATGAGAGACAAAGAAGAAGTATATGTGCTGAAAATAAATTTAGGTTTTAAATAATATCTTTCTCTTCTAACCAAGGTCAGGTCTTCAGAAAATCTTTCAAACAATGAGCTTTAAGGGATAATATATTTCAAATCCAAAATGTACTCGAATAAAGAATGGTTTAGAATGGGGTTTTTGTCACACATACACACAAAGGTTGGGTTTGAGAGACCCATGTTGGCACCTCATGATTTTTGCTAATAGACTGTCTCTCTGGGGGATTCACTTAACTCTCTGATTCTTTAGTTGTCCATCTGTCACAGGGTGAATGACCTGCCGTATTCCTTGGCAAAAGGAATAAATAAACATTCTTTCCAGGGTATTCAAAGGAAAATTTCACCCAAATGTTGAATGCCACTGAACACAAATACAAAAAAAAATAAAAGAGGAATTCTTTGTCATGACAGCTAGAAAATACAAAACATTGAAATACTGTTTGTCACATATGCATTCACTGAATAGATGATTTTGCTGGCATTGTGTAGACAAAATCAATTTTAATTTTTAAAAATAAGTGTTGTCTTTCATGCATTAAAACTGCTAACAGATCATCAGTGCCATGTTGACTTTTGAGCTCTTTTACCTGTAGTTGTGATATGTTTGCACTGAACCAATGAACTATCTACTCAGTCTCAACTAATTCCTATTGTGATTGAAATGTTCTGAGACAGCTGGCAGGGATTATTGGAGGCACAATATGTGACTAAAGAACAGATGTCTTCTTCTTTTGAAGTTAACTGGTCTGTTTAGTACTCAACCTTTGACCTTATCCATATGAGTACTCGGAAGCAGTCAAATTAACTGGTCCCATTTTCCTCCTCTCATAGCCACTAGGGAATAGTTTTAGAGAGAGAATAAGATGTAACAGGTGTTATGATCTCTGCTTAGAGGCCATTGATGGTCTCAAGTCTACTTTACCAAGTTGCAAGAATATAAAATCTATAGAAATATTTTAATGCTGGGACATTAGTTATCTTGCAGGAAGGTTTGGCTAGGTAATATTATTGTCTCTCAAAATTGCTATAACTAGTTGATGAATCACCATACTTTGAGTTGTCACTTGTAGTTTTGGATATCATTCTACTAGGCAGCTAGAATTAAAATGGCAAAAGCCCTTAGGTTGCCTATGGAATATTAGAGTGCTTCATCTATAGGAAAATAAAATCTCATCAACTCTCCACCCCAAGGCATCATTGAAGTACAAGTGAAGCCAAGCAGCCTTTGTCCTAATTCTGAGCTGTGATAATATATGATAAGGAAGGGTCCTTGATAAGGCCCAATGATACAAGGATCATTTTCTGATTACTATTTCTTATGAAGGTGTATTGTCTTAAGAGTAAGATTGTGAGAGCAACAGTTAGGATCCATATTAGATATCCTTGACAGCTAGCATGGTTTAGAGTTGTCAATGCCTCTATCCCTCATACAGTTATCTAGGTACCATAGTTTTCCTGCTTTGTATATTGTTTAGTTTATAAGGCTCAGACTGACAAAGGGATTTTATGACAGAGAGTACTTTGTAAAAAAGTGTCTTCACTGTGATGGCCTTCTCAAGTAAAATCAGTTAAAGTCAGATGAGAATAAAAGGCAAGGAGTTTTTTCAATGCTGGTGTCTTTCACATGAAGGTCTCCTGTTTTGATCCACAATAAGAAGGAAATATAATTCATCCACTGTTGTAATACCCTTGGTAAATGCTCCTAAAGTGTGTGCCAGAATGGATTCTCCTGCTCTATTTCTGATTATTCTCAGATACAACATGTGCATACTTACTGTTTATAGGGTCTATTCAATTTTGTGAAAATAAATGTAATCAATATTGGGTATCACTTCTGATTGACATTGATCCACACTGTATGCCTCATTTCTCTTAAAGCTAACAGTTAAATATAAAAGTCATTTTCTCCTCTATTTATGTGTTAATGCAAATAAGTATATTTCTTTCTGAAAATGTGTATTATCTAGACTTTCGATGCATTTGCCTTTTGAGGATCTGATGATCTACTTCATATTAGTCCAAATCATTTCCATTTACCTGAATTTAACTATGGAGGTTTATGATGATTTTATCCTACATCTCAATAAGATCTACTTAAATTCAAATTAATTGTTCCAGTAGAACTAGTTGTCAAAGATTAAGAGAATAATCTTAATAGTTGATATGCATGAAAGTTAGAACTTTATTCAACATAAATATTTTCATCAAAGACTGCTTGTAAATATAAAAATCAATAAACATTACTTAGCAAAAAGAAAA
Source organism: Dasypus novemcinctus (assembly GCF_030445035.2). Classification (NCBI taxonomy): domain Eukaryota; kingdom Metazoa; phylum Chordata; class Mammalia; order Cingulata; family Dasypodidae; genus Dasypus; species Dasypus novemcinctus. The sequence continues at coordinate 45,201,998 of NC_080681.1, read as the reverse complement.
AGTGAAATAAAATAAAAAATTTAAAGCTTTATTGCTTAAAAGATCATTATTTAATTGAATTACATGAGCTTGTATAACTTTGGATGTTTACTTTTTTTACTCTTTTGAATAAACATTTTGTAGAACTTTAAAAATAAGCAAAATTAAGACATCAAAGCTATTGAAATGATCATTTATAGAAGTCGCTGAAGAATCAATAACCAAAAGTTAGGCAAAAAGTATTCTAGCCCTGGGTCTGTTACTTCCTAAATGTGTGAACTTGAGTAAGTTTTTTAACTTCCTTAAATGAGGGAAAATCTCTCCCCCATAAGGTTGTCGTAAGGATGACATCATATATGTAAAGTACTTAATGTAATCTCTGTCATCATCACCATTACATCACCATCATCATTCCCACCAAATTTCAGGTAACCTATCCCTTTGCATATTTGTTGGTTTTGGAAACTGTGATTAGATTTCTGAAATACATGGATGGTCTATATAGAAAAACCTCACAGGTATAGAAAATGCCAAAAAACTTGGATGCCTTTCCTAAAAGTGTGGTGCCATTCAAAAATTTTCAGTGATAGAGACTCTGCTAAATATTGCAACCCATATCAAGTTACAAATTTGTGAGTGTGTGTGTGTGTGTAAGAAGGGAGAAGAAAGAAAAGGTTGGGAAATAGGTAACAGTTTCTCTGACTCTGTCTCTCCCACTTTTTTTGCCCATAGGGAAATTAGGTCAAATAAAGAAACCGAGATAAGCGCCAAAAGGGCAATGTATTACTAATTGAGGAAATAAACTATATGCTATATAAAACCTTGTTAATTTGATATTAGGATCATTCAGGATAGCATGATATTTGAAGTAAGTGCTAGCTCCCACCTTATTAGATAAATTTCCCCATTAAAATAAGTCATTTAATACAAAGTACAAATATATATATATATAATTTGGGGTGGAAATTTCGTTCCAAGGATATCTTGGGTTACTAAATTGGTCAGATAACTTGAAGTGAATGTCACTAAAAGTCCATGAGCTAACCATGAGTGAAAGACTAATCTGTGAACCATTCTGATTACTTGTCAACAGCAGAAGAGAGAGTGGCAAAGACTATAAAAGAAGTAACTGTTGCAGATGACTTCCTCATAATGACAATTTACTGTTTTTCTTCGAAGACTCCTACATGCTTAACTCGTGCAGGTTTAATGAGACAAAAGCATTTGATTCTCAGATGCCTTTGCCTCAGAATTGCCCTTCTATTCTAATTAAGTAGGTTTTATGGTATTGTATTTGTTTTCTAGTCTTCTTTTTGGCCTTAATTAAAGGAGACAGTATGATAAAATGGCTGTTTCCTTTGTACACATGCATTCACTGATGTTTGCAAGTTTGACTTGAGCTTCTGGGGAAGAGCATGGCACATTGGATTGGAAGATGCATTAAGTTCCAGATATCAAAGTTAGCTTTAGTTTGACTTTGTAAGATTCTAAAAGCAGCTGTTCTTTGTTGCACTTGCTTAGATCCCAACAGTGATTTAGTTCTGAGGATTATATATTTGTCTCTTATGTGTCAAAAGTCCTATCCCTTGTGACTTTACAACTCTGTTTTTGTATTTAATGTAAAAGCATGATAGCTTCGCATTGATGATTGTCAGCAGTTGCTATTTATCATCTGTCAGAAGTTTTTCTCATGGGAAGGTAGAAAATCAAATGGATTATGACTGTTTTTTTAGTTGCTTCAAGGAATCTTACATGACATAAGACAAAAAAAAAAAATGGAATGGTAAAATGACTCCTTGACAAGTAACTTAGCATTCAGATAAATTTGCAATTTTATGCACTTAACAGAACTGTCATTCACCCTGACAAAATAGCATATTTTAAAGTGTTATGTCAATTTGCTTATTTGACCTCTAGGTTGCTTTACCACCTGGCTTGTTGGTTACATAGTTTTGCAGTTACTTACTTGTTTCTGATGAAACAATAAAGCAAACTGGTTTGTTGGCACCAATGAACAGTGTGAAAGGGAAGAAGTTATTGAATTTTTATCGTTTTAGATTTTCCATCTGATTATTGAGATTATTTTCAAGTTCTAGTGACCTGTCAAAATTGGGGAAGTCAATATCATTGAAATTTTATTGGTAGAGTTTTAGTAATTAATTTTAGGGACCTAAAATACAGATATATGTATTAGATTACATTTAGAGAGAAATGATTATTCTGCATGTAAGTGGAATCAGAAAGAAATTTTGGAATATGAAACATGCAACCCTTAAAAAGCCATGTAAAATATAAAAATGTTAATTGTGTTTTTACCAAGAGAAATTTATAGGATTATACCATGAAATATTTTTAGATAACTTTAGATTTACTTTTAAGAATTAAGTGTAAAGACATATTCTAGCCCAGGGTATTCCAACCTCAGCAACAATGACCTTTTGGGCCAGATAATTCTTTGCTATGGGAGCTGTGCATTGCAGGATGTTTAGTAGCACCCCTGGCCTCTACCCACTAGATGCAATGGGCATTCTCTCCCTAGCTGTGACAACTAAAAATGTTTCTATTGATTGACAAAAGTCCACTTGGGTCAAAATAACTCCTAGATGAGAGCCACAGCTCTGGAGGTAGCAAGTGAGGAGTTCATTCATCTCTGTCTAACAGGGTTTTGAAAAGGGATTTTTCCTGTCCTGAAATTGTAACCTGCACCCTAAATAGAAAAAATGGCTCCGACTGCTCCATATTCTAAGTCTAAGGAACTGCCATCAGTTGGGTCAAGCCACTGCCCTGAAGGGCTTATTACATAGTCAGTTCAAAACTGGTCCTACCACGAAAGCTAGTGTCTGCTCCACCCCATACCTCTAACAGACTCTGCAATATCTCAACATAAAAAGAGGATTGAAAGTAGAGAGAGGCTTTTTTGGGGGGTGAGTTCAGTGTTTATGGTGAAATGCTAGACACTTTCCTCTCCTTGGGAGCAGGAAAGAGTGCTTTATTTTCCCCCAAGACAAGGGAAGGCTTTAAAGAGAATTACTCGTTAGTAGGAGTTGCTGCAAGTAGCAGAGACTAATATTCTACTTCTCAACTCTGTTTGTTGCGCTCAGAACACTTATCCCATCCTGTGTCTTCCAGTGGAGAGAAACATAGTATTCTAGCAGAGCCTTCTGGAAACCTGGATGTATGGCATAAGGTCCTTTATAGACCATCCTTTACTATGGAGAAGAAAAAAGACTATCCCTTTTATGAAGTCACTGCAATTTGGGGGCAATTCTTGAATATCAAATCTGTGTCCAAATCTGGTCTAAGGGTAGCAGTTATAGGAAGATTAGCTCTCCTTAAAGACTCCACAATATATCGTGTTTTAGAAAAGATAGAGCTTATTCACATGTCACCTTACTATTCAATAGCCTTCTGTATCTTCACAAGAAGTAATACAAAGGTGAGTGGATGGGATAGAGGCAATGAGGGTGCTAGATAACTGCTTCCAAATGATGGAAAATCCATCTCAATAAAGGGAGCAGAGGCATGCAGTTTAATGAGAGAGCCAGGCTGGAACCAACACCTCCGCAGAAGCCACCAGCCTCAGATTGATCCAGAATGAATCAGAGTGAATCCAGAGATACCACTCCACTACCGTATGTGGTCAGATATGCAGTTAGATTACCTTTTCTCACATCCCTCATTCTTTACCCCAACATTGACAGAGAAAGCTCCTAGAAAATTTTTAACTGCTATAAGAACTCATTAATCACATTTTAGATCCAATTTCAGATTGTTTTCCTAAAAGATGGGAATCTGTTAGGGAAGTTGCTTCATCCTTTGTTCACAATTTTGTTCTCTACTAGGAAAAAATTAAATTGGTAAATCTGCAACCTACAGTACTTTTTTTTTTTTTTAATTTTTTTATTTTTTATTGACTTTGTAATAATATTACATTAAAAATATATATGTGAGGTCCCATTCAACCCCACCCCCCCACCCCCCCTCTCCCCCCCCCAACAACACTCGTTCCCATCATCATGACACATCCATTGTATTTGGTAAGTACATCTTTGGGCACCTCTGCACCTCATATACATTGGTTCACATCATGGCCCATACTCTCCTCTATTCCATCATGTAGGCCCTGTGAGGATTTACAATGTCCGGTGATTACCTCTGAAGCACCATCCAGGGCAGCTCCATGTCCCGAAGACGCCTCCACCTCTCATCTCTTCCTGCCTTTCCCCATACCCTTTGTCCATTATGTCCACTTTTCCCAATCCAATGCCACCTCTTCTATGTGGACACTGGATTGGTTGTGTCCATTGCACCTTTATGTCAAGAGGAGGCTCAGATTCCACCTGGATGCTGGATGCAATCCTCCCATTTTCAGTTGTAATCACTCTAGGCTCCATGGTGTGGTGGTTGTCCTTCTTCACCTCCATCTTAGCTGAGTGTGGTAAGTCCAATAAATCAGATTGTAGGTGCTGGAGTCTGTTGAGGCTCAGGATCTGGCTATCACATTGTCAGTCCAGAGATTCAAATCCCCTAAATATATCTTAAACCCCAACATTAACTGCACCTCCAGCACATTAGCATGAAAGTCTTATGAAGGGAGATCCCATCTGAGTCCAGATTCATCACACATAAACACCATTTCCAAAGAGGGGCCATCTGCCCTGGTAGTTAACCCCATCGGCCATGACCATAACTCCCATGGGTCTCTTTAGCCCTCAAAGGAACCAATATCTGGGGGTTGTATCTGCTTTATCTGTCTCTCTGACTCTGCTCAGTTGTGCATGAGGGCAAACCTTCTGCCAGCCTCCAGACTCTTTTTTAGAAACTCGTAGCCATATAAACTCATTTCTCCTTTCCATTTCCCCCTTACTTTAGGTCAAACAGCATTTTAAAGTCATGGTATTTTATGTAGACATGGATATTCTGCTGATCCGCATTGAACCTTCCGTATAAGGTCATTTTCCAGTTGCATCATCAGTTGGTAGTTGATAGTGGTCCCTCGTTGCCAGGGAGGCTCATCCCCGGGTGTCATGTCCCACGCTGGGGGGAAGGCATTGCATTTACATGCTGAGTTTGGCTTCGAGACTGGCCACATTTGAGTAACATGAAGGCTGACAGAAGGAAATTCCCAGGCACAAAGTTGCTCTAGGCCTTGTTATTATTTTGGGTTTATCAGCTCACAAGCATAGTCATTAGTATCAGGGGCTCACTGTTGAACCCTCACTCCCTCCCGGTCCCCACCACTGTACCTGGGAGACTGTCGCTGCTCCCCTAGGGACCACGACAGAGCACCACTGGCCAGGAACCCAGTACCCCCCCTACTGTGGTTTTTAATTGTTGCCACTATGAGTATATCCAAACATTACCATGCACCCTGGACATATGTTCTGTACAGCTCCCTGTCAGTCATATATCACCTGTCATTGGTATCCCATACCAGTATCCCTCCATTGCCATTGTTGAAACACTCTACAGTACTTTTGTCTCTATTTAGAGATTACTGTTTTATAATTATCTGCTACTTTCATAAGACATTTATTCAGAAGTTATGTCTTGTTGTCTTCTGAACTCAAGCATGAATGCGTATTTAACTTTGAGCACAGAGAACTTTCTCTCTCTCCCTATTATTGAATTTACATTACAAAAGCCTAAAGAACTATTTGGCAAAACAAAGTCTCTTTGGAAAGAGGGCAACAGACCAAGAATGCAAAGCCAGAACCCTCTTTGGCAAATAAGGGAAGAAGAAAAACTTGGAACTGTTATACATTAATAATTCTTGTTCAATCACACTTTTCCTCTGGTCCAGACTTTTGGCCCCTGAAAAGAGATGAACAACATTTAAATGTGCTGCCCAGAACACTATTTCTAGTCCATGATTCATTTTCCATCTTTTCCTATTGGACTGCATATCTTCTTTCATGTTTTTCTGCAGTCATATCTGGTTCAGACCAATCATAGATAATTCTCACAATCTTTAGAGTAGGGAGTTAGGGCCACATATATCCCTCCCAAACAAAAAATGACTAACATTTCATGAATACTTTTTATGTACAGACTATTCAAAATTTGTGTGTATGTATATGAATTTTATGTATAATCATAATCATAATTGAACACACTCATGTTAAGCCTGATCATGCATCTCTCTTACCCACTTCCTATTCCCACTGCCAAATGTAAGCTTTATCCTGACTTCAAATATCATCTGTTAATTCTGCCTCCTTTACAACTTTATATAAATGGAATTATACAGTATGTACTCTTTGGGTCTGGCTTCTTTAAATTCAACATTATATTTGTGAGGTTCATCCATCCTGCTGCATGTTTGTACACTGTCATTGTACAATTTATACATCCATTATACTTTTAATATCATGTATATTAATGTATGATCATTCTTATACATATGTTCTGTTATGTCTATGCCTAGGAGATAAATTGTTAAGTTATAGTTTGTACTACCAAACAGTTTTCCAAGTGAATATACCAATTTATGCTTCCAACTGTGGTATATGAAAGTTCAGTTGCTCCATATCTTGGAAAAATGTTTGGCATTATCTTTTTTATTTTAGCCATTCTGGTGAGTGGTTGGAATATCTCATTGTGATTTAATTTGTATAATCTTGATGACCACTCTTGTTGAGTACTCTCATATTCTTATTAGTCATATGGATATCCCTTCTTGTGAAGTCCAAGTCTTTCACCCATATTCTATAAGAATATCTGCATTTTACCTGTTGAGTTAAAGATTTTTTTGGGGGTGGTAGATATAAATATTTCAACAAACATATAAATTGTAAATCTTTTCTTATGCTTTGTGAGTGCTATTCATTCTTATAAGTTGTGGGTGCTGTCATTCTCTTTACTTTATCTTTTGATAATTAATTCCTTAATTTTGATATAGTCAAATATAACACCTTTTTTCTTTATACTTAGTGCTTTCTAGGTTCTTGCCTACCTCAAGATTAAGAAGAAATTCATCATGTTTTCTTCCAGAAGTTTAGTTTTCTCTTTAATTTTTAGGTCCATAATCCATATAGAATTGACTTTTTTTTGGTATAGTAAGACATAAAAATAAAGATTCATTTTTCCCATATATAGATCTAACTGATCCAATACCTTTTATTGAAAAGACTTTTCAATCACAGCTGCATTACACTGTCACCTTTGTAAAAGGCCAAATGAGAGTTTATGTATGAGTATATTTCTGGATTTTCTTCTAACCCATCAGCCCATTTGTTTATTCTTACCAGATTTTCTTAATTTTTGTAGCTTTACAATACAGCTACATATTAGATATATATATATACCTGATAGTGTAAATTCTCCAACTTAGTTCTTCTGATTCAATCTTATTTTTGTTCTTTTTGACTACTTTCATTTCCATTACATTCAAGAATCAATTAATCCCCACTATAAACACACATATATATATTCATTTAAAAAACTGCCAAGATTTTTATTGGAATTTCAATGAATCCATGATAACTTTGAGAAAATTAACTTTTTATTTTTAATATTTGGTCTTTCAAGTTATGAACACGGTATGTTTTCATATTTATTTAAGTTTTCTTTAATGCCTTTCAATGTCATTAGTATTCAAAGAAATGTGTTAAAATTTCCAACTATTACTTGAACTTTTTATTTCTTCTTTTATATTTGATAATTATTAAGATATTTGAAATCTATGTTATTTGTTCCTGTAAGTTTTCCATTTTTATATCTTTCTTCTGGATGGACTACTTTTTTAATGTTGCGAAATGTCCCTTTTAAATGTTAATAATGTTTTTGTGTTACAGTCCTGTTTATTGGCTGCTTAAAATATTTTAATGTTAGATAATTTATATGAAAAGTTATCTATCCATTTTATCTATATCTATCTATCATGTATTTATCTTCTGTATTCTGTCTATCATGACCATCAACATCATCATCATCTTCCCCCAGAGATTATCCATCTTATTTTCTGCTGGAGTAAGAGCAGATCACCACAACCCAGATAGAGACTGAGTTGACTTGAGATTGGTTTTAAATCTTTGTAAGCATTGATCTATCCCTGTTTCATCCCCTTTTCTAAGCTACAGCGCCCCCCCCCCCCCAGGGTTTAAACTGGGTGCCTATGGTTTTTACCAACGTTCTTCCTCTTTCACAAGTCCTGAAAAATATCATTTCCCAGTATCATGAGAAAGCCAAAAGCTCTGCTCAGCTTCTCAGCTGCTTACTCTTTAGTTTCTTATATCCTTCACTTTGAAGCTCAAAAACAGGCAATCGTGTCAAGGAGAAAATTGATTTGGAGTATTAGTTTCACTCTTTTGATCCTTTTTCCTCTTTGGGATCTGGACCCAACAAGTTGAGGTTCTTCATCAGCTCTCCAGTGCTTTTTCGCTAGGAGTTATTAATTATGATTGTGGCATGGACACATTTGTTCATCTGATAAAACCTATGAACACTTTTCATAATAATATTTTAAGTATATAAAACAAAGTACTATGATTACAAAAGAAGGTAATCATATTGAAATGTTATTCTCGAAATACCTTTTAAATTTAGTTATAATATATGTGCTTCTTTATTTTTAATTAAATAGAAATATTTAGCAGCAGGTCTAACAACTACCACAATTTTGAAGTAGGATAAGCATAAATAATATTTTAAGCTAACAGTTGACAATATCACAGATACTTCTAGTATGATTTTGATTTATATTTATAATTGAAGAAAGTGCTAAATTTCAATTGAATGTCAGTGAAAAAAATGACAATTATTTTTCCTTATAAATAGTTTTCATGTACTCTTTATTAAGAAATATTGTCAATTCTTTATTCTAGTTTGTTTTTAGTTTTAGTTTCTCTCATTAGAATAATTGGTATGCTACAAGTTATTTCATCATAGACAAAGAAAAATTTCTGTTGAAAGTATTTATGAGAATTAACTAATTAACTAATGATAAAATCCTATGGGGAAAATTCTATTATTGTTCCTAGGTTACATTTTTGGAAATGGAGGTATACAAGGATTAACTGATTGATGAGATCCACATATAGAAATTGTTAGGAGGCAGGATTCAAATTGAAGTTTGACCCTAGAACTTATAATTTTATTCATGATACAGCTTTAGCTTGTTTCTAGGGAAATCTCAGACAGAGGTTTGGAACTAATGTAACCAGTATCTGCATGCCAAAAGAATGATGACTTAAAAAAATAAAATGAAAGAAAACAAAAATGATAGATGCCGATGTTGGGAAAAATTATTTTCCAATTTGCTACTTCCTAAAAATGGGGTCTCTGACTTTCACTAATTAAATACTCATAGCATTTTATACATTATTTCTGTTGCTTGTATTATTGTCAACTGAGTATAAGACACTCACCTATAATTTGAAATTCTGACTTTAGCATTGTCGATATGGTTCTTATTTTTTTTTACATTAAGAACCGCCATAGTTCTGATTGATTAACTACTGCCCCTCTGTAATTTTGTTTCAACAGTCTTGTAGTCACAGTGAAACTTGAACTTGACTTGGGTTTAAAATGATAAATTTAATTAAGAATATGCATAGAATTATAATTCCTCTCCAAAATCCAGAATGGCAATTCCTCATTTCCAATGTAAGTATTAAAGATCAGATTCATTTGGTCAAGTCTTTAAGTGGTTCACTGCAGAAAAGAATATGTCATTTAAAAATAGCTCTAGTACTTTTTTTTCTTTGAATTTCTTAAACTATGAAATGTACATATAGTTCACAACAACTCTTATTGCATTATTTTCCCTCATACTTTATAAGCTTCTTCAGAAGGTATCTTTTCAATACCTTTCTTCCCTGACTCATTTCCCTGCATTTCTTCACATCTGTATCAAGGGTGGAAGAGGGGAAAAAAATGAGTAAGAAATGCCAGCAACCTCTTGAAGGGCAAGAGCTGTAGAAAGACTGGAAATTGCCATAAGTTAATTATTTTTATCCTGTTACATTTGCCATTGTTCAATGTATAACAAACTACAGAAGATATATGTTAGCTCCAAATAAATTGTAAGTCTTCTTTTAAAGAATTACACCAAATATAAGTTATTGACTATAAACAGCAGTAATATTAAGATGATGTTCATCACTTGTAACAAATGTGTCCCAACAATGCAAGGTGGGGTAATGTATGGGAATCCTGTATGGTATGCCTGATAATTTTGTTAACTCACAACTTTTAAAATAAAACAAGAAATTTAAAAAAAAGACCTGAGCTATCAAGTCATGAAAAAATATGAAGAAAAGTTAAATGCATGTTGCTAAGTGAAAGAAACCAGTCTAGAGAAGCCTACATACATAAAATATAATTAGACTATATGACATTCTAGAAAAGGCAATGCTATAGAATCAGTAAAAAGTTCAGTGACCGCCAGGGTTTTTCCTTGGGGTGGGAGGAGCAGGAGGGAGAGATAGATTGCTGGGGCACTTGGCATTTTTCGGTGAGTGCAACTATTCTGTATGGTAATATATTGTCCATATAACCTTATGCATTTGTCAAAACCCATAGAACTGTACAACACAAAGGATAAACTCTAGTATAAATTATGGACTTCAGATGATAAAACTGCATCACTGTTAGTTCATCAACTCTAAAAAAATATAACACTAATGCAAGACATTAATTAAAAGGGAACTGTGTGCAGAGGATTTAGAGAGGGGATGTCAGAACTAACTGCACTTTCTGAACAATTTTTCCATAAATCTAAAAGTGCTCTGAAAAATAAAGTCTATTGTAAGAAAATAGAATAAAGATTACCAGAAGCAGTGGTGGTATAGGGAATAGGGAGCTAATACTTAATTAGTACAGAGTTTCTCTTTAGGGTAATGGAATAATTTTGGTAGTGGGGAGTAGTGACAATATTTTTAATGTAATTAACCCCCCTGAATTGTATATTTTGAAAGTGGTTAAAATGGAAAATTTCAGTATAGTTATAATAATACTTGCAACAAAAGTACTACATTAATGTAAAATGTTAATAACAGGGAAATTGGGTGTGTGAGTGTGGTGTATGGGAATTCTGTACTTTGTGCATGATTTTTCTGTAAAACTGTAACTTTTCAATAAAAATGGAATTTAAAAGTGTCCCTAAAATTACAATTGTATATACCTTTTATTCCAGAAATTTCATTTCTATACATTTCATTGAGTCCTGTCCATGTGAAAAATAACATACGTACAAGTTTATTCATTGAAACATTATGTGAAATAGCAAATAATTGGAAATAAATTAATAACTAGTGATAAGAGAATGGTGTATACATTGAATGGAATATTACCTAGTTAAAGAAGGAAAGAGAAAGTTCTCTATATATGATTTGGATGATCTCCAAATATGAAAAAAGAAACAATCAAAGAAGTATGTATACATCTACCAATTCTGTAAAATATTGGGAAAGATATATATATCTTTTATATATATATATATGTAGTTGTTTTCTGCATAAGCTATATTTGGAAGTATGCAAGAAAGTAAGAAAATTCTGGCTTCTTCTGAGAAGAGGATGGCTACAGGACAGAGAGGGAGAAAAACTTGCTATTGAATACCTTTTTTCATTTTGAGATTTAAAACACTGTCAAAAATGAAATTAAAGCTTTTAAAAAAATTCTGGCTAAGTATACAGTCCTTGTTGAGTTTGATTCTCGATTCTCTTTTATGGCACAATATTTCCCTGAGATTTTTGCTCAGGAGTCAATTTTCTTTCTCCTCAATATTCTTTTCATTCATCAGGGAGATGATTGGGTCAACTGATGGATAACTGATATGCCATCAGATATCACTAGCCTACGACTTACAGCAAATCAATCTGCTTCTAAAAGGCAAACTATGACAAGGGGCTTCATCTTACATATTGGGAAATCCTGTAATTCTACTGGATACCTCCTTAGATACTGCAGAATACTTGAATGTTCTACATATTTGGATGTATGAACTTGGGAGTCATACACATGCCTTGGAGTCTGTATTAGTCAGTGCTCTCTAGGGAAACAACTGACCTGGAAACAGTATGAGATTTTATACAATTGTCCCATGTGACCATGGAGATGCACACATCCAAATTCTGTAGTTCAGGTTGCAAACCAGGTGCTCTAATGAAGGTCCTTGATGAGTCCCTAGAGAAGCTGGCTGTCTGAAGCAGACATGGGAATTTACTTCCTAAATGCTAAAGTCACTTTCCCTTTTAAATCCTTAAAATGATTGGATGAGATGTCACTCATTGCTGATGGCAGTCTCCCTAGTTGATTGTAGATGTAGCCAGTCATCTATGCAATCAACTCGTTGATGATTAAAGTCCATGAAATGCCCTTTTATTACAATTAGCCCAGTGCTTGCTTGACCAAACAACTGGGCACCATTACCTAGCTGAATTGACACATTGGCCTAACCATCACAGAATCACTTTGTCATCTCCATTCAGTCATTTTTATTCTCAAATACATATGATTCATAGCACTTCAGATCCCATGCCATCATTTTGTTTCTGTCTTTTCCAGCTCCTCTGAAATCTTTATAAAAATGTATTTGCAGTGTATATACATTTAGGTCCTACCATTAAGTCTGTAAAATCTAAAGCATAGTTAAAGTCAGTTTATTGAGTTTAACAGAAATAGTCTGATGCTTAGAGTCAACAGAAGTCCAATGCAGAGAGTAAATTAAACTACTACTAGAAGCAGTTATTTTTAGGACTCAGAGGCCCCAAACCAACCTCTGATTACCGGCCCAGTTTCTAACAGGCTTCACAAGTTGTGCTCCAACATAAGTCTCATCTACGAGAATGTTACAGCGTCTCCAGGTTTCTAAGTCCAGGTTATCAACTATCCTTTCCTCTAATGATGAAGTCTCTGCTTTCCCCTCTGATGCCCACTATCTCAGGCCCAGCACTGTCTACGCAGAATCAGTTTCTGTTGTTATTGTTGTTTTGTTTTATCTGGTAAATGCAAATCTCTGTAAACACAAAGAGATGTGTGTTTATCTTCCAAGTATTTCCTTCCAGGAAATTACAAAATGAGAACAGAGCCAGGAGGTACTCATGGAGCAGAACTTCCCATCACTTCACCCTGGACAATTGACCTTGGAAAGGCCTTGGTCTGAATTTGGTACATTCTGACTTTGACTGTATGGTTGGTTGCATTCCCTGAACATAATGAATATTCTTCCCCTTAATAGTAGTGCAGATCTGTGCAATAAATTTTTCTAAACACTTCTATATACAGCATCTGTGTTGTGATTTCAGTCATCATAATTTTTTTCCCAAGAATAATCGGTGGATATTTTCCTGATGTTTGTAGAACTTGCGCAGGATGGCCCACTTGCCCACAAACGAATAAAAAATTCTGCTCTAAAGGTGAGTTGATGTCTGTGCCAGAAGAAATGAAATACTATTTGCAAATTTTAAATGGCTATTTTCCTGCAAAAAAACAACACAAGTCCAAAATAAATAAATCAATATTATTATTTCATTTTCCAAGTTTCACTTGTTAACCTTGGGATAACAGTGCTTTCCTTCTCTCTTATCAGCAACTCTGAGTTGCCTTTTCTCCTTTTCTTTGCAGCAGTTTTCTCTCAGTAGGTCACATTCCTTCTTCAGGTTCAGGGTCCTCTACTCCTTGGAGAGGAAACAGTAGTGGGGAAAATGTTTCCAAATTATTGCACAAGACTAGTCCCTCTTGGGTGGTGTTCAAAATCTTAAAATGCAGAAAACATGGATTACATGATAGTCCCTTCTTTCCTTATCTGCCCAGTTGACGTAGTCCAGTGTTCCAGTATTCTCTCTATAAAAATGTGTAGATCCCCCAGTACAACACTTAATATGCTTACTTTTGTCTGTTCACTTATTCGTGGCCACTCTTAGACCATGCTTAATATTTTACAGTATCAAGCACATAATTGGCATTCAATGAATATTTTGATTTACTGAATATTCATGTCATAACAAACTTTAACCCAAATCCAATGATTTGGGTTAAAATATCTAGATTTATGTATCTAGAGAATAAACAAGGCAATACAGAATAAAATAGCAAAGTGCATGCCATAGGATAGAGTTCCCAGAACGGAGAATTGTGAAATATTGAATCTATACATGTGTGTATATGTGTATGGATACACTCCATGTTCCAAAATTATCTGACGACCACAGGGGCACATAAAAACATGATAACAAACATTTTCAGGCATGAAGGGAAAAAGGGATGAGTATGTGATAATGCCAATAGGTTATTAGTTGGGAAATGGCTCATGAAGGAAACAAATTTGAGCTTTTAAGAAGCAATTTAAATGTGCAGAGGTGAAAAAAAAAAAAAAAAAAACAGAAGAAATAGGGAACAGTCAAAGCCTAGGTGATATTTTACAATAAGAGAATGGATTACTGTGTTTGACATATGGTTAGAGGAAGTGTTTTGTGTAGGTCTCTTTAGGGAAATAAAAACAAAGTTATGAAAACAAAGTTCAGACAGGTCCCAAAAAGGGACCAGTGTAAGCAAGAAGCCCGAATGTGTAAGCGTTATTTGCTTCTGGTACACTTGTCTCTGCATGTGGTAAAATGCCTTGTTCACATGAGACTCAGAGCATTTTGGTGGGAATAAGGAAAAGTGAGACTAGAGAAAAGAGGTGAGTTGCAAAAGCCTTTTAAGATACTAAGAGGTTAAATTTAAGTCTGATTCTATTAATGTAAGCACTGACAAGCTTTTGAATGTTTTCCTGCAATGCCACAAAATGTGGAAACTAATATTTTTAAAGATTCTTTTAGTGAGAGAGTGGGGTCAAGAAAGAGTGGAGTCAAGGAGAACCCATTAGAAAAATACATGTGCAATTCAGTCATGAGGTGATAAACATTTTAACAGACTTCATGCATATTAGCAATTACCTTCTTTTGAAAATTACACATTTTTACTGGTGCTAAAAATGACAAAATGAACCTTGCATCTGGATAAAGAAGTTACATGCAGGGAGGAATATTATTCCTACTAAAAGAATTTTATTTAATGAGTCTTTGAGAACAATAATTAATGAATTTGAGCTTTTACAGTTCATAGTCTAATAATGAGTAGATAATTTAGATATATCTTTTCTGTCTGACATTTTTTAAACCAAATGTTAAAATTATCAAGAATTTCCTTTTGTTTTTATTTTGATTGGCATGCATGTACTGGAAGATGCTGTGCCCAATTCTCTCATCACTTGAAACTTAAGCAAGAGCAGACACAGGGCCCTTTAGTCTTTGAGATCTAAAAAGGGAAATTTAGGCACACTAGCTTGGTTCATCGATTGGTAAGTAAAGCCGCAATTCAATTTTTTTGGTATCCTGGAAATTGTATGTTTTTAAAACAGAATGTCAGGATCTTTTGTTGAATTAGATAACATCAAAATTTTAAAAGTTAAATTGTGTGGGAAAAGAAACATTCTAATGATTCTTAAAAAAGTCTTCCAGAGCAGTTCTCTAAAGAAAGATCTGCACACTCTATTAAAGGTTACCTTTATATAGAAAGGCTTATGTCCAGACCTCTGGACAGAAGTGGAAAGAGAGTACCTGTTGTATTAAAAAGTAGAACTAGAGAAGCTGCTTTTAAAATATACATGCCAAGCAGCATCTCCAATGAGTGCTAAAACTACTAGAGAAAAGTGCTGGGAGGGAACAGAATATTCAATGCTGAAGAAATATTTGCCCTCAGATTCCTTTACTAACTGCAGTGAGATGATAACATATTATGTGCATCCCAGCTTGGAACCTTGTTTGAAAGAAAAATACAGCTATTAAAAAAAGTCTTGGGACATCTGGAGGAATTTGAATATGAATTAGTCCCCAGGTATTAAGGGTAACACTATTTATATATCAAACTGCATCTAAGGCCACACGCTTACTGCTATGGTGTTTATTAACATGTGTGGGTGTGCATGTCCGTTTGACTATTAGGGCATGATGGAGAAGGTGAGAGAAATCTTTCAAAAGCATTCCAACCAGGATCATGTGCCATGATAGAGAGATGGAATGTTGAACATGTGAAATAAACAACTATTTACTACTTTTTGCCCCATTTTATGGCCCCCATTTCCAAACGCTTGTTCTTCCCCTTGTCAAGATACTTTTTCTACTACCACCCTGTTTCTTCAGGATCCCTTGAGCTTCTCTCTGGAACTGTTCCTTTTTTATGCATCACAGTAAAACTTTTAGACCATGTCAACTTCATCATTCCTAATCAAAAAGGACTTTTGAGGTATTTCCTAAATAAATAAATAAAATCAAGTTTCTTTCTTGAATCTCCACCTCTGCAGCATAAAAAGGAAGCAGAAAGCTTTGAAGCCTGAGATTTTCTATAATATGACTTCCTCTATCATGTATAATGTCAGGGGAGTGGGAGCACGAAAGCTTTTCTTTGTCTAATAAAATCCTAGGTGCTGAGACTATCCACTCCCTCCCAGCATCCTTAGTGCTCATATACTGTTATTCAAAATTAGTACATGTATTTCTAGTCTCTGGACTCTGTATTTGATGAACGGATTTGTCTCATTTGTCTTTTGTCTTAACCCTTCCATTCTTCTGTTTACTGGCATTTTGTTTGTCAAGCCCTACACATTATTTCTCAATAAATTCTAAGATCACAGAGGTCTGAAACTGTGCTTGTCTTGCTCTTTTTATATAATAGCTATGGCACAGCCATGGGTGTTCTTGCCAGGTGACAAGGATAAAGCCAACGAAGCAGTTTCTGACCCACTGAGGCATTATAACTGTTGTTTCTACTTTACAGGCTTCTATTGAGCTGGAAGTTCTGACCACCACGTGACCAGATGGCCATGTAATAGTAAGGAACATTCTCTCTTCGATTTTTCATTTTCTTGCATGCAATTTCTTCAAATGCTTCCATATCAGCCTTCAGGGTCTGTTTATCTGTCTGTCAATAAAGAGCTCACTTTGCTATGAAAACCTATCCTTCATCCCACCTGGCAACATTCCTCTCAGGTAAGCATCATTACCACTATTTATCACATAGACGGACCAGAGAGGTTAAATGGCCTGCATCACACGTCACATCAGTGAAAGAACTAGGCAGAGGGTCTGACTTTCCTGAATCTGACTTTTGTTTTAGCACAATGTTAATTTTTTTAAAATGCTATCTTTACATTTGAATATGTCTCCCTCTGTTATCACCTCCTGCCTCAACCTCAAGTGAGATCACTTGACCCCATTTATTGCATTTGGCAGAAGCATTGGGTGGGAGCGGGTGACACACACATTCTTTTCTGCTTCCTGACCACCCTGAATTCTGTAAAACTCTACTGCTCATGAGAGCGCCTGACCGTTTATGAGAATGCCTTTTTTACCCTTCGAAGGGAAAAGTCTCAGGGTCAACATGCTAACTAAAATTTCTTGTTTATCCTTCTCTCTTTTTTACATGAAAGTTTTCCTCTAATGAAATATGGATATAAAATAAGATAAATTCTCAATGTGGTAAACAAGCCTTGAATAATGAAAATAGATTGTAATGATTGTAAATTGTTTACTCTTCTGCTATCGTAACCTACCTAAGGGCCCTCTTTTATTTTTGTAAATATTTTTTATTTTTATTTTTTGATTAAATTCTTTTTTTAAAAAGATACATAGATCATAAAAAATGTTACATTAAAAATATGAGGTTCTCCCATCCCCCACCCCCCTGCCCCCTACTCCTCCCACATCAAAAACTTCCTTCATCACTGTGGCACATTCATTGCATTTGGTGAATACATTTTGGAGCACTGCTGCCCTGCATGGGTTTTAGTTTACATTGTACTTTACACTCACCCCTGGTACATTCAGTGGGTTATGGCAGGATATATAATGTCCAGAATCTGTCCCTGCAATATCATTTAGGGCAACTGCAAGTCCCGAAAATGTCCCCATATCTCATCTCTTCTTCCCTCTCCCTGATATCAGCAACTACTGTGGCCACTTTCTCCAGATCAATGGTACAGTTTCTTCCATTACCAGTCACAATCGTTCTATAGTAGAATACCAGTAAATTCACTCCAATTCCTATTTTATTCCTCCATCCTGTGGACCCTAGCTTGGTGATGCCCACTCCACCTCTGTCTCAAGAGGGGGCTTCGATCCCACATAGTTGATGGATGCAATTCTCCTGCTTGGAGTTATAGGCACTCTCAGTTCCCTGGTGTGGTGGTTGACCCTCTTCACCTGCCTGTTAGCTGACCTGTGCAGGTCCAACAAACTGGAGAGTAGGAGCTGCAACTCTCCTGAGGCTCAGGGCCCAGCTGGCACATGGACAGTCCAGAGATTGAAGTCTCCTGGGTACACACCAACCCCCGGTGCTAACCACAGGTTCAGTAAAAGTGACAGAAGAGACATGTGTAGAAAGGTCACATCTGAGTCCAAGGGCCCTCTTATAGGTGTCAAGGCAGTACTTCTGTCCTCTTTCCAGACATTGGTGTAACTGAACTTGTCTCAAAAGATGAAATCTAAAATTTCTGTAATTAGATTCATAGATAATGACATCTCCTTTTAATGTTTCGTTTCCCCCCTTCCCATTATCTCTGGACTTGACTTAGTCAATCAACAAGCATTTTTAAGCATCATTTTAATTCTCAATACTGTGTTTGGGAATACAAAAGAAGCACAGAACTGGAGCCTACCCTTAAAGAATTTACAACCTAGATTGGAAGACAAAATCAATTTAAATTTAAAAATGAAATTCCAGACAGGAAAATATGCAATAACCTAGGTATAATATAATAAAGAATACAAATGTCTAGAAATAGAAGAAAGGTGAATAAGAAAGATACTGTGAGGGAAATATGGCAGTGATCAGAGATTCAGGACTGATGGCAACAAAGGAAGGGGAAGAATAATTTATAAATAAAATTTCTTATCTGGGAGATTAGTACTTTAGAGGAACCTGGGAAAGGAATGTAAAGAAATGGCAATTGAGTCAAATTCTATGTCTGAGAGTGCATAGAATCAGATACGATTTTATGCATGTTCCCAGTGATCCCAATGTCTGGGTTTTCTTTAGAGCTATATGACCTTCAAAGACAGATCCTCTTCAGATCATTTGTATCAGTTCAAGGCTCCAGCCTGTCTCTTATTGACAAAATAATAATAATAATATGTTAAGGAGCAAAGTAGGCAATCACTCAAGGATTTTCATCCCTGACTCTTTATTTCCTAAAGACCTCCTAATTTGAAGGCAGCACTGGCTGAAATTGTCAGTATCTTTGGAACAAGCAACATCTTCCCACTTATTAACTATGTCAAGAAATGCCCACTGATGGACATCATTATCCTTTCCACCTCAGGATCAAAGGAAGAACACCTACATATAAACTGCTTTTAGAAGAGCTAAGCACACAATCCTAGAAAGTAGCATTTGAACATTCAAAAGCCATAACTCATTTCTATATACGTCCTTCAAAAATTTGTTATGTCCTCAGAAATATGTTGGTAGCATACTTCAAAATATTAGACTGTTTTTAGTCAATGGACCAAAGCTCTACCTATGAGCTGAGGGGATAGATAAGGTCTTATGTTTGTAGTAATAACATAACACTTTGTACTTCTGTTAATGCTTTTATCTGAGGATCTCAAGGCACATTAAAGGAAAAATAGAAATAGGATAATGGCAGTAATAATAGCACCATGAAAGCAAGTGTAGATATATCTTGTGTAGATCAAGATTGAGAATTTCCAAAGTGGTCACAATAATGTAACTGTATCATTCCTGGATCTCATACACAAATGTGGAGGCCCCTGCAGAGCTACAATAGAAAACACAGTTTAGAGATCTAAATCAAAAAAAATATTCCCCCAAAGAACTTTAGTATTGCTCCAGCTCTTCAAGGCTAAATGGTATAATATTTTTTGAGTTCTAATACAGTATCTTGTCTACATTGGTGAAGTTTATATATTTTTATCAGAAAAGAAACTAGAGAAAATCTGCACCCAATTAACATGATTTAATAGCACAGCCTCCATGAGTATGATTACACATAAATGCAGACCAAATTCAACCACGAAGGACAGAAGTGACTACCCAAAGTGTTCTATGGGTCCCCGTGAAATTTTAATAGACATTATAACTAGAATTTGTACATGGTCAAACACTCAGGAAAGACTTTACCTGCTTACCAGTCAAGGAATCTCAGCATTTATATTCACATTTCTATATACCCTCCATCCCTACTCCCCCTTCCTCCATAAAACACTTAGTAACATTCTTTCGGACACCAGTGGTTTTTGAGAACACTGTTTGGGAAGAGTGGCCGTGGAAATAGAGTTTCTCCAGACCTTAGGTTACCTGATTCTGATGTCATCCACTAGCTATATGACCTTAGATAAAACACTTAGATTTTCTAAGCCTCAGTTTATTTGCCAATAAAGTGAGGATTTGGAGCAGATAGCATAATCTTAAATTCTTTCTGGCAATAAAATTCTGTGATTCTATTTGAAGCATTCATTTAGAGTTTAACATCTGTAAATATACCATATGGATCTTATGCTAAATTCACAAGAATTTTTATTTATAAGCAAATTGAATTCAGAAGAAAGAAAAAACATTAGTATAATGATCTGGACTTATCTACATTCTGTTGTTCAGGAGAAATTCCTTATTTGTGCAAAGAAAGAGTTTGCCGTTTTCTTTGCTTCCTCATAAACATCTTACTAAATGTAACTTCTACGATAAAATCACGTAGTAGTTTGTTGAAATGTCATATCTAAACGACGGTGCTTTTTCATGGAATACCAACATGTTTCACTCATGGAGCATTTCCAACATTGAGCATTCTGTTTAATTTTTAGGTGGCAGCAGCAAAGCTGTTAACTAATTCATTAGTGTATCGAGAGCATACTGCGTTCATCTCTGCTGGAAAAACTGCTGTGGAATATGATAATGCCGAAAGGCCTCAAGTGCCCTCCTTGTCACTTCAGCTCCCTCTTCTGCTCAGTCATCCAGGGTTATCGAAAATGTGCTCAGAGTTGTAAAATTAAAGAGAAAATTCACTAAAATGAACTTTTGGAGCAATCAACATAGAAAGTTATAATTGAAATTTCCAACAACTATTATTGGGACATTTCCCTGATCCAATAAGAAAATACCCGGGTTCTATCTAGATGCTGTGTACCCTACGAGAATGGTTTCTCAATCGATCTGCACATCAACTCACTTGTGAACATTAAAATGTAAGTCCTGGTGCCTAGCTGCTTCTCTAGAATCAGAACCTCTGAGGGTGGGACCCAGGGGTCTGTTTGTGAAGGCTCTCCAGTTAAGCCTTACCCAGCCTACCTGGCACAAGTATGCAGACCAGTGTAGAATGGAACCCTGCCCTACAGGTCTTGATCCTCAGAAGTGGTTGTATTCTTACTTGGCTTATGGAGGAGTGAGAAAATTCTAAGAGTCGTTTAAGGCAACTACTGCCAGTCCACGGTCAGCTATGTTTAACTATCTGGTTGTTGCCATGGCTGATCAACTGTGTTTCCTTTTAAAATTGAGCCCTTGATCATTTGTGCAAACATCATTTGTGTTTCTTTAATTTACCTGCAAGAGAAGATGACAAGTCCAGTTTTGCAAACTAAGAGGGCTTAGACTGAAATAGAATGACATATAGGTACAAAAAGGCAAGAAAGGGAAGGATTTGAGTTTCTTTGACATCAGTTATTGTTATGTCCTGGAGTAACTCAAATGAACTCCTCTGAGCCTCAGTATTTTTCTTGGTAGAGTAGGGAAGAATGAGACTATCAGAAGAAGGGAGTAAGGTAGGGGAGATTGTAATTGTTGCTTAAAAGGAAGATGCAGCAAATATTTATTGAAGGTCTATTTTATGTCTGATCTTTTCCTTGGGGCTTAAACATATATCTTCTCATATAATCCTCACAAGAGCACTGAAAAATATTCATTAATATAATTAATAATACAGATGAGTAGAGCAGTTCAAGAGGTCTAGAAATGTCAGATTGAACACACGTGTTTACATCTGCACCCCTAGAACCCTGTTAAATGATTTAACTTTATATTTACTTTCACAAAAACAAAGAAAAAAGAAAATACTAATAGATAAACTTCCAAATTTAAAAGCTAGCAGCAAATGGAGTAGTAACTGATTTAGAAAACCCCAGAAAGCTCATCATAAATGAGCAGTGACAAATTCTGAAAAAACAAAACTATTTATACTACAGAATGTTTAAAGAGAACAAACATTATCTACTACAAGTAGCTTTGGAAGAGTGGATGAGGTTGGTGCTAGAATAGGACAATAGGTTGAAAACCCATTTAAGAAATATTTAGGCTCCCTTATCCATTCAACCACTGAGCCTGTAGCTAAGCAACTGTTCTTCCCCACTCTGTAAAAAGACTGGAAACTTCTTCTCTGGGGAAGGTAAAATGGAGAAACTGTTGACAAGAGGGCTATTGAGGGTAAGGATACTGTTTTGAAAGAGGAATATTATGTATGGAATGTGGAGGTACTCAGACTTTTTGTACTGCTTATCTCTAAGAATACAGGCAATTAAGCTCTTATCCTCCAGGTAGAAGATTGGAAGAATCATTAGCATGAAATTTGACTAGCCCAAGAGAAAAAGACATAATGAGTTCCCAATTCTGATTGCTAAGCTAGACCACCTTACAGTAAAACCAACAGTGGAGAATCCCTAACATGTGTGCAGAGCTTCCAATCAGCTGTTCAGTGCCCCACTTTTCTCTATGGTTAGGCAGCTAGGAATCACCAAGCAATGAAGGAAATCCTCTGCTATGAGAGTTAAAAATAAAATCATGCTAAGAGAAAGTTAAAAACAAAACAAAACAAAACAAAAACCTTTGGAGGAAACTGGGACTCTGCAAGAAAAGAAAGATTAAAAATGAAACAAGAACATTCATGTCCTTACTTGAAGGAATAATTTAATATTCAAAGAACAAAAATACCTCTTGGAAATAAAAAGTATGATAGTGGAAATTTAGGAAAACCAATGCATGTGCTTGAAGAAAAGGTTGAGGAAAACTCCTCCATAAAAGGTAGCAAAAAGAGAATGAGATTGAAAATAAGAAATAAAATTTAAAGGGCCACTCTAGGAAGAGAAAATAGCAAATACAGAGGAGAGAGAATCTTCAAAGAAATAAGTAAGGGATATTTTCCAGAACTGAGAGACATGTGGTAAGAGAGACATTCCAATGAGCAGCAAGTATAATGATTAAAATTTGATTTTCACTAAGACAATATTTTGTTGACTATTGTGTGGGTCACTACCGAGAAAACTTACCTGTCACAACACAAATATATTCATATCCCATAGAGGTGTGCTTTGGTGCATTTTTCTCTATATATCTCCCCACTATTGACACCCATTACTAATGACGTACCTTAGTTATAGATCCTGAGAGAACATCTTATAATTGTATTCATTTATAATTTTTAAATAAACTTTAGATCACATAAATGTTATATAAAAATATTCCCATAAATCCCACCCTCTTTCCCTCCCACAATTTCCTTTATTAACATCTTTAATTAGTGTGGTACATTTGTTACAAATGATGAACACACATTGAAACATTGCTACTAACCATGGTCTATAATTTAAATTATAGTTTTTACACTTTGCACTGCACAATTTTATGGGTTTTGACAAAATGTATGATAGCTTGTATCTGTCGTTGCAATGTTTTGCAGGACAATTCTAGTGTACCAAAATTGCCACATGTTACACCTATTCTTCCTTCTTTCTCCCCTTGAAACCTCTGGGGGCCACTGTCTTTATATAAATGATACAAATTCTTCCTTTGCTAGAGTAATAAGTCTACTTTACTCCATAGTTGCATTCCCCACTTATGATTGTTCATTCCTCAATCTTGAGGTTTTTGAGATGATGATGCTCACTCTGTTTCTAATTGAGAGGGGCCTTAGATCTCATGGGGCAGATGGATGGAAAAGTCTTGCTTCCAGTTGTAAATACTCTGTTTTTTGGGATAGGCATTGTCCATCAACATCCTTTTGTTAGCTGCCTTGGGAGAGTCCAACGAACAGGACAGTAGGTGTTGCACATTGGCTGAGATTCAGGGGTCAACCAGCATATGAACAGACTGAAGATTTAAGTCTCTGGGACATACATTTAATGAGTATAATGCCAATTATAAGTTCAAATAAAAGGGGCAGAAGAGCCATGGGTAGGAAAATTATAAATGAGCCTAACTCTGTTACATTAGGGAGCATATATTCCTAAGTAAGGCCCACTGACAGGGTGCCGAATTCCTGATCTTGTCTACCCTACATATAGTGTCTAGATGTCTCTACAGTCCTCAGGAGCCCCGCTATTTGAGGCACTGTTTACTGTGACATTCAATGAGATCCTGCTGACATGTGTGTAAGCATAACCTCTGGAATGACCTCCCGACTCACTTTGAAATCTCTTAGCAATAAAAACTCATTTGTATTTACCCTTTCCCTCTTTTGGCTAAGGTCTTTTTTCAGATGCATTGCTAGTTGGTGCTTGGTAATAATCCTTTTAGTACCAGGGAGGCTTATCCCTGGAAGTCATGTTGCATACGGGGGGTGGGCTGGGGGAAGGTAGTGCATTTATATGCTGAGTTTGGCTTAGAGAGAGGACACATTTGAGCAACAAGGAATCTTTCAGGCAGTAATTCTTAGGCAATACATAATATAATACTAGATTAAGTTTCAGTTTCACAAGAACAGCGTTCATAGGTACAACCATCGGTATCTAGTGCCTGGTGTAATGGTTTGTTCTCCTTTGCTAGGCACAACCCATATAATTGGGGGATTCTTGCCACTCTATTAGAGAACATAGCAGGACTCCCCAGGATGGGAATTCAATACTCTTTCGGTTATTGTGTTGTCTCCACCTATGAAGACCACGCTTCATGACCACTTGAGCATATTCACAGAGTAATGCCCCATGTGCAACTCTTCCCTCACATCTCCCCCCACCGACACCCTGTACCAGTTATCCTCCCTGCCACAGTTGTGATCCTTCTGCAATCCAAAACCTCCCCAAAAGTAAGCCAAAAAAATAATAAAATAAAATAATAATAATAATAATAAATAACAAAGTACAAAAATGAAGACATTTTAAAAATTTGAAAATAGAATAATTTTTTTCATTATGTCTTTAATCACCATAAGATCTGTTGTCTTTTATGTACAGTGACAATATCTTCTGTATGTTCCCTCAGTATCTTTTTTTTAAAATCTTCTAAAAAGCTTCAGGTTTCAGAAAAGTCACAGAGAAAATATAGGGGATTCCCCTATACCCAACCCCCTGCCCCTCTTCCACTTTTCCCTATTAATAACATTTTACATGCATATGGTATGATTCTTTCAATTGATTTACAAATACTGAAGCACTGCTACTAACCATGGTCAATAGTTTACATTATAGTTTACATTTCACGCTGTACATTGGTATAGGTTTTGACAAAATTTAAAATGGTCTGTATCCATCATTGTGAGATCGTGCAAAAATTCCAATGCCCTAAAAATGCCTTATGTTTCCATCTATTCTATTCTTCTCTCCTCCTCCCCTCAGAACCTATGATAAGCACTAAGTTTCAATTTTTGAAAAAATAAGGTTAATAGTTATAAGCAATAATATTGAGGGCTTGACATATTGGTTTGTTTTCTTTTATTAGGTATTGCCTATGTTCTGGAGAGGTTCTTGCCCCTCTAATTGAGAATAAAGCACAATCCCCCAGGATGGGAGTTTAATATTTTCTTTTTTATTGTATGGCTCTCCACCCACTGAGATAATGCTCTATGACAAGATGAACAGTAACATTCTATAGATACATGCCTCAGGTGTGCCCTATTCCACATATCCACCCACCCCTGACGTCCTGCACTGTAACCCTCCCTTGCTATATTTGCCAAAAGAAGAGAATCATTTTTATAGTTTTAATCACAGACCTACAAATCCTTAGAGTTCACCTCTTCCTTCCCCCAGCCCCCCAGTTCCATGGATAGTCCAACCCCAAACCCCATTCTTCCTCTCACATTCCAGCAGTGTTGAACCTAATCATACCACTGCACCACTATTACCACCATCCAATGCCCAACCCCCCCTTCCACCTTATCTTAGATTTTGCCCATATTGAGCATCAGCTTACCACCTTCTACTCCCTTTCTGTCTCCTGATAACGTATCTTCCAGATTCTAACTCTGTGAGCCTGCTCAATTTGTTTAAGTCATATCAGAGAGGTCATATAATATATGTACTTCAGTGACTGGCTTACTTCAGTCAATACATGGTCGTCAAGATTCATCCATGTTGTCCCACTTAATACTGCATTCCTTCTTATAGCTGAGTAACATTCCTTTATATTATACATACCACAATTTGCTTATTCATTTGTTAATGGACACTTGGTATATTAGTCAGCCAAAGGGATGTTGATGCAAAGTACCAGAAATCCATTGGCTTTTATAAAGCGTATATATTTGGGGTAGAAGCTTACAGTTACCAGGCCATAAAGTGTATGATACTTCCCTCATCAAAGTCTGTTGCTATATGTCGGAGCAATACTGTTGCTGATGTCTGAAAGGGTTCAGGCTCCTTCCTTCTCTTTTGGCTCCAGTGATCCCAGCTTCTTTCAATATCAGCTATAAGTTGGGCTAAGTCTCATGTCTCTCCTGGGGCTTGTTACTCTCTGGGCTCAGCTGCTCTGTTCTCTGCACAAGGTCAGCTATAGACTATCAGGCAAATGGCTTGTCTCTCTTCGTGTGGTCTTTGCTGTGTCTAACATATCTGCTTCTCTGTATGTTTACTTCCAGAGTTCCAGCTTCAAACTCTAACTTTCTCCTCCACTATGTTGTTTTCTGTGTGAGTCCCCCTGCCCACCAAGGAGGTGGGGACTTAACATACTACTGATGTGTCCCAATCAAAGCCTTAATCATTATTTAATCAAATAAAAGTGGAACCTGTGAATCCAATCCAATCTAATATGCCCAGAGGAGCGGATATAATCTGCCCAAACATATGTTTGTATGTTTACAAACATAATCCAATATCTATTTTTGGAATTCATAAATAATGCCAAACTGCTACACTTGGGTTGCTTCCAACTTTTGACAATAGTGGTTAATACTGCTATGAACATAGGTGTGCATGTATCTGTTCGTATCCCTGCTTTAGATTCTTCTGGGTACATACTCAAAGGTGGAATTGCTACATCATACGGCAATTCCATAATTAACTTCCTGAGGAAAGGCCAAACTGTCCTCTGTAATGGCTGTGCCATTCTACATTCTCACTTGCAGAAGATGAGTGTTCCCTTTCCTCCAAATCCTCTCCAACACTTATATTTCTGGTTTTTTTAATAGCTGTCAGTCTAATGGGTATCAGATGATATCTCCTTGTAGTTTTGATTTGCATTTCCCTAATAGCTAGTGATGCTGAGCATCTTTTCATGTGATTGTTAGCCATTTATATTTCTTCTTTGGAGAAGGATCTATTCAAATCGCTTACCCATTTTTTAAATAGGTTGTCTTTTAGTTAATTGTATTTTTTTTTAAAGATTTAATTTTTTTTAATTATTTATTTCTCTCCCCTTCCAACCTCCCCCTCCTTGCCCCAGTTGCCTGTTCTCTGTGTCCATTTGCTGCATGTTCTTCTTTGCCTGCTTCTGTTGTTGTCAGCGGCTCGGGAAACTGTGTTTCTTTTTTTGTTGCATCATATTGTTGTGTCAGCTCTCTGTGTGTGCGGCACCATTCTTGGGCAGGCTGCACTTTCTTTTGCGCTGGGCAGCTCTCCTTACGGGGTGCACTCCTTGCGTGTGGGGCTCTCCTACGTGGGGGACACCCCTACATGGCATGGCACTCCTGCGCATCAGCACTGCACGTGGGCCAGCTCCACAGGGGTCAAGGAGGCCCAGGGTTTGAACCGTGGACCTCCCATGTGGTAGGCGGACACCCCATCCATTGGGCCAAGTCCACTTCTCTAATTGTATTTTTAATGACAATGCTCAGACACCCCAGATTTCACTGAGTTGTACAGTCATCTGTTTTATCCTCTAGCTTTCCTTCTAGCATGCTGAACAGCCTAAATCTTCCCCTTTCAATCCTGTTCACCTGCACACTTCAGGGCCATTAATTATACTCATATTGCTATACCATCATCCCCTCTGCCCTTTGCCAAACTGTTATCATCACCCTTATTAAATATTATACCCAGATTAAGCATTGGCTCACCACTATCTACTCCCCTTTTATCTCCTGGTAACATAACTTCCAGGCTTTACTTCTGTAAGTGTGCTCAATATCCTTAGTTCATATCAGTGAGAACATTGAAATATTTGTCCTTTAGTGACTAACTTACTGCACACAACATAAGGTCCTCGAGGTTCATCCATGTTTTCATTTGTTTTAGTACTTCACTCCTTATAACACAATAATGTTCCATTGTATGTATACACCATATTTTATTTATCTGTTCATCTGTTGATGGACACTTGGGTTGCTTACATCTTTTGGCAATTGCAAATAATGGTGCTGTGAACGTTGGTGTGCACGTATCTATGTGTGTCCCTTCTTTCAATTATTCTGGGTATGTACCTAGTAGTGGGATTGCTAGGTCATATGGCTATTCCATACTTAGCTGCCTGAGGATATGTCAAACCATCCTCCACAGTGGTTGTACCATTCTACATTCCAACCAGCAGTGAATGAGTGTTCCAATTTCTCCACATCATTTCTAACACTTGCAGTTTTCTGTTCATTTAATAGCAGTCAGTAAATGTAAAATATCTCGTTTTGATTTGCATTTTGCTAATAGCTAGTGATGTTAACCAGCTTTTCATGTGCTTTTTAGCCATTCGTATTTCCTCTTTGGAAAAGTTTCTGTTCAAGTCTCTTGCTAATTTTTAAAATGGTTGTTTGTCCTTTTATTATTGATTATAGGATTTCTTTATATATGCTGGATATTAGACCCTTATTAGATAAGTGGTTTCCAAATATTTTCTTCCATTGAATAGGCTGCTTTTTCACTTTCTTGGTAAGCTCTTTTGAAGTTGTTGTTTGTTTTTTTTTAATTTTGAGGCGGTCTCATTTATCTATTTTTTTTTTCTTTCATTGCTCATACTTTGGAATAAAGTTTATGAACTCATTTGCTAGCATAAGATTTTGTAGCTGCTTCCCTCCATTATCTCCCAGGTGCCTTATGGCCCTGGCACTTATAGTAGGTCTTTGATCCATTTTGAGTTAATTTTTGTATAGGGTGTGAGATAGTGATCCTCTCATTTTCTTGGATATGGATATCCAGTTCTCACAGCACCATTTGTTGAAGAGACTGTTCTGTCCCAGTTAAGTGGACTTGATGGGCTTGTCAAATATTAGTTGGCCATATGTACACAGGTCTATATTTGAACTCTCAATTCAGTTCCATTCGTCCGTACATTTAACCTTATGCCAGTATCATGGTATTTTGACCATTGTAACTTTGTAATATGCTTTGAAGTCAGGAAGTATGATTCATCCAACTTTTTCTTCCTCTTCATGGTATTTTTTGGCTATTCAGGGCCCCTTGCCCTTCCAAATAAATTTGATAATTTGCTCATTTCATTTCTGTTAAAAAACGCTGTTGGAGTTTTTATTGAGATTGTGTTGAATCTGTAAATCAATCTGGGTAGAATTTACATCTTGATGATAATTAGTCATGAACATGGAATATTCTTCCATTTATTTAGGTCTTCTTTGATGTCTTTTAGCAATGTTGTGTAGTTTTCTGTGTTCAGTGTTGCTATTATAAATGAAAAGGTTTTCCCTGATTTCCTCCTCAGATTGCTCATTATTATTGTACAGAAATATTACTGATCTTTGCATGTTGATCTTATATCCTGCCACTTCTTTGAACTTGTCGGTAAGCTCTAGAACCTTTGTTGTAGATTTCTACATATTTGTTGTAGGACTTTCTACATATAGGATCATGTCATCTGCAAATAGTGAAAGTTTTATTTCTTCCTTTCCAATTTGGATGCCTTTTAAAACCTTTTCTTGCCAAAGTGCTCTAGCAAGAACTTCTAATACAGTGTTGAACAAGAGTGGTGACAGTGGGCATCCTTGTCTTGTTCCAGATCTTAGGGGGAAAGCCTTTAGCCTTAACCCATTGAGTATGATGCTGGTTCTGTGTTTTTCATATATGTCCTTTATCGTGTTGGGGAAGTTTCCTTCGTTTCCTTCTCTTCCTATCTTTCAAAGTGTTTTTACCAAGGAAGTATCCTGTATTTTGTCAAATGCCTTTCCTGCATTGACAGAGATGATCATGTAATTTTTTTCCTTCAATCTGTTAATGTGGTGTATTATATTATTGATTTTCTTATTTGAACCTTCCTTGCATATCTGAAATAAAACCCACTTGGTCACAATGTATAATTTTTTGATGAGTTTTTGGATTTGATTTGCTGGTATTGTATTGAGGATTTTTGTATTTAAGTTAATTAGAGAGATTGGTGTATACTTTTCTTGTAGCAACTATATGTGGCTTTAATATTAAGGTGAGGTTGGCATCACAGAATCAGTTAGGTAATGTTTCCACCCCTTCAATTTTTGGAAAAGTTTGACCAGGATTGGTGAGTTCACCTATGTTGGCTTCTGATCCTGGGTTTTTCTTGGTTAAAAGGTTTTTATGACTAATCCAGTCTCAATACTTGTGATTGGTCTGTTGAGTGCTTCTATTTCTTCTTTTGTCAATGTAGGTTGCTCCTGTGTTTCTAGAAATTTGTCTATCTCAGCTGAATTTTCCAGTTTGTTGGCATACAATTTTTCAAAGTATCCTCTAAAATATTCTTTATTTCTGTGGGGCCAGTGGTGATGTCTCCTCTTTCATTTCTGACTTTATTGATTTGCATCTTATCTCTCTTTTTCTTTATTCTAGCTAAGGGCTTGCCAATTTTATTAATCTCATAAAACCAGGTTTTGGCTTTGTTAATTCTTTCTATTGTTTTTACTTTCAATTTCATTTAATTCTGCTCTAATTTTTGTTATTTATTTCCTTCTGTATGTTTTGGGATTAGTTTGTTCTTTTTCTAGTTCCTCCATGTGTGCAGTTAGGTCTTCTATTTTAGCTCTTTCTTCTTTTCTAATGTAGGCATTTGGAGCTATAAATTTCCCTTGCAGCACTGCTTTCTCTGCACCTGATAAATTTTGATATATTGTTTTTTCATTTTCATTCATATTACAAAGTTACTGTTTTCTCTTGCAATTTCCTCCTTGACTTATTGATTGTTTGAGTATGTTGTTTACCTTCCATATATTTCTGACTATTCTGGTTCTCCACACCTTATTGATTTCTAGCTTCATTCCATAGCAATCAGCGAAAGTGCTTTGTATGATTTCAATCTTTCTAAATTTGCTAAGACATTTTCTATAACCCATAAAGTGATCTATCCTGGATAATAATACATGCACACTTGAAAAGAATGTATAACCCACTCTTTTGAGGTACAATGTTCTGTATATGTCCATTAGGTCTAGTTCCTTTAACATAGTATTCAAGATCCCTGTTTCTTTATTGATCCTTTATCAAGATGTTCTGTCTACTGGCAATAGTGGCGTATTAAATTTTCTCACTATGACTGTAAAGACATCTATTTCTCTCCTTAGTTTTGCCAGTATTTGCCTCATGCATTTTGGGGGAACTTGCTTGGTACATACATATTTATGATTGTTCATTCTTCTTGGTAGATTACCCATTTTATTAATATATTTGTCCTTCTTTGTCTCTTAAAAAGTTTTGCATTTAAAGTATATTTTGTCTGATATTAGTATAGCTATACCTGCCCCTTTTTTGGATTCTATTTGTGTGGAAAATCATTTTCTTATCTTTTACTTGAAATCTATTTGTGTTTCTGGGTCTAAGGAGGCTCTCTTATAGACAGTATATAGATGAGTCATATTTTCTCATCCATTCTAACCATAGCTGTCTTTTAATTGGGGAATTTAATCCATTAACATTCAATGTTATTACTTAAAGGAAGTACTTACTTCAGCCATATTTCCTTTAGGCTTATGCATGCCATATTTTATTTTTATTTCTCTTTTTGTCCTTTTAGTTACCCTTATGAATATTCTTCATTCCTATACTCTCCTCCAAACCCCTCTCTCTCTAGTATTTTTTTCCTTTCAACCCCTATACTTTTTTTTTTTTTTTTTTTTAGGTACTGAGGCCAGGGATTGTACCCAGGACCTTACATGTGAGAAGCCAGAGCTCAACTACTAAGCTACACTGGCTCCCCTGAGTTAGTTTTTTCATTTGTTTGTTTTTCTGTTTTGTTTTTAGGAGGCACTGTGCATTGAACTGGGACCTCAAATGTGGGAAACAGGTGCTCAACCACTTGAGCTACATCTGCTCCCACCCCTATACATTTAATGTAACTTTTCTGTAATCCAAAACTTCTCTAAAATAAAGTTTATTACTACAAAAAATGAATAAGGATGACATTGGACTTCTCAACAGCAAAGATTCAATCCTAAAGATATTGGATAAATGTCTTCAAATGTTTAGGAAAAATTAGTTTCAAACACGGATTCCCTACCAAATTTGTGTTAATATAAAATATAATATATTAAGATATGCAATTAATAAAATGTTTATCTCTCAAGTGTGCTTTCTTAGAAAGCAACTGGAGTATATATACTCCATATTTAGACTGGAGTGAATCAGAAAGCTTGATGGGTGATTACTGCAAAATGATGGAATAGATAGATATACTTAATGTATTTAATATATTAGAAGAGATGCAATAAATAATTGGCAGAGCTTGTTTTAAACTAGGTGATAATTACAATGAAAATTAATCTTGCTATAAACAAGACAACTATTAATTCCAGGAAAAACAGAAGTTTGAGCAGAAAATAAAATGTCACTATATTCTATAACTCAGCTGTGAATAACTTTGCATGGTTAAAGTTATATAAACATTGATTATGGATCTGAATTAAATTATGATATACTTACCTTAAAAGAATAGAGGGTGGAAAGCTGTGTGTGAATGTAGTAGGATCCAGGTAAAGGGAAAGAATTGAAAAAGAAAGAGATTCTTATTTTGCAAAGTTGGATATGGATAGCTAATAGCTAATGCCTAAATTTGAAATTAAGCAACTGAGTGTATACATCTAGGAATAGGAAGCAGGGATGGTGGGGATGGTGGGCATGTGTGGAACTATCCTTTTTTATAAGCTTTGTGGAAATATTTGACTCTTCAGTGTGTGGATGTGTTAATTTGATAACATACAAATTAAACAAAAGTCTAATTTTGAATACTGCATCATCCCCAGCCTAGATATCATTATGGTTTAGAGACCTAATGATATAACATGGAATTTGTATTGATACACATTCACAGAAATGCTGTAAATCAGTATAGTGTAATACTGTGTAGAAGTTCTGAGAAATTTCTTCAGTCGTAAAATGATGATTTCACAGGTAAAATAAAATGTTTGTGTTTGGTATTGCCAATTACTGCTACTCTGTTCTTTTCGAAGTGGAGTCTCTAGAAAAACATAAATTTCAATATGAGTAACCAATTTCCAATGATTGTGGGCAATCCATCTTTGGGTCAGGTTTCTTTTAAAGAAGATTCTGTGGACACACCCAGGCTTGAACAGTAGGATGTTGAAAGCATGGAACATCTCTTATTAGTAAAAATATCATGTTTTATTTGTTGGTAATTTCAATGACCTCACTGAGATTTGGGAGACTCCAATAAGGCCAACTACCACTGGTTTGAAACTTTTTTTTCTTTAAGCCAGTCCTTTGGATTTTCACAACTTTTCCTCACACATTATACTTATATAGTCATGGTTCTTCCAATACTGTGTAGAAATATAATACTAAAGCTCTGTTTCAGGTTTCCTAGTCACTAAAATTCTCATCATACCACTGTCTGGCTTTTATCAGTGTCTGGAACTATACACTGTTCATGTCCACAGAATGTTGGAGCCCTGTAGAGGCTGCTCTGAGGGCATCCTGTTGATCATGTTTCCCCAGGCTTGCCTGCCTTTGGATTGTTATTCATTCCATTTTACTCTCCAGAAACTTCTGCCTTTTAAATTTTAAATCTGCATACAATCAACAGTCAATTTTTTTTCAATTAAATTTATCATTTATTAATAAAATATTATTGAGTGGCTGCTATGTGCCAGGTGGATTGGAGGACATAGCTGTGAATAAAAGAGACATTATATTTATTCTCATAGACATTACAGTATACTAAGAAAAATAGACATTGATAAAATGATAAGACGAGAAAGACCACATATAACCCAAATGAGATGTTCAAATGCTTTAAGAGCATCTCATGTCAAAACATCAGGAAAGGCCTTTCTGAGTCTTGTGCCAGATGTTAACTGAAGATAGACACTCTGGGTGTATTGTGACAGGGATTCTGCACTGAATGGCAAAGTTCATGTCATATGAAAAAGTACAGAACATTCAAACAACTGAGACAAGGCCAGTGTGGCTAGAGTACAGTGGAGTAAAGATGGGGAAGAAGGTGGAGGTGGATAAGTTGAAGATAACCCCAGAGAGATAAGGGAGGGAATGACCATGCAATGACTACAGATGTGTTAAGACTTTTGATTTTCAGGTTACATACAAAAGAAAGCCCCTGAAGCATTTTAAAGATTGGCGATATATGACAAGTTTGCTATTTTGAAAAGGTCATTGTAGGTGCAGTAGGGATAATAGATTATAGTGACTCCAAATGAACTCAGGGGGAAACAAAGTTAATAGACTATTTCAGTCATGCAAGCCAGAGGTAATGCTGGTTTAGCCTGAAGGGGTGGGAAGGGGTAATTGAGAGAGAAGAAGTGGATGAAATTGAGCAATATCCTGTATAAGAGTTTTTATCAACAGGATGATTCTAAATATAATGCTGTGATAATGT
Source organism: Dasypus novemcinctus (assembly GCF_030445035.2). Classification (NCBI taxonomy): domain Eukaryota; kingdom Metazoa; phylum Chordata; class Mammalia; order Cingulata; family Dasypodidae; genus Dasypus; species Dasypus novemcinctus. Next base: position 45,167,132 of record NC_080681.1, on the reverse strand, counting down.
AAGAGGTGTCAGCATGATTCCTAGGATTCTGATGTACACAACTGAAAATATGCTGCTGTCATCCTTTGAGATTGGGAAGACTGGATCATTACCAGGTTGTAGGTTGGCATTGAGACATCTGAATGAGATGTCCCAGTCAGGTATATGGTGTGGAATACAGAGGACATATCTGGAGGGAAATACAAAATCCATGAGTCATCTGCCTGTTGGTGGTGGTTGGAGCCATCAGAGGAAGTGCAGTTTGAGAAGACTATCTAGCATGAAGCTGGGAGAACTACCAATAACTGATTTACCCAACAAGGAAACTTAGGAGATAGCAAGAGGAAGAGAACATGGCTGTGGAAGTTGAGGCAGACAAGTGATTCCAAAAAGATCAAAAGGTCAATACTGTTAATGCTGTGGAGAGATCAAGTTTGATGTGGATTTAAAGATAGACATTATATTTAGTGACAGAATGATTCTATGGGAATATCACAAAAGCTGAGATGAGGCCAAAGTGAAGTGTGTTAAGGTATAAGTGGCAGGTAATGAAATGAGGCCAACAAATACAGACAACTCTTTTGAGAAATTCACCTGTGAAGTGGGGGTTATAAGGATGTACCTGGAGGGAAATGTGAGTTCAATAAAAAGACTATATTTTAATAATAAAGCTTTAAATATGTAGTGTAATAGCTACATTATGAAGCAAAAGACACGGCATGTCAATTGAATTTATAATGGAAATTAGTCAAGTATCATTTTAAAAGTACAGATGAGTCTGGAAATTCTTTATTTTGCTAGAGAAATAAGATTTTCCAGGGAGAGTGTCTTGGTATATTGTAAGTGGAGATTTAGCCCCAAGATATATACTGCTATGTCAGGGATGGCCAAAATAATTTTTAATCATATAAATATTGGGCTGATGATATGCATTGGTGCTTGGTTGATTATTCTGTAAAACTTATTTATTGATAGTCTATTATTGTTGGGCACTCAGGATATATAGATGAGCAAGGAAGGTACAGTGCTTGTGGATTTGAAGACTGATACAAAGGAGAAGTTATGAGTACCTTGGAAACATATAACATGTAATGGGGACCTAACCCAATTTGAGATAAAGGGAGGTTTTCTAAGGAAGTGATTTTTAAACTGAGGACTGAATGATGAGTAGGGGTTAGCTAGGCAAAGAGGAAATGAGGAGGCAAGAGGACTTGAGTCAAGGCTTAGAGAGATGGGATTAAGGAGAGGTTCAAACATTTCAAACCCAGAAACCTCTGATTTATCTTTACATCTTGGCATGACTGTCAACATTAAAGTATATAATTAGTTGTTGGAAGTAATTAAGACTGGACTATCTTCATGTGTATATATTTAATTTTGCTTGGCTCATGGTTAGGGCTCAGAAAATATCTATAGTTTATGAGACTTGTTTTATTTTTAGCTTTTCTTTTTGACATAAAGAAGAAAACACAGTATGGAAAATGGCTTTAATTTTAAGTATGGAAACGTTAGATCTATAGTTATAAAAAAAGAGCAATTATTTCTGGCTTAAGTTGAGGGGCTTTAGACCACCATTAATTGATGTATATAGGCATCTATAAAAATATTGCTTATTTTAAAAATAGAAATGAGGTAGATTTATTGAGAAAGAAGGCAATTTCTATGTTTTTTTAAGTTGGCACTACATTTACCATATTCCTAGTCATCATCTTCCCCTTTTCTGCAATTTAATTCTCTGAGAGCAGAAGTTATGATTCATGGGCCTCAGAAGATACTAAGTCACAGCCTATTGGCTAATTAATTAATTGTGTCATTGCAGAGTTGATATTTTAAAAAACCTCTCCCAGCAAACAAGGAAACTTTTGAAGAATATGCCCTGAGCTGACTTTTTGGAGTTTTGACATTAATAAAGATTCTTGGAGTCACAGAAATGCCTGCCTGGCATTATACAACATAAACTAAATGCACAGGGAATACTTCTCCAAAAGATTTTGTCTGACCAGAAAAACAAAGTTTCTTCAGATTCATTCAAGAAGTAAAATTCAATTTTAAAATGTCCAACTGAAATTTTTCGGTTCGTGCTTTTTTCTATGGATAGTGAGATCCGGTTCCTCCAGAGAGGAGGTCTGGCTGTGAAATCTGACTTCTGCTAGCTAGCTTCATCTGCTCTGCCTAAGCCTCAGCACTATCACCTGCAGAGAGAGGCTGGCAAGCCTAAATTATGCAGTAGGATGCCTGTGGGGAGCCACACACCTTATGAAGGGCAAGAGAGCTATCACTTCTCAGGAACCAGTTTCCCCTAAATACTTTTTCATTGACTTTTATAATCTAAGATGAATGCCTAAGTATTTGCAGAGCAATAGGATGCAAAGCTTTCTGATGCCTTCAATATGTAAAGGAAAAATTTCAAGAGCAGGGATGTCTGTAGCATTCAAGAATCTTAAGACTATGTTATATGGCATGTGTCTCAATATCTGCTGATAATTATCTCTCTCCAGGGAAGTATGCACAAATTTTCTTTAATAAGGGTTGAGTTCGGAATCTGGTGAATGCAGGATATGGTGACTGTGTGTCTTTTGCGTCTATGGTGATGATGCCCAGGAAAAAGAGAGTAGCATTTATATACATGGTTTGTTACACAGGAAGTAAATATTCATGCAAATTCTCACAGGGGTTCCTGATTGTTTTACATGTTACTGGCAAAGAGACTCTCTCAGGAGACAGGCATAGGGTGGCAGGACCATGCACACTCTTTCTATTTCAAGGAAACTTCTCTCATGTGGTCTTGCTTGAACTGACATGTACCTCTGCTGTACACAGACTAAGGACTTTATTGAAGAAAATCTATAAGAAATGTATTTTTAAGGATTGACTGTAAAGGACTTAAACATTTGTCCCAATATTAAGAGCTATAAAGCCTTGTACTTATTTGCTAGTTCCTTTTATTTAATCTACGATGGGTTTTTCCACTGCTGTCCATGACTGGTAGTATAAATTTATGTCCCAAAAGCATGTTTACAGACCTTGTCTATTGGAATTCAAGTGGTTTTTCAGAAATGGTTTTGTAATAGAGATTGTGATGGTACACTCAAGTGTCAGGTAATTATGCCTGGTTGTTTGGTCAAGGAAGAACTGGCCTAATTGTTACTGTGAGGACATTTCATGGCCTTAAATCATTAGTAACTTGATTGCATCTATGTCTGATTAATCTACAATCAACTGAGGAAATTGCCTTCAGCAATGAGAGAAGTCTCATCCAATCAGTTGAAGCAGTTGAAGGCCTTAAAAGGAGGAGTGTTGATTTCAGCAGTCAGAGAGAAAATTTCCATCTCAACTTTAGATAACTTCTCTTGGGAAATTCATTGAAAACCTTCATTGAAGTTCTTGGCTTGCAGTCTGCCCTATCTAATTTAGACATGTGCACCTCCACAACCGCATAAGACAATTTTATAAAAAATCTCATAATATTTACAGATATTTCCTGTCAGTTCTGTTTCCCTAGAAAATCCTGACTAATACTGCTTACTTTCATGAGTGGGGCAGTTCCTGAGAAACAGAATCTTAAAAATGGAATATCTGAATTTGTTCTGGGATTTTTGCAATTAGCTATCTACTCTGACTAGATTCAAAGACACTAATGACTCTATTTCCTATGATCAAGTTGCCAATGATAGTCCATGGTGGGAGTTGGGAATAAAGATACACAAAATATCACCACTGCATATGGTTACTCGCATGCTTGTAAGAGGCAAAGTTCTGGGTGTGTTTCTGATACCTTAACAGAGTTTTGTGGAATTAAAATATATAATGATGTTGGCTATTCCTAAATATGCTGGATACAGCTATAAAAGAAAAGGATTAACTGACAGCTTCAAATTTGTAACTTAAATGCCCCATGAAGTATATGACATGTTCCATGTGTACCCTGAAAGGAAATCTTGTTTCATGTTGCTGCAGACTTAACATCTCTGAAAAACAGACCCAGAGTCTCATTGTGTGTGTAGCTGATTTACAACAGAAACTAAAATCTCAACTTTGCAGGGTGTCTACTCTTAAAGTGAGGGCATTGATTAGAAAGGAAGGGAGATCCTGAAAATGAAATGGAGACTTTTTGGTTGATAATGATGGCAGTGGGGACATTGAAACCCTAAATTCTTCTGAGTCTTTGCCAGATAAAACTTTAATGGTCTGCCCTGAGGAAATTACCACCTGATCTCTTCCCTACCCTGAGAAAACAGTTTCTAAAACTCCTGTATGCCCTGCGGAAACAGTATCCCAACCTCACTCTGCCTTAAGGAGTTTGCCATTAAACCTCCACCTAAAGAGATTAATCCTATTTCACCAGATTAAACTGCAAAGGAATGTCCTGAGGTAATTGGCTTTCAAGAAACTTCTCATCTTTCTTATTACCCACCGCCACCACCCCTCTTTTCTTCCAGATGTATAACTAGACTAAATGTGACCCATGAAGAAATATACTGTGCTTCAAAAGAACTATATGAGTTTTCCAATTTAAATAGACAGAAATCAAGAGAATATGTGTGGGAATGGATATTAAGGGATTAGAATAATGGTGAAAAGAATATAAAGAGGAATCAGTCTGAATTTATTGCTATGGACCCATTGAGCAGAAATTCCAGATTTAATGTTGTAGTTTGAAGGGTTAAAAAGGACTCTAATAGATTGTTCTGGTGGCTGGCTGAAACATTGCCCAAAAGGTGGTCAACATTACCTGAGGTCAACATGCCAGAACTACCCTGGTTTACTGTAGATGAGGAAAACGAAGGGTTTAGAGATGTGGGATACTAGAGTGGATGCATGTGTAAGGCCTGCTCACCTACCCCAGGAATGTCCAGGGGACACACCTTTCACCAGGACTGTGAGGCATAACATTGTGAATTTAACTCCTTCTTCCCTGAAAAGCTCAGTGGTTAGTTACTCTTCCCTATAGGTCAGATATTACCTTGTCAACTGCTTTCACCAAACATCCTTAAACACAATAGGAATGATTTGAACCTGGGTTGGCAGAAGCCAAGTGGCAGTAATTAATCTCCAAAGACAAGGAGGGTGTGTCTACCACAATAAACAGTAGATTCAAAGCAGTAATCAAAATAGTTTGAGTCACAGAGACGTATGGTTTTGGCTAATAGATTATGGGGTACCTGGAAGAAAAATACATGGGTAGTATACTAAATTCTTATTGGATATGTATAAGCAGAAGTGTTCTAGGTCAAATAAGCAAAAGCCTAACACTTGAATTACAGAAACAGAGAGTCATGGCCACTTAATCAATTCCCAGACTTAAGACAGTTTACAGACCCAGAGCCCCTTGAATGAGGAGAAATCCCTTTCCCCTTGGGGAAGCACCCTATTACACTAACAGAAACTTATGCTGCCTAGCTTCCTCCCAAAGAGAACTAATGCCTTTTATCAGGGTAAGTGTGCATTGGGGAAAGTGAAATTCTTAGACATTTTGGAGATTATTAGACACTGGTTCAGAAGTGACACTAATTCCAGTAAACTCAAAATGTCACTGTTGTCTACCAGCCAGAGTAGGGGAAATCACGTGATAGATAGATTTTTAGCTCAGTCTGTATCACCTCCTGGACCCATTCTGTGTTTATTTCCCCAGTTCTGGAATGCATATTTGGTATAGACATACTCAGCAACTGACAGAATCCTAACATTGGTCTCCTGACTTGTAGAGTGAGGGCTTTTATGGTAGGAAAAGCCAAGTGAAAGCCACTAGAATTGCCCCTACCTAGAAAAATAGAAAAGCAAAAGCAAAAGCAGATTCCTGGAGGGATTATAGAGATAAGCGCCATCATCAAGGATTTGAAGGATACAGGGGTGGTGGGTGGTAATTACCAACACATCCCTATTTGACTCTACTATTTGTAGGATGAGAGTGGATTATCATAAATTTAACCAGGTGGTGACTCCAACTGCAGTTACTGTGAGACCCAAGTTACCTGTCATGAACTAAGAGCTGTCTAATCCACCAGACCATAAAGTTGGATGTGCACATCAGCACTCCATCATCAATGGAAGTGGTATATATGAGAGAGGGCCCAAGTGGAGCTCGAAGGCACAAATAAGTTACATGAGAAAGTGGCTCAAATGTCCTGAAGGACAGTGGTGAGGGGAAATCCTCAGTGGGCAGAACTTTTAATAGTGTACTTGGTTGTTCATTTTGCTTGGGAGAGAAATGGCCATATGTGCATTTGTACCCTGTGTTATAGGCTGTTACCAATGATTTGGCTGGATGGTCAAAGACATGGAAGGAACCTGATTGGAAAACTGGTGGCAAAGAAACCTGAAGAAGAGACATGTGGATAGGCCTTTCAGAGTGGGTGAAATATATGAAATACATGCATGCCATGTGGATGCTCACAGATGCTGACTTCAGCAGAGGACTATTTTAATAATCAAATAGATAAGATGACCTGTTCTGTGGATACCAGTCAGCCTTTCCCCCAGCCATGCCTAATGGGCTTATGAAGAAAGTTGCCACGGTGGTAGGGGTACAGGGTATGCATGGTCTCAGCAACAAGGACTTCCATTCAATAAGGCTGACCTGGCTACAGCCATTACTGGGTGTCTAATCTGCCAGCAGCAGAGACACATAGTCAGTCCCTGATATAACACTATTCCCCAAAGTGATCAGCCTGATACCTGGTGGCAGGTTGATTACATTGAACTACTTTTATCATGTGATTTGTTCTAATTGGAATAGACATAAACTCTGGATTTGGGTTTGCCTTCCCTTCACACAATGTTTCTGATAAAACTACTATCTTCAGGCTCACAGAATGCCTTATCCATCATCATGGTATTCTGCATGGCATTGCTTCTGCATGGCAAGTGGGTTCTGAGGAACACACTTCATAGCAAATGACATGTATGAATAGGAATATACTCATGGGATTCACTGGTCTTACCAGGTTCCCCATCATCCTGAAGTAGCTAGGTTGACAGAATGAGGAATGGCATTTTGAAGTCTCAATTGCAGCCCCAACTAGATGGCAATACCTTACAGACTGGGGCAATGTTCTCCAGGAGGGTATATATGCTCTAAATCAATGTCCAATCTATGGTTCTCTTTCTCCCATGGCCAGGATTCATGGGCCCAGGAATCAAGGGGTGAAGATGGGAGTGTACCTCTCACTATTACCCATAGTCATTCACTAGGAAAGTTTTTGCTTCCTGTCCCTGCAACCTTCAACTCTGCTGGTTTATAGGTCTTAGTTCCAAAAGGAGGAGTGCTTCCATCTGGAGACACAACAATGATTTCACAGAACTGGAAGTTAAGACTGCCACCTGGCCACTTTGGGCTCGTCATGCCTCTGAATTGACAGGAAAGGAAGGGAATTACTGTACTGGCTGGGGTGATTGCTCCTGACTATCAAGGGAAAAGAACTGCAACTACACATTGGAGGTAAAGAGTTTGCCCAGAATACAGGAGATCCCCTAGGGCAACATTGGAAGGACAAGAGAATCACTAACAACCCATGTTGGAAGCTAGGCACAAGAAGGTGAGCACTTCGAAGGGAAAGAAACAAAAGAGAACTTCTAGATTAAGAGGTGTGTGCAAGAGGAGAGAGTAGTTTGAAGGAGAAGGTCTGAGTTGAAGTTTTCTTCCAATTGAAATGGAGGCCCTGTGTTGTCCTTTAAGAATCTCAGACAAAGTCTTCCACTAATGCTGGAGATATGTGACTGTACTTCTCAAAATTTTTAGTCTCAGAATCACTTTACTCTCTTAAAACATATTGAGGATTCCAACAAGCTTTCATTTAAGTGGATTAAATTTATCAATTTTAAAAGTATTATTATAAATTAATACTGATACTTTAGCAAAGTATTTATTTATTCATTTGAATGATAACAATAATAATAAACCCATCACACATTAAATCATATTTTCCAAAAATAAAGAGTGAAAAGAGATGCAACTTCCTACTTTTTTTTTTTTAACCCATTTCTTCAATACCTGGCTTAGTAGAAGATAGCTGGAATATAGCATCTGTTTCTACATTCAATCTGTTGCACTATCACAGATTAGATAGTCTGGGAGAAATTCTAAGACAGTAAGAATGGAAGAGGTTAAAAATGTTTGGGCATTATAATGAAAATAATTTTGACCTTAGGGACCTTCCAGAAGTACCAGGACGACTTTGAGAACCCCTGAGCTAGAGAACTATTCCATATTTTTCACCACCCTAAAGGCTCTCTATATGATGGAAGTATGTTGGTTGTAACAAATTAAAGGACTGATTTAACATTATTTGGTGTTCTGGATATGGGTTTTACTGTGAGAATATTTTGTAATGGAGTAGTGCCCTTCTCTTTTATGACTAGAGGAATAATGGTGGAGGTAGGCACATTCCAGTTTTGAATCACAGTACAAAACTCTTTCTATTGTTAACACTGAGAGGTTGGGATTTCAGAAAAGGCCCCTAAGGGTTAGGGAACTGAAGGGTGAGAGGGAGAAAAGAAAAGATGTGATTTTATATAGGTATTACCTCATTCAATATTAAAACAACCAATAAAAAATTAATAACATTATTTTACAGAAGAGTAAATATTCCAAAACCCATAGAAACTAAATTACTTCTCCAAAGTCAGACACCATGTAAATATAATGCCAGCTATTTGAAGTTGGTTTGTGGAAAGCGGATATGCTTAACTACTATCTAATAAAAATGCTCTATAAAAAACATGGTCAAACATTCGGAAATGGACAGAAGAAGATTTCAGGGCCTCATTTCAATGGAGTGCTAGACATTGTCCAGCAGAGCCTCTAGGGACATATTCATTTGACTGTCCTTCTATTGACTGGGTTATCTCTGTAGGGGCAGATGATATGTTATAGAAAATGGATAATAAAGTAAATGATTCTGATCCATAGAAATATAACTAAATATTGTCTGATAAGATGCAATTAATTTCTGCCCTATCAGAAAGATATCTCCAAATGTTTATTTTTTGGCTTTAAAGTAGTGTCTGTAGGTCAGCTTTGTCCCTCGGCCTCTTTTTATCATGACTTGTAAGATAAAGATCTTTCTTTCTTTCTTTCTTTCTTTCTTTCTTTCTTTCTTTCTTTCTTTCTTTCTTTCTTTCTTTCTTTCTTTCTTTCTTTCTTTCTTTCTTTCTTTCTTTCTTTCTTTCTTTCTTTCTTTCTTTCTTTCTTTCTTTCTTTCTTTCTCTCTTTTCTTCCTTCCTTCCTTTTTTTTTTTTAACTTTTTAATGGTTTATAAAAACAGCAAATGACAGAGAATATATAACCATGACCAAAGGCAAGTGAAAGGCTAAAATTTTACTATTTGGACTTTATAGGAAAAGTTTACTAACTCTTGTTCTACAAGATATTAACCAATTTTACATTTCATAGAAAATTCATTATTCCTGATTGTGTATGTGTCTTCTTCAAATTTTCCTTTGAACCACTTTAACATATAATTGGCTTTCTCATTATTCAATATAATTAAAACTTTGACATGTACTCATTTTATATTTTTAGGTGAATTATGACTTTACTTTTCTGAAAATTAAAATTTTGCAGCTTTATGTGCTATTTATGATTTCTATAATTTATTCAGATCAGTAGAAATTGTAAAATTCTTAGTGAACAGTAATGCCCCTTAATTTTAATTTGTACACTATAGAAAATTCTAAGAAAAATGATTTATTTCTCAGCATTTTCACGTTTCCCTTTAATGAAAAATAATTATATCAAAAACAACCTTCTTGTTAATATACTTCCATTGGTGAAAAAGAAAAACAATTTAAAAATCAATAATCTTGACTTCTGACAATCTAGTATTTATTAATTCAAAACAAAATGTGTAATAATTTACATTATTATGGTTCATTATTTCTCATTTAAAGAAAACCTGTGCCAAACACTGCAGCAAATAATGTTAACCACTTAGATAATTGTGAAATCCTCAATATCATTTTGAGAGGAACTTAGACCTTTTGCAACATGTAGTCTGATGGTCATTAAGATTTTAAAAACTGCAATAGTGATACTGTTAGATGTTCAATAGCTTTCCATAATGCTTATTGCAAACACATAAGACTTTATTAGCTATTAAAATGAATTTAATAGTCTGAGTTTTCAAGTTTTTAAAAAATTCTGCTAATGAAATTGGTATAATATAAAATATGCAACATATCATCTCCAAAACACAATATCATATCTTAATAGTATTCTGTGCTCTATAAATTGCTAGCTTTCATGTAACACACTTGTTTGTAGCACAAGTGTTTTATGCAAGCAGAAATTTCTTATTAGCTCAAAAATGTTTACAGTATATTTTTAATATCATTATGCATTATGTTGGAGTCAAAGGTGGAATGAAATAGCTTTCCTGAAAAAATAACGAAGGGGTGAAAGTCAACCAAGACATGAGAAATTAAGCAAGGTGCTAAGATTTGTTCATATTCTCAGTAATGTAACCATAAGGGACCAAGTGAATTAATATGGTAACATGTTGATCTTGGGGAAAAAATAAACACAAACCTAAGAACAAAACACCCCTTGAGAGACAAGCTAGCAAAATATGAAATGTTATTTCTAGTGTTGGAGAATACATCTTTGAAAATCAGAAAATCCTACTCCAGGGCATTTTTATCCATTTATAAGTTGGGACATGAGTACTGACATATGACATTGAGACGTTTCCCAATTTACGTAGAGAAAAATGTTTCCCATCAAAGGGACAAAATCAAGAGAATTCTGCCTGGGAGAGAAGGACGTAGTGTTAATGAGGCAGGTTGAGTGGTTGTGGGAGACATGAGCATTTAAATATGTTCTGTAAATTGTCCATCTGAAATTGGACAATTCTTCCATTTAGGGCATCATTTAATTTACATGTTGAGATCAAAGATTGAGACCAAAGAAATGCAGTGGAAAAATTAAAACGGAAGTTTAGAAGTCACACTGAATGGGTCAGTTTTTTTCTGATTATAAAATTAATAAACTTATGTAAGTTGTTTACTAAAAATATCTGAGACATAGCATTTAATTACGAGATCTCCTTTGGCCCAGATGAATAACTAAAACTATAATAGTTCAGGGCATAGTAACAAAAACAATCAATGAAAGGAAAGGATTAATGTGTTATCTAAAATTTAAAATAAATAACCTATTAGTTAAAATTACATTAGAACCATAGGTCTTGTTTTAAAAGTTTCATCTCTTTACTCAATTGCTATTATATAATGTGTAATGAGGAAAAATAATTACCAACTATTTTAAAGTTATAAAGAAGAGATTTTTTTTTGGTTCTAGGATTGTAGATAGTGTTCGTTTGAAATATTTAAAGTGATTTACAACTGCTTAATTATTCTCCTAGTATCCTGTGGAGTACTAGGATTGTAGGTTGAAAATGAGAAAGGGAAATTTAAGGCACTTCCTGGCATAGGAAAATATTGGGTTACAAGAATAGTCTTGCAGGAAAAGTGAATGATAGAAGCTTAATCACCAGGGACATACAAAAGTCAACAGCACTAAAATATTAGAAGGTTTATTTTAAGAAGGAGTTTTCCCCTGCTGGGGTGTATATGTGGACTGGATTGCTTGCTTGATCTCTCCGTATCTCTATTGTCCATTTCCATGCCTAAATTTGAGTACATAAAGCAACAGACTTAACACTTGAGATTGTATACTTGATCTCATGCTGCCAGATTCTCTGACATTTGTCCCACCCAAGAAAAATGTGAAAATAACTTTAATGCTGCTATCTTGACACCTGTCCTGTAAAAAGAATACATCATTTATCTGATGTTCACCACTCCTAAAATTACAGAAATAATGCATAATAATCTGTAATGAAACATAGAAAACCATCACATGGAACACAATTTATGTTAGTGAATGGCTCTACGTTAGAATTTTCCAGATGCTGTGAGTTCATTAAGGCAATTATGCCTTAAACTCTGGAAAGACATGACTGGTTTGGTCATGGTTAGTGTTAGTGATTTCCTGTGGTGTGGTGTTTATGATAGTAGCATAAGCCCAGCATGAAGTTACATTTGCCTGGGGGCAGTTGTAACTTAAGTGCTTGCTTTTATTTATCTATTTATTTATTTTTTGACACTTGTTCATATTCTTTAGGAAGAAAATGTATTTTTGTTGGTTTGTTTGACCAATCCTTACTTTTAAAAAAAGACAGTAGAATCTACATGGCTTAAAAATACATGCTACAAATGTGCTCGCCAGGGAAGGCACAATCCTGTTGTTCTTGGACAAAGCAGTCTCTTATTTTATATGACATGCTCCTAATGCTGAGATGATTTAGCCTCCTTTTCCTTACTGAGTAGCATTCAACAAATTGACGTTTTTGTCCTTTAGGTTAGGAAGTAAAAAAATATGATAAATAATTAAAGCCAAGAAAAATCAGTTTTGAGGAGAAAATCACCAAAGGCAGATAAAATTTGCCTTACTTTACCTGGCTTTTAAATTGCGTAATAAGTGACCATGAAACTCAATCCAAGTATTATTTGAGCCATAGTTATGACATAATAAAGTTCACTTTATTTCATTGCTTTATTTAGTCAATACTTAACAAATCAACAAATATTTATTGAATACCTACTATATAGTTAGCAACAGCTATATTTCCTTATTTCCCAGAAGAGAAAAGGTCTGCTCTTATAGGATAGGGAACCTTTCCAGGTTCAACTTTTTGGGTGCCCTTAAGCAGAGTAGGTACCCTGTGCCTATAGCAACTCTTATCTATTTGAATTATATTATTTGCAATTGAGTCAACAAAAAGTTGTAGTGTTTGCTTTCTATTCTTTGCAAAAAATTTTGGATTTCATAATAAAAATTTTACCATTTACACTGACATTTCTTTCAAAGATATCATTTGATTACTAAAAGCTGTAGGAATTCCCTCACTAAGGCCGAATGAGAAGAACTTAACTGCCATTGGCTCTGTCCCTGCTTTTGATAATCTGTACATGTGGAACAGATGGGGGCTTTAGGAACTGCCCATTAAACATCTATTCAGTTACCATCAGTTTGAGGCTTGTCTAAATCCTAATAGATCTGCTTTTCTCATATATCATAAACTACTGTCAGTTTATATAACTACACATCTTTTGGATACTAATATTCTAATGATGAAGTCTAGAATAAACATTCCACTGGCTCAAAGTTTAGTATTCAGGATTCTAGAGCTGGAAAGCAAGGCTCCTTTTTTTGTTTTATTTTTTGTCCTTTTGAAAGTGATTTCACACAACTTGTTTGGACATTTCTCAGTTCCAAATACCAAGCATAGTAAAGGAGACATTTGGTGATATCAGATGTCATTCTTTATTTACATGTATTGTCTAATCTCATGTTGAATAAGAACACATAAATTTTTGTGGATCTTTTCATTGGCAAAGTTGAATGTACTAAACAGAACAGTGAGGCTTTAAATAAGCCCTGTGACATACTTACAATCTCTGTGCTTAAAAGATTATATGTTGTAAATCTTTTGATAGGGGCCAAAATTAAGTAACCATGAATTATTCAGTGACAAGCTGAAGGATTCAAGTGTAGGTTGGTTCAGGGTACTGTTTGTTAAAGCTAAGCAAATAAGAAAAGATTGGCAGTGTGCCTCCTCCCTCTGTGGATTTTGACTTTTCAAGCACTCTGAACCACACCCTTCCCCTCTGTGGCCACCAGTGGTGAGTGGGGTAGCTCAGAGAGCAAACCGGCATAGTCTTGGAAACTTCAGTTGGAATTGGGACTGGATCCAGGGAAATCCTTGAGGAATTACAAAGCAGTGTTGTATATATAAGAGAAGTTTATTTATAACAGATTTAAAGCACTTAATACGTTTTGCAAGGCTTAATTAAGTAAAATAAACACCAAATTGTAAAACAGAATAGCAAATAACAGAAAAACAGACTCAGTTTTTCTAGCAAAGTAGTATGTTTGTTACCTAAATTGGGGTACAGTCGCTGTTATCCAATTTTTATCAAATAAGACAGAGTCAATGGAATCAGACAGACTTGGGTTAAATTAGCAACTTCCTAGAAGTGTGGACCTGGACAATTTGCTTAAATTGTCTGAATCATAGAGAGTAGTGTACTCTTGTTGCCAATGAAAAAACAATAGTGCTAATAATTATTCAAATTGGTGCTGTTAGCTTTGCTCTCAAACACCTGGTCAGGGCAGTACCCTTTCATTTTCTTTCTGGTGATTCTGAATGCCCTTGTCCTCCTTTAAGGACAATTTAAAGCACTGTGCCTGCTCCTTTCTCTTGCCCACAACTTCTTAACGTATAAGCTCTCGATTTTTATTTTACTAGCTGACGGTGTCCACATTACTTTCTGGAAAAGATTTCTGAAATAAGCATCTACATGCAAGTTCTTTCTGTAAGTCACCTCAGCTTGAGGTTTTTCTATCCCATTCATGCACTTACTGATGAATTCAACTAGTATTTTGATGAAGGCATGAGGCATGATTTCTACTTTAAAGAACCTATGATGCAGTAAGGGTAAAAAATGTATATATGAAAAGGAATATAACCATAAAGCAAGATTTGATTCAATTTATATACATATTTCACAGATTAATAACAATGATGATAGCTAATGCTTATTCCCTACTCACTACATGTTCATACTTCTCTGAAAGGTTTTTCAGCCCATCTAATTCTATCTATCAGCTGATGAAATGGGTACTATTATAATCATTTTATAGATAAAGAGATCAATGTTCGGAGAGATTAAGTAATTTTCTCAAGGTGGAACAACTGATTATGGACAGGGCATGCTCTTATGAAGAAGCACAATGTGTCCTGGCTCTGCTCAGGCTCTTGGGTCTTCTGTTTTCTGTGCAATGTGGAGAGCCCCATTTCAAAGTGCAATTGACCTCGTATCAGTTCTTGAGGCTTTTTATTTAACTATAATTAGAGAAAAAAGCTTTTAATTTTAACTGATAAATTCATGTAACATTTCCTGGAGAAGGTAACTTCTGAAAATTACTGAAAGAATGTGGAATTTCTTTTTGTAAAAAACACTGAATTTCCCTGATAACAAAGGTGATATAAACACACTGCAGAAATTCTGAAAACACTGAAAAGCACATAGAAGAAAATAAAAATCACTCAGCAACTTCTCTCAGAGGTAATAACTGTTAAAACATTTTGGTATGCCTCTTCTGGGTGGGAGTATGGGTTCTCTTACCTTTTTTCTTCTTTTTTCCTTTTTTTATGATGTGTTTTTCAAATATTTTCCAATGAAAAGAATTGTGTTTATAATCAGAAAAAGACAAAACAACACAATAGTTTCAAGATACTATTTTCACCCATTAACTCCCCTACTGGAAAGATTTCCTTAGGGAGAAATCAGGAATGAATATAATGTTATATATATACTCTTACTTCTCTCTCTGCGTGTTTTTTTTTTTTACTAAAATTAATTATAATGTACTAATTTTATACATATCATTTTATAATCCTCTGCAAAATTTTCATTATAATAAATATTTTCTCAAGCTATTGTGTATATATATTTTTTACTTTTTTACTTTTTAAAAAATTTATTAAAATATATCACTCATACATAAACATACATAAACAATAAGTGTATAATAGTTGTGAACTCACAAACCAAACATATATGACATTAAACAAACATATATAATATCTCACCCTACACCAATAACTTGCATTGTTTTCAAACCTTTTTAACTAATGATTAAAGAGCATTGTCAAAATATTACTACTAAACAAAGTAGTTTTCCTCTAACCAATCTGATTACTATTATCTTTGTATCATTTATATATGAACATACATAAACAATTAAGTGTATAGTTAAAGTTATGAACTTACAAAGCAAACGTGCATAATCATATAGGGGTCCCATACATCAACCCTCCACCAACATCTTGCATAGTCATGAGACGTTTGTTAGAAACTGTGAAAGAACACTATCAAAATCTGACTACTAATCCAAATCCTTATTTTACATTTGGTGTGTTT
Organism: Dasypus novemcinctus; assembly: GCF_030445035.2. Lineage (NCBI taxonomy): Eukaryota > Metazoa > Chordata > Mammalia > Cingulata > Dasypodidae > Dasypus > Dasypus novemcinctus. Next base: position 45,151,166 of record NC_080681.1, on the reverse strand, counting down.
TTCCCCAATCCACCCTATTATTATTTTTTAAATATATTCTTTATGACAGAAGTTGTAAACTTATAAAACAATCATGCACATGTGCAGAATTCCCAAACAACACCCCTCCATCAACAGAATGTTTGAGAATAATCTAGAACTGGATAGTACAGTAGACCAAGAGGTGGGTGAGAATTGTGGCTGGTGGTACAGATGCAAGAGTGTCCTTTGTTAGCGAAAACAAATGTATATCACTACTGCAGGGTGATGGGAATGTGGAGAAGCATGGAAAAAATACAGCTAGAGTGACCTATGGACTGTGGTTAGGAGTAATAATATAACATTTTTGCATCTATGCAAAAGATGTACTGTGTTGATATTGAGGCAGTATGGAAAATGTGAGCCAAATGTACACTATGGACATGGTAACAATCAGATGATATTATTTTATCTGAAGCTATTATATATATATTTTATGACCCAATATTAATAGATATAATTGTTTAACCTATGACATGTTTCTAGTCATTTATTTAAATGGAGTGCCAGAGAAGGTATCTACAAAGACTGCACTCCTCTTCCTTGATATGGAGTTGTTGCTGCTCAATCATGGACTCCATTTCCCTGCATTACTAAGCATTTTGGTGGGGCCATTGGGCAGAAGTGTAAACACTACTTACAGAACTGGTTTTAACCAGCCCCGCCCCCCCACCTCCTCCACTCTCTGTCTTTCTCTATTCTTTATCTGCCAACGGAGAGCAAAGTACTCCAAAAACTTTAGGGATGACAGGACCTCAGTCTGGAAGGAATTTAGGTCTGTGACTCACCATACGGAAAGTTGCCCACGGGACATCTTCACTGAACTGTTAAGTGAGCAAGTAATAACTTTCATTATAAATGACTAAGATTTGGGAGTTTATGTGTTAAGCAGCTAGTATCATCTTAACTACTAAAGGTTTCCTTTTTTTAATTCTCTTAAATAAGATTTAAAAATAATACTTCAACAAACACAAATAATACTACATTGATGTTTTTCCTTTCAAACTACAAAAGCAACACATCCATTTGGCAAGATGCCTGATAACATGCAAACGTGCTAAGAAACAGCCAACAAAGTATTCCTTTCTCCCAGTGCTCTCTTATTCTCCCTCCCACCTTTTCAAGTACTCTATGATCAGTATTTGGTGAATATCTTTCCACACTCTTCTCTAATATCATTCAAATGTACACCAATCCAAATATTTACCACATTTATGTATACTTTTCTCCTAATTTAAAAAATAATAAAAAATAGGTAGCAGGGTATTAAGAAGGCATCCATTTGTGGGGAAAAAAGGGATGGAAATCTAGCTTTTGATGAACAACCTTGTCCATAAATAATTTTATACATCTCTGTGTATTTTTATTAGGATAAACAGAAATGGAATCAATGCATAAAAATATGTTCACATTATAGAGGTGTTGATTCATGTGGAAAATTTCCCTAATGAAAGATTATAATGATTTAGCCCTTTTTTCATTAAAGTCAGTGCCACTATTTGTTGCTTCTAGTATACCAACCACACTTAACATCACCATAGAATTATTAGTTTCTTTACACCGATTCTTTAATTTAGATGGTTTCTTTTCATTTCAAGATGTTATTCTGCAATTATCTTTATTTCATTATTTCAGAGAATCTGTTTTTATTTTATTGTGATACAGGTAAAGTTTGAATTATGTAACAAAGACTTTTTAATTATAAAGCCTATATTCTTTTGCTTTTTAAAGGTGAAATGTTCTTTCTTCTTACTCTAAAGGTTTATGATTTTATTTATGTCCCTTTTGTTTGATAGGTTTTCCTCATTATTTAGATTTGATTCTAGATTTGCTATTTGTACATCAGCAGTGTAAGCTTAGTGTCTTTGAGACTCACCTTAACTCCCTGGGTGATGGCAGAAGGCTCTGCTCAGGTCTCATACTGATGTAGGCTATGGGTGGGGGTGCTGTTCTTATCTTCGTAGATAACCTGAGCTGTATGTGTCCTGAACTGTGCATGTGGGACAGTGAGAACAGCAGCCCTGCCCTTGGTAACCATGAGAACAACTCCAGTCCCAGAAAAACAGTTTAACAATGCAAACTCTATAAACTTTACATGTTCAGAGAAAATGCAAACCAAATGTGTTCAAAGCTTACCTAGAATGTATGAAGTCCATGCTAAAAGCTTACCTAGGACGTGGAAGATATATGTTGATTCAAGCTTATTGAGCACTGAAACAAAGAACCATTTGGCCCTTCCTCTGCATAAAAAGAACTCAAAAATCTTATTCAGGGCTTGGGTTTTGAACGAGCACTCCCAAGTCCAGCCGGCTGTAAATAAATTACTTTTTCCTTTCTGAAATTATTATGAATCCCGGCCTTTTCATATGCAAATAATGGAACCTCTCTCGACGTCTACAGCAATACTATATAGTGGCTGGATAGTTTACATGATCATGTCATTGATCCAGATGTCTGCGAAATGTGACAATTGTAACAACACGTTTTCTTCTCTGTTTTTGAAGAAGTAAAGGGCATTACCAAAGTTATCAAAGTAGTAAAACAAAAGTCTTGTTTGACCAAGAAGTCCAGATTGTAGACAGCAATGATAAGATATAAGCTCAATCTGAGGCCTGATGTGGAGAGACTTGTAGATAACAGAAAAATAATAACTTAAATTTGCATTATCTTACAGATTTCAAAGTACTTTGACATGCACTATTTATTTATTCTTACAATGACTCTGAGAAATAGATATCATCTTTGCTTTTGAATGAGCCTCAGAAAGTTTATGTGCTATGCCCAGGTCATTCAGCCTGTAGGTAGAAATGCTAGGAATGAATCCAGAGCCTTTCAAATTCCAATGTCTGTGTTCACTCTGCTGCCTCAAAGAGAGTTATAATCAAAGATTCAAAGAATCAATTTGTATGAAGCATAATTCATTGGTAATGTGCATGATGGACAATAGGGAGACGATAACAAAGATAATGAAAGGTCCTTCCTTCCTTCTTCTAAACAGGTTGTGGCAAATATCTAAGCATAATCATAATATTTTACAGCAGTGTGTTTGAATGTGATATCTGGAGTTTAAGTTCACTTCTTTATTTATAACTTATGAGCTGCATAACTTTAGACAAGTTATTTAAACTTTCTGTGGCTTAATTTATTCATATTATAAAGTTATTTATTAATTATGTTAAGGTTTTAAAGTGTTTTTAATGATACTTAGCATATAAAAAACCCTCAGTAAGTTTTGGATCATGTTTTTTTCAACCCACAAATTAGAAATGAGCCCCTTTATAGGATGATTCACACACATCATTTCTAAACTTCCAACAACCTCCTAAGACAGATAGTTCCTATCTTTCAGAGAGTGTGAAAAGAAAAATCTGAGAGAATTCTAAAATCCTCCTGGTGAATTACACTTTTTAAAAACTGTTATAAGGGAAGGTGATGTGGCTCAGTGGTTGAGTCTGGGCTTCCCACATACAAGGTCCTGGGTTCAATACTGGCTCCTGGTACTTCAAAAAATAAATAAAAATAGAAACTATTATACCTACTCACTATCTTAAATTCGGTATTTAGACTTCTTATAGTCCCAATCAAGTTGAAATGCTGATGGAATTGTTCTTTTAATTTTTGCCCTCATACCTGTTTGCCATGCTTAGTTCTATTGCCAAACACCTAGAATATAGAAAATTCTCAGTGACTGTTTATTGACTATTAGGATGATTATAAGGATGTTGCTAACATAATAAATCAGGAAGCAGAGCCACATAGAACACTTTCGTTTGTGGTAGAAGAAAATACCTCACACGCTGCTAGTCTGGAGAAAATATTATAGCACCTTCTTTTTCAAAGAAAGCTCTAGCTTAGGACTTTCTAGAAGCTCCTTTGAACTAGTGTACGAAGAGTGATTCTTCCCTACTTTGCTTATTGCTGTTCTATACCTTACAGAACCCATAATTTTTCTGGACCATAGAAGTCACTCTGAGAGGCTGAGTCAGAATTATGACTGTGCTATGAGCATGGGATGGGACAAGTCTTTGTATTTACTTCCTATTGCTGATGTTACCACATGAGGAAAAGAGACTATGTAAGAAAAAACAAGCTTTTACCTCATTTCATTGTTGACATGGCATTTTGCACTACATCTGAAACAAAGAGCCAGTCTGAGACAGTGAAGGAAGACATCACTTCTCTCTAAAGACAATTAAATTACCAAGCAGAATAAAATTTCTGATATGATGTTCATTATTTTCTAGACCTTCTAACATTCTTAAACTGTGGGTCAAAACAGAGATATGTCACAGACAGGGTCTTTGATCTTTCCATACCAGCAAGCTTTAATGGGAATTTATTGGTTCATGATTTTGAGGCTAAGAGAAGTCCAAAATCAAGGCATCTTCAAGGCAGGGCTTTCTCCCAGAAAATTATGGAGCTCTGGGGCTGGTTGCTGGCAGTCACTGGGGCTTGACTTTTCTGTCACACGGCAGTCACATGGAGGTCTCTCCTGGGCTCTCCCTTCTCTTCAGGGTTGTTGACTTTCAGCTGCTGGCAGCTCCCTGTGTGGCTTTTTCTCTGTATGCCTGAATTTCATTCTGCTTATCAAGGCCTCAGTAATAGGATTAAGACTCATCCTGACTGAGGTGGGCCACACCTTGACAGAAGTAATCTCATCAAAAAAGTCCTACTTAAAAATGGTTCTCATCCCCAGGAATGGATTAAGGGTAAGAACAGATTGTTCTGGACAGCTCCAAACCACCACAATGTCTGTGCCTAATGCTGTGCTTCAGTATTTAGCACAAGGGCCTGATCATCAGGAGTGCGGGACAAATTTGTGTGCACAGACTGAAGTTGGCAAGTTGTCATTGGTCAATGTGATTCAGAGAGACTTCCCTATTTTCTAGTTTTAGAAATACACAGACTGCTAGAGGAGTTTTTATTTTTAGAACTTTGTCTACCCTTTTATTTCTTAAAGCTGTGCTCATTTCTTATTTAAGTGTATGTTTTCACTATCACCATCGTCACATTCTTGGTGTAAAAACTGCTAGAATCATAACATCACTCAGGTATAATACATTAGAATAGCAGGTGAAAGGATGACATTTTGGGTTCTCAAGGAACTAGAATGTCTTCAGCAATGGAAAGCTCATTCAGGGTTCCTTGAGACAGATGTGCTGACACCATCTGGGTTTGTGCATGCATGGAAGCAATAGAATTAAGAAAGTGCAGAAAATAATCTTTCCTGTTAAAAATTAAATAACACTGGAAATCAGATATTTAGAATTTCTGGCTGTTTAATTTTAAGAAAGTTCTTTTTGCTGCTATACTTTTTCTTAAATCAGTTACTAAAGGCGAACATATAGACTAGAGCTAAATAATTACATAGCTACAGATATTTACATACCAACTTAATGACTGAAGTGAGGGTAAAAGAACAATTCTCAAAGTAAAAATATTTTACAGTCATTGTCACTTTTGATGAAATGAGAGTTACAGTATATTATAGTGATTAAGTGGGCAGAGTCTAAAGTGAGACTGAATGTTTGAACACCAATTCAAACATGCACTAGCTGTGTGATTTTGGACAACCTATTTAATCTTACCAAGCATGCTTCCTCATCATCCAAAAGTGGATCAGAAAGTACCTTACAGGGCCATGTGAGTATTAAAGGAAGTTATACATCTCAAGTATTTAAACCAGAGTAAGTGTTCAGTAAATAGTAGCTTTTATATAGGCTTGAGGTTTAATTTTGTACTACATTAATTTATTGATTTTCTACTACAAATATTCAATTGGCTTTCTAATAGGTGCTGTGATAGAGCAAAGAACAAAATGAACAAAAATTTGCTCCCATAGAGTTTACATTTTAGTGTAGGAGAAAAAAATAAACACATAAAATGTATATGTTATGATATATATGTCATATAATTTATGTGAACTGTGTATATATATGTGTGTATGTATATATATAGTGTTAGATGCTGATAAATACAAGGAGAAAAATGGAGCAAGGAAGATTGATGGGGACTGTTGAGGTTGAAATTTTAGATAGATTGGCCAAGAAAAGTTCACCCAGAAAGTTCACCGAGAAAGTGACTTTTGAGTAAAAGACCAGTAAGAGGTGAAGGAGTAAGCCACGTGGCTTTCTAGGAGAAAGTATTCTGCTAAACTGAAAAGGTAAGAGCAAAGGCCCTGGTAGATTCACCTTGTATTTGTAGAGCATCAGGGAGACCAGTATGGGTGGAGAGAGGCCAGCAAGGGGAGAATAGTAGATGAGGTCAGAGAAGTCAGAGAGGTTGGGGGAACTATAAATTTGCAGGTCAACATAGATACTCTAATTCACAGTGTTATGGAAATCTATTAAAAGGGTTTGAACAAAGGTAACAGTGTCATGATATGATCTCATATTTTTTAAAGTAACTTTGATAGTAAAGGTAAGAGTGTCATGACATAATTTCACATTTTTAAAAATAAGCTTTTCATTTTAGAATAATTTTAGATTTACAGAATTTTTGTAAAGATAGTAGAGAGTTCCCATATATTCCACATCCAGTTTTTCTTATTGTTAACATCTTACTTTTATTATAACTAATGAACAATATTGATACATTATTACCAAATAAATTTCATATTTTTTTCAGATTTCCTTCGGTTTTACTAATGTCCCATTTCTTGTCCAGGATCCATCCAGTGTACCACATTACACTCAGTCATTAAGGCTCCTTAGGCTCCGCTAGACTGTGAAAGTTTCTCAGACTCTCCTTGTTTGAGATGACCTTGAGCGCTTAAGGTGTACTGGTCAGGTATTTTATAGAATGTCTTTCAAGTTTAGCTTGATTTTCTTACAGTTAGATAAGAATTATAAGTTTTAGGGTTGGAAGAACCCAGGGATATTTTGCAATTCTCATTGCATCATATTAAGAATGTATGCTATCAACATTACATATTACTGTTGATGTTAAACTTAGTCACCTGATTAGGATAATATTTGTCAGGTTTCTCCACTGTAAAGGTTTTCTTTTTGTTCCCATTCTCCATTCTGTTCTCTTTGGAAGGAATTACTATTAGTAGCCAACATTTAAGGGTGGGAAATTATGCTCCTTGAGGAGGAAGTATCTACATAAATTATTTAGAAGTTTCCTGCTTCCCCATTTAATTTTTTACTTATTTATTTATGTCTGCATCAACTCCTTCGATATTTTTATTTAATTCTTTGGTTATAGTCCAATACCACATTATTAATTTTGTTGCTCAAATTCTACCTTTGGCTACTGGAAACTCTAAATTGGCTCTTGTGTCCTTTGACATAACCCATCATTGTGTGTGTGTGTGTGCATTGTGTTTGAGCACTTTCTCACTTTCTTGCACTGTAAGATGCTCCAGGACCATCTTGTATATTCCCTGTCTTAAATATGGAATTGGTAGTTTCGCCAAGGAACACTGGTTCATTGTTTTGGAGAATGGTATTAGAAACCAAGATTTGGGTCCTGAGTTTATTCATTGCTCCTGGGGTGTCATTGCTTCTAGGTCCTCTCAGCTGAGAGAGCAAATGAGTAGAGTACATACATGTATAACTTATGTTTTAACAGGATTACTCTGGCTGCTGCATTTCCAATAAACTAAGAAGCAGGGAGTCCAGTTAGGAGGCCAATATCAAGATCAGGGAGAAAGATGATAATGGCTTGGAGCAGGGGCTGTTATAATAAAATATAGTTATTCCATTTTTAACAGATATTCAAGTGCCTATGTTATATACAGACTCTCTTATACTTATTCAAAAATCCAGTCAATCAAACATTTGAAAAATTACATGAGCCAGACTTAGTGCTTAGTACAGAGGATACAATTATGTTAAATATGAGACTTTTCTATTTACACCTATGTGTTGCCTATTCTCTGTTATTACTATTGGGGTTGTTGAAAACCAGCATGACCCTGGTGCAGGTATGAGCGTGAAAAACTAGGTTTAGAGTGGTAACCGGCGCCACAGAAAGGTAGGAGTCATATAAGAAGCAAATGAATAGCCAATCAATTATCTCATTTATTATGGGCATGTATATTAAGAGTATATGGGGAAGCGGACTTGGCCCAGTGGTTAGGGCCCAGTGGGAGGTCCGTGGTTCAACCCTGGGCCTCCTTGACCCATGTGGAGCTGGCCCATGCTCAGTGCTGATGCGCAAGGAGTGCCCTGCCACGCAGGGGTGTCCCCCGCGTAGGGGAGCCCCACGCACAAGGAGTGCGTCCCGTAAGGAGAGCCGCCAGCGTGAAAGAAAGTGCAGCCTGCCCAGGAATGGTGCCGCACACATGGAGAGCTGATGCTGCAAGATGATGCAATAAAAAGAAACATATTCTTGTGCCGCTGACAACAACAGAAGAGGACAAAAAGAACACCGAGCAAATGGACACAGAGAACAGACAACTCGGGGGGGGAGGGAAGGGGAGAGAAATACATAAAAATAAATCTTAAAAAAAAAGAGTATATGGACTTTATTTTGTCAAGGCTCATTTAACAGGCAATAATCATTGCTGAATGTAATTGATGTAAGCACTTATTGAGAGTGACCAAGCATTTAAGAGCTTCACTCTTCCTCCTAAAACAATAGGAAAACAGAGGGACTGTAAATGTCTAGCTTGTTATGGACAAGTTTTATAACTCATTTATTATGAAAAATAGATGGAGACAATGGAGTTTTCATATGTTACCATGTTAGCCTCAAAGATCAAGTTAATGTTTAATAATGTTTACATATCTGAAATGAAAAGCCATGGATTGGCTTGATAATGTCTAACAGCTGCTAAGATCTCATACTTTTGTAAGGGCTTCAAAGGAACTAGATCAAAAGAAATTCTTTAATAGAACACTTCACACATTAATATCTTTCAGAAGAACGAGTTCAATTGACTGCATTTTGTAGATAAATCCTCAGATTCATCTAAGAAAACTATACAGCCCCTATGGTTGTTAAAAAGTAACAGGGATCAAGATGAGATCATAAATGTGTGTACTTTGCCAATTATACCTGTGTGGGTATTAATATTCTCAATTCTTGGGGACTCTACAACTTGTTTCTGTAAAATGGTGTTAGGTAAAATTTTTTAAATGTTATACTTGTGGAAGCTTTTGCAATTGAATAGCTTTTAACACATTAACTCATTTAGTCATATTATTAGAAGAGTATATATTATACTATTGTTTTCATTTTAAATGAGGAAATAAATTGAAGAAAGTTAAGTAACGTTCCCCAGATCCAACATTATATATAATTATAATGTATAACTTTGAAAGTTGACCAAGAGGTAATAATTTACATGTTATATACTACTTACAGCAAACCCCATCCAATTTAGACTTTACCAATTTTGAGTAAACTTTTCTTTCTTGATCAAGCTCCTAGTTTTCATAAATTGAATAAATTATTATTATTAAAATGATATTTAAAATATTAACCATAATCATTTCAAATACTATAACATATGTCATAAGGGACCTCAAACTGTTGCCTAAGATTTCAGACTTTCTGGGCATGTCAGAAAAACTATTAGATGGACCAATGTGGAAGAGACAGGAGTACCCTGGGAAAACCATCCTAAGCTTGTGAGGAGCAGGGTTTGAAGCAAGAGATCAGAGACAGAAGTCAGAAGGGAGTAGATACACTGCTTGATTGCTTGTCTATCAGGTTATCTCATTGTCCCTAGTTTATCACTGCTGAATCCTGAAAAAACAAAGAACAGTTAAAAACATAAGTTTTTATTAAACTTTTCATAAGGCAAAGGACTCCTGAGTACCAGAAGGGGATAATAAGTGAGGGTGAAAACATTTTCTTTACTTGGCATTTCCTGTGAAACACATTGAACCAAGACATAGTATGTACCCAGGAGCTAAAGCAGCAGACTGAACAAGGAGAGGATCAGACATTTTGAAGGTTTCATGGTAAGAAAACACATTAGCTCAAGGAGACAAATCAAAAGAACAGGAAAGTGGTGAAGGCCAAGAGATTATCAAGAGGATATGTTCACAAGGCTGAGAAGTAGGTTGGAGGAAGTAAGGGCTTTGGTTTCCAACAGATTGGGGTGGGGGAGCACACCAGTATTTCTCCAGGCAACATCAGCCTAGAGGTTAACACGGATCTATTATAAGAGGATAAATGGTGTTTTATTAGTCCTGATCCAGCCCAAGCTCATATGGCCAGTGAAGGTGCTGGTACCGTTGCATTCCTTCACACTTAGAGCATGCAGTAAAGAAGGTAACTGACAGAATGAAAAAACGTTTTAATTGAAAGTAATGCAAGTATGTGGAGTGGATGTAGCTCAAGTGGTTGAGCTACTGCTTCCCATGTACAAGGTCCTGGGTTCAATTCCTAGGACCTTCTTTAAAAAAAAAGCAAAATAAAATGGTTGTTAAAAAAATAGTAATGCAAGAAGTAAATTAAGTTATTTCAGAAGTTACTATTATCTAATTCAGAAGATCTGATTCAAAATAGGGTTTATTTCATTTAACTTTCAGTGTATTTTCTTTAAAATGGTGATTTCTTGAAATGATTATTTTTTTCTTCCATTGGGGAAAAAATGGCCTTTCAACTAATTGTTTCCTATTTTATGGGACCATTTATTACAAACTGAGGTGCTTATTCATCTTGAGTACTCTGAACTTACTTTTAGTGAACAATCTCTATAATCTCTTAAATTGAAACTTCTCAGATAAAAAGACTAGTTCTCCCTTTTATGATATATAGCAGCATTATTCATGACTGCCAAAATTTGGAAATAACCTAGGTGTCCAACAACTGGTAAATGGGTAAATAAATTGTGGTGTATACACATTTTGGAATATTATGTAGGAGGTAAGAAGAAATGAAGTAGTGAAGCTTATGGCAACATGGGTGAACCTGGAGGACATTCTGGTGAATGAAACAAGCCAGACACAAAAGGACAAATGCTGTGTGATTTCACTACCATGAATTAAATATATTATGTAAACTCAAAATTAATAATTAGAATATAGGTCACTGAAAATAGAATGAGAGTAGAGAATGGAAAGCTGAGGGTTAATCTGTGCAGAATTGGTAAAAAAAAAGTTGTTTGTAAATCTTTGGAAACAAATAGAAATGTTGAAAACACATCACAGTGTAACTAGCAGAGTTACTATTAATATATGGTTGAAAGGTAAGTCTAATGTCATGTATATGACTAGAGGGATGCGGTCACCCCTCGGGCTGAAGTGTGGTTTGCTGGCCTGGCGGGGGAGCGGCCGCAGTAGGCCTAATTCCGCTGCCCCCATAATAGGGTGGCTGGTCGGGCCCACCGCCACCCCTGAAGGAAGCTCGGCATGGGCGCAGAGTGCCCTCGGGTCTCCCCTTCTCGGCAGCCATGCTTCCGCAGCCGCCCCTCCTCCCGGATGGCGCCACACGATGCCTGTAGGGCGGCACCCTTCTTCTTCCTTCTCCCTGCGCAGGCACAGGGCGGAAAATTCCAGTCTGCCCTTTTCCCCTCCCCCGACAGCAGCAACAGCCAGGCGTGGGCGGAAAAATCCAGTCTGCCCTTTTCCCTCCCCCCGACAGCAGCAACAGCCAGGCGTGGGCGGGAAACTCAAGTCTGCCCTCCACCCCAGCAACAGCAGCCACCAATCCCTAAACCCTGCCCCTTCCCCCAGCAACAGCGACAGCCAATCCCTAACCACCACCCCTCCCCCGTCCAGCACCGCCCACTGACCTTTCTCCGGCAACCAATCAGAACAGGGCGTGGCTTCAACCAATCAGCCTTCCCCAGCCCCTATAAAACTGTTGCCTCTCCCTCAATAAAGTGGACTTGCGTGTTTACCTTGTCTCTGTGGTAGTTCTTCTGCTGTGCGCCCTCCAGTCCTGAGAGCCCCCGACAAGGGCCTGGCCTCCCTTGTCCCCAGTTCGTCGCCTGCTTCTCCGGGCGACCCCCTCGTTGCCGGCTTCACCGGGCGACCCCGTCAGCCGAACCGCGCAACCCCTTGTGAGACCGATCCCTCGTCTGCTGCCGGACCGACCCCTCGTCCCAAGCGGGACCGACCCCTCGTCCAGAGCTGGACCGACCCCTCGTCTGCAGCCAGACCCCACCTCTACCGACTGAGCAAACCGTCGCAGAGGGAAAGTAAAAAAATGTTACCTGGGACTGTAAAACATAGTGAAACCTTATGTGAAATATAGAATATGGGTGATATTGCATATGTAAGGTTACTTTTACAAAATATAAATACATATATACTAGAAAGGAGGAAACACAATAGTGGCTATGTACAGCAGGGGAAGCCTAGATTGATGAGCTTTTTGCTTTGTGTTTTTAAAATTATTACTGGAATAATAAAATGATTGAAATAATGCACAATTATGTGTAATTATACTAAAAACCATTGATTGTATACTTTGGATGGATGTATACTTTATTAATATCTATCAATAAAATTCATTTGTTAAAAAAAAGAAAAATATCTAAATTCTATCATTACCTTATTTATTTTTCATTATTTTTAAAGAAGCTTTAGATTATGTAAATTTTACATAAAAAAATATAGGGTATTCCCATATACCTCACTCCCTTTCCCTCCCACACTTTCCCCTATTAATGTCTTTTATTAGTGTGGTATATTTGTTACAAACGATTACCACATATTGAAGCATTACTACTAAGCCTAGTCTATAGTTTACATTATTGTTTAGACTTTGCCCCGCACAATTTTGTAGGTTTTGATAAAATGTATAGTGGCTTGTATCCATTACTGTAAAACAATTCCAATATCTCAAAATTGCCCCATGTTGCACCTATTTTTCCCTCTCCCTCCCCTCAGAACCTCTGGTGACCACTGTCTTTATATCAATGTTACAATTTCTTCCATTACTAGACTAATAATAAGTCTACTTTAGCCATAGTTGCATTCCCACCTTATGTTTGTTCATTCCTCAAACTTGAGGACTTTGGGATGGTGCTGCCCACTCTGCTTCTGATTGAGAGGGAGCTTAGATCCCATGGATGGAACTGGCTTGCTTGAAGTTGTAGATACTTTCTGTTTTTTTTGGATGGGCACATCATCATCATTTTGTTAGTTGTCCTGGGTGAGTGCAACGACCTGGAGAGTAGGTGTTGCCTGCAACTCTGTGAGTTGGCAGTGTGGGGGGTGATGGTGGTACAGGTATGTGAGTGGGGTCAACAGTGCTGGAAGGTGAGGGTGAGCAGTGGGGGTGAGGGGAGTTGGCTTGGACTACCCATGGAACTGGAGGAAGGAACAGGCGAACTCTGGGGATTTGTAGGTCTGTGGTTGAAACTACAACAGTGGGAATGTGTTTTCTCATTTTTTTTTGTCTTTTGTTTGGCAAAAATAGCAGGGGAGGATCATTAGTGCAGGGCGTCAGTGGTGGGGGCTATGTGGGAAAGGGTGCACCTTCTATGGATTTTGAATGTGTTCATCTTGTCATAGGGTGTTATCCCAATGAGTGGAGGTCCGTACAATAAACAAGAAAATATTAAACTCCATTCTAGGGCATCCTGATACATTCTCAACTAGAGGGGCAAGAATATTTCAAGTACATAGGCAGTACCTAATGAAAGAAAACAGACCAGTATGTCAAGGCCTCAATATTAATACTTGTACCTATGAACTTTATTCTTCAGAAATTGAAACTTAATGGTTGCCATACGTTCTAAGGGGAAGGCGGGGGGGCAGAATGGGTGAAACATAGGGTAGTTTCAGGTCATTGGAATTGTTCTATCATTATTAATAGGCATATCTATATGATAAGTATCAGAAATACGTATCACATAAGTATCAGAAATACGAACAGCTTCATGCTTTTTAATTTATGAATTTCAAAACTATGTTTGGGTTATGTATTTGAACAAGAGTTTTTCTGAAAACATTCTGAAATTACTTTATAAACATTCTTGTTAACTTTTGAGAGCCATAGGTAGATTCCATTATAAGCAATTTACAATGCAGCATCCCATTTAATTTTTATACCATCCCCTTGATGACAGTACTGATATATGTTTACTTTTTCTTGTGTTGATTTTGTTTTTAAAAATGCACAGTACACATCAGAAATAATACTTGTTTAAAATGATTCAAGTCTCCTCTGTGTGTGGAATTTCTTTATGCCATCTAGAAAAATTTATATAAAGTTTACACTCTCTTTTCTGGGTTCACAGAACAATCATGCATAAAATATAGGATTCCCATATAACATCCTATTATTGACACCTAGCATGGGTGTGGAACATTTGTTATAACTGTAAAAGTGCATTTTTTAAAAAGATTTATTTATTTTATTTATTTCTCTTCCCTTTCCCCCCCACCCCCCCGCCCCAGTTTGTCTGTTCTCCGCGTCTATTTGCTGTGTGTTCTTCTTTGTCCGCTTTTGTTGTTGTCAGTGGCATGGGAATCTGTTTCTTTTTGTTGCATCATCTTGTTGTGTCAACTCTCTGTGTGTGCAGCATAGGGGAGCCCCATGAGCAAGGAGTGCGACCTGTAAGGAGCCACCCAGCACGAAGGAAGTTTCAGTCTGCCCAGGAAGGGTGCCACATACACGGAGAGCTGACACAACAAGATGACACAACAAAAAGAAACACAGATTCCCGTGCTGCTGACAACAACAGAAGTGGACAAAGAAGAACACACAGCAAATAGACACAGAGAACAGACAAGGAGGGGGTGGGAAGGGGAGAAAAATAAATAAAAATCTTAAAAAAAAAAAGAAAGAAACTGACAGTGGGTGAGACAAACGATAAACAAGTAAATAAATAAATAAATAATATGCTTTCTCAAGTAGATTAATTGCAATGAAGGAAACAATAGAATAATAACATTGTACATTACTGGGGAAAAGAATATTAGATATTATGATCAGAGAAGGCCTTTAGGAAAAATGATATTGAATCGAGATTTGTTTGAATGAAATTTTTTGTGAGTAAATTTTTTTCTCATAATTCAGGTCTAATTGTCATAACCAGATTATAGAATCATCAAACATAAGTGCCGAAAACATTTTAGAGATTATCAATACCTTCAGTTTTAAAAAATGAGAAAATTAAGGCATTTAGAAAAAAAATTGTGAGTAGCCCAAAATTACATGGCAAATTCATCAAAGGTTTTGAATGAAATCTGGTTCTCTGGATCACCAGATCTATAATCTAGTATAGCCATCTTGTTTGAAGGAAGATGTGTTTTACATACACATGCAGACTTGTGCACCACCACCACCAGTACCTGTTCCCAAACTAGTGGAATATCATTGCTCTGGCTCCTGGGATTATGCCAATTTCATCCTGTGTCAACCTTAATAAAGAATTTTATCACTTTCTCCATAAATTCAATTAAGCAGAGCTTTTAGGAAATTTTGCTATAATTAGCAGTTTGAACTGAAGAAATGGGGGCCACTGAAAGAGGTCAGATAATGCAGCACTGTCATCCGCCTATCTCCTCCTCCTCCTACTCTCTTTCTGCCTCCTTTCATGTTCCAGTCTTTCTCTCACACACATACCCATTTTAGGTCTTACATACCTTCTGATTTTTTACCACGGCCTTTGGGTCACAGCCTCCAATGCGTTTCCAATGACCCAATGGAAACCTATTCAAGTATTTCTTTCAAACATTCACAGAGTTCTCTCAAGTGAAATTCTGATGGAGATTTTGCCTACATTTTATTACTCAGTAAAATCTCATTTAAGACATTGAGAGCATAAATTAATTATACCATATGGAAAGGAACAAAATGAAACACAAACTTGGATGTAGATTCATTTTCTCTCCTTTAGAGAGGCGATGATAGTAGCATAGAACTGAGCTATTCTCTATCAGTAGCAGCAGGAGAGACACACAGGGACCTAATCTAGAGTACCATCTTCTGTTATGACAACCAGGAAACCAGGGACTGATGAGACCAACAGAAGTGGAAAAGGACATCAGTCTCTTCTGTGTTGTACCCCAGGGTGGACATCAGAACAGAAGCATACTCACTGAACCTGCAGTAGCAGGACTAGAGCTGACATGTGATCTGGGGATTTAAATTTACAGTGCTAGAAGTAGGAAAGAAGACTATAATATATTAGGTAGGAAGATAATATCTGCTGTAACTATGTGGCATTCCCTGGGGAATTCTTAAATTAGTCAGAAGGAATTTGAGTGGGAGCTGGGGTTTCCAAAATGCTGTGGATGATGGTTAAACCTGAAAAATTCTATTTTGTGACAATATTCCATATCTCAGTTTGATGTAGTTTGAACATAGGTTATATTTGCATCTAGGTCACAATTAGCCAAAGACCTCCTGCTCGTCTAAAAACTATCTGTTCTTTCAGAAGTCATGGGTGGATTGGAATGCCCATGTCACCTTTTCCCTGAAAGACCTCAAACTCTACTTGACAGTGATTTTTATTATGGTCTCACAGTCTTGCTACCTTCATTTAATGGTTATAGCTGGAAGGAATATTTAAAATAATAGAGAAAGCCAAAAGCATGTGAAACATTTGAGAAAGTTATTTATATTTCAGTGCATCATGTGCTATTTTTCTCTATCTCCTTTGTTACCACCTAGATATTTCCTGAGGATTAATGATTAAATTTGGCACCAAGAACTTTGTAATTATAGTGAAACTAGTGGCTGGGGACTAATTATTCAGTTTATAAATTACTTGCCTACTCTTCTTCCCCCCATAATTCTCTCTCCAAAATTTTGGCATTTGCTTCAGCTTTCATTATCATGTATTATGGCACTTAATTCACTAAATATAATAATAAGAATTCTAATAGCTAACATTTTGGAAATTTACCAGGTACTTTAAACAGCCTATATATTTCAATTCTAGCAGTCCTTGAGTTGGTTACATTATCATCCCATTTTGTAACTGGGACCTAAGAAAAGTTAAGTAAATACTCTAATTTCCCATAGGTAGTAAGTTCCAGGGCTAGTATTCAAGCTTAGATTTCCCTGGTACCAAAGATCTCACTATCAATTGCCATGCTATATCATTTTCTCGATTTTAATAATAGAAATGCAATTGGGTAGAAATGGACAAATTGTTTTGCATAGTAACAGCTATGGTGGATTTTTGTATTAGGCTCACTTGGGTGAGCTGGTAAATTATATTTACTCGAATCCCCTTCCAATGTGGTTGGCCAAAAGAGACATTTGAGAAAATTTGGAAGACGGAAGAAAAGGAGTAGCCATGATTCTCTGATCTCCAGTGTGTTTAGATACAGTGAAAGTCAGAGCAGAGGTGCTAGAAGATTCTAGCTTGACCTTGCTCTCTCCTGGTCTGATCCGGCTGTTTTTCTTGATTGGTTTTTCTATGAACAACAGCACTGGAGTAGAGAAAGTGGCTGTAGTAGTGTGAATGCAGGGGCAGTTCCTAGAGATTAGATCACAGACATAAAAGTAGACCCTACTGAAGGACTTTGAAAAGACTTTGGGGTTTTTACTGAAAGCAAAATGCAAAGACACGGGTGGTGGTGGTCACTTGCAGTGTATTGAAGTGAGCTAACTCACTTTTTAAAGGCTCACTCTGGCTCTTGTTATGTACAAAGCTGGAGTGCTCAGGTAAGGCTTGATTGGCCATTTACATTGGGAACTCTTCAGCATATAAATGGCATTTAAAGTCAACGAACTAGATACGCTATCTTAGGGAAGGTTTGTCAATGGAGAAATGAGTAGGTAGGAGGACAGAAATAGAGAAGGAGCATTCTATGCAGTAAAAGAAACTCCAATGTTCAGAGGTAAAGAAGAGGAGAAAGAACCAGCTAAGGAGACTGAGAAGGAGCATTCTGTGAGATTAGTGATCTATGACACAATACTGGTCTGGAAGTCAAGTGGAAAGTATTAAGTAAAGAAAATGTAGAGTGATCAGCTTTGTTAAATGGCATCAGTAAGTCCAGTAAGATAAGAAATAGGAATTGACTGAAAATTAGTCAGTTGCTTACTAGTAAAAGAACCTAAATGACCAAAGACATAAGAATGAGAGGAAAGGTAACCTATGATAGCATTACTTCTTCATAGATGATCCCTTTCCCCCTTTCTGCTTGAAAGTTATATTCATCTACATTTCAATTCAAAGGGAATATATCTGTGAAGTCTTTTCTGACTGTTATTAATAAAAATAGTCTACCATGCTTTGTGTTCCCCTAGCATTTTCTTCATACCTCCATTGTGATGCTTGCCATAATTAATTACAAATAACTTGTAACTTAACAATATTCTGTCTGGCACATAAAAGGGTGATTGTAAGAATGCATGTGTTCATATATGAAGGAAAAGGTTAAGAGGAAATAACATTTACTGTGTACCTAATATAGGACAGATATTTTGCTAGAAGGTTAAGGTATATGTTCTCACATATACGTAAGTTATTTTGTAATATTTCTGTTATTCTCATCTAACCAAGAATTTTCTTTTTTTGAGGTACCAGGGATTGGACCCAGCACTTCCCACATGGGAAGCAGGTGGTCAAACACTGAGCTACATCTGATCCCCAATGAGAATTGTTTTTTTTTTTTTTGTTTGTGTGTTTGTTTGTTTGCTTGTTTCTTTTTAGGAGTACGGGGAATTGACCTGGGACCTAGTACATGGGAAGCAGGTGCTCAACCCCTTGAGCTACATCCATTCCCATAATCAACTACGTTTAATGCACACTTTACAAATTAGGAAACGCTGGATCATGGCAGTTAAGCACACATGCACACACACAGTGCAATAGATACACTGATGGCAGAACTCGGACATGAACCATACCTGACCTCAATAACCATGATATTTCCACTAAACTACATGGAATAAATAAATGCATGAACAAAGGAAGAAATCTGTAGTACTTTCTTGTCTTGAATTAAACTGCTGGAATGGCTACCTATCCCAAGGTTGCTAATAGACATAGATGTCACTTTCGGCCATCATCGTCATCATAATCATCATCAATATTATCAGTAGCAGCATCATTACCCTCCTGCTCCTCAGGATCCTAACCTTCATATACTGCGTGCTTCCTTTGAGCCAGTCTATGCTAAGTGCTTTAAAAATGATATTTTCTTAAAAATGAAGTAAAAGGGATCTCCATCAGCTGGTTTCCTGTGCTATAGTACTAGAAGTTCAATCTTCAACCTTCTCTCCCAGGTCTGGTCTGCCATTTATGAACTGCAAGTTAAGTACCTTCAACTATTCTGCTTTGCTTCCCCACAACATTTTGGAATTATATATAAATAGCTCAGATTTCATTTTCCTCCATGTTGGATGCGGTGATGAGTCACCCATGTTACCTGTCAGAAATAAATCCCAGCAGCCCTCCTACAGGGATTATCAAAACTGCAGGGAGTTGCATTGCCCAAGGGCACATTGCCTTCCCAGGTTTCTTGTATCCAATGATGGAATGATGTGGAGACATAGAGGCTCCACTCTCTTGCTCAAACTCGTGCAGAACTGAATGTCCTCGCCTCTTCAGAGCTCCCTATAGGATTGATTGAGGTATGCATTGAGGTTACATTGCAGCTCACTTTTTCCCTCTCTCCAATCCTGCTTCTTCTCCTTCTTCTCTTCCACAAGGTACACCTTAATAAACCTCCTCTTGTTAATCTCTATCTCAGAACCAGATTCCCAAGGAACTCAATCTGTGACACTCCTTGAGTTTTAATGCTTTCCCTATATTTACAGTGTGTTCTGTCTCTGACAGTTTTGGTGGACTAGTGGAGTTATGGTGCATGGACTTATATCCCGTATCTACCTCTTAAGAGCTGTGAGATGTTGAGCCAGTCACTTAACATCAGTCAGCCTCAGCACCCTACCTGGAAAATGGCATTAGGAATTGTAGAGTAAACAAACAAATACAAGTAAAACACTTAGCATAGCCTTGGGCACATAGAAAGCTCTCAATATATGAAAAATATTTGGCTTATGATTAAAAGGAGACATCACGTCACCTCTGAAATATTGAACCAAAAAATTAATGGAAATTATCTAATCTGACTATTTCACAGATGAAGAGATTTAACTAATTTGCATAAGATTTATAGATAGTTAGGAAGAGTTGATTCTGAAATGCTGGTTACTCTACTACATCATGCTGACTTTTAAAAAAAATCTATTATTTTTAAGCTATTTTTTAAAAAAACAAATTTTATAAACAATATTAATAAAGCATAAATCCAACCAAAGTGTACAATCAATGATATTGGTATAGTCACATAATTATGCATTTATCACTTCAATCATTTTTAGAGCATTTCTACTATTCCAGAAATAATAATAATAATAATAAAAAACAAAAACCAAACCAAACAAGCAAAACTCATCACCTCTCAATCTGTTTACCCTGATGCACATAGCTGCTATTCTTTTCCTTCTCTCTAGTATATTTGTATTTACATTTTGTAACACAGTCTTATATATACAATATCACCCACATTCGTATTTACATGAGGTTTCACTGTGCTGTACAGTCCCATGTTAAAATATTTTAGCTTTCTTTACAGTAACATACATGTCCTTAGACTTGCCCTTTCAACCACTGTCACACCTATATAATAGCTCTGCTAGCCACAAACACTATGATGTGCTTTCACCATTTCCATTCATTGCCAAAGATTTATAAACATTTTTATCAATTTTGCACAGATTAACCCTCAGCTTTCCATTCTCTACCCTCATTCTAATTTTGGTGATCTGTATTCTAATTATTAATTCCATGAGTTTACATAATATATTTAGTTCAACATAGTGTAATCATACTGTATTTGTCCTTTTGTGCCTGGCTTCCTTCAGTGAATATAATGTCCCCCAGGTTCATACATGTCATATATTCACTACTTCATTTCTTCTTACCCGCTGCATAATATACTGTTGTGTGTATATACCACAATTTGTTTACCCTCTCACCAGTTGATGGACACCTGGGTTGTTTCCAACTTTTGACAATAGTGAATGATGCCATTATGAAAATCAGTGTGCAGATGTCTGTTTGTATCATTGCTCCCAGTTCTTCTGGGTATATACCTAGTAATGGTATTACTGGGTCCCATGGCAAGTCTATATTCCACTTCTTTAGGAACTGCCACATAGTCCTCCCCAATGACCATGCTAAGTTTTAACCAAACATCTTGAGAATGTAAAAATGGTCTTACATAGCAATAGTTGTATTTTGTACATCTAAGTTTGAGAATAAGCAGCTTTAAGAAGATCAATATAATAATTCTTGGATTATAATTATGAGATGAGAGATCAATTTAAATTTCTTAATTTAAATGAAACTTTGGAAGTATTTGCATTTTTCAGTCATCTCTGCTGCAGATTCCAATTGCAAGGAAATTAAAGGCCTGGACAATTTTGGCTAAAATATCTTCTGTAGTTCTGTGGCATCATCAGGGTGTGATTTAGATATGTTGAAAATTTATGGCTCCACCAACTATCCTATTGCCAGGTCAGGAAAAGTTAGTTTTAAGGAGAAAATCAGGAAAGGCAGATAAAATTTACCTTACTTTATCTGGCTTTTAAACTGCATAATAAGTGACCATGATACACAATCCAAGTATTATTTGAGTCAAAGTTACGACATAATAAAGTTTACTTTATTTCCTTGCTTTCTTTAGTGAATACTTAACAAATCAGTAAATAACAAATATTCATTGAATACCAACTATATATTTAGCAATATCTATATTTTATTTCCCAGTGGAGTAAAACAAACTTATCCCAATAAAATTTGAACTCGCACTATCATATATTTACACAAGACATTTAAAATGTATGTTCAAGACGAAATCATCACAACATTTGCTTTCTATGTACTTAAAGAACTTCCACTTCATAATTCTTAAAACTCATGGTATATATATTGCAGAACATATATGTTCAATGCAAGTTCAAACTTTATAATTTAATTCACATTAAATATATTCATATCAAAATAGTGTCACAGGTGAGTGGCACTATGATGCTCCCATTTCTGAAAACGGAGGAGAATATATTGCCCCAATTACAAAAAATAAATATCAGTAAAACAGCAGGTCTCTGATAAACAGATATCATTACCAGAAGGATCTGCCTATTTACACATCAGGACCACTGTCTTCATATATCTTATCCTGTTACATAAGTATCAAATAAAACAGTAATTCTAGAATAAGTAATAGCACCACACAGAGGACTGCCTGGTTAAATATTTTCATCTTTGTGGGAAGACATTCACATGTAATATCTAACAAAGAATTACTCTGAATCTCTAAACAATGAACTAATTGCAAACTGGTGTCTGGAAAACCAAACAACAGCCTTTGGGAGGATATTTCTTTCACGATTCTTACATGCTTTTTCACTTTCGATAAACAGAACTGCCAGTTTTAAGACATGGCGACATTCATCGTTAACTTCTAGTTTGGGGGGTGTTTCCTTCTGCAAAATCAGAAGTCTTTAAAAGCATGAATTTGGTGCTGCAGCAAGAGCTTGTTTTGCTTTTCAGGCAGCTATCTCAGTGTTCTCTTACTTCTGGTGCTGTGACAGGCACACTATGAACAGTTTCTTGCTGAGCTGTGCAGCTTCTACAGATGAGGACAGCAGGAGACCAGGCAGATAGCCAGGACAGAGAGCAAGGAGGCTAAGATCACAGATAGGGCCGCCGAAGGAGATCTGCTACAAGAAGGCAGATAGAGGAAAGGCTCTGCTCAGAGACTTGAGGTACTTCTTAAAGCCTGCTGCTTTGGGGAACTGGCCCTCAATTGACCTGTGCTTCTACTGACTGGGAAAGAGGTTTATGGAGACACCTTGGCTTGAGTCAAAACCCTGCATCATAATAGGGTTGGTAAAGGCTCATTGATAAAATAGTATGCAGGTGTGTGGAGGCTCTTGGCTTGATTGATAGGCCTCCTGCAAGCTGTCATTCAGAAGAATCTTTAGGTCCTTTCATTGGTTGAGATTTTGGCCAGTTTTTCTCCAAGCCATTTTGTATTTTCAACACCTTTTTGTCCTTTAGGATTACTGCTACTGTCCTTCAGACCGAGCAAGATGGAGCATTTCAGTGTCACTTACCAGTCAGTCAAATAGTGACAAAAGGCAGTGGCATCCTGCCAGGATCTTCCCAGTAGGGGGTGGGGGATTCTCAGCAGGGGACTCTCTTTGCAGCACTTCATGTTGTTGGTCCTGAAAGGAAAGAGTGTGAAGGAGCAGGAAATTGGATTTGAGTCTCCTACAAATCAGTGCAGAGTTCAAACCTAGCTTGTGTTTGTTTATAAAATAGCTCTCTAAGTAATTCACACTGTTTCCCATTTAACCTCTTGGACACATGGTGTTCAGCCTACTGAGGAGTTTTTCTGGAGTTGTTCATAAAAGTGCTGAGTTTGACACCGACAGAAAGGAATTTGGGGTCAGAATTACTATTTTAAACTTAGGCCTTTGGGATTTATAAAAGATGTTTCCGATATGCTAAAACAGCTGGAAGAGACTTTGAGATCTGTAGTGTAAGCGAGAAGCCCTCTAATTTGTAATGCAGGTGAGGAAAACCAGGCTGAGGGAGGGTGGCTGACTTTTCTCACACCTTCAGAACTTCTGATAACATCTTGCAGTCCCTAAGCCAGGGAATGACTGAAGGAGAAAACTTACCTCTGCAAGCTCCTGGGACTACTCCCAAGCTGAAGTTGCACTTGGGGGGCCATCCCTGTCTCCTCCAGTCTCAGCTGAGTGTGTTTCATTCTCCATCAGATGCTAAGGGACATTCAAGGTCATTAGCCCAATTTTTCCCTGTGAGGGTGGAGCTGGGCTTGGCTGCTGAGCTATTCTGATGACCCAGAAATTACATGTATTCATTTCTTTCTTTTTAAATAACAGCATTTCTATTCCAGTTTTTTCTATGGCTCTTTTTCAAGAGAAGGGGGGGGGGAAGCCCAACATCTTTCCTAGCAGACTCCTTTTCTGTGTGCAGTCTTTTATAATCTATCTTGATTCTCAGCCAATACCTTACTTTTTTTGTACTTTGTGCCTTTTAATCACCTAAGGAATCCGACTCAGTGTCCTTCCCTCTGGATCACAGGCTACTCCTCCTTCATCTGTGTCTCCCAGGAGGAGAGGGAGGAGCTAGAAACCTTTTTTCATATGTTGACTTCTGCCCTGACTATAACTTTCTTCTCTCCCAGACCTCTTTGGGCTGTTATTCATTCCTGAGCTTGATTTAATCTTTCCTTTTTTCATGTAACACCAGGAAAATTTGCAATTAACAAGTTGTCTCATATGTGTGTGTACAGGAATACACAGAAATTTGTGTATATATGTATACACCTAAATAAATCTGTATCATATTTCCTTCGGTTTTTTTTTTTTTTTAGGTACAATAAGGATTAACAAAAATGGAAAAGAACAAAAATGGAGCATTAAATAGATCCTTTTTATAGGTTTTCTTTGCAGAGGGTGGGTAAATATATGATAAAACATTTTCTATTCAGGTCATATCATTTTATTTTATTTTTATTTATGATTTATTTTTCTCCCCCTCCCCCCCCCCAATTTTCTGCTCTCTGTATCCATTCACTGTGTATTATTATTCTGTGTCCGCTTGTATTCTTCTCAGCAGTACCGGGAATCTGTGTCTCTTTTTGTTGCACATCTTTCTGTGTCAACTCTCCTGGTGTGCGGTGCCACTCCTGGGCAGGCTGCACTTTTTTTGTGTGGGGTGGCTCTCCTTGCAGGGTACACTCCTTGTGCATGGAGCTCCCCTATGTGGGGGACACCACTGTGTGGCATGGCACTCCTAGCACGCATAAGCACTGCATGTGGGCCAGTTCACCACATGGGTCAGGAGACCCAGGATTTGAACTCTAGACCTTCTATGTGGTAGATGGACACTCTATCAGTTGAGCCAGATCCACTTCCCAGGTCACATCATTTTAAAAGCCCTCCTTATAATTATGCTTTCCATGAGATCTTGGTATGATAGGGGTAAAATAGATTTCCACTTATAAAGAAAATGGAATTAACAATCACCAATGGATGATGAAATTCATTGAAATATGCCAATGTCAGTGGAAGGTCTGGGACTAAACCTGGTCCCTATTTAGCCCATGGTTATGGTTTTGACTACAAGCTTCAGAATCATGTACAGAATTCTTTTAGGACAGAACCTTTTTCTGTTCAAGTTCTAGGTTTTGTTTCTTTTAAAAACTATTCTTCTTTCTTCCATCCGACACTCAAATGCATGCAGTTTTTCCAAATACCTGAATGCTTATTTAAAACAATGGATTTGACAAGCCACAGTCTCTACAGTCCCAGGTACTAGATTATCCTTGGAATGTTATGCTGTTTTTGAGTATTCCACAAAATATGTAAATGATATATGCACAGTGTAAAACAGCTATCATAATAAAAATATAATTTCCTTTTTCCATTGGCTGCTTACTCCTTTGATTTATACATTTATCCATGAATTCTCTGTATAAAATTTCAGTAGTGAAAATTACAATTACAATCCCAACTTCCACTTGCTTAAAAGTGTCAGCATTGGTCATAATTTCAAAATTGTTTGTGCTAATGCTTTATTGCTCCTCTCTCAGCATATCTTAAGCATTTATGGTACCAGTAGAGAGAAGAGAAATGAAGACATATTCTGGAAAAGTCCAAAGGAATCATGGGATGAGGGAGGAGAGGCCTTATTCTCACATTCATTTAGACAAGAGTACAAGGACAACATTTCTAAAGCCTACTCTATTATAATAAATTTAAAAAGCCTTTATATTAGAGGCATAGGCTTAATATTTATGAGTCCTATGTAAGTACTCACATCCTTTTAATATATAAGCTAGGGCTATCCTCACAACACTTATCTAAAAGCAGGGTATTACAGAGATGTTCATGTTCTAAGGTCACATATATCAAGCTCCATCAAATTCCAGAGCAATGTTTCTGTCTTCAGTCATTTTTCACTTGCTCATTCTCTCATGTTGTAAATAATTATTGATTGCAGATTATATTAGAACTATTCCAAATGATAGGGTTTTAATGAAGATTTCCTGCCCTTAGTTGTTTATAGAATGGAAGAGGAGATGCATATTAACCAAATCATCATACTAACTTACAATTGCAACCTGACAAAATGCTCCGATGGAAGGGATTATGGTAACTGTGCCTAGTCTAGACTGAAAGAAATAGGGTAAGAGGATAAAGGAAGGCTTCCTTGAAGAAATCAGAGTTGTGGTACAATCCAAAGGATAGGTAAATGTTAACGATATAACAAGGGAGTGGCTAACTATGCAAAAGAAGAAATAATGTTTGAGAGGACAGTTTGGTGAGAAGAAGAATGGCACATACATGGAAAATCAGATGGCTCATGGGACACATAGACAGAAGGAAAGATGCCGGAGATAAAGCTTGAGAGTTAAGGAAGAACATCACAGACCCACAAGATCACTAGTGATGTAAAGGATGGACTGGAGAATCTCAAGATTAGGGCAGAACTAGGATAGAAGTGGTGGAGCTTGAGAAGAGTGAACAGATGAAGGATATGTAGGAGGCAAAATTAGTGAAAGTTAGTGGGTGGGGAGAGGGAAGACCCATGGAAAGCTCCCAGATTCTAGATATAAGTGACTCAGAAGATGATGATGAGCAGAAGATGGTAAAATAGCACCTGTGAGAAAGCCCATTTAGAAGGTTAGAACTATGAGTTCCATTATGGATACGTTGAGTTAAAGTCAGTTAGCAGGAATTAAGCTAATGAATCCAAACATTGGGAGAGATGGTACTACAAATAAATATTTGGGGATTTTAATGAAAAAGGGATATTTGAAAGTTTGCCAAATTGATGAAATTTCTTAGTGAGAGTATGTCTACTAATAATAGAATAGACCAAGGACAGAATACTGAAAAAGGCCAACATTTAAGGAGCAGTAGAGGAATGGGAGCCTATGCGGAGACATCAACGGAGTCTGATTTGTAAGAGGGGGACTAGGGAAGGAGAGTGGTCATGAAAGTCATGGGTGGGAGACAACAACATGTCAAAAGTAGCTGAGGCATCCTTTAAAACCAAGGGATTAAAAGATGGAGAAATTAAGAGATCATTAGCTTCCAGAATAAAAGTAGAGTGATAAAGGCAGAAGCCAGATTAGAATGAACTAAGAAGTAAATGGGAGATGAAAAGGCAGAGAAGACTCTGGAGACATGAAAGAAGAGATGAGAGAGTATGTGGGATGCAAGATCAGTGGAGGTATTGTTGTAGCAAATGATGTGAGTTTTGTATGAACATGTTGAAAAGAAGATAGTAGAATTAAAAAAAGATTCAAGTTACAGGAGAAAGGAAAGGTATATGAAGAGTCAAGGATCTGAAGAAAGAAAGAGCGGACTGTACAAAGACTCAAAAAAAGGGTTGATCTTGAGTAGGAGTGAATGCATTGTAGTGGTCTTAAGTCTAATCCATTCCAGTGGATGTAAACCCATTGTAAGTAGGAATTTTTGATGAGGTTACTTCAGGTAAGATCTGGCCCTGCCCAATCAGGATGGGCCTTAATTGTGTTACTGGAGTTATTTATAAGTGAATGAAGTTCAGACACAGAGAGAGAAAAGTCACAGGAAACAAGAAACTGAAACAGAATCTGGAAGAGAAGGAAGAGACCAGGAGATGACCACCATGTGCCTTGCCATGTGACAGAGGCAGCCAACACCAGAAAGCCACAGTCTTAAGGCAGAAAGCATCACCTTGATTTGAGCATTTTCCTCATCTTAAAACTATAAGCAAAATACATTTCCATTGTTTAACCAGACCCATTCCATGATATTTGCTTGAGCAGCCTGAGAAACTAAAACAGGCATCTATTCTTTAGGGGTAAAGGTAACAAAGGAAAGACGCACATGGATCATTGATAGTTTGCTAATCTCTCATTTCCAGAGTTCTTTCCACTAAGCAGGGTTTTATTTTTTATTTTTTGGCTAGAAATCATATGTAGATTCTATAAGTTATATAAAACAGCAGATTAGAGAGAGGAAGGAATGGCAATTTAGTGTAATTGAAAGAATATAGTCATGGAGTACATGGTTCACATCCCAGAGTTACTATTTCCTACCTTCATTGCTGTAAACATATATATCTTTGCAGAATCTTTGCTTCCTTACAATTTTGTAGTTTGGGTTAATCACAATAGTATATATGTTCACTCTATCAGCCAATATCTAATCAGAAAAAGAGAAAACATTCTGGATATTTCAAATAAGAATTTAAAAAGGAAATTGACTACATATCCCATAAAGGGGGTGGTGAGGCAATCTAGAGATTAGATAAGAGGAACTCACAACCACTCTTATCCCTAGAGGAACAAAGAGAGAAAGTGGCTTCACCAGAGTTTGGACCAGGGTAACTTGAAAGAAGCTGGAACCAGGGAAAGCCTGCCCAGCAGTAGCTGTGACTCTCAGAGGGGCTGGCTCATGAAATATGGAGCAACAGAGGAGGTGCCAGGAAAGGGGGTTCGTTTTTTAGCAGTGCCTCCCATTGGCCAAACCCACTTGGAAGCCTTGGAAATATAGTTCCGCATGCAACAGAATACAGCAGGAGAAGAGTGGGGAAAGGATCTGAGAGAAATATAGGCCAATGCCAAATCATAGACATGCTAATTTATCTACCAACATATCTGGCACAGAGAAAGCACTTAATAAATGTGATGTTCCTCTGTTACATCAATCTGTTTTAATGAACAGAGATAGCATTAGCTAGTTGAAAAGTGAGGTAAAATGAAAAGTTGAAGCATTCTTCTAGAGTTTCTGCTCAGAACACTTGAGTTGACTTTTGTTCCTGCTTATTTATACAGCATAGCTGACTTAAGTCCTAGTTACTGAAATATTTGCAGAGCTCATCCATCACAAAACGGCAAATATGTTTTAGGGGCAAGTTTCCGAGGACTTCAGGAATATTTTAATCATCTCAAAAAACCCATCAGCATTGCACAACTACTCACATTTTACAACTCGGAAATGGATGCCTCTTTGGCTTTGGTATCTCATGGCTATTAATATAATATCATCAAACCAGGGCAACAGGATGTACTGCTTAGAGGATATACTGTCTTTGAAGTGAAATGAAACCCTAAAGCTTTCATTTGCCTAATGAAAACCTCAGCCAGAAAGCTTTCCCATTTCTGATCACATATGGAGCCTTCTAAGCTCACTTTGGCTTGGGACACCAGATGCTGGCCCTGCACGTGGCATTCTCATCCAAATTTGGAGCAGGTGCTAATTATCAGAACAGGAAGCAGATATTCAATCCAAAGAAAATCCCCCCTCCCTTAGTTATACAAGGAGGGTAGTTCAGTGCTAAATTATAAAATGATCCTTATTAGCTTACTGCCCTAAGTACCATATTGGTTTTGGTCTTCTCCCTGGCCAGTGACTTTTTGAGAACTTGGGGATAAACATTCAGATTTCACAAAGGAAGATTTTGTATAAATATGAAAGTGATTTTCCCTAAACCTAAAGGTGGGTTTCATTAAAAAGCAACATTAGACCCCTCTAATAACACATAGAGTATGAAGAAAAATATTCTAAGTAGATCTGAGAAAATGGGCACTGACACAGATGTTTCCGCATGGGAGCCTCTGCCCTTCCTCCCTTTTCCAAATATACAACACTGAATGGTGGCTGTCAGGGTCAGGAGAGGAGGAAGTTCTCAGATGCCAGTGCAAAGCAATAATCTTCAAGTGGATGCCATGCCGACAGGGATATGGTGTTAGTTACAAGGAAGTCAGGAGGCCGAGCCTGAGAGTCAAGGAAAGTTTAAAACAAAATCAGTATGAGGGGAAGGGTCACAGAGGGAAGCAAAGATGAGAGTCAGAAGGAAAACATCTGTAGGCATTATAAGAGCTACGAGGGAGGGGAAGGGAAGGGGCAAGAAGCACAATTTTTCTTCTTTTTCTATTATTGCACATAGCATGATTTTGATATCACCCCATCTTTCTTATAATATTCACAACTCAGGACTGCTAATGTGTGGATATGAGTTACTCTCTCTAAATTGAAGGTCACTAAACAAATGTCAACACTTGGCTGTTCCTTCAGTGTTATATCCTTGCATCTTTCACCAGACACCCAGCCCCCACCAAAAAGTTCAGGAGCTATTGGGACTCAAATGTGCGTGGAATGCTAAGGAACAAACTCCAGCTTACATCTTGCTACGTTACCTTGAGATGGCATCAGATGTTATTTTCAGTTATTTCACGCAACAGGATTTGTGTTTGATTACTTTTTAGAGGAAATTGGAGAAGTGGGTAAAGGAAATGTTTCATTGTCTTTTAAAATCTTTTTCTCCTGAAATACAGAGAATTGGAGTTACTTATACTCCTCATTTCAGAGAAATTATCAATATAAGTTCTCTTTTTATTCCATTTTAGTTACTCTATTTTTCATCTTCATCCCTTATTTCTGCTCCCATCTTCCCCTTTCCATTGGCATCTACATTAATGTGTCCGGTTTTGATATGAATGTATTCTTATAAAATACCAGTGCTCTTTGGGGTATTTAAAATATAAATCAAATTTTGCCATGAATTTCCTTCTGCTTCTTGTTTTTTTCACTCCAGACTATATTTGTATATTTTGTGTATTTTTCTATACAGGTGTTTAGCTATTCATCTTTCACTGTGACATCACATTCATCATAATCAGTATTTATTCACCACACTTTAGTTACCCATTCCTCTATTGATGGACTCCAAACCTCCCTCATAGTCTCCTCTTCTGTAATAATTGCTATGATGAACAATCTCACACATGTGCCCTTAGGGACAGATGTGAGAAAACTTCTGAGATATAGAACTAGAAGTGAATTGGCCAGGACACTGGCTATACACACACTTTATAACCCTAACCACTATCAGATTGTAAAGCAAATATTTTTAAATTCTTTTGTCCATCTGGTTTCCATTTGACCTCCAAACTATACAAAAATCTCAAATCAATACTATTTAGAGTCATCTCTCACTGATCCAAAATCCCTGGGTAAATTTGCTTTTTCCCACCTATCATCTTTCATAGACCCATATTATGGCCTGCAGAAATTCTGCTGCTTCAAAGATAAGACTGTGCTTACTTGTGAAGCATTTGAGTTACCCTTATTAGAACTGATATTGATTGAGATACCACATATGATTTTTAAAACCGTTACAAACCTGATCATTAAACACTTGAATTTGCAGCATTTCGAACCAAACTGACAGTCTCAGATGGGATATATTTTCTGATGAGAAATGTGGGTAAAGAATTCAAGTTCATTTCAAAGCCCTCCAATTATGGATGAAATTCTGCATTGATTCTTGTGGCATGAAGTGTCACAACCTCTTATGAAGTTTAGCCTAAGTTGCTTCACTAATGTTTTAGTTTGTCAATGGGTTGCTAATGCAGAGTATCAATAATGTATTGGCTTTTATAATAGGGATTTATTTAGGGTAAAAGCTGACAGTTCCACAACCATGAAATGTCCAAATTAAAGCATCAGCAGAGACGTTTTCTCACCAAAGTCAGCGGCCACATGGTGAAGCAAGATGACTGCCAATCTCTACCAAGGTCTCTGCCTTCCCCCCAGAATCTCTAGTCTACTGAGGCTCAGCTGAGGGCAGCCAGGCATAGGGCTTTTCTCTTTTTGGGCTCCCTCTATCATTTCCTGCTGCTCTACTTCCTGAGTTCAGCTTCAAGCTTTCAGGCATATGGCATATCTCCCTGGGCCTCAGCTCTTTGAGCCTCTTGGGGGCTTTTCTCCTTGCAGCTCAGCTGTGGGAGAAACTGGAGTTCTTTCTCTCCCATTGCAGGATCAATATATTGGCTTCTTTCTCTGTATCTGTGTCTGTGTCTCTGCTTATATCAGACCCAGCAAGTGGGTAGACATTCAACCTGAGTCACGCCTCACCGATATAGCCCAATCAAAAGATCTCACATCCTTTATGGATTAGTTCAAACATATAATCTTTTTTTTTTTTTTATATTCACCAAATTCAAACTGTCACAACTAATACAGCAAAGGGACAAAAGCTATGAAGTATGGTTATTTCACCAATGGTTTTAGTAAGTGTGGAACAAGTTGCTACATGGTGCATTATGGGAACACACACTCAGAGACAACAAAAACTTTCAGCAAATTACTGCTTTATTACTTACACAGCACAAAGATTCCAAAAGACCAGGGGAAGAAATCCCATCATGGCTCATCTCCCAGGGAAGCCAGCTACTCAGGACAAAGTCAGTGGTTGGCATCTCCATAGGCCATGTGTCATGTCAGAAAAGAGAGACAGGTTTTTATTTCCACAGGGGAGTATTTATTCACTCCAGAGTAAGAGTGCCCTAGCACTGAGGATTTCCTGCCCTAATAAGTATCTGGGGCTCCTTATACCCAGTTTCGGGGTCTAAGGTCTAGTTAGGCCTTTTCATTAGAACTAATATCTCCACCTGGCTGCAGAATGGAAACATACTGACACAATAAAAAAAGGAGTTGGGAGTTAGGCCAGTGTTAGTAGATGGCTGCTAAGTGTGTGTCTGTGACTTCCCCGGCAGTCTACCTGTCAGCCTCTCAACAAAGCCTAGCCTACTTCTCCACATTAACTTCCATAATATAAACCCATCCTCAACCTCATACAAGAAGGTGGAGATATGTTGGGCCTACTGGCCTGTGGCTCTCAACAATGTTGCCAGTAAAGGTGTGATATGCCAGTGACTGCCACATATTAGGAAAGCTTCTCCTATGCATACCATTACTCCAAGCAGAAAGATTAGTCTTGCCCAGAGTCATGATTGCAGCCTTATCCCCCTACCCCCTGAAAAGGTCCCACATAGTTTGTTTATACAGTTTGCAGACAGTGGGCTTGAATTTTAGTAACTTTCTGTTCCATGTTCCCCAAGATATTAACCCACATATAGCATAATATAGCAAGGTATTAACCCATGTTAGCAATAGCACATATGTGTCCTTGTCGGGTTGGTATAAATTCTGAGGCAATGCAATGATCAGACACTACTTTGGTTAGGGAGTCTAATGATTTTTTGCTGAGCCTGAAATGTTCGTGCTGTGAAGTCAACAATGTCAGCCAAGGTGGCTGATAGGTTGCATATCATGTGTTCATTGGTGCTTACTCCCATTCAGGGTAATAATGATCTGCTGAAAAACGTGAATCCAGAATTATAACAAATCATGCTTTATTTGAGATAATAAGTTAGAAAGATGACTAAGCCATTTGCCAGTTTCCTGGCACTGGGAATTGTTGCATCCTAACAAGTTATACAGGGGTGTGGAGAAGAAGAGTGCATAACCAATGGCTGTGTGGTTATACTTGTCACAAGGCTTAATGAAAGACTTCCTGGTGTTAGTTCAAACATGAGGTGGGGAAATCAGCTCCTTGTGTGTCAATCCAGACTTGGCAAATAGGAGGAGAAAAGCAAAGGATCAGATGGCAGATCCAGAAGTTGGTTAGACTCCCTGCTGCCATAATAGGCCAGGTCAGCTGGACTAGAATGTCTTCCTTCCAAGTGGCTGCCAGGTCAAATCTATAGAAACCAAGAGGAAGGAGCAGAAACCAGTCCTGACAGGGTAGTCATGCAGCCACTTCTCATAGGAGACTCTTTTCTCAGCCTATTTGCAGTAAGTTTTTTTTTTTCCTTCTAAGGCCACCCAGTCTGCTTGTCTCTTGTCCTGAGTTATAATAACCTTATCTCTTTCTCATTGATCTGCATGCCTCACCCATATTATCTGGCTCATTTTCACCCTTTACTAATAGGTGAGTTGTCAGAACTCCTCAGAGATGTCCCATGACTGTTCCCCAAAAGACCAGTGGTCCAACTAGGGGTAGGTAGCACTTACAACATCTAGTGTGTTAAGCACTTCTCGGTCTGCTTCCATCATTCCCACCCTCTACCAGACAGGCTTAATTTCCCACCATCCTGGAATCATGTGGACAGTGTAATGGGGTAAAAAACAGGTGATCCCCTGATAGTAACTGAAAAGCA
Source organism: Dasypus novemcinctus (assembly GCF_030445035.2). Taxonomy (NCBI): domain Eukaryota; kingdom Metazoa; phylum Chordata; class Mammalia; order Cingulata; family Dasypodidae; genus Dasypus; species Dasypus novemcinctus. Next base: position 45,117,228 of record NC_080681.1, on the reverse strand, counting down.
GAGTCTCAAGCAGTGTGTTCTTGATCCCACTTTTGGGGTCAATCCTTACCTTGCTGGAGGCAAGTGCAGACACACAGCAAGGTCTGGGCTCCTACCCCACGCCAGTCGCCTCCCTGTGCTTGGAAGTAGTATAAGGCCATTATTTCCCTTCCAGGAAATTGCTGAGTTCAGCTTCCAGAGGGCCCAAGTAAGGTGTAGATGGACAGTCCGTCCAAGAAGAGAGTTGTCAAGGTGTAGCTGTCAAAGATCCTTTTTCAGGTGACCATTAATGTTCTCCACAATGCTGGCTGACTGTGGGTAGTGGGTGATATGGAAGTTCCATATAATTCTGTGAGACCGGGCCTATCATCGAGAGAATTGTACATTAAAGTGGGGTCCTTGGTCGGAGGATATGTCATCTGGTACCCAAAAGGGTGGCAAAGCCACTTTTCCAAAGTTTTACATGTATATATTCCATCTACGTGATAAACTGGAAAGGCAAGACTTAAATAGATGTCTGACACAAACAAGGCATAGGACATTCCTTAGGATGGCAAGAGAGGGCAATGCAGTTCATTTGCCTGAGAAGCCTGGGTGTAGCACTTCTAAATGCTCTTTTCATCCTCTGGCTTGAAGTTGACATCTCTCATAGTGGTAAATTGCAGATTGGGACTCTTCTAGTAAAGAATTATTTTCATCCTTCAGGCAGGGCTCATCCTCTATCTATCCCAGGAAAATCTGCAGCCTCATTGGATATGAAAAGCAACTCATTGCATCCTTTATTGGTTAGGTCATTCCAATGATGCTTATCCTGATACATGGCCTTTCCATGTGCTTCAACATAAGTGACATATATGGTTCCTTTCCATGCTACCAAGTGTTTCCAAAGGTCCCTTCACCACACTGGGGAACATTTGATTCTCCCATAACATTTCATCCATGAACTTAACCAAAACGCAGAGCCACTGGTGGTAGCCCATGAGCCAGTAAACAGGTACACAAGAGGGATTGGGTCCAAGTGTTTCAGGGATTAGAAGACTGTTTGCAATTCAGCCCATTGTGCACTCTTTTTTTCTTTTTTTTTGATATATTTCCTATTGAAGTATATTATTCATATATGAACATGCATAAACACTAAGTGTATGGTTAAGATTGTGAACTTACAAAATAAACCTACATAACATCATATAGAGGTCTCATACATCATCCCTCCACCAACATTTTGCATTGTTGTGAAACATTTGTTACAAACTATGCAAGAGCATCATCATGATGTTACTCACTATAGTCCCTATCTTATATTTGCTGTATTTGCTGTATTTTCCTGCAACCCACCCTATTTTTTAAAAATATATTTTTATTACAGAGATTGTGAATTTGCAAAACAAGTATGAATTTACATGTGAATTTGCAATAGACATGTGTAGAATTCCCATACAACACCCCTTCACCAACACACCATACCATGGCAGAACATTTGTTACAGATTATGAGATAATATCATCAGACTATTACCACCAACCATGGTCCATATTGTACATTTGGTACACTTTTTCCATACGCCTCCATTATCAACATAGTACATCTTTGGCATTGATGCAAGATTACAGTATTGCTGTTAAGATTAACCACAGTCTATTGATCAAACCAATCATAGTTTTCCCATGCTTCTCCACATTCCTACCACCCTGCAATAGTGTTGTACATCTGTTCTAGCTCACAGAAGACACTCTTGCATTTGTACCCTCAACCACAATTCTTATCCACCTCTGGACTCACTGTGTTATTCGGTCCCTAGATTATTCTTTAGTTTTCTTTCAAATGGCATTTACTTCCATAGACTACACTTTTCAGCCACAGTCCCATTTATAAACCAGTTGCTACTCACTATAATGTGTTACCATCAACTCTATCCATTTCCACACTTTTACAGTCCAGTTAATTAAAACTTGTACATACATTAAGCATCAGTAATTCTTCTCAACCCTCCTCTTATTTCCTAATAACCTATACTCTAGGTTTTAACTCCATGTGTTTATTCTTCATATTTAGTTCATACTAATGAGAACATGAAATATTTGTCCTTTTGTGTCTGACTTACTTTGCTTAGTATAATGTCTTCAAGATTCATCCATGTTATCATATGTGTCCCAATTTCATTTCTTCTTACTGCAGCACAGTTTTCCATCATATGTATATACCACATTCTGTTTATCCATTCATTGGTTGATGGACACTTGGGTTGTTTCCATCTTTTGGCAATTGTGAATAACACTGTTATGAATATCAATGTGTAGTTGTCTGTCACAGTTTATTATGACTACGTCATGTCATAGTTTATAGTTCTTCTGAATGTATTCCTAGTAGAGGAATTGCTTGATCATAAGCAGTTCTATATTTAGTTTCCTGAGAAATTGCTAAACTGTCTTCCACATAGATTGCACCATTTTACAATCCCACCAACAGTGAAGGAGTGTTCCTATTTCTTCACATCCTCTCCAGCACTTACAGTTGTCTGTTTTTTTAATAATGACCATTCTATGCAGTATTAGATGATATCTCATTTTTGTTTAGATTTGCATTTCCATAATAGCTACTGATATGGAACATATTTTCAGTGCTTTTTGGCCATTTGTATTTCCTCTTTGGAGAAATGTCTATTTAGATCTTTTGCCCATTTTTTATTTGGATTGCTTGTTCTTTTATTGTAGTGTTGCATGATCACTTTATATAGAATGGAAATCAAACCCTTATTGGATAAGTGGTTTCCAAATATTTCACCCATTGAGTGGGCTGCCTTGATGAATTCATTTTAATCACAGAAGTGTTTAAGTTTAAGGAAGTCCCATTTATCTATGTTTTTTCTTATTGTTTGTGCTTTTGATATAAGGTTTAAGAATCCACCACCTACCACCAGGTCTTGAAGATGTTTCCCTACATTTTCTTCTAGGAACTTTATAGTACTTGCTTTTATATTTAGGTCTTCGATCCATTTTGTGTTAGTTTTTGCATAAGGTTTGAGAAAAAGGTCTTCTTTCTTTCTTTTGGCTGTGGATGTTCAGTTCTCCCAGCACCATTTGTTGAATAGATTGTTCTGTCCCAGCTGGGTGGGTTTAACAGGCTTGTCAAAAATCACTTGGAAAAAAAAAAATCACTTGACCACAGATGTGAGGGTCTGTTTCTGAACCATCAATCTAGTTCCATTTACCACTGTAGCTAGGTAATATGATTTAAATTCTGGAAGTCAGAGTCCACTAACTTCACTTTTCCTTTTTAAGATGTTTCTGGCTATTAGGGGCCTCTTCCCTTCCAGATAAATTTGACAATTGTATTTTCCATTTGTTTAAAAAATGCTGGTGGAATTTTTATTGGGATTGCATTGAGTCTGTATATCAATTTGGGTATAATTGACATCTTAATGATAGTTAGTCTTCCAATCCATGAGCATGGAATGTTTTTCCAATTATTTAGGTCTTTTTAAATTTCTTTTAGCAATGCATTATTGTTTTCTGAATACAAGTGCTTTACATCCTTGGTTAAGTTTATTCCTAAAAATTTGATTCTTTATTTGCTATGGTAAATGGAATTTTTTCCCTGAATTCCTCCTCAGATTGCTCATTACTAGTATAAAGAAATGCCACTGATTTTTGCATATTGATCTTGTGTCCTGACACTCTACTGAAATCATTTATTAGCTCTAGGAGCTTTGTTGTAGATTTTTCAGGACTTTCTAGAGAGAGGATCATCATATCATCTGTGAATAGTGACAGTTTTACTTCTTCCTTTTCTATTTGGATGCTTTTATTCCTTTTTCTCTTGCCTGTTTGCTCTAGCTAGAACCTCTAGCACTGTATTGAACAACAGTGGTGACAATGGACATCTTTGTCTTGTCTCTGATCTCAATGGGAAAACTTTTAGTCTTTCACCATTAAGTACAATGTTAGCTGTGGATTTTTCATATATGACTTTTATCATGTTGAGAAAGTTTCCTTCAGTTCCTGTTTGTTGTAGCATATTTATCAAGAAAGGATGTTGTATTTTGCAAATACCTTTTCTGCATCAATCGATAAGATCATGTGATTTTTCTTCTTTGATGTATTAATGCTGTGTATTATGCTGATTGATTTTCTTGTGTTGAACCACCCTTGCATGCTTGTATAAAATTCGCTTGAGGAAAGTGGATGTGTCTCAAGTGATAAGACCTCTGCCTACCATATGGCAGAACCTGGGTTTGATCCCTGGGGCCTCCTGGTGAAAAAGAAGAAGAGAAAGCATACCCGCTCAGTGAGGCAGTGGCTGTGTGGCAAGCTGAGTGCCTGAGCAGTGAGTCAAGTGCCCATGCAGTGAGCCAAGTGCCCACATGGAAAGCCAAGTGCCCATGTGGGTGCCCATGTGGCAAGCTGAGTGCCCACATGGTGAGCTGGGAGCCTGCATGAGTGCCCATGTGGCGAGTCAAGTGCTCACATGGTGAGCTGAGTGCCTGTGCTGTGAGCCAAGTGCCCACATTAGTGCCCATGTGGAAAACCAAGTGTCTACATGAGTGCCTGCATGGTGAGCCAGTGCCTGTGCAGTGAGCTGAGTGCCCTTGTGGCAAGTCAAGTGCCGCACGGTGAGCCAGTGTCCACACAAGTGAGTCAGGCAGCAAGATGATGACACAACAAAAAGAGAGATGAAGGGGAGAGTCAAGGTGAAGCACAACAGAGACCAGGAACTGGGGCTGTGCAGTTGACAGGGAACCTCTCTCCACATCAGAGGTCCCCAGGATTGAACCCCAGTGAATCCTAGAGGAGAAAGATGAGAAGAGAAGACAAAAAGGGAAATAGATACAGAAGACCACACAGCGAATGGACACAGACAGCAAGAACAGCAGGGCAGGGAGGGGGAGGAGGAGGGGAAGAGGAGAGTTAGGGAGGAGGAGAAGAAAAACACCTCACTTGATCATGATGAATAATTCTCTTAATTTGTTGTTGGATTTGATTAGTACGTATTTTATTGAGGATTTTTGCAGCTATATGCATTAGAGAAATGGGTTTGTTATTTTCTTTTTTCATAAGTCTTTATCTGGCTGTGGTAGTAGGGTTATATTGGCTCCATGGAATGAGTTTGGTAGCATTCTTTCTTCTTCAATTTTTTGTAAGAGCTTGAGTAAGATTGGTATTAAATCTTTGAATGCTTGGTAGAACCCACCTTTGAAACTATCTGGTCCTAGGCTTTTCATTTTGGGGAGCTTGTTTGATGACTTTCAATCTCTTTACCTGTGATTGTTTTGTTGAGGTCTTCTAGGGTCAATGTAGATTGTACATTCCTAGGAATTTTCCATTTTGTCTACATGTCTAGTTTTTTGGCATTAAGTTGTTCATAGCATCCTCTTATCACTCTCTTATTTCTGTGGGATCAGTAGTAACATTCCAATTTTCATTTTTTATTTCATTTATTTTCATCTTCTCTCTTTTTTTCTTAGTTTAGCTAAGAGTTTGTCAATTTTGTTACTCTTCTCAAAGAACCTACTTTTGGTTTTGTTAATTCTATTTTTTTTGTTGTTGTTGTTCTCAAGTTCATTTATTTCCACTTCATCTTTGCTATTTCATTCTTTCTACTCATTTTTGGATTAGTTTGCTATTCCCCCAGCTGTTTAGTTAGGTCATTAATTTTAGCTCTTTCTTTTTTTTTTTAATGTGAGCATTGAGGACTATAAATTTTCCTCTCCACACTGCCTTTGCTGCATCCCATAGGTTCTGATATGTTGTACTCTCATTGTCATGTGTCTCAAGATATTTATTGATTTCTCTTGAAATTTCTTCTTTGACCCACTGATTATTTAAGAGTGTGTTTCTTAGTCTCCATATATATGTGAATTTCCCTTTTTTTTTTTTTGCCATTTGTTAATTTCCAACTTTATTCCTTTATGATCAGAGAAAGGGCTTTGTATAATTATGATCTTGTTGAATTTATTAAAATCTGCTTTGTGACCCAACATATGGTCTACCCTTGAGAAAGATCCATAAGCACTTGAAAAAAATGTATACTCCGTGGTTTTGGGGCGCTATGTTCTGTACGTCTATTAAGTTTAATACATTTTTCATATTATTCAAGCTCTCTGTTTATTTATTGAGTCTCTGCTTTGGGCATTCTTTTCATTGTCAAATGTGGTACACAGTCTGTCCAAGGTGAGGGAAACTAGCTGCTGCCCAGTGAATGTCAGATGACTTCAGCTTGGCCTATTCATCAGTGAACAAAAGCTAAGCACTTGGTGGGGACATCCTTGAGTTGGAGTCCCCAAGATGTCAAAGCAGGGAGAGAAGGGTCCTCATCTGGTGTTGCAACAGATTCTTTGTTGAGGAAGGCCTCAGCCACTCACTCAAGCAAGTATGTCACTCACTGGGGGCTGGATGATTGTGATCCTGAATATACCACTTCCATTTGATGATACTCTGCTTGGGTGAGTGTTCTGATTACCCAGACTCAGGACATAATAGAGATTTCTGGTCTCCTGAGGACCTGAGAGCACTCAGTGATCCCCTTCACTCCCACTAAAACCCAACATCCCACCAAAAGCTTCCTCAGGAAAGGGAAGCAGTGCTGAACTGCATCTGGGAAACTCCTGGTCAAAAACCCCAGGGATCTGCAAATTACTGTTCTTTCTTTTCTCTGTCAGAAGGACTGGTCAGCATGGGTCTGGGGGGTAGAAATCTGCAGCTCAATGGTTCCAAAGGTCCCAGAAGCAAGATAACTGAAACAATTGCTTTTACTTCCTACAAAGCCTGCTCCTCCTCTATTCCAACTTTTCTTTTTGCCCACTATAGAGGTTCTAAAAGGGTAATGAGGTAATAAATATGCTGGCACCAATATGCAAATAGCATAATATGTATGACTTCAGATGCCAAAGGGGGGACTTCTGCATTCAAGCATCAATAGTATCTGGTCAGCTGCCATGCTCCGCTTGCTTTTTCACTGGACACACTGGGAGGACATCCACAAATTGAAGGTCCTTTATGATTTCAGTAATGTCCTTTTTCCCATTAGGGAAGTGATATTTCCACTGCTGGATAATGTGGTGAGGGGATGGGAGTACTGGGGATTGTGTAGTCCAACCTTGATGGTCAGAATTTTCTGGGATGCAAAAGTGCATACCCAGTCACTGCTGAGAGACATGCAGGATATTGACTCCTACAATGTATTCCCAGGTGGAAAACATGGCCACATGGGAAGCTAAAAAGTCATAGAGACTGACCCACAATATCCAAGTGGAATGTCCAAAACCTCCCAACTCTATGGCTACCCCTTCTACTGTGTCTCCTGGAAAAGGAGCAACCTGGGTGCCTTTATCAAAAAAACATCAAAAAGATTTGTTCACTGCTCCCAAATTGTACATATCTGGGTCATAAGGCCTTTAGTTCCAGGGTGGGAACCTTTACTTCTTCCTCTGGTCATTTTAAATTTAGTAAATTATGGGTAGAGAGTTCTCTCCCTGAAGCCAGGTTCCTCAGTTGGGGCCAAAGTGAGAGGTAGGAGATCTGCAGGTTCTTCTTCCCACTCCCTCCACATCAGAGATTGTGAAGAGGAACCTAGGCAGGGACAGATTGTCCTTGTGGAGCCTGTGGTCCTCCTCCCAGCCATTTCTCCCAAAGTTCCTCATTGAAGACCCCATCCACGGTGTTCCCTGGGATCCCCTTCTCCAGCGGCCACAAAGACATAGCTTTGTGAGCAAGGGCAGAGAGGAAGGAGTGGTTGATGACCCAATCTGCATGCTTTAGGCCTTGCCAGAGTAAGAGGTGTGTGCGACGGCCCACACGGACATGGCAGCCATGTCTCTAGCATGGAATCCTCCACCTGAAGCACGGATGGCAAGATAAACCTGCTCAGTCACATCTCCCAAAGAAAACCCTAGGGTGGGGTGCAAAATCAACTTGTCACCCCACTCAGAGGGGCCCTTTCTAATGAGATCATCAATATCCCACCTTAGAATTGGAATCTGGTGAGAGGCTAAATCTCTGGGGGGTGAGATAGAGGTGGTGGTGGAATATCCATGCCCCAACACCAGGTTGTCTCTGCATGACCACAGCTTCCTCTTTATTACTCTGCGGCTTAGTTGGAGTTCAAGAGAGGTCACCCATGGTGGGATATTCTCCTCTTATCTCCTGAAGGATCTAGTCAAACAAAGATTGTGACTGTGCAGGACCTGCAGCACTTTTTTACTCAGCCTTGTTGATAAGGGCTGTCATTGTGCCCTTGTGGTAAAGTCAGGACAACCACAAGAGGAGATCCTTTCCTGGTCTCTGCCCATATCTCCTTCTCCTTTAACACTTGCACTTTTGTTTATATCTCTGGTTCTCCATCTTTCATTCTAATAGTCTATTGAATAACATAACCAGACTCACACAGACCACAAAACCAGTCTGGATAGACTGAGTGTGACAAGTGTGCCTGGCTCCAGAAAGGGAGCAAATATAAAAGCCATGAGCCAGGAGATTTGTAGGCCAGGTGGTGGAAGTCCCAATCTCATTGATCTCAGTGTGGAACTAGCTAGCCAATTTTTTGGCATTAATGAGGGATTTTCAATGTCCAACTTTTCCCTACCTCTCTCTCACAAGATAGAGGCAGCATACCCTCAGTTTCCCAGTTGCAGGTCAGTACCTCTACTCAGGCTGGTAGGACAGGGTTACTCCCTCAGATGAGCCCACAAAGCCATGATTCCTATTTTGCCCCAAATACTCCTGTACAAAAGGAATGCAGGAACAATAAAAAAGAGCCACCACAATATCAAATCACTCCATACTTCCTCCATGCAAAAATGTTGCTCACTGGGCCAAAATCTGTACAGTGAGTTGCTAGGTGGCATGTTGTGGTGACACAGGCTCAGGCACAACAGAAACTTTCAGCAAATAGCATTTTATTATCTACACAGTATAAAGGGTCCAAAAGAGCAGAAGAGAGTCCATTGCAGCCAGTCTCCCAGGAAGGCCAACTGTTCAGATCAGGGTCAGTTGATGGCAGCTCTTCATGCCCCACTTTGCATTGGAGAAGAGAGACAAGTTTGTGCTAACTGAGGGGCTATTTATCCACCCCAGAGTGAGGAACCTTGTCCCTGACAGTTTCCTGCCCTGATATGCATCTGGGACTCCTTGTTCCTGGTTTCCAGGTTTAAGGTCTCATTGTGCCTTTTCATTAGCTCCAACATCTCCCCTGGGTTGTATAATGGAAACATACTAAAGCAATAGAAAAGGAGGTTTGGGGAGTATAGGCAAGGGCTAGGAGATGACCACTGAATATGTGCTGAGACTTCCCTAGTAGTAAGACACCTTATAAAACTTCTGCAGTTGTTTGCCTTTAGTAGATGACAAAATGTTGGCATTGTGTGATGGCAAGAATCAAATCTCATTTACCTGAGTAGGAAGGCTCTGAACTGCACAGATGCCCACTCTTCTGGTTTTCCTCTTACCTTCTCAGATTTCTTTGCAGCTTCATCTGTTGTCCTCTGAGCAACATCCTGGGCCCCTCTCTCCTGAGAACATGCTACCCAGCACTACTGCTCTAGTAACAGTATGTCACAAACCAACACAAGGTTTTGATAATACAGCCAGGACATGGAGTAGGACCTGAATTCTACCCCAGGCTGTTTTTTTCCTCATGATTCTCTCAAGTGAAGAATTCGTCAAAAAGACAATGGCTTTAGTTTCATCTGGGCTTGTACTCAAAGCCGAATGCAAAGTTTCACCCTCAAATCCTTAGGAGACTCTTAAATCCTAACCTAAATCTTAGGATATTTTTATATTCTAGCTGGCATCATGGAATATCAGGAGGCTAAGAAAACAGGATCAATATTTTAAGTGCAAGAAAAAAGGACAAGATGATCTGAACTCATTATCTATAAGGCAAGGAGAGAGAAGAGCAAGAGGCATTGTCATGTGGCCTTTCAATGCACTGTGAATCTTCTCACAAATAATTGTGGCCATCCATGTCCTGGAATCAAATCAATCAGATTAGTTTTACTCTGCTTGAAGGGATACATAATGGAGGTATAGAGGTGACTAAAGGAGCCTTCTTCCCATATGCTTTCATTTAATATCCTTTTTTTATTTTTCACCAATTCTGTTCATCACCTGCTTTCCAGCTGTCACTTTAAACTTTTGAGAAGAAAATAGAGAAACATTTTTTAAAGGAATCTATGGTATTCAAAGCACTTTTACCAAAAAAAAAAAAAAATCTCTTTAGAGTTTGAGTACAACTGTGTGAGATAGACAAGGCAAGCATTAACATCCATATTTTAAGGATTAAGAAACTTTTAGTCTTTTGCTCAGGAAATTTTGTCATAGGCTTTAGATAAACGCAGGAAAAGTTCTGCTTCCTCTTCTTTTTACTAATAATACCTCACATATATAAAGTGATTAGGTCTGGGTTCTGGACAAAAAATGGCCTCATCTTGATATATCAATTTCTGTGATGGATCCTATTCATTTACTTGTGTTTTGGTTATTTTGGCTTTCACACACAGATCCTCTGAAAAGCCCAAAGGTACAGCCTTTGTCCATTTCTATCACCTTTCTGCTTTATCACTGATGAGAGACACCTGAGAAGGTTTAGGAAGCAACAAAGAGCAGTATATTTTAAGCTGGGGAGTAGAGAAGAATGCATAGGAGTTACAGTCTATGTATGCAAGGCTGGAAATTTTAAACTTTCCATTTTCTTACATTCATGCAGAAAATATGAAAGCATTCAGAAATATTGTCTAATATGTTCAGAAAAATCCAGACTTCCTTGAAGTAACCAAGCAACTCTTTCTGTTCTGTGAGAGAGAAATTTAGGGCTTACAGTTCTCCAACTGGAGGTCCTTAAAACACAGATGTTCTGCCTCCTTAGCATGCATATAAAATACTTTTTATTTGGATGTACATTAAATTGCTTGATTTTGGTCAGAGTTTGAGTTTAAGCTGGTCTATGCCATGTTTCTCAGCTTAAACTGAAGCGAAGGCAACAGAGAATGTGCTTTTTCCCTGAAGGGTATAACTGCGTGAGACACCCTATAAAAGTTAAATTTATTTAATACGTGCAGCAAGTCAACACATTTATGATTAATATGGCTATTGACCACAGCCTTTTTATATACTACTTCTAGTTTGTGTTTGAAGATCTCAATAAATCGTCTGATTTCATTGACTTTGGGGCCCTGCCCAAGAAACTTTAGTCCAGTTTATTGAGTCACACACAACAGATTTGCCATAAATAGCAACGTTTTATTTATGGCTTTCCCCACTCCACTTAATAAAACATAAAAACAAATGATGGAATAAACTTGGAAGAATAATAGTAAAAAACTGAATAAACGCTTACCATCCTAACTAAAGTAGCTGAATAGAGTTACTATATTTCACAATGGCTTGGTGTGTGTGTTTATGCAGTATGAACATGGCGTTTAAGTACATTTTTTTTCCGACTCAGCAGCTGAGTCTTATATGTGGATAGTGCTCATATATTGCCTTCAGAGTGCAAGGATATCAAAAGTTCAATCAGCAATGGCAAACAAAAACTGCTAAAAGTCAATCAGTACAATTCTGACTCTAACTACCCTGAGTTAGTCTGGACTCTACAGGTAAAGGGCCACCCTCTGCCCTTCAGGTACCAGTCACAAGTTTGGGGACCCAGACTCTGCTTTTCTGACCAACTGACTATAAATTCTGGTGTTCTCACCACCTCCTTATATTCCAAAATTTGTTATAATGAAACAGAAATCACTGAATGTGCTTTACTTATGGTTATAGTTTTCGTATATTTAAAAGGATACAAATAAGAAGCCTAAGAAGGAGCTCATAGGGAGGGCTAATTCTGGGAGGGTCTCAAATGCAAGCAACTATGTCCTTTCTAACTGGAGTCAGAATGCATCAATGTCTCTGGCATAGGGACATTTCTTATCAGTCATGGAAGTTTTCTGAACTTGGAGTATCCCAAGTTTATGTAGGGTCTCCTTAGGTAGGCATGATTGATGAAATTAATGCCCACATGATTGACCTCAATCTCCAGTCTACCTATCCTCCCTCCCATGGGCTGATGTAATATGGCTCCAAGTCCCAATCCCCCAATCACAAGGATGGTCTTTCTGGCGTGACCAGCTCCCACACAAAGGTTGCAGGTGTGCTGGCCCCACCCTGTAACTCTGAGGTGTGGTACTGGGCACACCGTAAAGAACATTAAACATTCTCATCACAGGAAATTCCAAAGATTCAGAGGTTGCTTCCCCAGAAACTGGAGACAAAGACCAGCCATGTTATTCATTATACTACCCAAAGTTTCTCTTATTTATCTGCTAAATCTGTGACTTTGTCGAAATCAGTTTAGTAAATATTTTAAGTAAAATTGATTTCAGATCCAAAAGATAGCAGACAAAGGACAGCTTAATAAGTTATGAAAGCATTATTCCGAAAAATTTTGTCCAGGTACTTTTATCTCAGCTAATTCTAAAAACATACCCAAAGTGGATGCTGACAGGGTGACAGGGGAAGGGTGAAAGATGAGTTAGGGGGAATAAAGGTGGCCAGAGACACAGCCAAAAGGAGAGGACAGAAGACATCTCCATGGACCAATGAGGATGCCATTCTTCTAGACCTGTAAACCGGCTCTGGCTTTTGATACAGCTGGTTTTAAATAAGGGCTTAGAGGCCTCCTGAATGCAGATGTTGAGTAATCTTCCAAATGAGATGCCTCCCAGCTCAGGAGCCCCAGCAACTGCCAGCCACGGCTTCCTGACACTAACCCAACACAGACAGAAGGAAAAAAGGCCAGGTCAGCCTTCTCTTCTCTTTTGGAGACCCTCCTGCCCAGCCCAGGCACCCAGTCTCCCCGCCTCCTATGTGCTCATCCAACTTCCTCTTGGTCGGAAGATGAGCAGGGACTAGATTGAGGGACAGAGTCTCACAGGGTGGTAGCTCATATTTATCCTCCTCCACTTCCTCCTCAGCCTTGGAGAAGACCCTCAGAGCACAGGAAGGGATGGAGGGGCTCAGAATAGGTGACTTCCCCTGCCTCGGACCTCAGCAGTGGACTTACCATATGTCTCTAGGTCCCTAAGACAGCAGAGGAGAGCGACTGGGAGCATCTTCCCTCCAAGCTGGGGAGCCTGGCCTTGACCCCTTCAAACCGTTGCCCCCATGGCATCTCTCTCTGTCTCCAATATAATAAATCATCTATATTTTTACAGTGAACTCTAAGGAACCACACTTGATGGGCCTTTCCAACATAAAAGCAGGGCCAGTAGCAAAGCATTTTGGAAATAAGGAGGCCCCACAGTCTATTCCATCTATGCCAGCCCATCCCCCACCCTGTGTTCCCCTCATTCGAACAAGGTAGGTGGGAGAGTGAGGTCCCAGTGGTTTGGCAGTGCTGGAGGATGATGAGCAGGAGGTATCCAGAGCCACTCAGGGAAGAACTGGCTTGTGGGGGACCCCAGTCTGCTGGGGTCCTTTTGCCCACTGTGTCACTAACTGATACATCTTGGTGGTACTAGGGAGGCCCCAACCTGCAACCAAACTCCAGTCAACTCTGCCCAAGGAGCCCTTATGTCTGTGTCAAGAAGACACTGCACAACTCTAGGACATTGACATATGGCACCATGTGAATGGCACCCCATGGGTTGTGGGACACAGTAGCCCAGGAGGAAAAGTCTGAGGCAGGTCTTGCCCATGTGTTGGTGCCCCAGCAAAGCCATGAGTGGAAGACTCTAGTGCAGCATCATGAGACCTCCAATGTTGAGGGCCCAGGCAGAGCCAGCACAGCTCTGAGTTTGGCTGTGCCTGAAAAAAGGGAAAGGAGGGAGGTGGAGATTAAAGTGGAGCAAGGTAGGAGGGCAAGAAGTCCACGTACTCACCAGGGCTAGCTCTCACTGATCTTGTCCTGGTAAAAGCCAAGGAGTGAATAAAGGGGAAGGTCCGTGCAACTAGCTGCCTCTCCTTACCCCAGAGTCCTGAACCTCCAGGGGACAGCAGATTTGGGCACCTGGACTGCCCCAAAAACAAGTCTCACCATGACAGAAGTGGCAGAGCTGTGCCTCCCTAGAGCATTAGGCTCTGCCACAAATGGCCCAGAGACAGGGGCCTTATTGTTCCCAGCATTTGCATCTCCTAAGGCTCCAGAAAGTGAACTTGCTGACATAGTGCTCTGGCATATTCTCACCAGCTGTGGTTTCCAGCACAGCCCCCAGCCCCCATTTAACCATTTTTAAAGTATTTATTTATTTTAATTATTTTAAAATACACTTAGCATAAAGAAACAGTTTAATCATTTTAAGTGGACAATTCTTTGACATTAAGTACATTGAAAATACTGTGTATCTCCATTCCTCCCCTTTAATATTGTTATTGTCTTAGATTACATCTTTATACATTGAATGCCTGTTGAAGCAGAATTTAAATATATATTTTTTTATATATTTGCCTAAGTCATATGGAGTGGAGGAAGCATTTACAAACCAAAGTACAATAATTTAGAATTTTATATTTACCTATTTAGTTACCTTTATCAATGTTTTTTTCTTCTTATGGCTTCAAGTTTCTATCTAGTGTCCTTTTATGTCAACTTGAAGGACTCCCTTTAGCATTTCTTGTAGGGTAGGTCTTCTGGAAATGAACACGTTTAGCCTTTATTTACCAGGGTCTTAATTTTGCTGTCTATAGAATTCTTGGTTGATGGTATTTTTCTTTAAGGACTTTTAAATAAATTATCTTTTATTTTTAGGTGAAACTGGGACCTCATACATAGGAAGCAGGAGCTCAACCACTGACCCTCTTTAAGGACTTTTTTTTTTTTAAGATTTATTTATTTATTTTTATTTATTTCTCTCCCCTCCCCCCTACCCCCTGTTGTCTACTCTCTCTGTTCATTTGCTGTGTGTTCTTCTGTGACTGCTTTTTTTTTTCAAAATTTTAAAATTCATTTTTTTAAAATATTACATTAAAAAAATATGAGGTCCCCATGTACCCCCAACCCCCTCACCCCACTACTCCCCTCATAGCAACATTCTACTCTATCATCATGATACATTCATTGCATTTGGTAAATACATCTCTGAGCATCGCTGCACCTCATGGTCAATGGTCCACATCATAGCCCACATTCTTCCACGTTCCATCCAGTGGGCCATGGGAGGACCTACAATGTCCAGTAATTGTCCCTTCAGCACCACCCAGGACAACTTCAAGTCCTGAAAATGCCTCCACATCTCATCTCTTCCTCCCATTCCCCACACCCAGCAGCCACCATGGCAAATTTTTCCACACCAATGCCACATTTTCTTCGATTACTAACCACAGTAGTTCATGAATAGAATATCAGGAAGTCCACTCTAATCCATATTCTATTCCTCCATCCTGTGGACATTGGATTGGTTGTGTCCATTCCACATCTATGTCAAAAGGGGGCATAGATTCCACATGGATGCTGGATGCAATCCTCCTGCTTTCAGTTGTAGGCACTCTTGGCTCCATGGTGTGGTGGTTGACATTCTTCAACTCCATGTTAACTGAGTGGGGTAAGTCCAATAAAGCAGAGTGTAGGAGCAGAAGTCTGTTGAGGCTCAGGGCCTGGCTATCATATGGTCAGTCTAGAGATTCAGATCCCCTGAATCTCTTAAACCCCAGCACCAACTACAATTCTGGTAAAGTAACAGGAAAGGCTTGTGAAAAGAGATCACATCTGAGTCCAGCTACATCACACAGAAACACCAACTCCAAAGAAGGGCCAACTGACATGGCACTGAACTCCATCTTCCATGACCATAAAACCTGTGGGTCTCTGTAGCCCTCAGAAGAACCAATACCTGAGGTTGTATCTACTTTATCTGCCTCTGGGACTCTGCTCAGGTGTGCATAAGGGCAACCCCTCTGATAACCTCCCAGCTCTTTTTTGGAGACTCATAGCCATATAAACTCATTTGTCCTTTCCATTTCCCCCTTGATTTAGGTCAAAAAGCATTTTTAACTCCTGTTATTATATGTAGACAGGGATATTCTGCTGGTCCGAGTTGAACCTTTTATTCAAGGTCATTTTCTAGTTACGTCATCAGCTGGTACTTGGTAGTGATCCCTCGGTTCCAGGGAGGCTCATCCCCGGGAGTCATGACCCACGCTGGGGGGAAGGTAACGAATTTACATGCTGAGTTTGGCTTTGAGACTGGCCTTATTTGAGTAACATGGAGGCTGTCAGGAGGGAACTCTTAGGCACAGTGCTGCTCTAGGCCTTGTTCTTATTTAAGATGTATAGGCTCACAAGCATAGTCATTAGTATCAGGGGCTCACTGTTGGACCCTCATTCTTTCCTGGTCCTTACCATTGCACCTGGGGGACTGCTGTTGCTCCCCTAGGGGCCACAACAGAGCCCCCCCCCCCAGCCAGGAGCCCAGCACCCCCCCAGCTGTTGTTTTTAATTGTTTCCACTATGAGTATATCCAAACATTTCCATGCACCCTGGACACACACTCTGTATAACTCCCTGTCAACCATATGTCCCCTGTCAATAACATCCCATACCAGTATTCCTCCGCTGCCATTGTTGAACCACTCTGTGATCCAAAACTTCCTGAAAAGTGAAGCCCAATATAATGCCAGGTTCCCTTAATAGTAAAATGGAATATAGCGATGAGTTTAAAGGTTAGATATAGAATACATATTGATTTGGAAAAATTCTACATCCTATCTTTTTCTTTTCTTTTTTCCTAATTATTAAGCTTCTCTTCACAAGAGCTATAGAACACAGTAATTCATATATACAATATACAGTACTCCCACATACCCAATATAAAGCTTTTTCCCTTCCACAGCAATAATCTTTTAACATATTCATACCATATTTACTGAAACTGATATACAGATATTGAGACAATAGCTTTCAAACAAGGTAACATTTGTGTTTACATTGTGGTTTATACTTTAGGCTATACAATTTTCTAAATTTTTAGTTATCCTATGTTTTACATTATGATATACATTATTAGTCTGTCGGCCCCTATATGTTTTTGGTGTAATATTACATGTTTTATATCCATCCTTGTGTCCTCTTGTGAAACACTTCTATTGCCCTCACAGTTACATTGGTTCCATCTATTCAATACCTATTTCCCCCTTCCCTTAGGGCCCACAGTGACAGTCAATCTTCATTTCTTGAAGAGCCATGTTCAGAGATACTTGCAACAGTGCTGAGGGCTGGACATGCTGAACTGCCCTAATGCCCTGGGAGCCACCATTTCTCTTGAGAGATACAGTTCCCTCTATTTGACGGCCTCATTCCTCCCCAGGATGTGGGTATACCATCACTCTCATTATATGGGTCTCTACCCAATGATATAACCCACTCTGGCAAAATGAGCATTCACATATTCCCTAGGAGTCTGTCCTGTGTCAGATTATCCCCTTTAAGTATCTTAAACAGGTAAATTTCCTTATTATATTTTTGAAAATGTTTTCTCAGCATTATACTCTCAACGAACACCTGACAATCTCCTATATTCGTATGTTGCCCCACCCTCCCCCCAATTTTTTGGGCCATATTACCCGTCCTCCCATCCCTAGCCCCCCTCAAGCCTCAAAATCCCCACCCAAAGGTAACCCTATGCCCCCACATTATCCCTTCCATGTACACATACTTAACTCCAGCTTATCATAGATTTCATCCATGTAGATGTCAGCTTACGTCCTTCTTCTACCCCCCAATTTCCTGAAAGTCTACCATCCAGTCTCTAGCTCTCTGAGGCAGCTTGGTTTACTTATTTCATATCATTGAGGTCATGTAGTATTTGTCCTTCAATGCCTGGGTTGCTTCACTCAACATAAGGTTCTCAAGATTCATCCATGTTATCAGGTGTGTTTGTAGTGTATTTGTTCTTAAAGATGAATAGTATTCCATTGTATGTATATAACACATTTTATTTATTCATTCATCTGTTGATGGGGATTTGGGTTGATTCCAACGTTTGGCTATAGTGACCTATGCTGCTATGAACATTGGTGTGCATATATCAGTCTGTGTTCTTGTTTTCAGTTCTGCTGGGTATATACCCAGCAGTGGAATTGCTGGGTCATATGACAAATCTACGGTTAGTTTTTTGAGAAACTGCCAAACTGTCCTCCAGAATGGTTGGATCCTTCTGCATTCCCACCAACAATGGATGAGTGTTCCCATTCCTCCACATCCTCTCCAGCATTTGTAGTCTTCTGTTTTTTTCAAGCTGCCAATCTTATGGGAGTAAGATGGTATCTCATTGTAGTTTTGATTTGCATTTTCCTTATGGCTAGAGATTTGGAGCATTTTTTCATGTGCTTTTTAGCCATTTGTATTTCTTCTTTGAAGAAGCGTCTGTTCAAATCTTTTTCCCATTTTTTAAATGGGTTGTTTATCTTTTTATTTTCAAGATATAGGAGTTCTTTATATATGCAAGTTATAAGTCTCCTATCTGATATATGGTTACCAAATATTTTCTCCCATTGTGTAGGCTCCCTTTTCACTTTCTTGACAAACTCCTTTGAGGTGCAGAAGGCTTTAATTTTGAGGATGTCCCATTTATCTATTTGTTCTTTTGCTGCTCGTGCTTTCGCTGTGAAGTTCATGAAGCCATTTCCTATTACAAGGTCTTGTAGATGCTTCCCTACACTGCTTTCCAAAGTCTTTATGGTCTTATATTTAGGTCTTTGATTCATCTTGGATTGATTTTTGTATAAGGTGTGAGATGGTAATCCTCTTTCATTCTTTTACATATGGCACCATTTGTTGAATAGGCCATTCTCTCCCAGTTGAGAGGGTTTGGTGGCTTTGTCGAATATTATATGGCTATATTTATGAGGATCTATATTAGAACTCTCAATTCAGTTCCATTGGTCTGTGTGTCTCTCCTTGTGCGAGTACCATGCTGTTTTCACTACTGTAGCTTTGTAGTATGTTTTGAAGTCAGGTAGTGTGATTCCTCCAATTTCATTTTTCTTTTTCAATATGTCTTTGGCTATTCAGGGCCTCTTTCCTTTCCAAATAAATTTCATAGTTAGTTTTTCTAGTTCCTTAAAGAAGGCTGTGTTGATTTTTATTGGTGTTGCATTGAATGTGTAGATCAGTTTTGGTAGGATAGACATCTTAATAATATTTAGTCTACCTATCCATGAACAGGGAATATTCTTCCATTTATTTAGGTCTTCTTGGATTTCCTTGAACAGTCTTGTGTAGTTCTCTGTGTATAAATATTTTACATTTTTAGTTAAATTTATTCCTAGATATTTCATTTTTTATTTACTATTGTAAATGGTATTTGTTTCTTGATTTCCTCCTGAGCTTGCTCATTATTGGTGTACAGAAATGCTACTGATTTTTTGTGCATTGATCTTATAACCTGCAACTTCACTAAATCATTTATGAGTTCTAGAACCTTTGTCGTAGACCTCTCAGGGTTTTCTATGTATAGAATCATGTCATCTGCAAATAATGAAATTTTGACTTCTTCCTTTCCAATTTGAATGCCTTTTTATCTGGTTCTTGCCTTAGTGCTTGAGCAAGTACTTCCAAGACAATGTTAAATAGAAGGGGAGAGAGTGGGCATCCTTGTCTTGTTCCTGAATTTAGAGGGAAGGATTTTTGGATTTCACCATTGTAAACGATGTTGACTGTGGGTTTTTCGTATATACTCTTTATCATGTTCAAAAAATTTCCTTGTATTCCGATCTTTTGGAGTGTTTTTATCAAGAAAAGGTGCTGTATTTTGTCAAATGCTTTTTCTGCATCTATAGATACAATCATGTGTTTTTTTCCTTCAATCTGTTTATATGGTGTATTACATTGATTTATTTTCTTATGTTCAACCATCCTTGCATACCTGGAATAAATCCCACTTGGTCATGGTGTATAATTAGTTTAATGTGTTGTTGAATATGGTTAGCAAGTATTTTGTTGAGTATTTTTGCATGTAGGTTCATTAGACAAATTTGTCTGTAATTTTCCTTTCTTGTGGTGTCTTTGTTTGGCTTTGGTACTAGGATAATGTTGGCATCATAGAATTAGTTCGGTAACTTTCCTTCTGTTTTGATTTTTTGGAAGAGTTTTAGCAGGATTGGTGCTAGTTCTTTCTGGAATGTTTAGTAGAACTCACCTGTGAAGCCATCTGGCCATGGGCTCTTCTTAGTTGGGAGGTGTTTAATGACTGATTCTATCTCTTTACTTGTGATTGGTTTGTTGAGATCATCAATTTCTTCTTCCATCAATATAGGCTGCTTATGTGTTTCTAGGAATTTGTCCATTTCCTCTGAATTGTCATTTTTGTTGGAATATAGTTTTCAAAGTATCCTCTTATGATGGTCTTTATTTCTGTGGGGTCAGTGGTGATATCTCCTTTCTCATTTCTTATTTTGTGTATTTGCATCTCCTCTCTTTTTTTCTTTGTTAGTCTCGCTAAGGGTTTGTCAATTTTATTGATCTTCTCAAAGAACCAGATCTTGGACTTGTTTATCTTTTCAAGTGCTTTCTTATTTTCTATTTCATTTAGTTCTGCTCTTTTCTTTGTTCTTTCTTTTTTCTTTCTGTGGGGTTACTTTGTTGTTTTTTTACTAATTCCTCCAAATGTGCAGTTAGTGCTTCGATGTTTGCTCTTTCTTCTTTTTTTGATGTATGAATTTATGGCTATAAATTTCTCCCTCAGTACTGCTTTTGCTGCATCCCATAAGTTTTGGTGTGTTGTGTTATCATTATTGTTAGTTTCAAGGTAGTTATTAATTTCTTTTGAGATTTCCTCTTTGACCCACTGTTTTTCTAAGAGTGTGCTGTTTAATTTCCATATCTTAGTGTGAAATCTGGGCCTCTGGCCCTTGCAGATTTCCAGCTTCACTCCACTGTGATCAGAGATTATTTTGTATGATTTTGATCTTCTAAATTCATTGAGCCTTTCTTTGTGGCCTAGCATATGGTCTATCTTGGAGAATGATCCATGTGCACTTGAGAAAAATGTATATCCTGCTGTATTCAGGTGTAATGATCTGTATATGTCTATTAGATCCATTTCCTCTAATATAGTGTTCAAATATTTTGTTTCTTTAGTGATTCTCTTTTGAGATGTTCTGTCCAAAGTTGACAGTGGTGTATTAAAGTCTCCCACTATAATTGTAGAGGCATCTATTCTTTCACTTAGTTTTTCCAGTGTTTGCCTCACATATTTGGAGGCGCCCTTGTTAGGAGCATAAATATTTATGATTGTTCATTCTTCTTAAGAGATTGTCCCTTTCACTAATATGTAGTAGCCTTCTTTGTCTCTCACAATTGTTTTGCATTTAAAGTGCAATATTAATTATAATGATAATAATGATATTATTAATATCATTAATAATAATGATAATAATATAGCTACTCCTGCCTTTTTTTGGTTATTGTTTGCTTGTAAGATTGTTTTCCAATCATTCACTTTCAGCCTCCATGAATCCCTGGGTCTAAGATGTGTTTCTTGTTAGACAGCTCTTACACTCTCCTCCAACTCTGCCTCTCCTGTTTTTTCCTTTCTTCCTGCAGAACTCCTTTTAGTATTTCTTGAAGGGGAGGCTTCTTGTTGGCATACTCTTTCAATTTCTGTTCATCTGTGAATATTTTGAACTCTCCATCATTTTTGAATGCTAGTTTAGCTGGGTAGAGTATTCTTGTTTGGAATTTTTTTCTTTTAGTACCTTGACTATATCATACCACTGCCTTCTTGCCTCCATGGTTTCAGATGAGAAATCAGCACTTAATCTTTTGGAGCCTCCCTTGTATGTGATGGTTTTCTTTTCTCTTGCTGCTTTTAGAATTTTCTCTTTGTCTTGAGCATTGGATAATTTGACAAGTATATGTCTTGGGGTGGGCCTGTTGGGGTGCATTGTGCTTCCTGGATATGTACATCCATCTCTCTCAGTAGATTTGGGAAGTTTTCAGCCATTATTTCCTGCTACACCCCTTCTGTCCCCTTTCCCTTCTATTCTTGTTCTGGGATGCCTATAATACGTATGTTTGTGCATTTTGCATTGCCATTCAGGTCCCTATGTCCTACCTGGATTTTCTATCTTTTTATCGATCAGTTCTACTATCTGTTTGATTTCCGATGTACTGTCTTCCACGTCGCTAATTCTCTCCTCTACCTCTTCTAATCTGCTGCTATTTGCTGTGAGTGTATTTTTGATTTCTTGAACTGTGGTGTTCATTCTCATCATACCTGTTATCTTTTTGCGTATGTCTGCAATTTCCTCTCCGAGTGTTTTCTTCATATTGTTAAACTCTTTCTTTACTTCATTCAGTTGTTCTCTAATATATGTTCTGAGATCTTTAATTATTTGTCTGATGTTCTGCTCCCCTTCCTGGTTTTCAGTTTGTTCATTGGATTCAGCCATGTTTTCCTGATTATTGGTTTGGTTTGTAGTTTTTTGTTCCTGTCTGGTCATCATTTTATCTTGATGGGTTTAATCAGTTCCTTAGCTTCTTTGTCTAGTCTTGGGGATTAATTAGTTGTTATTCTTGCATAAGTGTTATGTTTTCTCTTTGCCACTTTGTTTTTCTTAGTCTAATTTCTTGTTGCTGGCTGAGTTCACTTTGAAGAAAAATATTAGGGCCAGGGAAAGGAAATTGTGTAAGAAAAGAAAATGTGTAAAGTAGTATTGGTAATAAATGTTAACAGAGCAACAATGTGAGATCTGGGAGAATGGATATTAGACTCATGTAAGTTGTGTAGAGTTATAGCATAAAGTAGAGTACCTATAATGAGATAGTCAACTGAATATGGGAAGGAATATAGTATGAATGAAAAGACCAGTGTTTTCATGAGAGAGGGAAAGAGGAAAGAAAGACAATAATATCAAGAGTGGATAAAAGACAGAAAACAGAAAAAAGGTATTAGAAATTAAAAGTTAGACAATTTGGGCACCAAAGAAAGGGAGGTGGAATGGAATGTAAGAGGCAGTAGATAGTGGAGGATAGCAAGATGTAGGGGAAAGGGATTGTGTAGGTGGCCAAAATCAATTCACACAGAAATGAGGAAATGGAGGATGAGGAAACACAGCAAATGTGAGGTGCTCCCTGCAGCACCTATTGCATAAATAAAATAAAATAAAATAAAATAAGAAGAAAAAGAGAGAAAAGAAAAAAAAGAGAAGAAAAAAAGGGGGGTGGGCAAAGAAAAGGGAAAGAAACAAGCAAGAAAAAGAAAAGAAGAAAGAAAAAAAAAACCTAAATAAATGAAAAAGGACCTTGCAGGATACAATGGGAGAAAAGACCAGGAGATATTGCAATATTAGCAAACAAGGCAATAAAAATAAAGGAAAAAGAGAAAAAGGAAAAAAAAAAACCCAAACACTGAGGGCTAGGACAATCAAGAACCTCAGATGGACCTCAGGGCATGGTGGATTCAGGGATGGGAAGAATGTGATACTGCAGACTCAAGAGGTGTGAGTCTCTGGGGTGTGGGCCACCAGGGTTTAGGGGACACAGATCTGGGAACCATGCATCTGGTTAACAGGGAGCCTGGGAATACTGCAGTGCAACACAGCCTTCAGGGATCTCCACAGCTGGGCGCCAGCCTTAGGGGGAGGGGTCACACCTGCAAGCTCTGACCTCTGTGTCAGAAACCCAAAATTCCCCCTCTCACAAGAGTCTCTTCTGTCACTGTCTCACCAAGTCGACTTCAGGACACCTCCTGCCCTGCAAGCCCCCAAAACAGCCTGCTGGGGGCGCTGCTGTACTACAAACAATTCAGGGACCACCACAAATGGGCCACCAGCCCTAGGGGGAGGAGCTCTAGCCAGAAGCTCTGATCTCCATGTCAGAAACCCAAAATTCCAAGTCTCGCAAAAATCTCCTCCATCTCTGTCTCACCAAATGGCTTCCAGACAACTCCCTCCCTGTAAGCCCCCAAAACAGACTGCTGGGGGCGCCACTGTACTACAAACATTTCAGGGATGCCACAGATGAGCCATCTGCCCTATAGGAAGGGGCTCTAGCTGGCAGCTCTGATCTCCATATCAGAAACCCAAAATTCCACATCTTGCAAGAATCACCTCTGTCTCTGTCTCACCAAATTGACTTCCAGACACCTCCCGCCCTGTAAGCCCCTGAATAGCCCGCTCAGGGCTTGGGAACTCCCCAGTGCAGCAAAGCCTCCAGGAATCACAGACGCTGGGCCACCAGCCCCAGGGGGAAGCGTCCCACACACAGCCCTGATCTCTGTAAAAGAGACCCAAAATTCTACCTTTTACAAGAATCTTCTCTGTCACTGTCCCACTAAATCAATGTCCAGATACCTCCTGCCTTGCAAACACCTGAAACAGCCTGGTCCAGCAAAATTCCAACCCTACTCAGCCACTTCTTTGCAGGAGAGATTATAAGGTGCACTCATTCAGATGTCATCTTGTCCTGCCTCTGTGACTGCTTCTATCCTTACCAGCGGCACTGGGAATCTGTGTTTCTTTTTGTTGCATCTTCTTGCTGTGTCAGCTCTCCATGTGTGTGGCACCATTCCTGGGCAGGCTGCACTTTCTTTTACATTGGGCAGCTCTCCTTATGGGGCACACTCCTTGCACTTGGGGCTCCCCTACATGGGGGACAACCCTGCATGGCACTACACTCCTTGTGCACATCAACACTGCACATGGACCAGCTCCACACAGGTCAGGGAGGTCCAGGGTTTGAACCGTGGACCTCCCATGTGGTAGATGGAAGCCCTATCCATTGGGCCAAGTCTGCTTCCCTCGTTAAGGACATTAAATAAGGTTTTCTGGTGTCCACAGTCTCTGATGAGAAATTTGCTATTAATCTTATTGGCCATCCCTTGTGTGTGACAAATTGCTTCTCTCTGAGTGCTTTCAAAAGCCTTTCTTTGTCTTTGCATTTCACTATTGTGTGCCTTGATGTAGATCCCTTAGAGTCTATCCTACATTAAGTTTGTTGAGCATCCTGGTTCTGTACATGTCTTTCATCAGATATGGGAGCTTTGGGGCCAATATTTTTTCTTCATTATATTTTCTGTCTGCTGTTCACACTAAATAATTTGAATTGTTTTCAAGTTCTCTGATCCTTCCTTCTATCTGTTCAAATCTGCTGTTGAGTCCATCTAGTGAGTTTTTTATTTCAATTATTTTAATTACTATACCTTGTTTGGTTCTTTTTTATGATTCTCTCTCTTCATTTTGTTCAGACAAAGTCTTCCTAGTTTCCATTAGTTCTTTGTATATGGATTCCTTTAGCTTGTTGGACATATTTAAGACATGATTTACAGTCTTTGAGTAACAGTTCCAATGTTTTAGCTTCCTCAGGGATGATTTCTGGCAAGTCCTCTTTTTCCTGTGAATGGGCTGTGTTTTCCTTTTTCTTTGTGTTTTTTAATGTTTTTGTGGGGAATGAGACATTTTGAATACTATCTTGTTATAATTCTGGAAATCCAATTCTCCTACTCCTTTGGGAGTACTAGGATTTTTGTTGTTTTTGAGGACTGGAACCATCAAGTAGTGATTTTTGCAAATTATTGTTGCTCCCAAGCAGGCAATGGAAAGAGAAGAGAGAAAAAATTACTGCCTCTTTAACATCCTCTACCACTTTTTCCTGAGGAGGATTGGAAAAACAGTCACCCTCCAAACTGCCCACCAGCAATATGAAGTAGCTGATCAAAAGCATTGATCAGTGATTGACCACATACCCCTGGATTTTTGGAGGACTAGGTCCTTATAGCACACCCTAGCACCAGCAAACTGCACCAGGATCTAGGTCTGCAGAACCTCACTGCTGTCTGCCACATAGCGGAGGAATGGGAGATGTTAGCCACTACATGGAGGGCAAAATTCATTGATATTTACCATAATTTACAGTCCTTTCCTTCAGCTCTTCTCTGGATGCTACCCAGTGTTCTACTAGTTCCGGGTTTCAATATATTCAATTCAGACAGCTCCTGCCAGTTCAATAGCTGTTTAGGGGAGTAACTATTTTCTTGTTCTTCCTGATCTGCACTTTTCCCACAATCCTGCCCCTGTTTCCAGGACTCTTGCCCCCAAAAGGAAAATCTCTTTCCTTTCCATATCCAGGCCAGCTAATCTGGGCCAGAGCTCACAGGCATCCTTTAGGTCTCTGAAGTACTTTCTTAGTAGCTCATACTCACCCCCTGGGGATCAGCCAGACCTTGCTGTCCCACAAAACTGTACCACAGCCCTTTCCTAAGACACAGAAAATATTGCACTAACAGACAGACCCAATGAAAAAGAGGAGATGCCCTTGCAGACTCTTCTCTAAACCTTTGCCACCTGGTGTTGTTTGTTGGTAAATGGTATAATCAATGACCAAGGAAAGTTTAATGAAGAGCCCAGAAATAGGCTCTCATATTTAGTTTGACAACATTCTTTTTTGATAGGTGTATTCACTCAGTAGATATTTATTGAATATTCATAATATGGCAGGCACTTTTCCAGGTGCTGTTGATGCTATAGGGAATCAAAACAGCCAGCCTTAAATGTATATTTTTTTCATTAGATTCTCACAACCTCATGCTGCAAGTTTTAGTTTTGCCCCTGTTTTTTAGATGAGGAAACTGCGGTTTTGAGAAGTGAAGTTGAGTAACTTTCCCAAGGTCATGCAACTGGTAGGGGATGGAGGTGGGATTTGATCTGAGGTTTGTCTGATCCTAGCTCATGTAATAATCACTGAACCATCCTGTACCTCCTATAGGATTGTGCTCTGACTCACATTTCTTGTGATGGAATTAGACACATCAGTACTCACGGGCTTCCTTAAAGAGGCTGTGGAAGTTTGAGATTATTTTATGAATCTGAAAAGAGAACAATTGTGTTTGTAAACTATTCTATTCCTCTGGATGCGATACCCTTTGATTGCATTAAATTCAGTTGAGAGATCCTTGATTAGATTACCTGTTAAGATTGCTTTCAGTGCTTTTTTATTTAACCATATCAGTAAGGTGTGACTCAGGTTGAGTCCCTGCCCCCTTGCTGGGTCTGATATAAATGGACACAAAAGCACACGGGAAGAGAGAGCTCTGTCATTTTTGATCCTGCCATGTGACAGAAAGAAGGCTCAAATAACTGAGGCCCCAGGGAAAGATGAGCCATTTTGCCTGATAGTTTACAGTTGAAATCAGGAAGACAGCAGAACAACCATGACTGAAATAGAAGGCCTGGAAAGAAACAAGCCCTATGCCAGAAGAGAGAGGACTACAGTATCACTTAAGCATGAAACTTCCAGAAGCTGGGACCATGGAGCTCAAGAGAAAGAGGTAACCTGGAGGGGAAGGAGAGACCAGGCAGAGATTACCTGCCATTTTGCTTCAATACGTGGAAACTGACTTGGGTGTGGCACCTCTTATGGTGCCTTGAGTTGGACTTTCTATGGCCTTGTGACTGTAAACTTTACCCCAAATAAATACTCTTTTTAAAAGCAAATATATATATATATATATCCAAATTGTTCTTCCAGTGTTCAGAAAGAGGCATAAATGAGCACTTTAAGTGACATGATCAAATTCTCTTTGTTAACAAAGAGAATGAAGAAGGAAAAAAATGCTTAATCATATTTATATCTCATAAAACTAAACCCCATATTCTTTTTTTTTTACTTTAACATTGATATAGTAATTTCTTTGCTTCTGCTACAAAAATACTACAATATTATTGTTAACTATGGTCATAATTATATTAATTTATTTTTCCCATGTTTCACCATATTCTTACCACCTTGTAGTAGAAGAACATTCCTGTATTCATATTACTAACTATAATCTTCATCTAAATCACTGTTATACAAGCCCCAAATTATTCTCCAGCTGTCCTCCAACTAATATCAACCTCCCTAGAATATTCATTTCAGTCAAAATCACAACCACAAAATAGCAGTGTTTGTTACACTCATAATGTATATACTATCATCAACTCTATCCATTGCCACATATTTACAATTGACCTTATTAAAACATTCTACATACATCCAGTATCACCTCCCACTTCTCAACTCGCATTCCTCCTCCCACCAACATACACTCCACAGCCCAGTTATATAAGTCTACTCATTGTATTTTAGTTCACATCAGTGGACAATATTTGTCCTCTTGTGTCTGGCTTATTTTAGTCAACATAATGTCCTCAAGGTTCCTCCATATTGTTATGTGCTTTGCCAATTCATTTCTTCTGACAGATGAATAGTAAGTATTACATTGTACGTATATACCACATTTTGTTTATCCATTCATAAGTTGATGGACCCTTACGTTATTTCTACCTTTTAGCAATTGTGCATAATGCCACTATGAACATTAGTGTTCAAATATCTGTTAATGCCCTTGCTTTTAGTTCTTCTGAATATATTCCTAGTAGTGGACTTGCTGGATGATGTGGCAATTTTATATTTAGCTTCCTGGGGAACTTCCAAACTGTCTTTCACAGAAGTTGCACCATTTTACACTCTCACCAATAGCGAAGGAGTATTCCCATTTCTCCACATCCTCTCCAGCACTTGTAATTTTCTGTTTTTGTAATAAGGGCCATTCAATAGGGCATGAAATGATATCTCATTGTAGTTTTGATGTTTATTTCCTTAATAGATAGTGATGTTGAGTCTTCTAGCCATTTGTATTTCTTTCCTGAAAAAATGTCTATTTAAGTCTTTTGCCTATTTTTTAATTGGATTGCTTCTCTTTTTGTTTTTAAGTTGTGTGATCTCTTTATATAACATGGAAATCAAACCCTGGTCAGATATGTGGTTTCTGGAGATTTTTTCCGATTCAGTTAGCTACATTTTCAGACTGCCTGAAGGAGACTTTTATTTGATGGTTCCATCATAGAGTACCATTGCTAAACTATCTTCAAACAAGGGTACTTCTCCTTGTATATTTAGCACCTTCTTTGTCTATTCACAAAACTTAGAGAAGGACACAAATAAAGCTATGTATAGGGCAGAGAAGAGATCAGGATTCATCTACCCTAGCATTTACTATTACAATATGAGAATGCTGCATATCAGACACAAGTATATTGGAAATTAAATCACAAATGTTGTCTCTATTCCAAGCAAAGGATAAAAAAAGCTCTTTTCACCTGATTATTTGCATTGATGCAAAAAATAAGCAATGCAGACTAGCTTCCAAGTGAAACTCAAAACCTAACAGTTTTTTCTTAATTTTGAATTGCATTATATTAAATAAATGAATATCATACTTCAAAGTGCTTAGCACAGGGCTGTTATATAGAAAGATCCAACAAATATTTATTAAATGTGAATGTATGGCTTTATTATTATTTCAAATCAATTTTCATCCATCTGATTTCCAAACAGGAGCTCTTATACTATATACTTGTAGAAGTGTGGCTGATCTCATACCCTCAGTACATTCTTATGTTATTAGTGCACTTTTGTTACCAAATTAGACCTCCACCTGGTCCTACATGATGGTCTGTGTGGGTTAGTTACAACAAGAGAAGTCCACTGATTGTTTGAATCACTATTACTCAGTGACCGGCCTCCAGTCTGGGCATCTCTTCTGTCTAAATTTACCTTGTTTCCAAAGGTACCGCATATGTCCTTTACACATGCACACAGTATTTAGTGCTCTAAGAGTATTGTTTGACTTCTGGCCTCCCGAGGATTCAGTATGTAAACTTCATTCCACGAGAGAATATCTCTTATCTGAAGCAAGGGTCAGAAATAAGTTTGCATGCAATATTTCTTGGTTACTTTCTAAAATTAAAATGGTATGAGAAGGGAAATAAAAACCAACATCAAGGTACTATATTTTCCCATAATTCTACGAGGTAGGAAGGAAAAATGTTATTATCCCCATTTCATAGGTAAAGAAACTGAGGCTCAAAGCAATTAAGTAATTGTCCCAAATCGCCACTTACCAGTTTATCAAATAAGCTCCTGACAAGGTTTAGGAAAAGTAACAAGATATGGTGTTGTGCACTGGGGTTAGTGATAGCTGGAAATTATTTCTATTCCTTAGCCTAAAATCGCAAAGGGGAGAGAGCAGTTCCTGGAACCCAAGAGTGGACAGCCTGGTAGGACATATTATCTTTAATAGAAAGTTACAGTTAATCAATGGTAAGTTGAACAGGAGGAAGGTAAAGGAGTGAATGCCCTGGCTTTATTTTCTTTCTGATCTTCAGTATTTGTGCTTCCTACTGGCTGAAGTCAGAAGGAAAATTCAGCCCCTATCTAAGTCAGCCTCATGGGACATGGAGCAGCTAGCAAGGGGCAGAGTTGAAATTCAGCCCAGGCCTGTATAACACCTCAAGCCATGCTCTTTTCATTACATGTTGCCTTTTGATACATGTAGTTATAATCTCTGGCGACCAGTCACAGTTTTCTATTTCCCCTGAGGTGGACAGACAATTCCAGTCATATTTTGTTGCTTCCTTAAGCAAGTTATGACCAGCTGGTTTGCAGGCTACATATAGAAACAGCAACAATCAAGAAGCCTGCTTTTAATATTTTGAAAGACAATCAAACAGCTTTGCTTCTAGAAGGACAAAAATAATCATTCCTTCATTCCTATATCAAGCCTATGCCAAAGAAAAATTGCTCAGTAATTTGTTTAGAAATTACCTAGTAGGAACCTATTATAAGCTCAACATTATATGAAGTATTATAGAGAATACAAAGGACTATAATATACAGACTCAATCTTGAGAAGTTTAAAAATCCAGGTAAAATTAAATGTCATATATTATTGTCATGAATGGTATAGATTTGGATCTACAATTGTTCCAGATAATAATATCAGGCAGTGTTAATAAGTCTTTTGTTAAAAATCCAAACAAAAACAGTTATTCTGTGGTCACGAAAGCTTGGAGGGAAAACTGGTTTTATTTGCTGCAGGCCTTTTCAGAGCCTTAACTGTGCTAATATACTTCGGAATCTTCAAGAGCCGGGAAACAGCACGGAATATTTTCTGTGCTTATTTCCAAGAACACTATTTCCCATGAAGATTAGTTTCCCCCCATTTTATTTTTTGAAAATTCTGACAGCTTTATCATTTCAAAAAGGGTTCTATCAACATTTAGGATAGATTTTCCATTAACTGTGGCCTCTAATACTTTAGGCTTAGGTTAGAAATCTCCAGGATCTCTATCTGGTCATTTCTGAGTAAAATATATAGCTTTAAATATAATAGGAGAATTGGTATTTAAAGAGAATTTTATTTCCAAAAATATTTTCTCAAAAATATTTGTCCTTTGATTTATTGTTTGTAAGTCTAATTTTCATCAAATTTCTTAAAGTGGAATATGCTTGCATATAATTTTAAGAATCTGAAGGATCGTGCTACTTTCTTGTGCTCGACTTTCTTTATAATACTATGTGGTTAGTATTTAATGAGTGCAGTAGTTTTGTAGTCAAAAACATATGGCTACACACATATACATGATCTTTAGGATATAACTAGCTAATATTTTGTACCGGAATGTGATATTTTCATTGCTTTTCCTTCTTTCTTGACTTCCTCTATCTGTACTCACCTCTCTTCTGACCTGACATAGCCCTGAGCACAGGCCTCTACCTGTACATACATGGCCCCACAGCACAAACCCACATTATCCCCTTTACTGAAAACTAATGGAAAGAAAAGCTAGGATCCATTTTGTGAAGGCTTGGCCATTCTGCAATTGAAATTAGCTTTGCTAAGGTCATTTTAAAGATAGATGGATGTGGAATGGTGTGAAATGGTCTGAGATGAGAACTGAACTTGGATTTATAGGCATGGGATGGAATTTCAGATTTGCCCCAGATTTGTTTTACAACTTCAGGAAAGTCACTCTGCAGGGTTAGACAGATAAACAAAGGTAGGCTAGGCAGCCCCTTCAAATCAATGCTCTGGTAGGCTCTGTTCCCCAAAATGTAGAGAGGCAACTGAGCTCTATTTGAGGTACTTGAGGAGAAGGAGTCTCACAGGTGGTATTTCCCAGCCTGCAGACCTGCAAGTCTTTGCATCAAAGTTTAGAGGTCCTCTGTAGTTACTAATGCTCTTTCATGGTTATAATCTCCTCCTCTCCCCACTCCTAAATACTCTAGGCAATTTGCCAAAATATTTCTTCTATTACATCTCTACTATATTCTCTCTGAGAGGAGTTTTCATATAATTTTCCATGTCTCTAGCATTTTCAATGATTTTATGCTCTCCCTCCAAATGATATCTTACCTATCTGTTATAGACTAGTGCTTGCTTCCAGACAATTGCTTGGTTGACCAGAATACTTAGCTCTTCCAATTAAAGTCAGAATAACAAGGTTGGATGAGACCACTGATAACCAAACCTAAGAATTAGAATCACCTGGGGAGATTTTTTAAAAATGCAGACTCACTCCCTAGACCAAGTGAATAAGAAGAATCTTCAGAAATAAGGACCCAATGTATGTGGTTTTATCAAGCTTTGTGATGATGCTGGTACAGGAATCTATGGGCTTTTATAAATGACATGACCAAGTGATTTGTGGTGGTTTTCTGGATTTAAAGTTTGTGACCTGGAAATAATACATACATATACATACATACATACATGCATATATATACACACACACACATATATATAGTAATTAGAATGGATGCAGATTAAATGAATTATTAACTCCACAAGGAGATTTCATTTCTCCATGGAAATCCAGCATTGCTATGAGGAATTCATGGCTTTTACACAGGAGGATTCAGAGGACCAGAAAAGGTAAAGGACTTGAATAATGTCGTCAGCGTTGGGAAAGGACAGAAAACTCCTGATTTCTAGTGGAGCAATCTTTAAATTATATCAGTTTTAATCTATGGAACAATACTGAAGAATAAATGCTTATAGCAACTCATCAGTTCTTCCCTCCCCTCTCAATTCTAGGCCAAGAGAAAGAAATTACTTCTTCTTGGTGTGCTGTGGTTTTCCTGTTTAAATGAGCCCATTAAAACTGTCCTCTCCTCTTCCTGCCTAACTAGACTTTCTTGGTTCTCTGTTGATGAAATAACGTGAACTACTTAAGATTCATATTTCCTTTCTAACTATGCCTTGAAGGAGCAGGCTTAACTTTCTCAGCTTCTTCCCCAGCAGTAAACTCTAATTGGCTGACAGCTTGCTCAGACAAACACACAGCCCCTGAGGGCTTTCATGGTACAAGAAAAGAAAACATGGTCACATATCCACCATTTCTCAATGCTTTCTCCCACAAACTATAAAAATAGGGCTGAATCAAGAAGGCTGAAACAAAGATATTAGACACTGGTCAATAAAGTTTGAAAATGACCTAATATCATTCCTTGTGCTGGGAATGACCTTTCTATTATCCTATTTAAGAAAATATACTCAAATATCTCAAAAATTCTAATGACACATGCACACAATGTCTTATCAAATCACTCTAGCCAGAAAGCATGTAACTGTCTAAAATTGATCACTCATGTAGTGCCCTTTTGCTTGTCTTTATCTGTATTCATGTCTGCTGGAGACATTGTTGATTTTCTCCTCAACTTCCATGATGCTTCTTTTACACTGCATAGCAGCAAAGGGATTGACCCTATCTACCAGTATAGAGTCAAGCCTGTGGACACATCCATTGGTTCATTATTTCCTTTTGAAACAACCAATGGATGACTTTTCCTGCACACAGGGAGTAGTATTAGAGTGATTCAATCAGCCTAAAAGCCCAAGATTTTCTCCAGGAATTTCGGCACTCAGGCACTCTTTCTTTCTGGATGATGTCGGTTACAGAAACCTAAAGTTAGCAGTCAATTTGCTGTTAAGTGAGTAAAGGCATGGGGCAGATGAATCTGACAAACAGGAGAGGGCAGAGCCAAAAGAATCACATAGAAATAGTGCAGAGCCATTTTGAACTACAGTTTCCATAGTGATAAAATGTATCAAAAATATCATTGACATCTAGGATTGTTATTCCTATTCTCCATTAATTTAAGTCTAACTAGGGTTTTAATAGGATTATAAAGAAGAAAGATGAAGTGGATGTTATTGATTTCAAAAATGCATTTGGAAAACTCTCCCACAAAGTTCACAAATCTTGTAGAAAATATAGTTTGGATGAATGATGAATCAAACACCAGGGTCTGCAGTGCCATGTCACAAGGCTCTGGGTGGTTTAGTTTTTGTGTAAGCAGATGAAGTCATGAAGTAGAAAATATGCTTAGCAAATTTGCAGATTTTGGTGGAATAGCTACTGAGTTTGATTACTAATCATAATTTTAAATGATTTCTGTAGCTTAGAATGAATGAAGATGATGAATGTAAACATACATATATGTAAAGTTTTGTATTTAAAAAGTGTTTAAATAAGGAAGTATGGACCTGGAAACCATCAATTCAATGAAAATCCCTAGGAGTTTAGCTGAATACAAACTACATAAGACCCTATAGTGTGACATGGCTATCTAAAAAGCTAAGACAGTTTTAACTGTGATTACCATCTTAAAGAAGTAAAATGTCCATGCCAAGTAAACAAAGAACAATTCTGCTTTTTTGTGGTTAGATAATATTTGAAATTACACACTCAGTCTTGGCATTTTAACAGTTAGTACGTTACACTCGAGAAAGAGCTACAAATTGCTCTTACCAGAATTGTGAAGTGTCATATAAAGACTATTTAAAACCATCAGCAATTTTTATTTTGGAAAAGTCAAGATAGGCAGAGTCTAAATAGCAGTCTTCACATATTTATGTACTTATTCATTAAACAAATGGTTTAAAATTTATTAAATGACTGGCAATGTAAACCATTCTGGAGATACAAACCTGAACAAACCTGAAGACATTTACAGTTTAGGGAAAGACCATGGCAAATATATAAGAAATTACAATATAATGAGATTAGTATTAAGAGCAGATGTACATACTACAAAATATAGTATGGAACTACTAAACTAAACTTGATAGAGACTTTGACTTCTAATTTAAGTCTTTAAGGAAGAGTAGGAGTTTTTCCAGGAGAGGGAAGATATCCTAAAGAGGAGGTATAAGGCAAAGATATATGATCTCTCAGTGGCCCATATGATTGGACCAAATAGAAAGCTTGAGGAATCCTGCACAGAAATTCAGGAACATTCCCACCTGGACTAAGGAGGTCCTATCTGGGAGCTAAGTACCATTTACAATAATGTCATATCTTATTTGTTTGGTGGAGTATATTTTGTATGCTGTATGTGAGCAATCAGAGTATAATATTTATAGTGACGGGATTAAAGTCTCCTAATATGTTTTTTTAAAGAGATGAGGAAGAGGAAGCTTAAAAGGGAAACAGAGGCTAGATTATTTTTAAAAGATATTTTGACTGGAATGTAAAGAATGGATTAGAATCCTTAAAGGAATTTATTAAGGACAATTAATGGTTTAGAATAAATAATCCAACTTTGAAAATAAGAAAATTGAAGAGGATCTAACTACATTAATTCTTAAAATACGATATTTTGGACAGGATAGCTACATTAATAGAACAAAAATAAATCCAGAATCATAATTGAGCATATATAAAACTTGGTGCATGATAAAAAGGATATTTCTTAATCTGTGGGAAAAGGGAAGTTATTCAATAAATGGACAAATGCATCTGAGATAATTGGTTAAATATTTTGGAAAAATTAAATTAGAACTTAATGTTTCACGTCCAAATAATTTCCAAATGTTATAATGATTTAAATATAAAAAACATGAAACCTTAAAGCAACGAAAATATGCATAAATAATTACTTCAGAGTAAGGAAAGTTTTTTTGAGCATAAACTCAAAATTTTCAAGGCAAAAAACAGTAAAAGAAACAATATATATATTTCATTTAAATATTCGGTTCATCAAAAAAAAGAAGGAAAAGCAGAAGAAGGGGAAGGAGGAGGAGGAGCAGGAGAAGGTGGAGGAAGAGAAGGAGGAGAGCTCAAAGAGCAAAATTTCCACCCCAGTGTCTAATGGTATTCAAATCTCTTCCTTTCTGCATTTTTCTCATCCCAGAGACTTGACACTTGCTGTTCTCTTCCAAGAAACTCTCTCCCCCAGAACTTTGTTTGACTTATAGATCTTGTTAGTAAAGGAATTCAAATGTCACCCACACAGAGATGCCATTCCCAACCATTCTATATAAAATACCATGCCTAGGCTCTCATTATACCCTTCTGTTGATTTATTCTCTGTACATCATTTATCACTATCACTATTCAGTTATTTGTTTACTGTCTTTCTCACCAGATTGTATGATCCTTATAATTTAAGAATATCATCTTTATTTAAAACTGTGCCTAAGGACAATAGATGTTCATTAAAAATTTGCATTTCTTGAATTGGATTACCCTAGAGCAATCAGACCTTTACTTAGAACTTCCATTGTCATTTGTATTTTTGATTACTACTCAGGAATCAAAACTCTTCTCATGATTTTGAACTAAATTTAATGCTAGTGAAGTGGACTTATATTGTACAAAGTTGTGAAGAGGCAAAGTTTTCTTATTTCCACCTATCCCTGCCACCCCATTCCCTCTGGAGGTATGTAGGGTATGTAACAGTGGATAGTGGTATTCATTAATTTTAAAATACCTAAAACTACATTTTTACATTTCACTTGACAATTATTTTGTATTGAGAGTGTCCAGTTATGTCAGAGATTGTAAAAATTGGAGATGATGAAGATAAATCAAGCTTACATTAATCAAGGGCAATCATTCGGAATGAAGAATGTAAGTTCTATGTCGATAACTTAGATTATGCACATGAAGGGTATATAATTGTCTATTTTTAAGTCCTGCCTAGAGGTAGTTTAATTCTATTGCCAAGCTGCTAGAAATGCAACTGGTACAGTGCAAATTAATGGTCAATTCTAATAATACAAAGTTTATGAGCTTTAGATCTAAAACAAAGACTGCTACAAATAATGTTTCAATTAGTAGGTCTCCTGGCGATCTTTAATAAAAGAGATGAAATAGTTATCATTCTAAGGCCTGGGTTAGGTTCAGATTTTCCTAATGGGTCTGTATTAGAGACATTGTGGAGATTTATAGTGAATTATATTCTATTTTATGTGAACATCTCAAGGTTTTTTCAAACTTTTTTGTGTGCTAATTGATATATAGGAAAACATTTTCAAATGATAAACCATTCTTCAGATGTCAACAGCAAAATAGGACTTTTTTTTTTTTTTTGGCTTTTTTCTTTCAGCTCAGTTCCCAAAACAACAAAGCCATATTGAGATGATCAGAATACTTACCTTAGAAAACAACTCCAGCATGCAGTCACTATAAATGAAAGGCTCAAACTGCCTTCAGTAAATTCAGGGGAAAAAGCCACTGAAAAATAAAGTCAAGGTGAACTTTGATAGATTTCACTTGAATTTCTACTATTTCCTACTTAGCAAAGATGTACGGGTAAGGAAATAAGAATATATTCACCTGTGAAAGCTGAGGAAAATGGGACCATGGAAAGCTGTGGTAGAAAGATTATTTTGTCCTGCAATCATCTAAATGTGGTCTCATGTCTTACCTGCTCCCCTACCACCAGCCCAGGTTCTAAACCTCAGCCTTCTGACTGGTCTTCTGATTGTAGTCTTACACAAAATCCATCCCCCTTACTAAGGACAAAATTAACTACTATGTTAAATTATATGAAATTGCCATCCAGGCACCAAATTCTCAAGGAAACCTTCCCTAAAACCCACATCTGAACATGTGTCCCGAGCTTCCTTCCATATTAACATTTACTATATTCTACTGGCAGCAACTATTCACATAGCTATTAAGGACAGAGACCATCCTGTTCATGTATTCCCAATGCTTAGAAGATTGCTTGACATAGAGAAAATGTTCAAAAATATAAGGTGAACTAAACTGATATGATACAAGTTCTAATTTTGTAAGTTTGCTTTGTTTTTCATTTTCCAAAAATGAAGAGAAAATGGATAGGGAACTTAAAATGCTCTCCAAATCTGTAGACCCTTCTATAAGAATTTTTGAATATTCCAGCCCTTTAAACCTGATGTCGTCTGCTTCTGAAAACTTCATTAAATTATTTTGAGTTAACGCTGTTGTGGAAGCAGAGAGATTCGATGATCACATATGGAAGGCCAGGACTCAGTAATATTCTCGGGAAGGAAAAATTTTTTATGACCGTCCGTGCTCCGGGACTCCTATTCAAAAACCCGAGCCCTGAATAAGATCTTTGGGTTTCTTTTATACAGAGGATATAGGAGTGGGGAGTCAAATTGTGCTTATATGCAAAAGGACTTTTTGTTAGTTTCCTAGAGTTTCAAGTGTTTTATCTGAGTATCAGATAGGTCTTGAATTAACACACACTCTCTAGGTAAGTTTGAATTAACACATTCCCCTTACATTCCAGGTCAGCTTGAATAAACATATATGTTCCACATTCCAGGTAAGCTTGAATTAACACATTTAACTTACACACAAAGCCCAGGTTATTTATGAAGAAACACACAGCCCATATCAAAACTTATAAGGAAGTTCTCAGAACCATCGTTGCTTATTCTGTGATATCTCATTTCCAAAGTGGCTTCTTTGAAGGATGTTGTTTTGCTTCATTTCTAACATTACTCAAAGAGAACAGGACTGTTTTCTTAAAGATTATGACAATAGAAAATATATACTCTAGAATTTTTACTCTTGGGAGTTTATTGTATTTTCTCAAAAGGTCAAGACAGATAAAAGTCTGAAAATTTATGCTTCCGTGATTACTTACACTATGATAATTCTGTGATTAAGTCCCAAGGAGGATGGACAAAGTCTTGAAAAGGAGGTTTTCATTATTTTTCATAGACTACCATCCAACTCTATCTAGGTGACTTCTCTTCTACCTCAATGCCTCCAGGCCCCCATTTATTTTGATATAATATTATGCTACTTCTCATGGAGCACTGCCTGATTTTTGTGAGTCCCTAGAGCCAACCGTTGACTTGTAAGACTCCATAAAGCTCTATAAAGCATCAGCTACTCTTGAACAAAAGGCGTTGTATACCTAGTGTCCCTGGAGAATGACTGCATAAACAAACCTTTCCTGGAGATCAGCATGCCATTGAAATACAATTTGCACCTGGTGGCAAAAGTTGCAAAAAGTCAATACTTGATGAGGGAGAACTTTTAAAATGCTTGAAACAGCAGAGTGGCTCAAGGCTATTTGTTGTATTTGCAATAAAAGAGTAATCCAGTGTAATATACAGGTAGTTACCAACAAGAGAAAGCCAGCTGTGATACTATTGAACAACATCCCTCTCTCCCACCAAATGTGCTGTTAAGAGAACAAACAGAACTGGTAAAGGACTAATAAGAATGTTGGAAAAATCTTCAGAAAAGGTTACACATCACAGTTCCTCTAGAAGCTGTAACAATTACAGAAATCTTGGGGACTCCACAGTGTACATTTCAGATACTTAATTCTAGGTTTGGGAGATGCCTGAAGAGGAAAAGCTGTTTGTGTGCTGAAAGAAACTTTGGTGGGGAAACATTAAACTATACAAAACTTATTTATTTTCGAAAAAAAATTGGAAACAACCATGTTTGTTAGAAATACTACATTTTGTGTTTTTATAAACCTTATGTTACTACCATCTGTAACATGCTTTTCTGGAATCTAGCTGGTTTAATTTGGATTTGATGTTAGTTCACTATAGGAATTTTCACATAGAACACTCCCTTATCTGTAGTTATGTTGGGTTTCTGGCTAAAATTTTATTATTCTGTGCAAATGACAGAAGAGGCATGTTGTCACTTAAAATGTCCAGTATTCTCAGAGATAGGATATACTCAATGAGAATCTGAAAGAATGAGAAATTATTAAATATCTGAAAGGATAAAGAAAACAACATTTATATTAACTTTTTAAAATAATTTAGCTAAAAGACAATGATTCAAATCAATTTTTAAAAGTTTCATTTCCTCTGGTGAATATAATTTCTGTTTCTAAATGAAATCTCAAGGTGATGAAGACAGTCTTTAGGTTTGTCATTGAGAATACACAGCAGAGTCCTTTTTCACACTTAAATTGGATGTTGTTTTTGTCTTAATTTATCACTTTTTAGAAAAAAAATTGTCTGGTTTTATTGAATTGTGTGATATTTATTGAAATAAAAACTGGATACCGTAATTTTGAAATTGGTACATTCTTTGATATTAGATGTATAAATCCAAGAAGGCTCAAGGTATAAAGCCCTAATAATTTGGACATGCTTTTTGTGGCAAAAGCAGTACAGTTGGGTTTGGATGGGCAGATAATAAACTCAACGAAGACATGTTGAGTTTAAGGTTTTGGTGGGATTTTGAGTATAAATATCTTGAAGGCATTTGAAATGGGAACTAGAAATGAGTATAGAAAAAGAAATGACAATCAGATGTATACTATTAGTATAGAAGTGAAAGTCAGAACCCTGAGGAAAAAAAATTTCTCTCTCTTGGATAGGGAGTTATTAAAAATAAATGGAAAAAAAAAGTAGGATGACTAGGGCTAAATCTAAGAAGATGTGTACAATTAAAGGATATAAAGAGGAAAAAGAAAACTAAGAAATATTAGAGAGAGGAAAAATGGTGATTGATGTGAAACCCATTAAGAATAAAAGAAGTCTCAAGGAAAGGCTGGTCAATATCAGAGGCCAAAGAAAAAAATCAATGGAATAGAAAGAAAGTAATTAGAATAAATAATGAGGGGTAGTTGATAATCTTCAAGGAGCGTTTGGTACAATGCTTCATACTTTCCATTCTTTCATGCATAAACTATTAAGTAAACACCATGGATTTTTTAAGAGCAGATGTATTCTATAGAAGAGAGACCAAAAACAATTTCACTGTATGATTTTTGGCTTGTCTGGTTACAAGGAATATATTTTTTGACATTTATTGGTAAATCATTTATAATATGAGTCCATTAGTCAGGATTCTCCAGGGAAACAGAATTGACAAGATCTTTATATATGTATGTAAATATTTTGAGGTTTACTATAGGAATTGGTTACTATGACCATGGGAATTGTCAAGTCTGAATTCTGTAGGGAGGCCACAAGTTGGGAACCCTGGTGAAGGTTTTTGATGAATTCCCCAGGAGAAGCTGAATGGTTGAAGTAGAGGTAGAAATTCTTTCTGACTGCTGAAATCATCAGTTCTCCCTTTAAAGATTATAACTGATTGAATGAGACTTCTCTCATTGCTGAAGGCAATCTCTTTTCTTGATTATAGATGTACTCATCCATAGATGCAATTGCCTGACTAATGATTTAAATCCACAAAATGTCATAATTGAACAATCAGACTGGTGCTTACTTGACTAGAAAGCTGGGCACCATAACCTAGCCAAGTTCACACATGAACTTAACCATCACAGTGAAATAACTCTTATCTTCATTGATTTGTTTACTTTAGCAGACAAATAACTACCTGGTTTAAATGTTACTTGAAACTGACCTACAACTTTTTAAGTACTTTTTAATTTAAAAAATGAAAAATGAGCAATAAAATTGTTGTCACTAGTATGTAGGCATAATTTTATGAGTTGAATCTGCCCAATCTTTCAAAGGAGCAATTTAATTTTTTAAGATTTTACTGGACATAGTAGTGAATAGAGTGTTGAGTTTATATTTTACAAAATTCAAAAAAGCATGGCTTCAAATAATATGAATAAATTTCTTAAAATGAGACCAGGAAATAACATTTTATAGATGTTATAGATACAGATGATATTTTCTTCAAAAAATTTCCATTTTTGGAACCAGCAAGATGGCAGCAGAGTAAAGCACTCCTAGAGTCAGCTCCTGCTACAGGGTAGTTAGTAAACACCCAGAGCTCTCTGGAGCTAACTGAAGCACCTGTTTGGGTCTTCAGGAGGCCAGAAGAGCATCCTGCAACATCCTTGAAGGAAAGGAAGGAGGAGACTGCCCATCTTCAGAGAAGACTTGTAAGTTGAGCACTCCACGCCATAGAGGCTGGTGCCCATTCTCCACTGGAGGCATGAACTGCCTCGGGACCTATTCTGCGGCTGGAATTGAAAGCTCCACTTCCCAAAAACAGGGGAGGAAGAGACAGTTGGGCAGCAACTTCAGCTACTGATGAGTAATTCAGTGGGCTAAAGTATAATCCTGAGAATGCTGAAGTTTGAGCCTGTCCAAGTCAGAAAGAGGCTGGGAGTCACCATCTTAATGTCACACCTGGCACAAGGGGAAGTGGGGTAGACTGAAAATTCCAGTGCTGGTGGGGACCGGCTTCTTTCCATCCAGATCAGATTGCAGGTCTAGCCTAGGCCCCAGTGCCACCTCCTGCAGGGAGGAAGCTGCAGGGACCTGCGCCAGCCTCTCTGGGAAATTATTGGCCAAGCCACAGAGGCCAGTGATTATCCTACTCTGGTGGCAAGAACTGCCCCAGGAGCTATTCTGTGGCTGGAATTGGAAGCTCCATTTCCCAAAAACAGGGGAGGAGGAGACAGTTGGCTGCTGTTGTCAGCTACTGATCCGTGGATTCAGCTGGCTAGAGTATAACCCTAAGAACAGCTAAAATTTGAACTTGTCCAGGTTAGAAAGAGGCTGGTAGGTATTATTCTGACTCCACCCCCAGCCTGAGGGAAAGCCGGGCTAACCAAAGATCACAGTGACTGTGGGAACCAGTTTCTTTCACCACGATCAGCCTGCAGCCCCAGCCTAAGCATAATCCCCACTTCTGGTACTGAGGAGGCAGGCAGGCCCTGCACCAGCCTATCCAGATAACTATAGGTACATTTGGCTGGCACAGACTGAATAAATCAGAAGTCTACAAGGGCAACCGCAGTCATCTTGGACCCGCACTGCATAGATTGCTGCCCACACCTGCAGCTTGATCCCTACCCCAGGCAAGGGAGAAAGGGACTTGAAGCCTCATCAGTCTCTCTGGGTAACTAGAATCTAGGCCTGTGTAACTTGTATTATTCCACAGAGCTGTGTCTCTGTCCCTACCCCTGGGAAAGGAGAAAGTTGGCACAAGCTTCATCAGTCCCTGGGGCAATGAGGGCAGCTTGAACCTCCACAGCTTATAGCACCAACTACATCCTTGGTTCCTAGTGCGCAACCAGCAAGGGAGAAAAGGCAGGAAGCACTAAACTACAGAGAAAACCTGCACCCAGCATAAATACTCTAGTAAGCCAGGTGCCAAGGGTCCAACAAAAAATTACAATCCACACCAAGAAACAGGAAGCTATGGCCCAGTTAAAGGAACAAGATAAGCCTCCAGATGACATAAAGGAGTTGAGACAACTAATCATGGATGTTCAAACAAATCTCCTTAATAAATTCAATGAGAAAGCTAAATATATTAAGGATATTAAGAAGACACTGAATGAGCACAAAGAAGAATTTGAAAGCACACATAGAAAAATAGCACATCTTATGGAAATGAAAGGCACAATAAATGAAATTAAAAAAACATTGGAATCATATAATAGCAGATTTGAAGAGGCAGAAGAAAGGATTGGTGAGCTTGAAGACATGGCCTCTGAAAGTGAACATGTAAAAGAACAGATGAAGAAAAGAATGGAAAAAATTGAACAAGATTTCAGGAAATTAAATGACAGCAAAAGATGTGCAAACATACATGTCATGGGTTTCCCAGAAGGAAAAGAGAAGGGAAAAGGGGCAGAAGGAATATTTGAAGAAATAATGGTAGAAAATTTCTCAACCCTACTGAAGGATATAGATATCCATGTCTAAGAAGCACAATGTACTCCTGTCCAA
Organism: Dasypus novemcinctus; assembly: GCF_030445035.2. Lineage (NCBI taxonomy): Eukaryota > Metazoa > Chordata > Mammalia > Cingulata > Dasypodidae > Dasypus > Dasypus novemcinctus. Next base: position 45,073,592 of record NC_080681.1, on the reverse strand, counting down.
AAAAATCTGAATAGACCAACTCCAAGACACATACTCATCAGAATGTCAAAGGCCAAAGACAAAGAGAAAATTCTGAGAACAGCAAGAAAAAAGGAATGCATAACAAATAAGGAATACCCAATAAGATTAAGTGCTGATTTCTTACCAGAAACCATGAATGCCAGAAGCAGTGATGTGATATATTTAAGATACTACAAGAGAAAAACTTCCAGCCAAGAATCTTATATCCAGCAAGATTGCCTTTCAAAATGGAGGGTGCGTTTAGAATATTCACAGATAAACAGATACTGAGAGACTTTCTAACTAAGAGACCAGACTTTCAGGAAATTCTAAAGGGTGTTCTAGAGACTGAAAAGAAAAGAAAGGAGAGGGAGGCTTGGAAGAGAGTCGAGAAATGAAATCAATAAATATAACTAAAAGTGTTAAAAGTGTGGTTAAAAATTAAATATGATAGATAAAACTCAAAAAGTCAGGAATAAACTTAACCAATGATGTAAAGTACTTGTATTCAGAAAACTGCAACTCAATGTTAAAAAGGAATAAGAGCCTAAATAACTAGAAGAACATTCCATGCTCATGGATTGGAAGACTAACTATCATTAAGATGTCAATTTTACTTAAATTTATATACAGATTCAATGCAATCCCAATAAATTGTCCACCAGCATTTTTTTTTTTTTTAGAAAAATTGAAAACATGATTATCAAATTTATCTGGAAGGATAAGTGGTACTGAATAGCTGGAAACACCTTAAAAAGGAAAAGTGAACTCTCCTCTCTAGACTTTAAATTACATTACCTAGCTATAGTGGTAAAAACAGTATGGTACTGGCATAAAGACAGACACATAGACCAATGGAACCAAACTGATGGTTCAGAAACAGACCCTCACATGTATGGTCAAGTGGTTTTTGACTAACCTGTCAAACCCACACAGCTCAGTCAGAGCAGTCCATTCAACAAATGGTGCTGAAAGAACTGGATATCCATAGCCAAAAGAAGGAAAGAGGACCCCTATCTCACACCTTATCCAAAAATTAACTCAAAATGGATCAAAAACCTGAAAATAAAAGCAATAACCATAAAACTTCTAGAAGAAATTGTAGGAAAATATCTTCAAGACCTGGTGGTAAGTTGTGGATTCTTCAAGGAGATAAGAGGAGCACTAAGATTGGACTACTGATGTTTAATGTATGTAGCAGTTTTAATTAGCTTTACTGTAAAATTGTGGAAATGTATAGAGTGGATGATAACATAGTAACAGCTAGTTTATAAAAGGGGATGTGGCTGAAAATGGTAGTCTAGGGATATAAGAGAATGCTAGAGAATATTCTAGGAACAGAATAGCACAGTAAACCCAAGGTAGATGAGAATTGTGGTTGGTGGTATAGATGCAAGAGTGTCTTTTGTTAATTAGAGCAAGTGTACATCACTATTGCAGGTGGTGGAAATGTGAAGTGTGGGAAAATAAAACTGGAGTGACCTATGGACTGTGGTTAGCAGTAATAATATAATATTCTTGCATCTATGCAAAAGATGTACTGTGTTGATAAAGGGACAGTATGGAAAATGTGTACCAAAATGTACACTATGGATGTGATAACAATCAGATTACATATTATTTTTAATAAATGTTCTACCACAGTGTGGTGTGTTGATAGATGGGTACTGTTTGGGAATTCTGCACACATGCAAGATTTATAAGTTTACAACTTCTGTCATAAAAAATATATTTAAAAATTACTAATAGGGTAGGTTGGGGGGAGGAAATACATCAAATATAAGATAAGGACTATAACTAGTAATAAGACTTTGACAATATTCTTTCATAATTTGTAACAAACATCTCACAATAATGCAATGTGTCGGTGGAGGGTTGATGTATGGGACCCCTGTAGAATGTTATGCATGTTTGCTTTGCAAGTTCACAACTTTCACTACACACTTGCTGTTTATGTATGTTCATATATAAATGATACAAAGATAATGGGGGGTTATGGGAAAACACTTTGGTTAGTAGTAATATTTTGACAATGCTCTTTAATCTTTGTTTTAAAAGGTTTAACAATAATGTGAGGTATCAGTGGTATGGTGAGGTAAGAGAGTCCTGTATGATGTTATATATGTTTGTTTTGTAAGTTCACAACTATTATTGTACACTTATTGGTTATGTATGTTTATGTATGAGTAATATACTTCAACAAATTTTTAAAAATACTAAAAAATTTTTTTCCATTTTTCATTCAGCTTCTATTCATGTCATATTGGATTTTATATCATTGTTCATTATTTTTAATGTATAAAAAAGTGCCTGCTTTTACCATTTTTTTTTCTTTAGGAAGTGTTGGGAACTGAACCCAGGACCTCCCACATGGGAGGTGGGAGCTCAACTGCTTGAACCGTATCTGCTCCCTGCTTGTTTTTTTTTTCTTTTCTTTTTGTTTTTTGCTCATTGTCTGCTCATTGTTTATTTTTGCTCGCTGTCTTGCTCATTGCCTGCTCATTGTTCTTTTGCTCATTGTTTGTTCTTCTTTAGGAGGCACTAGGAACTGAACCTGGGACCTACCATGTGAGAGGTGGGTGTGCACCTGCTTGAGCCACATCTACTCTCCTCTACCATTTTTTAAACAATAATTTTATTTTTTTCCGGTCCACGACGTGGCTTTATTGGGGTGCGGGTACCCCGCCCTCATCCCACATCACCTACCCCCTCCTCCGAGCCCGCCCCAGCTCCACGGATAACCAGTGCGGTCCGGGAGTTACAACGCCGACTACGGCATGTGGACAGGAAGTCAACAATAATTTTTTAAAGTTATGTGACATTTTAACATTAGTTCAGATTTCTTCAAGTTGAAAGATTCAGAAGTTATTTTTCCCCCAAATTTTCTTCCATACATCTTTTCCACAGAAAACAAAATTTCTTCTTATTTAAATCAGTGCTTTATAATGTAGATTAGTATGCATGCTTCATTTTTGTATTTAATTTTTAAACACTCAGACATTGTTCTTCCTGCCTTTTATGCAAGTCTCAATGCTTTTCAAGGAACTACTCAGAAATTGTTTCCATGTTAATTTGTGCATCTCCATATCATTCCATTTGATCATCAGCTCCTTGAGAAATGCTGTGTATTTCATTTATATATTCTCAAAGGCATACTCAGAACTGGCTGATATATAAGTGCTCAATTAATATCTGGTGAGCAAATCAATGGATTTCTATTTGTTGGTGTAGCAGTTTTCCTTTATGTACTGAGAGTTCTTTTGAATTTTCTCAGGTTAATTTATATTTCTATTTGATTCCTATGAATATTCTTTATGAATATTCCTATGGTTATAAGTGTTATAGTAGAATTTCAATAAATATTTGTTAAATTTAATTCAACAGTCTATTTTAAAGTATCATACCAAGTCACTTTCTCCTCTTATGTCTCTAAACCAATCCCTTCCTCCCGCTTTGCCACAAAACAGTTTTCTTATTGGATTCCCAATCATTATTTTGCTTATTCAGATTATATTGCACTTAATTTGTTTAATTCACCATATCTGGAGAAATGTTTCCTTATAATCTTTATTAAACTCTGAAGATAAATCAGTACCCAAAAGTAGAGAGGCATGATGAAAGAATTAACAAGGATATCAGAGACTTGGGTAGATGTTTCACTTTTTTGACTTTCAGTCTTCTCAGGTGCACACATGAGAACATTGTATGGGTCCTTCTCAACTTTATTATTTTGTTAGATTTTAAGGAATAATAATGATGATGATGATAATGGTATAGTGTATTCTTAGTAGTAACTTTGCCCATAAATTTTGATAATAGCTGAACTAAACTACACCTTGTATTTTATATATTTTATAGGCCCATATTTTATATTATTTTTGTTCATTGAGTTGAAAAGTTTTGGACACAATCTCATCTGAAACACTCTTGATAATTTAGCTGGCATGTATTTGATAAATGACTTATGTTTCTAATGCTAATTATGACCAGAGGCAACATTATGGGTAATTGTTTCAGATCTGAAAACAAATCAAATAATATGTAATTTCCAAATAGGTTTATCTTTTACAAAAGAATGAATTACTTTTTAAAGCTCTATTTGTTGCTTATATTGGAATGCATAGATTATATTTTGCCTTATCTTTCTAATAGAGGTCTCATAGTACAATATCACACACAGAGAGAATTGTAAAATTTTTATATAGCTGTCTAGCACTTTCAACTTTTCTAACATACTTTCACACTCATTAACTCATTTCATTTTCCCAAAACAACATGCGAAGTAAATAGAACAAGTATTAATTTTACTGCTTTCAAAATGGGACAAGGAGGCTCAGTACCTGTGACTAATTGCTCTGAGAAAGTCAGTGAGTGGAGGCTCTTGACTTGCAGACCTCCAGGGCTCGGTCCTCGGTACTGGTTCCAGTGGAAACCAGTTTGGGTTTTAGAGACTGATACTTGCACATCTAGTTCAGAATGCAACTAGATGCATTCTTAATAGATTCTTTTAGGAATTTCCAGAAATGAGAGAGTCTTTGGGAGGAACCAAAGGTCACTGTGCTATGGACTTCAATACTTGAAGTAGTTAACTCATCTATGTAGATGAGAAAGGCCTGGAAATTTTCCTAGTGACTGGATTTGTGCACACTACCAATCTGTCTTTAAAAAATATCCTCACCATAAGAAAGTTTTTTCTCTTTCATCTAGCTATGTGAATACTATTTCCATAAAATATTCAGAAGAAAATATCAAACACATTTATTCTGAGTATTCTCTGTTTTCCAATACAAAAACAATATAACTGGTTTAACCAAAGTTGACAGCAGCACAGTGGGTCCTGGCCATCCAAAATTTTAGAGTTGGCCATTGAATCAGTTCCTGGAGGCTGCTTATGTAAAGCTCATTGCAGCAGCAGCCCATGAACTTTACACCTCATTGTGCAAAAGCCTATTTGGAAATGTTAAGCCTTTGGCAAGAAATAGTATCTCTAAATCATCCTTGCATGGTTTAGAAATTCTTGTTCATGAACAGAACCAATAACAGCACTGTGTGCCATACTTTCAGCATTGAGACTGAGTTCCATTAAAGGAAATAGCTACGTCCAGATCCTGCAGGGAGCTACATTTAAGATTCTATCAAATAAAATGGAATGTCTAGCATTTCAACAATTTTACAGAGAATATTTTTAGGATGAGGAAGTAGCAATTAGCATTATCAAGATTTTGAAAAGAGATTCTGATCCGATAGTAGTTTATTCTATTATCAGTGCAATAATTAGAATTGGCTTTTAAATGCTTATACATATGTATGATGCATATTGTGATAGTATCTATCTTTTACATACTGTTGTCTGGAGTGGTGGAAAGAACAATGGACTTTGGGATCATTTATACAGAGGTTTTGATCATGGTTTTATGCCATCATCTATACAGGTCAGACTGGTTGAGCACTAACAAGCACTGGTCCAGCTACAAAATTACATGAACAACACAGAGGAACTGCTTATTAAGGAAAGGAAACATTAAACAAATCATCCCACAAATAATTTAGAAATGAAATGTCACTACAGATACACTCAAGGGACATGAGCAGTTCAGGAGACAGGGATGGGGCTGTCGGATAAAATATAGGCTATCAACTGGAAAATGACCTTATACGGAAGGTTCAATGCGGATCAGCAGAATATCCATGTCTACATAAAATACCATGACTTTAAAATGCTGTTTGACCTAAAGTAAGGGGGAAATGGAAAGGAGAAATGAGTTTATATGGCTACGAGTTTCTAAAAAAGAGTCTGGAGGCTGGCAGAAGGTTTGCCCTCATGCACAACTGAGCAGAGTCAGAGAGACAGATAAAGCAGATACAACCCCCAGATATTGGTTCCTTTGAGGGCTAAAGAGACCCATGGGAGTTATGGTCATGGCCGATGGGGTTAACTACCAGGGCAGATGGCCCCTCTTTGGAAATGGAGTTTATGTGTGATGAATCTGGACTCAGATGGGATCTCCCTTCATAAGACTTTCATGCTAATGTGCTGGAGGTGCAGTTAATGTTGGGGTTTAAGATATATTTAGGGGATTTGAATCTCTGGACTGACAATGTGATAGCCAGATCCTGAGCCTCAACAGACTCCAGCACCTACAATCTGATTTATTGGACTTACCACACTCAGCTAAGATGGAGGTGAAGGACAACCACCACACCATGGAGCCTAGAGTGATTACAACTGATAATGGGAGGATTGCATCCAGCATCCAGGTGGAATCTGAGCCTCCTCTTGACATAAAGGTGCAATGGACACAACCAATCCAGTGTCCACATAGAAGAGGTGGCATTGGATTGGGAAAAGTGGACATAATGGACAAAGGGTATGGGGAAAGGCAGGAAGAGATGAGAGGTGGAGGCGTCTTCGGGACATGGAGCTGCCCTGGATGGTGCTTCAGAGGTAATCACCGGACATTGTAAATCCTCACAGGGCCTACATGATGGAATAGAGGAGAGTATGGGCCATGATGTGAACCAATGTATATGAGGTGCAGAGGTGCCCAAAGATGTACTTACCAAATCCAATGGATGTGTCATGATGATGGGAACGAGTGTTGTTGGGGGGGGGGGAGAGGGGGGGTGGGGGGGTGGGGTTGAATGGGACCTCACATATATATTTTTAATGTAATATTATTACAAAGTCAATAAAAAATAAAATAAAAAAAAAAAAAATATAGGCTATCAAGTTCAGTTTGAGTTTCAGATAAACAACACATAATTATTAGCATAAATAGGCCCCCAAAATTGCATGGGACACACTTAAGCTAAAATAAATAATTGTTTATGTAAAATTTAAATTTCACTGGCCTCCCATCTATTATCTAGCTAGCTAACTAGCTAGCTCCCATCTATTCATCTAATTAAATCATCTATCGACCTCTATTTTTGCCAGATCTGTCAAACCTAGGCAGAGAGTGCTGATTGCTAAACTTATGCAGGGGGAAGGGTGAGGAAATATTTAAGCCAAGATCCAAGGATGAAGAGGAGTTAGCTAGAGAAAGAAGGAAGGGAACAGAATATTCCAAATATACAAAGCATCAAGTCTGGAAAGTCCTAAAGGTACAGAGACACTCGCTGTTTGTCAGGGACAGAGAGGAGGCCAAGCATTGAAGCTAATGTGCTGGAGTGGAAAGCTAGGGGAAAGCAAGACTAGAAAGGCCAGTATAGACGGATCAATCAGGGCCCTTTATAACCTAGAATGATTTGCCTCCGTTCTGTGGTCCTCAGAGTTCACTTACATACACTAAGTAAGCTTTTAATCAGTATCCTGGAGGTGATTATTTCTGGTTTCTCCACTTTCTCCCAGGAAAATATCTCATTCACTAATACCAACCCCAAATAGGTTTCTCCTCCTTTTCTGTTTTGTGTAGAACTTTTAACATTCTTTTCTAGAGACTATGTTACAGACCACTTTGCAATGCTGTCTGTGGTTTTAAGCTTAAAAAGTATCATTTGTGGGGAAAAACAGTCATTCCTAAAATCCTGGCTTCTTCCCTCAACTGCTCGCCACCCTAGAGACAACTTCTGTCTAGTGCTCCGACCTGCTGGTTTTGAGTGGGCACGTCGTCCTGGGAGTGGCAGCACAGGGCCAGAACTCTCGGTGATGAATGTCAGCACAGCAGCCGCAGTCTTCCTGCCAGACAGGAGGCTAACAGGCAAACGGCAGGGAGTTCACAAGCTTGGAGGGGCTTGTTAGACAGAGTTCAAAATTCTGGTGAACATCTCTCTGCTACTCCACAGAACAGCTGCAGCCTCAACAGTGGGAGTCTTCACACTGATTTTTCAAAAAGCTACCCCTCCAGAATTTAATGTCATATTACACTGTTATAGGCCCTGAATCACATTCTATTGTTATCCATCATATGCCTCGCTCACCATTGGTTGCAAAGTTGCTAATTTGACAAGAGCCCATTTCACTTATTAGGAGTTTTCTCTCAATCTCTTTTTTTCTGAAAAAAATTTGTCAGATTTCTGCCTTCAGAACTTTCCTATATGACTCAAGCACAGACCTTGTTTTACAACAATTTAGATATTAGCCTTTTTAAATTATTTCATAATAAGAAATCAGAGATATCCTGCAGAGGAAAGATTCTAAAACTATAAGCTAGGCAAGAATGAACTACTTATTGAAGAATGTTGAAATTTTCCATTCATTCAACAATTAACTGTTGAGTATCTACAATGTGTTTGTACTGGGCAAAGGGAGCTAAAAGAGTGAACAAGACAAAGCCCTGCCCTTAAATCATTTGCAGTCTATTGGAAAGACAAACCATAAATTTTTAAATAGATAAAACACATAACATATTTCCAGGTAGTAATATATACTGTGAATTAAAATAAAGGTAGGAAAAGGAATCCCTGAAATAGCTGTTTCTGATTGGGTAGTCAGGAAAGTTCTCTCCAAGGAGGTGATATTTGAACAGAGATCTTTAGAAATGAATGGCAGGTGGTCCACCCAAGTTCTGGGTGAAGAGCATTCTAGGCAACCAGGACAGCAATTATAAGGAGTACGACAAGTTGGGTTCCCTGAGAAACGACCTCTGAGAAAGAAATTAACATCAAGAAGTTTAATTAGTAAGTGCTCTTAAGATCAGCATCTTTAGAACAGAATGGAAGGACGCAGGATTGGGTAGAGGGAGAAGCAGAGCTGCAATAAGGCTTAGGGAGAGCCTGGGTGGATTCTGCAGGGAGTTGTCAAAATGCAATGAGGCTTCCGAATTGTCCTGTGCAAGGAAGAGCCAACCTCCAGGAGTAAGCAACTAAATATCACGTGGGCATTCCTAGATTCCTTCTGATCAGACTTTCAAATTCTTCTCTTTTTTTTAAAGAAATTTTAGATTAGATAAATGTTCCATAAAAAATACGGGGGATTCCCATTATGCCCCACTCTCTCCCCCTCCCACACATTAACAACATCCTTCGTCAGTGGGGTACATTTGTTATAGCTGATGAACACATATTGAAGCATCGCCACTAACTGTGAATTATAGTTTACATTGTAGTTTGCATTCGGTTCCACTCAATTTTGTAAGTTACGGCAAAATATTTAATGGCCTGTATCCATCACTGCAATAACCCTCTTCCTTTCATTGATGTAATAATATGAAGATCTTAAACTACTAGATGTGAACCACTGTGTAGGTATATTGATTCCAGTAAACAAGCATATTTGTTCTGATTTCTTGAATAAGTTTTTGTCCTCAAAGAGTTTAAAATCTATTGGAGGAAGCAGATTAAAGAAACAACTCACTGTAATCTAAAATGTAAGATCAAATGAACTAAGGGGTAAACAACAAAGTATTTTAAAATATAAAGTATAAAGCATATTTTAAAATGAAATGTATTTTAATTAGATAGAGGTAATGTTGAAAAACAGAGAACGTCTGTTAAGTAAAATTCCCATGCATGTGGAATAGGGGAAAGCCTTCCAAGTCAAACAGGTGAGCTGGCAGGGAAGCATGGAGTGTGATGGTGAAAAAATCAGTATGGCTGAGGAAGATTGTGGAGGGCTCTAAGGAGAGGCAAGATGGGAAAGAGAATTCATACTTAGAACATTGCAAGTTTTGAAGATCCTATTAAAATTTTTGAACTTAATTCTCTAGGCTAATGCCTCAAAATGTGGTTCATAGCGGACTTGCATTAGGACCACCTGGGATGTTTTTTAAAAATTTACACTTCCAGGGACGCAGACTTGGCCCAGTGGTTAGGGCATCTGCCTACCACATGGGAGGTTCGCAGTTCAAACCCTGGGCCTCCTTGACCCATTTGGAACTGGTCCATGCACACTGCTGATGCGCGCAAGGAGTGCCCTGCCATGCAGGGGTGTCCCCGCGTAAGGAAGCCCCACGCACAAGGAGTGTGCCCCGTAAGGAGAGCTGCCCAGCATGAAAGAAAGCGCAGCCTGCCCAGGAATGGCGCCACACACACGGAGAGCTGACACAACAAGATGACGCAACAAAAAGAAACACAGATTCCCATGCCGCTGATAAGGATAAAAGTGGTCACAGAAGAACACACAGTGAATGGACGCAGAGAACAGAAAACTGGGGTGGGGGGGGGCGGGGAAGGGGAGAGAAATAAATAAATAAAATAAAATACATAAATAAAATAAAATAAATAAAATTTACACTTTCGGATTTCATCTTCTGCCTTCCGAAACAGAATTTCTGGGGCTAGAGCCCCCAAATCTGTGGTTTTGGTAAGCTCTTCACTTTAATTAAATGTCTCTGCTTCAGACGATGGGAAACCACTGAAAGCACAAGTCCCTGTCCCTCTAACTGTAGAGAATTGTGGGGTTTTTTCCTTACACTTTGAGTGTTAAATTGAAATATTTGAGGAATTATGACCTCAAAGTATTTCACTTGCAATAGTAAATTAGTAATTTAAGAAACTCATACTTCACTTGCCTATTTCCATTAAAGTGGAACAACCCAAGAACTTTTTCCTCTTGTTTTCCCAAAGAACCTACTTTTATATAGTGCTCAGAGATTGTTTTCAGTTCCATAGTTGCTATTTTCTAGTTCTTGATGGGACATTTTCTTTCCTTCTGATCATAAGAACCATTTTTACAACAGAATACAAGAAAGCATCTTCAGGTCTCTTAGAGACCCTGTTTTCTGAGCTGCAGTCTTAGCAGGGAGTTTATTTTCTTCTTTATGATCTGTAAATTTCCTCCAAAATCTCTGATAGGTTTCATATCCCTTAGCAGCCAGTCTAATCTTTTTTTCCCCACTTGTAAGTCAGTCCAATAATTTTTTAAAAAATGTCCCAGGATCTCCTCTCCCTTGCTTCAGTCACAAGTACTTGTTTAATCACCTCATTTCATTTTAGAAATCCCTTGTTAATATTTTCCTTTTATCTCAGTCTTCTTTTTTCTTAAAAATTTGTGTCAGTGGTGTGCACACTTATGGTGAAGTAATGTATTTTATAGAGCATATCAGATTGCTCACCTTCCTCGTTTAATAGCAGCTGAAATGTCACAGTAGTAATGCAACTTGTACAAATAACAGTGGCTCTCTTTCCTCCTTTTTGGTCCCCTAAATCATATCTAACTATTTTTATATCTATTCTCTCATTTTGTTTCCCCAGATTTCTTCTATGGTGGGAAAGGCAATTATTCCTCTTGTTTTGCCAAATGTCAGACCCTGGTGCTAATAATATTAAGAGGTTTTTCCTAAAGTCACAAAATCTGAGATTGGGCAAAAGGGAAGAAATCAAGAAGAAATCATACCCTCTCTTATTATGAAGATAAGGTGGGATCTTTTTTCCTGTCTGATAAATGGGGTTTCGCCTTTGCCAGACCCAATATGCAAAATTGAAAGAAGGGAGGAAAGAATGTTAACTGAAAGTGTGAGATAAATTTGTTGCATGACTGTGTTATTTTAGAAATTTGGAGTAGAGAAGTAATGGATCCTCTGTATATGTGAGATGAGGAATGTGGATGGAGAGGAATAATATTTTAAGAAATATTGCTATGTGGTATATTTTCCTTTTATAGTGTGTCAAAATGCAATTAAAATGAGTTATTTAAATAAAATTGGTTGCTGGAGTTGGATGTGTATCACTCTGATTCCACTCTGAGACTGGGTCACATGGACCACTAGATCACTGTTGTTAAAATTGAAACCTACAAAGCAATTTGAAGGGCAGAGCCTGCATGTTAGGGAGAGAGAGAAGTGTCTGCAGCAACTTACCTAGAAAAGAAAGAGACCTGGTTCATGAGGAAAGAGACTTCCCAGAAAAGGCTGTTCTAGTATAGACTTAGACTATAGCAGGACAATTAGAGTAGACAAGGTAGTTATGCCAGAGGGAGTAAACATGGGGTCAAATGAATAGCAGTAGGACATGCAGATGCTCTCTCAGCTGTACTTTCCCGTCATTATCTATAATATAGTAATCTATACCACCAAGCAAAATATACTTCTATGATAATCTGGCATCCTTCTTCTTTTTATTTTTCTTCATGTAGGAGCATTTGAATTTTTTTTAGACAAATCAATTTTATTGATACATATTAATAAAGCATCCAATTCATCCAAAGTGTACATTTAATGGTATTTGGTATAATCACATTGTTGTGCATTCATCACTTCAATCGTTACGAGAGCATTTTTATTATTTCAATAATAATAAACAAAAAACAGGCAAACAAGAAAATCTGTCTTTTTTAGCCTTATTTTTCTTTTCCACTTGATAGTCAAAGTTCTAGGAAGCATTCTCCATGGATGTTGACTCCAACTTCTAATACTTCCTAGAATCTTCTTTCCCTCACCACCTACAACCTAACCCACTAGCAAGTCTAGATTTTGTCACCAGACTCCATGTGCAATATGCTTACCTCTGTCTCTGCTGCTGCCACCACAGTCAACTCTGATATGGGCTACTGCCCAGCCTTCTGATTACTCTTCTGATGAAAAATTTATGTACCCATCTAGTATGATTACAAGGAGAAAAAGACTAATGGCGGAAGAATGTGAGTGCCAATTTCCTCGATAGTTTTGTTTGTCAATGTAAAATAATGAAGTGTAATTCTAGTGTTATGTATCATTCTTGCAAGCTTGGTTATTATGAATGTGCCTTGGAGAGGTTTATCCATTCCTAGTATACTGAGAAATAAGATTTAGGAGCTTTAAAGATTGAGAGTGAAGCAGACAGTGGTGAGCTTGCTAAAGCAGTATCAGCAAGTGGACTCTGGGGGCAGCCACTCAGCTAGTCAGTCTTTCCCAGAGTAATGCTGCCTCTTGGTTCCCCTTTTAAGTTATGCCTTCAGCCCCTTGATTTAATTATTTAACCAGGTAACTTTGCAAAGTAGGTGTTCAATTCACTTGATTACTTTGCTATGTTTACTTCAAAGAGCTCCTGCAAATCACCTCCTTCTTTTCAAAGATAATTCAATAATAGTAAGATGTTATTAGGCTGGACCCTGTGGAATATTTAACAGTTTTGAATATTGCCCATTTCTGATTTAGTGATGCTGATAATTAACTGAGTTCCTATAAAACCTATATCTTTATCTCAACTATTCATTAATATTTTGAAGGAGCCAGTCATTGGTAATGGTTGTTATCAAGTCTCAAAGAATTCCAAATCAACAGGGGGATGTTTACCAACCATTTTCTCAATCTCATTGTCTTTATTTTACTTTACAGCATTTTTTTCTTCTTTTCTTTTCTTTTCTTTATTTTGAGCTTGCCTTTCTTAATCTAGGTATTTCTATAGCCTTTTACAAATTTTTTAAAACCACTCTGACTTGATTTAGTTGTTAAACTTCAAAAACATTAATAGTTGTTCTATTCAATGAGAAAATACTGCTTCCTTTAAATTATACAATTATATGTGTGGATTTCTTAACATTTCTTTTTAATGCTTTTCCTGTACTGTTCTCTAGCAGAATAAAAATGAAAAAAATTGGTCTCTTGCTCCATTTTAGTTTTAAAAGTTCCACTTATTCTTGTACAATATATGTAGCTAAAAGCTTCTTATCTGTTTTCTTTTAGAGTTTATTCAGGAATTTGATAACACTCTTAATTTTTATAATAATTCATTAAATAAATGATATAGATACACACATATATATCTCACATAATATAAAGTGTCTTCCTTGCAGTTGTCTGTGTTTTGGGTTTTCCTTTGTCTTCTTAATCTGTTTCACTCTTTGTCTCACTCCTTCCTGGGTAACGCGCAGCAGCAGTTCTTGCTAGTTGTTCAAACTTCTGTGGGGAAAGGGTGCCCTAAAGCATCTTGCTCCATCATCTTGATCAGCCTGGGCCTCTTATTATTATTGTTATTTTTAGATTTATTTCTCTCCCTTCCCCCCCCGAGTTGTCTGTTCTCTGTGTCCATTTGCAGCATGTTCTTCTTTGTCCACTTCTGTTGTTGTCAGCGGCACAGGAATCTGTGTCTCTTTTTATTGCATCATCTTGCTGCATCAGCTCTCCATGTGTGTGGTGCCATTCCTGGGCAGGCTGCACTTTTCTTTCGCGCTGGGCGGCTCTCCTTACAGGGCACACTCCTTGTGCGTGGGGCTCCCCTACTCGGGCGGCACCCACACCTGCGTGGCACGGCACTCCTTGCATGCATCAGCACTGCATGTAGGCCAGCTCCACATGGGTCAAGGAGGCCCGGGGTTTGAACCACGGACCTCCCATGTGGTAGACAGATGCCCTATCCATTGGGCCAAGTCCACTTCCCAGGCTGGGCCTCTTACAATCACCTTTTATATTATTGAAGCAATAACATAATAGTACCTTTGGTTTGTGCAGCACACTATTTCTAAGGAATTAGAACTGTTTTATATTACCTTATTCACTTGTTTAACATTGCTATGAATCAGTTAAAACAGCTATGTCCAAGTCACTAGGAGTTTTGCAATATAATTAAAATACATATATTTCATATCATATGTGTATATCTGTGTGAATAAACATTGTAAAAGTACATTCCATTCCTTTCAGAAAACCATAAAAGCAATAGTGTGAGTATTTTAGCATTGATATGAAAAATTAATATGTAATAGGTAATATAAATATAAAATATAGTCCATAATATATAATAAGATTATACATAATGTATAAATAGATATGTGTCCTTCACTAAACAACTTTAAGTTCTTAAAAACCCTTCCACTCAGTGAAAAGCCCTAAATGGAAACAAACACACACATACACACACATACACACATACACACACACAAAATCATTAATTTTAATGGTGCATATTATGATGTGTTCTATCTCTGCATAAAAACACAAATCATTTCCAGAGATAGAGATATATATCAAATAACCAACTAAAACAAGTAATAAACAACGATTTGAAGTAAATTCAATTTGTACATGATATGTATTAATAATAGTGAAGTTAAATAGCATTTGTTCTTTTTTCTTCTGATGCACTTTTTTCTTCACAAATATTTCAACTTCAGGAACTCATCCTTTTTAAGGAAAAAAATCATAGCATAGAAAACATTTTTTGTTAAAATTGAAGGCTATGTATGAGAAGGCTTTGAAATGTTGAAACAGCACCCATGCAACAGCTAAAATCCAGGAAATAACCACAATTGTGGTTCATCCAAAGATGGTTTGTCACTCGAGTTTATTTCCTTTTAACTGGAATCTGTTGTTTCAGATAAACTGGTGAATGTACCTTTCCCTGAACTTAGAATGCCAAACTATTAGTTATTATAGCATGTTTATTTCATGTTACGTGTGTGCGTGTATGTTTGTCAAAAGTCATAACACATCCAAAATATGTAGTTTGAAAAGTGGTATAACTTCAGGAGCTCTTATGTTCAAAAGTTATCATATGAATTGTCATTATGTGAGGTAAGTCAATATATTTCATATCCTGTTCGGTAAAGAATATTATTCTAATGAATTCAGAAATCTGACTCTTATTAATTGATTGAAGAGGAATGTAGGCAAAGAAGAAAACAGGAACTCCCCCCTGAATCCTGGATGTGTGGTTTAGAAGAAGCACCAGGGACTAAAAGGCAAAGTGCCCTGTGGATAAGGAAAAAGTGATTCAGCGAGAATGGCCCAGATTAGAAAGAAATACTGTTTAACACACTTGGATGTTGAGTGTTCATTTATGCTACTAAATTGTTGAAAGCTATCATTCTAAGTTAGCAAAAATCATGTTTAAGTGACCCACAGTTTCCAGAGTTGGAAACTGATATTCTCAATAAATAGATGTTTTCTATAAGTTTATGGAGGAAAATATGGCCCAGAGCAAAAATCCAATTATTTTTTCAGTGTAAGCAGTGACTCTCTATATGCAAGGAGCTTCCAGTTTTTCTTAGCAAGTAAGGTCAAGTAATGGTGCAAGGAATGTAACAGAAGTTCTTCAATAATAATCTGAGGAGGTTGTGCAATTGACCGAGAGAAGCATTCACCCAAATAACATTTTGGTGCAGACAAACAAGGCTTCAGATTAAACAAACCAAATTTCAAACATTACACTTTGCTAGAAGGCAGTTCTCAAAGCTATTAAAGGGTCATTCACTCAGTTGCATAGGAACTTTTGGTTAGAGCAGTTGTCAGGTTAAGATATTGCCGGAAAGCCTTCCATGAGCACAGCTGTTTACATTAGTTTAAACTCTCAGTTGTTTTTTTTTTTTTTAGTCTCTTGGCTTCTTCTACAGGATAATCAAAGAGCTAAACAAAACACTTTGAAATTTCATTTGATTTGATTATAAGGCATTAAACTTTCTTCCATATTACCAAGCAGTATGATTTATTTGGAGGATACATCGAATTTTTGTCTTCCAAATATGTTATTGGCCCTCTAAAGTTTTATCATCTTTTGGTCTTAACCAAAAAATATTATTAAATAGAGATCTCTTGTTTTTCTGGGGAAAAAAAGAGATCTTTCTATCATATACTCTCCTCAAAGTGCTTCTCAATTAATATTGTTTAATTATTTGAAATGACTAAATGTTTTAAGTTTAATTTTTAAAAACTTGAGAACTTTGACATTATAGCAAACAATATTTGCTATGTATTTTTCAAATATTTAAGGAGATTAACTTCTTAATACAATATAAAGTAGTGGCTATGAATATGGTCATGGAGTCTGTTGACTGACCTCCTAGCCTGCATCCACCACGTACCTAGACAGACCTTGGGCATGTCCCTTAACCTTCTCATATTTTTGATTTCTCATTTATGAAATGGAGATTATGATATTTCCTACATTACAGAGCTGTGTCAGAATTAAATGTGCTAATTAATGTAAACACATCATCAAAATTCCTGGCACATGGTAGATCTCAATACATTCTAACTATTTTTATTTTAGCACAGACAGATATCTTTTAATAATTAAACTGTGGAAGAATACAGCATTTAAATTTGTACCAACTTAATTTAAAACTCTGAAGCCCTTGTCCACTGAAAATTAGGAAATTTAACCTCATTGAATCACAGGGCTTTTTTGCATTCCTGGGTTTGCCAGATATAGGAAATTAGGTAGTTCCAAATATAAAATGGGGAAGGCGCTCTAGCTTTCCATCATCTGTTCACACTAGTTACCAGTAAAATACACATTGTCCCATCATTTCCATTACTGCCACCCCTGTGACATGTTTTAGGCAGGGAAATCTTTAACAAGTAAGGCATTTCTAGGCCTTGTAATAAGCCTCCCTGGTGCTCCTTGGGGTGAATGCTTTTTCAGAGATGCTCATACTTCCCCTCACCCTATGGAACCCATAGGTGGCTCTTTCTTCTTCCCCAGTCTTGGTAAGTCCTGAAAACAAAATAGCCTGTTACCAACTTGAAAAGAAAAAAGAAAAAAAAAGAACTCAGGAAGAAAGCATAGAATGGATATATATGGAATACCGTCCATCATTAATATTGTAGCAATTTGATATGGCTATGAATTCCAAAAATAGATAGTGGATTATGTCTGACTCTGGTCTGTACCTGGGCATGATTAAGTAATGATTAAGGCTTTGATTGGGCCATGTCATTAGGGTGTTGAGTCCCCACCCCTTGGTGGGTGGGACTCATAGATAAAAGGCATGGTAAAGGACAGAGTTGAAGGTTTTTGATGTTGGAGTTTTGATGTTGGAGTTTGATGCTGATGCCTTAGGCTGGAGCCCTGAGAAGTTAAGTTCACAGAAGAAAGAGAAGCAAACCCCAGGAAGAGAGGACCCTGAGCCCAGGAAGAAGCAAGCCCTGGGAAGAGAGGAACACTGAACCCAGAAAGAAGCAAGACCCAGAAAGAAAGGAACCCAGGAAGCCTGAACTCTCACAGGCATCGGCAGCCATCTTGCTCCAACACATGAAAATAGATTTTGGTGAGGGTAGTAACTTATGTGTTATGGCCCGGTATCTGTAAGCTCTACCCCAAATAAATACCCTTTATAAAAACCAGTTTCTGATATTTTGCATCAGCACCCCTTTGGATGACTAATACAAATGTTTTTTAAAACTTTTATATAGTACCATATTTACAACTCAAAATTTCCCATTTTAACCACTTTCAAGTGTACAATTCTGTTGCACTGATTATATTCTCAGTATTGTACTACCATCTCCAATATCCATTACCCCAAAATTTTCATCACCTCAAACAGAAACTCTGCACCCAAGTAATAACTTCCTCTCCTTCTCCTCCCCCTGGATCTTGGTAAACTACTGTGTTTAGAAATTTGATTTGCTTCTTCTAGGTATTTCTAGGAAAGCTGATTTGCTTCTTCTAGGTATTTCTAGGATCTTATATAGGCAAGATCATTATTTGTTTTTGTGTCTAGTTAATTTCACTCAATATGAAAAAATAATTTTAGGCAATATTTGTTTTTGCATCTAGTTTATTTCATCAACATGAAAAAATAATTAGTTTTAAGAATGTCTACACTTTAACCAAGTTTTTACTTAACCCAGTACCCCTGATTCTATCTATTTAGAAAGTTGGTGTTTTGTCATAAGACATAATAAAAGATGTGGAAAAGTCATCCATTAGTGAATGTTAAATCACTCCTCTATTACTCTTCCTGCCTTGGCTTCCACCCTATCTTTACCCCCCACTTCACATACCACATGATGAAGAAGAATTAGGTGGAATGGCTACATTTGCTACTAAACATTAAATCCAGCACTGCCTCATCTACTTTTTTCCTCCTGGAAAAACCCTAATAGTGTGAAATGGGCTAACCTCAGATCAGGTGCAGAAAACTGGAGAAACTTGTGTTTAACTTAAGAAAAAATATTGATTATGTTATATACATAGCTATTTAAATACATTTAAACACACTGCATTATTTCAATTGAATATTAATATTAATGAGGATACATTGATGATAAATGTCTGTTAAAATGAGGTTCTAGAATATAGTGCAGACTTTCTTAATTTAAGAAAAAATGTTCAGTCCAGGATTGTAGTGCATTATGTCTCAAAAAAGAACATACTTCAATTATGCCATTTGGGGAAAAAAAAAGGAATTCCCTGAAGAAAGACAACTCAAATATGATTGTACTCCTAAAGCTGAGAAAGGGTAGAACTAAATTATTAAAGTCTTGTTTCTGTTATTTGAAGAATTTTCCTTTGAGGTGACTAAGTGTATTAATAACAGAGTTTGCTTTATGTTTACATAGGGGTTCAAAATTTACAAACTTCTTTCCTAACCATTTTATTATTTGATATTTGTAACAACTATGTGAGATAGGCAGAGAATGTACTGAATTTCTCAATCTCCAGATGAAGAACTTGAGGCTCAGAGAAGTTCAATTAGAAATGATCTGTCCAAGGTTATAGAAATTAAAAGGGCTGGACCCAGAACCTCAAATCTGGTTTTCTGATTCAAACCAAATGTGTTGTTTGTTTGTTTGTTTTTCTGTTACAACCTGAAGATAGGTTATAAATCTGGAGAGGCAAATGGCATCCATTTTGCATGCCAATCCTGATAAATTGGAAAATATCCATGAGATCAGTCCTGAAGGACACAGAGGACATAGCCAGGTGAGGAGAGGACATTCCTGGTGGAGATGACCACATTGCAAAGGGCCCTGAAATATAAGACTGCAGATCGTGTTCAAAGGCCTCCAAGTATTTCTATTTGTTTAAAACTAAAAATACTTCTTTAAAAAAAATGCTTTGCCTCTGACTTTCCAGTGAAAAATCTGCCTCTGATTATGCCAGGCTCCTTTGAGCCTCACCATGGCGCACTACAGCTGGGTCTCCACAGTCGAGTCAGGACGCTGGATCATTTATTCAGAGTTGCTGCCAGGTTAACCTGATGGCAGTTACCCAGTGATGAACCTTTCTAGAAGTTTGTTCTGGATAATTAGAGAAAGGCTTCATCATGCCTAGTGACTGACTATGAAATATTTTCCAATTTTATACTGAATTCTTAAGTAGGATGAATAAGCCTCCTTGGTAATACGGTTGAAAATGCGGCTATTTAATTAAAAGATTTTGGAGATTTTCCCATATTTACAATTAGTATTTTATGACAATTGGGTCTCTGATGAAACTTAGCATAATAACAACAATTATTATTATTATCATAGCCAACATTATTTTGCCTTCACCATGTCTCATGAATTGACTTAAACACTTTAAATGAAATGTTTGTATTATTTGTAATCTTTACAATAACATGCTTATTATAACAATTTTATAAATTAGGCAATCGAAGCTTAGAGGTTTGAAGTAAGTTCATAAAGTCACACAGCCATTAAGAGACGGAACAGGGTTTCAAGCCCATCTCATTCTGACCCCGTATATCAGTGTTCTTAATTATCACCTCTTGTACCAAAGCTATTCATTTTTGAAGCTCTACTGAAGAAAGCAGGGGGCAAAAAGACTGCAGGTAGATGACAATTTCACCAACACTTTCCATGAGGAAAATCACCTTAGAATGGTAAAAGAAATAGAAAGTCTTTGCTCAATATGTGTGGTGGTTTGAAGCTGTAGCCACCTCAGAAATTCTACATTCTTTGCCCTGAAATGAACATTTTGGTTGCTTTGGTGTATCAGGTATGATGTAAGTGGGTTAACAGAGTTTCTGTCACAGAGTATATGTTCCAAAATTCTATCTATTACTTTTTGTTATTTCTTTAATAAAACCATGTAAAACATTAAATATTTAACTTTTTGGAAACCTTATGCAGTGTCTTCTCTACAGAGGTTACTGATTGATCTATTGGTATGATTGTAAAAAGAAATTAAATTAATTCATGGCTTCAGTTCTTTCTTTGGTCCCTCATTCAATCCCTTGGTTCAATCCTGAGTTCTATTAATTTTAACATTGTCATGCAATTTTAATGAACTATACTTTGGAGCCAAAATTAAGTGCTTCCTGAAACTAGGTTATTATAAGGCAGATGGATACCTTGTATAAAGATGCTGGCTTCCTCTTGCCCTGAAAATTCCTTCATACTTTAATTAAAGAGTTTAGTCATGAGCACTCAAAAGAGAGCTGGTAAAGGAAAGAAAGAAAAAACATTCCCTCAGGATTGCTAGTTTTTATTCAAGGGCCTATTCAACAAGCCATTTTCCAAGTGTTTATTAAATCAAGAAAACCAGAGTTTTTCACATATCTTAGAACTTCTAGAATCAAATCAGTTCGAAATAGTTGAGGAAGGGAAGTGTATAAATCACAGTTTACTTTGGGAAATTGATTCCTTTCCCCAAATGAAACCGTATTCCCTGTCAGAGTTCAGGAACACCAAAGAAACTATGAACAATGAGAAGGAAAACAGGTTTTGAAACGAACATTGACCTTTGAGTGCTTTGCTTATGATGCATAGGTTGTTATGACGGGGTGAAAAAAGTTTCACTTTTTACTTTTTCACCTCAGAATAAAGTTAGTAATTTTACTAATGTTCATTGTTTTTAGAATAAAGTGCTAAAGATTACTGTGTAGTCTTTCAAAGATCTTTGAAACATTTTAAGGACAGATCAAGAAGTTTTAAGTTAGTGCTGGTTATTGCTTTGGTTTGGATATTTTACAATTAAAATGTCTAATTCTATGGGGCTCACTGATTTTAGCCAGATCCAGCACCTCAAAATTGAGTCTGTGTAGCTGAACTGAAGAATTGAAGTCACGAGTTTCTCAGGTCTATAGTTTTTTCACTTGCACCTGTAATTTATGGTTTACAAATAATTTTTATAATCTAGATCCTAAGTGAAGATTGGATACTTATGTACAATCATATTTGCTGTTCTTAAATTGTGAATTAAGCATAAGAATTCAAGGCATTTTTTTTTTGCTATTTGCAGACATTTCTAGGACTGTAATTTTTATAATTTAACAAAATTTTAAAATATAGCCAAAGAGATGGATGCTAAGTGGTAGAAAATGATGCAAGTATTTTAACTGTTGAATAAGTTGTAGTACATCATTTATCTTAACATTGGGGGAAAAAATCAGTTGTTGTATTTCATTTTGATGAAGCAGGGTCTCCCATAAGATCAGACAGTGAAACTGTAAGATAAATGACCCAACTTTAAAGTTCCTAGTACATATTTCTGCACATTTGCTGTAAATCCACATTAGCAAATAAAAAAAAAATCTAGTCACTTCTTGTGTGGCTTTTAGTTAAGAAAATGCACACATAATATACAAACTACATTTTTTTAATCAGAGAAGTTGTGAGTTTACAAAACAACCATGAGTAATGTGCAGAATTTCCATACATCACCCCTCCACCAACACCTTACATTGTTGTGGAACATTTGTTACAGATTATGAAAGAATATGGACCACTAATTATGGTCCATAGTGTACACTTGGTATGTTTGTCCACTCACCCCATCTTATTAACACTATGTATCAATACTGTACATTTGTTACAGCTCATGAGAGAACGCTCTCATCCTTGTACTGTTAACCATGGTTCATCTTCCACCACATGATTCACTGTGTTACACAGTCCCATGGCTTGTACATGCTATCCAGAGTGTACACTCAGTGGCTCTCACTTTCATCTCAGAGTTGTGAAGTCATTGACACAGTAAGAAGGACTGAAAACAGGAACATGGACAGACATTTGCACACCATTGTTCATAGCAGCATTATTCATAATTGTCAAAAGATGGAAACAATCCAAGTGCCCATCAACCAATGAATAGATAAACAAAATGTGGTATATACCTTTGATGGAATACTATATTGCTATAAGAAGAAAAATGAAATTAAGACATATACAAAAACATGGATGAATCTTGAGGACATTATGCTAAGTGAAATAAGCCAGACACAAAATGCCAAATAATGTGTGGTCTCACTGATATGAACTACAAACTACATTTTTAATTATATTTGCATATTATTTTTAAGTTGGTGTGTCTAGGTGTGAGTATAAAATATATGACAGAAGTTGTTGAGTAAGATGGCATTTTTAAATATATAATAAAAAAGGAAGAGTGTTTTTTCATTATAAACCAAGTAGGTTTGTGCTATTTTTTTTTGTTTTATTGTTTGTTGTGACTACCTCACGTTTGTCAAGGACAACTATCCGTGAATACATAGTGTTCTGGATATCTTCCACTTGTTCTTCAAATATACTCTTCACCCTCTCCACTCTGCTCCAGAGCCAGGAAGATTGACTGAATGGACTATTCCAGTAGGGTTCCTTACCTTCTGGCTTCCTGTTGGGTTAAATGATTAAGAAGCATCAGCAGGAAATATGAAGGAGCAGATTGAGTTCTCTGGTTTCCTCTCTGTGACTTTGCTATGGGCTGGGTGCATTCCTTAACTTGCCAGAGTCCCTCTCCAGTTTCATTAGCATAGAACATCTCCACTAGAGGGCTAGACCTGGTAACACCATCCACTATTAGACCAGGGTATTGCCTTATCTTTTGTGTTTTCCTTCCATCCTAGACACACCTTTGTAAATGACTACATTATTAAACTCTACACAAATTCTCCAATTTTATTGTGCCCCATATTTCCTGTTAGGACGTGGACAGATACTCATACTCATGCAGAAGGTGACAGAATAAACTTATGTCTTCCCTAATATGATGAACATCCATTTTAGGATTCCCTCCTTCATCACCATGACTACTCCCCTCTCCAGCATCGATGCTTTCTCCTAGAAGTTCTTGTTCCGTGGATATTGCTTTGGTCCTTTACCTACAACTTAAAGACACAGTTCAAATGCACGCTGCTTCTTAAAGCTTTACTCACTCTTTTTCTCCCTGTACTTCTAATCAGAATTAGGCTCTACCCCATTGCTATGATCTTAGCCCACCATTTAAAACATCTGTCTAGAAGCGGTCTCACTGTTTGAGTATCATAGCTATGTCTTACACGTAGGTTTCTTGAATCCAAGGACATTCAACAAACATTTGTTGAGTATCTGACAAGGCCTTTACTAGATGCATTGGGAGGAGGATATGAAAAAAGAATAAAAGGTAGTCATCTGGAAATTTCACAGCTCTTACAACTTGCTCTAAAAAGAAGACTGTCAGTACGTGCCACTTAGGTGTTCTGATAGCAATTTTCCCCAAACACGAGTGTAATGTTTTTACTATGTCCTCCTCTAGCCACCCTCTTACCTTCAACAAACAAAACTCACAGATGACTTTGATGGCTTCCCCTGATTTCTAGATACATTTATAATTTCTCAGTATCATATAGAAATACTGAAGCCAATCATGGATAGGTTTCATTCCACCACTGCTAACACCACAACCCATTGTATCATTCACCATGCCCTCTTTCACGTTGCACACTCTTATTTATCATGCCCTTTACCATTATTTCCGT
The DNA here is from genome assembly GCF_030445035.2 of Dasypus novemcinctus. Classification (NCBI taxonomy): domain Eukaryota; kingdom Metazoa; phylum Chordata; class Mammalia; order Cingulata; family Dasypodidae; genus Dasypus; species Dasypus novemcinctus. The sequence goes on along the minus strand of NC_080681.1, from coordinate 45,049,330 downwards.
CTCTAAGAGTCAGCCCAAATGCCAACTCTCCTACCAAATCTTTCCAATTCCATTAAATGACAACTATTAGCAATGTTAATGATATGCTTGTATGTCTTCCCCATTAGATCCTAATCTCCTCAGGTGAAAAGATCATAACCTAAACATACTGGGATCCTGGTGATACCTTGTAGGCTGCTTCCTTCATGCATGCATTATGAGCTCAAAGAATATTTACTAAGGGGAAATTAATTACAAGTGCTGTAATTAAACTTAAGCATGACTTCAGACAGTAGCAATAAGTTAGCTGTACAGTAGGAAAGGTAAATATAAAGTTAAGTAGGTTTGAAAGCTCTAACCTTATTAACCTTCATTTAAGCTAAAAACTGTATAATTTTAACTTCTGTTTCTGCCTGAAGACTATATTCAGCTGCCATTTCCTCTCTTGCCAACTAGAATTATCCTCATTACCTGCAAAAGATAAGCTATATAGGGTTATCTTTTCTCTGTTTCTTTTGAATTTTTCTATCCCCTTTAAAAAATAAGGTGTACAAAACAATTGCTCTGTTTTTAAAAACAATTACGTACATATCTGAAAACATAATACTTGAATAAGATGTAAACATCCACAGTTTAAAAAATGAAAGATCAGTTTTGGTCCAACTATTAAATTTTAAAAGTATTAAAGGGGTTTTAAAAAAACATCTAAGGATGTTCTTTTTTTTTTTTTCAAAAATAAATCTCCAAAGCTGCCTATGGATTTATTGAAATATTTATGATAAAACGATATCCAGGAGCTTTATGTTGGTGGCATAAGAAAGAGGTTGAGTGATAGGCATGATCTGATTCTTAGGGTGAATTATTAAAAATATATTCTTCTTTACAGATCAAGAATTGAAAGATCAAGCACCACAGTTCAAAAGTTGAAAGAGATTAGATAAAAGATGGGTTGTGCAGAAGAACCCAAGGAAGAGATGAAACAACTGGTGAGTTGGTCACTGAATTTCATAGCAGCATGTATGTGTGAGAAAGAGCATACATTTTTAAAAAGAGACTATTTCTTAAAATACTAAGTTTTTAATTATCCTGTGTAAATAATACAAATGTTCACTTAAGACTACTATTTCTACAAATAAAAAAATAATATCTAACACTTCTGAACATTTTTCAAAGGCCACCTATGTTATCTGATTTAATCCAAGCAAGATCCGCATAACGAAGACATTACCATTGTCCCTATTTTACAAAAGACAGAGAAAGATTTCATAATTTTTCTAAAGTCAAACAGATAGTAAACAGTAGACAAAGAATTTGATTCTTGGTACATCTAACTTCAAAGTCTTTATATACTGCCTTTCTTATATCAGATATAATATGTAAATGAAAAATAAAACCTCTTCTAGATTACTGTGACAAATTAAACTTGCCTCATAGATTTTGTGTCTATCTGTCACCATGTCCTACGATTGTGATATTCTGTAAATGTTCACTAACTCATTCCATAAATATTGTTGAGTAACTATTATGGTCCATGTGCCTCAATGTACTGGAGAACAAAATATAGTTTTATCTCATAGAATCTGATCTAGTGTGGAGTACAGACAAGTTCATATTTGGTTGTGATATAGTGGATAAAAGACAGTAAAAAGATACGTACAGGAAGCTAAAGGGCCTCCAAGCCCTCCTGTCTGTACGTGTTGGTTAGGTGTCAGATAAAGCTTTATGGACAGAGTGACATCTAAGTTGAGACCTGAAGGATATAAGTTGAAAGTCAACCAGGCATAGCAGGGAGAGATCCAAGTAGAAAGATGAGCATGAGCAATCACAGGGCACAGAGTAAAGAAAGAGATTTGAATATTCAGATAACACTATTTCAGAATGACTCAGAGAATAGCTGGCAAGGGGAGAAGGGGGAAGGCAATTTTTTGCTTGATTCACAGCACTATTCCGATGTGGGAAAGATGTTTTCTCTCAAACTGAAAAGGTCTACCAGGGATTTTGTTTTCTTCTTATTGATGGGAGATGTAAGATATCTTAGCCTACCCCAGATTAACTGAACCACTAGTATTTTTACTAGCATATGATTTCACAGAGTTTATCTCCCAGAAATCCATAGTGTACAAGTCTTACTAAGGCCTCCAATCTATGAACTACTTCTTCCTTAACTACTCCAAATAATTTGATATCATGGATATAGTGGACCAATGTGATATTCTGTTGAATGTTTAGATGATCAGACCCCTTCAAACTATAAGATGACTGCAAGAGAGAGTTAATATAGCTCTGGAGTTATACTATAAATGTATATTTTTGCAGTATTGGGGGCCCACATCAATACAGACTAACTATATATCATGAACCTGATGTTAGGTTAATCTGCTCTAGCAAAGATATTAGCACAGCAGCTGCAATTGTAACTATTGCTTCATTGAGTTTGTGTTAATCCATTGTCCCTTTGTAGAGTCAGAGTGACAAATGAAATGATGAAATTTTGGGGACTATCATTCTTGCATCCTTTAGGTTTTAAGGGTGGCTCAAATCTTTGACATTCTCCCCAGAATGTAATTTTATTTTTAACTTCTGTCTTGGAGGTGGGAGCATTTTTACAGGCCTCCACTCGATGCTCCCTATTATGATGCATTATACCCCACAGGCCAAAGCAGCCATGTAAGTGTTCTGCCTGTCCATTCCATAATAACTTTGGTTTGGGGAAAATTTACCTGTAGATGGCTATCTTAGTTTGCCAGGGGTGCTATGACAAATGCCATACAGTAAGTTGGCTTAAAAACAGGAATTTATTGTCTCTTGATTTTGGAGGCCAGAAGTCTAACATCAAGGTATTGGCAGCTATTTTAGTTTCCTTAAGACTGCTAATGCAAAGTACCAGAAATGTGTTGGCTTTTATAATGGGAATTTATTAGGGTAGAAACTTTTAGCCCCAAGGCTGCCAAAATATCCAAATCAAGGCATCATTAGAGATGCTTTCTCACCAAAGATCAGCTCCTGGTCAGATCCTGGGCTCCTGCCATGTAACAAGGCAAAATGGCAGCTCTCTCTCTGGGTCTCTGCCTTCTCCTCCAGGCCACTTTCTCTTGGAGATCAGGTGTAGGTGATTAAGTACATTGCAGGGCTCATCTCTGGCTTTGAGCTAATCTCTGGGTTTAGCCTTTTGTGGGCTTCTTTCTATATCTCTGTGCTCTGCTGATTTAGAGCATACACAGTCTCCTGCCTCTGGGATCCCTTTCAGCCTCTCAGGGCTTCTTTGTCTTTCTGCAACCACAGGCAATCCCCTCTCTCAGACGGGAAGGTCAAAATAATGGCTGTCTTTCTCTGTGTTTCTGTTTCAGTTCTCGGTTTATGTTAGAACCCCAGAAAGAAGGTAGAAACTTAACCTGGGTCAAGACTCACTGACATGGTACAAAGGCCCTAAAGTGACCTAATCAAGTGATCTAATCAGAGTCATTTAATGCAATCAAAGGGCCCCACAGCCACAGGAATGGATTAGTTTAAGATTAAAATCTTTTCTGAGATTTACAAAACATTTCAAACTGTCACAGCAGAATTTCCTTCCTTCCAGAGTCTGTAGCATTCTGGCAATCTTCCTTCACATGGAAATCTCTCTCTCCTTGTGCCTGTTTCTCTGTCTTTTGCTGACTTTTGGCCTCTACATCTGTGTCCAATTTCCTTTGCTTGTAAGGACCTGGACTCCAGTCATATGAAGTAAAGGTTGTGGGCTAAGGTTCCATTATTGCTTTGTTTCCATATGCCCACTTTCTAAAAAGGGACTATTTTGGTTCATCAGAGATTATTGTAAACTAAGATCTAGTGTCTGTTGGTCTCTAAATATCTGGGTATTCCCCTTCCAACAGTGTTTGTTTACTTGAGCAACCATGGTCCCTTTGGGGAAGGTCTAGGAGAATTGTTGCCGTAAATATTTTGCAATGTGCTGCAGGATTTTTCCTCCTGAGGCACCAACTTCTCCTTCTCTTAATGGGTTTTGGATCTGAAAACCAGCTCAAATCTGGAAACTAGAAAAAAAGCATGGCTTTATTTATATATATATATATATATAGAAAATCAGTTTCCTCAAATGACTGATCTTCCATCCTTGATTTCTTTTGACTGTTTAGTTTGAGAATACCATGTTGGACACTCATCTTCACTGCCCTTGAATACACTGTGTTGTTTAAGCCATTTCTATAGCTCTTCATGAGTCCCTCCACCCATTGCCACTATGAAAATTATATCCACCTTGCTCTGATAGTTAAGCAGTGCCTCCTGGTCTTGATTTGTTTTCTTTTTGGATCCAGTCATCCTCATTATTGTTGTGAAGCCTAGTTCTGTAATAGCATCTCCTATAGTCAGCCCTGATCTACAGAGTGATGCTGGTAACCCTCTTTCTAGAACATTTCTTATTGATTTGATAAATGGACTGTCCTCTAGGTCTCTGTGTGGAACTGAGTTCACTGGTGGTTTTTCTGGTCTTATTTGTGTAACTCTTTTAGCATACTCACTTCTCTAAGCCTTTTTTTTTAAATACTACTTTTTTTTTAACCATATTCTGTGATAATTCCTACATTTCTTCTTCCCTTAGTGTTGGCCTTCATTTTCTCTGTTTCCAAGAGCCATTCTAACAGGATTTTTGCACCACTTCCCAGGGACCTTGCCAATAAAATGGGAAAATGTTCTCGTATTTCTCCTCTTATACAAATTTAAGTTCTACCATGTCTTAATCCAGTATCCTCCTGGTATAGAGCCACACATATTTTCTTGGTTTCTGAAATTATATGTTGGCTAAATCCTAGAGCTCCTTTGGGATAGAGTCAGTTTCCTCCCTCAGTTGTTTCAGTATGTCCTCAGTGATTTATACTGGATCTTGACTTTATTTATCTCTCTGATGGCCAGGAGAGGAAGTGAGAACAGGTGTGCAACAGAGGTGTGATACACAATAGGCAAGACAGAAGACTTTGATTTGTCTTCAAGAAAAGGTTGGTGCTAATAGGGAGGAATATGCCACTTGTGTGGGCCCAAATGGAAATTAAAATTTTCGTGTGCTTTAATCCAGATGTTCCCATCTCAAAACTTCAAGTTCTATTCCTTCACCTTCAGGGCCCTGATTTTGGCATAGCAGACTTACTGGAGTTGAAAAGTCAACCTTTTCTAGAGCTCAACTATCCTTATAATTAAACCAAGGGGTAATTATCAGCTTTTACAGTTCTCCAGCTATAGATGGCATTCATTTTTTAGACTACTTATGGCAATTCCTGGGGTCAGATTCAGCTGTGAAACATCAGCAGTATGTACTCTTGGCAACTAGCAGAACGAATACCTATGTCCAGAAGAGGGACTCTTGGTGATTAGTCACAGAAGGGAGGACTTCTATTTTTTTAAAGATATTAGCTATTTCTGCATTTAAATATTGATGTGAAAGATCTCAGTCGAAATTAAAAAGGTTAAAAGTATTTCAGTTTAAATAAAAAATGAATAAAAGAGAAAATGACATAGTTTTCTGAAGGAAGGAATAAACGCAATCCAAAGTTTATGCAATGGCATTGGTATTATTTTCTTTCTTTTTTAAAATGTTATTTATTCTTGCCCTCCCCACCCCCCCCCACACACACACACACTCTGCTGTTTTTGCTGTCTGTGTTGTCTTCTTTTCTCATTTTCTCTCCTTTAGGATTCACTGGGATTCGATCCTGGAGACCTCTGATGGGGAGAGAGGTTCCCTGTCAACTGAGCCACCTCAGTTCCTGGTTTCTGCTGACTTCACCTTGACTCTCCTCTTGTCTCTCTTTTATTGTGTTATCATCTAGCTGTGCGACTCACTTGCACGGGGCACTGGCTCATCACATGGGCACTTGTATGGGCACTCATGTGGGCACTGGCTCACCAAATGGACACTGGCTTGTCACATGGGCATGTGTTCTCTTCTTCTTTTTCACCAGGAGGAACCAGGGATCGAACCCAGGTCCTCCCATATGGTAGGCAGAAGCTCTATCACTTGAGCCACATCTGCTTCCTGGCATTGGCATTAGATTGGAGAAAGTATACTAAATCTATTGAAACTAGAGGGAAGAAGGAAAAAATGGGTGGTAGATAAGTATGGTTTGTAGGTTTGTTAGCAAGTAGTTGAGTGACTTTGACTTTTGTCTGATGGCAATGAAGTAGGAGGTGGGAAATCTTTGAAGAGTGAAAGGAAGCTGTTCAATGGTGATTTTAGGAGACTGGCAAAGTGCTGAAAAACTTTTATTGTGCTGAAAAAATTCATTGTGTTCCCATTGTGTGCTAATGTGGAAAGTAGGGAAATGAACTATTCAAGGAAACAGTATAATTGACAGGCATTATGGGAGGCCCAGATGAAGTTGATGGTTAAGTATATTGTGCAGAAACAACTTCCCTATTTTGAAGTTTTCACCAATAGTAGTCACCTGACTCAGTGTAGCATGAAAACTTCAAAATTGTGTCAACTCAGGGTTTATATTTGTTATACGGGTATGAGGACATTTGGGGACAATTCAGGGTATGAATCAGAGTGTCATAAACTAAATTAGGGAAAAACTAAGCAAAATTTAAGTAGATACTATTGGATTGAAATGTAATATGCAATCACAATTGCATGTCAGAATGACTGAGCTAGGAGTAGTTGAATAAGAAATGTGGAAATGAAAGAAATTGTTTCTGAAAAGTAATTTGGGGGCATTTGTGGATTAGATAATAAGATGTAAGGTGACTCTTGGATGCAGATGAGGAACTCAGAAAATCCCTTGCCACATAATCAAATGAATGGTATTTTCTGTCCTCATCATGATTTGGTCTCTCATCAGCATTCAATACTGTAAATACTGTTCCTTGAAATATGTTCCTACTTGGTTTCTGTGTCATCACAACCAATGGGGTTCTCTTCTATCTCTCTACCCACTTCTTTTCTTTCACCTTTGTTAGTTCTTCTTATAACTGACCTATAATTGACATTCATGATATCTTTCCACTCATTCCTTGTTATTTACCTTCTCCCAAGATGATCCCATCTACACATATGGAGTAGAATATAACAATATGCTACTGATTCTCAAATTTATTTCTCTTGTCCTTTCATTTCCTATGACAGCCAGACTTATATAATTAGGTCATCCACATCTACATATGGATAGCTCATCTTCTCTTCAACATCTTCAAAACTAACTTTGTGATTTTGCCCATGAACTTTGTTCTACTCCAGACCCATCTATCTAATTAGATCATCCATGTCTACATTTGAATGATTAATCTTAAACTTCAGCATCTTCAAAACTGAACTCATAATCTTCCCCATAAAGTTGATTCTCTTCTAATTTTCCTTATCTCATCAAGTGTTACTAAGTTGCACAACTCATAATCTTTAACTCATTCTTGATCCTACTCTTATAGCTTCCATATCCACTCAATCACTAATTTATGTGAATTATACTCTCTAATCTCTTAGACTTTTCACTTCTCTCCTCTGTACAGACTGATCTAATAATTTCTGTGAAAATCACAGTAACCCCTTAAATGATATCCCATTATTATTTGCACTTAATTCCAATCTGATCCAGCAAACTAGATCACACCTTGCCTCTGTTTGAGAGATGAAGATCATCCAAGAATATCTCCCATATACTGTTACATGAGTAAGAAATAATCATTGATTCTATTTGATACATTGTGTATTTGGGGGATTGTTTCTACAGCCTATCTTGGTTAAGAAAATACAGTGAAGAAAAATAACAATATACTTTATTCCATGTTCTAGATTCTGTGTACATCCATGATTAGTTTCTCACATGAAAACAAAGAGGGCACTGTTCCTTAATTTGTTAATATAGGGTTGGAGAAAAATTACTGTATATTATTTTATATCTACATTGGAAATTTATAATGCCCTAAAACTTGAAAACTCAGGGTTACTCCAATTTATTTGATGAAAGAAAGACCTTTTTGCAGGACTTTTGTAAATATTCTTGAAGACATAATTTTACAGACTTCAATTTGGATGATGTGGTAAAATAATCATATTTAAGCACTCTTGGTAATAGTGAAAATTGTCAGTCTTTTGGAGGCTAGATTGGCAACATCTACAAAAACTTGTAAGCCCATATTTCCACTTCTAGAAATCTCGCTTAAAACTTAAAAAGCATAGGCATATGAGGAGAAAGGTGGTTCAATACTATTATACTAGGAAAAAACTGAAAACTCTTATACTTTTCTCAATTGAAGAGTGATAAAATAATTTAGGTTATTTTTATATTCTGTGATATGCTGTAATTATTAAAAAGGAATAAAATATCCATAAAATAGAATGAAAGTTTCAATCGGGTAGAGGTTTTTTTGTTTCCTAATGTAACTCCAGCAACTAGAAAAAGGCCTGGAACATAATAGCTGTTTAGGAAATAGTTGATAAGTACATGGATTTAATATGAATTGACATGGAAATATACTAAAATATACATCATTAAATAAAAACAATCAAATTCTGGAATAATTCATAAGGCAAGAAGTAATTTAAGTAAAAATGAAGTAAACATCATAGATGAAGAACCAGAATGATATCTAACAAATATCAGAGGTTACTTTTGTGGTATAGGATAGAAGTGATGGAGTTTAAAAGGAGAACTTCACGTATTCTTTATGCAGCAATGTATTGCTTACCTCTTTTCTAAAAAGCAGATATGCATATGCATCATTTAAAAACATCATGAGTCATTTAAAAATCATTCAAAAAGGTAATATACAGTAGGACATTTGTAGGACATTTATATTTTGAACCGGGAATAATAATATTGGCTAAAAATTTACTGAGTGTTTATCACATGCCAGAGGCTATTTAAGTACTATACATGTATTAACTCACTTATTCCTGGCTAATGCTCCTATAAAGGAAATGTTAGTACTATTGCCATTTTACAGATAAGGACATGGAGGATAAGTTGCTTATAGGAAGCCACATACCTAGCAAATGTTGATTTAGAATACAAATCCAGGCAGTCAGCCTCTAGAATCCACAGTTTTAATCATTCCATTAATGCTTTGAATAAAATCAATATTCTGAGCCATTAAGGACCTGATCAGAATGATGAGAAGGAAGAGAGAGACTATAGGTCTGTGAAGGTTGATAGCGAATCTTGAAATCAAACGCTGAAGTATTTAGATGGATTTTATAATCAGCAGAGCCTTATGATTATTAGCTCTTTTAAGCTTGCTGGAGTTTTTGCAACGTGGATGGAATGTGGAGTACCTAGAAGACAGTAAATAAGATCATGTGATTCTAGCTAATGTACTTGTAAGGGAAATGGATAGGAATAAAATATTTCAAAATCTTTTTTTGAAAAAAAAGTAGCAATCTATTAGTACTGGACGAACATAACACTGTTGGATAGAGATTTCAAAACTAAATTGTGAATTTGCAATAATGTTGTTATTAAAACCAATGGTGAGATTCAGAAAAGATTGTGTTTTCTGTAAAGCTAAGGTCATCGGTCATCTAACCAGACCTAATTCACATTCCCTGGCATCTCTGAAGCTTTGTTCCTTCTGTTGGTTAGGAATTTCCCTTACCTTTCTTGAGCTGACAGTTTCCTACTCATCTTTCAAGGTCAAACTTCAGAGCTATCTCTTTTATAGACCCTCCTTAGTATATCCTCCAAGGGAAAAATGAGCCATGCTGTGGTAGTTTGAAGCTGTGTACCCCAGTAAACTATGTTCTTAAATCTAATCTATTTCTGTGGGTGTGAACCCATTGTAAGTAGGACATTGTGATAAGGTTACTTCAGTTAAGATGTATGTGGGTCTTAATACTATTACTGTAGTCCGTTATAAATGGAACGAATTCAGACATGAGAGAGAGAAAGCCACAGGAAGCAAAGGCTGAATATCAATGGGACCTGGAAGAAAAAGAAGAGACCAACAGATGCTGCCATGTGCCTTCCCATGTGACCGAGGTGTCAAGGATCGCTGGCAGCCAGTCTCAGAACACCATTCTCCGGGGAGAAAACATCACCTTGATGATGAGTTGATTTGGACATACTCCAGGGCTCAAATCCCCATTGTTTAACCCAACTCATTTCATGATATTTGTTTAAGCAGCCTAGGAGACTAAAACACATGACTCTTCTGTTTCTGACCTTTAGCCATTTATTCTATGAGCATACTTGCTATACTGGTTTATTGCCAGTTATTCACATAGCTATCTACCTGTATAGATTCCGAATGCTCTTCAAAATCTAGGATCTTGTTTTATGACGTTGTGTGCCAAAGACCAGTACAGTGCAAGGCAGAGTACATGCTTATAAAATATTGGCTGAATGAATGAGTGCATTTTAGTTTATTTACTACTTGTATCCTTTCCTTGTTAAAAATAATTAAGATGTCTTACACAATTAATAGTGAAATCAATAACATATCAGTTACAGTTTATTGAATATTTAATTTATACCAAGCAGTTCACTAAATAATATATATACAGTAACTCATTTCATTCAGTTCACAATTTTATTAATATTTATTGTATTATCCAGTAATGTGACTTTATTTTGTCCAAAGGTAGACATAGGGATACAATAACTTTAGACATCTTATTTCCAGATTGCAAAAATGTAAACTTTAGCTGTAATACATCAAGGAAAAAATATGCTGTGACTGGTAAACATTACTTTTGAATCTAGAAATACATCTTAAGAGACTCATTTAAAGCTGATAAATTCCAGGCAATTTCTTATGCTTAAATTGGCAATAATTTTGTAGGAGAAAATATTCACATGAAGAGTTAAATGATATAAATTCCCTTTAAAGACCAGTGACAGCCAATACCAGATTGTCTTACCTACTAATATTTTATATTTAGATAGATGTTCTGTATGGATAATGAACAGGATGAAGAAAAATTCTCTAGAACTTGGAGTCTTTAATCATCTTCTTATAACATATTCTAAGTTATTCAGTGAAGTATTTAGGAGTTGTCTATTATTAATTTGCTTAGTTGATGATTGAAACAGCGTGGATCTTGCATGAGAAAGGGTCTTACTTTAATTACCTCAAAGTTAACTGGAAGTGCATCAAGCACTGGGGAGGAGTACATCAGTTCTCATTTTTATGTAAGCTTTGACCATGAAGAGCTGATGTTGCATCTGCCTCTCTTAGGATGTACTTTTAACAGTATCAAAAAGTAGATTGCCTACTGGCTAAGAGAGTGGCTGACCCGATGTGACAATAAAAATTGATCCTGGTCATTCTGCCAAGCATTAAATATTTTGCAAGTCTTTCTGCTGAGTTGCAAAAAAAAAAAAAAAAGGAAGAGAAAAGAAAAAAGTTGAATTTTATATTAAATTTTACCTTGGGGCATTATTACTTTGAAAGTAATCCAAATATTTTGTTTATATTGGAAGGGTTCAGTGAGACATAGTTAAGTGTGAATAGAATTCAAAACAATAAGTCTGGGAAAAAACCATTCCCTTTGGTCAGAGGCTATTGTGTCAGCAGTTACACTGAGTCAATCAAAAAGAAGAAAGAGACAATACCATCTGTGAGGACAGAGCTGCCAAGCTTATATGACTAGATAGCAATACAGAATTTGAAGTGTTCTAGGTGATAAAGTAAATACTCATTTTTTAAATTTAAGCCTTGGTAAAAACTTGAAAATCTTGTGGTAGTATGTTGTTGAATAATACAGAAAAGCCAAATTACTTCTTGCATAAAAATTGAGACCAATAACAAAATAAATTGTCTAGTGATGCTGTTCCTTGCTGTGGAGACTGATGAAAGAGATTTAAGACTAAATTTCAAAACTGCTTCCATGCTTACAACGTTTATTTTTGCTACAAATTTGTTAAGCAAGTTGTTAAATCCATGAGTTTTATTTTTGCCACACACAAATTGCTTTTAATGTGAAATATTTGAACTTTAGGAAAAATTTTTAAATTATGATAGTGGAGCATTCAAGAACACTTTCTCCCTAATGATTTGAAAACATAAAACTGAGAACAATAGAAAAAATGATTTATGTAATCTGTGCTTTATTTTTTTACATTGCAAATAGTTGTTGAGCATATTGTATACTCTTTCCTATATTGAGACATTGTCATTTAATCATTTTTTTTCTATCTGGTTGCATCATCATCTTTTTGGTGTGTTGCTTCACTGGGCATGGCACCTCTCTGTACCACATGGGGTCCTATGCCTCACTTCTCAGGTCTGGGATACCTTTTTTCTTTATTTGCCAGGAGGTCCCAGGGATCGAACCCAAGTCCTCCACATGGTAAACAGGAGTTCAATTGCTTGAGCCACAGCCACGTCCTCATTTAATCATCTAAACCAAATCTTCGTTTGGTTATTCTGGTCTCCTAGTTCATTTACTATCTTCTTCATTTTGTACTCTTGCAATTTTGGTTTCAAGTTAACTTGAGATGTCTTTTCCCCCCACTTTTTATTGTCTTCACTTGTTTAAAAATGTGACCTGAAGACACATTTTGTTTTATTTCTTCTTCTGTGCATTCCCTCCTACATTTCAGTTTTTAAAATATACTTTAAAGAGCATTTATATGCTCCCTTTTCCACTTTATGATTTAGTGGGTTATTTATTTTTTAAAGTATTTCTCAAGAAAACATGCTTGTTATTGTTATATCATTATTGCAATTGATGTCTGTGTGGCCATTGAACATGTCAATCCAGTGTGCAGTCAACCACATTAGAAATAAGCTGAAAAATGAAATCTCTAAAATTTGCACTCACTTTTGGAAGAATTGTAACTGAACATTTGAAAAGATCTCTCTGGCAAGGAAAGAAGTTAAGAAATAATATTTAACATTTCAAATGCATTTTTATTCATCTGTGGAATAACATTTTTCAGTGCTTGCATTTATTTTTGAAAGAGAAGTGAAAGCTTTAACCTAGCATTTAGTATCCTGTAGAAATTTAACTATTTATTGAAACTATGAATTCTTTCTTTTAACCTATGGAGCACTGCACTTTAAAGCTTATTAGCAAAAAATTACTAAATATATCTGTTGCAGCAGTTAACTGATAAAAACTGTAATGAAATTTTCAATCCCTTGTATGTAAACTTGCAAAAATGGGATTTCATACAAAAAGCCCTGCCAACCAAACTGTTCTGTGCTGTGGACACAGTGCCCATCCTTGCTAGTTAGTTTTGTGACCTGGGACAAAATGTTTGTTTTTTCTGGTCTCTATTTCCCATTTTATAAAATATGGAGGTTAGGTTAAGTTACTTACAAATCTCCGTAAAGTGGTAAAATCTGACGTCCCTGCAATCAACTCTGATTTTTATAGAATCCCAAGAAAGCAGCAATCTTATGGGGAATCTTAAATACATATCCATTAAAACATGCAGAAGCCATTCATGGTATTTGGTAGTATGCTAAACAAGTAATTTTATAAAATGTAGTATGCTTTCCCTTATAACCAGAGAATATTAAATTCATATTTTATATTCTATTGATAATTATGATGATTTTACTCTCTGGGTTTTATGCAACAATTCATGACTCTTTAAACTGTGTAAAGACTTGAAAGTTTATAGCATAAACTTTGGTGGCGTGAAACTATGTTACTAAATTATTCTGTCTTTGCTCCAAAAACTCCTGTTGACTGCTCTTGAGCAGAAATGGAGATAAAATCAATTGCCTGATATTTGAAAGAAATTTCAAAATCTTATCAGGTTTTATTAACTAATCCAAACAATGTCTGTGTGAGACAATTCACCACTTCTTTTCTCCTTCTCTCCCTGTCCGCCTCACTCTTTATAATCTGGATCTGGAACACTGGATTGACAGGTGAACACTGGAGCCAGAGGAGCTGCCACTTTTCCTTTCACAGAATCCTTGTTCTTTTGAGCTTAGCTTATATTCTAATAATAATGAGAAAGTCAGCATTTCACATCCCAAGAGCATGAACTTCCTGCCCTGCTTTGACTCAAACAAAGAACATCTCCAGGCCAAGTATCCTCTGGCAGGGTGTAAGTATCCTGACAATTTTTATCACATGGCCTGCCCTGCAGCCCCTTCTCCAGTACCAATACATGATTAGTAAATGCATAGATGTAAAAGAAACCTGCCAGTGCCTTGAAGTGAAATATCAGAACATCACAACCCATCACACTGAAAGCAATCTAATAAAAACAGGTATTCAGGTCTGAGGAAATAAGAGATGTCGAATCTCATGAAGACTAGAACAAGGATCTTTAGTTTGACGTCTCAGCAGTCACCTTTGGCATATAAGAATGTAAAAGAGGGTGGTATAACTTTTGCTTTGAATATTTCACCAACTGATCCCCCTGGATGCCTTCCCAGAGTTTATGAGTATCACAGTTCCCTAATGAAGGCTTCATTGCATTCTTTTGAACTGATTCTTGCCAATATCAAAGAAGCACAGCAGAAACAAAAACACTGCTGTGATGTTAAACATCACAATTGTTAACCCTGAAAAGAAATCTTGGTATGTAGGTTAGAACAATATCCATGTGGCTCAAGTAGTAGACTGTAGAATTCACTGGAAGGCTCTCTACCAAATGAAGGGGCTGGGAAAGAATACTACCCTTAGTCTGGGTATCTGTGTAGAAAAAGAGAAGTGGATTTAAATAGTACAATGCCATGCTCAATATTTTAAAGCCTTTGCTTCTTGCGGGAAACTTTACACAGGAATGGAAATTCAAAGTTGTATAAAAAGAAGTTAGTAAGTATTATTGTATTTTTTAATTGAGTTGAAATATATGAAACAAACAAAGAATGAAACGTAAATGAGCGAACAAGGTTGTGCTATTTCTTGCAAAAGCCTAACAACTGAGCAATCTCTTTCTAAAGATGCTTAACATTTGTAAGTCAATACTCTTTTTTAATGTCTCAGAAAAATACTGGTATTAATTATGTTTCTGGATTGAGGTAACCTTAAGAAGTTATGTAGTTTGTTTACAATATACTCGATCCAGATTTCTCCTTTTGGAACTAACCGTTGGTGTTAATAATAGGCGTCTTCTCCATTTTTAAGATGACCTTTCAATCTATTTTAGGGTATATAATTAAATTATCTTATTATATCCATCTTTCACTGCTAAATCCACTATACTCAATGCTTTTTAGAAGTACTCTATCTGGTATAAGTTTTATCAATTAGTTGCTGGTTTCTATTTTGCCATTGGGTAGGCAACTAACTGCTCTGTGCCAGTTTTCCCATCATAATTCACTGTAACAGGTCACCAAAATAAACTTTACAATGACCCTGAAGTAATGTCAACTAGGTCCTAAGTAAAGTATAATAGTTTTACTTAAATTTAGGGTGAATGTGTGAGCAGTGTAAGTTAGCCCTCTACCTTATGCTCTGAACACAACTGCCTTTCTTCAGAAAAATTTTTTTCACTGAGATTTGCAGCAGTTAGTATCTCTCTCTAATCCAGCACTCCTTGGAAATTATCTGTTAACTGTTCATCCTTTCCACACTGCCTGAGAGCTCTTTAATGATAAGAACTCTCCCTCTCCCCCCACACCGTTTTGAATCCCCATCATCATCCCTGACACATTATGGGTTCTCAATAAATGCTTGCTAAATACATGAATGAGTGAGTGAATACACGCATGGATGCTTGGAGTGACCCAGGTCAAATCTGCAAATGGCAAACTTTTCAGTAGGTTGCCTCCTCTTTACACCTGTGTTTATAGTATCTTCGTAGTATCATTAAGCCAGGGTGGGAACGATAACACTTAGAGAGATTACACAGTGATGCGTTTATTTTGAAAACAAAGACAAAACAAATTGGTA
This sequence comes from Dasypus novemcinctus, assembly GCF_030445035.2. Lineage (NCBI taxonomy): Eukaryota > Metazoa > Chordata > Mammalia > Cingulata > Dasypodidae > Dasypus > Dasypus novemcinctus. The sequence goes on along the minus strand of NC_080681.1, from coordinate 45,033,567 downwards.
TGGAAAAGCTTTCTTGGGTATGTGTGGTGCTACTTGGAAAAGAAAGTAACTTTGCTCTTATTGCGGACTTATTAATGTTTGCAGTTGTCCTGATTATTCTAATGCAAACCAAATGGCATTTAATTTGGGAGAAATTGCTCTGGACGTGCAATCTAAAGAGGCGAGAAATGGAACAGACTTTCTTTATGTAGTGTTTGGGATGTGGTTAAATTATTTTAGGATGTTCAACAGTGTAGTGCAAATTCAAATCCTATGGGTAAAGCTAAACAAGCAATGCTAGGCAGCTTAGCCACTTAATCTTTTGGTGTTCAGTCTGTTGGGTCTGTGCTGTGAAATGGCTCCTGTGGCTTTCATGTGGAAAATGAGAATGTTCTGTAACGGCTGATGTGGGAATAAAGAAGTAAATACAAGGAAACTCTTACAAACTCTTAATATTAACTGCACTAAGTAAGTGTAACTAACTGCATTAAGTTATTGATTTATCAGGGCTTAACCAAATACTATTTCCCTTTGTCCTTTTTGGGGACAAGGACAAAAAGTACAAGAAAGTTAAATGAGCCAGTTGTTAATGTACTGATGAATGTACTGATTATTCTTCTAGCCGTCTTACGGGAATGTTCAAAGGCCATTTACAATGGTTGAGAAACTAAGTCTTGTTTACCCTAATCATTTAATTATTAAATTATAAATATATTTTATAGAAATTTTGTATAGCTCTATCTACCTAATGAATGAAAGGTGATAAGTTCATTTGGGCTGAAACCTCAGATTTCAAGAAAGTGACCCCATTTTATATTCCCTTTTAAAATATTACAAAGTTACTTTACCCCTAGGTTATAGGGATGGAAAAGAAGCATAGCCTACTTCACATGGCTAAATGAAATAAACTATTAACTGGTAAATAAACAGTAGATTGGTGTTTAGGGATGAAGCTGAGCACAATATATTTAGGACACGCAAACAACACTTTGGTTTCAGTCACATTTGGGTGGGTTCCAGGCCCTACTAAAACTGACAATGAAAATCACTTTATTCACTTAGAGATGTGAAGGTTATTCTTGGGTCTTCTCTGAAACTGCTAGACTCAGAGGAGCTGCATGATCCTCTCTCTCAAGTTGGTGATTAGATTTTTGGACCCTTTTAAAGGTTGCAGAGGGGGTTTCTCTAGAAGTTTTTAAGGTTTTTGAGAATAAATCCCAATTGTGGACTTCAACACTTGAATCCTAATTACCTTTTCAGTCCTTAATTACCCAGGAAGCAGGTTATAAGCAAGCACCATTAACAGCAAAAAATTTAAAAAAAGAAAACTAACAAACAAAAAAGAAACAGAAAATATTATTTCCTGTATGAAGAAAGAGCTGATGTTCAGTATGTGGTCACTGCAAACATAAAACACTGCAAACATAAAAACCCTCCTCAAACAAAAGCAAAAACAAAAAATAAACAAATAAAAATCCAGCTTCATTTCCCCCAGACCCTGCCCTCCCCATATAAATTTGTACATGTTTAGGCAGAAAGAGTCAAATCTTTCTGGCCATCACTTACCAAAGTTAGCATGAAGATTACTTATAAAGCACATTTATAAAACAGGCCCATGAATGCCTTCAAGTTATTCCATTCCTAGTATAATCCCTTACAGATAACACATATTACCATCACATCACCATTTCTCCTATTAATCATACTAAAATTTTCCCAAACTAGATTTTCTTGATGATAGAGATTGTGTCTTATAATTTTGTACGTCTTTCACAGAATATTGAAGAAGGTCAATAATAATTTGCTAGTTGATCTAAAATAAATGTTTGTTTGAGTATTATTTATCCACAACCCTGATTACCCTCTTAAAGATCACCAAGTAAAATATTAGGTTTTGAGATCATATTTTAGAAGGTGTCACCACGGCTAGCATTTTCCCTCCCAGAGGAAGGCTGATAAAAAAGAACAAGTAAGAATTATTTTTGTTATTTCATTTTATGGAATATGTATATTTTCCTCAGAAAATACACTTATTCACTACCACAAAACTTGAATTTTGTCAGCCTACCTACAAATGCGCACTCATTTTCCAGGCTGCTCACCACTGTGGCCATGTTACTGTATGCAACGTCTTTAAGGCTTTAAACCACTTAAAGGCAGAGGCTGTGAATACAGGTTACAAAGGTGTAGTGAATTTTAAGAAATAGTTTGAAGGAATTTTAAAGACCTACTCCAAGTAAGGATTGAAAAATATCCAGTTAAAAATTGTCAAGGAAAATGAATATTTCAAAACACATTCTTATGACTACATAAATCAGGTACCTGAAAATGTATTGCTAATATTCTTAACAACAATGAGAAAAAAAAATATTCTCTTTCGCAGTAGCATAGGAAGATATGGTTTTATCTCCTAACTGAAAAAAAAAAGAACAAATTTTTCTCCCTAATTAGCCTTCCAGCTACTCCCCATTTCTTATCTTGCCCCCCCTCCCTTTTTTTTCCCAAAATTCCTAGAAAACAACAAAATACCATACTGGCTGTTCCAATTTCTGTCCCCTGATTCACTTTACCCCACTCCATTGTGAAGGTCAATATTGACCTCCAAAATGCTAAACCCAAAGGCCATTTCTCAATCAGGTGACCTACGTCACCTGGCATGCATTTCTCTTGGGTTCCAGGGCACCATATCCTCCTGGTTTCCTGCTACTTCCCTGGCTGATTCTTCCCAGGCTCTATTTATTTCTTCTCATATCCTCATGCTCTTAACATTTTTTCTTTCAGTCACTTCTCTTTTCCATTATCACATCTTTAGTGAACTCATCAGATGTCATAGGTTTAAAATTTAGCTGCACTATCAGGACTCTCCAGTTTTTAACTGCAGGCTTAACCACTTCCCTGAATTCCAGATTTGGATATTCAATTGCCTACATGGCATTTCCTCGCATGTCTAGTCAGCATCTCATATTCAACAGTGCAAAGCCGAAATTCCAATCTTATACATCCATAGACATCTCCATGCAAATTAATGGCATCGCTCTTCTAATGGCTTAGTTCTAAAACTGTGAATTCATCCTCCATTTTCCTAATGGTTTCGACTTCAATTTTTAATACTTCAACAAACACTGTTGTCACAACTCTCAAAAATATCCAGAATATTACTTTTCTCATCACCACCAAAGTTGTGCTGCTCCAAACTACCATGATCTCTTACTGAGATAGCTTCTTCACTGAACTCCCTGCTTCTGCCCTCTCCTCAAGTTTTAGTTGAATTCCCTCCCAGAAAGAGACCTTGAGAGAAGAGTTGAGCACAAGTAGCTGATTTGGCAGATGATACCAGGAAGCATCTACAGAGGAATACGGAAATGAGAGAAAGAAATGAGGAAACCAATAAACTTGTATTATAGATCAGGTTACTGCACTGAGCTCCTGGGGTTCAATCCCTCTGAAGAAATCTGGGAGTTATACCACCAGCCCCATTGGCTGTTGATTAAGGGCTTTATTCCTGGTGTCAAGAACTATCTGGCACTTCCCTCAAGTCCCACAGAGGCTGCATGAGCTGTGAAGACCAAAGAGAGTCCTAAAGCAGAGTCACAGGCAGGAGCAGCGGCATAATTTGTAGGTCCAGGTGTAAGGTGAAAAGTTGGGACCATTTGTCCAAAAGCTATTAAGAATCTCAAGCAGATAACAGCATTCAACCAACCACAGGAACCTTTTAAGCCTGGAGCCCTGTGCAGTTTCAGAGGTTACATGCCAGGAGGTTAGCCCTGGCCAGGGTTCTTGGAAGATTGAATCTGTTGGCGTAGGGTGAGTGAGAATGATGAGCACCAAGGTGGCATGAACAGGGTACCAACAGAATCTGCTACACATCTGTTCAAATATTCTTCAAATTTTAACTACAACTCTGATTATTCTTTTTACTTGGATGCCCAGAAATGGAAATACCAAGTGAAAGTATACGAATGCATTTATGTCTCTCAGCATGAATAGGCAAGCTCTCCAAGGAAGATTATGCAAAAACTCCTAACAGGATCAGTTCACTGCATCCTTCCTAACACAGTCTTTATTAGTTTTATAAATTTGATAGTATAAAAAATGGGGTTTCAAGGTTGTTTCTACTTTGTATTGTTTCTGCTAAAAATCTTGTGGAAAGAATATTTGCATGTATTTTTGACTATTTGTATTTCCTAGTCCTGGTTATTTGACAAATATTTTAATGGAAATATTGATGCTTTTATTTGTGAGGGTGTTTTATGTAATAAGCATTTTATATGTGTGCTGCACCTTTTATTAGTAGGCTTTATTTTTAGAATGGTCTTAGATTTACAGAAAAAATGAGCAGATAATACAGAGAGTTACCCTCTAGATCCCCCACATCCTTTACATAATTCTGCTATTATTAACATCTTACATTAGCATGGTACATTTAGTACAATTAATGAACTATTATTTATTCATTATTATTAAATTATTCTGTATGGAGATGTGTCTTTTCTCCATTTACTAATATAGTCAATCATCATTTATATATATATATATCATTATGGATTTGTGGATATTTACTCTATACTTTGGACTGTAATCCAGTAGGTTTTTTTGTTTTCTCTTTTTGAGGTAATGGGGCTGGGGATTGAATCCCAGACTTTGATTCTGAAAGCCAGTGCTCAAACACTGAGCCTGAGCCATGTCAGCAAGTTGGAGTTGGTTTTTTCATTTGTTTACTTGTTGTTTGTTTTTTTTTTTTGTTTGTTTCAGGAGGCACTGGGCCCAAACCCAGGACCTCCCATGTGGGAAGCAGGCGTTCAACCGTTTGAGTCACATCTGTTCCCCTAATCCACTACTTTTTAATTTCGTTGCTCATTTGTCACATTTGGCCATTGGCAGCTTTGGCCATTGGCACCTTTGTCAATGAGCTCCTGTGTCACTTTGACATGGAGCCATCATTGTGGGTTTTGTTTTTGTTTTGCTTTGTTTTTGAGTAATTCCTTACTTTCTAGCCCTGCAAGATGCTTAAGACTCATCTTGTATATTTTCCACTTCAGGACTAAAATCAACAATTGCTTCAACAACACCTGTTTCTTTTTACTGGACACAATTTTTTTTTGTTGTTTATTGTTTCTTAATTTTTTAAGGAGAAGATATTAAAATATGTTGGATAGCTACTGTGTTAACTTTATTAATTTTATATTTAGCAAGATTTTCCCATTCAAATACAGGTTATTTTGTGTACTTTCCCTTTTTTGTCAGAAGTTTGCATTAACTCTTCAAAACTTTTGCAATTGCTTTATGAATGAATATGAAATAAGGTTAAAATTTTACTTTCTTTTCCTAAATATATATCAACCAAACAAACTCCCAGGAGGACTTTACAGAGAAATTTAAAAACTTATTTTAAAATTTATGAGAAAATCCAAAAGACCCAGAACAGCCAAAACAATTTTGACAAAAATAAGAATATTAATTTTGGACTTAGACTAATTGATTTTAAAACTTACTATAAAGCTACAGTAATTTAGAAAGTGTGGTATTAGCATAAATGCAGACACATAAATCAGTGGAACAGATGAGAGTTCAGATACATATAAGATCAATAAATGTTGGCAAAAGTGCCAAAGCAAATGAATTGGGAATGGGTGATCTTTTCAACAAATGGTGCTGAAACAAATAGATATTCATATGTAAAGCAACAATAGCTTAGATGATTTAGAAAACTTAACTTAGAATGGATTATATACCTAAAATAAGAGCAAAAACTGTAACATTTCCAGAAGAAAACCTGGGAGAAAGTTTTAGAGACTTTGGGTTAGGCAATAATTAGTTGATAGAACATAAAAAGCATAAACTATAAAAGAAAAAAATGGATAAATTCGTCTTCATCAAACTTAATGTAATGACTAATAATCTTCAGAAGATACTGTTAAGGAAACTAAAAGGCAAGTTGCAGACTAAAAGAAAATATTTGCAACCTATATATGATAAAGGAATTTTTTCTAGATAGATAAAAACTTTTAAGCTCAACAATAATAAGACAAACAGTCTAATAAAAATAGCAAAAGATTTTAGAAAACAACCGAGATACACTGTTTTCAAATAAGCACAAGAAAAGATGCTCAGTATCATTAGTCATTAGGAAAACGGAAATTAAAATCTTGAGATACAACCATACACTATTATCAAATTAGTTTAAAAAGATAGACAAAGCCAAGTGTTGACAAGGATATGGAACAAATAGAATTCTCATATATTAGTGAAAGCAATGCAAAATAGCATAACCACTTTAAAAACTATAGGGCAGTTTCTTATAAAGTTAAACGCACAATTACAGTATGGCCCAGCATTTCCACTTATTAATTATTTACTCAAAACAAATGGCAGCATATACCCTTACAAAAACATGAACCGTAATGCTCATAGCAGTTTTGTTTATAATGGTCAAAAACCTTAAAACAATCCAAAGTTCTTTAACTATTGAATGAATAAACAAATTCTGGTGTTCATACAATAAAATATTACTTGTCATTAAAAAGGACTAATTATTGATAAGACCACAACATGGGTGGATACTAAGCACTATGCTAAATAAAATATTGTGGACACAAGGTTATATTCTGTATATTCCAAAAACATAGTAAATTGTTTTGCAGCATTATCTTTTCCCCTGTTTTACGATGTTTTTCTTTAGGTCTCATTCAAGACTATTGTTTTTTTAATATATTTTTTTAAGATTTATTTTTTATTTATTTTCTCCCCCTGCCCAAGTGTTGTCTGTTCTCTGTGTCCATTTGCCATGTGTTCTTCTGTGATTGCTTCTATCCTTATCAGCGGCACCAGGAATCTGTGTTTCTTTTTGTTGCGTCATCTTGTTGTGTAAGCTTTCTGTGTGTGCAGTGCCATTCTTGGGCAGGCTGCACTTTCTTTCCTGCTGGGAGGCTCTCCTTACGGGGCACACTCCTTGTGTGTGGGGCTCCCCTACATGGGGACACCCCTGCATGGCACAGCATTCCTTGCACGCATCGGCACTGCACACAGGCCAGCTCCACGCGGGTCAAGGAGGCCCAGGGTTTGAACCACTGACCTCCCATGTGGTAGGCAGATGCCCTATCCATTGGGCTAAGTCTGCTTTCCAAGACTATTGTTTATTGATCTCTGTAAGTTTACGTACAAGTAACATTTCTTATGTAGTTTTTGTATAGGTTTTAATGTTTTTTACATTCAATTTCCCATGAGATTCTTCTTTTGCAAAATTTCCCTAGTCATACTTAACAGTTTTGACTTTTGATTGAAGTTTAATATAATTTTACCAAATTTACAAACATGCAAACTTTAGGTAAATATTTAAGAACTACATATATGTGTGCATACCACATATTTTAATTGGTATTATGTGAATTTTGTAAATTTTGTTGAATACTTCTGATTACATTTTCCAAAGGTTATTTGAACTATATAGGAAAGTTCATGGTTTTTGTATCTTTATGTTGATCCTAGTTAATTCACTGTATCCTGTAACTAATAACAACTTTTATGTTTTCCATTCCCATTGTCCTAAGTCTTATTTCTGTTACCAACTTTATTGCATTGACTAAAATATCAGAATTTGGGTCTAATTCACAATTTTAATAGAAACACTCTAATATAGTGCAATTTGCTAGAGACCTTCTAGCCTTTAAACATTTTTTTATCATGCTAAAGAAGTATTAGGAATGGGTGTTTGCTTTTATCCACTATCTTTTTAACAATGTGCTTCGCCCCAGCATTGGCAAGAATGATGCCTGAGGTGTAGCTGAGGTTAATTTCATTTTGATTTTCTATTAACGAAGGAAACAGGCATAGTGTGGTGCATTGAATCATGTCCCCATAAAAATATGTACAAGTCTTAACCCACAGTCCTGTGACTGGGAACCCTTTAGTAAAGAGGAACTTTGAAGATGTTTTTAGTTTAGGTGTGGATAAACTGAAGAAGCATGAGCCTTATCTCATTATGGCTGGAGTCCTGATAAGGAGATGAATGAGCAAGAGGAACAGAAGTAATAGAAGCCAGAGGAGGAGACAGAGATGGCCATGCCATGAGGCAGAGATGCAGTGACAAACCAGGGCACCCCAAGGATTGCTAACAAACCAGCACTAGAACACTTCAGACTCTTGGAGGAAACATGGCCTGTTGATGCCTTGATTTTGGACTCACAGTCCTTAAAATTGTGAGACAGTAAATTCCTGTCCTTTTACACCAACCTGTTGTATGGTATTTGTCACAGCAACCTTGCAAACTAATACAGCAAAGATTGCACTTAATATTGAGAGTATGTGTGAGTAGATGTAGCTCTTCCATGACTTCCCAGTTGGCTGCTGTGGAGGAGCCAACATGAGAGGCTACTACGGTAGGGGTGAGGAAAAAGTAGACATGGCGAGAGGAGGCCATGTCGGCACTCCAAAATCCATACTGTTACCACATAAAAAAGTCTCTGGGGCTACAGAGACCCACAGGTTCAATGGTCATGGCAGATGGAGTTCAGTGCCATGTCAGTTGGCCCTACTTTGGAGTTTGTGTTTCTGTGTGATGGAGCTGGACTCAGTTGTGATCTTTGTGCACAAGCCTTTCCTGTTACTTTTACCGGAACTGTGTTTAGTGCTGGGGTTTAATGTATACCCAGGGGACCTGAATCTCTGGACTGACCATATGATAGCCAGGTCCTGAGCCTCAACAGACTTCAGCTCCTACACTCTGGTTTATTGGACTTACCCCACTCAGCTAACATGGAGTTGAATAATGTCAACCGCCACACTATGGAGCCTAGAGTGCCTACAACTGAAAGCAGGAGGATTGCGTACAGCATCCATGTAGAATCTAAGCCCCCTCTTGATATAGAAGTGGAGTGGACACAACCATTCTAAGGCCCACAGGATGGAGGAATAGAGTATGGATTAGAGAGAACTTACTGATATTCTATTCATTAACTATTGTGATCAGTAATTGAAGAAAATGTGGCATTGGTGTGGAGAAAGTGGTCATGGTGGCTGCTGGGGATAGGAAGTGGGAGGAAGAGATGTGATGTGGGGGCATTTGCGGGACTTGGAATTGCCCTGGTGGTGCTGCAGGGACAGTTACCAGACTTTGTATGTCTTCCCATGGCCCACTGCGTGGACTGTGGGAGAGTATGGGCTATGATGTGGACTATTGACCATGAGGTGCAGCGGTGCTCAGAGATGTATTCACCAAATACAATGAATGTCTCATGATGATGAAGGAGGTTGTTGTTATGGGGGAAGGAGTGGGGCGAGGGGTTGGGGAATATTTGGGGACCTCATATCTTTTGAATGTAACATTAAAAAAATAAAGACAAAAAAAAAAAGACTCTCTGGACCACTATCGTATATTCCCAATTCTAATTCTTTGTTCTTACTTGCATTTTCAGTGCAGTAGGCCTGGCTGTGGCCTACCACAAGGAACTATTAAAATGTTCATGCTTTATTTAATTATTTATACTATATTATATTAATATATTTCTTAAAAGTAAATGAGTTTTTCATTCCTGATAAATACCTTACATGATGATATTGTTTAACTTGTAATCTAACTACATGATAAAAATGTTGGCAACTATAGCATTTTTATTTTAATATTGCTCGTTTCTCTTATTTTGGTTAGTTTGTATTGGCAAGGTTCAGCATTAAGATTTTACTAGCTTCTTAAATGAATTTGAAGTTTTTCATCTTATTTGAAGCTTTGGAATAGAATGTAGGATGAAGGATATACTGGTCTCTTGGTAAACTGAAGCTGTATGAGCCACAAACTATTTTCATAGGTATTTCTTTGATAACATTTTCAGTTTCTTCCATGGCTATTCATCTCTTTTAAGTAATTTACTGTTTTTTTGAACAAACATTTCTTTCCTGGAAAATGATTGTATCTTGAGATTTTAAAATTTTAGCATAAAATTTCAGAAGGTAAAAATGACTTAAAAATAACTCCATGCATCCTGTCATGTTTTCTTATTTAATTTAGTGAGTTGTGTTTTTTCCTAGTTCATCGACTTTGTTTTCATCTTTATTATTTGCATTTTCCTGTCTCTTCTGGTAAAAATTTTGTCACTGTTGCTGTTCTGTTTCTCACATCTTAAACTTAATTCTAAATATTGATTTTAATTACATTGTTTAATAGGCAAAATATCATGAATAAACCAAGTGTTTTGTCTCTGAGTACAGGCTTGGGAGCATCCTATAACTTTTATCATCAAACTGGCTTATTCTCATTATTTTCTACTTGGTTTGTAGTTGTTTTTTTCCTTCTTATTCTTTAATCAAAATCTATTGGAAAAGTGTTTAACCTTCATTTTATTTATTACTTGTGTGTTTTAGCTTCCAATATCAGCACTTATAAAATATAATTTATATCTCTCAACAGTGTAGAATGTATTGAATTCTCCTCCTTTTCTAGTATATGACACTATTACAAAGGGTCCACGGAACCTTGAAAGAAGATATAATGCCTATGTTCCTTAAACCTGAAAAGTCTGTCATTTATGGTGTTTATCAAATCACCTTTCTACCTAAAATTCTATTTTTTCTAATATTAATTTTTATCCATGTTTAATTTATTTCTATTTGCCTAATATTATTCAAATCTTGTCTGCTACCAAGTTGGGCTACCAAGTTATCCATAGATCTGCTCATTATCAATAATAAACAGAACATGTACACGCATTTGAGTCTGGACCTTCAGGAAAATCTGTGTCCAAAGTGGTTATATGTTGGATATTTTCCCCACCCCTTGTCATTCAAACAATAGACAGCACAGAAATAAACAAAAAAGACCAGAAGTCAAAATTATTTGCAATTATCTTCAGTTTTAATATAGCATCTATGTCAAAGTGCAGATAGAGAGCACAGAGTATCATTTAATGTGAAAGGCAACCTACTGGTGTTTTAGAAATTCCTTTAAGAACTCACCTTTGACAAATATCTCTCACAATTCCTTGCAAACAAAATGTGAAATAGAATAGAGTGTATTAATGAGACATATCTTCATTCTTTTAATGCATCAATTCATTGAACGTTGGAAAATTTTGACTCACATACATGTTTTTCTTTCCCTCTTAACTCATCTAATTAACTATATAGAGCCCGTTGGTTACATAGAACAACAAAATCAGTAACAAAACAGTAAGTGAGAAATAAAGCTCTATTTTTTTTTAAGTTGTCCTGGGCAATCAGCTGTTTGCAGTGACTGGTTATATAGAAATATCTACTATTTATACTAGTAATAAGAGAGTAAAAAACCAAATTTAGAACATTCCCACTGTACCTCAGTCTTGGGACACTACCTGTCCAACATAATTTTCATATCTATGTACCAGTCAAGGTTTTGCTTTTTCATTTTTCAAGTATAGAACAGTGTTGAACTGTTAAAAAAGGTCCTGCTACTACTTCTGAGTTAGTGGTGTTAAAGTTTTAAAATTGCATTACAGTTAAAGGCTGGTTTGAGGTTTAATCTTAACCTACTAATATTTGACATTGAGAAAGTCATTTAATCTTTATAGTTTCTGTTTTGTTATTCATAATATAAGAAACTTTTGGGAAGAGGGATAAACTAAAATTAATGAAACAGTCCTCTCTGTAGACATATTAGGAGTTTTTCATACATGGCTTATACAAACTACACAACAATCCAAGAATTATGTATGACCATTCAAATTTATAAATTTAAAAATTAAGATTTCCTAAAGTTAAGAACCAAGTCCAAAGTTACATAAGCACTAAGAATTTAGGTTCAAACCATGGTCTGTCTGACTCTGAAAATATCCTGTTTCCTCTATAAGGTAAAATAAATATGTCTGGATTTACTATCATTATTTTAGCAGTAAATCTCAGTCTAACATGTTCAAAATGTACTAATCTTTCCTCAAATCTATCCTCTGATGGGATGATATGTAACCTAGATATCTGAAAATCTCCAAGGAAAAGCATCATATAAATGTCCTATATAGTCAATGTTATTACTTAATAACATTCATGTACCATGGAAATTATAGTAATACTAGTCAAAGGCAAAATTATTGACTGGAAATGGTTTGGAACTCATAAATTTCTGGTTTGTAAAATGTTTCCTGGACTGTGGACATCCAACTGCCTACAATATTTTGCTCTAACTTCCTATAGTTTCACTCTAAGACATTCTTGCTGTAGAGACTAAATGCTTGAATGTTATAGTGTTTGGAAGCTATTTCTTCAGCTATGATTATAAATTAGAGTAGACTTGAGAGTAGCAAATAATTTGTAATACTTCCAGTATATTGAGCATAAAGCTTTCAAATTAAAATAAAAATATCTGTGAACTTTTTTTCTGGAAATAATAGAGTAACTGGTACTGTACTTGCTATTCTTCTATAATTAGCTAGAAAAAAATGTCAAAGTATATGAAAAAAAAAAAAACTTAAGGGAGAACTGGTAAGTTAAGCAGTAAGAAAGAAGAATTTTTATCTCTACTTCAGTCATTCAGTTTCTCCTGGGGAATTCATTGAAACCTTGACTGGAGTACCCAATTTACAACCAGCCTTACAGAATCAGACTTGCCAATTCCCACTGTTGCAAAAGCCAATTCCAATAATAGATTTCTTTCTATATCCATATCTGAATCTGTATCAGTATCTGTATCCTTATCTGCATCCATCTTGTTGGTTCTATTTCCCTGGAAAAGTTGGGATGGCTCTTTGAATTAGATAAAATAGTTTTCAATACAAGTAATATTATAACAAGTAAAAATTACAAAGATACAAAGCGGATATTTCATAATAAAGCAATCAATTCATCCAGAAGACCTAACAATCCTAAATGTGTATGCAACTAGTAACTGGGTTTCAAAACAGAAATACAAAAATGAACATAACTAAAAAGTGAAATAGACAAATCCACAAACAGAGTAGACTTTAACAATCCTCTAAGAGTAATAACAGACTGAAAATCAGTAAGGATATAGTAGACTTTGAAAACTTTATCAAACAACTTGACCAAAATGACACAACTCTGTATACCCAATATTTGTGGAATCCTCGTTTTTCAAGAACGCATAGAATACTCACTGTGACAGACCATGTGGAGGCCCATAAAACAAGTCTCAATAACTGTAAAAGACTGACAAAATTTTATGTTCTCTGATCAAAATAGGATTTATTTAGAAATTAATAGCAGTAAGATAACATGTTTTAAATTAAGATATTTGGAAATTCAACAGTAAACTTTTATATAACCTATGGAAAAAATAAATCTTAAGGGAAATTTGAAAATATTTCAAACTAAATGAAATGAAAGCACAGCACATGAAAATTTGCAAATGCACTTAAAACAGTGCTTGGAAAGAAATTTAGAAATTTTTATATGGACATTAGAAAGGAGGAAAGTTTAAAACTAGTTAAGATTTTCCCTTTAGGAGTTTAAAATGAAAAACCAATTAAATCCAACATAAACAGAAGGAAGAAAATAAAGAAGAGCAATTCATGAAAAAAATGAAAAAGCAATAGATAAAATTGATGAAACAAAAACTGGTTCATTGAAAAGATCAGTAAAGTTGATAAAACTCTACCATACCAATGAGAAGAAAGAGCGAGTGTAAGAGAGCACAAATTGCAATATCAAGACTGAATAAAGGATATAAGTACAGTTACTACAGATATTTAAAAGGAAATAACAATTAATAACCTTAGGCAAATAAATTCTATGACTTTTAAAAACTGGTCATATTCTTTGGGAAAAGTTTTAACAAAATAAACATAAGAAGGAACAGAAAATCACAATAGCCCTATATCTGTTAAAGGAATTGAACGTTAGGAAATCTCAGGCCTAGATGACCTCACTGGTAAATTCTAACACTTAAGGAAGAATCAATAGCAACTTTATATTGGACAGACTTTTTCAGAAAATAGAGCAGAAATGCTGCATAACTCATTTTATGAGGCCAACATTACCTTGACACCAAAACTGGAAAAGGACATAATAAAAAGAAAGGGGATAAGACATGGAGGGGAAGGAGGTAAGAAAAATGCACATAAATTCCTCTGGATCCAAGATGTAAAATTCCTTAACAAATGTTATCAAATTTAATCTAGCAATATATACAAAAGATACTAAATTTTGAGCAACTGAGATTTATCCTTGTAAATGCAAGGCTGATTCAACATTTGAAAAATTCATCAACGTAATTCATTACGGGAGACTTAATAAGAAAATTCACATAGCCAACTCAATAGAAGCAGAGAAGGTTTTTAACAAAATTCAATGCATAGTCCCAATAAACTTCTCAACAAAGTTGAAATGGAAGGAAACATCCTCAGCTTGATGGAGGGCAGTTACAAATAAGTCTGTAGCTAACATTCTAATAGGGAAGCTCAATAGGAAATACTTACCAAAGAAATTATATACCTCAAGAAATTAGGTGCCTTCCTCCCACATGGGAGATCTAGATTCAATCCCTGGTGCCTCCTAAAGAAGACTAGCAAACAGAAGCAGATGAGGGAGCCATCTCAAGGTGAGTGGGGGGAATAAAAAAAAAATTGTATTGGAAGATTTAGCCAGTGTAATAAAGCAAGAAAGATGAATAAAAGGCAACCAAAATGGAAAAGAAGAAGAAAACTATGTTATTCATAGAGAAAATGCATGTAGAGAATCCTAGGAAATATTCACAAAAAAACTATTAGAACTAATAAGCAAATTTAGCTAACACCCAGCAATTACATTACTATCAATAAACAATTGGAAAGAAAATTAGAATATGCTATTTACATTAATAGCAAAAGTTTGAAATAATTTAGGAATAAATTTAACAAAATATACATGAATTATACGCTAAAAAGTACAAAATAAAGATTAAAGAAGACATCAATGTTCACGAATTAGAGAACTCAATACTGTTAATGCGGTCACCCCTCAGACTGAAGTGTGGTTTGCTGGCCTGGTGGGGGGGCGGCCGCGGCAGGCCAAGCCGCTGCCCCCATAATAGGGTGGCCGGTCGGACTCACTGCCACCCCTGAAGGGAGCTCGGCATGGGCGCAGAGTGCCCTCGGGTCTCCCCTTCTCGGCAGCCATGCTTCCGCGGCCGCCCCTCCTCCCACATGGCGCCACACGATGCCTGTGGGGCGGCACCCTTCTTCTTCTTTCTCCCTGCGCAGGCGCAGGGCGGAAAATTCCAGTCTGCCCTTTTCCCCTCCCCCGACAGCAGCAACAGCCAGGCGTGGGCGGAAAAATCCAGTCTGCCCTCTTCCCTTCCCCCGACAGCAGCAACAGCCAGGCGTGGGCGGGAAACTCAAGTCTGCCCTCCACCCCAGCAACAGCAGCCACCAATCCCTAAACCCTGCCCCTTCCCCCAGCAACAGCAACAGCCAATCCCTAATCACCACCCCTCCCCCGTCCAGTACCGCCCACTGACCTTTTGCCAGCAACCAATCAGAACAGGGCGTGGCTTCGACCAATCAGCCTTCCCCAGCCCCTATAAAACCGTTGCCTCTCCCTCAATAAAGTGGACTTGCGTGTTTACCTTTTCTCCGCAGTAGTTCTTCTGCCGTGTGCCCTCCAGTCCTAAGAGCCCCCGACAAGGGCCTGGCCTCCCTTGTCCCCAGTTCGTCGCCTGCTTCTCTGGGCGACCCCTTCGTCGCCTGCTTCTCCGGGCGACCCCTTCGTCGCCGGCTTCGCCGGGCGACCCCGTCAGCCGAACCGCGCAACCCCTTGTGAGACCGATCCCTCGTCTGCTGCCGGACAGACCCCTCGTCCCAAGTGGGACCGACCCCTCGTCCCAAGCGGGACCGACCCCTCGTCCAGAGCTGGACCGACCCCTCGTCCGCAGCCAGACCCCACCTCTACCGACCGAGCAAGCCGCCGCATGTTAGGATTTCAATTCTCTCCACATTTATGTATGTACTCAGTTCTATACAAAACAAAATCTTACATACAAAGGACTTAGAATAAACAAAACTAGTTATAAAAGGAACAAAGCTTTTGGACTCATACTACTTATAAAGGACAGTAATCATGATAAGCTAGTATTGTCAAAATGAGAGAAATAGAGGTCAATGGAATAGAAGAGATAATTCAGAAATATACCCACACATGTATAGTCAATTTATTTTTTAGCAGAAAGTCTAAGATAATTCAAAGAGGGAAAAGATGCTCTTTGTAAGAAATGATGCTGAAGCAATTGACAATCAGTATAGGGAAAAAATGAATCTCAACCACTTCCTCACAATGTAAACAAAAATAATCTAAATGGATCATAGACCTCAAAGTAAAAATCAAAACTATAAATCTTATAGAAGAAAACTGATAAAATCTTTGCAGAATTAAGGTTACTAAAGATGTTTTAGGGAGGACACAAAAGGCACTAGACATATTTTTAAAAACACAGTAAATTGTGTTTCATCAGTATTAAAAACTTTGCTATTCAAAATACATTGCCAAGAAAATGAAAGTCAAGACACAAACTGTAGAAGACATAGACTGTAGAACTCAATAAGAAGAAGGAAATCAATCCAATTCAAAATTTTCAGAAGATTTATGCAGACATTTCAAAAAAGCAGATATATGAATGGCTAATAAGCACATGAAAGGTACACAAAATCATTAGTCATCAGGGAAATCCGAGCTAATTCCAAAATGTTAAGCCATTAAACACTCACTAGAATGGTTAAAATTAAAAAATGATCCAGCATTCCCACTCCTAGGTATGGAAACAAGATAAATGAAAACATATGGCCATAAAAACTTGCATACCCTTTTCATAGCAGTTTTATTCATTATAGTCCAAACTTAAAACAATCTCATTATTTAGAAATAGGTAAATGAATAAACAAATATTTGTTCATACAATAGACTAACATTCTTCCATAAAAATGAATCAACTATTGACATACACAGCCACATGGATAATTTTCCAAAACATTATGCTGCACTAAATAAGTCAGGCATAAAAGAGTGCATACTCGATGATGTATATGAAGTTTAGAATGGGCTAACCTAAATTGTAGTGATAGAAATAAGATTATTAGTTGCCTACGGATAGCAGACTTGGGGGGGGGGTAGTGAAAAGTAGATGGGGAAGATGTGATTTATCTGCAAATGTGCACCAGGGAACTTTTTTGGAGTGATGGAATATTCCATGTCTTTCTAGAATAGTCTTTTCAAGGGTATTTATATTTGTCATAATTCATGAAGTCATATTCTAATAATGGGTGAATTTTTAATGTAAATTATACCGTAAGGTTGATTTACAGAGTAAATACATTAATAAAACATCCAATCAACAAACAAACAATAAAATAACACAGGTCCGTGAAAACTGGACTGAGCGACTAATTCATGGGCTGTCATTTCAGTCTCATTTGATCTGAATACTTTGCAGAATTCTAAATCAATTGGCTATAAGTGAATATCATCAAAGATAAAGATACACGAAAGAAAATGTATCCCACTGGTCACAAGGTGTACTTGATGTGGGCAAATGCATTATTGTGAATTTAATCCCAGGTGAAAAACCAATTAAAGAGCAAATATTATTGATGTTACATCAGAGGAGTCACTGCAATTATTCATTTATTTATCTAAGATTTATTAATCACTAATTCTATGCCAGGCACAGAGATCTTCAAAATCTTTGTCCAAGAACACTCAATATAGAGGATAAGAAAATGGATTAACAGACAAATATAATGCAATGACATAGGGATAAACAAATTTTCCTCATGAAAAGCAAGTATGAAAATTATATAAGCATTTTCATATAGGGCTTTTTACTCCATCCAAACATTATTCTGAAAAAAATTACCCTTACATAAATTGAAATATCAGACTTTAGCAGAACTTGTAAGTTTAGAAGGCACTAGACTAAGTGCAATATGAATTTTCTTATCACTAGAAAATCTCAGACTGAAATCGTCTGGATAAATGCTCATATGATTTTTAAGTATCTGTATTAGTTGCAATACTCATGGTTTCATTGTAAGAACTTTGGCTTTACTGTATAATCATTTGGTAAACACATTTCTGTGAAGTTTTCTCAAAGCTTACATATGAGACTGCTGGTTGGAACTTCTAATAACTTTTTTAAAAAGTTTGTTTTGAAGCTGTTGGGATGCCCAGATTGGTTAGGTATTTTAATGACTTGGGGATTTGTTACCTCCTCCTTGCTGTTATTGATTCAGATCTTGAAAAATGTTGAAGTTTCCACCTTCAATATTTTCCTTCTTCACACTGGAGAATTTCTATGCTAGGCTGTTCCTCTATCCTCTTAATCACTCCAGCATGCATACCAATTGAAAGCTTCCTGCTATATTCCACATAGTTGAATGATCTTAGAGAAGTGTGTGGGTGTATATGTGTCTTTGTGTGTATATGTATGTGTGTGTGTGTGTGTGTGTGTGTGTTTATCATCACTATACGCTATTGGGTTTCATGCAACAAAAATTACTTTGGCCATTGTGATCAAACTGAAAGATCCATCATGAGCAGGCAACATAACACAGTGAATTGACAGAGAAGTGAACTGGCATTTTAAGAATCAGTTGATGGTACTGTTGGTAATTTGCAATTGTTCTCAAATTCAGTAGATTTCCTCCATACTATAATCATCCGGAAGGGTGAATATAATCAAATTGTATTACAGGTTATAAATATATGAGATTGCAAGAATTTCCCGAGCCTAATGTTTAATACAACTATTCAATAATATTAGTGATAGGTGAAACATTTCGGGTTTCATGTCTGAGAAACCAGGTGTGCTTTTCAAAAGACACATGACAATTTATAAGAAAGACCCTTAAGTATGAAAAAGAAGCCATTTCATAAGCATTAGCTAAAATCTAAAATTAAAACATACTGTCATTTTGAATGACAGGATCATTTATGATAACATTTCCCCTGAGGTCACTGAGAAGCCACAAATCATGAGAGGTGCACAGCTTTCTCATAAGCCTCCCATATTATAACTGAAATTCAGGGTCTGAAAAATTAGAGCAGTTACCAGGTAGAAATACGGCAGATAAACTACTCATACCTTGCCTCTCCTAGCTAAAAGGCAATGGAACATGACTTCATGTGATCACCATGTGATCATACAATAACATGTTTTGTATATTTGGTTCTCTGTTTTTGTAAGAGTTTGGTGCAAAGCTTTTAAATAATTTGTTCTTAGAGGAAATAAACCAAATGTTTGTGTTTATAAAGACAGCAGTTATCTTAACCATTTGAATGCATGTTGTAGTCATAATACTGCTTTAACCATTAAAACATCATTGTATAATTTTCTAAAAAATATAAGGGCATTGTAGTATAATGCAATTCAATTATCAAAATCAGGATATTAACATTAATTGAGTAATTAATCTAAAAATTTTATTCAAATTTCATGAAGAGTACCAATGACATCCTTTGTTGCAAAATAAATTTTTTCTAAATTGATAGAAAATTAAGGGTCATATACTGTTCTAATTTTCATGTCTGCTTTATCTGTACCACTTCCTCAACCCTTCATTGTCTTTCATGATCCTGACAATTTCAAAGTGTACAGGTCATTTATTTTAGAGAATGTCACTCAATTTTGTTTTGTTTCCTCATGATTAGATTCAGAATGTACATTTTTGGAAATGGAAATGATGTTGATCTTTCCCTGTCTCTGATATAAAGCTTTTATACCTGTGCATCATTTCAGAAGTCATATGATATCAAGTTGTCTCATTACTAGTTGGTCACTTGGTTAAAATAGTGTCTACCACATTTCCCCTTTGTAATTTATATCTATCTTGTGGGGAGATATTTTAGGGCTATGTAAATTTCCCATTATTCATCAAACTTTACTGGCTACTTTCAGCAGCTATTTGTTGATGTTTCCTTGAAGCATTATTAGCACAGTGGTTTCCAATTAGTAATTTTTAAATTCCATCATATATATTTATTGGATGGCATTTTACTCTAAGGAAGAGATTTTCTTCCTTCACCCTCATTTATTTATTTAGGAGTCCTAAGACAGTATGATCATTACTTATTTTGATACTTAAATTGACTGAAGTCTAGTCATTGGGATCCCCTTCTCACTGATTCCTTTGTCCTTTTGATTTAGCATCATCATTCTTTGAGCAACTGCTTACTTTATGGCACACCAAAATATTTCAGTTCTTTTTTGAATCTTAGCACCAATCATGGAATTCTGATTTACTCTAAGGAGGTCTGCTTTATTTTAGCAGGTATTAGTATTAAAAAAAAAAAAAAGACAAAACATAAAAACACAATCTGGAATCTAGGGACCAACTGAACTTTACATGATCTTTGAACAACCACATGTGATCTAACATGACAGATTAGAATTCCAAGGAGCCTCAGCCGTAGACCAAACTCATGTTCATCCCAACTCGTTTGCACGGACTTGCCCTGAGTCCATGAGAGCGTTATACTAGTGGTTATGGACAGAAAGGAAAGCTGAGAGAAACTGGTACAGTACTAAGACTTTTACCAAGTATCATGTAGCCATCCTCTGAAGGCTTGGTGCGGGCAGAGAGGTAAAATAATCCATAGAAGTCACCTTGGGCTTTCACCTATGAAAGGCAATTGGAGGGTTGAGAGCAATCCACCTGAAGCACTTTGATGAACAGTGGGGTGGGCAGGAGAACTGCAAGAGACTCTTGGATTTTCAGCTAAGACTGGAGCAGAGAAGGAAATTTATGGGAAATACCACTTAGGCATTTGGGATCTTCACAGAATGTAAGGTAACTGTCCCCAGTGCAGGTATAGAGCCATGGGGCAGAGAGGTAACTCCAGACTAGAAGCAACCTTGGGGCAAGACTAGATTGTAAAGAAAACTCCCTAGTTACCCGCAAAGCCGGTTAGGATTGAAAAACGGAAAGAGAGTTCACTGGGCTTGGAAAGCTGATTTCTCTGGTATAAAGCACTAAAAGATCTCCAGAAAATTGCCATTGCTCAGATCTCATGTCATGCTGAGGAAAGTCCTGATAATGCCCACAAAACATCAGAAAAGGCAGTGGTAAACTACATCAAATTAAAGTTGCAACAAAGCTTTTTCCAGCTCAGCTACACATGAGACTGACATTGCACTGCACACAAGTGATTTCAGCATTTCTGTCAGTAAACAGTATTTGTTACATCTTCTATTGCTTTTACACAAAATATCCAGTATAAAATATTATGAGACATACAAAGAAACAAAAATATGTGACCCACTGTCTAGAGAGCTCACATTAGTAGAAGCAGTCCTAGAGATGGCCCTAATTTTAGAATTATCAGAGCAGGACTTTAAAATAACTATGAAAAAATCCTAAAGGATTGGGTAGAAAAAGTGGACAACATGAATGAATGGATAGGAAACCAAAAGGAAACTCTAGAAATGAAAGAAGAATATGATATCAGAAATGAAGACTTCACTAACGGTTTTAGACTGACTAGACATAGGGTCAGTATCAGTCAGTTTGAAGACAGATGAATAGAAAGTGTTCAAACTGAAATAAAAAGGAGATAGCAACAACAACGGCAACAATGGAAGTGAAAGGAGAGGGTATTAAATATGTGGAAAAATAACGAATGTCAAAAAATACCAATGGAGAGGAGAAGTATTTGAGAATTAATGGCCAAGAACTTTCTAAACCTGATGAAAACTTCAACTGACAATCCCATGAACAGTTAATCTCAAGAAGGAGTGATAGAAAGAAAACTTCACCTAGACAACTAAAGATGAAAAATAAATCTTCAATACATAAGAACATAGGGTGGGCACATGGCATATTATTTACCATGGACTGAATTTTCATAAGAAACAGCTTTGGCTAGAAGACAATGAAATGACACTTTTAAAGTGCTGGTAAAGCAAATCAAACCGAAACAAAAAAAATCCTGTTAAATGAGAATACTGAATTCAGTGAAAATATCCTTCAATAAGTAAAGTAAAATAAATCTAATCTGAAAAAGAGAAAAACCCGAGCAAAACTATCTGTATTGAACCTCTACTTTAAAAAATATTAAGGCAGACTTGTAAATCCTACTCTCTGGCTTATTGGACTTACCCCAGCCAGCTAACAGGGAGGTGAAGAAGGTCAACCACCACACCAGGGAGCAAAGAGTGCCTACAGCTGCAAGCAGGAGAATTTCATCCATCATCCATATGGAATCTAAGCTCCCTCTTGATATAGAGGTGGAGTGGACGTAACCATCCCGGGGTCGACAGGATGAAGGAATAGAGTATGAATTAGAGTAGACTTATTGATATTCTGCTATGGAACTATGGTGATTAGTAATGGAAGAAATCACAGCATTGATGTAGAGAAAGAGGCCACGGTAGTTGCTGAGGGTAGGGAGAGGGAAGAAGAGATGTGATGTGGGGGCATTTTGGGGACTTGGAGTTGTCCTAGGTGGTATTGCAGGGACAGATACTGGACATTGTATGTTCTGCCATGGCCCACTGGGTGGACTGGGGGAGAGTGTGAGCTACAATGTAAACCATTATCTATGTGGTGCAGCAGTGCTCCAAAATGTATTCACCAAATGCAATGAATGTCCCACAATGATGAAAGAGGTTGTTAATGTGGGGGAGTGGGGTGAAGAGGGTGGGAGGTATATGGGGACCTCTTATATTTTTTTAATGTAACATTTTTTTAAAAATTAAGAGAGAGAAAAAAAGGAAATATTAAGGAAAATTCTTCAGGTGAAAGGGAAATGTTACCATGTGGAAACTTGGACTGCTGACAAGAATGAAGGACACCAGGAAAAGGGACTGTTTGGGAAAATATTAAAGACCTTTTTGTTGAATGCCCATGTATATATACATTGATTCCCCTAAAACTAGTTATCCTTTTGTTTTTATATATTAATGTCCCAATTTTTCATATACTGGTCATGCCTGTGGCAGTTTGAGTCTTTTGTGGACTCCAGAAAAACTTGTTCTTAAAGCTAATTCATTCCTGTGCATGTAATTTATTGTTGGTGGGGCCTTTTGATTAATTACTTCACTTAAAAGCCTTTGATTAGATTGAGCGACCCACGTGGGTCTTAATACTCTTATTGGAGACCATTATAAATGGAAGTACAAAAAGCCACAGGCACAGAAAGAAGACCTCAGAGACAGAGAGGAACCCAGAAGATGAGAGAGAAGGCTCTGGGAGGCAGAAGCTGAGATGACACCACTTTAGTCTGAAGCTGAAAGCAACGGGGCCCAGAGAAGAGGGGATAGAGGAGCTGGTACTGTCATTGTGCCCTGCCATGTGCCTGATGGCTGACAGCTATAGCTCAGGGCAAAGACTTTCCTGATGATGACTTGATTAGCCACTTAAGGCTTCAGAACTGTAAGCTCTGAACCTGATGAATTCCCATTGTAAAAGGCAATCCATTTCTGGTATATTGCTCCCAGAAGTTTTTGGCAAACTAAAGCACTGCCCTTATGTAGCACCCTCCCATTCTCTCTCTTGGCATGGGCACATGACTTTCTGTGGTCAGTTAACAAGTGTGACAATCAAGAAGCTTGATTCAACCATGCACATTAGAGCTAGTTCATTTGGAGGGTTCCTTTGTGGAGTCCAGCCACAATAGTTTAATGAAAGCACTGAACTTAAAAGATTAGAGAAAGGAAAAGTAAGATGTCCAAAGAATGCAGAAAAAAAGAAATGAAGCAGAAAACACAAATACGTTAGTGAAGATCTAAAGCACGGTTCTTTAAACAACTAAAAAATTTGCAGATCTCTACAAGATTGAGTAAAAGGATAGGCAGGAGACAAAAAATAATATTAGGCACGAAATATGCTGGGTAAAACAGAACAGTTTCAAAAATGGAGAAATTCTGTAAACAACTTTTGACAATTCATCAAAAAAGTCAGGTGAAACATAGAATTTTCTAAGACAGCATAAATTGCTAAACTAATTCAAGAAGCTGTGGAAAACCTTAATAAAGTTATATGCATTAAATAAATTGAATCAGTAGTTTAAAATCTAAGCTCCAAAAAAAATAAAACTGTCCCAGACATACAAAACCACAGCAAATAAGGAGATACTGTATTGGCTCAGGAATACAGAAGGAAACCTATGAATGAAAATACAGAGCCCTAAAACTGACCCTTTAATAACAATAATGAAAGTGAATAGAATGAATTGAGGTTCTAGCAATCGGTTGACCAGCATAAACTATGAAAAGACCAAGGATTTGAATCAGACAATCAGATTTGGAGTCTTAAGCAACTTTGGACAAATCCTAGGTTGATTTACTACAGTTTCTGCTTATAAAATGGGGTTAATAAAACTCAACATGGTGTTTTCTTACATATATTGTGTGAAAGGGCTTGAGAAAGAGAATAAGTACTTAACACATTCTTTTTTTTTTAAGATAGATTTATTTATTTATTTATTTATTTATTTATTTATTTATTTATTTCTCTCCCCTTCCCCCCACCCCACCCCAGTTGTCTGTTCTCTGTGTCTATTTGCTGCATCTTCTTTGTCCGCTTCTGTTGTTGTCAGCGGCACAGGAACCTGTGTTTCTTTTTGTTGCGTCATCTTGTTGTGTCAGCTCTCCGTGTGTGTGGTGCCATTCCTGGGCAGGCTGCACTTTCTTTTGCGCTGGGTGGCTCTCCTTATGGGAGGCACTCCTTACGAGGTGCACTCATTATGGGGCGCACTCCTTGCACGTGGGGCTCCCCTATGCGGGGGACACCCCTGCATGGCAGGGCACTCCTTGTACGCATCAGCACTGTGCATGAGCCAGCTCCACACGGGTCAAGGAGGCCCGGGGTTTGAACCGCAGACCTCCCATGTGGTAGACGGACGCCCTAACCACTGGGCCAAGTCCGCTGCCCTTAACACATTCTTAAACAAGTATTCTTACTATTCTCCTTCCACTGGGAAAACCACACATAAGAGGTGGAGATGCTGGATTAAAGAGATGGATAGGAAAAAGGGACAGTTCCCATCTATCATTTTATATGTTTTTAAACCTAGATCTGGTAAGACTATAACTAGTTTTCTCTCTGTGTCCTCCATCCCTCCCTCATTCCCTCCCTTCCTTCCTCCCTCCCTCCCTCCCTCCCTCCCTTCCTCCCTTCCTTCCTTCCTTCCTTCCTTCCTCCCTTCCTTCCTTCCTCCCTTCCTTCCTTCCTTCCTTCCTACCTTCCTTCCTTCCTTCCTTCCTCCCTTCCTTCCTTCCTTCCTTCCTTCCTTCCTTCCTTCCTTCCTTCCTTCCTTTTTGGAGACAGTGATTGCAATGATTTTCATTAAAGCTATGCAACCAATCATATTATGACGGTATGCCCTAAACAAGGTACAGAGGGACTTTGAGACGTCTCGTAGGTAGAATACAATCCAGGAAGCTGTTTTAATGCCCACATTTTGGCTTTTTAAAATAGCCATAGCCCATAGTTGGGATAATAATTTGCAATGTCTGGTTTAATAAATTAACTTTTTGTTTGTATTTTTAAAGATTGTCTTTTGTTTTAAAAGCCCTAGGTCATAAAAACCTTATTTTTAAAATGATTAATATTCCAAACAACCAACAGTAACATTAGTAAAATGAAGAGGAAAAATTAAGCTTTCAGAAAAATATTGTGCCCTGTAGACTTAAAATATCTTATGCATTAAGATCAAGATCAGAAATTGTCAGCTTGCTTAAAATTCAATACCAGATACCCGTAACTGTGGCAGGAAGTCTGTGCAATAATGTTAGATTTCTGAGCTATTCAGCAATTTTTGAGGTCTTAAGGATGCCAAATGCTCTTGGGCCACTATTTTGACAGAGTTATAGGGACCCTGAATTAACCTTATAAAGATATTCCTGTTTCAGCATGACAAGGATAGATTTGACATCTTGTGGCTCTCCATTATCTGCTTTGTGAGTGCTACAGCCATGTGAACTTTTCCTAACGAGCCAAAGCATCCAAATTATATGCAATAAATTTGCTTTTGTGAATAGTAGGTATGACATTTCTGCCAGGCAGTTTAATATACCATGGTGAGATTAATGAGCAAATGTCTAGTAAGTTTATTATTATTATGGAGGTGTTTTTTTGTTTGTTTTTTGGTTAACATATTGGGAAAATGGTTCAGCAATGTATTGCCACAAATTTTTTAAACATTAGTTCACCTTATTTTCATTCCTGATTAGTGTCCTTTTCTCCCCCAACTCACATCCTATAGACATGGAATTAAAAAAGAAGAGAGAGAAAGAAAACAGGGAATTAGCACACATTTTGTACTAATTATATACTGGAAACTACTCTTTCACTTTTTTCTTATTCAATCCTTCAAACAGCCCTGTGAGATAGTCCGTATATTCTTCCTTTGCAGATGAATAAAGCAAAGCTCAGAGAGATTACGACACTTCCAATGCCACACAGGTAATAAATGGAAGAGTGGGAATTTGATTCACAATTTATGTGAATGTAAAGCCTAAACAAAATATTCATTAAACGATGACTCATTTCACATCTCCCCTTCCTTATGATATCATATCATATATCAAACGTTTAAATTACACACATCTTGCTTTCTGACTTTTAACATCAGAAAACTTTAAGCAAAGAATAAAATAAATAAAATAATTAACACCTTTATGCCAAGCCAGGTATGCCCTCTAAGAGTAAACCTTTGAGTTTGGTACTGTTAGTAGTATATTCATTTTAAAGATGAGGATAAAGAGTTACAAAAAGGGTAAGAAACTTATTCAAGGTTGCATAGATACTAAATGATGGGGCCAGACTTGATCTTTTAACTATCAGGTTATATACTGCCTCCATCTATATAATGCAACAGAGAGATAGTTTAAAAAGGGGCCAAGAACTTTGATTTCATTTACATTCACATTATTTTGATAATCATTTTTCTGATACGATATATAACGTCTTGGCAACTAGGCACAATAGCTCAGAGTTACTGCAACCTATTCCTCACACAGAGCATAAGAATGTATGACATTTTCTTCTATACTTAAAGTTATGTTTGAAGCTAGAAGGGCATTGCAAATTCAGTTAGAGCTAGCTAAAGGCCAAAGAGTTCATGGAAAATAACTCCACATAAACTCACCTGATACCGGAAATGGAATTCTATATTTTAGATTCTGAAATTGTTTCCAGAATGTAATTACCCCAATACATTATCAAGCAAATTTTAGTAGGTTTGATCTTTCCAATAATAAAATAAATATTTCAAATGTGTTTATAGTTATTTCATTGGTAAAGCTAATACTTAGCATATTATAAATATCAATAGCATTATGATATACCCAATAGCCCCAAAAGCTAGTGATAAATATCACTGACGTTTGGATAGTATTTTTTCTTTTTTTTTATGTTCAATTTACAGTGGTGAAATTATAACAAATATGATCCTTTGCCTCATGCTTTTTTCCAATTAATATTCACACATGGGGGGTTTCTCTGCTTCTTTCATTTTCTATTGCCACATAGCAAATTACCTCAAAATTTAGTGGCTTAAAAGAATAATCATTTGTTTTCTTAGAATTTCTGTAGATCAAGAATCTGGGAGTCACTTGGCTGGATGGTTCTGGCTTGAGGTCTCTCCTGAGGTTGCGGTCAAGATTCTGGCCAGAACTGCAGTCATTCAAAGGTGTCATTAAAACTGGAAGATTTGTTCCAAGATTGCCCACTGACTGAGCAGTTGGCAGGAAACCTCGTTTCTGCACGCATTTCCTCATTGGCTATTGGCGGGAGGCCTCAGTTCCTCATTATGTGGATCTTTCCACAGAGTTACTCAAGTGTCCTCATGGCAAGGTAGCTAGCTTCCCCAAAAAGAGTGTTCCAAGAGTACCGAGATGGAAGCCACAGTGTTTTTTATGAGCTAGGCTCAGAAGTCAAACTCCAGTATTTTTGTACCCTTCTTTTGGTCATACAACTCAGCCTTGTTCAATGTGGGAGGGGCCTGCACAAGGGTTTAAATGCCAGGATCTGGAAATCACTGTAACCCAAACAAGAGACTGTCTACCACGCTCTTATTAAAAAATAATAATAAAATTAAATATTTTAATATGGTGGTATAAAGAGCTGAAAATGATCTTTTCCTGTTTTCCAGCCTCAGTTCCTCATAAGCCTCTCAAGCTTATGGTTGAAAGTGAAGATGGGTATATACTTGCCATTCTTAATTCAATGAATGCTCAGAACATGCAAACAGCTGCCTGCTTCCAAATGTTAGCTGACAACGGCTATTTCAACACAACAGGCACCACTACCAGCTATCTCCATACTCATCATTTTCTGTGCACACTGAATTATTCTCTCAAGCACTGATGCCAAGGGGCAACCTACTTGGAGTTGGGTCTGAACTCATCAATATAGGGTGCTTAGAGGACAAG
Organism: Dasypus novemcinctus; assembly: GCF_030445035.2. Lineage (NCBI taxonomy): Eukaryota > Metazoa > Chordata > Mammalia > Cingulata > Dasypodidae > Dasypus > Dasypus novemcinctus. The sequence continues at coordinate 45,005,270 of NC_080681.1, read as the reverse complement.
AGGCAAACAGAAAAGAGGAGACTTGGCCTCATGTCTCTCTCTTTTCCATATCCCAATGTCCTCAAATTCAAAAAAAAGGAGGAGTGTGTGTATACAAAAGTAAACCTACACCCATGTATGGGTATCCTTTGGAAGTGTTCAGTGAAATCACAACCAATTCCCAAATAAATATTGTGTCTCAGTGTGCATTGATACTTGCTCTGGGAAAAAGGAACACATACCTCATTCTGTTGCTTTAAAATCCGATGTATCAGGAACAGATGTGGTTTAAGCAGCTGGGAGTCCACCTCCCACATGAGAGGTCCTGGTTTGGTTCCTGGTGCCTCCTAACGAAGACAAGAAAATGCAATAAGCTGACACAACAAGCAGATGCAACAAAATACAATGAGCAGGGAGGAGATGTGGTTGAAGCAGTTGGGCACTCATCTCCCACATGGGAGGTATGGGTTTGGTTCCCCATGCCTCCTAAAAAAAAAAAAAAAGGAAGACTTGCAGACAATGAACAGACACAGTGAGCAGACAATCAGCGGAAACAATGAACAGACAGATGAGGGAGTCATCTTGGGTGGGGGAGAAGAATTATGAATAAAGAAAAAATCCTGACATATCTTGGACAGTGAAAATAGGAGAATAGAGAGAGTTTATAATCATGGCAATAAGGAAATATTTTCCCCTCAACCTATTCACCAATACTTTCCTCATAGCAAATCACTTTGCCACCCTCTGAATATGAAGCAATAAATAGACACCATGATATTTGTTCTAAATATATTAACCCTACTCTGTTTCATAGCCTTACCATTGGTCAATGAATCATAGAACTTTAGGTTTATTTTTGCAGACCTAAAATGATATTGGGATAAAGGTTACATAGGAAATAGCCTGTGTATTAATCAGTCAAAAGGGGGCTGATGCAAAATACCAGAAATTGGTTGGTTTTTATAAAGGGTATTTATTTGGGGGAGGAGCTTACAGTTACCAGGCCATAAAGCATAAGTTACTTCCCTCGCTGAAGTCTATTTCCATGTGTTGGAGCAAGATGGCTGTTGACGTCTGCGAGGGTTCAGGCTTCCTAGGTTACTCTGGACTCAGCTCCTTTGTTTTCTCCACAAGGTCAGCTGTAGAATATGAGGTTCTCTAGGCTTTGTCTCTCTCCACAAGGTTAGCTGTACATTATCAGGCGAATGGCTCTGTCTCTCTCCCGGGGCTCCAGCTTCAGCATCAAACTCCAATATCAAAGTTCCAATATTTAAAAGCTCTCAACTCTGTCCTATGCCATGTTCTTTATCTGGGAGTCCCCACCCTTTGGTACCACACTGACACAAGAGGTTTACATGATTATGTAACCAAGTAAACCTATGAATCCAATATAATTTAATATGCCCAGAGGAAAAGATCAGTTTACAAACATAAACCAATATCTCTATTTGGAATTCATCAATAATATCAAACTGCTGCAGCCTGCATTGCTGATTATGACTATTTCCAATCAAAAACAGGGATTTGTTAAAGTTAGCTAGTTGGTGGCATGGTTCTAGTAAAGAACAATATAGGGATAGAGGCCTGGATCTTGGGTCTGGTAATTAAACCCTTGGGTTCCTGAAACATATTATCTGTATTAGTCAGCCAAAGGGGTGCTGATGCAAAATACCAGAAATCTGCTGGATTTATAAAAAATATTTATTTGGGGTAGAAGCTTACAGTTACCAGACCATAAATCAAAAGTTACTTCCCTCACCAAAGTCTATTGCCTTGTGTTGGAGCAACATGGCTGCTGACTCTATGAGAGTTCAGGCTCCCTCTTCTTCCCAAGGCTCCATGGTCCCAGCTTCTTCCAACCTCAGCTGCAGGCTGGGAAAGTCTTGTCTCTCTCCCGGAGCTCATTTCTCTCCAGGTTTAGTTGCTCTGCTCTTTCTACAAGGCCAGCTATAAATAAACTACCAGGCTCTCTCTCTCTTCCCAGGGCTTCTGCTGTGTCTATGGAGCTGTTTCTATTTCCCTATGTTCTTCTCCTGCGTGTTTACTTCCTGTGCTCCAGGATCAAATCTCCAGCATCAAAACTCCAACTAACTTCTCTGCTCTGCCGTGTAGTTTTCTCTGATGTCCTACTGAGGTGGCCCAATCAAAGTCTTAATCATTATTTAATCAGGCAAAAATGAAACCTCTTAATCCAATTCAATCTAATGTGCAAACATGCCAGTTTACAAACATAACCCAACATCTATTTTTGGAATTCATAAATAATACCAAACTACTTCAATATCTGATAATAACATGGTTGTCCATGTCTCACAGCTGGGCTCTATTATAAGACTGTTAAGGTTCACAATTCAAGAGACACTCAGTAGGGCTCTAGAAACAACTCTAGTTCCAGAAATCTAAGGGAGGTTAATGGACACAAGAATTGGGAAACTAAAGGTAAATCATGAAACATTGGTATCAGTTTATTTCCTTATTTTATTAAATTTTCTATCCCTGATTTTAATTTTCTTACTGTTTTTCTACCCTCAGTCACTAAAATAATATTTTTTTTCCTGAAACAGAAACAAGCAACAATAATAATTATAATCACTAATATAACGTTAGCAAATGTCAGGCACTATTCTCATTACTTATATTATCTAATTTAGCCCTTCTTAAAGCCCCATGACTTTTAACCCCGTTTTATTGAGGAGAAAACTGAGGCACAAAACAAATAAGTAAATTGCCCAAGGCAGCAGAACTTGTAAGGAGTAGAGCTGGGATTCAAAAGTTGGGAAAGTCTGGGTCCAGAGCCCAAGCTCTTAACCACTGCTTTATGATGCTTCCCAATTACAACAGAGTCAGTGGGGCATATCAACCATGTTCTGTTCTTGGGACTTAATTCATGTGATGACAGGCAAAATATTCACAGTGACCAGCTATTGAATGCCTTCCTCTGACAATGTAGAAACACTATGGGCAAAAATTATGGGCTTGGAACAACTAATGATGCATAGGTATATAGCATGTATCTATGAGGGACTATATCTGCAATGTGGGAGCTGTCTGTTCCCCTCCCACTAACCCTCCCTCTGACACACATAACAGCAGCGGAGGGTTTACTCTAGAGGGAAAGAATTCTTGAACTAAAAATAGTTCATTTTTTTCTGTTGCATGAAGTTACTAATTTGAGGATGAAGGCCTTTTTGTTTTTGTCACAGCAGCCTAAGGAAATTTCAGTAATAGACAGTACTTGGATTTGTCTTCCCTCAGACTCTGAACTTTTGCAAATGAGGGCAAATATACAAATCATTACATTTAAGAGAAGACATCTCTTAACAGTGTCAGAAAAAAAATGGAAACTAAAAGCTCATAAAAATGCTAATGATCATATCTTTCCCAAATGCTCTGGTTTAGTACAAAGTTTCTTTTTGATAACACCATATAATGCGTGCCTCCTTCTCGCCTGTTAATCTCCATTTCTCAGTGTGAACTTGGAGCAAATAACATACATCTATAAAAAGATACTCTGAATTATCTTCCAAATATAATACTTAGATAATAATGTGATTGTTGGGCAAAGTAGCATGCTTTCCTCATTAGCAATGAACTCAGATGTGAAAGCTTCTCTGTCCCAGCACTTCCCTCACTGCCTCTAACGCTCTCCAGCAGCAGAGCTTGTGAGCCTGCTGAGAACAGGCAGCAGAGAGCCCACTCTCTAAGCAGCTCCATCAGTTTCCATCCTTTGCTTACTGTACAGGTCCTTGCAGTCATTCCTTACAATACCAAACAGGAAGAACTAGTGTTTCTAATTGGGGAACGATTGTCACCCTTATAGTTAAAAACCTGGATTTGCAGAATTGAATAAACAGGGATTTGAGCAAGAGGACACTATATCCACTGAGAAGAAATATGTGGCTTTGTCATTTACATACAGACTAGTTTGAGTAACATCTATTGAGTAAAATTGAAAAACACAATGCAAAGTAAACAAAGACACGTAATTAACTCTGAAGCAAGAGAAAGCCATAAGATCATTTTTATTGATTCTTAGCAATAAGCCTTTCCCTTAGATAACAGGTATTATTTTGTTCCATGTGGTAGAGAAATATACTAATCCTCAATTAGCCTAAATTTTAGCATAACCTCCTGTAAGTGACATCCAAATACCGGAATGACTTGATCCATTTCTAAGGCATGTGATAAAATGAAGTGCCTGCCTGAAAAATAATGAAAAGCTTCTGTTTGAAGCTATTTGACCTTCTTTTATCCAAGAATTAAAAAAAAAAAAAAAACCTGTCAAGTGCACTTTACAAAAGTATGAAAAAATAATGACAGAAAAATAATTATATAGCAGATTTTGTGATATTTCATTGCAAAACTGAGAGCAGAATTCTGCTATATTTGAACATGCCATTTTTGGCTTTTGTTAACTTTTTAAAAAAGACACTGCACAATAGCAAAACAAAAAAATTTTTAAATGCAAAAATGTGGTTTTGTTATGATTCAAGAAGATAGTTTGTGACCTTAATTAAAAAGCAGTTTTCCATGAATATATGATGCTTATTTGGTAGAATCATTTTTTTCTTGTCCAATTTCTAAAATCAGAAAAACAGTATGGATTGGGGAAGAGTAATTGACTTGTCCCAGTTAAGCTGTCCTAAACGAAATTTAGTTGGCCATTTAAATTTCCAGGTGTTAAGACATATTCAACAGCTCCTAAAATGAAACCCAATAGAAACATGTTTTCCATGTGGAATATGCTAATTGTAATATTAAATATTGTTTTATATAGTCAACAGTTGGCAATCTGAACTCTGTAAGAGTTCTCCTGTCCTGTGACAGGGTCTATATTCCATTTGTGCTGTTGGGTCATGTTTTCCCCTTTTCTCAGTTTTTTCCTAATTTTCCAAAGATTGTCTTCACTTCCTCTCTGAAGTTACACAAAGCAGAATTTGTTTGCTTGCTCTGTTTGACACAGGCTTATATATTGAGAAGCCAGATGTGGATATTAAAATTAGGGGCAGAATTTTTTTTTCTGAACACTGTTATGGTGACCTTGAACACTGTTATTGTAACTCAGTTGTCCTCAGCTGAGAAACTAACCTTACTGTAGGACTAGCCAACAGCCCAGAAGAAAATGGCAAGCTACACCTTGCATTTAGCAGAAGGTCTTGTATTTTTGGAAGTAGAATAGAGGATTCTGATCTAATGAACAAGAAAGCCATACATAAATCCATCCTACTAGCTTGATGTCGGGCATGAGGCGGCATTGCCTTGTGGGTATTCAGTCCATTCCAGGAAGACTGTGAGAACCAAGTTTCAAAATGACTCCCAATGATCCTTTCCTCCTGGTATTCACACCCTTGTGTGATCTCTACCAACTTTGTGCCAGGGTGTATGCATGCAATATGGCAGAAGTGATGATATGTTCCTTCTGATATTAGGTTATAAAAGATATTACGGCTTCCATCTTGATCACTCTGTCTCACTCTCAAATCATTGGCTTTGGGGAAAGCAAGCTGCCAGATAATGAACAGAGGCCCACATGGTGAGGAACAGAGATCTCTGGAAAACAGTCAGTGAGTAACTCTTGCCAATAGTCACATGAGTGATTTTGGAAACAGATCATACAGCCCCAGTGAAACCCTCAGATGACTGCAGTTCCCCTGACATCTTAACTGCAACCTCATGAAAGACCCTGAGCCAGAACCACTCTTTCCATACATTCCCGGGTTCCTGACCCTAAGGAAATATTTGAGAAAAGTAAATAAATACTATTTTAAGCTGCTAAATTTTGGAATAATTTGTTAAACAGCAATTGATATCTAATACAAGGGCTGTTGCTTGGGATATGAGAAAATGATCATCTCTGTGGCAATGGAAGTTGGCAGGGCAGGGTTCAGGTCACAAACTAAGTAGGCTAAGTCCAGGTGTGGCAGGGAGACAAAGGAGATTTGAGGCACGAGTCTAGCTATATTTTTTATTCCACAAGGAAACTGACATATGCCAGCTGGCATATTAGTCTTCGTAAACTTATTAACTCATTTAGGTCAAAGCAGTTTTTGAGGGAGACTTCTAATTTTTACAAATAAAGAAAACAAGTCTCAAAGAGATGGTCAGTAATTCTGAGGTCACACAGATGGCAAGTGGCAGAGCCATTAATTCAAACTCAGTTCTGCCTAACTTTATGACCACATTCTTAAACTAATATAGTTTGTAGCTGCTGGGGTCACAGGCACACTTAGCAGCCATCTCCCGGCCCTTGCCTACCCACCCTCCTCCTTTTCTGTTGTGTGCAGAAGTTTCAATATGATTCCTTTCTGCTGTCAGGGAGATGTTAGGTCTAAGTGTACCTTGAACCTGAAACCGAAATGGGGGACAAGCAGCCTCAGTGCTGCTTATTAAGGTGGGAGCACTGCTGCTCAGTGCAATGCTTATTAAGGTGGGAGCTCTCAGTGTCAGGGTCCCCTCCCCCTGAGGCTGTATAAATACTAAACAATCAAACATCGCAGGGTCTCTCTTCTCTTAGAGAAGTGGGGCATGACCCAAGCAGTTGGCTTCCCTGGAGACCTACCATAATGGAATCTCTTCCCTTGCTCTTTGAATCCTTTATGCTGTGTAAGTAATGAAGTGGCCATTTGCTGAAAGTTTCTATAGTGCCTGAGCCTGTGTCCCCACAACACACTATACAACAACCTTCTCCACAGTAGCCTCTGATAATTGCTATCATTTATTGACCCATAATTGTGTGGCAACCACCATGCCATCACTCTTTCTCTATTAAAAAAAAAAAAAACTCCTCTAATCTTAAAACCCTCTGCACTGTAGATATTACTTCTGTAAATAAATAAATGGACAAGGCCTTTTTAAAAAGAATTAATATAGGAAAAGGTCTGATTTTAAGAATTCATATTGTTCTTCAGACACTCTCCTAAGAATGCCCCTAGCTACATTCTTGTTTTATTTCTCCAAATTAAAGACTCTTATGCTGCTGTCAAAAGGTTTATCAGAAGGATTATTTCCTTTTCTAAACCATCCACTCTGCTCTTCCTTTACATTAGCTTGAATAATGAAACATTGCCTGGATGCCCTTTCTGTAAACATAAATTTGAGAAAAGAAGAAATCAAAACTTTTAAGTGTAGCTGAGAACATTTACACTGGAAACTTTAAAGAAGTCATGCCGTAGCATGAAAATATCAGGAAGGTATTCTTAATATCAGGAAATTGATTATCAGCAATGAACAGCAATGAGAATAAGAGAAAGACTTAAATGTGAATCCAATTGGTAATTGCTACTGACATGTTCTTTCATGACATACCTGCTAATCAAGTGTAACTGTTTAGTGCTGGAACTTAGGAAAGACATAGGCCTTTATATAAGGAAGGTCATCTTATGGGGCAGAGATTAAATATGTCTTCTACCCATTTAATTTTTCTGAATTCTTTACCTATATTAAAAACAGATATTCAGGAGGAATCTACAAATATTTATGTTAAAATAGATGTGAGATGAAAAAGATTCCCCTGTATTATCTTTACAATGTGCTCCTTCAGATTCCTCTCAGTATGAAGATGTCACTTTCTTTCATTTACCCCGGCAATACACACACACGTGCATGTGCACACACATTTCTTATTTCTCTTCCTTTTTCTCTCTAAATTTTAAAATAGATGCTCATGGATTATCAACAACTGGAGTAAATTTTCTCTTGGCTATGTTCAGATAGGCACCTTTACTCCAAATGAGGATTTACATCAGACCCCTGTCTTGCCTGACTTGAGCATTCACTTGGGAATACCTAATTTCACTATCTAAGGATTACATAGTTTGAGTATCATGATCTTTTCTCTCCTTTAAAGGGAGAAAGTGCACTTCTGTAATTTTAAGCTTTAGTAACTTCTGCCATGGTTCAGTTCATATGTCAACTTGGCAAGGTTTTGGTGTCCAGTTTTGTCAAGCAAGTACTGACCTGATGGTTACTTTGAGGATGTTTCATGGACTTAAACCATTAGTAAACTGATGGCATGTATGGCTGATTATTTCCTCAATCAACTGAGGAGCTTGCTTTCAACAATGAGAGAAGTTTCATCTAATTAGGTAAAGGTGTAAAATGTAGTAGTGGTGATTTCAGCACTCAGAAGGGAGAATTTCCATTTCTGTTTCACTCAGCCAGCTTTTCCTGGAGAATTCATCAAAAACCTTCATTGGAGTTGCCAGCTTATGGCCTGCCCTACAGAATTTGGACTTATTCATGACCACATTCTTGTGAGAAAATTCTTACAAAAATCTAATAATATTTATGGATATTTCACGTTGATTCTGTTTCCCTCAAGAACCCTGACTAACATATAAGTGTTTTTAACATATAAGTATACAGACCAATGGCATTAATTACTTTTACAAAGTTATGTTACAATCATCACCATCCATTACCCCAACTTTTTTCATCACCCCAACCAGAAACTCTGGACCAATTAAGCAATAACTCCCCATTCCCTCTCCCACCCCAAACTCTAATATTTATTCTAAATATTTCTTGTAAGTGGAATCATACAATATTTTGTCCTTTTGGGTCTGGCTTATTTTGCTTAGCATAATATTTTCAAGATTCATTCATGTTGTGACTTGAATCAGAACTTCATTCTTTTTTACAGCTTAATAATATTCCATGTACGAATATATCACATTTCGTTTATTCATTCATCTGTTGATTGACACTTAGATTATTACCGCTTTTTGGTTATTGTAAATAATGCTGTGAATATTGGTATGCAAGTATCAGTTTGGGGCCTGTAACTTAGAGAGGAAAGTATCTGTTTCACCACACTTTTACCAACACTGGTAATTATTTTCCATACTTAGCAGTTTTGCAGGTGAAAAACGTATTTCCTGTTTTCTTGTTCACTGAAGCCAGAGAATTTATACTGCATTTATTAATCATTCATATTTCTTTTACAAATATTTAATTTTTGGCTTTTGGCCTATTTTACTTTCTAAGAAATGTTTTATTGACTTGTAGGGTTTTTAATATATACTGATTATTTTATATATAATTTTGTAGCAGTTTGACATAGTTATGAATTCCAAAAATAGATACTGGATTATGTTTGCAAACTGGTCGTAACCTGGGCATGATTAAGTTATGATTAGGGCTTTGAGTGGGCCACGTCATTAGAGCGTTGAGTCCTCACCCCTTGATGGGTGGGAACTCACAGATGAAAGGCAGGGCAAAGGACAGAGTTGAGGGTTTTTGATGCTGGAGTTTGATGCTAAATCCTTAAGCTGGAGCCCTGGAAAGTAAACTCACAGAGGAAAGGGAAGCAAGCCCCAGGAAGAGAGAAATGCTGAGCCCAGGAAAAAGCAAGCCCTGGGAAGAGAGGAACCCTGAACCCAGAGAGAAGCAAGACCCTGAAGGGAGGAACGCAGGAAGCCTGAACCCTCACAGATGTCGGCAGTCATCTTGCTCCAACATGTGAAAATAGACTTTGGTGAGGGAAGTAACTTATGCTTTATGGCCTGGTATCTGTAAACTCCTACCCCAAATAAATACCCTTTATAAAAGCCTGCAGGTTTCTGGTATTTTGGATCAGCACCCCTTTGGCTGATCCAAATTAGGACCTTTTGATGAGATTTCTTCAATTAAGGCATGGCCCACCTTAATTGGGATGGATCTTAATCCTATTAATGGAATCATTTATAAGCAGAATGAAATGTAAACATATAAGAGAAAAAGCACAGGGAACAGCCAGAAGCAGAAATACAACAGAACCCAGAAAAGTACAGAGATGCCAGGAAAGGCCAACTAATTTCTGGTATTTTACATCACCACCACTTTGGCTGACTAATACAAACTTGTTTACAAAAGTTACATATTTTTTAAAGGTTGTCTTTAAACTTTATGATATTTGTTTTCTGTGTTAAATGTTGTTTTCCTTATTTTTTTCTTATTTTATAATTTTTTTTATTTTAAAGAATCTTTAGAATCCATAAATGTTACATAAAAATACACTTGTCCACGTTAACAACATCCTTCATTAGTGTGGTACAATTGTTATTATACAATTGATGAACACATATTGAAGCATTGTTACTAACCACGGACTACAGTTTACATTATAGTTTACACTCTGTCCACACAATTTTGTAAGTTATGACAAAATATACAATGGCCTGTATCCATCACTGCATTGTCATGCAAGATAACTTCAAAGTTCCAAAAATGCCCCCATATTACACTTATCTTCCCTCTCTCATCCTTCTGAACCTCTGGTGGCCACTGCCTTTACATCTTTACATAAGTTTTCTTCCATTGCTGAAGTAATAATAAGTCTATAGTAGAATAATAATGTCTACTTTAGTCCATTGTCCATTCCCCAATATTGAGAATTTTGGGATGGTGGGACCCACTCTGCTTCGAATTGAGAGGGGGCTTAGATTCCATGAGGCAGATGGATAGAGCTATCTTGATTGCAATTGAATATACTCTCTGTTCCATGGGATGGGTGTTGCCCATCCTCATCTCCTTACTAGTTGCCCTGGGTGAGTCCAATGAACTAGAGAGTAGGTATTTTCCTCATTTTTACCATTCAAATCTAATATTATTTTTATTTAATGAGGCTGCAGCCTCAGATACCTCTAGAGTTCATGTGGACATCATAAATATGTAGATGAAGTCTGGTATAAAACATGAAGGACTGAAAATATGTTTAAATTCAATGTTTTCCTAAAAATTTTTACTTTTTTAAAAAGTTCAAAGTTGCAAGAAGAACACAATACATACCCATATATCAATATATAGATTCATCAATTATTGACATTTTGCTACATTTGCTCTATGTCTACCTCTCTCTATCTAAATATCATGACTGCACTTCCTTATAGTTATCTGCAATAAATAAGGACACTTGCCAAAATAATTATACAACATTATCACTCCCAAAAATGTTAACCTTGAAATATTACCTAGTGCATACCCGACTCCTGGTACCAAAATCTGTTTTAGGTTTCTAGGCTGCTTATAGCAGATACCATAAAATGAATTGGTTTGAACAATGGGAATTTATTAGCTTACAGTTTGAGGCTGAGATAATGTCCAAGTTAAGGAATCATCAAGGCAATGCTTTTTCTTCACAAAGACCAGCTGCCAGAGGTCCGTGCTTCCTCTGTCATATGGCAAGGCACATGACAGTTTCTGCTGGTCTTTCCCTTCTTTTCAGGCTTCATTGCTTTCAATTTCTTGCATTCATGGCTTTCTCTCCCTTAGCCTGAATTTCTTCCCATTTATAAGGCGCTCCATTAATAGGATTAAAACCCATCCTGAATGAGATGGTCTCAGTTTACCTGAAGTAGCCTCACCAAGAAGTTCTACTTACAATGGGTTTACACTCACAGGAGTGGATAAGATTTAAAAACATATTTTTCTGGCATATATACAGCTTCAAACCACCACAACTTCCAGGGTACTTGTAATAGGAGCAAAAGTAAATGTTTTAAGAAAGCATAACAATAGTATCCCCACATCCAGGCTTAATAGCATCGATGTTTGCTCTGATTTATGTTTTAACTTAATTCCCCAAGTTATTAAAACATTCTTGATTGCCAATGAATGAGTCTAAGCACATTACTCTTGATTCTGGTACCAAGGCCACCCTAATAATGTGTTTTTGATGAGTGAATAGTTATTTATAGTTTGCTTAACCATTAGTACCACTGAAGTTATCAAATATAAAGTTGTTCCAGAACTTAATAAACATTTTGGACATCTCGGGGTAACATAGTTTGGGCTTATTTTAGAGAAAGAAAACTTGTTCCAACTGAGGAAATGGAAACTTAGTCCAAAGAGTGATATGACTGGAAAGGAACAATATTGAATATAACTTCTTTGGTGATATTTGAGATAAACAAAAGTGATGATTATAGTGGTTGTGGATATTCATAGTAATGCTGTCATAAAGTTATATTATATGACTCAGGTGCAAGTTCATCTTTGATCTCTAAGCTTCCTGATAAGTTTTAATAATACTATGTACTCCTCTGAACACTCAAAATGAGAACTGTTCCCATTCCAAGGTAGCCCTGCCAATGTGTTCTGGTAAAACTTGATAAACCAGCAGGGCTAATTCAACAAGTTTCAAGGCATAGCACAGTCCTATGACTGGACTGTTCTCCCATCTTATGAACTGGCTGAACATTCTCTCAAAATGGCCAAACCTCTAGGATGGAATTTAAAATTAACATTATCCATAACACCATCTGTCTTAGTTTCTTAGGGCTGCCATAACAAAATATCACAAACCAGGTGGCTTAAAACAACAAAAATGTGTTGTTTTCTAGAGGCTGGAAGTCCAAAATCAAGGTATCAGCAAGGCCATGCTTCTGTGAAGTCTGTGGGGAAGAATCTATTCCATGCCTCTCTCTTGGTTTCTCATGGTAGCTTGCTGACAATGCATAGCATTCTCTGCCTCATTTATCACACGGTGTTCTTCCCTCTGTCTGTCTGTGTCCAAGTGACACTTCTAAGAAGAGCATGAGTCATACTGAATTACGGTCTACCTTAGTCCAGTTTGACCTCATCTTGACTAATAATACTCTAAAAATGCCTATTTCCAAACAAGGTCACACTCACAGTACCAGAGGATAAGACTTTTCTGTGGGTGGGATGGAGGAAAACACAATTCCACTGATAATAGCATTGTTCCAACTTGGAACCAAAACTTAGTCGAATTCTATTTCTGTTATCTCAACAGTTCTTCGCACTCTTCTACCCCTTGTTCTTATGAATACATTATTTCTGGGCATGTCTAAATCCACTCCAATTGATTGTACATTCCTTTGTATGTTGGTTATCTTTATATCCTCCTTAGTAATCAGCAGAGAATTTTATGCTGAAAATACAATAGAGCCCTAAACATGATAGCAGACACATTCAGCTTTATAATTGCAAAGCAGAAGTTGTAATTCTATTTGTACAGTAATAATGTAGCACCATATGTTTCCCAGAAAAATTGAAAATTAAAATAAAAACATCAAGAACTGGAGAGCATTCTTGGAGGTCTAGCATATTGCATCACAGGTCTCTCCAATTTTAGTCGTATTAAACATATTATTTACAAAAAATGATGATGGGGAACAAACGCAACTCAAGTGCTTGAGCGTCTGATTTCCACGTATGAGGTCTTGAGTTTGATCCCCAGTACCTCCTAGAAACAAAACAAACAAACAAATGAAAACACAACTTCATTGGGAAATGAATGTAGCTCAGTGGTTGAGAGTGCCTGCTTCCCATCTACAAGGCCCTGGGTTCAATCCTCAGTACCTCTACAAAAAAAAGAAAAATGATGGTGGGATGGTAGAAAACACTTAAATATCACTTACCATGTTCCAGGACCTGTTGTGAGTGGTTTACAAATATTAGTTTTCATGACAGCCCTATCAGAAAGTTAGATCATATCCATTTAAGAAAGAAGGATGTTGAAGCACAGAGCTGAATAATTTGCCAAGGTCACACACATAGTAAAGTGGAAGACTTTGCGTTTGAACAAAAAAGTCTGCCTCCAGAGTCCAAGAATTTAATCACTGTGCTATACTCTCTGAAAAAAAATAGACATGGAATATTGGTATAAATCCTCCTGCTCATCAGCTTCTCAATTGTTAAGTGACAGACAATCATTCTCGCCTGGGCATTAAAAAGTGCACATAATCGGAAGAGGACTTGGCTCAACGGATAGAGCCTACCACTTGGGATGTCCATGGTTCATACCCAGTGCCTCCTGACCCATGTGATGAGCTGGCCTACGTGCAGTGCTCACACATTCAAGGAGTGCCGTGCCACGCAGGGGTGTCCCCTGCGTAGGGGAGCCCCACGCGCAAGGAGTGCACCCCGTAAGGAAAGCCGCCAGTGTGAAAGAAAGTCCAGCCTACCCAAGAGTGGTGCCGCACAAACGGAGAGTTGACGCAGCAATATGATGCAACAACAACAAAAAAAGAGACACAGATTTCTGGTGCCACTGACAAGAACACAAGTGAACACAGAAGAACACACAGCAAATGGACACAGAGAGCAGACAATGGGGGGCGGGGTGGAGAGAAATAAATAAATAAATAAATCTTTAAAGAAATGCACATAAGGTACACTAGAGGCAAATCAAGAGATTATTTGCCAATGCCTTTTTTCTTCTACATAAAGATAAAGCTAAATATCCCAAGTCTCCTTGGTTATGTGATGTTACAGGGAGAAATTCTTGAGTTTGCTAAAGGGAGAATCTCCTTTGGTTTGAGGATTGACTAAAAGTCTTTGCTCCTCTATGCAAATGTCTTTTTAACCATGCTTATTTCCTGACTCTCACATTAAACTATACCTCTAGCTATCCTTTTAAGGAAATAAAATCTAATGTTTGGAATGCACAGATAAGTAGCATCTGTTTATAAAATGAAGATTTAAGCAGAGTGAATACACATACGAGTGGGCCAATCCTTTTTTTTTTTTAGGTTTCTGCAGTACTTTTTGTGAAAAAAAGGTGACATTATTAATAAACAAACAAACTAATCTTCAGGTATTTAACTAGTCTAGTCAAGACTAACTTTTTGTAGACACAGAGAAACTGGTTTTAGGTTCAAGTTAAACAGAGTTATTGATTGCACTTTTGGTGTCCCTATTGTTTGGAAAGTGAGCAAAAGTTAATTAAGCATTTAGACCCATTTGCTGGCATTAGGTGTGTTTATTATACTACAGCTGGATAGCACACTGCTAAGTGAGTACTTTCTTTGCATTCCTAAACCAATGTGTCTGTTAGACAAAACCTGATGATTTACCTACTGTCAATGCACTGAGAGGTCACATAAGCATTGTGTGACGTATGCTCCCAGAGGAAGCTGATCCTTTCTGCAGGAAGTCACATTAGGAAAGGCACTTGTAAGAGCATACCTCCATTTCAGACAACATCTGGCATTCACCCCAAGTGGCCACAGGATGCCATACTTACGGGAAAGATGTTCCTGTATTAACAAGTGATTCATGAACTCCATCTAGATTTCGGCAGGAAGTGTCATCTAATGCAGGAAAAACATAGACAGATTTTTTTAAGTTGATTTTAAGACTATCAGAGCAGATCAAAGCCCACTAGGGAGACCTGCCACTTTAAAAAATGGTATTCACCCTTTCAACACAGTTTTAGGCACTGGAAATAAGAGCAGTGAACTAGGGTTAATTAAATACAACTCTATCCTCAAAAAGTTTTACCAACCTAGAACTCTAAGAGCATCTGATTTTATTTTATCTTCTTCTAAATAGATGAAACGTATTTTAGTGGAGGAAGTATTCTGAAGGCATTGTGTTGGGTATATTATGCACATTATTTTACCTTTTCATGTAATAACTATTTATTATGAGTGTTATTATCTTCATTTTACAGATAAAAGAACTGGTGTGCAGTGAGGTAAAATGACCTTTCTGTAAAATTGTTGAAATTGGTATCATGACCTTGAATACCACGTTTATTTCCATCACAATTATGTTTCTACCTAAATACTCCTTTGTATCAAAGCCAAAGTAAAACTCCCATTCTTTTGTTGCTGATTTTCAGAAGTGTTTTTTGAAATAAACTTTCTCCTTGACATTGCCAACCACAGTTATCCCTCAAAAATTTGTAGTAGAAATTCTTGACCTTCTTTAGTATAAAAAGTTTGACTATCACATTTCATTCTGCAGGGAGATTTCCATCCTTACGCAGAACTCGAAAACACTAGAGAATAGATTCTGGTTATAGTGAATAGGATTTTTGTTCCTCATTATGCTGGCATTTAGGAGTCAGGGCTTGTGTCTTTCTTTTAATACTGTAAATTGAAATTGCTCCATTTCCTGCCATGAGGAAAAGAAAACTGAATTGAGTCCCTTGAATTTAACCCATCTTTAAAAATGTCCAGTTCCAAAGCACAGCCTAACAAGGCAATAATTAACTTCTAGATCAATCTCTTTTCTAAGGTCCAAAAGGCAGTCATCATGTTGTATTGATTTTTTCCCCTTATATCATTTTTCCAGGGCTGTATTTTCAGTAAAACTTTTGTGAATTCACAAAGGTGCCAAAGTTCTCTTTCTTTTCTATTAGACCTTATTTTCCCCTCACATGATGTTCAGGAGAATGATAATAATAACTGGCCTCAGTTTCTGATGACTTGCCAACATTTTTTTCAGAAGGAATGTGATAGGCTTGGCCTACAATCATTTCCACATGTCCCTGCTCTGAAACTGAGGGGAATAAGTGCCAATTCCTGTTGCCTTATCTTAATATTCAGTGAGCCCAGAAGTTGCAGACAAATTTGCTTTAGATGCAGGCACTATTACACATCACGGCAATTTCTCAGCCTCTTCATCACCCTCCCTCAGAGGTATAGTACTGAGAAAGTAAGAGCATTTGTATTATGCTATGAACTGACTTGACGCAAAGATTAAGACCTGGCATTGACTTCAGGACAATCAAAGCTCAAAGTTTTTATCACCAACCTTCAGTTGGTGATAGATACTATTTTTCCTGCTTTGACCGTATCATTAATTTTTACAAAGTTTAATTTTCATGACTCTGGTCTATTCTTTAGGGTAATAAAATAAACAATGGTATCTGTTAGTTTAATCTGCAGCTGCACCTTCTATATAGCTCCTCCTTGCCTAAACTTCCATAATAACAGTAAAATTTGTTTACCTTGCATGTCCTGACAGCACAAAATATAGTCATCATTCAATTTTGCCTTTTGAGGATGCACAGAAGAAAGAGGAAACAACATTGAATAAAGAGACATGCTTTACAAGGCAAATCATATACAGTTCATAATAAATTTTATTAAGGTCACATTTTGCACTTCTATTAATAATGATAAGGTTTGGTATTCTAAGTGAGTACTCATAAACTTAAAATCTTTCATCTCAGTTTTTAAAAAATCTGAGCATATCGAAGTTGGCAAATTCTAGCTTTACTAAAATGCACCATCTTATATTCTTTTGCTGTTCTCTTTCATGGTGATGTTACATTCGCTCCAGTACTTGCTGCATTACAAAATGACCATTTTTCTATGCATAAGGCTATAAGAAGGATTTTACGTTGCAGAATATGTCATAAGTGTTTGAGAGTTTATATCTGATTTAAATTAGTACCTGTACATAATTATTAGAAGCTAAGATGCATGATCCCTACTTCACCATTCTGAACAAATATGTCTTTAATGTTATGTTAGAGACTTGATCAAGGTAGTGTTGCTTGAAATAAATACTTTTGAAAACTGTTCTTAAGAAAATGAAAAACATTCTTGAAGACAAAGCAAATATTTCAAGTTCATACTTAATGTGCTTGATTCTCAACTTGAGATGTGTATCTTTCTGCCTGAAAGGAAAAAAAAAAACCTCATTTTGTCCTAAACTGGAATTATAACTAATGCCCGGTTGGGTACCTTGGGGAAAAGAGGAAACCTCAGTGGATTCTGAGGACCGAGTATGACTTGGGCCCTTCTCAGAGGGGATCACTGCTTGTCCTGCCCCTTTATGAATCACTACCCACTCTCTTCCTTGTGCTCTGGGCCAGTGATCTTTGAAAAGCTCTTGACCTGGAGAGATATAAATGATTATATTATCTACATTTGTAGTTCTGCATGGCAGCAGAGGACAAATTAAAGCTAGTGAGGGTGAGAAAGAGCACTTAGCAGGTTATTTGCAATAAACTAGGGCAGAACTGATCATAGCTAGAAGTTTTTCAGAGGCATTTGGGATGGAAATGTGTATAGAGATATGAAGAGATAGGTAGACTGGAAAAACTTGAAGGTAAAAATGCTTAAAAGTCTTTGCAGAGGAAGGTGGTTTGCCAATTTTGAGGAAGTTTTATAGAGTAGTATTTATTTTTTGGTACTAACTCGAGTCTTGCCTTATGACTTGAAGGTTTAGGAACCTCACATTACCAAGTTCACTAGGCCATTATATTAAAAAAGGAGACAAATTTATTAATTTTCCTTGAGAACTCTCTCAGAGAAAACAAATTACTCAATTTTCAATATCCCCTATCTCTCCATGGGGAATTCTCTGATAAAATACAAAGGCAAATTGCATTAAATATGATGGTTTCTTTCTTCCTTTCTTTTTTTCCTCCCCTTTCAATCTTTCTTGCTTTCTAGAACGAGGATAAAACTAGAAATCCGTCTCCCCATGAAATTCTCCCAGTAAACAGCCTCCAGTGAAAAATATATATAGTGGTCAGAAGATTACCTCATAAATATTCAGAATAAAAAGAACTATATCAATTAAATATTTAATGGAATCAGCCATAAAACAAAGTAATATAACCATCTCACATTAGGCAAAATATTTTGGGGGCAACCCTTCAATGGACACTGCCCAATACTTGCCTCAGTGATTCACCTCCCTTAGGCTTCATGGAATATCTTTCAAATGGCCCAAAGATGCTAGTAATTTCCTAAGAATCTTCCAGATAAGGTTGCCTTTCTCTTTCTTTAGAATAACTGTGTGTATCTCAGATTTTATCTAACACATACCTCAGAAGTCAATCTTATTTACCCAGTTCCAAGATCTTGAGGAAGGCGCCTCTGAGACAGCAATATACTTGAATCAAAAAACAAATGACAATGATCAAATGGTGAATGAAGGAAGAGTACGATCTCCTTTATTATTGAAGTTGACTTCATGTTTTCAACTCTGAAAGATTTACCACTAATTGAATTAGGAAATATTAGAAGAGAGGCTATTTTTCCGTGAAAGACAATGTATTCAAAATTGTAATATGTTAAATTTGAGGTGCTTATAAGATATCAAGGGTATAGATTTATAGCATAAAGTTGGAAATCCCTCAGAGAGTACTGCAACTTTAGGGTAAAAAAGGATATAATTTTCTCAAGGTTTGTAGTCATCTGCACAAAGATGATTGTTTAGGGAGAATATTGATACAGTGATCTGAAACCTGGTAATCCACTGATAAATTTTTATTCGTTTGCATAGTGTTTAAAATTTTGCGTTTGAATTTCTTTATATAAACCATGTCCTTGTAGTTTGTCATAGTCTCCTCTACATTATTATTTCTTTTCTTTCTTTTTTCATAAGAAGTTTATTTCACTCAGTTTTGTTTGCTGCCTTGCTCTTAAAGGCATTAAAGTTTATGACAACGGGAATAAGAAGACAAAGCAAATGTAATTCCTTGAACAACACTTAACATTTCAGCAGAAAAACAGGAGCTGAAGAAAGTGGTTATGAATCATAAAAGGAAAGCCAGATGGGTATTTTCTATCAGATCTAAAGCAACAGAGAAGGATGATGAAAAGCAAGTAATTCAGCAGAAAAGTTGAATAAAATGAAGATTAAATGCAAAATATTGAAAAAGTTGTTAGGAGATTACTGCTGAAACTTGAACAAGAAGATGTTGAAGAAAAGAGACAAATTATGAAGGGATGAAGAGTGAATGAAAAAGGGGTAAATAAAAAGACTGAATATAAATAGACAACTTCCAGAATACTCAGATATACTCCCATGGAGTCTTCACTCACATTAACATATACATCTAGATAAACAACTGTATACTTAGGTAGGATGTATAATTAAAACAGCTCAGAAAAAATATGTCCTAAAGTAGACTCTTGATTTTTTTCCAAGCAATGTGCTCTACTCAAAATATTTTCCATCTCATTTAATGGGAACTCTATCTTTCCCATCGAACAGGTCAGAATCATTGGATTCATGCTTGATTCCATTCTTCCTTTAATGTTTTATATCAGGAAATCATGTGGGATATTCCTGAAAAATATGTTCAGAATCTGATTATTTATTTCTAAACACTTCTGCTATTGCCATCATGGTTCCAGCCACCATCAGCTCTTTCTTAGAGTGCTACAAAATCTTCCTAAATAGTACCTCCACTTCCTTTTTTTCCCCTGTGTACTTTATTTACAATAAAACAGTCAGAGAGATGGTTATGAAAGGAAAGTTAGATGAGATTACTTCTTTATTCAAAATTTTCCAATGGCTCAAATTTCACTCTGAGGAAAAGCCAAAGTCTTTACAATGGGCTATAAAGTCATTACATAATCCCTTATCACTGACCACATCTCCCACTAGTCACTAGAGATCCGTATTTCTTTTATCTAATTTCTTTAACATACCCAGGATTTGTACAATTGTAACGGGTTCACCAATGTGACGGGTCACATATGTGACCACCCTACAGAAGACAGGAATGAGAAAACAGAGATTAAACAACCATTTTTTAAAGTTCATGACCAAAAATTTGCATACAACTTTTCCACTCTATCTCATTGGCCAGAATTTAGTAATATGGCCACACCTAGAAGCAGGAGAGACTGAGAAATATTTTTTATTTATTTTTTTAAGATATATTTATTTATTTATTTCTCTCCCCTTCCCTCTCCACCCCGGTTGTCTGTTCTCTATGTCTATTTGCTGCATCTTCTTTGTCTGCTTCTATTGTTTTCAGCAGCACAGGAATCTGTGTTTTTTTTTGGTTGCTTCATCTTGTTGTGTCAGCTCTCCATGTGTGCAGCGCCATTCCTGGGCAGGCTGCACTTTGTTTCGCGCTGGGTGGCTCTCCTTATGGGGCGCACTCCTTGCGCGTGGGGCTCCCCTACGCGGGGGACACCCCGGCGTGGCAGGGCACTCCTTGAGCGCATCAGCACTGCGCATGGGCCAGCTCCACACGGGTCAAGGAGGCCCGGGGTTTGAACCACGGACCTCCCATGTGGTAGACAGAGGTCCTATCCACTGGGCCAAGTCTGCCGCCAAGACTGAGAAATATAACCTCTTATTATCTATATACCCAGCTACAACTCAAGATATTCTTTAACAGGAAAAGGGAGGGAAGAAGAGAGAGAGTAACACTGGTGTGAATTACTGAGGTATAATAGAGTGGAAATTATTTGGAAGGGGGGACGTAAATGGCTGGAAAGGACAGAATGTTGGAGGTATTCAATGCACAGTTGTTGAAGCCATCAAAAATGGTATAAGGAATAATGGTGGAAAGAAGAAGGTATTGATCCAAGTTCTGAAGTGTTCAGAGAAAAGGGGCAGTAAACAAATATTCATAGACAATAGCAAGAATTAATAGTTAAGGTTAATGGCTTATGTTTTAAGATGGGTTCCTGGAAAACAGACCTCAGACCAGACTGGGCCATTTCCTTTAGCTAGGGGAAATCCCAAAGAAGAATTCAGCTGAGAGTCATGGCCTGCCACCACTCTTAGCAGCTGGGAAAATATCTCTCTCTAGGATCTAGGTGACACATCCAACATCCATTACATCTTGCTTCAAAAAAGCGACATTTTCCATTAGCACAAGATAATAACTACAATAATAAATCATCTTGGATCCATGGTTATACTCTCCCCCTTATGTTTCTTCATTCTTCAAACTTGAGGATTTGGGATGATGTCTACTTGGACAGCTTTAAGCAGAGAGGGAACTTAGATACCACGGGGCAAATAGAAGGAATTTTATTTCCTTGCATTTGTAGATAATTCGTATTTGGGGGGGGGGGGGGGGGAATGGGACTTGTCCATCATCATCATTTTGTTAGTTGTCCAGGGCAAGCTCAAAGAACTGGAGAGTAGGAATTGGCTGCAACTCTGCTAGGATTCAGGGCTCAACTGGCATATGAACAATGTGAAGATTTAAGTCTCTGAGAGATATACTTAATGGGTATATTGAAAATTATAGATTCAAATAAAAGCAATAGAAGAATCATGAATAAGGAAATTATAAATGAGTATAGCAAACCTTATGTTAAGGGAAGAACTTGTAACAGTGATATAAAGATAGTGGTTGCCAGGGTTTCAGAGGGGAAGGGGAGGGATGAATAGGTAGAATACAAGGCATTTTTAGGCCAGCAAAATTTTTCTGTATGACTCTGCAGTGATGGGTACATGACATTATACATTCATCAAAGCCTGTAAAACTGTACAGCACAAATTGTAAGCCATAATGTAAAATATAGACTTTGGTCAGTAGTAATGCTTCAACATTGGTACATCAAGTGTAACAAATGTACTATTCTAATGAAAGATGTTAATAATAAGGGAAACTGTGTGTGGCATTTGTGACTGCAGTGAGAGCAGGTAAGAATTCCCTATACTTTTAAGTTTTTTGTAAGTCTAAGGCTTCTCTAAAAATTAAGTTTATTATTAAAAAGTGTTTTTTAAAAGGACAGAGAATCCAGAAAGATTGTAGGGAGAAATGAGGACACTTTTCTCAAATCCAAGCCCTGATTTAAAGCATAGTGACAGGGGGAAAAAAAACAACATAATGTCCTTCAGAGTGGCCTGTATTGAATGCAGTATCCTCCAGGGGCAGCCAGGTATTAATTAGAAAGAAAAATAAAAAGGTTAATAGAACATTTGGAAAGAATTGGAGTATTCTAGAGTTTGAAGATTATAAACCTGGAGTTACAGAAGGGGAAGGATAGGTTCAAATTATGATATATACAGTGTGACATGTGAGTACACAACCATGCAATTACCACATATTAGATATGATCTTGAGCAATGTACTTAACCTACTTGTGTTTCAAAATTACACTGTAAAATTATAATAGAGAGAGTTCCCTCCATTTTTGGTGGCAATTGAAGGGCTTACTATCAATGTGAAGTGCCAATTATAATACCAGGTATACTGGTAGGCTCTCTATAAATGATAGTTTTATTTCTAGTACCTAAATAGTTTCCGTAACTTACTTAACTCTATCATTCATACATGATCTCCCCTTCCTCTGAATTTCTCCAAGGCTAATTACATAATCCATGTATTTTCACATTGTAATATTTGTGAAACATCTTTTCCCCAATATAATGTAATCTCTTGGAAAACAGGGACTTTTGCTTTTTGTGCCACATGCCAATTCTTTCTATCAACTGTTCTGCAAATAGTAATTCTTTCCTTACCCTTGGGGAAAACTTGGGTAAGTTACCTTCCAAATCCTCCATTTAATAATAAAAAATATTTAAATCTACCACTTGATGGTATCTATCTTTCAGGATTTCTGTAAAATCACTTAAAATGCCTTGTACACTATCACACACATATTAAAGATCACATAAATATTTGTTCCCAGCCTTTCTACATTACATTCAATAAAGAATTGTTGAGAATGGTAATGACTATTATTTTTTATGGTTTAATTAGCATCTGAAAAAACATGAGCAATGAGTAAAGAGGAGATGGATATGACTAGAGAAGCCTAAAGGAAGAAACTACCATGAGGTCCAATTTAGGTGTGATAAGACAGACATCTTATCTACCAAACCCCCATACCTTCTATATCCATATGATTTTTCCATGATAGAACAATAGTTTTAGATAGAGGAGTATCTTTTGAAGAAAGCTGATCAATTTCAGGACAATCATCCAAAGTTGTCTCAGTAATAATTTCCTCTTCACCTGTTCCAAATCATGAAATTCATGACAGGTTGTTTTAATCCCCAGCAATCTGTCTTTTCTTTTGAATCAACTGGTGGAAGCAACCCTGGTCCTTCATGGGAGAAGGTGAATATCTCCTGCTGATAAGGTAGTTTAGTAGCTCCAGTACTCTAAAGCACATGAACTTCTCTCAAGACAGCAGCTAAGGCAGATTAAAGTGAAAAATCCATTATAATAATATGCTTTCTGAGGAAAGGGATTATAGGTAATTTTTTAATTCCCTAGTAACAGGGTTTTAATACAGTGCTGAGACAATAGCTGAAAAGCAAATAGTTCATGTATTAAGTAAAAAATAGACAAATTGTCTTATTTCTTCTTCAAGGTTTTGTAAGATGTGAAAGAGCACTTTTGGTGAGCAGATTTTCAAATATAAGATCTGCTTCAATAGCTAGAAAGTATATTTCCTCCTTCCCCACCGAGTCTGATTCATATGAACAAATGTAAATGCCATGAATTCATGTTATCAGGGTTTCGATAACAGAATACCTGAAAATGACCACGTACCCTAGGAAACAAACTTGTCAGTAAGCATATATTTACACTTCCAACCTCAAGTTGAAAATGTCCATCACTGAATTTCTTCAACTAAGCCTAAAGACATTTAGGAAAATTATATCAGAACTGTGATTTTTGTCCTACCACCACCTTTTCTATGCTGGTTTGCCTGCTGGTTGGGAACTGGGCTGTTCTCAACTAAGTACTTTTACTGAGGCATTCCTTCCTTGCCAGCCTATAGTCATTGTAGAAAATGTTTGTTTCTAGAAGAATAATTACGCAGACTGTGCTGCTGGTATCCACAAATGAATAGGCGAAATTTTTGGAATTTCTCTCTATTTGTATATGCAGAACACTGTTTACTTATTCAATATAGACTTTATAGTACACTGGAAAGATTGCTGGACTAGGAGCTACATCCATTTGGTCCACAACCAAGGCAAGTCACATATTCTTCCCGGATCTTAAGATCTGCATTAAAAATCAATGTAGAAACTGATTTAGATAACCTCTATTGTCCATAACAACTTTAAAACTCTATGTTAAATACACACACATATACACACACTCACAAGTACACTTTCACTACCAGACAGTAGTTTCTTCTGAATATTTGAAAGTTCCTGGCACATAGAAAATGAGCAATAAATATTTGTTGAAAAATTTAAAGAAATCTGCACATGTGTATTTTGTTTAATAGCAGAGTTTACTGAGATACCAAAAACAACTCATTTTTTAAGAAATCTTATTTGTAGGCTTCAATGCTGTGTGCATACTTTCAGATCTACCATAAGGTGGAATGTTAATATATTAAACCCTGAAAGTAGCTTTTTAATGGAAAAACCAATTGACCATTAAGTAGAGTAGTATTAGCAGTATCTCCCCTAATGGTACATTTATAATGAATAGCTGATTATCACCAGGCTGTGATTAAAGAGAGGTGAGTTCTTTAAGAAGTCTGAGGATTTTGCTATATGGTTTTAGAGCCTAGTTTTGTACTATTCCAGATATTCTGAGTAAATAGAAATCTAAAATTATTTAATTTTCATAGGAATATCATCAGTTCATCTTTCATAACAATGTCAACACAAAATGTTTTATTGCTTTGGTTATTATTTGGGTCTCCACCCACTGAGCCAGCACCCTACAACCCCTTGAACACATATATATTCCATAGATGTATGGCTTAGGTGCACCCCTCCCCACTCCACCCTACACCACTGATATCCTGCACCAGTGATCCTCCTCTACCACAGTTGCAACCCCACCTCAATACAAAACTACCTCAAAAATAAATCCAGAAGAATAAATAAAAATTTTTTAAAAAATAATAATTTTGCATTGTGTCTTTCATTACTGTAAGATCTGTTATCTTTTATTTACAGTGACAATTTCTTCTGTATGCCCCCCCATGTCTTATTTTGTTCACTTTATTTTCAAAGATGCTTTAGGTTATAGAAAAGGAACATAGCAAATACAGAGGATTCCATCTGCCTCACCCCTTCCTGATCTCATATTTTCCCCTATTAATAGCACTTACATGAGTAAGGTATATTTGTTACAGTTGATGAACAAATATTGAAGCATTGCTACTATTATGGTCAATAGCTTATATTATGGCTTATGCTTATATTTTGTACTGTACATTTTTATAGGTTTAGACAAGCTGTGTAATGGCCTGTATCCATCATTGCAAAATCATGCAGAACAATTCCAATGCCCTAAATATGCCCTATTTTCCATCCTTGGAAGTCCTGCTATATTCACTAATAGAGTTGCAAGGATCCCTGGAGTACATGGGCAATGCCTAGCAAAGGAGGACAAATCAATGTGCTAGGCCTTTGATATAGATACTTGTACTTATAAGCCTCATTCTTGTGCAATTGAAACTTAGCTTAGCAGAGTACTATATATTGCCCAAGAGTTACCTCCTGAAAGCCTCCTTCTTGCTCAAATGTGGCTTCTTTCCAAGCCAAACTCAGCATATAAACTCATTACATTCCCCCCAACATGGGACATGACTCCCAGGAATAAGCCTCCTTGGCACTCAGGGATTATTACCAAGAACCAATCAATAATGCATTTGGAAAAAGACCTGGGAAAAAACAGGGAAAAATTAAATACAAATGAATTTTTATGGCTAGGAGATTTCAAAGTGAGTTGGGAGGTTATTCCATATGTTTTACTTTTGCATGTCTCAGGATGATCGCACTGACTGCCACAGTAAACAGTGCCTCAAGCAGGGGTAATGCCTGAGGAGTAGAGACATCTAGACACTATAGGCAGCACAGACAATCCCAGGAATTCCACACCCTATCAGTGGGCCTTATCTTGGAATATATGATATTCCAAGATAGCAAAAATGCCCCATGTTACACCTATTCTTCCCTCTTCCTCCCCCAATGTATCAGAATTAGACATTTAAAATTTTCCTATACATGGCTTTTATGTCTCTTTTATTTGAACCTATAATTAACACTATACCTTTTAAATATTTATCCCAGAGACTTAAATCTTCTGGCTGTTCATATGATGGTTGGGCCCTGAATCTCATCAGAGTTGCAGCCTACACCTACTCTCCAGTTCATCAGACTTGCCCAGGACAACTAACAAAAGGATGATGATGGACAATGCCCATCCCAAAAAACAGAGAGTATCTACAACTGCAAGCAAGACAGTTCCATCCATCTGCCACATGGGATCTAAGCACCCTCTCAATCAGAAGCAATGTGGGCATCACTATCCCAAAATCCTCAAGATTGAGGAATGAAAAAACATAGGTGGAAATGCAACTATGGACTAAATATTATTATAATAGTGGAAGAACTTGTAATATTGATATAAAGACAGTGGTCACCAGTAGTTCTGAGGGGAGAGAGAGGGAAGAATAGGTGTAACATGGGACATTTGGGGGACATGAGAATTGTTCTCCATGACATTGCCAAAGAAGATACAGGCCATTTTATATTTTGTCAAAACCTATAAAATGGCACTGTACAAAGTGGAAACCATAATGTAAACTATAGACCATGATTAGTAGCAATTCTTCAATATGCATTCAGCAATTATAACAAAAGTACCACATTAATGAAAGATGTTGTTAATGGGGAAAAATGTGTGTGGGAGGAGGTATATGAGAAACCCTATAATTTCAATGTAACATATATGTAATCTAAAGCTTCTTTAGTTTTTAATATATTTTTCATTTTTTTAAAAAAGACACTTAGATTACAAAAAAGTTACCCAAAAAAATATAAGGGATTCCCATATGCCTTATTTCTTACACCTCCCACCCTTCCCCACATTAACAACTTTCATTAGTGTGGTACATTCATTGCAATTGAAGAACACATTTGGAGCATTGCGACTAAGTGTGGATTGTAGTTTACATTGCAATTTACACTCTCTCCCACTCAATTTTGTAGGTTATGGCAGAATATATAATGGCTTGTATCTGTCGTTGCAATGTCATTCAGGACAATTCTAAGTCTTGAAAATGCCCCAAATTACACCTCTTCTTCCCCTCTCCCTGACTTCAGCACCTCCAGTGGCCACTTTCTCCACATCAATGATATAATTTCTTCCATCACTAGAACCACAGTAAGTCTTCTGCAGAATACCAGTAAGTCTACTCTAGACCATATTTCATTCCCCAATCCTGAGAATTCTGGGATGGTGATGCCCACTCCACCTCTAATTGAGAAGAGACCTCAATCCCTTACGGTTGATGGATGGGACTCTCTTGCTTGCAGTTGTAGACTCTCTCAATTTCTTGGTGTGGTGGTAGTCCATCCTCAACTCCTTATTAGTTGTCCTGGGTGAGTCAAATGTTTTGTTACAGAGATATCAAAAGTAAATATAGAATGTTATCAAACTTTTAAAATAAGATAGCCTAAACTCAAGGTCAAGAAAAAAAGGTCCTCATGGATAATTAAGATTAAGGAAGGCAAAAAGTATCACCTACCTGCCAAAAACACTTAAAAATTGACACCGTGTAAATGAAAATCCTGATCACACTACAGAACTAAAGGGGAGAAAATATTGACATAATGGTTTGCCAGAGACTCTGTGGGAATTTTCAGGAAGAAGACATACCTTTGCTGCTGGAAAAGCTAAAACTAACTGGGCCAAGTTTTATTTATAAGTTAAAAGGGGGAAAATGAAGTAGAAAAAGGGTTATTGGTTATCTCAAATGTATGGACAAACTTCCTTCATTTCTGCTTGTGAATTCCAGCATAAATAAAAAAGCCAATAGAAACTGATTGAAGTGGAACTAAAGCCAGATGGTGACACTGAGGAGGGAAGGGTCCTCAGCTGGCACTCACTACTACCCAACCATACCATGATGATAATGTAGGGAGTTGTTGGAAAGAGAAATACTGCTTTTCTCCCTGTCAGATACAATTTCAATCATGGCTGACTTAAGGCATATTACAGTTTAGTGGAATTTCCAATGTGTTATTTATATGGATTTGTAAATTACATTCATTTCCTCATAATACATAAAGGCATGTATGAAAGCATTACTAAACTTGTCTTTTGTATGAGATAATATATATTATTGCTAATATTTATACTCATCATTTTCTTTAATCATCAGGGAGAGAACAACAGCTGGGAATTGCCTTTAATCTACCAGATATTATACCACACACAAATGCACAAACTTCTGAATCATTTCATCAGTTTCCAAAACAAGGATATAAACATGAGTTATCATCTGTCACAATAGCTGTAAGTGACCAAGCCTTTGCAATCAATCAAAATGAAGCCATTAAGCAAAATTATAATAAAGGAGAAAATATGATAAAAGGATCCCCATGTAACCTGAATATTCCACAGTCATAATGGGATTTCCCTAAGGGTAAGAGAGTGCATTTCATGATGTCCCCAGGGCTCTCTAATATTAGATATCTATCCCTGGGGCTAGAAATTAGAACTGAAACCAGTAGAATTGTTGAAGCTTCAATGCAGAAATTTAGAAGCAACACAGATGTGAAAGCTATTGATAAATTTATCTTCTCAGAAGTGCCCCAAGTAGGCAGTCCTTAATCAGTGATAGTTTCTTTTTACCAAAAATAAAAAAGATGAAGGCATAAAGCTAAGAGATAGTTGAAGTCCAAGAGCATGCATGCTTCTTTACCACTCAAATGTCTGATCCTTGTATTATTACTGTAAAATGTGTGCCCACTGAGGAGGTAATGATATGAACACATCAATATTCCCATGACTAGCAATCAAGGTAAATGATTACAAATACAAAGCTGAGCATATTATAAGCTCTCTTTGATTGCAAGGAACAAAAGCCAAGGGCTAAATTGCACTCAGATAAATTGCAAGAATACCTGATGATGTAAAAGTGTCAAGAATCTGTCACACTACCAGGACTCACAGAAAATCTCTGCCTTTGTAAAGCTAAAAGTCTTGTGGGGAAGATAAGTACCAATACAATTCCACAATTAAGATAATATTATGAAATAAAAGCATAGGGTGCTATGAGAGCAAATAACAGGTGCTTTCTGCCTTGTGATTTCTCCTTACTTATGCTTCCATCTGTCTCCAGGCTCCTGCTTATGCCCATCCGTAGTGGGTCTTATTTTAGATTCTACCTGTTAACCATGGCTCATTATTCTGTAAGGGAGAAATTGATTGATTAATTTAGCCACTATCAAGTTAGATCATCAGCTTGAGGAAGAGTACATATTGCCAGGAAGTCTCAAAAGTCACTGGAAGCCTAAAAGAAAGCTACTCTTCAAAAAAAATCACTCTTCCATTTGCATTCAGGGTGAAAAGGGACATACAGTAAAAGGATGGGGACCAATTCATAAGGAACTCTTGGAAGGGCTATAGGTACAGTAGGGATTCTGAGTCTTCCATTCAAAATGAATAAGTACCTTGAGTAATGTATCTAATATTGGAATACAAGCACCTTATTTTTCTAATAGTTGTTTACCTCCAGAAAATTCCCAGAGAGTTGAATCAGGGTCCATTCACACCCATATTCTAAACAAGGAAGATATAACTTTAAGAATTATTGAGGAAACGGACTTTGGCCCAGTGGTTAGGGCGTCCGTCTACCACATGGGAGGTCCGAGGTTCAAACCCCGGGTCTCCTTGACCCGTGTGGAGCTGGCCCATGTGCAGTGCTGTTGCACGCAAGGAGTGCCTGCCACACAGGGGTGTCCCCCGCGTAGGGGAGCCCCACGCGCAAGGAGTGTACCCCGTAAGGAGAGCCACCCAGTGCGAAAGAAAGTGCAGCCTGCCGAGGAATGGCGCCGCCCACACTTCCCGTGCCGCTGACGACAACAGAAGCGGACAAAGACACAAGACGCAGCAAAAAGACACGGAAAACAGACAACTGGGGGAGGGGAGGGGAATTAAATAAATAAAAATAAATCTTTAAAAAAAAAAAAGAATTATTGAATTGGTAAAAGGAGACTAAAGGGGATAAAGAAAACTTTAAAGAATACATATGTAGCAGATTTAGGAAACACCACAACTTCTAGAGCTGAGGGCAAGAACACAAGGCAAAACAAACTTGGAAGTGGTTTCGTTCCACATCCTAACACAAAGCTGAGATACAGACCTTGATGGAGAGATAAATGCTGAGGCTCCCTGGATGACTGAGAAGTTCACTGAGATGTTGTAGGTCACCACACCTGAAATGCCTGTAAAATTCACTAGGAATCCACCTAATGTGGTGCCAGTGAAAGTTGCTGAGAAGTTGTTTACTGTGATGTGAAGAAACTAAGTGGAAAGCTGCCTGCCATTGTGTTCGTGGCACTTACTGGGAAGTTGCCTCTAGGATGATGGCGACATTCTCTGGGAAACCATGCTGGTTTGTCACTCCAGCACCCTTTAGTATCATTGTGCTGACAGGCAAAGCAGAGACATTGACAGGGTCCAGCTCCAGCAGCACAAAGTAAGGAAAGAAGGGTGGATTGGGAGTTGTGAGGCAATATAATAACTGGCATACACTCAAATTTAGAGTTGAAGTTTTAGTTTCCCTTGTTACCATTGTGTTCAATGATATTGATGACTAAGATTTGGTGATCTTCTAGTTACAACTATTCTTTATTTTATTTATAATTACTTATAGAAAAATGGCTTGTTCTCATATTATTTATTCAATATTGTAGTCTGGATAGATCTCTATGTGACAATACATAATGATGGATTCAATATTTTATGATATTATGCATGCTCACGTACAGATTTATTAGATTTATACATCTTCAGAAAAGTTCAATATCTCAGTTTATTTTAAACAATTATTCACTACCTACTATGTGCAAATCACTTAATAAAGATGTGAAGATTTAAAGATAACCTTATTTTCCTGATTGTGTAGATAAGGCAAATTCATATATAAATAACTTCAGGATATGTGTTATAGGCATAATTGTATTTGGTCATTTGACACATTTTATTTGGGGGTTTACCATGAGCCATGTAAATGTTTATAGTTACAAAATGTGAAGGCATTAGGAACTTATCCTGGAGGCCTCAGATATTCTTTGTAAAAACCTGGGATTTGAATTGTTATTTGAAGTATGGAATTATTCTTTAGTAGCTAAATTTGGGGGATAGGAAATGAACAGGCAAGACAGAGAGAAAAAGTTGAGCAAAGAACTGGAGAAGATTAAAAATTGTTCCATTTATTATACTCAAATCAGTCAGGTTTCAATGTCTTTTGCCTAAATAGATCAATTTGTGGCCTTTCCCTCAACCCCTGTTAGTTCTTCCTATACTGTGGTGCTAGATTCATCTTTGTACAACAAATTATTTTTGCATCCTTATTGTTCAAGGCTTTCAAGACACTACATACTGAGTTAAGTACAAACACCTTCTCCTGGCTTTCAAGGCCCCCATGATGACACTATTGATTTTCCGATGAGATACCCCATGACTCTCCAATGCTCAGTCCAGTGACTTTACCTCAGGTATGTTTGTTCACATGCATTCTTTCACCTGGAATGTCTTTCTCAACTCTGACAAAGAAATCCTAGCCATCTTTACAAGCCCATCTTAAAATTTAGTTTTTCCATGAAAGCAGCCTTCATCTACCAAATGAATGAAGGCTTTTTTTAAAACTCTCCTGTGTCTGAAGATAGAGAGTAGTTAGTAGAATTGATGAAGAGGCCTGACTTTGTACATCTTAAAGAGAAACAATGAAGGTTATGAAAAAGCTACAGGGATACAGAATATATGACACCTGGAATTTATTACTAGAAGGGATCTAATGTTATGTTAGAAGACCATCATTACCTATTTAGAGGAAAATGGACCCCCAACCCCCATATCTAAAAGAACAAAAATTAGTACAAAATTTTCTGCTGGATCAGAGAAATAGTCCAAGTTTTCCAGTAGTATTCTAAGACTTACTCTAGAAGTGGATGGCTATTCCCTTCGAGCCAATTTCAAAGGTCAGGGACAGGCCTCAAAATATCGTAGAATCCCTTATGAACTTCCACGGATGGAGAGAAAGCCAGAAGCAAATTTATTATCTATCTAGAGTTGTCTTATTATTTATACCTCTTCATTCTTCCAGGGCTTCAATGAATAGTAAATTTGCAGTTGGCATCTATGCTTACGTTTCTGATGCTATAAATCAAGACCCAAATATCCCACATTTTAGTTTTGATGATCAAATGTTGGCAGCCCTGGGTCTTTTAAAAGGCTGTTTTTATTATCCAAGTGAAAAGCTTATTATGAATAGTGAAATACAAGTTAAATTCCAGATTGATATGCAAACAGGATTGGAGTAGAAGAATAAAATGGTACAGAAGACTACAATCCCATTCGAATGTCACTTTTTATTCCTCTGAGTTGCCTGTCTATCTTGACACATTATTGAAATGTAGTGTCTAAGGAAGCTAGATTTCTTGTGCCAGAAACTGCTCTTTTTTAAATAAAGACTGCTGTGGCATAGCAGAATTATATGGCTATATGGTCTCTGATGACTTGTTGTGGATGAGGCATACTATATACCTCTCACTTTCCTTTCTTTCCAGAGAGTTGGGCTTATTGAAGTATAACTGATTTTTCTTTATAATATGTCAAAGTGGCATTTTATTGATGTAGGTAGTGGTGTAATACCATAATACCCTTGATGTAATTTTATACTACAGAGGGATTTGGGGGGAGAGTTGCTAGTTTAACTGTTCTTTTTACTTTTTCTTTTGCTAATGTACCACTTAATATAGAGTCATTTCCTTTGGTGCTTAATAGAACAACATATTTAGGTCACCAGTGAAATAACCTTTTTGAACTCCTTCCTGATTATCCTCTGTACCTTTCAAACTCAGCTTGAAGAAACCTTAGCCAACCATTTAAAGCAAAATATAACAAACCCTCATATCACAAGCAAAGGAAAAACAGCATTTTTATTTTGGTTTTGGGGTTTAATCATTCTTACTCTTTATTTTATTTATTAGGACTTCTTAAGGAAGAGGACCATTACTGTATGTAAATTAAACATTAATGTCAATTATAGTGAATAATTTTTTCCCAATTATTAGAAATATTTATTTTACTCAGCCTTCAAGAAGCTTGAAGTCTTCCATGTTGAAAAGCAGTAATTGTATTATTTTTGCTCACTGAAGAAACCTTTAAGCTTATGGTTGCATGGAAAGTTTCAAACATCAACTCACCACTAACAAAGAATGGAACATTTCAAAGTATTAACAGTTAACTGCTTAACCATCAACTTAAAAGATCTGGCTTTAAAAGTACATGCACAGACATTTATTGTCTCCAAGACTGGCATCACATAAGTGAGACCGGCTTTTTATTCCTTTGCTTTTCACTCAGGGCACCTTTGACTATAACCATTCATCACGGTCACCATTGTCTGGCACTTAAGAGACCTCACTACCAACGGGAGCAGCAGGAGGCTCCAGTTCAGAAGAAGAAACGGTTCCCAAATCATTTTTAAAGAATGTGCACCATTTAAAATTCTTTGTATTTTGACTTGTTCTATATTAGTAACAATGTCAGTCACATTATTGTCAATGTGCTCTGAATACATACTTATTAAGGGGCAGCTAAGACATTAAACGCTATAACTCTTAAGGTTGGCCGCCTTTTTATTCTTTTGCCAAAGGGCTGTGACTGAGAGGCAAAGGGATGGCTTTAGTTGTGCAGGTCTCCATAGCATCCAAAATCACGGGCTAGCTAAGTTCAGGAAACAAACTGAGGAAAGAACAATATCTTTACTAGTACAGATGCCTGGTTTCTCCATATTCCTGCAATTAACAACTTTTATGTTCCAACAGGAAATTTTAACAGCCTATGGCTTATGAAAGAGGCATTTCAAATTCACACCCTTTTTCTAAAGTTGAGTCAATGCAGTTGTGAAGACAAAACTACTCTCAGGCCAGAATATCCGCAGATCTTTTGCATGCTCTTTGACAGCTGTTTTTCTGATATTCCTGCTTCTTATGATAGATTAGGCTAGGAATAAAGGGTGAAGCTATTTTATGAAAATGCTTGCTGTCTGACATCATTGGAAGGATGGTTTTTCTTTTAAGTCAGAAAATGGAGCAATGAGCATGATCCAAGTGTTTATTCAGAATTTGTTGGACCATTAAATTAATACGGAAATGGTCCATGATCTAGGAGATACAAACTGAATTAGGAGCCAGAAGGCCCATGTACTATTCTCAGTATTGTCTGACCCACTGCAAAAGCTGAGAAAGTTGTATTTTTTGGCTTAGAAGACCATAATTGGCAGTTTATGCATCTGTACCTTCTATATAATTTGCTTTGCTTTGGTTCTGCATAAATCTCACCTAACTTGGGTTGGTAATAGATTTCATCTTCCTTTTAGCAGGCAAATCATTGAGAGAATATAAACCTTTTGGTGGATGATATCTCATGATAGCTGACTTTCTCTATTATATAATCTCACTGGGACCTATGCTTCTCTGCTTCTCATTCAAAGCACTTCCTACAATTATAACTTTAAAAATGTGTGCAATTATGTATTTACTGTCTGCTTTTCCCATGGAGTCTGCATTCTGAGATGTCAGGAACCATACCAGTCTTGCTTTCCCCTGTGCTTAGTCCCATGACTACAAACAATATAAGGACTTAATACATATTTGTTATATGAAAAACTAATAAATGATAAATTAAATAGAAAATTCTCAAAGTCCCAATGGCCTTAGTTTGGGAAACCTAAGAAAATATAAATGGGGAAGTGAGAGGAATGATGGGTATTCTTTCTTTGAATTAACATAGGAACAAATAAAGTTACTACTAAAGCCATTTTTAAAATTTTTATATATAGCTGATCAAAATACCCCTGTATTTGCTATTTTGATACTAATTTAGATTTAATATAGACACTCAAAATCTTAAATTTATAGTTAGATACAATTGCATTCTGTAGATTGATCCTTTCATCATCATCAAGAAACAGACATATGGCTAATATGCTAAAATGAAATTTGACAATAAAGCAATTTTTAGAGACCCAGGCACTTGAGTCAGAAAGATACGGATTAAGATAGATGCATCACTTGGGGCTTGGTCTGCTGCACACGGATATTGGAGGTCTGGTAAGAGAAAATGGCCAAGGACAAACTAAGGGGAACGAAGTTCAGGAATGTATTTCATATAGTCAGCCAAAAAAACTTTAAGACTAAAAACAAAGCAAAACCAGTTACCACAAATCTTAAGAAGATAAACATTGTGAATGATGAAAAAGTTCACAGGGTAAATAAAGCTTTTATAGATATACAAAAGGAACTTGCATGTTTTTTGAAAGGCTTTTGCCTTGAACCTCTGCAGAAACAGCCAAGTCCTCAGCAGTATGATGAAAAGAAGCCAGTTAATGTTGATGAGGTTACAAGATTAATGGCTCAGTTGTAGTACAATAGTTATACATCAAATTCCCAAGAATAGACCAACAAATTAAATGTTTTATACAAGAAAAAGAGAGAGAGAGAGAGAAAGAGAAAGACATGGATTCAAATCCTGGCTAAGTTATTTTAGACAGGTTACTTAATTTTTACACCTATAAAATATGAATAAGAGAGCTAATCAACAGAATTGTTGTAAGGATAACTTTAGATTTTATAGGCCAAGCATTTACCATGGTGTCTCATGTGAGCACTGAATACATGTCAAGGGCTATTGTGATAATATTTTAAATATTACTTATTATTATCTCTATATTTGAAAAATATTCCAAGTCTACAAAAGATAGTTTCCCCATTTTGCTCTCTAGTGCTTGGTTACTGTAAACAGCAAAGTACAGATAGCCTCACTGTCATCTTTGAATGTCCCCTTCATCTTCTGGCTATAGCTGAAACTAGGTTATTTCTAAAGAGCACAGCTTCCTCTGCTCTCAAGTGGAAGCACCTTTTGTTCCCAGACATGAAACCTGGACATGTGCTAGTGTCCTCCTTGGTCTTCGGTATATTTCCTCACTACTTGTCAATTTCCAGAGCTACAAGGAAGTGCATGCCATCACACTACACCGCCCATTATGCTTACTTGTTCAGTCATCTACTTACTTGCCATTATTTCCTTCATTCACACAATGTTTTAGAAATTAACTGTCTTCCTCAACAGGCGATTCCTGGAATCATTCTGGCAATTTTAAGAACTACATAGATGATTCATTTAATGACGGCTTCAGTTTGCCAATCATCTTCTACTCCATCTCAGATACACGATCATATGATCATGCCGTAGAATTTGCTATCACCCATATCTGTACAATTCCTAAGTGTCAAATTCAAGCAGTCTCCCTTCTCACTATCATCTTACTATATTTCCCCCTTACTTTCTCCTTGAAACCCGCTGTAACAATTATTCAGCAGCACAGCACCTGCAATCTATTGTCCTCACCACTTTTTCACTTTCTATTATATTATCTTCGCCCAAATCTCCACATCTTTTCTTTCTTTTTAGCTGAGATCCCGTGGCCCATCATTTAAACCATTAAAATAATTTTCTTGCAGACATTTTCATAACTATAAAACGCTTTTACACTCCTCATTTTTATCTGATGATCCCAATAACCAAACTTTCTTATTTTAATGTGAAAATAGTGGTGAAAGGAAATGATCTCACCTTTCTACCACTAAATCTGTTACTCACCTATTTCCTCTCACAATCAATAAACCATTTCTGCACCACAGAAAGTTAACCCTGCAGCCTGGGCTCATTCCCTTCTCTCTTACTCAAGGACTTTGCTTCTACAATTATTTCTCCCCTTTGTCATAAATTTACCCTTCTCTATAAGAACATTTCCAAAAGAAAAAATTGAAATAGTGCTATTATGTACTACTCTAGCTCACTGAGTAACTTTTTGCAACAAAACACTTTGAATGATTGGCTTATGCTCACTGTCCACTTGTTCAGAAGTATCTTCTTTCTCTCATTAATGTATTACCATCAGAGTTTTATCTCCCCCCTCCCTCCATAACTGAAGCTGCTCTTCATAAGGTCTCCAACAAATCTCTATTGTACAAAGCCCAGTGGTCAATTTATTCCCTCGTTATTTTCAAACACTCAACCGCTCTGGAAACAAATGATTGTTCCTCTGTTCTTGATCATTTCTTTACTTCTAAGACATCCACTCTTTTTTTCTCTCTCCTATTTTTTTGATTATAGAAAATTATTATTTCCTGAATATCTTCCTTTTTCTTACTTTAAATATTATAGTGTCTAAAACTTTCACCTCCTCTCTACTTATGAATTCATCCCAAGGCAATCTCAACTATCTCTATGACTTTAAACACAGTGTATTTTTATGCCAATTCTCGAACCCTTATCACCATCCCTAAAGTAGATATCTTAAATTTTATTCACATTATATAGCAGAATTTCTTATTACTTTCCATTGTCATGCCCAAATCTGATTCTGAAACTCTTCCGTATCTTACTAAACAGTGCACCTACACATTCAATTACTCAAGCCAAGACTTTAAGTGTTTCTTTGACTTCTTTCTTTTATTAATTCCCCTTTATCCCATCAATCAGCAGGTTTTGTGGACTTTGTCATCCAAATACATCACAATTTATTCATAATTCTTATAATATATTCACTACAAAGCAATTAATGATATTTTAAAGAGGAAAATAAGATAAAGAAAATCTGATGATATCATTCTCCAAGACTCCACCTCTGCCACTCTCCAGCAAACCAAAACCCCAAAAGTCTTCCCTCACATTGTGGATGACATATGAAGTGCCTGATGTTGATGTAAAAGCCCTACATTTACTGATTCTTATTACCTTTTCACTGTCACTGACCACATGGACATTGTTGTTTCTTCTCAAATGGGCCAAACTCATTCCCACTGGGGGCCTTTACAATTGCTGTTCTGATTCACCTGAAATGTTCTTTGCCAGTTCTTCACGTTGTTTGCTCCTTCCCATCAGCACTGTTAAAATGCCATCTCATAAAAGGGAATTTCTTGTCTACTCTATTTTAAGTACATTCTTCATCCCCAAATACTTTATTGTCTGTTTTATTATTTTATAGAACTCAATGTTATCAGACCATACACATATGCATACACATAGGTATCACATAAATATTAGTTTATCTCCCAATATAATTCAGCATTCATGGAAGAGATTAGTCCTCTTGAATGCTGCAACTTCATGATCTAGAATAGTATCTGGTACATTTTGGATACTCAATATATAATTGCTGAATTAAATGACTGGATACTGTGATAAAAATGAATTACACTGAAATGACTTTTGAATTTGATCTATCTATATAGTTGACCAAAGCCAAAATGACGGTGCAGAGTTCAAAAAAAGATTAAATTTGACACTCTTTGCACAGAGAAAATAATTCTATTTTCATTGAAGTTTTTTCTTCCTTTTTTTTTAAAAGGAAAGACAAGGAACTTCATCTCATTCAATCAGCCTATCTTGGGAAAGCCTTGAATTTCTGCTTAGAGAGAATACTAAGGGTTTCAAAAATCACTAAATTTGTATTTACATAAGACAACTAAGAATATTTTGTATTCAGAGAAGCAACAATAAAACAAGGAAAATTTCATTTCAGCAACATCACTTTTTTGTTTGTTTGATTTTTTTTTTCCACATCAGATGGGTAATGTGCCGATGTCATAACAAAGTTGGAGGGAGGCACACCTTGCACAAGCATGTGAACACCCATTCATCATGATTATGAACCACAAAAGGATCAACATCACTTTTATATTCAAGGCTCCTGCCTTTGCTTTAGTCAACTCTGATTGGTATAAGGACAGTTGCCTTGAGACCCACATCACTGCCTAAATTCTTTGAGCCACAACTTACTGGAAGGAAGCTTTCTGGTCAAAAAATAAATCAATAAATAATAAACACTTACCATATGCCAAATATTGCTCAAGGCATTGAAAAAACTTCAATGAATAAGATATAATTTTTCCAGCCTTCATAAGGTTAACAGTTTGTTGGAAGAAGACACATGTTATCAAGAAATTGTGGATGTGATGGGCTTTACAAAGAGGGAATTACAGGGTTCTGTGTCCAGATCATTCTTTCTGCTTAGAGATAGTTCCTCCTCCATCTCTGACTCTCCAGGAACCTTTGGTCTTACTGTTACTAGTATGATTTCTCAGACTCTTAGCAATTTGGGATCCTGTCCACTGTTCTAGTGTCTTAAGAGTCGTGGGCTCCTGTTCATGAGGAAGCTCTTTTCACCCTGGGCCAATTGTAGACCAAGAATCCCAAACATGTGCCTACCATATGAAAAATCAGATGAAAGTTCTGTTATGATTACAGCATCCTGGAAACTTTCCCACTAACTCAATACCTAACTCCACCCTGGAACCAGGAATATTTTTGATTCGTCATTGAATGCCCAGCACCCAGTAGTGCCTAGGAAATGTCAGTGCCCTGCCTTCTTTGTTGGTCCTTGCCAATAAGACTCAGAAAGTAACAGAACAGCTTTCTTGAACTAATTCTTGCAACTCCACTCACTAGTCTTATATGGATCACTATTGATGTTTGTATGCATCAATTTCATACTTCCAGATTATGAGATACTGATTTCCTGATGAATTTTACAAGGCTCTCAGAAAAATATGGAAGATAGCAAACTATGTCATTGATTATTTTCACTTTATTTCAGTAGGAAGAAAAGGTTTTAGGGATAATATTAAATGGACTTGATATGTTGTGAACATGCAGTTGTGATATATAATAGAATAGCAAGCAAGAAGGGACAGATAATCTGCTTCTTTCATTTGGATATTTTAAAGCAATGCCCCATTAATAATTGATAAATATGGACTTGGGAATTTGAAATAAAAGAAAGATTATATTTGCCTTATGTATTTTATTTTTAGACACTTTTCAAGGCCTTCAACACTTGTTATTTCTCAAGGTTAACATATTCAAATTGAGATTCCCACCAACTATTTGATTTATTGAAGTACACGTAACCTCTCACTGAGTGGAATTGCTGAACCTCTTCTAGCGTACATTTTCAAAGTAAGTGTGGTGAAGCAAAGCAAAAACTGTGTTTCTTTTGTGAATGTGAATGCCAACTCTCCTGGCAGAACACTTAGTTTCCAAGATGGATGTGCAATTGACACTGAATGGAGCACATTTAGGCTTTTTCCTATTATACAAAATAAGTGAACCACATTGTGATTTTAGTTCATTTCTGTATCTACTTTAACTCAAGGCATTGTAATACATTGACTGTAAATGGATTTCAGAATTTCATGTGTCAGAATGGGAAGAATAATAACTGTTTTGCTATTAATGAATTGGGCTCATTACGGTCACTGTATGATACAACCCAGTTAAGAAAAGAAATACATTATTGAAGAGTTTACTTTACTATAACTTAATTTCCTTATGAGACACATTTAACAATGAATGATTGGACAACATAAAAAACTGGAAAATTTTAAAATATGTGATGCCATAGAAAGTAACCCAATATTCAGACACTATTTCAAATCATATTACCTTAGATTTTTTATTTGTTTTATAAATTTATTGCTTATCTCTTATTAGCAGCATTTAAAAATGTGCATATATATTACACTATTTTAATCATCTAAACTATTGCTCTGAATGTTCATTATTCTTTATAGCAATTAACGTTTGCAGAAGGCTTCAAAATGGGATTTTTGAGATACTGATTTTTTCATAATTTTATCTTAAATGATAATATTTCTTGTTCTCTGAGATTCTCAACTGCAAACAATGTGCTCATTCTATCTTTATTAAATAACAGATTATAAGATATTCTAAATCTTAGGAAAAAACTTCCATCTGTTTATGACATATATTGAAATTGCAGGTGTTAGACAAATTTCTCACTTGGTACATTTGTGTACTTTATATATATGTGTGTGTGTGCTTTCAATTTTAGCTTTAATATATTTGAATAATATATCTTCTTAAAAGGTTCTGTTATATGACAGACCTGTCTTTTTGAAAGCATCCTTATTCTAGATTTTGCAGAGCCTCCTTAAAATTCCCATGTCCAATACTATCATGACAAAATCTAGTA
Source organism: Dasypus novemcinctus (assembly GCF_030445035.2). Taxonomy (NCBI): domain Eukaryota; kingdom Metazoa; phylum Chordata; class Mammalia; order Cingulata; family Dasypodidae; genus Dasypus; species Dasypus novemcinctus. The sequence continues at coordinate 44,963,835 of NC_080681.1, read as the reverse complement.
CTAAAATTCCTAATAAAGTCAAACTCCATAGTCTTATTTACTCATACTGATAAGAAGACATTGCTTTAATGCCTTTAAGATCAACAAACTCTACTTGTTCAGAACATATGAAAAGCAGACATATCTACAGGAATTCTCTTTGGGGGAAGGGAACCCTATTTCTAAGTCTTCATCCCCAAAGAGAATGTATTTTATTACTTAATTTTCTGTCTGAATTGCTCCACAATTAATTTCCCTCTCCATCTAACCACATCCATTCAAGCTTTTTGAAACTGAACTTGAGTGCTAATACTTAAGCCTTTAGCACAAAAGACTCCACCAGGCAAGATTTGAACCATCTTTATCTTATATAAGTTGTGTTATGAGAACAATGATTATTTTTCATATTTCTAATATGAAATTATATAACACTGAATTTGTTTTGTACATATTTGTACAATCCCATCCCTGCCCCTAATCTTGTTTGTTAACTAGAAAGAAAAATATTAACCTCTTTCTATATCAAGATTAACTTTAAATATTTCTAATTAATGGCAATCAGTCATTAAAAGCAGCCCCAACCCATCACTGTTTTCTTTCTTTTCTCTTAAAAACTGTTTACTGTAGACATGAATCTCCATAAAAGATTTCTATATATTTTTATAAGTGATTACCTGGGGCCTGTGGAGCATATTTTTGACACCTTACCAATTTCCTAGTATTAAATAATTTCCTTACAAAACTAATGTTTTCTTTATCTTAGGAATTCTTTAAATTTTAGAGGAATATTTCTCACATAAATAATGCCAAAACAATTAACCTGTGGCAATATTTGAAAACATCATTTGGAATTTTATAGAAAATAATAATGAATCTTCCTTATTTCTACTTTAAGAAATGATAATTCCACCTTTAATTCAGAAACAAGCAGCAATTCTTCAAAGACGCTTAAGGAAGTCCAAGAGGTATGACATACTTTACAAGAAATGGGAGTTCACAACTTGCCCTCCACCTTCTCAAGATCCATATACACATTCAAATTTTGGATATGATGGTTGATTGAATATTTCAGTTGAATTAAACCAAGTTTCATTTTGTATACATTTCATGTGTGGTTTTTTTAGGTCACTTTCTCAAAGGAGAGCAAACAGGCTTTAGAGATCTTCGACTCTTAACTGTTTTTTCTTTCTTTTTTATTTAAATGTTCAAAATTGTGACTTGAGTTCATTATCAAAATATCAAAATCAGAAGTCCTTAAACATCTAATTGACCTACATCCAATCACTCAACACAGAAGGTTATTATATTTAATTATTTAGATAAATATATTTTGATTCCCTTTTTCCAAAGGACTTTTCCTTCTATGAACTCAATACTGATATTTTTCTATAGCTATGCTGGCTAATTGTAACACAGGTTTTGCCTTTTTCCTACCCAGTTTGAGGACCGTGTTCCTAAGTTAAAGCCAGAGAGTATAGATAATAATTTTTCTGCATATTGAAGTGAAACCAGAACTTCTGTGAGGAAAATCTTGTAGCAGCTCACTATAGTCATCCGTCAAATATGTGCAGCTGAGGCTATCACAGAAAACCTGAATTTAACCCTTGTATATTAACCATAAGAGTATGATGTCTCTCTCAGCCCCTGTGCTAATGTTACTTGGCAAGCATAGTGTTTGTGGAGTTCAGTATTTAGTTTATTATATAACCTTGAATTGACTGGTACCTTCATAAAAACTTGGCTTGTAAACAATATTCTTGGAGGAGTTTACACAAATACAAATGTATCTGTTGGAGATTTAAATACATATATATCTATGCTTAAACCATCCATAGAGATTTTGATTCTGTAATTTTGTGATAAGGATAAGACAACTCTATTTTCCTTTAAAAACACATGCTTGATTCCAAAAAATAATAAGGATTTTTTACTGCTCTTCTAATTACATTCCAGAGCTCCTCAAACATTCAATGCCAGAGCAAGTTGCAAACATGATTCTTAACTTTCATAGCCGCAATATTTGGGCTGAACATGTTCCAATAGTCCTGGCCACCCTTCTGGAATCCTCCTGATTGGCTTAGACTGAGCCCTCAAGCATTGAGGAACTTCACTACATGTGGTTCTGTCTAGACTCAGGTGTGGCATCTACAAGATTCTCAAGCAATATCAAGACCCTCTCTTCTCACTGAACTCAACTCCATCAGCACCCCTGTGAAACTTCATCTGCTTCCTCAGGGAGTAACCTCCAACTCTGGTTTCCACAGCATTTTATTAGAATCTAGTCAAATAGTCATTTGTTTATTGGAGTCTCCCTCAAATCCCTTGAAGACATGATCACTGTCTTTTTACTACCTGTACTTCCATCAGCTCCCAGAATGTTTAGTGCCTTTCAGAAAGCTATATGCAGTGAAAGATACCACAGATCCCAAATACAAATTGATATTGCTTAATTCATGAAGTTTATAATCGAGTATAACAACTACATTCTTGTTCCACTTTTCTATTGTTGCTGTAACAAATTACCACAAACCTGGTGGCTAAAAACAACACAAATTTATCTCACAGATCCATAGTTCAGAAATCAAAATGGACTCACTTGTTTTATCTTCTCAGGGCCTCTCAAGACCAAAATGATGCTAGCAGCTGGCCTGAGCTCTTATCTGGAGGTTCTAGGGAAGAAGCCACTTCCAAGCACATGCAAGTTCTTGGCAGAATTCAATTCCTTGAGGTTCTGGCTGCTGGATGAGGGCCTCTGCAAATACCTTAAGGCCACTTGCATTCTTTGTCATGTTATCCCTTCCATCCTAAAATCAGAAAGTACTAGTCTTTCTCATATTTCTAATCTCTCTGACTTTTCCATTCAAACCATCTCTTTTGCGTCTGGAGAATGTTCTCTGTTTTCAAGAGCTCATAAGAGTAGATTTAGCCCAGATCATCCCTCTATGTTAATTTTATCTGCAAAGTCCCTTTGTACATGTAATGGAATATGTTCAAGGGTTTCTGGGATTAGGGCTTGGACTTTGTGAGGTAAGGCATTCTGCCTACCAGATTTCTGTAGACATGTTAATATTATACTTTATTCCTATCCATTTTATATTTACCTCTCTAACACAAAAAGAAACCTGTCATTATCACATGCTTGTAGAGCTGATAGAATGCTGCATAAATGTCAGTGAAATGCTATTACTTTAGGAAGACTCTTCTGACAGAACAGCCTCATCTTCCCTCCCAAGAGACATACTAACAATTTAGAATGAGTTTTCTTGTTTTTTCATATTCTTATTCCATGTGAGCTCTACCACACCATGACCCAAAATACATTGGAGTCATGTTTAATTAACTCTGATCTCAGAACTTTTCTTCACCTTAGAAGCTTCAGAGGATATTTTATTCCTTTTATATAAAAACACTTTCCTATTAACAAACAAGAATGAGCATGAGCAATTTAAAATGTGTGATTCCCCATGGATTTAAGCTATAAATTGTTTCCTTAAATGCAGAAAAATAAATGGGATGTTGGGGGTGTGTTTCCATAGAATTTGCTAAAAGAAACAATGTACAGTTAAACCACAACTTTGAGATTTGCTTCACTTTTAACAGATGCAAACTCTTCAAATACAATAGCATTTAGTGCTATAGGCTGAGTACTAAAAACATCCATTTAAAATAAAAATCCTAATAGTCTGCAGAGCTGCATCTTATCATACTCGCTTCTCTTAAAAAAATAGTGTTGTGTACAGATGGCAGCAGTGATGATGTAATGAATGTCGAGGGTATTTGTTAAGATACCATTGAGGGCCAACACGTTATAGAAGCTGCAGTGCTTTCTTGGTGAGCTTGGTTTTAAAAGTGGTTTCTCACCCATTCAGACAGGTTCTTTTGATGAAAGTCTCCAAAGAATATTTCATTATCCTACCTTTTCACTGAGTTTCCATAAAGGAATACAAGATGTGAATCTGGCTTTTAATATGTATCATGTAAAGTAGTTATCAATGATACATTAGTCATTCCATCCAGTGCCCCTGTGAGGTGAGTGAGTGAATAATTGTAGGTGACCTTCAGACAAGAGAGGATCTAGTGCAGCCTTGAAGGCTTCTAACTATGGGGTGTTTTGTCTGATGGGTGAATAAGCACTGAGTTATTAGCATGATACTTGAGAAATCATTAGGAATTGGTAACTAAAATAAACCTATTTTTTTAGTCATGATAATGAGCTATTTTGCTCTTATCTGTGATATCAGATTTTAGATATTTCTTTCCTTACTTAAAGATTTAGCACTTAATAGACATATTTCCCTTTAGAAACACAGAATAGAGTTATGCGAGGTAGTGATATTTAATGATAATAAAAATATTCAAAGTTAAGAAATAAAAAATGTTAAGAAATATAGGATATTATTCCTTATTCCTAATTTGAAAATAGTTTTATCAATTCCAAGCATTTTAAATATTTAACCCCATTTTATAAAACTGATGTTCTCAATTACCTTGTGAATCATTTATACTTTGGTTACCCCATTAAATCTGTCAAGCTATTAGATCATTAGCACTGGATGGAAAGATACTCTGCCATTCATCTTTGTATCCCTTGATGTCTTGTACATTGAGGATGCTTAACATGTGTTTGTTTAATAATGATGACAATTTTAGTGTGTTCTCTTTTACTCAATAATCTCTTTCTCTCCCTTTTATCTCAAAGTGGTAGATTTAAAAATAGTTCTCTGGGCCAGGCAGAGCAAATAAAGAGGATTCACTTATTAGAGACTCTGGCTAAATCATTCAAGAAAGCAAGCAATTTTGGCACTAAGCAGTAGAGTGATAATTCTGAAGATCAACTGTCTTAGTTTGACAGGGCTGCTGTAACAAATTCTATAGTCTAGTTGGCTTAAACAATATGAACGTATTGATTTTACAGTTTTGAAGGCTGGAAGTCCAAGATGAAAAAGTCAGCAGAATTGTCCTTTCTCTGAAGACTACAGTATTCTGGTGGTAGCTTGTCAGCAATTCATAGCTTAAACCGTACCTCTGTCATATGGCCATCTCTTTCATTCTCTGACTGTGTCCAAGTTTTCTCTGCTTATAAGACTCCAGTCTTAATGGATTAAGACTCGCCCTAATTCACTTTGGCCTCACCTTAACTAATAACATCTTTGAAGACCCTGTTTACAGATGGGTTCTCATCCACAGGACAGGGGGTTAGGATTTGGACGTGTCTTTATGGGGGGTATGATTCAATCTATGACATCTATCAGTTTACTTTTTTCTTACTTATGTAGTGCACAAAAATTATAATAAACAATATATTTTCAATTTTGTATTCAACGTATTTTTCGTCTTTTTTTATTTTCATATTTAGGAATGGATAACTAATGAGCCTCTTTTTAAAAAAATTTTTAGTTTTTCTTTCCCTCTCCCTGACCCTGCTGTTTTTGCTGTCTGTGTTCATTCACTGTATGATCTTCTGTATCTATTTCTCTTTTTCTCTTCTCATCTTTCTCCTCTAGGATTTACTGGGATTTGATCCTAGGGACCGCTGAGGTAGAGAGAGGTTCCCTGTCAATTACACCACCTCATTTCCTGGTCTCTGCTGCACTTCATCTTGACTCTCCCCTTCGTCTCTCTTTTGTTGGGTCATCATCTTGCTGCGTGACTCACTGGCATGGGCCCTGGCTCACTGCACAGACACTGGTTCACCACACAGGCACTCATGTGGGCACTTGGCTCACCATGCAGGCATGCTCTTTCTTCTTTCTTTTTCACCAAGAGGCCTCAGGGATCAAATCCAGGTCCTCCCACATGGTAGGCAGAGGCCCTATCACTTGAGTCACATCCACTTCCCACTAACTAGACTCTTACATTTCCTTTTCCTGCAGGAGTTTCTCCTCCATTATTCTTACATCATATTTCCTCTACTTATCATCCAATCAGCCTGAGAACCTCATGATAACAGTCTTTTATCCTTCCCAGGCTAAGTGCTCTTTTTTCATAGACATAAAAGCTAAATAGGCATACAAATATTCATCAGTTAAGTTGTGAAAGTAAAGACTACTCATTTTTCAACTTTTCCTCATTTTCCTCATTGTTTTCTATTCGTATTTTCAATGCCCTTCTTCAAAAGTGTGTCTTTCTGTTCTTCAGAGATATTAATATTATGTCATTGTTGTGCTCAGTCTACAAGGCCTGCTTCATAATTAAGTTCAGTAGTTGTGTGAAGCTGAACTGTCCTTGGACATCATTTGGTTAGATGCTGACAGCAGAAGATTAAGAACTTTATAGTCTAGAGAATCAAAACAGGGTCGATCTAAATTTCTTTATGTAACAACTCCTGAATGTGAACTCGCACTTATTGCAAAACACAGTTGTAATCTGATGGTCAATAATTACAACAATGGAAAGAAGTTTAATCTATGCTTTACTCGGGAATTGCATCATTTATGGAAAGAGGGGTGGTAAAGTCACCAAAATGTCTTCCTACCCTTTCAAAGTTAGTTTGAATTACATTAAGAGCAACTAGTCTTTATTATTAAACTTGGAAAATCATCATAAAGTCAGGTTTCTGCAACAAACAAAACTTAATTCATAAATTCATTCATATATTCATTCATTCAACAAATGTTTGTTGAGTCACAACCAAGTGCCAGGGTACTGTGCTAAGGAATGAGTAAGAAGTGATTTTCTTGTCCCAAAGATCTCATATATAGATGGGATGAGGGAAGGTTTGGGTTAGATGAAAACATATATTGAAAATTCCATGTGTAAGCACAGTGGGAGAGTTGTATACAAGGAATGCCATAATACTAAGGAAGAAGTGATTGTTAATGATTCAAAGAATGGATTTGAACAAGACTAGGTGAGGAGACTTGCCTGTCAGATGCTGCTGAGTGACTTTGAGTAAGTCTCATTAGGTCTTTGGATTTTAGTTATCTTATATGCCCAATGAGGGTTTGATTCTGATAACAAGAATAGTAGCTATGTACTTATCAAGCACTTTCTATGTGGTAGGCATTGGTCTAAGAATTTTGCACATATTAAGTCATTTAATTTTCATAAACAATCTATGAGATAATATACCAATTTTATCTGTAGCAAAACTGAGCCCCAGAGAAATTAGGTAATGTGGGCAAGTCACCCAGTTAGTAAGTAGTAAAGGCAAGGTAGTAGTATAGACTCCTTTGCTTTATAAATTGTAGGTAAAAAAACATTTTCAGTGGAGAGTTCCAAATTAATTTAATGAGAAAACAGTCAGAGGAATTTAAAGAAGTATAAAATAAAATTAAATGGAAGGGAGAAGATGCATCTCAGTGGTTGAGCACCTGCTTCCCATGTATGAGGTCCTGGGTTCAATCCCCCTGCTTCCGAAAAAAAAAAATTAAATGGAATTTTCTTACAGAAAATTTACTGTTTATGTATTTTTTAAAAAACAAAAGCTCCTTTAAACATGCTGTTTTTATTTTCCATGGGATCTATGAACTTGTGGAGAACACACCATACTTTATGAAGTTGGATGCTTAGGTTCTTTCAAATATCTGACAAGCAAGAGACAGAGTGATTAAAAAGAGTGTGGGAAGGAAGCAGACTTGGCCCAATAGTTAGGGCGTCCACCTACTACATGGGAGGCCCAAGGTTCAAACCCAGGGCCTCCTTGACCCATGTGGAGTTGGCCTATGCACAGTGCTGATGTGCGCAAGGAGTGCTCTGCCACGCAGGGGTGTCCCCGTGCAAGGGGGCCCCACGCACAAGGAGCGTGTCCCATAAGGAGACACGCCCAGAGTAAAAGAAAGTGCAGCCTGCCCAAGAATGGCATTGCACACATGGAGAGCTGACACAACAAGGTGATGCAACAAAAAGAAACACAGATTCCCAGTGCTGCTGATAGAAGCGGTCACAGAAGAACACACAGTGAATGGACAGAGAGAGCAGGCAACTGGGGTGGGGGAGAAATAAATAAATAAATAGATAGATAGATAAATAAATAAATCTTTAAACAAAAAAACCAAAACAAAACAGTGTGAGTGGCACAGGTAATATGGATACTACATGGAGAAAATTTGTGGCCATAAAAGATTTTTGAATGTTCTTCCTGAGTTAATTGATGTGTTCACATCTAAATCGCTAAGTTTACCACATTAACCTCTAAGTTCACCATAGTAAATAAAGCTGCTTTGAAATGTGCCCTCACCCCCTTTCCCAACCTTTTCTTTCCACTGCAGTTTACTATGTGGTAGTACATATACATGCAGTCTTAACACAAAACACAGGCTGATAGCAAATAAGCTTTCCTTCCCTGACTTTCTTGATTATATTGGTTTTTCTCACTTTCTGTTTCTAAAAAATGGGCATCTTCCCATATAGCTCATATTATTATCAAAGAAAAAAGAAACAAGGCTTTGTAAATTCCTTTAAAAATGCAATGGTACAATTTAATTTTCTTAATCCTTCACTTCAAGGGGTAAGCTCTGTGAATGAAAAGTATTCACTGCTCAGCTATAATCCCATTAGAGTTGCACTTACCTGAATTTGAAACCAAGTAAGCTTTGATGCTTTTGGAATATTTGTACCTGTTTTCAAAAATTTTTAAGGGAGACATAAATCAGTGATTTCTAAATATATTAATGAATGTCAATATTCTTAAAGGAAGTTATATTCATTTCTGAGGAAAGACTCCCTCTCGATAAATCAGATTCTAATTAGTAATATATATCAGATGAATAAGAAAATTAATAAGGACCAAATGTTTTAATGATGCCATCACTTTCATTTCCACCTTTGCTCTTAGATAAATGTGAAGGCCAATTGCCTGATGATATTCTTTATTGGTCTAATAAGAAATCAATTGAGAAATGTGATTCTAGTAATATTACTCATGATTAAAATAAGAGAAAATCTTCAGAATACCAATAGGCATATTTAGATTTATTTAAAATCATGAATTTTAACATATTTCCAAGACTCTTTGTGGCTACTAGAACAATAATTCTAATAAAAGATATTTTAAATCTAATATGATGCGTTTCAATGGGGATTTTAAAGCAAATAAATATTTTATGTCAATATAAATAAAGATAACATCACATAGTGAGTTTGGGTAGGATGGATTGGCATTTCGGAGATTTAACATGAAAAAGCCTAGAACCTCAATATAATAATGCCTTATCTTTGTAATGTTTCTTTGGACTTCACAACTTATAGAATATTTCAAATAAGTTGTCTTTTTGTTCTACTAAAAATCACTCAAGGTAGGTAGGACATGAACCTTACTTCCATTTTAAAGATGAGCCATCTGATGTTTTTAAAGTAATATGCCATGCTCAAGTTCACACAGGTAGGAAGTACTAAAGGCAAGGACTAGAATATAGGCCTCTGACTCCAAACTTCCACTTTAAAGCATTAGGACCCACTTACTCTAAAGATAAGGGAAATGGTGGTTTTTCAAATAAAGAGCCCAAAAATATTTTTATTCAATTGTCCTGTTTTTCAAGGCTGGAATATTTTTTATTTTTCTTTGTGTAATATTCAAACTCATTCTTCATTTTACTTTAACACATGTAAATGCATCTAATGGTGCATCAATGAAAAGCAGATCACCTGAAAAGGAAGAACTGTGGATTCTAGGGAGACTTTTGGAAAATTTTGCTGTTTAGTCAGTTCAGTCTCTAATGAGCAATTTTTGGATATGTAGAAACCTATCCTCTAAATTTGCTAGAACTCAAATAAATTGGGGTGAATACATTATCAGTAAAATTGGCAAGTTATTTAACGTCTTTGCCTTAAAGTTTACTTAACTATAAAATGGGGGTTATAATGATACCTTCCTCAGGGAGTGGTATGCAAATAACATAATTCAATATGTATAAAGCTCTTTTAGAAGTGCCTGGCACATAGTAAGCACTGTGAGTGGTGGCAATCATTACTATTATTAATGACTATATGTCAATTATATGTATTAAGAGGTATATAAATATTTTTAAATCACATTCACTTAAATAATCCTCCACTTTTTTCTTTAAAATGTCTTCACAATATCACCTTAAAGGCTGAGATCCTCAAACTGAAAAGATAATTTTTATTAAGATTAAATGACCTTCAGGGTCAGAGTTTAGAAAAGATGGTCACTGCTACAAATCCTGAGTGAGTTTTGAACTTAAAGATTTTCAGACATTTTGACCCAGGTGCATCCTGGCAGTTTCAGACTATGAATTGTGTGCTCTCTTACTTCAATAATTGGTACTTAGGGATAATAATTGCATTAATCATGCTGTCAAGAAACATATAGTATTTAGACTTAATGGAAAGAAAACAATTTATTAAGAAAACATTTCTGTTAATTGTGTTATTCTTCTATATTTAGCCCCTGGGAATGTATCAATGCAAATAGGTAATCATATTTGAGAGACTAAAACTTCTTCTCATTCTATGACCCTGGTTACTTCATGTCCATAGCAGGGGACCCAGTATACCGGAAACTGAAAATTTATTATTGGTTACTCATTTTAAAATAAAACCTTTAATCTAAGGATAAGTGATTTAAATAGATAATAGATAGGCAAGGAGGTGAATGGTTCAATGGAAGTTTTAAAGAAAGAAAGAATGGAAGAGGGCATCGGACTTGGCCCAGTGGTTAGGGTGTCCGTCTACCACATGGGAGGTCCACGGTTCAAACCCCGGGCCTCCTTGAGCGGCGTGGAGCTGGCCCATGCGCAGTGCTGATGCACGCAAGGAGTGCCCTGCCACACAAGGGTGTCCCCAGCTTAGGGGAGCCCCATGCGCAAGGAGTGCCTCCCATAAGGAGAACCACCCAGCGTGAAAGAAAGTGCAGCCTGCCCAGGAGTGGTGCCGCACACAGGGAGAGCTGACACAACAAGATGATGCAACAAGAAGAAAACACAGATTCCTGTGCTGCTGACAACAACAGAAGCAGACAAAGAAGATGCAGCAAATAGACATAGAGAACAGACAACCGGGGTGTGGGGGGGAAGGGGAGAGAAATTAATAAATAAATAAATCTTTAAAAAAAAAGAAAGAAAGAAAGAATGGAAGAAAGGAAGGGAAGAAAGAAGAAAGGGAAGGAAGAAGGGAGAAGGCTTGATTTAATACCCTTTCAGTTATAAGTAATGGGAAAAGAAAAACAAACCTTGACCTAGTTAAGAAAATTAGGGAATTTATTTTGTGAATGTTCAAGTATCTCATACAACCGAAGAAAAACTACATTTGGGCCTTGAATACAACTAGGACAATGGTTGGTTAGAGGCTGATATATATGCCATGAATTCCCATTTTTCAAATTTAACACTTTTTATACCTTTTCCTCCTTATTTTCTTTCTTTCCTTTTAGATATCTCTAGCTGTTCCTCAAAGAATCCACCTATTTTTAAGTTAGAGACTATTTTATTTTTAAGTTATTGGTAAGTTATAGTTTTGGAGTCTAACTTGCTAAGACCCCATAAACCTGTCCTAATGACGTAACAAATATAGTAGGCCAGGGCCATTGAGAACCTCATGACTGTTGAGTGAGGATTTTAGCTGAGATTCTCGGAAGTGTAAGGACGAGGGCTAGTTTTTATTATTTCAGGGAACATTACAAAGAATGGTACAGGGAACACCACACATGAAGGAAAGATTTTAACCTTAGGTGACCTTGAAGTTGCTGGCTGCTTACCACAGAAGGAAAGATCACGTGACCTCTTCCAACTCATCTTTTGAAGGGTATAATTTTAATTCCTGAGAAAGAGAGCTAAAACGGGGTGAAGTGAAGACCAGACTCCATCAGGCCCTAACAAGGGTACTGGGACATAAATGCCATTAGAATGAGACTGGAAATATTTTGGAAGTAGCACAGAGTCAGTAAAAAGAAATAAGATGAGGCCTTGTTCAGTTAGGAGGAACTAAGACTATAACAGTATGTAAAAAGTCTTCATTTGATTTGCAACAGAGGGCAAATGGGCCTCCAATGCCTACACTCTCATCTACTGTTGGAGATTTGGACCCAAAGAGTATCGGGAATGAAAGAAAGAGAAAGAAAAAGAAAGAATGAGAGAGCTGGGATCAGGGGGTCTGCGAGTAATAACTCCTCAGACAACTTTATTGTTTACAAGGGGCTCTATATATATATATATATATACTCCAGTGTACGTGACAAGAAGCAGGCATACGTAACCTATGTGCCAATAAGCATAAACACATAGCCTATGTGTCATCAAGCAGCAACACGTATTAACTATCAGCATTACCCATAATCTAAGGAATTTTTAAAAATCTTATCTCCAGGTACAAAGTCTAAGTGTTCTATTCCCTACAAAAGGTATGTGCTCATCTTTTCTTTCAGCCTTTAACAGATTCATCCCATTTGCCGGGAACTCTTAATTACCGCATTCCTTAGGTTGCAAGCGTAGCCACGGAGACAGCACTAGCATGGAGACAGCACGTCTGCCACTGTGCCTCAGTTTCCAACAATCTACAGAAAATCTAAAGCTCTATCGAAAGAAAAAATAATTTGTTAACTTCCCATTACCAGTGAAGTATTACATTAAAGATATTCACCAAGTAGAGCAAAATTGTCTTGGAGGGAATTTTAATAATAAACTAAATAAATAACTGTTAATGTAGCTAATTTTGTAGTTTTCAAAGTGCCTGAAAATAATATAAATTTGAAAGTACGTAATTTCCAAGTAAAATACATGACAAGGTAAAAATATAAAAATCACTCAAGAGACAAATATTCCCACTGGGCATTTTAAAATAGTTTCTAACTGAAATGTAGTGAATGGTAATAAATAATGCTTAAATGTATTATGTACATTGTGGTAAGTAATGTTACTTTGGTTGATTAAGACAGGATATACACATAGGATATTCATCAATTTTTATAAAGGAAACAATAAGATATACCACACAGGTCAAAATAATTTTACATTTGAATGGCAATAATTACATCTGTATACCCATTGTGCTTCAACATTATATCTATTAAGCAAAGGGTGAGAGAAAACAGGAATTTTTAAATTGCATATTTATTTGCATATGAAATATATACAATACCTTTATTTAAATGAATTGCATTTAATTGCATAACAAAAAAAAATTGTCTACACTAGACTTTTGTTGACTCGAATATCCCAAAAAGTGAAAATATTTTGCATTTTGGTCAGTGTTTCCATATTCTACCTCTAGCCAGAAGATTGATTGTTTAGTCAAAATCATCAGTATCAGTACCATGAAGTAGTATATGTTTTTCTATATGGTATTTCTGCATTTTCTATAAGCAAAACAGTAAAATAAACACAATTCTGGTTGCACTAGAGATGAGGTTGTCACAATCCTTCTACTTCATATCCAGTTGATATTAAAAATAGAGGTTTTCACAAGATAAGCAACAGGGAAATTACATTTTCTAGATTCAGGTCCCCTGCACAATTTCCAAGTGATATAGCATCAACATCAGGCAAGGAGTTTGATTTTATGACAATGTATTTACAAATATATGAAGGGTGGAATTTTCAGCACCCTGAATGGGATTTGAGATGCATGTCTTGCTTATCGTAACAGTGGATGCTTCTCTATAGTGGTGTCTCTTGGCAGTTCGATGAAAATGAGTTCAGTGTTTATTGTAGCTCCTCCTTGGTTTAAACTAACCCTTTCCCGCATCCCCAAGCAAACAAAAAAAAACCTATATAGATGATATTTTAAGTGCCAAAAGGACATATTAATTGTTACAGAATGAATGTTCCAGAAAGGATGCTGTTCATACGAAAAGTTTCAATAAAGAGTCAATTTTGAATACAGAGAAGCCCCAAATGAAATGCAATATAAATTACAACAGCCTATCAAAATCAACCCATATCTCACAAACTATTCAACAATTCTCCAATTTATAGTCTGAAATTAAAAGCCATATTGTTCCTTAAGATCTGGTCCCAACTGTCTTATATTTTTTATGATATTTTGAAGGGTAAGAGTGAGATATTGCCTTATATAACACAGAGTTCCTATATTTAACGCACTATTGTTTTATTGTCAATTGTTTATATTTGACAATGTATAATATATAGTGCAAGTTTACACTTTACTAAAAATGTAAAAATTAACATCAAATACATAGTAATTTTTTTTAGTAAATATTTCCTGAAGTGTTTTTTTTTAAAGATTTATTTATTTATTATTTCTCTCCCCTTTCCCCCCACCCCGCCACCCCAGTTGTCTGTTCTCTGTGTCTATCCCCTGCATCTTCCCTGTCCGCCTCTGTTGCCGTCAGCAGCACGGGAATCTGCGCTTTCCTTTGTTGCGCCATCCTGCCCTGTCAGCTCTCCCCTGCAGGGCACCATTCCTGGGCAGGCTGCACCCTCCTTTGCGCTGGGCGGCTCTCCCCACGGATCGCACTCCCCACGCGTGGGGTTCCCCCACGCTGGGGACACCCCCATGTGGCACCGCGCATGGGCCAGCCCCACACGGGTCAAGGAGGCCCCTGGGCGGAACGGCGGACCCCCCCTCCCCCATGCGACAGAGGGACGCCCCAGCCACTGGGCCAAGTCCGCTGCCCTGAAGTGTTTTTAGATTAAAAAAATAAAGGCAGGTATAAAAGTATTTGCTGAAGATTATGGTGATTCTACAGTCTACTTGTAGTTTACTAAGGACAATTTTCCTGTGAAGATTTTACAAATAGCTTCTTTTTTTCGCTTTTACTTCATCTCACATTTAGTTTATTGATACTGTTCATGTTTTTCTCCTTCAAGTAATCTGTTTCCTTTACATTGCGGTAGGTCTACATCAGGATTCTGAAAAAAGGACACTCATAGTACACTGTGCTTTTCCACCTTACAAATTGTTTTATCTTCCACTTCACTTAATTTTGCTACCTTTGCTGAAAGAAATTTGGAAACTTACTAGGGAAATGTGTCAGCAAATGACAGGACCTGTCCAATTTAGAATTAAAATTTGGATTTGATGCTCTGGTGGTTTATTTTTGAGAAATTATTGTGTGTTTGGAAACAACTTGTAGTGCTGAGTGGTAAATAGTGAGAGAGAAGAGTGAGAAAGAATTTTCAAAGTACTGCATGACTCTTGAAATGAATGGAGGCTTAATCCATAAGCAGAGAGACATGAAAATAGTTAAATAAGATAAAAATAAAATAAAAACAAGAAGAAAGGTGTCTCATGCTTTTAGGGCTATTGCTTTTGAAGGTATTCTTTATTCTACTTCATGTTCATATCCCTGAAATTAGGGTTTTTCTTCCTCTATAAGGGGCAAAATAATTGGAATGGCTTTTGTTGTTGCTATTGTTTTTCTCTTGAATCAGAGAGGTTTGAGCTCAGATCTTGGTACTTTGTACTCAACTGTGTAACTTTGGCAACTTTGGGTGAAGGAGTAAACTTTCACAATGCTTGCATTTCTCATTAGTGAACAGAGGCTAAGCATCCTCACCTTGCAGATACAGAAAAGAAAATAAGTAAAATGTATTAAATTCTGGGCACATCTAAAAATCTAATAAAGATTAACTTGGCTGAAGCAGCACTTGCTATGGAGAATGGAGACTTGAGGGTGGGTTGAGGCCAGGCTGAAAGTGGAATCCTCACCACAGATCAATATTTAGCCTCCCCAAGAAGAGTTGATGGTGGGTGAGCGCCTGGTCCTGGTTGAGAGAATAGACTGGCAGAGGACGCTGACCTGGGGACAAGGCTTGGATCCAGTGATGCCATAAACCTGAGAACTAAAAGTGAGAAATCTTAGGGGTCTAGAAATCATGAGTTATAGCCTAAGGCACAGGGAACTGAAGAGAAAGTCCAGCCTGTAGAGCCGATTGATTATATATCACCGGGGAGCTCAAAGGTGTACACAAATTGACAAGAGTCGACAAAGGCAGCACATTGCGGAATTAACAGCAAACCTTTCACAACTAGGATAAACATGCCCTTAAAAACAAGTTCTTATAAAGAAATAGAGCATATCTATCCTGGTCTGAAAAGACTTCGATCATCTAGCTGCAGCAAAGTCTTACCTTGAGCCATTCATTCCTTTCTCTCCGAGCTCCAATCACATAAGCTTTCTTTAAAAGTATCTTTAAGCATCACATGACTTTCACTTAAAGAGTTTTGTTCATGTTGCACTTACAAACACCTTTTCACCTTCAGATCCCAATTTAACGCCACTTTCTTCAGGAATTTGTGCCTACCCAAACCTCTAACACTTGCCAACATAATATCAAAACGTACTTCTCTGTTGGATGGCTAATTGAAACTTAGTTAAATGATAGTCTAATAAGTTATTCAAAGTTTCTTAACATAATTCCTTTTGAGGGCAGGGGTTTTATCTATCGTCTTCAGCCAATGTTAATGATATTAGTGCTTACCATCATATCTTGAAAAAAAATGAGAAATTATTAAGTATTTGTTAATGAGTGAATGAATAATAATCAGACAGACAGAATAAAAGGTTTCTGAGATCCTTAGTATGGGTGAGGATCAGCAAAAGCCATGACCAGGGCGAGAGAGAAGTGGGGAAAAGAGCCTAAATAGAAATGAGGTAGAACCTCCACCAGTCTACTCAAAGCAGGAGTTTGTCAGTCTACTAATGAAATAATCTGAAATTTAAAAATCCTTCATGATTTAGATGAAGAGAATCAGTGCATAGTTTGTCCTTACATTGTCTTTTTACAATTTGTCTTGAAAATCACTAAAGTTTGATTCAAATAAACTTTGGTTGTAATAAAAATAGATATCTGAACTATGTAAAGTCACTTTTTGAGTCTATCTTGACAATGAAACTTAATGGTTATGTCAGGTATTAAGTTAGTTCACATTTAATCCTATGAAATCTTCTCATCTAATCCTATTTGCATTATTTGAATTTTACAGATGAGGACATTGAAGCTCAAAGAGGTTAAAAAAGTGATCTGTATCCCCACTTACCTGCGTGGAAGCAACTTGAAAACCCTTCCAATAAATTCTGATAATAAATTTTAAAAAAAAATTTTTAAGTGCTTGGAGGTTATACAGCTCTTAAGGTGTTGAGCTGAAATTTGAATTCATTTGTAGGTTATTGCAAAATGTGTGCCCTTAAACCTCATGCTATACTTGATATAGTGTAACTGGTTTAGTTATGATCTAATAAAAATGTTATCCAAATGGCAACTTTTCTATATATAGAACTTTAATATGTCAGGAAACCAAAGTCTTACATATTTATTGCAAGGATTTACCCAGGAGGTCAGGGTTTTAGCTATGTAACTTTCCTTTCCTTTATTTATTTATTTGTTTATTTACTTACTTATTTCTAATGAAAGAATGATAATAAACAAATAATTTGAACTAGCAGAAGTGTCTTGGCAGTAAACAGACTTTGTATCCATAGATTTGGAACCAAATTACAAAATTTCCAAAGACGTTTCACAGACAAGAATAAAACTTGTTACACCAGAGAGAATGAAACCTTACCTCTGAAGTAAGAAGGTTGGCAAAGGTCCAGTAGTGGACTGTTGGAATATCTGACTCTTTATATATACAATTTTTTTTTAATTTTTGTGGAAAATTAATATAAAGTAAAATGCACAAATTTTAAGTAAATTTTAAAGGAGAGTTTTGGCAAATATATACAACCATTTAACCCATACGCCTCGGAAATTTCTTACATGCCCTTCCTTAGCAATCCCCTGGAAATCTCCAAGGCAAACATAGGCTATTTATTTCATTATATATTAGTTTGTTTATTCTAAAAATTAAATAAATGGAATCCCACATTAAGTATTATTCTCTACCTTGCTTCCTTCATGCAGCATAATGTCTGAAATATTCATTTATAATGTTACTTAAAGTAGTAGTTCATTCATTTTTATTGCTGAATAACATTCTGTTGTAAGAATATAGCATGACTGTTTTCTGTTCTCCTGGTATAGAATTTGGATTGCTTTCACTTTGGGGCTTTTAAGAATAAGGTACATATGAGAACACATCTTTTCATTTATTTTGAGTAAATACTCTGCTGTAGAATTGTTGAGTCAAGTGATGGGTGTATAAGCATCTTTATAAGAAACTACCAAAACATTTTACACTCACCAGCAAAGTATGTATGTTCTGGTTGTTACACATCTTTGTTAACACTTGATGTTGCCAGTTGTCAATCTTCTAATTTTAGCCATTCTAGTAGATATTTGATGTCATTTCATTGGGGATTTAATTTGTATTCCTCCAGTGGCTAATGATGTTGAGGACTTTTTTGTGTGCTCATTGATCATTGTGTATTTTCCTTTTGTAGCATCTGCTCTAGTCTTTTGCACTTTAGCTTTTTTTTAATGGGTGAGAGTTTTCTTTTTATTATGGAGTTTTAGAAGTTCTTTATATTTTCTAAATACAAGTCCTTCATCAGATATATGTATTTTTCAAATATTTTTTGTTGCTAGCTTATTCATTTCCTTAATGGTGCCTTTCAGTGAGTAGAGACTTTCAATGTTGACGAATTCTAATTTATCAATATTTTTCTTTTATGGTTTTTGCTTTCTATGACCCATCTACAAAATCCTACCTACTCCCAGGTCACAAAGATATCCTCTAGATATTTTCTTTTGGAAGCTGTATAATTTTAGCTTTTATTTTTTTTACCTGACTAAAATGTTACATTTAGCAACGAGTTGCATGCTAGGTGGATGCTATTTGTATGCTAGGCATTATCCACAAACCACAGTACCCTTAACTCTTTTGTAAATACTTGACTCCATTTTTCCCTCTTACCCTCCTAATCTAGATGGAAAGTTTTAGATAAATGTTTTGTATGAGTTAGAGTCTTTTCAGAAAGGAAAACTCACCTTAGTAATTTCAAACAGAAAAGATTTAATTCAGAATTGGTTACAAGGATATTGAAAAGGATAGAGGAAAAAAAGAGAGGAAAGGGAGTTTAATTGAGTATTAGCAACTATGAAACCATTATTATCCCAGAGCTTGAGGAACACAAGAGAAAGCAGAAATTTTTCAGCTCCTATATGACTATGAATTTCTTGCTGTTAGAACCGAAGAACTTAGGGTCTACCTTCCAAAATCTCTGCTGCTGCATCTGCAATCGTTAATGTAAATCCTGCTCCACTACTGCTGAAGACGCCCCTGGAAACTGACAAGATGAAGGTAATCACTCCTCTCTTCCTTCCAATCTCCAACTAGCACCTCTCATTTGACAGAACCTAAACAGAAGGTGAGGGAGTCTGAGAAATTTACTTTGTGAGTTTCCGGCCACTGTAAGACAGAGCAGAGCACAGAAAGACAGGGATTTAGCAGAGAACATAGAAACAGTTGAACTATATATAAAGGATCAGGTCCTTCTCATCAAATGGCTTTTTGGAATGTAGGACTTTAAGTCCACCCTCATTGTTCTGATGCAGATGAACAATGGAAAGTAAATATCACTTTTCCTAAGATTCCATCTATTTGGGTCCTGAACCAAAGAAAAACTTCAATGAAATAATACTCTTCCCCTCTCTCTTCCCTCAAAATATAAATTAGGACGTAAAGAGATAGCCATCTGCTGAAGAAGTCCTGAAGAAGCAGCTTCTCAAAGTCCACTCTCATCTATATACGCACAGCTTTGAGGCTGCTCTGGGATTTGAGGTCATTGTGATGCTGACTGAACATTCTCACAGCCTGTGTGGCCAGCAAATGTTTGTTGAAGACAAAAATGATTCTAGAAAAAATCTTTTCCTTATAATTGCACAGAAAAATACAAACAATAATTTAAATTTAAAACATCCCGAGAGGAGAAACACTTCCAGAAACAGCATAAGGAACTCTGTGGACCCTCTCTCCAGCAAAATAACGATAACAAATTGAAAGAAAAATTTTAAAAAGAACATTAAAATTCTGTAGAAACTGTCCTAACCTAATAGAGAATTGTGCAAATCTCAGTAAGAACAGTGAAAGTTTATGTCATTTAACCTTAACAGCTCCCCTCCCACCCTGCAGCTCAGTATGGTGGAAGCTCTACTCTAGATAGGTGTGGCCAAGAACATGGACTCCTTCTCCCTCAACTCCCAGTCTATGGCTGTAGTTTCTCCTCAGGAGAGGAATACCACCAGTATTTCTCATCCCTGCCGAGCCCCATGTTGTAGAAACTCTATTCAAAGCAAACACAACTAACAGGTTTAGGTCTCCCTTCCTCCACCCAGCAGCAACTGGTAAGGCAGAAACTCTTAAGCATGACATGCTGAGAACAGAAGAGTCCATTTATCTTTCTCCAACTTACTTATCTAGCAGTTCCCATGCCTGGAAAGGCAAGCCAAGAAGTCCAGAAGTTATTACAGTACTGTCACTCTGAGGGACATGGGTATATGTTCCCACTACAGTTTCAGAGCAGTGATTCAGAGACTCTGCTAAGAGGGAGAGGCAAACCCTAAGAACGAGAGCTCTTTAATGCTCTTTAAGGAGCTGACTACCTTTAGAACATGCCTAAAGGCAATATAAAAAATAATGGATATTTTGATGTTGAACAATTAAGGATAGGTTGGTAGCTTCATGATCGCAAAAGGGAAATGGTAGAGGAACTAGAAATTTTTAACAGAGAGAATCAGGGACATAGATAGCTAGGAAGAACCCTCCTGAGGCCCAAGCAAACTCAAAGACTGGCCTTAAATACTACCTCTGCAAAAGAGTCAGAAATGAGTTCAATCAGACTGTGGGGCAATATATGCTCCAGGGTATTGCTGAAAACAAGAAAGCAATCAACTAATAAATAATCAAGGTTAACAGATACACTGTAGATTCAAATAGGTTCAAGGTAAAAGGTCTGAAAAACATATACCTTATAAACAGCAACCATGGGAGGACTGCAGTGGCTATACTAATATCTGACAAAGAAGTCTTTAAAACAAAAAATATATGTAAATAGAGAGGGTCATTTTATAATGGTAAAGATTCACTCCATCTGTGATGGTTTGAAGCTGATGGATCCCAGAAAATCCTGTTCCTAAAGCCAATCCATTCCTGTGCATGTAAGCCTATCTTAGATGGGACCTTTTGATTAGATCGCTTCAGTAGGGCATGATCCAAGGTGGGTCTTAATCCTCTTACTGCAGTCTTTTATGATGGGAGGAATAAAGAGCTGTAGATGCAGGGAAAAAACTGCAGAGAAAGAGAGGAACCTGTTAAGCAGAAAGAATGCCAAGAGCACAAGAAACTGAAAGCAATGCAGACCAGAAGAAGAGGCAGGGATGGGCAGAGTCACACTGTGCCCTGCCACATGGCAGGAGTCCGGGCTCACCAAGACCTTTGGGGAGAGAACTTCACATGATACCTTGATTTGAACATTTTTCCCAGCCTTGGAACTGTAAGCTTTCAACCTAATAAATTATAAAAGCCAACACATTTTTGGTATATTGCTCTCAGCAGCTTTTAGCATACTAAAGCACCATCAGACAAATATAACAATTATAAACATAGAAGCATCTAACAACAGAGCCCTAAAATACATGAAGAAATAATTGACAGAATTGAAAGGAGAAATAAAAAATTCAAATATAGTAGTTGGGGACTTTAGTACACTACTTTCAATTCCGAATAGTACAAGAGACTGAAGAAAAGCATAGATATATAAGACTTGAATGGCACTATAAACTTAACAGATATTTCTAGAACACTCCACCCCAAAACAGCAAAATATACTTTCTTCTCAAGCACACATAGAACATTCTCTAGCATAGACCAAAAGACCATACACTTGGCCATAAAACAGACTTTAATAAATATTAAAGAATTTAAATTATACAAACTATGTTCTCTACTATGAAGGAATGAAATTAGAAATTTATATCAGAAGGAAACAGGAAACTCACAAGTATGTGGAAATTAAACAACATGCTTCTACATGACGAGTGGGTCAAAGAAACAATTACAAGGGAGTTTAGAAAATATTTTGAAATGAATGAAAATGAAAACACAACATAGCAAAATGTATGGGATGCAATTAAAGCCAGTGCTTATGGGTAAAAGTCACAGTTATAAACACCTTTATTTAAAAAAAAAAGACCAAATCAACAACCCAATAATCTATCTTTAAAAACTGGAAAAAGGAGAACAAACTAAACCAAAAAGAAGTAGGGTGAAGGAAATACTGAAGATTAGAGCAGGAATTAATGAAATAGAGAAGAGAGATACAATGGAGAAAATTAACAAAAACGAAGTTATTTCTTTGAGATAAATTCTAAAATATTGAAAAATCTTCAAGAAGACTTACATAGGAAAATAGTAAAGACTCAGATTAGTAAAATCAGGAATGAGAGAGGGGATCCTACTATCAACAATGCAGAAATAAAAAGGATTATAAGGAAATACTATGAAACAATGTATGTCAAAAATTAGATAACTTAAATGAAATGGACAAAACCCTAGAAAGACACATAACTGAAACTGACTCAAGGAATAGAAAATCTGAATAGACCTATAATAATAAATAGACCGAATAGATAATTTTGAAACATCCCATAAAGAAAAAGTCTATGTCCAGATTCTTTCACTGGGGAATTCTAACAAGCATTGAAAATCAGTTTCAATTCTTCACAAACTATCTTTTGTGACTGCACTGAGATAGGGCTTTCTGAAGGTTGCATCTGTTTTCCTCCATGCTTTGCCCCATATGCCATTTCCCCTTGCTGATTTTTCTATCTTTTGTGTTAATAAATCATACCTGTGAGTAAAACTAAAAAAAAATCAGTTCAATTCTTCACAAGCTTTTCAAAAAACTGGGAGATGCACATCCAATTCATTCTATGAGAGCAGTATTACCCTGATACCAAAACCAGACAAAGAAATCACAAGAAAGGAAAATGACAGACCAATATCCTTTATGAATCTAGATGCAAAAATCTTCAACAAAAATTAGCAAACCAAATCCAGCTATATGTAAAGACTTACACATAATACGCAGGTGTGATTTATCCTAGAAATACAAGGTTGTTTTAACATCTGGAAATCAATCAATGTTTTATACCATATTAATAAAATAAAGGACAAAAGCCACATGATCATCTCAATAGAGGAAAAAGCATTTGGCAAAATCCAAAAACCTTTCATGAAAAAAAGTTTCTGTATCAACTAGAAACATAAGGGAGTTTCCTTCAGCTTAATAAAAGGCTAACACTATACTTAATGATGAAAGAATAAATACTTCCTTCTAAGGTCAGGAGTAAGACAAGGATATCTGCTCTTGCTACTTCTATTCAACATTGTTCTGAAAGTTCTAGCCAGGCCTGTTTGAAAAGAAAAAGAAACAAAAGGCATCCAGATAGGAATGAGAGAAGTAAAACTATTTCTATTCACAGATGGCATGGTATCATATATAGAAAATCCTAAGGAATTCACTAAAAAACTATTAGGAATAATACAGGAATTCAGTGATATTGCAGGATACAAGTTCAATATACAAATCAATTACATTTCTATAGCAATGAACAATATGCAAATAAAATTAAGAAAACAATTCCAATGGCAGCAGCACCAAAAATAAGTTTTTTAAAAACTTAGAAATAAATTTAACAAAGGAAGTGTAAAACTTGGACTCTGAAAACTATAAAACTTGGTTGGAAGAAATTGAAGACCAAATAATTGGAAAGATATTTCATGGCCAAGGATCAGAAGACTGAGATTGTTAATATTTTCCATATTGATCTACAGATTCAATATATTCCATACCAAAATCCCAGATGGCTTTTACAGAAACAAGCAAACTGATCTTACAATCTATATGGAAATGCAAGTCACCCAGCATAACAAAAATAATGTTGAAAAAGAACAATGTTGCAGGACTTGATACTTCCCAATTTCAGAATTTACTGCAGTAATCAAAATAGTGTGTATTGAAATTAGAATAGACATATGTATTAATAAAACAGAATTAAGAGTCTAAAACTAAACCTTTGCATTTATGGTGCATTGATTTTGACAATGGTGCAAGACAATTCAGTGGAGAAGGAATAGTCTTTCCAATATGGTCCTGGAATAACTGGATATCCACATGTAAAAGAATGAGATTGGATCCTTTCCTCACACCATATACTAAAATTGACTCAAAATGAGTTATGGTGTGGGGTGGGGAGTGGGGTATATATGGGAACCTCATATTTTTTAATGTAACATTTTGTGTGATCTATGTATCTTTTTTAAAAAGATAATAAAAGATTTAAAAAATTACTTTCAAGAAAAAAAAATGAGTCATGGACCTACATATGACAGGTAAAATAGTAAACTTCCAAGAAAAAAACTTAGAAGTAAATTATTTGACATTGGGTTAGGAATGATTTCTAGATATAATACCAAATCACAAGCAATGAAAGAAAAAAATAGATTAATTGCACATCACCAAATTGAATATTTTTATGCTTCAAAGAACATGATCAAGAAAGTGAAAAGACAGTCCATAGAACAGGAAAACATATTCTCAAGTCAGATATCTGATAAGGGACTTGTATCTAGAATATATAAATGACTCTTAGAACTCAACTATGAAATGTTAAATAATCCAATTAAAATTGGAAAAAATGTTGAGCTATTTCTACAAAGAAGATATATATATATAAAAAAGGCCAATAACCACAGGAAAAGATGCTTAACATCATAAGTCATTGGGAAAATGCATATCAATAGCACAAAGAAATGCCATTTTACACCCACTAAGATGACAAAAGAGATTTGTCTAAAGAGGGTTGTCTAAGATATGGATAAATTGGAACCCTCATATATTGCTCATGAAATTGCAAAATCATGCAACTGTTTTGAATACAATTAATCAGTTCCTCAAAATTTTAAACCTGCATTTACCATATGATTCTATAATTTCACTCCTAGGTATATACCTAAGAGAAATGAAAATACATATCCACCCAAAAATTTATACATGAATATTCACAGCAGCATTATGCTTAATTGCCAAGTGGAAACATTCCAAATATCAGACAATGAATGTGTAAACAAAAAGTGACATACCCACATGAATGTATATTATTTACAATAAAATGAAATGAGGTATCTACACTTATGTAAACAAGGATGAAAATTGAAAATATTACGCCAAGTGAAAGAATCCAGTCACAAACAACAACATAGAGTATTTCATATAGATGAAATGTCCAAACTCGGTACAAGTATAGAGAGAGAAAGCAGATTAGCCCCTGCCTTGGGTTGGAGCAGTGGGGATGGGGAATGGGGAATGACCTCTAATGTATATGGGTTTTCAGGGGAAGATGGAGAAAATGTTCTAAAATTAAATAGTGGTGATGGTTACACAGATATGTGGATATACTAAAATCCACTGAATTATATACCTTAAACCGATGAATTTCATTGTATATGAATTATATTAATAAAGTTTAAAAAAACACACATAACCACCTGGGGAAACTCCATTAGATTCCCTAGGTTCCAATGCATTCCTTGGCTATCCTCATTTACATAAAGCCTGTAAGAGTCACCATGATGATAGGCACCTTATATACATGCTCAGTCTCTCTTAGTAACTACCACAACACTATGAAGTGGATATTATTATCCCTGCTTTCTGGAAGATAAAACTGAACCTGAGAAAGTCTAGTCAGCTGTCAAGTTCACATCAACATTAAGTTCCACAGCAAGTCTTTGGTCTTAATCACCATGCTGTGCTACTACCAAATAGGACACTTTAATGCTTTGACTGAAAGGGACTATCATTGTTGGGTAATATACTTCTATCTTCCTTGGAGAAATTTCAAATTCCCAGGATAATATAGGATTGGCACTGTCACAAAGAGAGTTTTAGCTTGAAAATAGTATGTTAGCAATATTCAGCAATCCACACATTGCTTGTACCAAACTAGACTAATTCACAGAACTCTGTTTTCTCTTTCTTTTAAAAAGTGGTAATTCATCAAATGACACTAGTTTCTGAAAAATATTAAGGATTCTACTTTGTTATTTGTGCGATGGTGCAGACTGTAGTTTGCAAACATACAAATAATAATATTGAACCCTATTGAAAAGAATAAATTAACAATGCCTGTTAATGATAATCAACAGAATAAGGTATGATGAAAAGTGAGTCCATGGATCATAATATGTAATTTTGTAAACATAGAGTTCAGGTTTGTCTTTAAGTAGGTTTACTCAATTCAAACCCCTCAAAACTGCATATATATGAGTTTGTATATATATACTTTGCTGTAAAATTATTATATATTATATGTAATGAAATGTAGCAAACAGAAAAAATAAGGAAATGCCAAAATCCTACAGAATAATTAAACCTTTACAAATGAGTTTTGTAATGGTTCAAGAAGTTACACTTTATCCAAAGTCATAGAACTGAGCAGATAGAGAACCAGAGCTAGAATCTGAGTCTCCTGGTTGTCAGTCTGGTTGCAATACTGCTATCTCCCATTTAATCCCACTGAACTCAGAACACTCATTTAATATGGGTATATGCTCAGTTTTTATTTATACTTGACAAAGTTGGAAAAATTTTGTTATCAAATGTTGGAGTAAAAGGAGTGTTGGTTAGTGAACATTTTACGAAGATTTATTCACTTTGTTCCAGTCGCTCTTATATTTACTTAAACATTGCTTACCTCCCTCTTTCTCCAGAGAACAATTTGTCTCTGACTTCCCGCCTGTAGTTGCAAACTACAAAAGTTTATTTTAGCGATAGGATATAATTAAAGAAGACAGCTACAGATTAGGAAAAGGAATGCTGTGAGAGATATCACCAGGGCAATCAAGAAAAGGATGATAGAAACCTAAAATCCTATATTCTCTCACATACAACTACAAGTTTCACTTAAAAATAAACTTTGAAATTTAAAAATGTCTCTGCTTTTTCTCACAATAATGCTGAAATTTTACAAGCCGTATTATCACATATGACAAGGCAACGATTATTCCTATAATATGATGAAATTAATCTTTAAATTCTTAGAGCAGAGAGAATATCATTATAAGAAACTGTTTATGTTATATGTTAGGCTCTTTTGTCATTAATTCTGTTTGGCTTTGGCATCAGTTCCAACTTAAAGAATTAAATAGAATACATTGTGAACTCTATTTTCTAGAATTTCCAATCCGCAAAGGATTGTATGACATTCCTTTGGCTCTTAATTTCTCTTTGTTGATATATTGCTAAATATTTTGAATGTTTTGACTCCCTAACTAGATTGTTTCTCTTTCTTCTTAACCTGTATATGGCTAGTTGCTAATCAAAAATTAGTAGAATGTGCCTCTGAGATAACTTTTCCTCAATATAATTGACTCTAATCTTAGAATACGATGGTAAATGTATCTTGAATCTGAAAAAATGTTAAATTTTACTTGTATATCTTCTGTTGACAATTTTTACTATATGCCACGACAATCCAGTGGGAACAGTTAAATGAAGAAAAACCTTCAGTTAAAAAAATTCATTTTGGCAACTTATCTCCACTCTTTTTGAGATCCCAGATACTTTCCCCAAGAGAAATACTGTTGTAACATCATGCATTCATTTATTCATTCATATACACTTAATATCCCAACCATTAAGGTAGATGTTGTCTTATATTGCTTGACCTGCTTCTCACCTTTACCTTCATTAATACTGAAATTACGTCAGCTATGAGCAGAAAATACATATGATGAACATGGTTATCCTGGATTCCAAAGCATAGATTCACATATATATTTATATATATGTAGTTTATATTACATCATTGTATACTTTATATTACATCTATATAACATGTATGATGTATCACATCATGTGATATATGATGTAATCTAATATCATTTTAATAAAACTTTTAATAAAATATATTAGATTTTACATCTAATTTTAATATCAGTATAAATAAAATAATATATGCTTATTACAAAAACTTCTGAAAATACAGAAAGTCTTTTTAATCATTCATATCCCCACAACTAAAAATTACTCCATGCTAACACTTTTCCTTTCCTTGGTCTAAATAAATACCTAAAATAAAGATTATATGTTTATTCTCTATGCTTCTCATAATGAACTAGAATTATATTACCTGCCACAGAGTCAGATAATATAAAGATCATTTTCTAGCAGAGCAGCCAATTAACATGATGGGAAGTCTAAGGGTAGCATAAAGCTTGATCTTTATGAATTTGAAGTGGCATGTTCAGTTTAGACAGATTAATTAAAACAACCAGGTACATGTTGTTATCATATTGGATTCATACCTTCCAGTATTAAGGTTACATTAGGTTTATAGAATGAGGAGTTAATCCAGAGAGGTGCTAATTAAATGTAAATAAACGCCATTATGAACATCTCAATGGAACTTGATTGGCAATATATTAAATAAAAATAATGTCAGTCAGATGCCCAGGTACATGGCTTCTCTTAATTTTCAGCTTAAAATATTTCAAAGTACCACTATTGACTAATTATATTTAATTAAATTTTCATAAAAAGCTTGCTGATCATTTCTATGATAGTGTGGAATATACTGCAACATCACTATTTACTTCCTCAAAGCAAAGTTTTGTTTCATCAACAAAATGATTTTAGACTATCATATGTATCAAGATGTTCGATTCATCCAGAAAATTCTTGGAAAATAATTTGAACTATGGACCTCCTCCAGGCATACTTCACAGTCTGCAAATGCACCCTGTGAAATAGGTTCATTCTTCCCTTCTCATTCATTTTGGTTTGAGCACATCTAAGTGTCTATGGTATTAACCATAAATTTTCCATATTGATTTAATAGATATCCTATCCAAAATTCTTTTTTCTCCAATAAAAAGATGAAAGGATACATAAGTCATAATTGTAGTCTTGAAAACAGAGATCCTTAAAAATTAATTTTGAATTAAGCATTAACATAGGCTGAAAAGTATTATATAATGTTTGCCATTCTTCAGAAAATTGGAAAATTGCAGTTATAAATGTTCTGCTCTGATTTTGGTTACAATGTTTGACAAATTTGAGCAATTTAGGTTGCCAGTTTATATACCAAAGACCTGAAATGTTTTGTGATTTTTCTACAAAAAACCATGACCTTACTTATTTGTCTGTGTAAGTCAGGTTAGAGTGTTTTATTTAATTAACTGAGTAACTTTCACATTTCCTTACAATACTCATTTCCTTAAATATATGCATCCATACAGTACTACTAGGTAATAATATTGTATATTCTCAGCAAATGGTTGGTTTTTTGGAATGGAACTTTGAAGAAACAAAACATCTAACTGTCTACTCTCAAGAAGCTTAAATGTTAGTTAATGAGAACCAAGGGATTAAAAAAAAAGAAATCAGTAAGCAAATATAAAGCAAACAAAAAGAAAAATCCAAATATAAATAAAACCAGATACTTTATTAGAAAAACCCCTCTAAAACTGAAAGTCCTGAATACCTGTACATTACTAGGAAGAAAATGTGCCTTTTGTGGTGTTTCCCTTCTGTGAAAACAGATTTAATTATTATATGTGCTTTCTGTGTAGGTTTTTTAATCTAAAATAATAACATCTTGTCTTATGCATATCTCATTATTGGAATAATATATCAAAAGATAAGAAAATACAAAGCCAGTTCTCCATGGAATAATGCTTACAAGTTGGAATTTATATAAAATTAACCTTTAGTTTGAAGAGGTTATACATGATGATATTTTTGCCTTTTATTATTTTTGACTAGTGTGTGTTTACCATGCTAACTATGCCAATAAAGAAATTCTGGAATATTTTTTTCTGTTACACTCTCTGAAGGATTTTTCTCAGTGAGATAAGCTAACAAGTTTAATTTCTTCCAAGGCTGGAGGACATTTTTCAATGAGATTTTAAGCCAAATAAAACTATCAATGGAATGTCTCTAAGCCCAGGGCTGGCGATTTTGGCCTGCTCTTTAGACAAGAGAAAGAAATTAAGGTATGGTTTTTCCTCCAGGCCTTCTGACTTTCCTATTAACTAGAGTTTTACCAGATGAGGAAATTGCTCACTGAGTGGCAATTTCGAAATTAGGAAATTTTCAGGCTTGATGGTAATATTGTATCAAAGGTTGTAGGCACATGTAAGGCAGAAAGCATATTATCTTTAGAGTCAATTAAATCTAGGTAAAAATCTTGTTTCTGCAACTTACTAGCTGTGTGACCTCAGGCAAGTTGCTTAATAACCTGTGAAATATAAGGATAATAAGAACTGCTATTTAAGGTTATTGGGAGGATGGTGTCCTAGGAATGTGCCTGGCGTACTAAAGGGTATCAATACATGGCAGCCATATTCTTCTTTGAGCAATTAAAAAAGAGGCTTTTAGTTTTTTTGGGGGGGAGAGGGGGTGGAGAATCAGACATACTTATATGCATGGTTTCTTATAGAAAAATCTTCCCCCAAATACACTATAGAGTAGAGGAATAACCAAAGTCTGGAAAAGGTACATTATTAAAAAATACAAATATGAGATGTTACATATTTTAAAGATTTAAGTAGAGATAATGCAAGAATCCGAAATACTACTCTATGGTGGTCCTTCAAAAAGAAAGGGTTCGTTGCCCATGACTATGAGAGCTAAGGACATTTGGAAATAAATCTGTGACGTAAAAAAAAGAGCTTTTTTAGTTTATGGGTGATTCACAAACTAATGGTGGTTACCCAAGATGAGCTGAAGATGCAGCCTCATTTGCCGGGAATTGTATGCTTGAAAATCTTACAAGTTAGAGGAGGAAAAGACAGAAAATAAAGACAGATAGAAATGCAGATCCTGAGAAAGGATGTGGGCATAAGCAACCCAGCTCAGGGATGCCGAATATGGGGCAGGGTGCCCATGGGCAAGAAAACACTTTATGCAAGGGGCCAAGAGATTGAGGGAGATCTTTGGAACTAGCACTCACCAGAGAACCCAAGAAGGTCAAAGGAAACAAACATAAGCTCCTTTTTCACCAATGAATGCATTTTGTATATTTTTTATCTCTCATGGTCTAACACACTACTAGACTATAGAAGTTACTTAGATTTTATTATTACTATGACTATTTGATTAATTAGAGAAAATGACCATAACTAAGTGTTTGATACTATTCTTAGCTAAGTATTGCAGAAAGGAGTAGACAGTAAACATTAGTTCTAGTTAATCACGTGATTTTAGGCTCCTGGGCTAAAAGACCGAATGAAAAGTATATTACACCATCTAAGTCCTTGCTCACATAGGAACAAACTTCTTAATTTGGCTTTGACTAGTTTTCCACTGTATGTGTCTTTTCTGGGCATTTGAGTAGTAAAGTCTCTCCTCCCACACACACACAAAAGTCATTTTTCAATTTTGATAATTCAATTAGACCCCTCTCATTCACAAGAAGTATATTTTCTAAACTAGCCCTTTATTAGCTGTGATGGATGTTTTGCCATAGTAAATTAGCTAGCACAAATAGGGAACTGAATATTTGAAAGTGAGGTGTAACAGAGATTATACCACTCGTCTCACTAAATATTCAGAAGTCAGTATTTTCTTAAATAATATTAAAAGTATAATCTCTTTGTTATTTGTGTAACAAACAAATGAGAAAATAAGTCCATGGTAAATCCTTAGATTCAAAGAAAATATTCTAAATGGAAGTGAGATAAGAATAGTATTGGCAATTATGAGGTTTTATTTTTAGGAGGGTTGAACAAGTGGGAATCCAACTTTATTTCAATTTATTTCCATAAATGTATATTAATAGTCTAATGTGAATATAAACTTTTCTAAGGCAAAACTGTACAGTACTCTTAAAAAATTGGGAATATTTTACTAATTAATAACTTATTCAATGGTGAAAACTTTAAATACAGATGCTTTGTCATGTAAATTTCCATTCACTTGTTCACAGAGACCTTTCCCCTGTGAATAAAGTGAAATTTAATGCCTCTATCTCCTCTAGTTTTGCCTTTTCCAAGTTTTTAACATTTCCCCTTCCTTTTTTCCAGCATCCCCCCCACACACAAACACACACATGCACATATATATGTTTTGTATATGAATCTAACACTTGCACAGAAATTCAAAAAAGAAACTTTGACAGGGTTTTGAATAGTTTATAAAACTGGTATGTTTCTGTCATATATGCTTAAACAAATAATATGATTTAATATTTTAAAGACTGATTTAACTTTTAAATTTAAACTGGCTCTTTGACAATATGGTGGTGTGTTTAGGAAAACGAGTTTGGGGATAAGATTAACAAGTAAGGTCCTTATTTCTCTTCTCTCTAGATCTGTGATATTGAGACAGTAATTTTACTCCAATTAGTCTCAATTTACTTATTTGTAAAATCGTAATAATAATTGTTTCATTGTATTTACATCACAGAGTTATTCTGAAGACTGAATAGGATAACAAATGGAGAGCACTTAGAATATGAGTTTCTTAATAGATATTGCTATTATTATTTACCTGCAAGCTTCTTATTTAGACCAGGAATTTAGAGGTGGATTTAGAAAGATAATAACAAAAGAGTCCTTAGAATATAATCATATTGAAATTCCTATTTGCTTAGACAATCCTAAATAATCTCATGGGGAATAAATACTTCAAGAACCCAGAGGAAGGAGATCCCAAGACATCTCTAAGTAGTTTTTAGTGGTAAACTACAATTTGACTTTACAAGTAGAGAAACTTCTGTTATATTACTGCCTTGTTTAACAAAGATGGCAAGTATCTGATAATGATCTTTTATCAAATACTCTTCATACACTGGCATACAATGATCTGGCCCTGGGAAATGAGTGAGAGTTTACTCTGTGAAACCTTTGACTTTCCCTCTTTTCAGTATTTGTTCTTACATTTTCTAGGCTCCTATCATCTTTTAAAGAAAAAGTCAATTCATGTTAAGGAGCTAGTGGCAAATGTGGCTATTTTCATTCCTCCTAAATGATTTCCACAAGGTAATTTTATTTTAAAAGACCACCTGTTAAAATCCTAGCTCTGACACTTAAAGTATATGATCTTGGGTAAGATATTTAAACTGTCTGGTTTCCATATTTTCATCTGTATAAGGAGGACAATACTTATCCTGGTGTTTGGGGACTAAATGACCATTATGTTTGGGGGCAAAGAAAGAAAAGAAAGTTGCCGTAGTTTGTCAAGCTGCTATGACAAATACCACATAATGAGTTCACTTAAACTATAGGAAGGCTTACTTCCTCCCAGGGTTGATAGAATTCTGGTGATGGCTGCCTGAGATCTTTGGGGTTCCTTGGACTATATTTCTGTTTCTAGTATTCACAGGCCATTGCCCTCTCCTTTCTCTTCTGGGTTTCCTTGACTTCCAGCTTCCAGTTCCTCCCTGTGGCTTTAGCTATGTCTTGGATTTCTTCTGGTTGCAAAGAATTTCAGTAATCTGAATTAAGGCCTAGGCTATTTCAGTTGGCCATGCCTTAACTAAAAATGATGTATTCAAAAGATCCTATTTACAATGGATTCAAACCCACAGGAATGAGGATCAAGATTAAGATCATATCTAAATTGGGGTACACAAATCAATCTATAAAACCAGGGGAAGGAAGGGAAAGGAAGTGAAATGAAGAGAAGGGAAAGGACAAGAAAGAATGAAAGAAATAAAGCAATATGAGAGAGAGAAATTGAGAAGAGTAGATCACCTGATGAAGACAATTCTTTACTCAAAAGGATGACTTAAAAACTGTAGAATTTCAGGCCTCAACAAAAGTATAGTTAGCCAAAGGGATGCTGATGCAAAATACCAGAAATTGGTTGGTTTTTATAAAGGGTATTTATTTGGGGTAGAAGCTTACAGTTACCAGGCCAATTAGTATAAGTTATTACCCTCACCAAAGTCTTTTGCCATGTATTGGAGCAAGATGGCTGCCAATGTCTGTGAGGGTTCAGGCTTCCTAGATTCCTCTCTTTCTGAGGTTCATTCCTGTCTGAGCTCAGCTCCTCTGTTTTCCCCAGAAGGTCCCCTGTAGACTATCAGGCAAATGGCTCTGTCTCTCTCCCCAAGGCTTCTGCTCTGTCTAAGGAGCTGTCTCTATTCCTCTGTATTCACTTCCCAGGCTCCAGTTCAAAACTCCAGCATCAAAACTCCAACAGCAAAACTCCAACATCAAAATCTCTAACTCAATCCTTTGCCATATCTTTTATCTGTGAGTCCCCATCCCTTGGTAGGTGGGGACTCAACACCCTACTGACATGGCCCAGTCAAAGCCTTGATCATAATTTAATCATGCCCAGGTACAGACCAGTTTACAAATATAATTCAATATCTATTTTTGGAATTCATAACTATATCAACCTGCTACAATCTTGTACATTCTAATTAAATTTAAGAGACAATGTTTTTATATTGATATTTTCCTCCTTTCTCTGTCTCATATTTAGGTAAGATAACTTTACTTGATTTCTACAACAATGGAAGATGGAGGAAAGAAAAGGAAGAAAACTCCCTTTATGGTAAGAAAACAGTAAAGGAACTTTAAAAGGTGCTGATCCCAACCAGAATGCACTGAGTGATGCTGTTGGCACATCACTTTTGGTAGGCTGAGGTATAAATATTTCAAAATTATCTCCTGGTGTGATATCATTTATTCCCTTTTTTTTATTTTAAAGATTAATTTTTTATTTATTTCTCTCCCCTCTCCCCCAAACCTTCCCTCTCCTGTTGTCTGCTCTCTGTGTCCATTTGCTGTGTGTTCTTCTGTGACTGCTTCTGTCCTTATCAATGGCACTGGGAATCTGTGTTTCTTTTTGTTGCATCTTCTTGCTGCATCAGCTCACCGTGTGTGTGGCATCATTCTTGGGCAGGCTGCACTTTCTTTCACACTGGGCGGCTCTCCTTATGGTGCGCACTTCTTGCACGTGGGGATCCCCTACACGGGGGACATCCCTGCGTGGCAGGGCACTCCTTGCATGCATCAGCACTGTGCATGGGCCAGCTCCACACAGGTCATGGACCACAGACCTCCCATGTGGTAGGCGGATGCCCTATCCATTGGGCCAAGTCTGCTTCACCCATTTATCTCTTTCAATTTTATAGTCTCTAGTGATTAAGGTATATTTTTTGCAATAATATTTACCTTTCCTCATCTCATTTATTTTTTCCATTTAAGAAACAATCTTGGTGTTCAGAAAAAAATGCTGACTATTGGGAAGTACACATACTTTTCTTAGGAGTGCCATGTGTCACTTGGGACAGATATAGAAAGTGGTCTTTTTATTTTTTATAATTTATATTTATTTCTTTCCCCAACTCCCCCCCACTCCCCATTGTCTGCTCTCTGCATTCATTCCTGTGTTCTCCTTTGTGTCTGTTTGTCTTCTCTCTAGGAGGTACCGGGAACCAATCCTGGGACATTCTGGAGTAGGTGCTCAATCACTTGCACCACCTCAGCTCCTCAGTCTGCTGGGTCTCTTATTGTCTGTCCTCTGTGTCTCTTTTTGTCATGTCATCTTGCTGCACCAGCTCTTTATTGGGACCAGCTTGCCATGCGAGTCAGCACTCCTGCACAGGCCAGCACTCCACTTTCCATGCAGGTCAGTGTGCCCCCACCAGGAGGATCCTGGACTTGAACCCTGGACCTCCTGTATAGTAGATGGGAGCCCTGTCAATTGAGCCACATCTGCTTCCCCACTCTGTGTTCTTTCAAGTGCACATTGAAGTAACAAGTGATCCCATGAAGGAACCATGAAGTCCTTCAGTGTTACCCATGGTTATGGTAGGCTGCTAGATGAGAGTGACTGGACATGATTTTGTATTATGGAAAGGTGTTTACAGTGTTTAATATTTGGAAAACGTTCAATTTTCAAAATAGTTTTCCATGGTCATGGTGAAGGCAAGCACAAATCAGAACAGACACTGGAAAAATAAGAATGGACACTCGATCAGTCAGAATAGATGCACACTATATGCCTTTTTTTCCTACTTATACTGACTTTTTAATTATTATTATTTTAAAGATATATAAATCACATAAAATGTTACATTAAAAAATATAAGAGGTTCCCATGTACCCCACTCGCCAACCCCCCACTCCTCCCACATCAACAACTTCCTTCATTACTGTGGTACATTCATTGCATTTGATGAATACATTTTGGAGTAGTGCTACACAGCATGGATTATCGTTTATGTTGTAGTTTATACTCTCTCCCAGTCCATTCAGTGGGTTATGGCAGAATGTACAGTGTCCTGCACCTGTCCCTGCAAGTCCCGAAAATGCCCCAATATCACACCTCTTTTTCCCTCTCCCTGCCTTCAGCAACTCCTGTGGTGACTGTATTCACATTAAGGATAAAATTTCTTCTATTGCTAGAATCACAATATTTCTATAGTAGAATACCGTAAGTCCACTCTAATCCATATTTTATTCCTTCTAGCTGAGGACCCTGGGATGGTGATGCCCACTCCACCTCTAAATTGAGAGGGGGCTTACATCCCACATGACTGATGGATAGGATTCTCCCGCATGTGGTTGTGGACTCCCAGTTCCCTGGTGTGGTGGCTGACCATCCTCACTTCCTTATTAGCTCATCTGGGTAAGTTCAATGAACTGGAGAATAGGTGTTTCAACTCTGCTGAGGCTCAGGGTCCAACTGGCACATGGATTGTCCAGAGATTCAAGTCTCCTGAGTGTACACCAACCACAGTGCCAACTACAGTTTCAGTAAAAGTGACAGAAGAGTCATGTGTAGAAAGGTCACATCTGAGTCCAACTCCATCACACTCAGGAGCACAAATTCCAATGTAGGACCCACTGGCAAGACACTGAACTCCAGAGACATCTGCCATGACCGTAGGACGTGGGTGTCTCCATAGCTCTCAGGAGCACCACTACCTGGGGTTGTATCTACTTTGGCTATCTCTGAGACTCCACTGAGACGTGAGCAAGGGCGACCCCTCTGATGACTTCCTGACTCATTTTGAAGTCTCTTAGTCATATAAACTATGATGAATATCATTGATCTGTTCATCTCAAAAGTGCACATCTAACAGTGTCTCCTTCAATTTTAGAGAACTCAAAGTTATTAAAGACAGACAGACATGGCTTCAGGTACGGACTTTGTTTCTTACTTGGCTTTGTGACCTTGAATAAGTCACTTAAGCTCTCCTAATTCCTGTTTCTTCATCTTTAAAATAAAGATATTATTACTTAAACGTTAGAGATGTTGAGAGGATAATATGAAATCAAGTATGACGGTATGCAATAAATATTAGTCCCTTACTTCCTCACCATGTCCAAACTACCACAAATAAGTGAGGAAGTATTTATATATATATATATATATACACGCACACATATATATATATTCTAAAAGCATACTCATTTATTCATGTGTCTTAAACAAAATTTGAATATAATGTTTTCTACATTAATTTTTTTGTAGTTCTCTTGGTTTCTTTTCCTTTTGCATAATTCATCCTTCTAATAGGAAATAATTGAATTAAATTGTTATTTTTACTGGAGTGAAAGGAAATGTGAGGATCAAATATATTGCCTTTTGTGGTTGGCTAAGATTATGAAGAAATTAGTTATCCAAGTCATATTGTAGCTCTTCATGACAAATCACTTTTATCTTCCTTCTTTATAATCTAAGTGATGTACCTCTCTGACTGAATATTTGCTAAATGAGTAAGCAATTCATAAGACAACATGACTTGATCACCCAATATTGACCTTCAAAATTATGAAGCCAAATAACTTAGAAATTTTATCAACACACTTTGAGAGTATGTCTTATAATTTGGTATCTTCTGAAACCACCTTAATATTTTCATAATTCTAACAACTCATTTCTCTCAGCTCCTAGAAAGGACAAATGTCTCTTTCTAGAATTCAGCCTTGAATTTAGTTGCCTGCTGGGCTACAACTGCAATTCACAATATACTTGACATACTCCTTTGTTGCTGTAAGAAACCCACACACATTCCTGTTTGCAGACTTTAGTTTTCACATATATTATATAACATACACCACAAAGTCAGCATTATAACTAAAATTATGTGTTCATTATTGTTTTTTCAAAAATCTCTGTGCTGACATCAGAAGTTTACTGTACAGCCTATTATAGCCTGCTATTCTTTTAATGCATAAATTCCTTTTTGATGTCTTTCAGCACTGACAAAAA
Source organism: Dasypus novemcinctus (assembly GCF_030445035.2). Lineage (NCBI taxonomy): Eukaryota > Metazoa > Chordata > Mammalia > Cingulata > Dasypodidae > Dasypus > Dasypus novemcinctus. Next base: position 44,925,815 of record NC_080681.1, on the reverse strand, counting down.
AGTCTTGCTTCATTTAAAAATTGTTAGTTTGTGACTCTTTTAATTTCTCACTCTTGATTCAAATTTAAATAGCAATGATCACAATTTCATATGTTTCAGTGGTTTCTTAGCAGCCAGTAAAAGTTTCTATTAGGTTATGTTGGACATTATTATATAATATTAAGTCTTTGTAACCCCAGTTATTAGGAGCAGAGATTCCTTTTGTGGCATCCATACCTAGGAATAAGATTGGCATGCAGTTTAACCTGAAATGAAAAGTGGTTGACCCTAAGGGTCCATAAAGTTCAAAAATTTTGCTCCTGGTTTCCAAATGATTCCATATCATTCAACAGTTTCCCTCTGCCTAAAAGATAAAGTCCACACTTCCTGCTACATCACACCATGTCCTTCATAAAATAGCACCAATGCAACTCTTCCTCCTTTGATTCTGCATTTTACACTTCAATTCTGTGAAATAATGGGGGCTGTAGTAGAGAACAAAATACAAAACCCATACCTTCATAGAGCTTACATTCTAGGAGGGAGAAATAGATAATGCACAAATAAGCACATATATAAAATGACCTAAGTGCTATGGAAAATCTAAAGCAGCATGAAAGAGATGGAGAATGTCAATGTGAGGGCAGGATCCTATAAGAATTGGTGAGTAAGGGCCTTTTGGATAAGATGACAACTGAGCAGAGGCCTAACATAAGGGAAGAAGTAAGACATATGGCTCTCTGTAGGAAGAGTGTTCTTGGGAGAAGAAACCACAAAGGCAGAGGTCCACACATGGAAGGCTGCTTTGAGTGCTTGAAAATCAGCAAGGCGACTAGTATCGAAGACAGTCATCAAAAGATATGTGGTCAGATTATTGATAAAGCGAGGAATTGAAGGTCTTTTAGAGCCAGCAGGGCCATTTTTAGGACTTTAATTTTACTCTGTGGTAGACTGGAATCATTGGGAGAATTTTAACAAATTAGTGACATGATCTGACTAGATTTTACAAGAATCCCTTTGTCTACTATAGCCAGAATAGACTGTTAAGGGGAGAGGGCAAGAGTGGGGAGAATAATTAACCTATTGAAATGATCTGGGGGAAAGTTGATGCTGGACAAAAGGACCAGGCTGGTAGAAAACTAAGTGTATTATTGGACGTGTATGTATGTATTTGATCGGGAACATTGCATGTTTTTAAAACATGCATATCTCCTTCAAAACTCTGCCAAATATGCCTCCATTCTTCAATACTCAGATTGAATATTGTCTCTTTCATGTGGTTTTCTGTTATATTCCAAGTATGTGCTATAAGTTCTGCTATGCTTAATTAGTCCCTTATATCTGTTCTTTTATACAGTATTTACTACATTTACTTATATTTCATTGTTAATAGGTTTGTATTCCTGGTTAGATTTTCAGCTCCTCAAAGGTATTATAGTTTTAAAAATTCGCATATCCCTTATGCCCAACATAAAATATAGGTATGTACTGAGCACTCCATATATACATGTCAGTTGAGTGATACCTCCATGTTTAAAATAGAAAATATTTGAAGTGACTTTCTTGTGTGTGAACAGAAAAGGGATACTCAACCTCTTTTTCAGAAATTTAGAAAAACACACGAAAGCTAGTTTGAGATATTTGTCACCTTACCAGATGTTAGAATAGATGTCAGTGTTGCTCCTTGTAGGTTACAGTAAAAACGTAACTCTAAAGGGAAGGAAATGTGTCATTTTGTGAAGATCCCCAGGGAATCTTTACTTGAGTTCATCTATGATAACAGAGAGTAAAGTGAATGTCTTCATTTTCCCTTTTAAAACCAGACCACTGAAAAGTGAGATGCACTGAACCATCTCATAGGGCATTTCTCCAGATTCCTAGATGAAGGCTATATAGTACAGGTACCACTAAAATATGGTTATTTTGTTTTTATTTATTTTAATAATAAGGTAACTGATGATAAATTAGAGGAATGTCACAGCCACAACTATTTGACCAGTGTTTTCATAGTACCTTTGAGTACAACTGAGCTAGGTGTTAAAATACTCAGAGGGTTTATAATTGGTAAATGATCATACTAAAAAAGTACCATTTAAAGACTGAAATTAACAATTGACTTTGTCACCTTCAATGCTCTAGTGACTTCAATGATATCATTGATGGTAGAGTTCTCACAATTCGTGGATAGTAAAAACCTGGAAGGGTTAACTATAAGTATCTGAAAAAATATAGTCGGGGGAACAATGGGTTAAAATTAACAGATTGGAAATTATTAGGGATAAATGCAAAGCACTACATTTCAGTTCTAAAGCCCAGCTGCAAAATGGAAAAAAACAAGAGCAATTTGTAGGAAAGATATTTAGAAGCATCTTGACGATAAGCTTGTCAAGTAGTCAAGACTCTGATTCATCTGCCAAGAATGCTAATTTGATCTTAGGCTACATAATGGAAATATTGTGTCCAAGAAATAATATTTCCCTTTTTCATGAACTGAAAAGAATTACATATGGAATATTATATTCCATTAAGTATTACATTTTAGAAAATTAGTCAAGGTGGAATACATTCAGTGAGAAGGAAGAAACAGCTCAAGACAAGATTATCTGAAATAGTAAAAGAAACTAGAAATATTAAACCTGGAGGTTTAATATTTAATATTTAAAACCTGGAGGAAAAAAAATGTGATGGGGTATAAAGTAGAATTTGGACATGATACAGAAGATGACTTGGAGTATTCTGAGAGAATTATTACGGTAGAATTTGAAACAATGAGCTGAAAAATAGTAATTAACTATTTTGGTAAATTGAAGGAATGATTTGGGAATATTTAAAAAATATTTCTACTTTAATGGACTGCTTCATGAAGGAGGAGAGAATTGCATTGGGGAGGCATTTTTTGAGTTGTAAGTTAAGGTGGGTGTTCTCTAGCATTCCTTCTGACTCTAAAGTTCTATGACTTTGTTGCTGCTATTCTATTATAATTAAATATATTTCTTACCAAGCTCTAGATCTTACTATTTAGTCTAGTTCTATTCTTCCAGGCCATGTAGGTTTGCCTTTCCTTTTATGGGGTTGTGAGAAACAAACAGAAATGATCCTTAAAAAATAACAACAACAATAACAACTATTACTTATACGGAACTTACAGTGCAGTAGGCACCGTTCTAAGTGCTTTTACATTTAGTGCCATACTATGATCCTATTTTACAAACAGAGAAACTGAGGCACAGGAAGTAACTTGATCATGATCATACAATTAGAAAGTAGGGAAACTGAAATCCAACCCAAGGCAGTCTGCCTCTACTACACATGTGCTTAAACTCCCTTGTACAACACCTCTCTAAGCGAATGCTTCTTAATTTTAATGAAATATGTATTATTATTACAGGAATATTATACAAACCAACAAAGATGGGTAAAGGCCTTTGGAGACCTTTGCAATCTTCTAATGATTCAACTTGTGTCTCCCTCTTCTGGGCATTAATCATCAGTGACAGTCCAGCATCTATCCCCCAGACTGAAGGTAGGAAAGTAAACTCAAAAGATTGTACTCTAATGGCAAGTTGACTATACTAAAATGCCTGACCCTGGTGACACACTGTTTCTGTACTTTGATTAGTTTTATAGCTTCTTCAGAAATTTAGGTTTCCACTCCAGAATGTACCTGGCCATTTATCGTTGCTTACCCTGCATGTGATCACCTGTCAGCAAGCAAAGAGGAAGCTTTGTAGTCAACAACTGGCTGAGGTTCAGACAACAGGGGAAGACTGTGAGTAACCATTTTTATTATCACAGTTTTAAAATGATGAGGTTAATTTGAGGGGGAGCATCCTTCAAGTAAATTTCAGGAACCAACTACCTGGACTGGCTCCAAGAAATATGCAGACAGCATCCAGGCATCTCTGGCAGTGAATCACGATATCGACCTGCAATTGTCTGTTGTTACTGACCAAGGTCTTTCACAACCAACCAATGGCAGCATGCCAAAATGTAAGCATTACATAAATACACACCAGGCTCCACACCGAACATTACTTCTGGTTTAGTGATGGCAAGCACCTTGGAAAACTGCTCCTTGCAAACCAACTTCCTCTCTTTCTTCCTTTGTAAAAGCAGAAACTGAAACTGCAAAAGTTGAAAACGTTCTTCAGTGTGTTCACAGGTGCCTGTTTCCTTTGACTGCTGAGTTGAGCCATTTCTTGGGAGGCCCTTGGAGATGTTACTTCTGCCCATGAATTTGATTTGGAAATGATTAACAAAGAGAGGCTGGAGATCCCAGTGGAGTTAAACATTTCAGTTCTGGAAATAAAGATTTCATTAAGACCACAAAGTTTGGCTACAGACCTGTCACTTTAAAATGTGCCAGTGTTTGACTACTTCCATTCTGATAGAAGGCTTCCATTCCATCACAGCAGGAAAGCAGAACAGTCACACATGTATTTTAAAGTGGCAGGTCTGAGTATTTAGTGTGAATGGAATCACTGTATGGTAAACCTCAAAGTAAATTTGGGAGCAGAGATGATGAGCTCTGTCAGTCTAAGCTTTCAGATAAAATTGTCACAGGGAATTGCCCAGAACACCCAAACCTAATTTTAGAAAAGGACTATAGGAAGACCAGGATGTCTGATGTAAGCCATTTATAGTCCATGAACAATAGGCCAGCAAAGTATATCTATGTAATACTGAAAGTGCAAGTTAAATTACCCATGGTTGGTTCAGCATGAGAATAGTGTTCTGTTTGTTTTACGTGATTCTTATTTGTATTACAATAGTTATTTTATTGAAACATATTGAAAATTATAAAAACCACATATAAGACATACATAGATTCAATGAAGGAGGTAACCGAAAGACTAACCCAAGACATAATTAGTGCCATTTTGCTGTTTCCCCTTCCGTGTGTGTGCTTAGGTTATAAGAGGTTGCAGGGGACTATCTCCATGTACTTAGGCTCTAAGCTGTACTTTCTTAAGATTCACACAATGAAGGGGCTGTCATATGGTAAACAACTATGCAATCTTTGCCATAGCTATAATAAATGAGGAGAGGAAGTGTGGAAGGGCAGAAATTCAGTAATTGTTGCAGAATAATAAAAATTATTTTTGAGACACACAAAAAAGGATCTGTACATCTTTAGGGAAAATCTGGAGGTAGCACGGGACTGAAGAATGAATGAACATGTGGAAAAAGCTTTCATTCTCATTGGTGAGGGATTCACCACTTTTTAATTCAATACCTGAGAATAGAAACATTATCATTTGAGAAAGAAGCCTTTTTCCTATTAGTACATTCTCAGGTTTCTTTTGTCCTTTGTTCTCTTTTTACCTTCTTCTCAACTTAGACAACCCTGTCTAAACCCAATGTTTTAATGCCAGTTATATGAAAACTGCAAAAAATAGATCTCTAACCTGGAACTCTCTTCACTCCTGACCCAGTAAGTACTGTCTACCACAAAATTTTATTTAGATGTCATAGAAATGACACATGATTCAGTGTGTCTTTCACTCCCCCAAAACTTCTCCTCCCCCCATGCAAATTCTATCCATTCCAATGAAAACCTAATTATTCTCCTGAACTCCTCTGTATTCCTTTCATTCTATGTCCTGTAACTTCCCAGATGTGCAGATTCTACCATGTTAATATCTTTCTGCATTGATACACTTCTCTCCAATTCTGCTTCTATTTCCTTAGTTCAGACACTCTATATTTCTTGCCTGAAATGCTGTAAAACTTTTGAACTGTTGATCTTACTGAAGGCTAATCGCTGGTATCCATTTCCCATCCTGCAGACTATGATATTTTTAAATGCCACTGTGGAGTCATCATAGCTTTAAGGATAAAGCTCTGGCAAACATTGTATCTACTACCACATGCCAGACTATTGTACCTTTTAGTCTCATTTCCCCATCTTCCCTTATAGGCATATGTTGCAGCAAAATATAGATCAACAGTCTTGGGCTTCTGATCTTCCACACATGGTGTTACTGTCTCCTGAAATATGATGTTCCCGTTCTACACAGATAACTCTCTATTTGTTATTTTTTTCTTGAGGTACCAGGACCAGGCATTGAACCCAAGACCTCATATGTGGAGGCTGGCACTCAGCCAGTGAGCCACATTGGCTCCCCTGAATTGGCTCCCTCAACTCTTTGCTCATTGTTTTGCTAGTTCTTTGCTTGTTTGTTTTCTTTAGGAAGGACAGGGAACCAAACCCAGGACCTCCCATGTGGGAGGCAGGCACTCAATTGCTTGAGTCACATCCGCTTCCAGGTAACTCTTTTAAAACAGTCGAAATCAACTTCATCAAATATAGCTTACTATAAATCTCTAATCTGACTAAGGTAAACACCTTTCTATTTACCCACACATTGTTCAAACTTAAAGCAGAGCTCTCTCTACACCATACTGAAATCATATTATAAATTTACTTGTCTATCCCCCAATAAACTAGCATTGCTTCTCATCAAAAAGTATAAGTTTCCCATTTGGTTAACTTATTCAAATAAATAACTGAACTAAAAAAATGATTCATCAATTATTCCTTAGATAAACTAAATTATGAACTATACTCTCATCAGGAGTCAAAATGATCAAGTAATTTTATCCTTTTTCTTTCCACCTTACCTTCTTGAACCTACAAAGAAATAAGCAAGTCTTAGTCTTTTGAACAACTTCTCTTTTCTCTTACATTAACTCATTTGGTTATTTCATCAATTCTCATGAATTTACATATAATCTGTATACAAATGATTCCCTCCCCCCAGAAAAAAATCTCTTGCTTGGATTCCAGATCTGTGTATTGTACTGTCTAATTGACATTCTACTTGCATGTGTTATAGGTATTTTAAACCTAGTATGTTACGTATTTATCAAATGATATTTCCTCCCAAACCAGCTCATTCTCCAGTCTTTTCTCTTTTTGAAAAATAGTTCTTTCTTTTTTTATTTTAAAAATTTATTTTATTTTTCTCCCTTCCTACCCCCCCCCCCCCCCCCAGTTGTCTGCTCCCTGTGTCTACTCGCTGTGTGTTCTACTGTGTCCAATTCTACCCTCAGTGGCACCAGGAAACTGCTTCTCTTTTTTATGTCATCTTGCTGGATCAACTCTCCTTCTGTGTGGCACCACTCCTAGGCGGGCTGCACTTTTTTTTTCCACTCGGGGTAGCTCTCCTTGCAGGATGCACTCCTTGCGCATGCAGCGGCGCCCCTGCCTGGCACAGCAGCTCTGCGCATGGGCCAGCTCATCACACAGGTCAGAGGCCCTGGGTATGGAACCCAGGACTCTCCCATATGGTAGGCGGGCGCTCTATCAGTTGAGCCACATCTGCTTCCCCAGTCTTTTCTCTTAGTAAATGTTGGCACCATTATTTCATTTGTCCCACTCTAAAACCATGCTGCTTTTCTTTACTCCTCTCTTTTACACATGAGTACCATCTGAGATCCTATTGGTCCCATCTTCAAAAGATGTCAAGAATTCAACTACTTTACAATATTCTTCTGCTATTTATCCAGGTCCAAGTTTCTGTTGGCTCTTACCTGGATTAGTTCACATTTCCTAAATTATCTTTCTGCTCAACACTTTGTCCCTTGCCCATCTATTCTCAACCCAGCACCCCAAGCAATCCTTCCAAAATGAAGGTGTATTTTCTTACTCCTCTGCTCAATACTCTTCAGTAGCTTCTTGTCTCAGAGTAAAAGCACAAGGCTTCCAAGAGCCCGTGAAGCACTCGGCAAAGCGGCCCCCTCGACTTTGCCTCCTACAGTTCTCTCTCTCTCTCTTACTCAGCTCCAGCCACACTGACCTCATTGCTTTTCTCCCAACACTAGTCAACCTCTGCTCCAGGGCCTTTGCACTAGCTGTTCCATCTGACCAGATGCCTTTCAGGTCCCTCCTTCTGGCAGATCTTTACTCAAATATATATGATTTTCTCATGAGGCAAGTCCTAAAGACCAACTCACCCCCAACATTTCCCATGCCTTTTCCCTGATAGAATACCTTAAAGTAGGAATTTTATTCATTCATTGTGGACTTTGAAATACCAAGGAAGTATCTGGACCACTGTAGGCTTTTAATAAAAATGTGTTAAAAGAAAAGGAGCTTAGTCAGAGGGGGAAGATTTCTGAATAATCTATAAACTGAACAACAGAGAATTTCCTCAACTAATAGCCCATAATTGGTAAATCTTTTTGTACTTATTTTGAAGAAATTAAACCTTTTTTTCCTTCAGTGTAGATAGAGTCTCCATGGTGGAACTATAAGATTTTTTAAAAAATCAAATGGATTTTTATAAAAAGTTAGGAAAGATGACCAAAAATGAACCTTTTGATTTGATTTTAAAATGTATATTGTAGTGAAGTTGTCAGTCTTGACAAGAAATTTCAAATTGTATATTCTAAGGAGAACATCCTTTTTACTAGTTTTAGGTATCTTCAGCATACTCTATATTTCTTAAAATCTCTTCACTCAATGTCACATATTTTCTGAAATTTCACTTTCCTCTATCTGGTTGTGGCACATAAAAATAATTTTGAGAGTTGTTTTCTTTTTTTAATCTCTTAGAATATTCTGTTTGTGTTTCTTTCCACCTTGTAATCGATATTTATGCTGTTTGAGTATTTCTTTAAGTTCTGAAATATTTTATTAGATTAAGCATGTGAATAATTCTGGATTTACATATGTAATTATGCTTTCTTTATAGAAATATATTATTTCTATAATATCAGGCTTTTACAGTCATGATATTTGAAAAATATGTACTCATAAAGTAAAAACATATCTCTATCACATTTATGCATATGCCTCAGGAAAACAGTGCAGTATTATGGCATTAACATATATTCTGCAAATATTTTATTAATTACTATTTTAAAATTAAGTCATAAGTTATTATGACAATGGTTTCCACTGAAGGAAAATAACATGGATTGGTCTCATGTTGTGGATAAACAGACAAGAGAAACCTACCTACCAAGCATTTTGAAATTTAGGGTAAAGCTTTCCACAGTTTCAACAATAATGAGCATTAATGGACCATTTTCATACAATTTAGTAAACAGCTTTTCTTTTTATGAAAAGGAGTGCTGGGAAAATGTGACATTTTAATAAAATTTTAGATTTTGAACAAATCCTAAAAATACAATTAAAGTTTACATTTGTAGAGTCAGGATTGATAACAATTGCTTGGTTTAACTGCATTTTATAGGTTAGGTAAGCAGTTTAAATTAAAACGTGACCTACACAAATATGTAGTCTTGAAAAGAAATGAAAGCTGATGGCTTTTCTTTGCAACTCTTAAGAAGCCTTATGGGATTTTGAATTTCTAGATATTTGAGAAATTAGACGGATCTGTTTTATAGTGCCTTCATATGAAACATGTCTGAGGATTAGTTTTTCTTGAAATAATGTTTCTGTTATGACTACTAAAGCATTCCCTTGGATTTTGCAACATGTTTGAAATATAGTTTATTACAATCAATTATATTGTAAAATACCGTAGATGGTCTCTAAGGATGAGTTTGTAAAATGCACCCTCCAGTCTATACATCCTTCACAATTAACAATTTCTCAAGGGAATCGCCTGGATACCTCAATTAGGAGAGCTAGGATAGTTGTGATTACTCTGAGATACCCAACTGCACCATAACTTTTCAGTTGTCTGCTGTGGAGTTACAGATAATTTGAAGTCTAGTACATGATTTTCATTATGTTTTTTATTAGATTAATATTAACATGAACGAGTATTCCTAAAAAAGCATCTCCTAATTTTAAGGGACTGTGATCACAATTTATCTCTATATAAATTATATATTTAAAATCGATGAAAGGTTTATCCAGTTTTGCAGAGTCTTTCAAAAGGTCAGTTGGCCTCGAAATGTTTATTTCCTTCCTCAATCCTAGTGCAGACCATCTACCAATACCCATTTTTCAAATTACTTATTAGTTTTATTTATAAGTGCAGAAAACATGTGTAGGCTTCTCAGTAGAACTGGTTTTCCTATGGGTAAATGTCTTTCTCAATGTTCATTCTCTATCAAAATGAATTTTAAAATTGAGAATTTTGCAGAGATATTTTTAGTAAAATTATTTTTGCTTATAAAAAGTAAGAAATTTTCCCAAAGAATTACCTGAAATACTTCTTTAGTTACAACTTCAATATATACTGTGAATATCGAGTCCACTTAGATATCCAGGAAATTCATACACACACTCAAAAACACACATGCAAAAAGATTAAACAGAACACAGACTGAATTAAAATGCTCATTAGAACCATTACCTGATTTTTATTTGATTTGAATGATGTCTTCGGGTAGAGTGGCCAGTACCTGTTTTTGTAACTGATTAATAAATTCTACCTCAAATGTCCAGGCATATGTAAAATGAAAGTGTACATATGCATATATAATATTAATACATAAGTTTGATTAATATGTTAGGTAAAACAATAGCATTTTCCTTCTTAAAATAAACGCCATGATCATTTATTTATGTGTTTAGTAAAGGTAAGTATGTAAAATTTGCGTCATAAATTTTATTTCAAATATGCTGAAGCAGCACAATAGCCAAAGTCATCGTATGTTGAACATTATATTATAAAATTAACTCCTGCTGTGTAATGACTAAATCATATCTGGATTATTTCTTGTGCACATTTGGCATTTTATGTCTAGAACATTTTTTAAGTGAGGCATGTCTGTCTAAAACGTGGTAAAATAATTTCATTTAATAAAGGTGCTACTTGAGTTTGAAAATACACATATATAATTCCAATTTTGTTCACAAGAAGTTTAATTTCCTGAACTACCCAAAAAGCTGATATATGAGATAAAAAGAGAAAATTAAAGTATAAGAAAAGATAGTTTTCCTTTCTTTTTTAATATGGCAAGTAAAGTTAGAAGTTACAGTTGTGTTTAAAATATGAAATCTTTAAATTTTCCAAAAATGGGAAGGTAAATGTATGTTAGTACATTTGCAGGGTTTAATTTAAAAGTTTGTGTTAAATGCTAAACTACTAGGAAATATTCCATTTCCACCTTAAATCAGCAACACCCTCAACTCTATTCTTCCCTGCATTATTCATGGTCTTTTGTTTGCTCATTTGTTTGTTTGTTTTGCCATGAAATAATCCCCTAGAATTCACTTTATATATTGAATAGGTTGAGATCTGAAAATTTTGAAATGTAGCTAGATTTTTCTAATTATCTAACCAATTTAAATATACTTTAAGTGTATATACTTAACTAATATGAACAACTAACCTCCACGATTCCCAAAATTACCTCTTAAATTGCCATTCTTCTTAATGTATTCTCTAAAAGGATCTTAAGTTTGCTTTTACATGACAGATAAGAATGGTTTCACTCTATCAAGTAAACAATTTGTAGAAGTCTCTACATAAGCAATGTACAATTATATTTTATACATTCCCAAATTTGCAGTTATATGATAATGCTAATTTTCAAAAGTCCCAAGACACATATTTGCATAAGAATATACAGACAATAAACTGAAATGATTGTGAAAGAGGATAAGCACTATTTATGTAAAGTCTATATTTTAATGCAATATGGACTTGTGATACATTTCTAATTTTTAAAAACTCTTAGAAAAAGCCTTAGAGAAATGAATACATTTTAATATAATGTAAATTTTACCCAAGAAAAATAGAATAAGAACAGATTTCTTGTATAAAGATTTCTGTTTTAGTATACCATATACACTTTTCTAACACATTATTTTCATTGAATATGATATATTGGAGATCATTTCTTAGCAATACATAAAGAATTTATCCTTTCATTTTTGTGGCTGCATAATACTTCCTTTTTTTACTTTACTGATTTTCTACTAATGGATATTTGGGCTATGCATAATCTTTACTAATACAAAAGATGATACACTAAATAATCCATGATCCTTTTGCATAACATTTTACATGCATGGGTAACAGTTTTTAAATTTAATCCTCTCAATAACTCAGTAAATAGATACTCTTAGCCATCTTTTGTAGATGAGGAAATTAGACTTAGTTAAGTAGCATGTCCAAATCCATATGCTAAATAAAAGGAAAGAAAACACCATCTAGGTCTAAGTCTATCTTATTCTAAAACAGAAAGCGCTCCTCTTTCTGAAAACAAGAAAAAAAGGTAGGGGAGGGTGTGGGGAGACTAAAAATGTTAAAACAACTAAAAAACCGTATAATATTTCCAGTTTGTAATTCTATGTTTCAGGGTTGTTTGCACTAATCCCCAGGTGCTCCAAAATGGTTATAATAATAGTACATACAATTGATATAGACCTAATTTAGTAAAAATATTAAGTAATGAAGGAAAACTCTCATGAGTGGATAAGAAATAAAAATCATTAACTCACTTTCCAATGCATTACTATTCATATGCTGGAAATGTTCAGGTTAGAATTCTGTCATTTAGAAGTACTCTTATCTCATATAGTGCTCATGTGTTTTCTTGTGGGAAGATGCTTCTCGATTCTATCTCTAGGACTTTAAGTTTTCATACATATTTCTGAATATTATAGTTGTTGCTGTTTAAACCTAATCTACATGAATAATTTAATTGTAGTAATTTACTTCTCTAGAATATAGAAAAAATAATTTGATTACTTTACTCTTCATTATATAGAAGTTTTCACTTCACTGGAAGAACATCAATTATATTTGAAAATATATATGGGTTTTTACTTTGACAACTGCCAGAGCTACCATATTCAAAGGCTTGATGATCTACCACTGAATTTGAAAGGGAAAACCACAAAAAATTTACAAGCACACTACAGAAAGATGTCAAAATTTCCCAGAAGAGGTAGATGTGACTGAATAGTTTAAATGGACTGTCATGAAATTCTAGACACATTGAACTAAATGCAAACGAGTAAACTCATGAATTGGGATAAAGTAACACTTCTTTAAGGATGCAAATTAAAAAGGAAGCATCAAAATAATGATATCTGCCATTTTTTTCCCCACTGAGAAAATTTTTTACCATATCTCAAAACAAGCCTGGCTTTTTGGAAAACAATGATAGAAAAAGGTATTTGATGCAGAAATGGATATTGAGAAGTCTCTCAAGATACTTCAGTTAGTATTTTAATAACTTTATAGGAAAATTCCTATAATTAGTTGTATTTGTAACACATAGTTAAATATTCATTAAATCCGAGTATATCATAGAAGAAAAATGGATTCATTTTCAAAAGCATTGTAGAAATCAATGTCACTGTTTGATTTATTTATTTCATAAATTGGAGTAATGCCTTTGTCTTACTATATGTGTGTCAGTGAAATTTTCTATCAAGTTTGCTGCTTTAAAGTTCGGATATTGTACATTTCAAATTCTCAGAGAAATTGTTGAATTTAAGTTAAGCAATTTTTTCAAAGAAAATTTTTTGGAATACAAAGGTAATATGTGTACATTATTGAGTATTTTGAAATCACAGCAAGTTTCAAACAAAGAAATAAAAAATCCTAGAATGCTGTCATTCATGAGTAACCACCGTTAAAAAATTGATGCATTTTTTAACATATGAAATATAGGTTGTTAGCTAGAATTAGCATATCCATGATTTCTTCAAATGCTGATTCATAGGTCCACCTGAAATTTACTGGAAGGTCAGGTCAGTAATGCATTTTCTATAAGCACCCTGAATGTTCTTATGTAACCTTAAATCTGTGAACTACTACTGTAGCTGTGAATATTCTTGATTAATAGAATGGGTCTGGGATGTAATTTTGTTTTTCTCTTTTTAACTCAAACCGTGAATGAAAATGATTCATTCAGACTTTGGTTTGAACCTCAGATCCTGCACTACCTTATGACGTTGGGCCAGTTTGAATTCTCAGATGGGCAAATGAAGATTACAATACTGGCAACATGTACATGAATGTTTTTTTTAAGAATTAAATGAGATAATGTATGAGAAACATCACAGTACAGAACCTGTACTCAAAAATGTTAGTCCCTTTCTTTCATTAGAAGTGAGGAGGAATTTTGAAGATAATCAGACTTATTTCTAATTTTGCACATGGAGGAACTTGGGCTCAGAGAAAATTTTATGACTGGAAGCATGAGCAGACCAGTTAGAATTGAAAATGAAAATAATAATGGGAAGGTGACGCAAAAAATTGACAACCGCCCATATCTACAACCCAAAATGCATGTCAATTTGATTTTTGAAACAGGTGCAAATACAAAGAAAATAAAAGAACTTATTACGTAAACTACTTTTATGGAAATGAATTATATGGTTTTATTGAGTTTGTGTTCCTCTATAAACCACCTGTGGTAGACATGAGGGGACCCCAGAGACTACACTCAGAAATGTATTGCCACATTTGTGCCAAAGCCACGTTTCCCTCAGCCTGCTCCCAGTCAGTGATTGCATGTACCAGATATACTAAGGCAGGCCCACTCCTGGGAGACATGGGACTCCACTGACATCCAGCTTGCACTTGAGGACCCCTCCAAATTGCCTTGCAGAACCTTTCTTATTCTGCATAGCAATCTAAAATGTTTCCACATAACTTTCCTTCCCTTGCTCCTTCTTTTGGAAGAGCACTCTAATCTGACAGCTTTCCTAGCCTTTTGTGAGTCCCTTATTTTCTTTGATAGATATTTCACACTTCCCCTAATAAAAGCTTTGTACAAGTAATCCCATCTTGGCATTTTTTTCTCAAAGTGCCAAAATTAACATACTTCCCAACTCCCATCCACCTCCTCTAAACTAGAATATAACCTTCTTGATGCCAAGAGCAATAATTAATGAAACCTTCTATTTCCTGTACTTAGAATTATGCACATTTGACATTCATTCGTCATTTAATAAATATTTATTAAATGCTTCTACAGCATGTGGGTAATGGTGAATAGATGAAGTAAACTATACAAATTCAATGTTATCTTAAGATCCTTTATTCAGTGTCCTTTAAATATTGTTGGAACAAACGGAGCATATATAATAGATACAGCTTGTAGATACAAATTGATGGTATACTATAGTCCAGGTCCTAACAAATCGTGGGTCCAATAGCATAAGCACAAATGCAGGACTGAAGAGTGGTAAAAGGGAGGTTGAGATGAAGAAATGGGGCAGTCTAAAGGTTGCTGTGATCAATTGAATCATGTTCCCCGTAAAGACACGTTCAAGTCTTAATCCCCAGGCCTGTGGATATGAACACTTTTGTAGATGGGATCTTCAAAGATACTATTTTGATGAGGTGAAATTGAATCAGGATGAGCCTTAATCAAGTATGACTGGAAAACTTATAAGCAAAGGAAATTTGGACAAAGGAACAAAAACCACAGGAGGAGACAGAAAGCGACAGATTCTCATGAGACAGAGACAGACTGATCACCAGCAAGTCACCACCAGGCACTATAGACTTTGGAGAAGGTATAGCTTGTTGATACCTTGATTTTGTAGTTCTAGCCTTCAAACTGGTAGCCAGTAAATCATTTTGTTTAAGCCAACCAGTTTGTTGTATTTTTGTTTCTGCAGCCTTGGCACAGTAAGACAAATACTTAGAGTTATTCGTGAGTCAATAAATCCTCATTTGCTCTAGGCATGCCTACAGATTATGTACACAATTCTATATGTATACAAAGAGCTTTTTCTTTTATTATAATGATGTTTTATAATTAATGATAATGTTAATTGGTTTTTGATCAATATACATTGACACAATCAATGGATTATTAATGCAAATACTGCATGGCAATTAATACAACTTTCAACATAAAAAAATTGAAACACATTGAGATACACAATAAGTACATGCAAAATATAAAGAAAAGAGAAATCATGAGTGTTTATGAGGATGAATTCCAGGACAAAGTGGAATTTGAGCTGGGCTGTTAGAAATAGCATTTAAGGGCAAAGACCAGTGAAGAAGGATGGTACAATGATGGGCCCTTAACACTGATGACTATGCTTATGAGTCTGTGTGCTTGAAATTTCAACTAGGCCTAGAGCTGCAGGGTGCCTAAGAGTTACCTCCTGAGACCCTCCATGTTGTTCAAATGTGGCCACACTCTAAGCCAAACTCAGCATGTAAATGCATTGCCTTCCCCCCAGCATGGGACATGACTCCTAGGGATGAGCCTCCCTGGTGCCAAAGGATTACTACCAAGCACCAGTGGGTGATGCAACCAGAAAAAGACCTTGAATAAAAGGGGGAATGGTAAAGACAAATGAGTTTATATGGCTAAGAGACTTCAAAATGGATCAGGAGGTCATCAGATGGGTCATGGTTACACATGTCTCAGCAGGATCCTAGAGACAGTCAAAGGAGATACAACCCTAGATAGTGGTGCTCCTGAAGGCTACAGAGACACCCAGGTCCTACAGTCATGGCAAATGACTCTGGAGTTCAGTGCCTCACCAGTGGGCCATACATTGGAATTTGTGCTCCTGAGTGTGATGGAGTTGGAATCAGATGTGGCTTCTCTACACATGCCTCTTCTGTCACTTTTACTGAACTTGTGGTTGGTGCTGTGATTACTGTATGTCCAGGAGACTTGAATTTCAAACTGTCCATGTGCCAGCTGGGCCCTGAGCCTCAGCAGAGTTGAAACACCTACTCTCCAGTTCATTTAACTTAGCCAGGTCAGCTAACAAGGAGGTGAGGATGGTCAATCTCCACACCAAGGAACTGAGAGAGTCTACAGCTGCAAGCAGGAGAATCCCATCCACCAGGCATGTGGGATCTAAGCCCCTTCTCAATGTAGAGGTGGAGTGGACATCACCATCCCAGGGTCCTCAGGATGGAGGAATAAAACATGGATTAGAGTGGAAAAATAAATAAATAAATCTATCCTTATGCTTGGTATTGCCAAAATTTCCCTTTCTTGATATTTTGAATAAATGCTTTGAATAAAATTCACTAAGGCTGAAAAAAAAAAAGAAATAAATAACACTTGCTTGTCTGAAAACAGAAAATAAAAGGGCATCATCAGTAGAAATAATATTTATACATTTGGTGCATAAGTGCTTTGTGCTGTTCTGGATATTTCATATGATAGTTTATATATTCATTACAACACCATTATGATCTTGTTATCAACATCACTATTTTAAACAGAAAGAAAATGAAGCTCAGTGAGTCAAATTAATATGTACAAGGTGATATACCAATTAAATGTTGGTATACCAATTAAATGTTGATGAAACACCATTTAAATCTTGGTGTGCAAAAGTCTGAGTACATTTGTTTTCCCAGGATCCAGTTTATTTTATTGTCCATTCATTGTTATTCACTAAAGAAAGAAAAGGAATGGAGAAAGCAAGGAAAGGAAGAAAAGAAAAAAAGAAAAAATAAAAGAATGATTGATGGTCCACTATGTGCAAGCACTACGTTATTTCATGGCTCTGTATACAGAGGTAAGTGTATATATCTTAGATTGTTGGTGGTTGACAATATACCTTCATTCAACAAATGGGATCTCAAATATGGTGGCCCTGTTTACCATATGGAAAAGTTATCAGCAAGAATCTTAATGCAGAGTGGAAGACAATAAGTTCAGTGGAGATATATTTATAAAATATTCTGTGAGGTCAAAGAAAGGGAAGGTAATTTCTGATTGGGAAGGGAGGAAGATTTTACAGAAAGTTGCGGTTGGCCTAGAATCCAGCATTAAACCAAAATTAAGACTTTGTGGAAGTACTTCAGGCAGTTTTCTTCTTATAAAGCTTACAAAAAACTTTTTGGTAAACTCTGAAGAAGAGAATATGATAATGAAAATGTGGACTTTTAAAAAGTCAGTTTGGAACTAATGGATTTCTCACATAGAAATTTTTGAATTCTGGGGAATAACTATGATTTCATTGTTCAGATGTTTGTAAGTCAGACCTCTTTAGATTGCTCAAGTTGTATGAGCAGTCATCAAAGTAGGACAATATTGTAGTCAGTCACTGAGTACGTCAGCAGCATTTACTGAGTGACCCACATGTGGAGGGTATGGGCAATGCCCAAGAGTATTACAAAGGGAGCAAGAAACTCAGTGCTCCTCTTAAAGAACTTACAGTCCCACTAAGCTGAGAAAATGGACTTATAAAATTTTAAACTCAAGTGACAGAAACATCTGCCAGGTGGAAGCCCACAAGTGTAAAGAGACATTTATGTAAGTGGTCAGTATTCAGGGAAGTAGACAGGAAGAAATTTTGGGAGATTGACGCTAAAGGAAGCCAGATGGGGTTAATTTGCAGATAGTTTCATGAATGCATGAATTCTTTTGGCTTGGCTATGGGAACCAGTATCTGGTTGTAAAACCATCTTCCACAACTTTGCTATATTCCCCAAATGAACTCTTTATTAAGTTGGTGTGATTATGGTTGTTTTATTGCCCTGCCTTCCCATTTTCTTTGGGGAACAGCCTGGCCATGACTCTATTAACTGAATACCCCATACCAACAAGAATTTGGACTGCAGAGCTCTCCTCCCTTCTCGTTTGTTCCTGAACCTTCAATGTTCTTTCCCTGTTTGTCTTGTACCTGAACCCATCCTCGGTACAACACCAGGACATGAAGCCAGGTCTTTCATCTTTCTGCCTTCAGTTCAAAAATAATCAAAGGCTTTCAGTTATCTCTCCTACACTTAAAGACCTCCAGGAAAAGATTTAAAAAAAAATAATAAGGACCCAGTACTGTGGTGGATTTGTACTGTGTCAACTTAACGAACCTACAATTATTATATTTTATAGAATTCCCTTCCCTGAATATCTGTGGATATGCAGAGGTTTTAGAAGTGGACATGTAAAGCTGCAGCCATATTCATTGTACATTTGTAAGGGCATTAAACTCTGTTGTAACTCAAGCACATTCTCACTCATCTTCTTGCTTACCTTTTTGGTGTGGGCAGCAGCCATGCCTATTTCTCTTCCCCCTCCCATCTGATCATCCTCAGTTTATCTGACTCCTGGGTCAAGTTCATGTTTATCTCCATGTGTATGTGAACTAAATTCTAAAGGACACCCACATCACACAAGGTGGAGGCATGCAAGAAGTGAGAGACTGACATAGGCTCTTTTCAAAAATCGTGAGCTCATTTTTATGGCTTACAGTTTGTCCTTGCTGCTGTTCACTTATGCATGCCCTGCATGAGACACGAAGACAACAATGTCTCATAAACTGTTAAATCAGATCCCACAATTGCATAAGAACAAATCCTCATAGAAAATTCACATATCCATACCTATATATGAGTTTAAATACACATATGCATGTACACACATATATGTATGTACATGTGCACATATATCCAGTTATGTATATTTATGTATGTGTGCATATATTTATACATATACCTATATATGTACACTCACACACATGCACACACACATATATGTACTTTGATACAGGTGCCTTCAGCTTGTTTTCTACTTGCCAGCACATTATCTTTTTAAACTTGATACAGAAAAATCAAAAGAATACTGAACTATCTTTGCCTAGTTAACTCCTTTCCCTTCCTTTAGCTTGAGCTTATAGGCCCTTTGTTTAAAGATTTCTTCCTTGAGTTCCTTACGATTCTTTCAAATAGCTTTCTGTTCCCCTTCTTTACCAAGGCTTTCACAATTTATATTATGCACATATATAAATTGTCCTTATTCATTTAATATTAGTTTTCCCCAACAGATGGCAAATCCCAAGAGGGCAGAAACCACACCTCTTTGGTTTATTGCCATTTCCCAGAGCCTAACGCAATGCCTGCAGTGAATTAAGTATCCAATATATGTTTATAGAATGAACAAATACATACTTCAGGGAAGCAGACTTGGCCCAGCAGTTAGGGCGTCTGTCTACCACATGGGAGGTCGGCAGTTCAAATCCCGGGCCTCCTTGACCTCTGTGGAGCCGGCCCATGGGCAGTGCTTATGTGCGCAAGGAGTGCTGTGCCACACAGGGGTGTCCCCGCGTAGGGGAGCCCCACACGCAGGGAGTGCACCCCATAAGGAGAGCTGCCCAGTGCCAAAGAAAGTGCAGCCTGCCCAGGAATGGCGCCACACACACAGAGAGCTGACACAGCAAGATGATGCAACAAAAAGAAATACAGATTCCCGTGCTGCCTACAACAACAGAAGTGGACAAAGAAGACACAGCAAATAGACACAGAGAACAGACAGCTGGAGTGGCAGGGGGGAGGAGAGAGAAATAAATAAATAAATCTTTAAAACAAAAACAAAAACAAATACGTACTTCATGCCCTCTTCTTTCTTCATTACCTTCCCTCCACCCACAACTGTTGGACCAATTAATGATCCCTTGGTGTTACCTAGAGATAGCTATTATATATGTTCACTCTATATCATTAACTGACTGACAGTTATTAATTCCAAAGCACTTATTCCTCCATTATTGGATACAACCCTTCCCCTTTCACTTTGTGCTCTACAGTTTTAGTCCTTGCAACCCTCTTCATCCTGTTCATCTCCCGAAAATCTGTCTGTTCCCTTCAATATTGTGTTCTAAAACTAACCATCCATTATATTTTCATGTCTTCTAATATTTGCATTCATTGAACAGATATTTGTTGGCTGCTTATGATGTGCCAAGACTTATGATAGAGTAGTTATAATCTGGATTTTCCTGCCCCCCCTCCTGGACCAAAAAGGAAATTTTGAACTGGTTACATTTATTCCATACAGTGACAAAGTGCTAGAGGCTTTCCCTTTTATGTTACTCTGCTGGGCCTGGCTGTCTAAAGACCCTCTTACTGAGTCTTGTTACAAATAGGTGTTACTATTGTAGAAGTTGAGAGAGGTTCAACTATTTGTGTATAGAAAGGCCAAGACTCAGGCATAATTTTGGGAAGGAGGAAAGGATTTATTTACAACTGGCTGGGCTTGGAGCTTCTCATTCAAAATCTTAGCCTCAAATAAGATTTTCAAGTTTTTTTTTTTTAATACAGAGGAAGGGCCAAATTAACATGTATTTTTACATTCCATGTAAGCTTTTAGCATGGACACCAAGCATTCCATGTAAGCAATTAGCACATTTGGTTTGCATTTGCCCTGAGTTTTTAAAAAAATTTCTCTCCCCTTCCTCATCCCACTCCCCCGCCCTGCCCCAGTTGTCTGCTCTCTGTGTCCAGTCACTGTGTGTTCTTCTGTGCCCGCTTCTATTCTTGTCAGTGGAACCCAGAATCTGTGTCTCTTTTTGTTGTGTCATCTTGCTGAGTCAGCTCTCCGCGTGTGCGGCACCATTCCTGGGCAGGCTGCACTTTTTTGGCGCTGGGCACCTCTCCTTACGGGGTGCACTCCTTGTGCATGGGGCTCCCCCTGCACATGGGGGACATCCCTGTGTGGCACGGTACTCCTTGCATGCATCAGCACTGCTCATGGGCCAGCTCATCACATGGGTCAGGAGGACCTGGGTTTGAACCGTGGACCTCTCATGTGGTAGGCGGATGCCCTATCCCTTGGGCCAAATCTGTTTCCCTGAATATTTAAAGTTTATAGAGTTTGCCTTGCTAAATTGTTTTTCCAGGACTGGAGTCATTGCCATGGTCACCAAGGGCTGGGCTGCAGTTTCTCACTGTCCCACAGGCACAACTCAGGACACATACAGCTCAGGTTATCTACGAAGAGATGAACAGCCTCCCACCCATAGCCCACATCATTATGAGATTGAAAGAGGGGGTTTTCCATACACACAGTATTTGGGTGAACTGAGGAAGCCTTGCAGCGCAGATGCCTGTGACACACCAGAGAGGAGATAGGCAGTAGGCAATTGATATGGTGTCTTCACTAGAGCACAATAGGATAGCTACCATATCTCCTCAGCACAAGCCACAGCCATCCTCACACTGCACACTGTTGTGACTGGGTAAACAAAACTCTTCACCTGTTTTCTTCCTGATCAACTAAGTATGCTAAAGTAATTTGACAGGCTTTGACTGAATTTTCTTTTTTATTTGCAAATTATTTTTGGTGGTTGTCATCTTACTAAAACTCTTACACTAAAACTTTTACAAATCATAAGTCTTGGTGTTTGTTTTAGTTTGCCACTGAGCTGACGATGTAAAGTACCAGAAATGGGATGGATTTTACAACAGTATTTAAGCTTACAGTTCCAGTTCCAGGGCCATGAAAAGTCCAAACGGACACCATCAGAGATGCTTTCTCACCAAAGTCAGCTACTGGTGATTCCAGCGTGTTGCCCCATGGTAAAGCAAGATGGCCTCTGATCTCTGCTGAGGTCTCAGCCTTCTGCCCAAGGCCCACCCTCTCTTCCTGAGCTGCTCCATTGGCCCAGCCTCTTGGAGCTTTGTGCTTAAGTGATCCTGCAGTCCTCTCTTACATGTCAGGATCAAACATGGTGGCTTCCTTTTTTGTGCTCTGGCTTATTATGGAAAAAGACAAGGTAAAGGAACTATAGAAAGAACACTAATATACAAATATGATGTCACCACACTGTGATTGGTGAGGTGTGCAGCCAGGCCAGCTAAAATTAAATAGCTTGATTTGCCCCAACAAAAATTAGCATAGTGGTGTGAAGTCTTGTTACAGCACAGAGCTTCATGCATAGAGATAGCAGAGTTCACGATGAATTAGAATTCCAGCTTTTTTGTTGTTTTTTCTCAAGGTAAGTAGGCTTAAGGATTCATGATTCATGCTAATGAGAGTGTGATTTAATTGATAATCCATGCAGTCCAGGATGGATAGAGAAGTAAGAAAAGCCAAGAGGAAGCAGAGAAACTGGGAGGAAATGAGGCAGTCAACAAACTGAATGTTTCCATGGATCTAAGAGAATGTTAATTGGCATGAAAGAATGCAAAAGGTTAGTGAATGTCAAAGAATTGGAAAAGAATGTTAAAATTTGTACAGAAGAACAATTTCTGGATCTAATAGGATGGTCCTGAGTTTGAGTGAATTAAGTAGAGCAGAGTAAAATGTCCCTCTATTTAAGCAGATAAAGAAACCATGAAAAGAAATGCATGGCTATTATTGCTTATTTACTTTTCTCACTATTAAACTCTGAGTTCTGTGAAGGGAAGTATCATGCCACTTTACTAAATTATTTTATTGTTCGTAAGAGTTTTTCCATTGATTCTTTGACTTTCCTAAAAATAAACATGAATACATGTGTATATATATATAAAGTCAGAAAATAAAGTTAAATTTTCCCTTCCAAATCTTATGGTTCTAAATGCTTTCTCTTGTCAACTCTCATTGGCTAGTAACCCCAATACAAAGTTACTAGCTAATACAAAGTTAATTTCCAATGCTAATGGGAAAGAGTGAGCATCCAGGTCACTTTTTTTATTTTAGTGAGAAAGCTTCTAGTGTTTGCTCACTAAGTAAGAATTTGGCTTTGTAGTTGAGGTGTACCTGAATTCTTCAATTCTGGCTTTAGTGGGTGTTTAAATAAATTGGTGTTGAATTTTGTTAAACGCAATTTTGGCATCTTTTGTGATGGTAATATTTTGCCTTTGTCCTGTTAAACTATGATTGATATTAACTGATATCCTAATGTTGAACAACCTTTGCACTCTTGAAATAAATTTCACTTGGTCATATTCAACAGGTCCTTTGAGGTACTTTGCAATGAGATAATAAAGCTTTTTTGAATTCAATAGATTTTCAAAGTCATTCCCATCTCATTATAAAGTATTATAATTCTATTATTTAACATGATATAATCTGAAAAACCACTTAACAAAGCAGTTTAGAATATGCTAGAAGCAAATAAATGAGGCCCAGTCCAATTGTCAAGCTCTCTTCATTGGGGAACTCAATCTTTCCTTAAGTTACCTGATATGGCAGGCCTGAAATCTTATCTAGAGACCAGGTGAGTGCGCTAGAGGCAATCTTTATATTAAATATTTAGCCTGATTGTATGACTACCTGCTCAAAACTGTGCTGTAGCTCACAATCCTTACTGAATTTGGCTATCTGTAATTGGCCCTTTACTAGCTCCTCAGTATATCTTCCTATCATGGCTAGTTTTAGGTTCTTATTGTCCTCGGAGAGCATCACGTGATCAAAAACATTGTATTTTAAGTTATTTCCTCTATCTAAAATGCTCTTCCCTCTGTGCTTCACTCACCTTGATCCTTTCTTATTCTGCAACACTCAGTCCAGGCATTGTTGCCTCTAGTAGGCCTACAAATTATCGAATTATGAAGACTTTTTTTTGCTGTTATTTGGCTTCCTCACAAGACTGTAAGCTCCTAGAGGGACAGGCATATATTTGATTTATGGTTTTAAATCCAGGTCCTTGTGCAATCCTGGTTATAAACAGTAAGTGTTTAATAAATGTTGTTAAATGGAATAGAACTGAACTTGATAGTCGATAAATGTCTGAGGATTTTATTTTATTTGGCCTGACACATCTTTATGAAATCACCAATTGACTGGGAAAAATCCCCTCAAAAAAGGAATATTTCTGATATTCTTTTCCACTGCACATTTGTCTTTAATTGACTAATTTAAAAGCCTTACCTTCGTTGGTTATTTGCTCTAGAAAATAAAGTCACTTGACAGCCAAATTCCTCTTAATTTCGTTTTCTAAGTCTGAGGGAAAAAAAAGAAAGCTCTTTATTTACGAATCTTACAAAATATTCTTTATAACATCTGATGCACAAATATTGATCCAGGAAGGTGTTCCCTCCTGTGGTTGCCCTGTGAGGTTTCTACTTTGAATTTCAGGAGTCTCACTGAAACAGGAAAGTAATGTCATGCTATATGTACTTTCTCTAATTTTTAGCCCTGAAAGCCATGTATTTCTTAAGCTCACCATAACATTTACAGATATCTAATGTAAGAAAAATAAGTGAAAACAGTACAGATTAAGAAAATTCTTTCATTTTTTAAAAACATTGTTTTAGTCAGTAGAGAAGGAGTTAGCTATCTAATCCATTAATAATTAATAATAAGACTAATTTAAATTGGAAAATAGTTGTTTGATAATGAAGAATTGTTTTAGTTTTGATGACCCATTATTTTCAACCTACAAATAATGATTCGTTCTTAAAATCTTTGCATTTAGCAGAGAAAATACATATAATATTTATGTCACGGCTAGAACAAAAATAACAAGAGATTTAAAGTTTTATCTAGCACCAATATCCATTTGATAACTACTTGGCCTTTGGCCAGTCTCAATCTCATTGAGATGGTCAAACTACTTTAAATTTATTTCTTGGCAAAATTATTTGAACTTTTTTTTAGTGGCATTGAGAGGAAATATAAGTTCAAATCATGGTTACTGCACATTTAGATATCGTGACTTCATGCTAGAATGAAGGAGTTTACTCAATAAAAGGATATTGGAAAACAAAATACAGAATCTTACTTGTGATTTCAAAAATCTAATTGCATAAATGAATGAATGAAGTGAAGGAAAGTGACCAAATGGCTTAATAGTAGATAGTAATGTACTTGTACACAAGTACAAAAAAAGTTTCATTCAGTTAATATTTATTAATAATTAAACTAACCCTCTTTGCTTCCCAAACTAAGGCATGAAACATTTGTTGAAACTATAAGGAACAGAATTTTATTCAAAATGAGAAAATATAAATTATTGTACCTGAAAATAGGATAGCTCTGCTTTAGGGAAAGATGATATTCCCATATGGAAGAGAAAACCACTTAAGGAATGATACTCAGAATTCATCAGATAAAGATATTTTACTAGGACAGGAGTTCTCAAGCTTTTTCAAGTTTATAATAAATATAATTGAAGATCCCAAAAACCTTTTGCTTATGTGGGTTATATCTATTGATATTTACCCCATTGCAAAATAAAATGGAAAATTTTTAATATTTTACTTATAAATTCATTTAAACATAAAAATAATAAATAAAAGATTCTTCAAAAATATTTATAATTTTTAAACTTAGTGAGAATGACATTGTTTCATATTTTTGCAAATCTCTTGAATATCTGACTTAATAGAAGACAGCTGTGTTCTGATACATTTTGCATTCACTCTGTTGTGCTATCACACATATGTAGCCTCTGGAAAATTGACTGCACACATATTAGGGAATGAGAGTAAAAATAACAATTTGGCACTATTATTAAAATAGTTTTGTCAGTGTTCTGAAACAGTCAATCATATCCCCAAGTATTCCATAACATACTCTAAGAACCATTAAACTTGATGATCTCAAAGGTCCTTCCAGACATCTGATTTATTTTTAGTTCCCAATATATGATTATCCTATTATTTTAAACATAAGAATTAAATATAAGGATGAGAAATTTTTTTGCATATTGGCCCTGTTGTTTTTTACAATCTGTGGACTTAACAACAAAAAAAATCTGTGCATAAATCCAAATAAAAGTTGGTAGAGTATATTGTGTCTGAAGGAAAAAAATCTGAATTATATTTTCTGACTCCAAAATTTGGTAGGGATAAAACGTTAGTCGAGTCACTTAATATCACTGCACACTTCACATAGTTGTTTGTAAGATAAAAAAAGAAACAAAACAGAACAAAGTAAGATAATAAAATTTTAGTTTTTATCTAGAACAATGAAGGCACTATGACTGACGCACATCATTTCTATGTGTCTCTTCAAAAAGGCAATAATCATTTTGCAATTTCTAGTTTTGCTTTTTGCATCCTCATGTTTTGATACACACAGGATTTTCCAACTGGTCAGTAAATAATTGGGCAGTATGTATCTGGCACACAGCATAACTTATATATTTCCAAAGATTTATTTCTTATAAGGGCTACTGGTAAAATGCAAAGGACATGTTTTTTTTCTTCTTAACTATGAGTTTCTTGAGGATAGGAACTCTCTCTATTTTGTATATTGTTGTGTTCCCAGGTAATAAAACAAGACCTTTTTTATAGTAGGTGCTAACTATATAATTGTTAAATGAACGAATTAATAAATTGTAAGTTAGTAAAAAAATTCATTTCTCAAATCACTATAACTTGTAATTTCTCAAAATTTTCCCTAGAGTTTCCTAAAAATACTATGGTGAATTTTACTACAATAAATTTCTTATAGTGTCTTAGAGTAAGAAAGTGATCTGAAAGATACATATTTGCTCAACACAAAAATCTTCTCTACCATACCCCTGGCAAAACTCATTCATTTTCTTATTTAAATTTCAGTAACTGAGATAGACTTCCAAGGAAGATGGCAGAGATGGGAGCACTGGGACTCAGTCCTTCCACCAAAACAGCTGTTGAACAGGCAGGATCTGAATGAGACGACAGGTCTGGGGCTCTGGAGGCCAGAAGAATGTTATACGGCGACCAGGAAAGAATGGAAGGAAGAGACTGTTAAACTGTGATGGCAAAACAGTGAGTTGCTCTTACAGCATGGCAGCTACTGGAGCTCATCACCCAATCTTGTGGTAGATCATGTTGGGATCCCGACACCGGTATTTTCCTCAAGAAAAGGGTGGACACAGTTAATCATTGATCATGGCTTTTGATTAGTGAATTAGGATCACTGGGACTTGGCTCTAGGCTATTGTTTCAATGTGCTAGACAAAGGCACTGGCAGTAGAGATATAAAGACACAGCGGCTCCCTCACACTGTGGGGATCCGTTAGCTCAAGGGCTGTATTTTCTGGGCAAGCCAGGAAAACACAGCTTTTGGAAGACACCAATTGGCAGAAAGGATAAAAAAGCATGATCCAACTATATGCTGTTTATAAGAGACTCACCTTAGACCCAAAGACAAAAATAGGTTGAAGTAAATACTGGAAGAAAATATTACATGCAAGTAGTAACCAAAGAAGAGCTACAGTAGCTATACAATTATTGTACAAAATAGAATTTAAATGCAAAACTATTATAAGAGACAGAAGAGGACACCATATATAAATAAAAGGGGCAATCCACAAAGAAGAAATAACAAATATAAGTAACCAGAATGACCCAAAGTACATCAGGCACACACTGGCAAAACTGACAGGAGAAATAGATGCCTCTACAATAATAGATGGAGACTTCAATAAATCACTCTCACCAATAGATTCAACATCTAGTCAGAGGATTGATAAGGAAACACAGAACTTGAGTAATATGATAAAATGACCTCAACCTAACAGACATATACTGAATATTTCACCACAAAACAGCAGAATATATATTCTTCTCAAGTGCACATGGATCACTCTCCAGTAGAGTCTACATATTGGGTCACAAAATCTGTCTCAATTAATTTAAAAGGATTGAAATGATACAGAGCACTTTCTCTGAACATAGGGATGAAACTGGAAATCAATAGCAGTTGGGAACAGGAAAATTCACAAATATATGGAAATTAACATACTCTTAAATAATCAGTAGGTTAAAGAAGAAATTGCAATGGAAATTAGTAAATGTCTTGAGACAAATGAAAATATAACACGTATCAAAACTTATGGGATGCAGCAAAGGCAATGTTGTGAGGGAAATTGATAGCACTACACCCTTAAATTTAGAAAGAAGAATAAGCCAAGGTCAAAGACCTAACTACACATTTGGATGAACTAGAAAAAAACAGCAAACTTCTCCCAAATCAAGCAGAAAAAAAGAATTAATAAAAATTTGAACAGATATAAATAAAATTGAGAATAGAAAAATTGAGACAATTAAAAAAATGAAAACTTGTGTATTTGAGAACACCAAAATAAGTGACAAACTCTTACTTGACAGACAAAGAAAAAAAGAGAGAATATGCAAATAAATAAAATCAGCAATGAGAGGGGAGACATTACTAGTGACACTTCTGAAATAAAAGAATCATACAAGGCTACTATGAACAACTATATGGCAGCAAGTTAGACAACCTAGATGAAGTGGACAAATTCCTAAACTGACTCTAGAAGAAATAGAAGACCTCAACAAAACAATTATAAGTAGAGAAATGGAATCATTCATTAAAAACCTTCCAAAAAAGAAAATCCCATTACCACATAAATTCACAGCTGAATTCTATCAATCTTTCTGAGAATTAATACCAATCTTGCTCAAACTATTTTTAAAAATTGAAGAGAAAGAAACAATACCTAACTCATTTTATGAGGCCAACATCACTCTAATACCAAAGCCTGATAAAGACACTACAAGAAAAGATATTAACACACCAATTTCTCTTATGACTATAGATGTAAAAATCCTCAAGAAAATACTTGCAAATTGAATCCAATAGTACATTAAATAAATAAACAGATGATCAATTGGGTTTTATTCCCAGTGTGCAAGAGCAGTTCAGCACAAGAAAATCAATTAATGTAATATACCACAGTAACAAATGAAGGGGAAGAACCACATGATCATCTTGATTGATGCAGAAAAGGCATTTGACAAAATTCAGCATCATTTATTGACTTAAAAAACACTTTGAAAAATAGGAAAAGAAGGAAAAATACTCAACATGATAAAGGGCATATATGAAAAACCCACAGTTAATATGGTACTTAATGGTGAAAGACTGCCTACTTCCAGAAATGGAAAAAACAATAACCAAATTTATTTGAAAGGCTAAGGGGCCCTGAATAGCCAAAATACCTTGAAAAGGAGCAAAGTTGGAAGACTCACATTTTCTTACTTTAAAGCATATTACAAAGCTAAGTGGTGAAAACAGCTTGGTACTGGCATTAAGACAGATATATTGAACGACGGAATCAAATCAAGAATTCAGAGATAGATCCACACATATATGGTCAATTGATATCTGATAAGGCTACCAAGTACACTAAACTGAGTTGGGAGAACTGGTTGGTTATTCATATGCAAGAATGAAAGAGGATCCCTATCTAACACCTCACAAAAATTAACCCAAAATATTAAATAAGAGCCAGGACCATAAAACTCCTAGAAAAAAATGTAAGGAAGCATCTTCAAGATACTGCGCTAGGCAATGGTTTCTTAGACTTTACAACAAAGCACAAGCAACAAAAGAATAAAAAATAAATAGGAACTCCTCAAAATTAAAAACGTTTGTTTACTGAAGGACTTTGTCAAGAAAGCTAAAAAGTGACTTACTCAGTGGGAGAGAATTTTTGGAAACTACACATCCAATAAGGGTTTAATGTCCAGGATATATAAAGAATTCCTACAACTCAACTAATATAAAGACAAAAAACACAATTTAAAAATAGGCAAAAGACTTGAATAAACATTTCTCCAAAGAGGAAATACAAATGACTAAAAAACACATGCGAAGATGCTCGATATCACTAGCTATTAGGGAAACACAAAACTACAATGCAATATCATTTTACACCTACTGGGATGGCCACTATCAAAAAATCAGAAAACTACAAGTGTTGGAGAGGATATGGAGAAATAGAAGCACTAATTCCTTGCTGGTGGGAATGGAAAATGGTGCAGCCGTTGTGGAGGACAGTTTGGCAGTTCCTCAGGAAATGTAATTAAAATTCTCATACTATTTTCAATCCTTATATCATGCCAGACTTTGAAAGACATTGCAGAATATATAAATAATATGAGTGCAGAGGAGACTTCTGCTTAATTTTTACTGGAAATTTGCAGAAGGAAAAAGTTTATGCATTGTAGGGTGTCAAAATGAAGTGTGAATAACAAGAGAATAGTGGCATTGATTAAAACAGATACTTCTTGACTGTCGAGATAATAAATCCATGAATTCCTTTTGATTCTGATCCTGATGAAATTTCTTGCATGATTTGACATGTTGGATTCCTCTTTCTTCCTTCTCTCAAAATATTTCTTCCATTTTGACCCCTATGCCACTTCTAATCTTCCTTTTCTTTTTCAAAATTGAAGTGACTCCCAACTCCTTCCATCACTTGGGCAGAGGATTCCATACGGGATCTCAATGACTAGTCACAACTCCTTCACACTCTACTGTATTTCAGCAGTATCAATAGCATCTTCCTAGAAGGCATTTCTTTTTCTGAGTTGTCAGCCAAGACATTGCTTTGTACAAATCAGATAAATTCAATTAGAACATGTACTAAACATAATTTGTTTCTAAACAAATTGCTCCATTTTTAATGAACAGTGGGAAGAATGGGTTTATCCCTACACAAGTCTTACTCAGGTTTACTCTAACATACCTTAAAGAATGGGAGGAAAAAGTGGGCTGACAGTTCTAGGGATTATATAAAACTCTCTGTCTCATCTTCTCCTATAGTTTCCTTTATTTTCCTGATCATTTTGGGAAAGATTCAACAATGTCCTTGGGGATAGTGTACACATGTATTTGGCATTTTTATGTGTAAACAGAGCAGTAGCATCAATATTTACCAGCCTCTCAAAATGGGTATGTGTTGGAGCCTCCAGTGTTTTTCATGGCTTTATCAACAGACTTATTCAATCATATATGATGAGGATGATATAAATGATTTAGGACTAGGTTAATTTTATTTTGTGGAACAGATGAGACTATGACACAGCCTAAGCCCATAGTTCTGTTTAACTATCTCTTCTTTCTGGCATTCCATGCCACTAAATATATTTCTTAATCCTTTCTAATTCAATAAAATGAGTTATCTGCCATTCAGTTTGTCAGCCTGAGTCAAAAAGTCACAAACAGTCTGTTTGGAGTATTTTGTTCATGAATAGGGCTCACATATACACAACTGATTAACATAAATAGGTCTAAATGGACACTTTTAGATAAGAAATCACATGACAAATGAAAGGAAATGGTTTTGAAAATATATTGTTCAAGCATAGAATTAACTAAGTGGGTTTTATTTCATTTCTAGCAAGCCATTAAAATGTGTGTCACTGTCCATGATCAGTTGAAAGTATGTGATTGTAACAAGACCAGTTTCATAAATTTTATGGAAATAACTTCTGCAAAAATGATTTTTCCGTTTTTTCACTGTATCTTTTCTTTGCCTTATAGGCACAATTGACTTTTGATTTGTATAATTTAGTATTTACTAATGAAAATATAAATTATAAATGACCCTTGGAATGCTCTTAAAAGACTTCTTCAGGAAAATGAAAAGGAAGCCTACTCAATCAGAGAAAATATTTGGGAGCCATTTATCTGATAATGGTCTAATATATCCAGCATATATAAAGAAATCTTACATCTCAATAATAAAAAGACAAGCAGCCCATTTAAAAAAATGGGCAAGAAAGATGAATAGACAGTTTTCCAAAGAGGAAATAGAAAAGGTTAAAAAGCATATGAAGATATGCTCAACACCACTAACAATTAAGGAAATGCAAATCAAAACTACAATGAGATACCATCTTACACCTATTAGACTGGTAGGTATTTTAAAAAACAGAAAACTGCAAGTGTTGGAGAAGATGTGGATGAATAGGAACACTCATCCACTGCTGGTGGGAATGTAGAATGACGCAGTCATTGTGGAGAACAGTTTGGTAGTTCCTCAGGAAGCTAAGTATAGAATTGTCATATGATCTGGCAATCCCAGTCCTAGGTACACACCAAGGAGAATTGAAAGCAGGAACACAAACAGATATATGCACACCAATGTTCATTGTGGCATTATTCATAATTGACAAAAGTTGGAAGCATCCCAAATGTCCATCAACAGAGGAGAGGATAAACAAAATGTGTTATATACATATGATGGAGTATTACTTAGCTGTAAGAAGGATTGAAATACTGACATATGTGACAACATGGGTGAACCTCAAAGACCTTAGGTTGAGTGAAGTCAGTCAGTCACTAAAGGAAAAATACTGCATGATCTCACTGATATGAACTAAGGATACTGAGCAGAATTACAAAGGTAGAGCTGGAAGATAGGTTACCAGGAGATTAGGAGCAGAGAGTGCTGAATTTATGCTCATTCAGGGTAGAATCTATGATAAGGTGGATGGTGGTGCTTTGGCAGTGAACAGGGATGATGGAGGTGCAGTGGTATATGTGGGGTTAATGTGTGATGGAGTATGAATGTAAGCAGGGGCGGTGTTTGGGCCATCCAAAGAGCTGGGGGAAGAACTGAAAGAAGGACAGGTGAACTCTGGGGAGGCATGGACTGTGGTAGAGAATACAATTGTGGAAATGTTCTTTTGGTATCTAAGCCAGGGTAGGGTCACTAGTGCGGGGTGTCAGTGATAAGGGATGTGTGGGGAAGGGTATATGTGGGGCATTGCCTCTGTGGAATATGAATGTGTTTAAATTGTCATAGGGTGTTATCTCATTGCGTGGAAACCCACACAATAAACAACAAAATATTAAACTCCCTGGGGTGTCATGCTACATTCTCAAACAGAGTTGCAAGAATCTCTACAGAACATAGGCAGTGCCGAATAAAAGGAAAACAAGCAAATATGCCAAGCTTCTATATTAAGACTTGTATTAATGAACCTCAATCTTGTAAAACTGAAAGTTAGGAAATTTTTTAAAAATCTTAAAAAAAAAAAAAAAAAAAAAGCACGTTAGCCTGATAATAACTATTGCCCAAGAGTTATCTCCTAAAAACCTCCTTGTTTTTCAAATGTGGCCTTTCTCTAAGATAAACTCAATGAATAAATTAAGTACCTTCCCCACCACCACCCCTGGCATGGGACATGACTCCCAGGGATGAGCCTCCCTGGCACTGAGAGATTCATACCAAATACCACCCAATAAAATATTTGGAAAAAAACATTGGCAGAAGGGGGAAACATTAAACACAAGAGTTTTTATGCACAATATTTCAAAGTGAGAGAGGAGGGTTTTTTACAGGTTATGCTTATGCACATCTCAGGCAGATCTTGATAACTGCCACAGCAAACAAAACTCAGAGTTCCTGATGGCTCTAGAGACATTTGGACAGTATAGCAAGGCACACAACCCCATGAAATCAGCACCCTGTTATTGGCCTTACCTTGGAATTTATGATAATCTATTACCTCGATGTAACCAAGTTAGACTCATTTATAATTTCCCTACACATGATTCTTCTGTCCCTTTTATTTGAACCTATGGTTAGCAGTATAGCCACTAAATATGTGTCCCATAGTCTTAAATCTACAGTGTGTTCGTATGCCAGCTGAGCCTTGAATGTCAGCAGAGTTGCAGCCAATATATAACATCCAGTTCATCAGACTCAACCAAGACAACTAGAAAAGGATGATGGACTTCTCCCATTCTCCCCACAAAAGAAAAACATTTGTTCATCAAGTGTAACAAATGTACCAGAATGATATAAGATGCTATTAATAGGGGAAAATGTGGGAAGGGGAGGGAGTGCAGTATATGGGAATTCCCTATATTTTCTACATAACTTTTATGCAATCTAAAGCTTCTCTATAAATAAAATTTATAGTAAGGAGAAAAAAGGGCAATACTTTAGAGTCATTTGCATTTTTAAAAGTGAAGTTCTTAGGAATATTAAAATTCTTAAGAGCAAAATTAATTTACTTTTTAAACAAAAATTATATTAAATAAAAATTGTGAAATTTTACACTCAAAATTCTCAAATTTGAAAAGCTCACTTTTTATCATCTGCACAAAGTAAGTGATGAAGATATCAGTGTTGTTTTTTTAACCAGTGACAATTTTACACAGCAAAACATCTCTCTATATTTATATCCTAGTCCTATTTTATTGTAACTGTTTCATAATGAGCTAATCAATGAATTGGGTGCAATAAAGAGAATAATTTTCAACATTAAAAAAACTGTTTTAATAACCTTCATAGATTTTCTTAATCCATGAATAACAGCATAACTCCAATATAATAAGATGGAATTTATTGCCAAAGAGTTGGTGGAGCTGAGTATATTGTTTCTGGAAATTGATTATTACTCCAGACTTAAATATAGTTGGGATTTGGATATGTGTACTGAATATAACATGAACTGGAAGCTTATCTAATATATGGTTTATTTGATTAAGCTAAACAATTAATCTAGAAAACGCAGGTTCTATTGTGTCCCTTTTAGCTCAAGTGTCTCCACTGATCCTATTATGGGAAACTTGCCAAATCCTTGCTTCATTTTGGGCTGTAGAGAGAGCCTTAAGAAAAATGTATGGGAGTTATTTTGTTGTGAGTTTTTAATCTTTTAACTTTTCAACTGAAACTTGTTTCATTAAAATGGGAGAAACCTGTCAGCGAGCTGCCTCTGTACTTTGTATTATTCCCTTAGATTTGGCGATCTGCTTTATGTATAAACTTTCCCCTATGAAGGTTTATTGTGCTTTCCAAGCCATAAGCTTTTCTGGCCATGTTTTGAATTTGTGATGGCATTGTTTTGATTTAATCTGACATCTAATGTATGTTTTAGATTAGCTTGATTCTCACTTAAGGTAATATTTAATAATAACCTGGGAATTTGAAAGTTTTTCCACCAGTCATATATAGAATAGTTGCTAGAGATGCCAATTTGTGTCACAAAAAATGTTATTTACTCCTTCAGTATTTGCTAATTTGTTCTTTAAAAAATGAGTATTTTGACTGGAGGCAGTCTCTGTCCTTTTCCTTAGTGAAAGATATTTTCAAATTTTACCTTTGATCAAATGCACAAATACTTTAAAAATAGATCACTTTTTGTATGGTAATATTCTCAGGAATATAAATGTGATGCTTCATTTTGTGACATTTTATCTGTGAGTAGAACATTATGGCATGGAAAATGGAAATTTCTGGGCTTTTTGACTTTTATTCTCATTTGCTTTCAATTATTCACGATTGAGTTAAAACTAAACTTATCTTTCCAGGTACTTTTTTTCCAAAGGCACAGATTTTGTTCCTTCAGATGTCAGGAACACAAAAATACTGCCCAGGTCAGTCAAAGGCATCATTTCGTTATAAGAAGTTTAAAAATTATTACTAATTTAAACAATTGTCAGTTTTGTACTCCTTTATCCTTCAGGAGAAAGTAGACTAGAGTGTAGAAACCGATAGCAGATGATTAATTCAAGGTCACACAGGGAAGCAAGAATGGCAATCGTATGTTCTTAGGAGTCTAATAATCCTAAACTGTGATTAATGGATTACATTTATTAAACACTCTGTATTTATAGTAAATTATTCTAAAATCTGAAGTTTAGAATGAAATACAATGGAATTCAGGTGGTCTCTATTTTCAATAAAACCATAAATCAAAGGGTAAAGGAAGATATACACAGTTGTTACTCCATGTAAGGAACAAAACAAAGGTTTGTGGGATGCTAGACACTATGCTGAAGATTAAGGATGCAGGGAAGGGTGAGGTAGGGTAGGATAGACTTCTGCCCTCAAAGTAATATAAGTCTAGTCAAAGAGGTAAATAACCATGTAACATATGATTGCATTAGAAGAAAAAGATGACTGACATGAGAAAGAAGGGACCATACCAAAAATTAAGTAGAAAAGTGAAAGATATATCTGTTCAAATAACATTTGTCTACATTATATAAAAATGTTCATTTACATGATAAACTTACTGAGGGCAGGGCCTTCACCCCATCCTATCTTTGAATCCTCCGTTAGACCTAAATCAGTGTTTTACTATATACAGCCTTCCTTAACATCTACAATGGATGATTTGAGATAAATTCAACAATTCCAAATTTGGAAATATCCTCCATGAAATACACTGTCACTGGGAGTAACAACAATTGCAAGCGTACTCTATACTCTAACTCACTCCCATATACTAGCTCTCCAAATGAAAAAAAATTTCAAATCCACAATACTGAAAAAGTGTACCTTTTTATTTTCACCAAAGTTCTTTTCGGTCATTTACAACTAGTAAAACCTTGGAAGTTTATTTTATTGAATTTCCAGATAATAGATGGTCAGTGAAGATTTGATAATTAAATTGATATACTCTACTAAAGGTCATATTTTCAAAGATCATTTCTGTAGAGAATTATGAGAAGCAAAATTGTGAGTATAAAATGCAGACTGATATATTTCATTGAATTAACATTTCAAATGAGTTTAAAACATTTTCTAATTTTCTAATTTATTTTACCTTTATATTCCCTGATATGCAGGCACTCACTGCCTAAAAAAAGTAGCAATGCCTCCTGCACTTTCCTCTCACATTAGCAAAAGCACTGCTGTTCTTGGCTTGGTGAAAAACAAGATCCTATTTAATTCCTTAACCTAACCTGAGTTCAAAGTCAGCTTTGCCATTTATTAAATTTATGATCTTGGTCATGTCAACCCAACTCACTGAGCTTTAACGTCTTTATCTGCAAAATGTGAGCAGTAACACTGGCCTTACAGGGTTGTGAAGGTTAAGCGAGATAACATGAGAAGCAAACAGAATATCTTCCCATGATGGGTGAAAATTTCCTCCAAGGCTTGGGCTATAATAATATTAAAATGAATTAAGAGATTGGAGTTCATCATCCAATTTAAACAATATTTCACGGTGTTCAAAAAATGATGCAATTTTTGGACACAAAGTAGTTACTCAAGTTTTTAAAACAAAAGTATGAGTAAGTGGGTGGCAACAACTAAAGAAAAAGTCTTCAACAGTGTGACCTTTATCAGCAAATTAATTTCAAATTATAAAAGAAAATAATTTCTCATAGGACATAAAGTTGTTTGTGTTATCCTACTCTCCAACAATGAAATGATCAAATTTTGAAATGTGGATCACGTTGTATCCAATCAATTTGTAAACTAGTAAAGGGAAGTATTCTCCTCCAGAAAGCTGGTGCTGTTTAATACAGCACCCCAAAACTTCTCATGGCTTTAACTTTACCGAATTATCTGCTTAATCTTACAAATATAAAAGTCACTAGAGAAAAAGAAAGTATATATGTGTATATATATATGTGTGTGTGTGTGTGTGTGTACTAGGGGCCAACATGGTACGAGTCATGTTATAAAATTGTCAGATTACCTGATCTAAACCCAAAACAATTCAGTCAATATTACAGATAGGAAATGGAGAGAAAAGAACATCTATGTTATGTTAAGGGGCAGAACTGAGAATAGAGTCCAAGTCTGTCTAATTCCATAGCCCATGCACTTCAAACACACACACACATACACACACACACACAAAGACACATTGCTTTTTATAACCAAAACAAACAAGCCAGTGAATTTCTGGTTTCCAGGATTTTTCGCTTTTGATGACAACCCCCATTGTGACAGTATTGCAAATGTGCCAGCTCATTGCAACTGCATAAAATTCTGGCTATCAACTTTACAACTTAGTGTTCTTATAGTGATAATGACTGTATTTATCTCTGATGTGAAGTTAGTTTAAGTAGTTTTGTGAAACTGAAAGGCCAAGGGTGATAACTTAATGTCATCTGTTTCTGAGACAACTGTGAGAAGAAAAAGAAAAACTGCTTCAGTACAAGTCCAGATGAATTAGGAGAGGCTAAACAAATATATTTACCACTCCATCTTGGATGAGGTAGTTCCCAGAAGAATTGTTGGAAAAGAAACAATCACCAGACCTCAGATGATAAGATAATTCTTTTTCCTGTTTTTATAACGTATTTAGGCAAGGAGGAAAAATCCATACATCCTGCAAGCGACAAAGCAGACATTAGTGCTTTTGATCATTAGTAGCTCCTGGAAAAATATAAAATCACCATGAGGCATGATTGATATTGTACAAACTTCATCATACATAAAATACAGTAAACCAGAACATAAAAGCTTCCATGCTCCCTGATTAAGTAGTCGTGTATCTTATCTCAAAACCCAGTTACATGTAGCTTTCCGCTGGAATGATTGAGAAGAACAACAAAGCTGAAGGAATTTCCTGAATAAGAGGAGTAAATGGCAACTATGTTATGATACTAAAAGTAAAAAAGTAATTCTTTTAATAGGAGCTTTGATATTGTAGAAGATGATAAAGTATCAGACTTGCTTTGAGTATAATGATGAAACTTTATTTGAACTTGCTATTTCCTGGAAACTCTGCTAACATAAGTGGCATTTGCATAAAGAACATTTTAAAAGTCAATACAGTGCTTAGTACAATACCTTAAACACAAAGCACTCTTCATATAGAATTAATAAATAAATAAAAGAGAGAATGAAAAACTAAACAATTATTTCAATGAACCTTTCTTGCTTTCTAGTTAAAAATATATTTCAGGCTACATAGTGTATTTCTGATGTATTATTTTTTCCTTGGGCCATGTTTTGAATGTTTTGCTCTCTTTTATGGCAAGAGAGGCCTGTTTTGATTTGTTTTGTTTTGTTTTCTTTCTGAAGTTTGCACATGTTGAACATCTGGATATCATAGCTTCAAAGTCAATTGACACAGCAAGCCAATAGACAGCATTTTTTACTCGTTACCAAATGAGATGCATGATTGCCTTTTATCAGGCTTCTTCTTAACTTCGTGAATAGAATCAGTCCCTGATCAATAAATAACAAATCATCTGTTTAATAAATCAGACTTGTCAAAGCAAATCCCTGCCTCGTGCTGGGTACAAGTGTTCTGTGCTTGCTCAGACTTGGTAGCATCTGGTTAATAAAAAGGACTTCTTATACTTTTGACAGTTGTTTGGATATTCCACTTCAGCACTCTTCAAGTTTACTAGCTATTTAGACTTTACTATCTATCCGCCCCCTCTTCCTTCCTCTGTATCTTGGAGCTGAGATTCTCAGCCCATCTGAAAGAAAAAGAACTGGAGTGGAGATGAAGGATAGAACTAAATGGGTGTTCAGTGGCCTGTTTGATTTATTTTAGGTTTACTCATTGTTAAAATCACTGTATTTCTTCTAGCTTCATACAGTTTTCTATCACTGAAATTAATGATCATGAATCAAGGGGTAATAATTTGTAAATTCATCTCATAATTTTCTTCCTTTCATGTTTATTCCTCTCTAAAAAATAATAATAATGCTAATGGCTTCCTTGCCCATCACTGTTCATGGCTCTCTATTTTAAATTAATCTCTTAATACTTATAAAAATAACTTTTAAAGTACATACTGTTACCTCCATTTGAAAGATGAGAAACAGTAGTTAAGTTACCTATTCAAGTTCACATATGTATTGTTATAACTCAGAAAGGCTAATTCCAGTGGTCACACCCCAAATAACTGTCTACATATTCACGCTTTCTATCTACTTAGAATGGGCTTCCCTCATATCCCTTCCAATCCAAATCCAAAATTTCCTCCAATGCCCAGATTTAAGAAGATATCCTATTCATTCTAAATTTATCTGATTCTGTCAGCCTTTATGGATACAGTTTACACTTGGCCATGTCTTACTTGCTCTTGAATTTTCCCCTAGTTTATTTATGCATTAGTTCTGATGTACTATGACATAAACTCCTTTTGGGCAAGAACTATATCTTACTCCCTTGTCTTACTTATTCTGAACCATAAATAAAATTCCAGAAGGGAAGAAAACCTTATTTCTTTTACTTTCTGTGGTCTCTATCTTTTGTTTTCCTTTTCTCTAGCACATCTCTACCCATTTCATCCTTCACTCTTCCATGTACTCTCTCCTTCCCAGAATTCTAGTGACAAGCAGTAGGTTTGCTATTTAGATTACTGTTATAGGAGATAGCAATTAGTTTAGCAGTTAAGATCATGGACCTTGGGATCAGATGGCCTGTTCTGTTGTGTGACCATGAACAAGTTACTTTAACCTTATTGTGCCTTGGTTTCCCCTCTTTAAAATGAGGATAGCAATACCTACATAATAGGGATTATAATGAGAATTAAATGAACTAATATTTTTAAATCATTTACATCATAATCTGGCACATTTTAGTGCTGTGAAAGTGTTTGTTAAAGGAATAAATTACGTTGCAGTTATATTGAGAATTTATTCAAAGCCTTTTATGCACTTAAAATCTAAGCTTCATAATACCATACAAGGGGATTATACTGTTTTATATATATTTCACAGCAAGTGACGAAGCGTAAATATAAGAGGGGACTTAGAACAGATTTTAGGTTTTCTCATTGCCATTCCTCCATTCCAGCATTCCTACTGCAAAATTAAAGAGTTATTTTCTGGGGATGTGGGGCAAACCTTCTGTCGCTAATAATTTTATCCAGTCTTTTACAATAAAAGAAGTAGTTACAGTTGATAACCCTGTATTTCTATATTTTAGGGTGCTTATTGCATATGAATTGAGATTTGCTCAATGTTTT
Source organism: Dasypus novemcinctus (assembly GCF_030445035.2). Taxonomy (NCBI): domain Eukaryota; kingdom Metazoa; phylum Chordata; class Mammalia; order Cingulata; family Dasypodidae; genus Dasypus; species Dasypus novemcinctus. The sequence goes on along the minus strand of NC_080681.1, from coordinate 44,884,880 downwards.
TTTGTTTTGTTTTGTTTTGTTTTGTTTTTGAGTACCGAGCTCAGAAGGGCTATGGAATTAAACATCTGACAGGAAGTTAATTGTACCTGGTACATGCCCCTTGTCTTGTTAGTTTTCTGATTTTGGCATCATTTAGATTGTCTGTCCTTTTTCTCTTGAATTTAATCCATCTTTGGAAACAACAAAGTCCAACTATTTCCTACTTAATGTATTCTTTAACTTAATTTACTTCTTATTAAATTTGTCTTATGCCTCATTCACTTCATTTATTGACTTTCCAAGTAACCAATCACTTTAAGAAACGTAAAATACTTATGTAATCAAAAATGAAAGTTTCCCTAGTAAGTAATAGAAGGCATCGGGTTTTTTAAAATTTATTTATTTGTTTTTAATTTGGAAAACTTCAGAGCTAAGTCTCATCCCAAATGGCATTCAAAGAACAGTTTCACACAAATGGTTCTTGCCAGGTGCACAAATACACAGTCTCTTCATCCAGTTCAGTATGCCAAAGTTCATTTTTCTTATCACTTATAATGATGCTTTTCCAAACACCAATTTGTTTAGTATATTTTCATTCCAACAGAGAACAAAACATTTCCCCTGAATTGTCTGAGTCAATGTTTTTTTCAAAGGATAGCCCTTTGAATTTCTTTATTCACTTGATAGATATTATATTTTTAAACTACATTTGAAAGTTTAAATGTAAGCTATTGAGGGGCATATCACCACATTGCAGTCATTTGAGGGATGGTACAGTTGATTTTTTTAAAAACAAAATTGTGCACATTAAAAAAAAATGCATGGAAGAGAGTGGATGTGGCTCAAGCATTTGAGCATCCGCCTCCCACATGGGAAGTCCTGTTCAGTTCCCATTGCCTCCTAGAGGAAAAAAAATGCATGGGGATCCAGAATCCAGTAATGACGGGTCATATTCTGAAAAGAAGAATATAATCAAAATGCAGCATTTAGATTAGAACTAGAGGTCACAGTAGAACACTATGAAGATTCCTAAATTTTTTGTTTGTTTGGATGTTTGATTTTAAACTTTGCAACTTCTTGGCATTCAAAATTCCTTATACATCGTTATTGTTGTTGTTTTTTTTTTTTTTTTTTTTAACTCACCTCACCTTGATTTCAAAGTTCATCTGATTTCTATTCTACTCTTATTATGGAACATTTCAAAATGCCAAAAGTTTCAAGGATAACTTAATAAATTCTGGTATCCTAACACTAAGCTTTGTAAAATTTAATATTTGTCATATTTTCTCAAGATCTTTTTTTTTGAAAGATAAAATGTTACAGATATGGAATTCTAATATGCATCTTTCTCCAATTCCATTATGGAGAGACCAATTATCCTGAATTTGGTGTATTCCATTCCCACTCATATGTTTAAACCTTTACTATATATTTATGTTGCTATACATATTCATCTTAATGATTTATATGTTTTCAAATTTAAATAAATTGTATCATATAAAATATATCGTTTTTCGGGAAATGGACTTGGCCCAGTGGTTAGGGCGTCCGTCTACCACATGGGAGGTCCGTGGTTCAAACCCCGGGCCTCCTTGACCCGTGTGGAGCTGGCCCTGCGCAGTGCTGATGCGCGCAAGGAGTCCCGCCCCACGCAGGGGTGTCCCCCGCGTAGGGGAGCCCCACGCGCAAGGAGTGCGCCCATAAGGAGAGCCACCCAGCACAAAAGAAAGTGCAGCCTGCCCAGGAATGGAGCCGCCCACACTTCCCGTGCTGCTGACGACAACAGAAGTGGACAAAGAAACAAGACGCAAACAGACACAGAGAACAGACAACCAGGGGAGTGGGGGGAGTTAAATAAATAAATAAATCTTAAAAAAAAAAAAAGGTATATCGTTTTATAAATTGATTCGTTGTTCAACATTCCATGAGTGAGATTTATCCATGTGCATATATTGCAGTTCTAATTTGTTCCTTTTAATAATGCTATGCTAGTCAACTCTGTTTTTGCTTTTTTTCACCACAGTTTACTTACTTATTTTCTGATTTAGGATTTTTTCCCCCCAATTTTTAGTTTTGTAAACAATGTCACAATTAATGTTCTTGTTTGTATTTCCTCTTAGAAATGCTGCACTGAGATTTTCCAGAGTGGGATTATTGGGTTAAAGTGTTTACTCTGGTTCTCTGGCTTATTGCCAAATTCCTCACTACCCTGGCTCTATCCCCTCACGTCTTCTCGCCAGGTGTAGAAGTTGGTGTTTCTTTGTACCTATCCCATGTAACCTTTATTCTTTTATGAACTCATGCTAGAACATTGTTTTTCTTAATTTGCATTGTCTGATTACAAAAAAATATGACCCCAACTGTCAAACAACATTCAAATTCTTTGCCCATTTTTTAATTGAGTTGTCTTTTGTTTTCGATTTCTAGACGTGCTTTATAAATTCTGGATATTGTTCCCTTGTTGATGCACTTTTCCCTAGGCTATAATTTTGTTTATAGTTTATTAATATACATGTTTTTTTCTATTATTACTACTTTTTTATATATAGTCAAATATTTTATGGGTTTAAGTCTTGTTTCAGAAACCTTTCTTTATTACCTGCATTAAAAGACATTCCTCTAGGTTATTTTAAAGTTTAATTTTGTTTGTCATTTTTAAGAATAAAATTCATTTTTTTCTATATAGCATTATGGTACAGTTAATCAAAGGACCATTTATTGAAGAGTTGATGCTTTCTCCTCTGTTCCTTATTTTCTATCATCTTCACTATGTACCTAGGTTCCTTATGTGCATCATCCCAGACTCTTCTTTATTTTATTTTATTTTATTTTATTTATTGAAGTACTTGGGCCGAGATTGAACTTGGGACCTCATATGCAGGAAGCTGGCACTCAAACACTGAGCCACATTGGCTCCCCTAAGTTGTTTTTTCATTTGTTTGCTTGTTGTTTGTTTGTTTGTGTTTAGAAGGCATCGAGGACTGAACCCATGCCCTCCCATGTGGGAAGCAGGCACTCAACTGCTTGAGTCACATTCGCTCCCCAAGATTCTTTATTACGTTCTATTGGTCTGTTCATCTATCCCAGAAATAAAAGCACAGTCGCCCTTAAAAATGTTTACCTACATTTAATAGAATTCCTTTTGATCTTATTTCTATTATTGAAACTCTTCCTTGCTATTTATTTTTTGCTCATTTAATATGCAATTTAAGATTGGCTTATAAAATTTCAGAAAATTACTATAGTGATTTTAATTGGGACGGCATTAAATTTATGAGCTAACTTAGGCAAACTTGATATCTTTAAAAAATTTTGTCTTTACAATCACTGACTTGGCTTCTCTTCATATATGTAGATCTTCCTACATTATTACTAGAAACCTTATACATTTAATTGCTATTACAAAGGTGATTTTTTCTGTATTTTTCTATGCTTATTACCATTGTGGCAGTTTGATATTATTTATGAATTCCAAAAAGGAGATATTGATGATGTTTGTAAACTTGTCTGTTTCTCTGGGTGTGATACCCTTTGATTGGATTAGGTTCAGCTGGCACATCTTTGATTAAATTATGGTAAGATTAGGGCTTAAATTTGACCGAGTGATTAGGGTGTGCAGGGTTGAGTCTCCACCCCCTTGGTGGACTGATAAAACAGACTCTCACATGAAGAAGACACACAGAAGAACACAGAGGACAAGAGAGAGCTCATTAGACATGGCAGAAGCCCTGGGAAAAGAGATGAGCTTGATAGTCTAAGGCTGACATTGTGAAGTAACCAGAGTAGCTGAGCCCAGAAAGAAACAAGCCCTGGGGGGAGAGGAGCCTTATGCCAGCCTACAGCTGAGATTGGAAGAAGCTGAGACCACAGAGCCTTAAGAGGAAGAAGCAAGGCTGAGCCCTGGCAGACATTGCCTGCCATCTGGCATCAACATAGGGCAACAGGCTGGGTAAGAAAGTACCTCTTATAGTACTTTGAGTTGGGCTCTTTAGGGTCTTGTGACTGTAAGCTTCTACCCCACTCCAAATAAATACCCTTTATAAAAGCTAGCAGAGTTCTTTACTTTGCATTAGCATCCCTTTTGGCTGACTAGTACAACTACTAAAGGCAATGTATTGATTTATATTTGCTGGACATATTCATAAAAATAGTGCAAAACTCACTTATTAGATTTACTTATTTTTCTATTGACTCTTAGATTTTCTTGGTAAGCAATTATATCAACTGAAATAGTTTATTCTCTTCTTTTCCAATTATACTTTTTCCTTCTCTTTTATTATTGCATGAAATAGTGAATCACTAGATAGTGAATTTCCCCATCTGTCTCAGGATTTTAATGGAGTTACTCAAAAAAATTTCACACTATAGTAATACAATGGAATTTTTGAGACCCTGCCTTAAAGGGATGGTCTTTTAGAAGCTTCACTATTCATTCCTGATAATAGCCTTTGTGGTAGTTTGGAGCAATGCACCCCAGAAAAAATATGTTCTTTAACTTAAAACATGCCTATAGCAGTTTGATATGGTTATGAATTCCAAAAATAGATATTGGATTATGTTTGTAATCTGGTCTGTACCTGAGCATGATTAAGTTATGATTAGGGCTTTGATTGGGCCATGTCCTTAGGGCATTGAGTCCCCAACCCCTTGGTGGGCAGGGACTTACAGATAAAGGCATGGCAAAGGACAGAATTAAGGGTTTCTGATGTTGGAGTTTGGTGCTGAAGTGTTAAGCTGGAGCCCCAGGAAGTAAGCATGCACGGGAAAGAGAAGCAAGCACGGGAAAGAGAAGCAAGCCCTGGGAAGAGAAGACCTGAGCTGGGAGAAGAACACAGAGGAATAGAGACGGCTCTTTAGACATGGCAGAAATCACAGGGAAAGAGACAGAGCAGTTCACCTGATAGTCTACAGCTGATCTTGTGGAGAGAAGCAAAGTCTAGAGAGCCTCATAATCTACAGTTTACCTTGAGGAGAAAACAGAGGTGCTGAACCCAGAGGAATCCAGGAAGCCTGAACCCTCACAGACGTCAGCAGCCATCTTGCTCCAACACATGGAAATAGACTTTGGTGAGGGAAGTAACTTATGCTTTATGACCTGGTATCTGTAAGCTCCAACCCCAAATAAATACCCTTTATAAAAGCCAGCAGGTTTCTTGTGTTTTGCATCAGCACCCCTTTGGCTGACTAATACAATGCCTGTGGGTGCGAGCCCATTGAAATTCGGACCTTTTGATGAGGTTTCTTCAATTAAGGCGTGACCCACCTTAATCAAGATGGATCTTAATCCTATTAATGGAGTCATTTATAAGCAGAACAAAATGTAAACAAATAAGAGAAAAAGCCACAGGGAGCAGCCAGAAGCAGAAATACAACAGAACCCAAAAGAGTACAGAGACGCCCGGAGAGGCCACCATGTGCACTGCAATGTGAGAGGAGCCAAAGACCAAGAACAACCAGCAGCCAATCCCAGAACACCCATCTTCAAGAACAGAGCATTGCCTTGATGGCACATTGATTTCGGACTTTCTTTTAGCCTCAAAACTTTGAGCTAATGAATTCCAATTGTTTAAGTCAATCCATTGTGTGGTATTTGCTGGAGTAACCAAGGAAACTATAACTTTTTTCTTGGGATTGTTCTCTAGCAGTGTGTGTTGTGACATCTTTGGTGTAGGGGGTGCCTGCAAATGGTGATTTTTATCAAGGGCAGGTGGAAATTTGTGAGATTATTTTAAATTATGCCAAGAGCTAGGCACCATTTTGAGTTGTTAAGCTTGTAAAAATGTAGAGTAGTTATTGTTATTATAATAAAAATTTTACAGGTGTAGTAATGGAGGCTTACAAGATTAAGTGACCTGCCTATGGAAACATAACTATTAAGTGAAAAAATGAGAGCTCAAACCTTGTTACAACCCAGGCCAAAGCCATGCTTTACACCACAAATATTTCTTCTCACAGATGACTTTGCTTTGTAACACTAATTCAGTTGTGATCTTTGTCTCCTAAAACTGCAATCAAATTTCTTTCATGCTATTCCCCTAGTCTCTTCTGCAAGCCAATCACTGGTATGCTGTCCTTTTTAGTAAAGATCAGATGATGACTGTGATTTCTGATACTAAACATAGTCAAGATTTCTTGGTACTTTCCCTTTTTCCCACCCTTAGTGTACATAACTTTTTCAAATATTTTCTACCATTCTATGGGTTGTCTTTTCACTTTTTTTGTGTCTTTTGATGAATAAAATGAGTAATTTTGTTAAAATTGAGTGTTCTTATTTTGTCATTTGGGCTTTGGGTGTCATACCTAAGAAACCATTGCCTACCTATCACAAAGATTTTGTCTGTGTTTTCTTCAAATGTTTTTTTAATTAATAATTTTGTTTGTTTCATTTATATTTATGATTCATTTTGAGTTAACTGTCATGTATGGTTGACAGAGGAGTTCAACTTTGTTTTGTGCTTTTGAATATATTCAGTTATCCCAGCACAATTTGTTGAAAAGACTTCTTTTCATATTGAATTGTCTTAGAACCCTGGTTAAAATCAATTCACAGTAAGTGGAAGAGTTTGTTTTTAAACACTCAATTATATTCCATATCTATATATGGTAATTTTAAGCTAGTACCACACTGTTTTTAATTACTAGAGCATTGTAGTTAGTTTTGAAATCACAAAGCATGAGTCCATCAAGTTTATTCTTTTCCAAGATTGCACTGTGCATTTGAATTTTTAGATCAGTTTGTTAATTTCTTAAAAAAATAAAATAGCTGGAATTTTTATAGGGATTTTGTTGACTCTGTAGACAAATTTGAGGAATATTTTCATGCTAACAATATTAATCCTCCTGGCCCATGAATGAGGGATGTGTCTACATTTATTTAGATCTTCTATTATTTTTCCAACAATTCTCCATAGTTTTCAGTTTACAAATTGTACACATCTTTCCTAAACTGATTACTAAGTATTTTATTCTTGTTGATGCTACGCTGAATGGAATTGTTTTAATTTTATTTTTAGATTGTTCATTCTAATGTACAGAAATACAATTCATTTTTGAATATTAAACTTGTGTTCTTCAGCCTTGTTGAACTTGTTTTATAGTTCTAATAGTTTTCTTAGGGTTTTCTTTATGTAAGATCATATAATCTGTAACTAGAAAAGCTTTTCCTTCTCTCTTTCCAACCTGAACGTTGTTTACTTTTTCTCCTCTAATTGGCTTGGCTAGAACTTCCATTACAATGTTGAATAGATGCGCTGAGAGTAGATATATTTGTACTAATTTTGATTTTAAGGAGAAGATATTCAGTCTTTCCTCATTAAGTATGGTGATAGCTGTGGGATTTCTCATAGATGTCCTTTACCAGGTTGAAGAATTTCCTTCTATTCCTCGATTGTTAAGTATTGTTTTCATGTTAAGTATTGTTACATTCTGTCAAGTGCTTTTTTGTGTGTCAGTTGAAATGATCATGTGGCTTTACCCTTTATTTTATTAATACATGGTTTCTTAGTTTTCCAGTGCTGCTATGATAAATATGACAGACTGATCAGATTAAACAATAGGAATTCATTTTCTCAAAGTGTTGAAGACTTGGAGTTAAACATTAAAATGTTCACAGATCATGCTTTCTTCTAGAATTTATAGAGTTCTGGCAATGGCTTCCCAGCAATCCTTGGCATTCCTTAGCCTGTAGATACACCTGTGCCTCCAAAATGGTCATCTCTTTCTCTCTTCTGGCTTCTCCTATCTGATGTTTTCAAATTTTGTCTGCTTTTAAGGACTTCAGCCATATTAGAATGAGTCCAGTCCTGATAAAATTTGGCCTTATCCAAGTATAATCTTTACAATCCAAGTATAGTATTTACAAATGAGTTCATACCTGCAGGACCAGGGGTTAGGAATTGAACATGTCTTTTTGGGGGACATATTTCATTCTACCACATATGGTATACTACAGTGATTGAAAATTTAAATGTTAAAACAACATTGCTTTCCTGGAATAAATTGAATTAGACCATCACGTGCAATGTTGTTGGGTTGTTTGTTATTATGATGATAGTTATTTCTGTGTCTCTATTCATAAGACATTTTATTTGTAGTATTCATTTTTGTGATATATTTGTCTGATCTTGGTATCAAAGTAATTGTAATACTGACCTCATGAAATGAATTGGCAAATGTTCCTTCCTCTTCTTATTTTTAAGAGTTTGTGAAGGATTGGAATTCATTCTTTAAATAGTTAATAGAATTTTCCCATAAAACCTTTAGTTTTTTGTTATAGTCTATTCATATTTTCTATTTCTTCTTTAGTCAGTTTTGGTAGTTTCATCTTTTTTAGGAAAATGCCCATTTCACTTATGATAACTAATTTAATTTGTTGGCATATAGTTTTCAGCATATTTCTTTGGAATTTCTTTTATTTAGAAAAGATGAGTGAGTGAGGTCCCCTCTTCTATTCATGATTTTAGTAATTTCGTCTTCTTTCTTTTTTTTCTTGGACAATCTAGTTGAAAGTTTATCAGTGTTGGTGATCTTTTCAAAGAACCAACATAGGTTTCATTGAGTTTCTCTATTGTTTTTCTATTCTCTATACAGGCATACTTCATTTAATTGTACTTCACTTTATTGCACTTTGCAGGTATTGCCTTTTTTACAAATTGAAGGTTTATGACAACATGGTGTTGAGCAAGTCTGCCAATGCCATTTGTCTCTGTGCCACACTTTGGTAATTCCCACAATTTTTCAAAATTTTTTTTATTATCATTATATCTTTTATAGTGATCTGTTATCACTGAGTGATCTTTGATGTTACCATTATATTGTTTTAGGACACTAAAAATCATATCCATATAAGACAGTGAATTTAACTGGTAAGTGTTGTATGTGTTCTGTCTACTACACTGACCAGCCATTCCCCTGTCTGTCTCCCTCTTCTTGGGCCTCCTTATACCCTGGGACATAATAATATTGAAGTTAGGTCAATTAGTAATCCTACGATGGACTCTAAGTGTTCAATTGGAAACAAGACTCTCACATGTCTCACTTTAAATCAAAAGCTAGACGTGATTGAGCTTCATGAGGAAGGCATATCAAAAGCCAAGATAGGCTGAAAGCTAGAATTCTTGTACCAGTTAGCCAAGTTGTGAAAACAAAGGATAAGTTCTTGAAGGAAACGAAAATATGTACTCCAGTGAACACACAATTAATAAAAAAGCAAAAGAGCATTATTGTTGACATGGAAAAAGTTTTAGTGGTCTAGATAGAAGATCAAACCAACCACCAACATTCCCTTTAAGCAGAACCTAATCCAGAGCAAGGTCTTAACTCCGTCCAATTCTATGAAAACTGAGAGAGGTAAGGAAGTTGAAGAAGAAAAGTTTGAGGCTAGCAGAAGTTGGTTCATGAAGTTTAAGGAAAGAAATCATCTCCATAACACAAAAGTGCAAGGTGAAACAGTAAATGCTGATATAAAAGCTACAGCAAGTTATCCAGAAGATCTTTAAGATAATATCTGTGCTTAAGAACAGATAGTCAGTGTAGACAGGTATCATCTATGGCTTTCATCACTAGAGAAGAGAAGTCAATATCTGGCTTCAAAGCTTCAAAGGACAGGCTCTGAATCTCTTGTTAGGGGCTAATGCAGCTGGTGACTTTAAGTTGAAGCCAATGTTCATTTACCATTCCAAAAACCCAATGGCCCTTAAAAATTATGCTAAATCTATCTTACCTGCATTTTATAAATGGAACAGGAAAGTCTGGATGACAGTACATTTATTTACAACATGATTTACTGAATATTTTAAGCCTACTGTTCAGACATACAGAAAAAGATAGATTCCTTTCAAAATATTACAGCTCATTGACATTGCACCTGGTCTCCCAAGAGCTCTAATGGACATGTACAATGAGATTAAGGTTGGTTTCATGCCTGCTAACACAACATCCATTTTGCAGCAAATGGATCAAGGAGTCATTTCAACTTTCAAGACTTATTATGTAAGAAATACATTCATAAGGCCATAGTTGCTATACATAGTGATTCCTGTGATAGATCTGGGCAGAGTCAATTGAAAGGATTCTCCATTTTACATACCATTAAAAACATTTGTTATTCATGGAAGGAGGTCAAATGTCAACATCAGCAGGAGTTTGGAAATAGCTGACACTAATCCTTTGGAAGACTTTGAGGGGTCAAGACTTCAATGGAAAAAGTAAATGCAGATGTTGTGGACACAGAAAAAGAACTAGAAAATATGACTGAATTGCTGGAATCCCATGACAAAATTTGAAGAGATGAGGAGTTGCTTCCTATGGATGAACAAGTGGTTTCTTGAGATGGAAACTGTTCCTGGTGAACATGCTATGAACATTGTTGAAATGACAACAAAGGCTTATTACATCACCTTAGTTGATAAAGCAGTGCCAGGGTTTGAGAGGATTGACTCCAATTTTGAAAGTAGTTCTGATGTGCGTAAAATGTAATCAAAACACATTAATGCAATGGAGAAGTCTTTTGTAAAAAGGAAGAGTCAACTAATGCAGCTAATTTCATTGTGTGTTATTTAAGAAATTACCACAACCACCCCAACTTTCAATAAACACCACCTGATCAGAGAACAGCCATCAACATAGAAGGACCCTCTGCCAGCTAAAAGATTATGACTCACTGAAGGCTCAGATGATGGTTAACACTTTTTTTAGCAATACTGTGTTTTTAATTGAGGTATATACACTTTTTTTACATAATTCTATTGCATACTTAGACTAAAATATAGTGTAATTTTAACTTTTATATGCACTTGGAAACCAAAAACAACATGTGACTTGCTTTATTGATAATCACTTTATTGCAATGGTCTTGAATCAAATCCACAATATCTCTGAAGTAAGGCTGTATTGTTAATTCCTACTCTAATCTTTATTATTTTCTTCACATCATTGCTTTAGGTTAGTTCGCTCTTTTTCCCCAGTTTCTTAAAGATGAAGTTTAGCTTTTACTTTAATCTTTTTCTTCTTTTCAAATATAGGCATTTACAGTTATAACTTCCCCCCTAAGCACTGGTTTAGCTGCACTCCATAAGTTTTGGTATGTTGCATTTTTATTTGCATTCATGTGAAAGTATTTTCTAATATCCTTGTGATTTCCCTTTTGAACCATTGATTATTTAGTATTACTGATTTCTAATTTAAGTCCATTATGTTAAGAGAATATACTCTATATAATTTCAATCCTTTTAAATTTACTGAGGCTTGTTTTATGACCTAACAGATAGGCAATCTTGGAGAATGTTTTACGTGCACTTGAGAATATGCATTCTGCTTGTTGGATGGATTATTCTATAGATTTTTGTTATGTCTAGTTGTATATAGTGTTGTTCAAGCTTTCAATATCTTTGTTGATGTTCTGACTTGTTGTGCTATCCGTTATTGCTAGTGAAATATTTAAGTCTTCACCTATTATTGAATTGTCAATTTTTCCCTTCTGTTCAGTCAGGTTTTGCCTCATATTTTAGGGCTTATTACTAGGTGCATATATGTGTATAATTATAATATATTCCCAGTACATTGACCTTCATCATTATGGAATGTTCCTCTTTGCAACCAGTAAATATTTTTGGCTTCAAGTTTATTTTATTTTATTAATATAGCCATTCCTGCTCTCTTTAGTTACTACCTGCATGGCATATCTTTTTCCAATATTTTTTCCAACTTTTTGCTTCTTTGAAACCATTGTATATTTCTCATAGATATCATATCATTACATTTCTAGTCATTCTTCCAATCTCTGCATTTTATTGATTTGAAATGTTTAATTAGTTTAAATTTAACACAATTACTCTCTATTCTGGGGCCTTAAAAAACACTAAATATTGTGTTTAATTGAACTTCCTATATTATGGACTTACTAAATGAAAAAGAATTTGTTCAGAGGTTAATATATATATGTATAAGATCATAGTCAAGATCTTCAAGGAACTTAATATTTAACTAGTAGAAATGTAACATAAGTATAAATAGTTAAATACTAATGTGAGGCAATATATGTCAAGTGAAAAAAAAATTAAAAATTAAAACACTACCTGTCTTGTATGGTGTAGCTGGAATAACATGGATATTTAAGTATAGGTTACACCAGTGTTCTTTAGGATAAAAGTCAATCAAAGTCCCAGATAGATTTAGAATATAAATGGCATGAAGCGTCTGAGGGAAATCATCACTTTTTGTTAGGAAGATAATATCATAGCCCTACAGAATGTTAAGAATAGTGTGTGACACTTATAACTATAATCATTATAATCACTCTGATAAATATTCTTGAGTTTAAAAACTGTCATATGACTTCACTTCCCAGAGCCCACTGTTTCTGGTTTGTAATATAAGAGCAACTAGGCAGCCTAGAGAACATCAGGTAACAAATAAATAATTTTCCATGGAAATCACAAAGGAATTCTGTTTCAGTACACAGAGTAAGGTTTTAGCAAGTATACTAGATATCTGGTCTAATGCTATTAATCTTTGATATAACAAGAGACTATTTTGCCAGAAGAAACAGCCAAGAAAAAAGTATTAGTTACATCAAAATGAATTTAAGTAATATTGCTGTTAATATTGATCCTGCTACAACCGAATGTGTCATATTTCTGGAAAGACCCAGCTTCTTATTTTTGTTACAAACTTCCTTTCCCATCCACATCTAATTCCTGTAAGAAATTACCTCCCAAATGAAATCCTACCTTTTGAGTTTTATTGGCCAATCAGAATGTAATAATATTGTCTACATGTGTATTTTTAAAGAGTTAAGGGAATGGATGTGACTCAAGCAGTAAAGCACCCAACTCCCAGATGGAAGGTCCTGGGTTTGGTTCCCAATGCCTCCTAAAGAAGACAAACAAATGATGAGTGGACAGCAAGCAGATATAGAGCAAAAACAAAAAGCAGATGGTGAGCCAAAACACAGAAGCAAGGAGCAGTTATGTGCTTGAGCTGTTGAGTGCCTTCCTCCCACATGGGAGGTCCTGGGTTGGGTTCCTGGTGCCTCCTAAAGACGAAAACAGACAATGAGCAAATAAATGAGCAGACAGATGAGAAGTCATTTTGGGTGGGGGGGTTAGGGGGAAACTTAAAGACCCCAGTATAAACCCACATTTCTCTTTTAAAAGGTGATCTAATTGCAAATAATCAAAGTTAATAGGCATTGAAAAACTGGTTTGTATCCTATGAGAATGACTTGTTGACCAGTTCTGATAAAATTGAAGATGTGTTAATACTTAGTTATAATTTATTTTCTTTAATTATTTCGGATTTCTTCAGCAGAGATCTTCAAAACATCTGGCTATAGCTTTTGATTTCCATAGTTTTTAAGAATTAATCATGTACATGCAGAGACCAAATTTTAGTATTTTGTAATTCAAGAGTTTTTAGTGGTCACATATTCCAACTTACTTTATATATGAGGCACTGATTCCTGGAGAACTTAAAAGGCATGCCCAAGATCATATAGTTCCTGACATTTCCAGGTTAAAACTCAGCTTTCCCTAATAGCAGTTTGCTTATTTATTTATTTGCTTGTTTATTTCTGTATATATTATTTATTTATTATTTATTGAGATTGAGAAAGCTCAAAGCTGAAATATTTACAGATAGTGTCTCAATTTCTTTAAGGCTATAATTTGGGAATATTTAATAGAATTTTATAAAACTGTGGTCAAAGAAGGACTTTACATGGTAAGACAAAAACTAGACTGCATGATCCCTGTAGACGATTTAAAAATGCTAACCTGACAACCTGTAACTATTATCATGTGGCAGGCAGAATAATGGCCCCCACCAAAGATGTCTGTGCATTAATCCCAGGAACTAGTGAATATGTTACCTTTGAGGGTGAAAGGGACTTTGCAGATGTGAATAAAGTTGAGAAACTTGAGTTGAGGAGATTATCCTGGATTATCCAGGTATGCCCCATAGCATCACATCAGTCCATAAAAGCAGCAATCTTATCTGGCTCTAGGGAACCTGATATATGGCAGAATGAGAAAGATGCAACCCAATGTTGCAGGCTTTGAAGATGAAGGACTGGGTCAGGAGCCAAAGAACGCAGCTAGCCCCTAGAAGTTGGAAAAAGTAATGAAAGGAATTTTCCTCCAAAGCTTTCAAAAAGTAAGACAGCCCTGCTTCCACCTTTATCTTAGCCTGACGAGACCTGTGTCCAACTTCTGACCTGAAAAAAAAAAGTAAGATGATAATTTTGTGTTGGTTTAAGTCATAGAATAGAAATAGCAAAAGAAAACAAATACATGCCACAAATCCCCATTTTATCGACATGACAGGTTGATATACTTACAGATTCATTATTTTTACTTACTCCAAATTTAATTCTATTTATCAATTGAGAAACATTCATTTGAAATCTAATTTCAAAATAGTGCAGAAATGGAAAAACAATATTATTACAGTTGGTACAGGCCTAATTTACTAATCTTGTAATTAAAGTGGGACCCCCTCCCCCCAAAAATCTATAAAGTTTGAGTTCAGAAGAGAATAATTATGAAGCCTTAATATGAAGGAATATGAGTTTCCACCTTCCTGGCTCATTCCAGGCTTTTATAGAAAGTTCTGATGAATTTGACAGAAGGAATGGAAAGCAGTGAGAGTTTGCCCAAGCAATCCTTGCTCTGCACTAGACCTTGGTATCCTGATAACCCCATTCCCTGTAGGCCACAAATGTAGGGAGAGGTGCACATGTCCTGATCCAACCTTCCCACTCTCAGCACACTCTGCAGGTGAGCAGGGTCAGAGCAACATTCTTAGCCTTGAAAGGGTGACATTTCCAAGTATTTGAGTCTGAGTGTCATTTTGTGCATTTTAAATTAAATTTTTCACATTTTAATGAAAACTCTTATTTCTTTCCATGAAAATGCACAAAGACAACTTATAAAATGATACGAATGTTCCCAAATCCTCTGACTTGAAGTTTCTCACTCTCCTTGTTTAATGAGGGGAATGAACACTACAATTACATTGACTCATGCCCTGAGTGATTGTCCTATGTGGCACTTTACGTCAAGCCATTGGCTTCCTTCAGTCTCTTTTGATCTATTTTCCACCTTTCTTGCAACCTTTATGAGCAGTTGAGTGATGTGGAAATTGAGTTCATCCCAAAATCAATGCCATTGAGTACGCTATGTGATCTCTCTAATATATAAAAAGGGGAAATCTAAGGGCTTTATGACCACCACAGCTGTATGTATTCTAGTTCAGAGTATTTAGTTTGGATTTCCTTTTTACTGTATATTTGAATGCAGCTAAAAAGTATTACTAAATTTCTCAACCTGCAAATTATTATAGAAGTTGGACAATTTGCACTGCTGTTTTCCAGTATCTACAGTAATATTTCACACACCATGCAATTTTTCACCAAAGTCTCAAAGAAATTTATCAGTCTATTCCCATATCTTTTTACTCCCTGCCTGTGACTTTAATATGTGTAAACAGATCATGAAACTAAGGCATTATTTTAAGGTTAAGACTGCATAATGAGTTGGTGACTGGGCCAAAGAATGAAATGACTTACTTCTTATATTTAAAGTGATCCATATATTCACTTTTAAATTCTAGAGATACTTTGTCACAAAGAAAGGTGTGTTAAAGATGTGATTGCTTATTTAAATTTTCTTTTCTTGTTTTACTCTCTGCACATTAGAGAGGCCAAGTGTGTACAAAATTTACCTGCCTGAGCTACCTGGGCAACAGGAATATGACTGATATTCGAACTAGAGTGGGTGGAGGTGAAGGAAGGGTTTTTGAGGAATTTGAAAAAAGGCACACTTGGCATTTTTGAAATTAAAGCATCACTTTCTTTTTGAAACCTTTCTAAACATCTTTAACAACTTCCATTCTCCAAGGTCTGAAACTTGAGGACAAGGTAACCTAATCAGTCCATGTATACCCAAGGAAAATAGTTATATTTTCTGTATTTAACTTCCTCCATCCGAAGAGACTCATAGTTTGGGTTTTTTGAACTGCTATTGAATTGTATTCATCAAATGAAACTGAAATTGAGAAAGTTTGAAGTGCTCATACTATATTGACTAGTTTTCCCTGCAAACTTGCTCAGCACTTAAATACATTTCTTTTGCTTACTCAAAAAAGAGGTCTTATCGATGTCTAGAGCAAAAGATGATGAGTAGAAGTACAACCCAACTTTAGTCTTGCCTGCCTATTCTTGGTTTGTTTTTGTTTTGATGATAAATAGATGTCTTTCTTCACTTCAGTGCTTCCAGGTCCATTTGCTAATAGTGACATTATAAAGAGACTTATTTGAGTTTTAAGTTGATATTCAATTCTCATATTTTAGAGTTTTCCATTGTGTTGAAGGATGTTTGTTTTCTCTTATCCAAATTTGCTCTTAGAGAAACTGTACCACAGAAATTTGGTTTGTCCTGTATTTATTTCCTGTTTGTATATCTTTATCGAGGGCCTTCTATTTCCTAGATATTGAAGATGAATGAAACATTGTTTTTGTTTTCTGGGTGCTTTCAGTAATCACCTCTTGTTTACTAGAATTATAGATGAGGCTGAGGAGTGAAATAAATGGAATTTTCTCCAAATCTATTTAAAATAAATTGGCATGCCAGAATCTAGTGTTTCAATTTCTTGCCTGTGTGGGAAATTTCTCTCTGAAAGACTGCAAAGAAGGTATAATGAGAACAACGAATATTTCATACTTACTAAAAATGGTGAAATCTGAAATGCCTCTGTGTCACAGAATATTATGGAAGAGGTGCTAGTACATTTTTAAATGACTTAGTCATCAAACATATGGCATTTTATTGGTCTCCTCTACTACACACAGCACAAGTTAATATTTTATGGGGTTCTAGCAAACTAATGGGCAAGATTTCAAGGAATGGTGCAAGTGTGAGTACCCAAATACTTTCATTACCAAGTTTGAAAAAATTACTGAAGTTGAAGGGTTTTACAACAATGGAGTCAAAGTAATCCAAATCCCCTGTTAAAAATTGATCTAAGGAAAATTCCAAATAATAAAATGAGTAAATCATATTATCATGCTTATGCTTGTTATCCTGTGTTAAATTGTGAAACCACACCTTGAGAAAACAGAACTACCATCTTTACCAGAATTTCTTTCATCATTTACTATGATGATTTCACCATAAATATGTTTTCACTTATATCAGGTTAAATGCCACCAGGCAAAGGTGTGCAGCAGAACTGTTAGCTTTTAATTTTATGTCACAATATGCCTTTGGAAATGTAGCATGAAATCCAGAATTCTTTCTTTCTCAAATGCCTTTTAAAATAGGGGCTTAAATACATGTATCCACAGAAGAGATTTTTCAAGATGTTATTGGTTGGCACTAAATCTAAATGTGGAAATAATGCTTATGCTTTATTAACCATTTGGTCATGATTGGATATGAAATTTATCATTGACATGTTCATCCCATTCAGAAAAAAAGTTATATTCTCAATTCTATAGAAGTTCTTGGTGTAGCACACATGTTCCTGATGAACTAAAAAAAATAATGATTCTGAGAAATTAGATATCATTCACATGATGCCAATCTGGAAGTTTCAGTTAATGGGAGATATTTTCCTGTCTAATTTAGCTGCGCATTACATCAATTCTCAGTTTTACCTGATGGCATCAACCTGACTTTCATGATAAGATATTACTATCAAAACACAAAGTGGCAACCTAGGGCAATGTTATGATTGCTGCAGTGGTTTTAGGCATTATTTTATTATGATTGCTGTGGTGGTGATCATTCTAGGCTTTAGGAGTAGATAGCTAGTTTCAATATTTAACTTACGAAGGACTGCAGGCTAAAATTTCAGAAATGATTTTTTACGTTATGACTGAAGATTCAAGGTTGCTCTGGAGATATTATATATACATATACATAGCTCATAATTTCCTCCTACTCTTAGAAATATGCTAATGAAATACCTTTAATATTTCTATATTTGAATGTCTGCCAGTGAATTTAAAGATACTCTTTTATGTTTAGAGTGACCTGTTTCTAATACCAAAATTAAACCTCAGCTTTGTCCACTATGAACATCATAGTATTGTTCTCGTCGCTCCTTGGGAAAAAGCTTCCCCACAGTGGGGAAAACTGCCACATTTACTTCCCTGACTTGCTAAGGAAAACTGGTGTTAGAGAAGAAAGACTGGCATGGTAAATTTTTTCCCAATATCTGATCATGCTCTTATTATTTTCATCTTTCGAAGTGGGTTTTACTCCAATACTTACAATCCTGCATGAAGTTAGAGCATTCTTAACTCCACCATCTAATTCTATTTAGAAAAGGTCTTTAAAACTCTACTGCTCTTAATAAAGTTGAAAAGAACTCATCTTCTGGAAAATGTTAAACACATACTGTATCACCAGTGATCTGTTTGTTTTCAATTTTATTTTAACCTTTAAATTTGACCAAGGAGCCCCAAATTTTGGGTTACTTGCATTTTCCTCTTCTGATTGAGTAACTGTCTTTAACTTTTCCTCTGTATTTTTTAACAAAACTATATATTTATGTAATGACTTCCATTTCATAGAAACTTAAAACATATTTAAGACATATTTGCACTTTGTGGAAAACAGTGTTCCAGCAGGAGTGTAGATGTGGATCGAGTTTCCATATGATAATTTCTTATAACACACATAGTACAGACCTGAGGGCAGGGCAGACTGAGATACGCAGCAGCTCCAATAGGCTGGTCATTTTTTACTCTTTCAAACTAATATTGTCTAAATGGTTGCTCAACACTAATTTACAAGAGAGGTTGAATTCTGTGTGGGAGACAAGTGGCAAAGGAGAACTGATGGTGGAATCTGATCCCTTGTCCTGCATAATTTAACCATATTCTCACATTTGTACTCTCCATTCTTTGAAACACTGCAAGTATTTATCAAGTATTTCTTCCAGCATTATATGGTATTATCCTTGACAATAACTCTGTGAAATAGAATTTTATCCATCTCAATAGCTTCTTAATGCTATTTTAGCACTAAAGTAATACTTTTAACCCCTTTAAAAATAGAGGCAGCTGGCCAAATGTCTTATCTCTTAATTAGCCTGTGGCAATATAGCAAAGTAGAAAAAGCATGAATTTTAGAATCAAATATTTTGCAAAACAAGTTTTGGCACATAATAACAGTTAATCTAAAAAATTTTCCAAACCTTTGTAGCCTTGGTTTTCTCTTCCCCAAATGGGGAACATAATAAAATAATACCTACCTTATAAAGTTGTTATAATAATGGAATAAGATAAAATGAGTATCAATCTTGACAAATGAGTACCATTCTAGGCAAACAATAAGCATTCAATAAATGAAAATAAAAATTATGATA
Organism: Dasypus novemcinctus; assembly: GCF_030445035.2. Lineage (NCBI taxonomy): Eukaryota > Metazoa > Chordata > Mammalia > Cingulata > Dasypodidae > Dasypus > Dasypus novemcinctus. Next base: position 44,865,530 of record NC_080681.1, on the reverse strand, counting down.
AGAATGGATATAAGATAGGATATCACTTCTGAGAAGATGGAGTAGATGTACTTTTTCTTATTCCTCTCTAAATACAACTAAAAACCCTTAACACTATATTCAGAACAAATATAAAACCCTGAGAGGAAAAGTCCAACTGGCTATGAATCTCCAGGTCCAAGGAATAACATGGCAGTGAGTAGTGAGTTCCATAGTTTTGTGTGTGTGTGTGTGTGTGTGTGTGTGTGTGTGTGTTTTTTCCCTTATGTCTTCCAGACTTGGAGCTAAAGAAGCTGGCAACCCAGAAATATCTACAGGCACAGCCGAAAAAAAAAAAAAAAAGTTTCAACAGAAGTTCTAGCCAAAGGACCAGGAAAGGGGCTGCATAGCAAGGCAGGATACTTTTAGACAATAACCACTTTACTCCAACTAAACGACACAGGCAAAATAGTGGCTCCACCCCTACCCAAGCCAGCAAAGATGAGCTGGGGCATCCAGGCTATAATGAGGTGCCTCAGCTTTTGCCAGGCCAAATAAGGAACTGGGACTTCCATCCCTGCCAGATGGTAATGAGCTCCCTCATGGTCTCCCACACTTAGCTGTAATAAGACACCCCACCCTTCCCTACTAGAGTGGTATCACACAATGCCTAGTAGAAAATTAGGACTTGCTCCACCACCCATCACTAACTCCTGCCTTCCAGTTGTAGTGGAGGTCAGCATTGGGGGCAGCAATGAAATACTGATACCCTTTCCAGTCAGGGAGGTATCAGAGGAGGCTGACTGGGATGCTCAAAGTCCCACCCATACCCACCAATAGTGAGTAGCACCCCTCTCAGGTATCAGTGGAGGCTGATTGAGGAACCTAGATTTCTGTACCCATCAGAAATTGAAAAAAATAAAAAAAAAAGACACCCTCTTCTCCTGCTGGAGTGTTGTCAGAAGAAACCAGATAAAACAGAAAGTTTGATAAAACCAAGGTCTCATAAAATACCTACAATGACTAAAATTTTTATACAGAGATGTACTCAAAACACTATATATGGATTGAAATAGAATTCTAAAGAAATATTCAAGTTACCCACAGGAAGACAGGGGGAAAAAAACCCAAATATCATTAAGTATGATATTACCTGTGGGTTTACCCTTTCCCTCTTATAGAATCAAGGCAACCACTCTTACAGAACAAAATAAGTTCAAGCCATTCCAATACAGCAAATAAGGAAATTGAAGGCAGGCAGATGGAAAAGAAAGAGCTACAACTGCTTTATTTCCACATAACATGTTTAACAAAACATATATTGAACTTGTATGCTAAAAATTACAAAAGGTTTTTGAAAAAAAACCAAAGGGGGGTCTAAATAATTGAAGAGACCACTATATTCATAGATTGTAGTTCGTGCTGTCAATTCAAAGTCAAATGTCAATTCTACCCAAGTTGAAATACTGGCTTAACAAATTCCTATCAAAATACTAGCAAGATCTTTTGTTGCTATAGATAAGATAATCCTAAAATTTATGTGGAAAGGCAGAGGACCCAGAATAGCTAAAACATTCTTGAAGAAGAAAAATTGGTGTGATCAGTCAAATCAATATCAAGATATACATAGCTACAGCAATCAGAATTGTGGTATAGGCATAAGGGCAAACAGTGATCAGAAGAACAGAATAGAGAACCCAGAAACTCACTCTCATGAACATGACTGAGAGGTACAAAAACAACTAAACAGAATTATAGAATTTTCAACAAATAGTGCTAGAGTGTTGGACATCCATAAGCAAAAAAACAAGAACTAGAAGAAGAATGTTGACCTAAGTCTCACACTTTACACAAAAATTAACTCAAAATAGGTCATGGACTTAAATGTAAAACTATAAAACTTTTAGGAAAAAACATAGGAGAAGACTTTCATTATTTAGGGCTGGGTGAACAGTTCTTAGATGGTAACACAAAGCACAATTAATAAAAGGAAAATTGGTAAATTGGACATCATTAAAACAAAAAAATTTTTGATCTGTAGAAGGGCTTGTTAAGAAGATGAAAAGATAAAATGCAGACTGCAACAAAATATTTGCCAATATTAATCAAAGGACATTATGTATAACATTTTAAGAACTCTTGAAATTCAATAAAAAACATACAATTAAAAAATGAATAAAAGACATGAACAGGCATTTCACCAATGAAATACAGATGGAAAATAAACATATGAAAAGATCTGCAACACTACAACAATAGATATCACTACACACCCTTCAGAATGTCGAACATAAAAAAATACTAATAACAGACAAAAGGCAGCTTAACAAAGTATGAGAAATTACTTTCAAAAATCCTTTCCAGGCACATTTATTTTATATAATCCTACAAACAAACTCAATTGTTTTATGTTTTGAAGTTGAAAGAAAGTGAAAGTAATATTAATAACACTATTCGAATCTTGCTGGCAAAATGCAGAGAAACTGGATCACTCATTGCTGACGGGAATTTAAAATGCCTCTCTGGGAAACAGACTGGCAGTTTCTAAAACACTAATCATACAACTATCATATGCCCCAACAATTGCATGAATGGGCATTTACCCCAGAGAAATGAAAACTTTGTTTATACAAAAACGTGTGCACAAATGTTTGTAGAAGATTTAGTTATCATAAGAGCTGGAAATAACATATATACATACATGCATACGTATATACATTTGTATATATATATGCATATCCTTCAGTGGGTGAATGGTTAAACGCACTGGAACATCTATACCATTGAATACTACTCAGCAAATAAGATGAACGAATTATTGATACACACAACAATCTGGATGAATCTCCGAAGAATTATACTAATGAAAATAAGCTAATCCCAAAACGTTATATACTGTTTGATTCCATTTATATAACATTCTTGAAATGAGTGAATTATAGAAAGGAAGAACATATTTGTGGTAGACATGGATTTAAAATGGTGTGGAGGTGGGTGGGAAATGGGTATAGATATAAAAGAGCAACATGAAATATGCTTGTTTTGATGGAAATATTATTTTGATTATATCAGTATTAATAACCTGGCTGTGATATTGTACAATAGTCATGCAAGATGTTACCATTGGGGAAACTGGATTAAGGATACAAGAAATCTCTCTATAACATTTCTTACAACTACTTGTGAATCTACAATTATCTAAAAATTTTAAAGTTGAATTAAAAAAATGAATACAGAATGGAAAATAAAAAAATATAATTACAAAAGCATCATCCAGTGGCAATAATGATCAACATGGCCAGTTTTATTCAGATCTATAGTCTCCCCATCCCTTGGTTTATTTTGAAATAAATTTCCCATATCATATTTTTAAATATAAATATTTCAAAATCTATCTCTAAGAGATAAGAACCCTTTATAAAAACATAACTTGAATACCTTTAGCACACTTATAAAAATAAATGATAATTACTTAGTATTATTTAATATCCTGACCAGATGTTTTAACTCCAGAATTTTGTTTTAATCAACTTGCCTCTGAGGGAATTAAAGCTAATACCTGATAGCCAGCTAGACATAGAAACAAAAATGGAGCTTGGGTTTCATGGCAGAATATTTTGGGAAAAGCAATGTTAACATGTCATTTTATTGATAAGCTAGGGTATAATGATGAATTTAAACCCAATTCTACTTGATCCTTGATTTCCCATGTTGCTTCCATTTATAATTATTTTTCCTAGTTAGAGTCAACTAGTTTCATTTAATCATTATTTCACTTTCTAAGGGATCTATTCCAAATCTTTTAGTTGACTATCTTTTGAGGTTTATTGATCATGAAGCACATCATTCTAGAATTTCATTTTTATCTCAGATTTCAATCACTCCTGGACCTCTTTATAGTTTACATACTGAAAAATGTAGCTAAATGCCTAGTGTACTTGTGCAAAGTAACAGACAGGCATTTTTAAAATTCTTATCTTTGAAACTTTGGTTTATATTCAAATTTACATATTCAGAAATAGCATTATATACAGAAAGACTAACAATAAAAAATAGGAAAACCCTACACGTGCATAGCATTTGAAGACATGGTATATTATATGCGAAGTTAAAATGACATTTTTAACCACATTTCACAGCTACAGAAACTGAGGGTCAGAGTGCCAAAGAGACTTGATTAACTTTCTTGATGAGAGAATTCAAAGGTTCTTAGACCAAGCACTGGGCTTTTAACCATGTACTTAAAACTCATATTGAATGGAAGAATGGCGACAGTAAGAGGAAACATTAAAATACAATTCAAAGAAGGAGAGAAATTTGCAAAACTAAGTTTTAGATATGATTTAGTTGAGCTGCACTAAGAAGTCCAGAATATTACCTAGAGTCCAATAATGCCAAATATCTACATTCTATGAACTGTATTTAGGGTACCCTCTTCAAACAGACTTTCTAGAAAATGAAAACTTCAAATACCTAAGCAATCTTGTTCAAAGTGAGTTTTAATAACATGTACGTATTTGGAAATCAATTCATATTCTTTGCAACCTAGAAGTTTAGATAAAGAAGATTTTGTGTATTGTTTTTACTTGTGTAATGAGCAAAGTAGTTGGTTAGTGGATTATTTTCCTGCTAGGCAATTTAATACCACATTGGATTGAACAATTTCAACTGAGTTTTCCTTTTCTAGGAAGCTCATGACAATCTATTGTTAATTGCCTTGATTGTGACTTATCTAACCTCTAATATCCCATTACCATTTCCAAATCCATTTTCAATTTGATGAACCAAACTAGGAAAGTTTACAATGTCCTTTTTAAAAAGACTTTTAGGATGTCCTTATGAATTAAGATATTTCTGTTTGAACTGCACTCTTTCACACTAAGTGAGGTTGAAGAGTTGGCAACTTTATCTTAAACTTTGCCATCTATTTGCATAGTAGATGTTTATGTATCTGGGCATTTGAAACTTTCATATATTAAGTTTTTTGGTTCTCTCTTTACTGCTTTCCTATCGTACTCCACTGACAATATTCTAAAGATCCAGTGTTCACCGAATACTAGTTCAAAACATTACCAGGATTAACAGAAATGAGGTTTACCCTCATGCCTGAAACGACTAAGAAACAGTACAAAATATATGAACAACAGAACTCAAGTCCATTGATATCAGGCAACAAAGGACAATGATTTCTGAGAAACAGAAAATAAGAAAGGTGAGTGTTACGTTTGCCTCAACTCACTGGTTGGAGTTTGTTTACAGGTTGTGACGTAGATAAGGGTAAGCTCTGCAGTATTCCTGACCCGAGGAGTCAGAGCTGGGAGTCCAGGAAAGGCAAAGCATTTTGAGCTCACAGGGTACACACTGGACACGAGAGAGATGCACAGAGAAAGAAAGTCACACACCTACACAGGGTCCTTCTAGGGAACACGTGCGTACTAATAAGCTCAGATGTGTGAGGAAACTACCTGAGTATAGGGGAAGGACCATCCCAAAAGATTAGTGAGAACAGTGCCCAGAGCTCACAAGGGCCAGTAATATCAATTCCCAACAACCAGTTAGGAAAACCTCATAACTTAGGACGTATTGGTAAGAATACTAAGAAGGATCTTATAGTCTTCTTATTTTTACCAATGAATACTAAGGGAGAGGAATTACCTTAAATTAAATCCGGCTCTGGGCCAACTTAACAAAGATTAGAAGCAAGACTTGAAAGGGTCAAACTTATACCAAGTAACTTAACCATATCCCAGAAAAATGCTCAAGTATATTTATAAGTACACAAACAAGATAAAATCCATGCCTGGCATCCAATCAAGCATCATCAGAAATGCAATAAGCAGAGAAATGTGAACCATAATCAGAACAAGAGTCAGCCAATCAAAACTAACCCAGAAGAGGTACTGATGCTAGAATATCTGTTTTAGTATCCTTTCTGCTAATTCTAACATCAGTAACTTGAAAACACAGCAATGGTTATGATCCATAATGAAACAGAAAGAAGAAATGACTGAAAAAAGAATCAATAGTGCATCAGTGAACTGAGAGGCAACTTCAATCATTCAACTATAAATGTAATTGGAGTCCCTGAAGGAAGTGTAAGGTGAAACATTTTGGAAGAAACAACAGCTAAAATTTTTCCAAATTTGAGGACAATTATAAAATCCTAGGTCTAAGAAGCTTAACAAATCCCAAATACAATAATCATGAAAAATAATCTACATCAAAACATATCATAAAACAATTGTTTAAAACGTGTGATCTTAGAAGATCTTTAAGATTTTAAGAAAATCTTTAAAGCAGAGAAACAATAACTGCAGATTTCTTGTCAGAAATTATACAAGCTAGAAGATAATGATGCAACATCCTTAATATCTTTTTAAAACTTTCAGTTTAGAACTCTTTATTTAGCAAAAGTGTCTTTCAAAGCAGAAGGCAAAATAAAGACTTTTTCAGACATGCCAAAGCTGAAAGCACTTGCTACCAGCAGATCTGCACTACTTGAAATGTTAAAGGAAGTCCTTCCAGCAGAAAGAAAACGATATCTGAGAGACACCTGGATCTACATTCAAATTTACCAGAGATCAGTAAACATTGTCACCACTCTTTCAGCCCTTTTTTGCTCAAACTGGTATTCCCTATTAGATTTAATAAACCATATTGACTGTTTCAAGAATGTGTTATAGTATACCAAAGCATATTTCTGTATGAATTTGTCAGGGTTATTACCATTATGTTAACAGAAATTCCTGTATGCAAAAGTAATATAAATTTTTCAGGTTATTCATAATCATCCAAAGTCCTTTTCCAATATTGATTTTTAAAATTCATAATCACTTCTAATATCACACATTATGGAGTCCTTTGAATTCTTCATCTTTCAAGAGCTAGCTCAGCTATCTATTTAATAAATTCCCTAAGTATTCCCTTTACCTCTTTAATTGAATTTGGCTGTCTTCTGCAGAGAATGGCTACCTTATAGTGCTCATGGACTGGAGACTGCTTTTATTCTTACCCATATAACCCTGGACTTGTGATGTGTCTCATGCTCTATTTGTTCATAGTTGATTAAGAACCGTATCACTTACTTTTAACTTTCAAAATACTACCTCCTTAACTTAATATTTTCTCATATTAAGAGATAATCCTTGCTGACCATAATGTCAGCTTTCATGTACTAATCTCTAAGACTTCACTCTCAATAACTAATGGCTTTAGTATTTGATTCATTCTTTCTCTCCTAGCCTCCTGATCATGTAGACCACCAAGGATGACTCATTAAGCCATCAAAGTGATGGCTTCTCATCACTTCCAAAGATCTTTCAAAGAATATTGTACAGTGAAAATAAATGCATAAATAATTAAGAATTCACATTGGAGATTTTCTCAAACACAGCTGTTCATAGTTCACATTCATTAAATTTGTAGGGAATATCCTCTCAGTTTTGTTCAGCTTTTAAAGACTTGGGTTGGAAATTTTGGAGTGCTTGTTAAAAGGTTATTGTTTTCTTGTTAGTCCCAGTCTCCTCACATTTATAGAACAAAAATTTCCAACTAAAAACAGGGAAGCAGATGTGGCTCAAGTGATAAGGCCTCTGCCAATCACATGGGAGGACCCAGGTTCTATCCCTGAGGCCTTCTGGTGAAAAAGAAGAGAAAGCATGCCTGCATGGTGAGCCAGTGCCCGTGTAGGGAGCCAGATGCCCACATGGTGAGCCGAGTGCCCACGCAGTGAGCCGAGTGCCCATGTGGGTGCCCGTGGGGCGAGCCGAGTGCCCACACGGTGAGCTGAGTGCTCACGTGAGTTCCTGCATGGCAAGCCAAGTACCTGCATGATGAGCTGAGTGCCCACACAGTGAGCCAAGGGCCCATGTGAGTGCCTGCACAGTGAGCCAGTGAAAGAGAAATAGCTACAGAAACAGAAGATCATACAGCAAATGAACACAGACAGCAAAAACAGCAAGGCGGGGGTAGGGGCGGGGGAGGGGAAGAGGAAAAAAAACCTAATAACAGTTACAGCCTTTAAAAATAAAGGTAAAATAGCATCTACAATAAATATAACACTTACATATACTTCTTTAAATTAATACCAAGTTAATGGGCCCTGCATCCAATAATGCTGCTAAGTTATTCTATTTACTTATGTCTGCAATAGAAACTTACTTAACATTTCAGGCATTTTCTTAACTGGGCATGTATGCACACACGTCTGTGTGTGTGTGAAATATTGTCTTGAGAGCTACAACTGGCTATTTCCTTTTATGAAAAACACATCTTAAATCTGTGTTTCATGTTTGGCACTATGTGCATATGTTAATTGTAAAAAAATCTTGTTATATTTTATTTTTTATTTATCTGTATATAATTTTTATGCGTGCTTTCTTCACTAGACTGGGTGTAAACATTTAGGAACTGCCCATTATTATATTCATATCCCTAAACCTAGAATAATGATGCCTGATTCATATTTCTGAGTGCTCAGAAAATATCTCTTGTTAAATAAAATAACCCATCAACAACAACAGAGGAGTACTTTTTTAGAAAAAATAAGAACAATCTATTTTTGATAGTTGCAAAATACTTCTTTAGATTGAAAAAAAACAACATAAGTCACATACACTTTTCTAGCTCTTATCAATAAGTGAATCATCTAATTTTTAAGACTGAAAGCACTTTAAAAGTCAAAATACATCCGTGCTAGATGTAAAAGAGTAACAGAACTGAGATTTAAAATGAGATTATAAGACAGTTCTCAGAGAAAGAATATTGTACACTGGAAACACTGCACAACAGCATCAACTATACCAAGACTTTGCATGATGCCAAGGTAGGCTTGAGGAAACTTAAGCAATGTCTCAACCATCAAGAAAATGACTGCCAAATTGGGAAGATCTGGGAAAATGTATGCAAATTAATAAAGGCACAAAAGAGCTAACAATCAATATAAGACATTGCGCGCAACATAAAATGCAGTGAATGATAAAGTCACAAGATCCCCAAAGTCTTATGACCTTTTGGTTCGAGATAAGAGTGACTAAATGATTTCTGATCTTCCTCAGATGCTACAGCTGCAATGAAGGTATACCACTCCAGTCTCCCTTTAAAAAAGAGAAACTGCCGTTAGGGGGTGGTTTGGCCGATAGCTTCCAGCTGCCATGTTGCACCTTCCGAATTTACCACAGGGTTCATGCTAAGACCATGTTGTCCCCGGACATTTTTATAGGCCAAGAGTGGAGCAGGAAATTGGGGTTCTAGAGTCAGGCCCTTTCCACTCAGTGTAGAATTCCTTTCATGGGCAATCTTTACTCTAGCTGTCCCCCATCCACCTGCCTGGCTGCAGACTGAGGTTCTTCCTACCTAATTGTTCTGCCTTACCCCTCTTCTTTCACAGGTGTTAGAACCATTTTAGGGTCAGAAGATGCTCCCTGCTTACTCCTACAACTTCCTCCCTTTTATTGTTCACAGTCATCTCCCCTAATAAATCTCTTGTACTTTTAAATTTGTCTGTAATTCTTCCCATTTTTATAGGTTAAAATTCATTTATGTCATAGAGGTCAACCCAATATTTGGTGCACAACCAAATAGTTGCTGTATTATGATATGGCTATACACACATATCAATACAATGCATATATGTATGTACATGATGCATATGCATGTGTGTTTGTATATGTGTGTGTATGTATGTTTAATTGCCTCTTTTATGGGTTAAAAGAGTCAAATATTGACAATTTCATATGGTTCAACAAATGAAAGTCATGATAATGTAAATAGTATATCGTGTCAACTTCTAGAAATATCTAGTCATAATTGAGAATAACAAACAAATATATATGACAATCTATAACTTTAATCTTGATGATATAAAATAACAGTAAAAATGCCAGAACTTTGGAGTTGGCAGTTGAGGGGGAGGAAGAAGGACACAGGCCTTAATATCTTATTTTTCAATAAGCAGAGTCACAAGGTATTATCTACAGCTTAGGAATAAAAGTGGGGCTTCATTATTTATGGATGCAAAGATATTAATAGCAAAACTAAAAAATGGTGAGAAAGGAAGAGTGAATATGACCAAATTCCTTTTTTATTCTAATAGGAAATCAGAAGGTATAAAATTAATATTCTAGGAAAAGAGACATAGGAATATTATTTTAATTGTTGTTCCCCAATGGAGCAATAATGAGGAAAAAGAGATTGGTTGAGAGTAGACACTGTTGGCTTTTTTTTTTCTGTATATGCAATTTTTTTCAATTTGCTTTGTAGTGTAGGAATCTAAAAATAATCATGCAAGCTGAAATCATAGAAATCAATCAATATTATGTCTACAGATTAATTACCAGTATGGAAATCCCAACTCTGCAATTTACTGGCTATAAGACCTTGCGTGAGTTACGTAAGTATCCTGTGCCTCAGTTTTCTCATCTATAAAAAAATAATAATAATAGCATCTATTTAATAGGATGCTCTGAATATTAAATGAGGAAATGTATGTGAAACAATGCAATGCCAAATAGTAACCACTATACAAATGGTAGTCATTTTATTGGAGATTGGATTTTTGGAGCAATAACACTAATTGCTACCAATAGGAAGAGTCACTATTTCCACAAGCAAAATGGCTACTTGAAAAGGATATAGATATTAAGAAAAATCAATCTGGTATTTCTAGGAAATTTTTATTTTATTTTATTGGTACAATGAAAACTAGAGATATTTGTAGAATATGGTTACATTACAAAAGTCTTCCTAGAAACTGGAATCTAACATGAAATTTAATAACCAATAATCTGGTAACTCTTATAGAAGTATTTTCATGAGAAGAGGCATAATCTGCTCCTTTCTTTGGCAATAGAAACTTTTTTCCAGAGCTTCCTGTTGAATAACTGAATTAGAAAGCAGAAGTAAAAGACTATGTTTCCTTTTTTTCTTTTTTCTTTTTTCCTAAAGAGAAAGAAACAAATGTCAGGCTTCAGTTTTAATTAAGCAATTAACTAAAATGTTATATAGAAAAGACAAGGAAAAAAGTTCAATTGTGTAATTTAATTTTAATTGAACTAAATAAGTTAGTGAAGACTAGCTGCTATTTCATGAGTCTTTTCATGAGTCTTTCATAGAATGGATTTTGACAGCAGAGACGGGTAACACTGAGTCTAATTCTATTTAATTAGCAGTGTCCAACCTTTTTCAATAAAAAAAGCAATACTCTTATTAAATAATACCAAAAGTGCAATGGATTTTGGCCCAAAGTAATGAAGATGTGACCTCTACAAATAAACATTTCCCGAGAGTGGATTCTGCATGCATCCAGAAGAGTATGTTGAAAATACAAAAAGTAATTACATGGCTTCCAGTTACAAGATGACAATAGCAGCATACCATCCCTCTACCACAGAAAAGATAAACATCCTTTAAAAAAATTAAACAGATTTTAACTTTTAGACATGCTATAACTATAGCCAACAATCTGGTTATTATTTGTATTTTTAGGTAATATTTTATTAACATATGATTTAAAGAAAAGAACACACATGTTAATTGTACAGCTCACTGAATTCTCTAAAAATTAACACATGTAAGTGATCAGTAACAAGGCCAAGAACAAGAAAAACATTGTCCTATCTAGTCACTGTTGTTCCCCTAGCAACCATGCTGGCATCTAATACCACAGATTATTTTTCCTTGTATTGTATTTCATGTAAATGGAATTGCACAGTTTGTATACTTTGGAGTCTGCCTTCTTTTGCCCCATATTTTGGTTATGAGATTCCTTCACATTGTGGCATAAAGTCAAATGATTCATTGCTATAATATATTTTATTATATATATATATATACATATATATATTACAATGTATTTATCCATTTTAATTTTAGATGTTTGGTTATGTCCAGTTTTGAATTATTTAGGAATAGTGTTGCTATGAAAATTCTTGTGCAAAATTTTTTATGAACAAATGAATGGGTTTCTCTTGGATATATACTTAGGAGTGGAATTGTTAACTGTACATATATTCAAGCTTGTTTTGATATTCCCAAAGAATTTTCAAATGCAATTATAACAACTTACATTTCTACTAGCAGTGTAAGAGAGTTCAGTTGTTCTACATCCTTGTCAATACTTAGAAGGAATGTCTTTCATTTTAGTCGTTCTGTTGTGTGTTGAAATGTTTTGCCTCTTGGTTTTAATTTACATTTTTTCTGATGACTAATGAAGTTGAGAAATTTTTCATGTTTATAAGTTATCTGGTTGTTCTCTTTTGAGAAGCACTTGTTCTAAGCTTTTTTACCATTTTTCTATGAAGTTATTTTCCTTTTTTTGATTAGTAGAAGTGCTTCACATATTTTGGATATTTACCTTTTGACAGATAATATGTATTCCACCTATCTTCTCTGCTTTTTGGCCTGAATTTTCACTATCTTCATGGTGTGTTTTGATGAGCAAAAGTACTTAATTTAAATGTCCTATAGTCTATCAAATATTATCTTCTATAAGTCAGTAATTCAGTGTATTCTTGAAAAAAAATCACTATATATCCAAAAGTCATGAAAATGCTTTTTGTTTTTTCCTGAAAGCTTTATTGTTTGACTCTTTACATTGAGATCTATATATCTGAAATAGATTCTTGAATTTGGTATAAGAGGGAAGAGATAAACACTTTGTTTCATGTGGAAAACTTACAATGATATCAAAACATTCCCATAAATTCTCTGACACCAAAGGATAGAGCCTCACCTTTGAGGGAAAATTCCTGTTTTTGAGTCCTTCATAGTAACAGAAGTGGGAGTCATAAAGGTAGAAGAGTTATCATGGGCTTTTCCCTCCAGTTCCCTAGGTATCTGCTTCTATTCGTCCAGGATGCTTCTTCTTCTTACTGAAATATAGAAATTTCCTTTTTTAAAAAAAGATTTGCAATCAAGCTCTATAAAATGATACAAAAATAAATTTTTAAATGAACTGAATAGCATTCTTCCAGCTACTGAATACACAAGATAAATAAGGCAACCAAGCAAATGAAAACTAACCAAATGTTTCAAAATCAACTAAAAGAAAGTAATGGAATGATTGAGTCTTTGAAAGAACAACATAAATCAGGAAAAGAACAGTGGGAATGCCACTTAACCCTTTTGTTCTCAGTTCTTCATATAAATAATGAACAAAAATCAATTATAACTATATTATGTGCTTATTGTAAAAATAGATAATACATCATCAATTTCTTATTTTTTTCTCCTGCCTGGACCATTTCAATAACCATACAAATATGTTGTCATTTCTTCCATATATGCATGTATATATGTATACATATCCCATTTCTTCCTTCTATATCAGCCTAGGCCCCATTTCTTTGCATCCCTATGTTTCAAAATTCCTCAGAAAAGTTGTCTGCACACCACGGTCTCTAATTCCCCTCCTTCTCTCTTAAACCTACAAAAAGATTTAGACTTCCCCACTCCACTGAAGATACCCTTACCAAGGTCACCAAAGGAATCCACACTGATCATTCCAATGGAAAATTCTCTGATTTCATCTTTTTTATTTTTCCAAATTCTAGTCAATTTATTCATTTTTTAAAAAGATATTACATTAAAAAAAAATGAGGTCCCCATTCTCCACCACCACCCCCACCCCACCACTCCCCCATAGTAACACTCTCCCCCATCATCATGTCATATCCATTGTGTCTGGTGAGTACATCTCCGGGCATTGCTGCACCCCATGTCCCGTGTTCCACACCATAGCCCACACTTTCCCACGTTCCATCTAGTGGGCCATGGGAGGACATACAGCATCTGGCAATTGTCCCTGGGGCACCACGCAGGACAACTCCAAGTCCTGAGAATGCCTCCACATCTCTTCTCTTTCTCCCATTATCCACACCCAGCAGCCACCATGGCCACTTTTTCCACATCAATGCCACATTTTCTCGATTATTAACCACAATAGTTCATGAGTCAGCCTCCTTCTGGTCTATCTCTTCTCCCCAAACTCTTAATAGTATAATGCTTAAGGACTTATTCTTTCTATTCTCTGCCTACACATGTTTTCTTGGTAATCACATCCAGTAGAATGACTTAAAATAACATCAGATTGCCCAATTATCCTCAAACCCCAGACTCACATATTCAAATGCTTATTTCACATCTTCATGTAGATGTGCAATTGAAGTTTCAAGTCCATCATGTTCCAAACTGAACAACTATTTTGCTTAAGCCTGTTCTACCTTCAGTCTTCCCCACCTCAATCACAGGAAACTTCCTCTTCCACTTTTTCAAGCCCAACACACTTAAGTCTTCCTTTATTTCCATTTTTTCACTCACACGATATTACCAATTTGTTGAGAAATCCAATGACTCTGCTTTCAAAATGATTCTAGAATATGAATACCTTTCACCAAAAACACTTCTGCTATCCCAATCTTAGCCACCCTCATATCTAGCTTGGAATACTGTAATGCCTCCTTAAATGATCTCCCTGCCTTTGCTAATAACTACAGTTAAATCTTAAATTGGCAGCTATAGAAATCATTTAAAAATTTGAGTCAGTTCAAGTCATCTTTTTATGACTCCAAAGTGACTATTCATTACGCTCAGAGCAAAGGCCAAAGGACTTGCTTGTCTGATTTCATCTCCTATTCCTCACCTTGTTCAATGCACTCCTAAGAGTCTTGTTGTCAAATGAGGAGGAAGCTAGAGCTCATGTATAAGATTATAATCATACATATATATATATACATATAAACTTGGGATTTTTAAAAGCCCCATTTGTTCACATTCATAGCAGAATGGCTTTGACTAGGCAAACATTTGCTTAATTATTTGCCTTTTGTTCCCATTTTGCCAATTGGATCACAATATATTTGATAATTTGATGATCATTTTGAACTGCCAAGGAAGTAGAAAGAAACTGAAATGTTGATGAATGTAAAAAAATATAAAGTGTAAATAATCTAAGTTTCTGATCATAGTAAATATGAAATATCAATAGTACAAACCATTGATAAGATAGGATGAAAAATAAAAAGTGTTTAAAATCTATAGAGGCAAAACAAAAACAGAATAGATCAAGATTTCCAGAGAAGGAAGAGAGGAAAGTAAGCTTCCTCCTGGGGATGAAAGTGCCATATTAAATTTGTACCACATATACAAGGCAACAGTCAGAGGAAGAAGTGCTGAAAAAATCTGACAAATTAAAAAAAAAAAAGCTATTCTAAATGTCTATAATAAGTTGAGTAAAGTGTCAAAAAGACCCCTAACACAAAGCCAATCAACAATAAAACCCTAGGCAAGTGAGAGAAACTGACTTCAGAGTAAACTCATTAGATACTTAGATGCCTAGACATCAGCAAAAATTTACAAGCTGTACTAAGAAACAGGAGGATATGACCCAGTCAAAGGAACAATTTAAAACTTCAGAGGAAAAACAGAACTTGGAATAACTAATCAATGATGTTCAAACAAATCTCTTAAATACATTCAAGAAGATGAAGGAAACCATAACTAAAGACATAAAAGATATTAAGAAGACACTGTGAGCATAAAGAAGAATTTGAAAGTATGAAGAAGCCTAGTAGGAATTACAGAGATGGGAGAGGCGGAGCAAGATGGTGTCTAAGTGAGTGCACCTTAGAGTCTCTCCTGCAAAGATGTGGATGGGCAGCATTGGAAATTCTTCAGGAGCAGGCTGTTTTGGGATTTTGCAGGGCAGGAGGTGTCTGGACATCGATTTGGTGGGACGGTGACAGAGAAGATTCGTGTAAAAGGTAGAATTGAGTCTCTCTTACACGGAGATAGGGGCTGCACGCAGGACACTCCCCCCTGGGGCGGGCAGTGCAGCAGTGGTGATTCCTGGAGGCTCTGCGGTGCTAGGGAATTCATAAGCCCTGAGTGGGCAATTCAGGGGCTTGCAGGGCAGGAGGTCTTTGGAAACCGATTTGGTGAGACAGAGATGGAGTTTTTGTGAGGCGTGGAATTTTGGGTCTCTGACACGAAGTTCAGCGCTTCCGGCTAGAGCCCTGGCCCCTAGGCCTGGCTGCCGATGTGCAGCGGTCCTTAAATAGGTCGCAATAAAGAGGCGCCACCAGCAAGCTGTTTCAGGGGCTTGCAGGTTGGGAGGTGGCTGGAAGCTCATTAGGTGAAACAGAGATGGAGGAGTCTTTTGCGAGGTGTGGAATTTTGGGTTTCTAACATGGATATCAGCACTTCCGGCTATAGCCCAGCCCCCTAGACCTGGCTGCCGATCTGCAGTGGTCCTTAAATCAGTCGCAAAAAAGAGGCACCCCCAGCAGGCTGTTTTGGGAGCTTATGGGGCGGGAGGTATCCTGAAGTCGAATTGGTGACACAGTGACAGAAGAGACTCTTGTGAGAGGGGGAATTTTGTGTTTCTGCCACAGAGGTCAGAGTTTGCAGATGTGACCCCCCTCATAGGGCTGGCACCCACCTGCGGGGATCCCTAAAGGCTGTGTTGTGTTGCGGTGCTGCCAGGTTCCCTGTTAACTAGATTTGAGGTTGCCAGTCTATGTCTCCTAAACCCTGGTGGCCCACACCCCAGAGACTCACACCTCTTGAGTCTGCAATATCACTGACTTCCCATCCCTGAATCCAACATGCCCTGAGGTCCATCTGAGGTCCTTGATTGTCCTAGCCCTAGATGTTTGCAGTTTGTTTTTTTGTTTGTTTGTTTATTTTTTGTTTTCTCTTTCCTTTTTCTCTTTTTTCTTTTTTTCTTTTCTTTTTTATTGTACTGGTTGCTAATATTGTATTATCTCCTAGCCTTTTCTCCCATTGTATCCCCCAAGGTCTTTTTTCATTTATTTAGGGTTTTTTTTTTTCCCTCTTTCTTCTTTTCTTTTCCTTGCTTATTTCCCTCTCTTCTCTTTGCCCACCCTCCCTTTTTTTTCTTCTTCTTTTTCCTTCCCTCATTTTCTTCTTATTTTATTTTATCTTAATTATACAATAGGTGCTGCAGGGAACAATTCACATTTGCTGGGTTTCCTCATCCTCCATTTCCTCATTTCTGTGTGAATTTATTTTGGCCACCTACACTATCCCTTTTCCCCCACATCTTGATATCCTCCATCATTCACTGTCTCTCCTATATACCACCTCTCTTTCTTTGGTCCCCAAATTGTCTAACTTTTAATTTCTAATACCTTTGTTTTGTTTTCTGTCTTTTATCCACTCTTGATACTACTGTCTTTCTTTTCTCTTTCCCTCCCTCATGAAAACACTGGCTTTTTAATTCATACTATATTCCTCCCATATTCAGTAGACTACCTAATTATAGATACTCTACTTACTGCTACAACTCTACACAACTTACATGCGTCTAATACCCATCCTCCCAGAGCTCATATTGTTGCTCTGGTAACATTTATTACCAATACTACTTGACACATTTTCCTTTTTTACACAATTGCCTATCCCAGGCCCTAATAAATTTCCTTCAAAGTAAACTCAGCCAGCAACAAGAAATTAGAATAAGAAGAACAAAGTGACAAAGAGAAGATATAACATTTATGCAAGAACAACAGCTAATTAATCCCCAAGACTAGACAGAGAAACTAAGGAACTGATTAAACCCATCAAGATAAAATGATGAACAGACAGCAACAAAAAACTACAAACCAAACCAGTAATCAGGAAAACATGTCTGAATCCAATGAACAAACTAAAAACCAGGAAGGGGAGCAGGACTTTGGACAAGTAATTAAAGATCTCAGAGCATATATCAGAGACAAACTTAATGAAGTAAAGGAAGAGTTTAAAAATATGAAGAAAACACTTGGAGAAGAAATTGCAGCAATATGTAAAAAGATAACCGGTATGATGGGAATGAACACCACAGTTCAAGAAATCAAAAATACAGTCACAGCAAACAGCAGCAGATTAGAAGAGGTAGAGGAGAGAATTAGCAATGTGGAAGACAGTACATCGGATATCAAACAGATAGTAGAATTGATCAATAAAAAGATAGAAAAAATCCAGCTAGCACTTAGGGAACTGAATGACAATGCAAAATGCACAAACAAACATATTATAGGCATCCCAGAAGGAGAGGAGAAGGGAAAGGGGTCAGATGGGATGTTGCAGGAAATAATGGCTGAAAACTTCCCAAATCTACTGAGAGAGACAGATGTACATATCCAAGAAGCACAACACACCCCAAACATCATAAACCCCAACAGGCCCACCCCAAGACATATACTGGTCAAATTATCCAATGATCAAGACAAAGAGAAAATTCTAAAAGCAGCAAGAGAAAAGAAAACCATCACATACAAGGGAGGCTTCATAAGATTAAGTGGTGATTTCTCATCTGAAACCATGGAGGCAAGAAGGCAGTGGTATGATATAGTCAAGGTACTAAAAGAAAAAACTTTCCAACCAAGAATACTCTACCCAGCTAAACTAGCATTCAAAAATGATAAAGAGTTCAAAATATTGACAGATAAACAGAAATTGAAAGAGTATGCCAACAAGAAACCTCCCCTTCAAGAAATACTAAAGGGAGTTTTGCAGGAAGAAAAGAAAAAACAGGACAGGCAGAGTTGGAGAAGAGTGTAAGAGCAATAAAAAAGAAAAAAGAGAAGAAAAAAAACAAAATATGACAAACGCAAGTCCAATCAAAATGTGGCTAAAATAAAAATAATTCCTTGAAAGAAATAACACTGAATATCAACGGATTAAACTCACCTATCAAAAGATTCAGACTGGGACATTGGAGAGGGAAATATGACCCATTTATATGCTGTCTACAAGAGACACATCTTAGACCCAGAGATTCAGGGAAGCTGAAAGTGAATGGTTGGAAAACAATCTTACAAGCAAACAATAACCAAAATAAGGCAGGAGTAGCTACATTAATATCAGACAAAATAGACTTTAAACACAAAACAATTGTGAGAGACAAAGAAGGATACTACATATTAGTGAAAGGGACAATCTCTCAAGAAGAATGAACAATCATAAATATTTATGCTCCTAACAAGGGTGCATCTAAATACGTG